>NC_084480.1:164880173-166311673 GCF_030035675.1 Rhineura floridana | reverse complement strand
TGTCAGTGTAGTGACGGGTAATGGGAGGTACGGCGTTGTGAGGAGGACATGCCAGTTGAGGGGAACTCGGCCCAGACAACTGGTAGCTGTGCCATGTTCCGGTCCTCCTCACACCCACAGGATTGCTGGTAGTTCTATCAGCCAACTTTCGGATCTGCAGATGCTGCTTTTTAATGCCAGATCGGTAAATAATAAAACCTCCCTCATCCATGATTTAATTGTGGATGAGGCGGCCGATCTGGCATGCATTACCGAAACCTGGGTGAGCGATCTGGGAGGCATCAATCTCTCCCAGCTGTGCCCACCTGGGTACTCGGTTCAGCATCTGGGTAGATCCGAGGGTCGGGGAGGGGGAATCGCTGTGGTCTATAGAAATTCCATCCCTCTGGTTAGGCACCCTATCCAGGTGGCTAATGGTCTGGAGTGTCTGCACATTACGTTGGGTCAGCGAGACAGACTGGGATTACTGTTGGTGTACCGTCCACCCTGCTGCCCAACAGCCTCCCTAACTGAGCTGACAGAGGTGGTCTCGGATTTGTTGTTGCGATCCCCCAAACTTTTGGTGTTGGGGGACCTCAACATTCATGCCGGGACCGCTTTATCTGGAGCAGCTCAGGACTTCATGACCTCCATGACAGCCATGGGGCTGTCTCAATTTGCTACTGGCCCTACGCATGTGTCGGGGCACACTCTAGACTTGATTTTTGCCACTGGATTAGGGGATGGTGATCTGGGAGTGAGGAATTTTACATCTATTCCTTTGTCATGGACAGATCACCGCCTATTGAGGTTTAGACTCACATTGCTTTCTTCCCTCTACAAGGGTGGAGGACCAATTAAGATGGTCCGTCCCCGGAGACTAATGGATCCTGAGGGTTTTCAAAAGGTTCTGGGGAATTTTCCGGCTGATAAAACTAATGATCCTGTCAAAACCCTGGTCACTCTGTGGAATACGGAAATGACCCGGGCAGTTGACATGATCGCCCCGGTGCGCCCTCTCCTGTGCAGAACTCAATTGGCTCCCTGGTTTACCTCGGAGCTAAGAGTGATGAAGCAAGAAAGAAGAAGGCTTGAGTGGAAATGGAGGCGAACTCCCAACGGCTGTAATTATGCACTTGTGAAGGTCTCTACTAAGCTCTATGTGAAGGCGGTGAGGGCAGCGAAGAAGCAATACTTTGCTGCCTCTATTCAGTCATCTTGTAACTGCCCAGCGGAACTGTATAAAGTCGTCCGGGGACTTCTATATTCTGGTTCTCAGGACGTAACAATACCATCTACAGCCCACTGCAGTGAGTTTGCGAGACACTTCCAAGATAAGATCACTAACATCCGCCGGGACCTTGACTCCAATATTGTAGCAGTTGAACCTAATGAGGTATCCGTTCTTACGTGGACAAGAAAATTTGACCACATAACACCTATTCTGGCCCAACTGCACTGGCTACCAATATGTTTCCGGGCCAGATTCAAAGTGTTGGTTCTTACCTATAAAGCCCTGAACAGCATCGGACCACAATATCTGATGGAACGCCTCTCCCGCTATGTACCTACCCGTTCACTGCGCTCGACATCCAAGGCCCTTCTCCGGGTCCCATCTCATAGACAGGCCCGGAGAACAGCAACTACATCTAGGGCCTTTTCAGTAGTGGCCCCCGAACTATGGAATGCCCTCCCAGACGAGATACGCCTGGCGCCTTCTTTGATATCGTTTCGGCGCAAGGTGAAAACCTACCTCTTTGCCCAGGCATTTTAAGCTTAATTTTAATTTCAGTTTTAAATCTAACTGCAATCTGTAAATTTTTATTGTTATTGTATTTTAACTTTGTATAGTGTTAACCACACTTACTCGGATTTTAAATGTGGTTTTAATATGTTGTACACCGCCCTGAGAGCTTGTTGCTATAGGGCGGTTTAAAAGTGTAATTAAATAAAATAAATAAATAAATAAATATAAGACAGGTTTTCAGGTTTACTACAAAACTCATATCAAGATAGATAACCTTTCTTTTATAATATCCAAGTTGGATTGCTGGGGCTGCTTTTGAAGCATAACACCATAACTGACTTCCATTGTTTCTAGTTGTAATTTAAAATGCTGTTTTTAACCTTTAAATTTTCATATGGCCTGGAGACCATGAACCAGGTGTCTGAAGGATCAACTCCTCCCATAGGAGCCTGTTCATTCACTAAGATCATCATCTGAGGCCCTGTTCTGGATGCTCCCAGCATGAGTGGTTAAACAGGTGATGTCAAGGGACAGAGCTTTCTCCGTACTGAAGCCATGATTATGGAATTCCCATCCTTAGAAATATCTGTTTAGCACCTGCCCTTTGTGCTTTAAGTTCCAAGGTAAAACTTTTATTTTCCCAAGTAATTTAATGATGACTCATGATTTTCATCTATTACTGTTACTTTCTAAACTTGGACTGTGTGTCCCAGTAGATTTTTTTTATAATATCTGATTTATTGTAACTGGTTTTACTGGTTTTGTTGGATGGCTTGAATCTTGGTGGCAGAAATAAAAAGGATACTAATATTTTAATTACATAATTAAAGTAACAATCCCATTATTTTAGAAAATACGGCTTAGTGAAACATAGTGTTTGTTTCCATTAATGCTGCAAATTCTCATCATCCCTTCCCCACTAAGCAATAGATGCAAGTGTATCTGGTACAAGTGTACATGGAGAAACACTTCCCTCACCCCGTTGTTGTTGTTGTTGTGTATAGGCAAAGAATAATCCGTTATTTATGTATTTCTAATATAGCACCAGTGCTATCCATGTACAGAAAACATTTTAAAAAGATAGATCCCTGCCCCAAGGAGCTTACAATGTATATTGAAAATTGTAGAGGAGACAACAGAGGAAGGTTAGGGAAGAGAGGAGTAGGTGAAGGATTAATCTGAGCCAATACAGTGATGAGTGAGCTTCCCTCCACTTACCCCAAAAACCATTCACTTTTTCTAGCACTGCTTCAAAACTTTGATTCAGAACTTTTTTCACGATTCAGAACTGCGAGTGACTGAAAGTGTGAAAATTACATTATTTGGGGGCAGGCAAAAGTTTTAGTTTGCTTCTTAGGTAGGCAGAGACAGCAGCATCTTTTAAAACAAACCTTTTCTTTCAACATATATTTTCATGTTGTAGTATACTTACTGGGGAACATGAAGGCCCTGATGGCTGTCCACTGCAGCTGCTCCACATGGTTTGAAGCAGTTTAGAAAATTTATATGAAAAGATTGTTAAAAAAAGACACTGCCACCTCCATCTTTACTGTTAAGCCCCCCTTCTTCCAAATATTTTACAACTTTTGCAGGGCCTCCCATGTTTGTGGCCTGTGGATGGGGCTGTAGAAATGAGAGGGTATTCTTTGGTGAGCCTACTACTCTCTCCAAATTTTCTTAGAAAAAACTTCTACACATTTTTTGGAGTTTATTCTCCCCCTCATACAGAAAACCTAGTAGGGAAAGTGCTTGCCCCGTATACCCTGCCACTCTTCCCACTCCCTTCCTAAGTACATGAGCTTTGAGAAAGAGAAGGAGCCACTGGCAGCAGAGAGGGCTGACGAGATAGAAGAGGCCTTTCTGACATTCTTAAGTAGAAATGTTTCCAAGCCCCAGGTAAGACTGGTAGCTTTCTCTGACTCCCAGCGTAGACACACACTGACTGTTCTGCCAGTTCTAGTGTGTCTCTGCCTCTCTCTTATGAAATGGGGGGGAACACACCACTAGACAAACCCCACCCCTTTTTACTATGAAATCTGGTGGGAGCAGCGTGAGCATAGTTTTGTTAAAAAATGCAGCTTCAAAGAGATTTTGCAACTGATAAGCAGATCAGCCTGTTCCCTTTCCAGGGGTGACCAATGGGAACGCTGTGCTCTCGCAATTAAGGGTGTTCGCAGCCCCAGAGAGAAAGCTACAGTCCTGAGCTTCCTGACAGGAAATAACTGCAAGGGAATATGAAATCTGTAGTTTCCTGAACTAAATCAAGAGACAGAGAAAACTACAAGCCTCATGCTCCTGGCAGGAAATTGCCTGTAAAATAGAGAGAGTGAGGACTGGGGCAAACCTGAATTTGAAGGAGTCTGGGCCCAGCTTAGAATGGAATGAGACTTTTTGAACTGAGAGAGGTTGCATTTCAGACTGCCCTGGTTGTACATTTGAACCCATCTCTAAAACACTCACATGGATTTTGGCTTTGATTCAATTTGAGGCAAGGGCTAAGGAGCCAAGCCACAGGCTTTATGGAAAAAGGAGGGAGATGGAGGTTTGTCTATTAGGGCACCAACCTTATTTTGCCCCTAGCCAGCACCCATCCACCTGCCTTTCTGTTTGCATCCAGTCCTGTGGGTGGCACTGGCTGTCAGCTTCTTTCTTTCTTGTCCTTCAGTGTTGTCCTTGTAGAACTCAACAGAGAGGAGGAGGAGGGGACAAAACTAGAATTAGTTGTCTCTGCCTGTCATTGGCTCTGGCTCTACCTACTGTTTGGTCTCCCTGCCTTCTGCCCCACCAAGTCCCAATGGGCACTAGTCACTGGATTTGAATGAAGTGAACCATGAGGAGATGCCACTGTTGGGGCACCTCTCCACTCTGCTCACCTGTGCCAGACATCAGAGGTCTTTCAAAGAAGCACAGGCCAAGCAGGGAAGAGGAGGACAGATGGCTGGGGAGTGAGAAAGAAAGGCAGCAACGGGAAGCAAAGGCAGTAGATACTTCAGACCTTTTCTTCTTCTTTGGTGTTATCATTGCCTGCACAGCAAGACAAATCCAATTCAGCTTTAGTCATTCATAGTTCTGAATGACTAGCTGGGCCCATCCCATTGATGTTGTCTATCTACATTGCATTTTGTAGGAGTATAAAAAAATAGAAATTTTATTGATTAGCGTTCCAGTTAGGCATGCATAAAGGGGGTTTATAACAAGGAGTTTTGAGAGGCCTGGTTTGACATGAGTTTCATATCAACAGAACATGTCATTCTCATAGAGAAATTTACAAGAGATGATTGAGTGCAGCAGTATTGTGTTTGGAAAGCACCATTATGCTTCCAATACCTCATGGCATCCTATTATGCTTAGGCTAACAGAACATTTAACCACATAAAAGGGGAACTGGTCTGTTTGCTACACGATCCAACAGCAACTAGGTACTCAAGGTCAAAAGAAATGTTAGGTTTTACTCCCACCTACTGGTATTAGTAAGTTACATATATAGTAAGCAAGTGTCACTTTAAATACAGAGAGTCTGGGGGAGTCTGATTTTGAAGACCCAGAAGGATTCCTGAGGCCATACAGTCTCTAAGAAATAAAATTAATATGAACACCCAAGTCATTTCTAAAAGGCAACAAAGGATCCAAGTATCCTAGAAATCCTGTTTTAAATATTAGACAGTTTACAGGTGAGGCTTGTGACAGATAAAAGGATTTCAGCTGGATTCAAAAGAGATGATGCCTCATTATATTAGGGCTTATCCACATGGGAGCATAACTTCATGCTAAAGATGCTGTTTTTACCTCTGTTTTCTGTTTGCACCGTCCACAATAAGCGCTCGATGCCAGCTACAAACACAGTGCTTTCTATTCACACTGAGGGGAAGCATCAAACACAAGTTTCCTAAAGTCCGCACACTCTAATTCAACATTTCCACTCCTTCTCATTACCTGGCAACTAAGCATGCTCAGTTTGTTCTACCCATAAGTTCCATTTAAAAACAAAACACGGAAGTGCAACTATTTGTAATTTCACTGGTACAATACTGTTTGAGCAGTGTTACGCTTTTGTGCACAAGTTGGGGGGGGAAGAAAATAAAGGCACCATTTGCAGCAACATAAAAGAAGCTTGCAGAATGGGGGAAAGCAGCGGAAGTTTCTGTTCAGCCCATAGGAAATGAAATGAACAAAGGGAGGAGGATGCAGTGGGTGTGGAGAGGGGAACAATTGACACGCCCACCTAAAACCATAGGAGCAAAGCATCTGCAAGCCCTAGAGATGTGGAGTGAAGGCAGTTTTTCTTTCCCTTTTTGTTTTATCAGAGGATTGGGTTAGAATGGATTTACAGGGGGGAACCTGTGTGATAGTTTCTGTTTGCCAGTAACATCATGTGAACCATGCAAATTAAAAGGGGATGCTAGTAGCACCAGACACACCATAAAACCCTTTGTAGTTGAGCCCTTAGACACAGAGGTGGTATTTTACAAATGAATAAAAGTAAGAGAGAATTAGTTAGAAGGAATGTTCAAATGTGCAGAGTACAGTAGCAAGCTGTAGGTTGCAAAAGGGTAGCAAATGCGTCCTATTTTGCTCTGAGCAGGCTAAAATGGGCACGCTAACCTGGAAATTGACTATAAATGTGCAAGGAAAGGAAGTGCTATAAATGTTAAAATAATGCTGCTGAAATAGAGGTGCTGCTTAAATAGAAATTATAACTTTAGGGTTTATATGAATGCAGGTTTCAATTAATCATAAAATGGCATAGGTATATATTAACAGAAAGCTAAAAAAAGAACAGGTCACTTTGGGTCACCAATGATTGACAGTTTTGGTTTGGGAAATCCCAAGGTTCATGAAAATGGGGAACCACAAGGTTTGACCACAAAAAGTGGAGCAAGTGCACACTTTTGGATAATCAATCTACATAGTCAGAAGCTGACATTTTCCAGGAAAAGGAGATGACATGGAAGGCCAGTGACCAATTAACTTAAGAAATTTAGCATACATGAATTATATAGCCATGAAGAATGGCGATATACTATAGCCAGCATGGATTTTTCATGTTCTGCAATGTTAAATTGAAAACACTGTTTCCTGACTCCTAACTGAGCAGAGCAGAGGGATCTGTCTCAGTTCATCCACAGGTGAGGAGATATAAGCAAGGCAGCTTTCAGAGAGCGAGCAAACAGAGTGAGTGAACAGGTAGACTAAACAGGAGTTTGACAAAGGAGCTTGACAGGGGAGGTCAAGGGGGAGGTCCCTAAAAAAAATTACTAGTTCTCCTTGTACAGTGCACCACATACCAGTGGGACTCTCAAATCTACCCTGAAGTAGGACAGGACGAAGCATAGGACTTGCCAAAACAAGTAGTTAGAAAGAAACAAAAGGTAGAAGAGAGTATAAATGGGAAGAATACTCCAGTTGTTGTGACCTGCAAGGTGTGTGCCATGTTTGTTTTCTTGCCTGAGAACAACATGGCGTACATGTGCAACAAGTGCAAGCTTGTGGCACTGTTGGAAGAAAAGGTGAGAGGCCTGGAACGGTGGGTGGACACACTGAGGACTATAAGAGAAGATGAAGAGTTCTTAGACAGAACGCTGGAATAACAGCAGCAAAGAGAAGTGGAGGTGGAAGAGCAACAGCATGTGGTAGCAGAAGAGGAGGCTGCTTTGGAGAGGAAGAACGAAGTGGAGGAAACTCTGAGGGAAAGGGTGACAGGAGCAGAAGAGCTAGAAGACACCCTTCACCAGAGGAACTATGGAACCACTTTCAACCACTCAAGGATGAGACTACAGCCTGTGGTAGAAGAATTACAGGAGACCCCATGCGACAACGAGCAAGAGGCTGAAGCTCAATCAAGCAGGGGGAATGAAACCACGCCCCACAACAAGAAGAAGAGAAGAGTACTAGTAGTGGGAGACTCCCTACTGCGTGGGATCGAAACCCAAGTATGCTGAGAAGATCTGTGGACTTGCCAGGTATGCTGTCTACCAGGAGGACGGATTAGATTTGTGACAGAAGGGTTGCCATCACTCATCAAGCCCACCAACAGGTATCCCTTTCTCCTCATCCATGTGGGAACAAATGATACCGCCAAATGGAGCTATGAAGAAATCACATCAGACTTTGATGCTCTGGGAAGGAAACTCAAGGACTTTAGGGCCCAGATAGTTTTTTCATCCATCCTTCCAGTACTTAGAAGAGGAGTAGAAAGGGAAATACTCCGTGTGAATGAATGGCTATGAAGGTGGTGCCAGCATGAGAGATTTGGATTCTGGAACCATGGGCTATGCTTCCTGGAAGATGGATTGCTGGCAAATGATGGGTTGCATCTCACAAGGACTGGGAAGAATGTGTCTGGCCACAGCATCGAGAGGTTCATCAGGAGGGCTTTAAACTGAATCCTAAGGGGGAGGGAGACGTAAACTTGGTGGTAACGACTGATGAAGGCTTGTGCACAGTAATGGGAGCAGAGATCGGCTGTAATAGGGACCAGTGACAGTCCTCAGAAAAATGTAGTAAGGAAGCCAAGCCATAAATCACATGGTCTTCCATGTCTGTATACTAATGGGCAAAGCATGGGAAACAAGCAGGACGAAATTGAACTCTTAATACAGGAGGGCAATTACAACTTGATAGGTATAACTGAAACTTGGTGGGATGACTCTCATGACTGGAATACAGCAATTGAAGGATATAACTTGTTCAAAAAGAACAGAAGGAATAAAAAGGAAGGTAGAGTCACGCTATATGTTAAAAATATATATCCCTGCACAGAAATCCAGGAAGATGAGCTTAGTAGCTCCACCGAAACTATCTGGATTAAAATTAATGGGGCAAGTAATAAACGGAATGTGGTGCTTGGAGTCTACTACAGACCACCTAATCAAGGAGAAGATAAGAATTTAACTTTTGAAAAGCAAATTGCCAATGGTTCAAGGAGGCATGATGTAGTAGTAATGGGGATTTCAATTATCCCAATATCTGTTAGGAGACAAATTCTGCCAAACACAGCCCCTCCAAGAAATTTCTGACTTGTGTTGCAGATAACTTCCTACAGAAACTGCAGGAAGCAACCAGAGGATCAGCTATCCTGGACTTGATTCTAACCAATAGAGATGATTTGGTGGATGAAGTGGAAGTTACGGGAACTCTGGGGGAAAGTGACCACACCATACTTGAATTCTTGATTTTAACAGAAGCAAAAGCTGAGAGTAGCCATATGCGCACCCTGGACTTCGGGAAAGCTGATTTTAATAAACTCAGAACAATTGTAAGTACAGTTCAATTGCAAGCCACCCTAATGAGAAAAAGAATCCAAGATGGGTGGGAGTTTCTAAAAAAGGAAATTCTAAAAGTGCAATGGCAAGCAATTCCAACAAGGAAAAAAGGGGGAAAACAGCATAAGAAGCCAATGTGGCTTCACAAAAAGCTTACAGATGACCTGAAAACAAAAAGGGACACATACAGGAAGGGGAAAGAAGGCCAGGCCACAAAGGAAGAGTACAGGCAGGTATCACGGAATTGCAGGGATGGTGTCAGGAAAGTAAAGCTGAGAATGAGCTGAGGCTAGCGAGGGATGCTAAAAGCAACAAAAAAGCTTTCTTCAGGTATGTCCATAGTAAAAGACAGAGAAAAGAAATGGTGGCACAGCTACTCAGTGAGGATGGCAAAATGATAACAGATGACAAAGAAAAGGCAGAAGTCCTCAATTCCTACTTTGGCTCAGTCTTCTCCCAAAAAAGGGTCTATGACCCTCCCAGGAAACATGAAGTAGAAGGGGCAGGATTGGAGCTTGAGATTGATAGACAAATGGTCAAGGAATACCTAATCACTTTGAATGAGTTCAAATCAGCAGGGCCCAATAAACTGCATCCTAGAGTATTGAAGGAACTGGCTGAAGAACTCTCAGAACCGCTGTCTATTGTCTTTATCAAATCATGGAGGACTGGTGAAGTGCCGGATGACTGGAGGAGAGCTAATGTTGTCCCTATCTTCCAAAAGGGCAAAAAGGAGGAACTGGGGAACTACAGACCAGTCAGCCTAACATCAATCCCTGGAAAAACTCTGGAGCAAATTATAAAGCAGTCAATCTGTAAGCACCTTGAAAACAATGCAGTGATTACTAGGAGCCAACATGGATATATGAAGAACAAATCCTGCCAAACTAATCTTATCTCATTTTTTGATCGGGTAACCTCCCTTGTAGACTGTGGGAATGCTCTGGACATAATATATTTCAACTTCAGCAAAGCTTTTGATAAAGTGCCCCATGATATTCTGATTAGCAAGCTAGCTAAATGTGGGCTGAATGGAACAACTATCAGGTGGATCCACAGTTGGCTCCAGAATCGTACTCAAAGAGTACTTATCAATGGTTCCTTCTCAAACTGGGCGAAAGGAACGAGTGGGGTACCACAGGGCTCTGTCCTGGGCACAGTGCTCTTCAACATTTTTATTAATGAGTTGGATGAGGAGGTACAGAGCATGCTTATCAAATTTGCAGAAGATACAAAATTGGGGTCCACAGCTAATACCGTGGAAGACAGAAACAAAATTCAAAGGGACCTTGATAGGCTGGAGCATTGGGCTGAAAACAACAGAATGAAATTCAAGAGGGATAAATGTAAAGTTCTACACCTACAAAAAAGAAACCAAATGCACAGTTATAAGATGGGGGATACTTGGCTCAGCAATATGACATGTGAGAAGGATCTTGGAATTGTCGTTGATCACAAGCTGAATATGAGCCAACAGTGCGATGTGGCTGAAAAAAAGGCAAATGCTATATTAGGTTGCATTAACAGAAGCATAGTTTCCAAATCGTGTGAAGTATTAGTTTCCCTCTATTTAGCACTGGTTAGGCCTCATCTTGAGTACTGCGTCCAGTTCTGGTCTCTGCACTTCAAAAAAAAAACAGAGAAACTGGAACAGGTTCAGAGGAGGGCAACAAGGATGATCAGGGGACTGGAAACAAAGCCTTATGAGGAGAGACTGAAAGAACTGGGCATGTTTAGACTGGAGAAGAGGAGGCTGAGGGGAGATATGATAGCACTCTTCAAGTATTTATTTATTTATTTATTTATTGTGCTTTTATACCGCCCTTTAGCATTAAGCTCTCAGGGCGGTGTACAACAATAAAAACAGATTAAAATACAAGTGAGTATAAATAAAATGCACTATAAAACATATATGAAAACAAGATTACAAAAAAAAAAAAAATTAACATTTGAAATTTAAATTTAAAATTTTAAAAAGCCTGGGCAAAGAGGTAGGTCTTTACCTGGCGCCGAAAAGATAACAAAGAAGGCGCCAGGCGTATCTCGTCAGGGAGGTTGTTCCATAATTCGGGGGCCACTACTGAGAAGGCCCTAGTTCTAGTTATTACTCTCCGGGCCTCGCTATGCGTTGGAACCCGGAGAAGGGCCTTCGACGTCAAGCGCAGCGAGCGGGTAGGTATATAGCGGGAGAGGCGTTCCGCCAGGTATTGCGGTCCGATGCCGTTAAGGGCTTTATAGGTAAGAACCAACACTTTGAATCTGGCCCAGAAACATATTGGTAGCCAGTGCAGTTGGGCCAGAATAGGTGTTATGTGGTCAAATTTCTTTGTCCCAGTAAGAACTCTGGCCGCAGCATTCTGCACCAGCTGAAGTTTCCGAACCGTCTTCAAAGGTAGCCCTATGTAGAGTGCATTACAGTAATCCAGTCTAGAGGTTACCAGAGCATGGATAACTGTGGCAAGGTTCTCCCTGTCCAGGTAGAGTCGTAGTTGGGCCACTAGCCGAAGCTGGTAGAACGCATTCCATGCCACCGAGGCTACCTGAGCCTCCAGTGACAGGAGCGGATCTAATAAGACCCCCAAACGACGGACCTGCTCCTTTAGGGGGAGTGTAACCCCATCTAGGGCAGATCGGACATCAACCATCTGGGCAGAGACCCCCTCCACCAACAGCATCTCAGTCTTGTCAGGATTGAGTCTCAGTTTGTTAGCTCTCATCCAGTCCATTATCGCAGCCAGGCAGCGGTTTAGTACATCAACAGCCTCACCTGAAGAAGATGAAAAGGAGAAGTAGAATTGCGTATCATCAGCATATTGCTGGAAACGCACTCCAAATCTCCTTATGACCTCACCCAGCGGCTTCATATAGATATTAAAGAGCATGGGGGACAGAACTTAACCCTGCGGGACCCCATATTGGAGTACCCAGGGATTCAAGTAATGCTCCCCAAGCACCAACTTCTGGAGACGATTCTCGAGATAGGAGCGCAGCCACTGCCAAGCAGTGCCTCCAACTCCCAAATCCGCAAGATGCCCCAGAAGGATACCATGGTCGAAGGTATCAAAAGCCGCTGAGAGATCCAGGAGAACCAACAGAGTTACACTCCCTCTGTCTTTCTCCAGGCACAGGTCATCATACAGGGCGACCAAGGCTGTTTCTGTACCAAACCCCGGCCGAAAGTCCGATTGAAATGGATCTAGATAATCAGTTTCATCCTAGAGAGCCTGGAGCTGGCGAGCAACCACGTGCTCTAAAACCTTGCCCAGGAATGGAACATTTGCTACCGGTCTATAGTTGTCAAGGTTTTCAGGGTCCAAGGAGGATTTTTTTAGGAGCGGTCTCACCACCGCCTGTTTCAGGCAGGGTGGTACCACTCCCTCTCGTAAACAGGCATTGATCACCTCCTTGGCCCATCCGGCTGTTCCATTCCTGCTAGCTTTTATTAGCCACGGGGGGCAAGGGTCCAGAGCAGAAGTGGTCGCCCGCACCTGTCCAAGCACCTTGTCTACATCCTCGAGCTGTACCAACTGAAATTCATCCAATAAAACAGGACAAGACTGTGCTCTGGACACCTCATTAGGTTCAACTGTTACAATATTGGAGTCAAGGTCCCGGCGGATGTTCATGATCTTGTCTTGGAAATGTCTCGCAAACTCATTAAAGCGGGCAATTGATGGTATTATTGCGTTCTGAGGACCAGAGTGTAAAAGTCCCTGAACAACTTTATAAAGTTCCGCTGGGTGGTTAGAAGATGACTGAATGGAGGCAGCAAAGTACTGCTTCTTCGCTGCCCTCACCGCTTTCACATAGAGCTTGGTAGAGGCCTTCACAAGTGCAAGATTACATCCGTTGGGAGTTCGTCTCCATTTGCACTCAAGCCGTCTCCTTTCTTGCTTCATCACTCTTAGCTCCGGGGTAAACCACGGAGCCACTTGAGCTCTGCAAAGAAGAGGGCGCACTGGGGCGATCATGTCAGCTGCCCGGGTCATTTCTGTATTCCACAGATTGACCAGGGTTTCGACAGGAGCGTCAGTTTTATCAGCCAGAAAACTCCCCAGAGCCTTCTGAAAACCCTCAGGATTCATTAGTCTCCAGGGGCGGACCATCTTAATTGGTCCTCCACCCTTGTAGAGGGAAGAAAACGTTGTGAGTCTAAACCTCAATAGGCGGTGATCTGTCCATGACAAAGGAATAGATGTAAAATTCCTCACTCCCAGATCATCATCCCCCAATCCAGTGGCAAAAATCAAGTCTAGAGTGTGCCCCAAAATGTGCGTAGGGCCAGTAGCAAATTGAGACAGCCCCATGGTTGTCATGGAGGCCATGAAGTCCTGAGCTGCCCCAGACAAAGCGGTCTCGGCATGAATGTTGAGATCCCCCAATACCAAGAGCTTGGGGGATCGCAACAATAAATCCGCGACCACCTCTGTCAGCTCAGTTAGGGAGGCTGTTGGGTAGCAGGGTGGACAGTATTCCAGCAGTATTCCCAGTCTGTCTCACTGACCCAACGCAATGTGGAGACACTCCAGACCATTAGCCACCTGGATAGGGTGCCTAACAAGAGGGATGGAACTTCTATAGACCACAGCGATTCCCCCTCCCCGACCCTCGGATCTACCCAGATGCTGAACCGAGTACCCAGGTGGGCACAGCTGGGAGAGATTGATGCCTCCCAGATCGCTCACCCAGGTCTCGGTAATAAACGCCAGATCGGCCGTCTCATCCACAATTAAATCATGGATGAGGGAGGTTTTATTATTTACCGATCTGGCATTAAGAAGCAGCAACTGGAGATCTGAGAGTTGGCTGATAGAGCTACCAGCAATCCTGTGGGTGTGGGGAGGACCGGAACACGGCACAGCCACCAGTTGTCTGGGCCGAGTTCCCCTAAACTGGCATGTCCTCCTCACAACGCCATACCTCCCATTACCTGTCACTACGCTAATAGCGCCCCCCTCTGGTCCTCCCTCCCTGTACCCTATCCTCCCGCCCAGGCACATGATAAAAATAAAAATAAAATAAACAACAAAACTCATAATCTTTACACAGTCACACCCTCACTCATACAATCACACCCTCACTCATACAACCACTCATACAACTAGACAGTAACAGCGGCAGTGACGGCGATTGACAAACAGTAGTAATGGTAGCCGTCACAACAGGGGCCAAGAACAATAAATAAGCCCAGAAGCGCTAGATGGATGGATGGAGCCGACCCAAAAAACAACGCCGAGTCCAAACCCCACTTGAGGCCGTGGCTCCAGGGGCCGGAGATGGAACCCAACTCTGCAGCGGTCTCACCGCCGCCAAGTCGCTCCTTCACAGTACTCTCTCGCCGCAGCTCTTGTCGTCGGGCGCTCCCCCCGCGGCGCTCTCACCACCGCTGGGCGCTCCTCTGCAGTGCTCTCACCACTGCTGCACGATGTTCAAAACAACTCGAGGCCGTGGCGCCAGAGGCCGGAGATGGAACACAACTTCTTCACGGCGCTCTCTTGCCGCCGCTCTCATGGTCGGGCGCTCCCCCCCAACGCTCTTACCGCCGCCAGGCACTTCTCTGCAGTGCTCTCACCGCTGCTTCACAATGCTCTCTCGTCGTCGGGCGCTCCCTCCGCGATGCTCTCACCACCGCCAGGCGCCTCCGGAGTTTCTTGTGGCACTGCCACTGCCGCCAGGCCCGGCTAAGATCCTCCGTGATCCCCTCACGCCCGGCCACTCTCCTGCGTGCCTCAAGCTCAGCACTCTCACCACCGTCGGGGCTGATATTCTCGGCACCAGGGGGGAGGCAGAAAGGTAAGAAAGGGCCAGCCTCCACGTTCTCTCACTCCTCACTTCTTCGGGCCATCTCGTGTGGCACTGCCACCACCACCAGGGTGCCCAACCGCTCACCCTAGCACCCCAAAAACTTGGCGCTCTCACCACCGGGTTCTCGGCGCCAGAGGAGACAGGAGAGAGGAGGCAGGAAGGCAGGTCGCGTCCAGCTTTCAGACGGCCCCCCCACCGCTGTAGTAAAAGGGGGAGGCAGGGCAGCTCTCGTACGAGTCCCCCAAAAGGTTTTAAAGTGCTCTAAAGTGTTTTAAAGTGGCAAATTTAGATGTTAAAATACGGCTTCCAGAGCTCTGACTAAAGTGTCAGCCTCCTATGCCGCCATTATGCTTCTAGAGAAGTACATGAAAGGTTGTCACATAGAGGAGGGCCGGGATCTCTTCTCGATCGTCCCAGAGTGCAGGACATGGTATAATGGGCTCAAGTTGCAGGAAGCCAGATTTTGACAGGACATCAGGAAAAACGTCCTGACTGTTAGAACCATACGACAATGGAACCAATTACCTAGAGAGGTAGTGTGCTCTCTGACACTGGAGGTATGCAAGAGGCAGCTGGACAGCCATCTGTCAGGAATGCTTTGATTTGGATTCCTGCATTGAGCAGGCGGTTGGACGATGGCCTTATAGGCCCCTTCCAACTCTACTATTCTGTGATTCTATTCTATGGTTCTATACCCCCATGCCATTCTGCTGCTTCCCTTAAGCTCATTTCAAAACAAAACCTTAGAAAACCTATCATCCTAAACTCAGAAAAACCTTCTTAACAACCCTGTAAGTTTTCATGGTGATACACAAAACACTCAGAGAGAATTGAGAGTTCAAAGTGCCCAGGGCTCATTGGAGCATGACGGGCCTGCCTGGGGCCGCCGTGAAGTTCTCAGAGACACGAGGAAAGTTGGCTGTACTCACTGGCGCCGCTGGCGGTCCTTCTCCAGGCTCGCTTCTGGTCTTCTCCTCCTCCCCACCGCGGCCATGTTATCCATTCTGCCCTTCATGCCACAAAGCGGTTGCTGGGCTGGAAGAAAGGCATGCAGAACGGGCAGGAGGAGAAGTGGTGCAATTAGGCAGTCAAGAGCCTAGTGAAGAAGCTCAAGAAGACTGGGCAGCTGGACAAGGTGGAGAAGGCCATCACCACTCGGAGCATCAACACCAAGTGCATCACCATCCCCAGGTAGCTGCCTCCTTTCGGCTTGCATCTGATGACTGAGTTTGGCTTAGAAACAGAAGTCACAAAAATGGGGTCCAGTCCGAACAGTCTGCTGGAACTGGAACAGAGAGAGACTCTAAGCCTGGAATATTGTGTGCTGGCAAAGACAGAGAGTGATCCATTTTAAATTCACTTGTTTAAAAATTTTCTTGGACATTTTTTTCCCTTAATAAAGTTATTTATTTAGTTTAATTTTTGTAAATTGTATTGCTTTTATTGATGTATTTTATACTTGTGTTTATTTTTCTTTGTAAGCCGCTTTGAGGGCCTTTGGCCAAAATGCGGGGTATAAATAAATTTAATAATAATAATAATAATAATAAAATAACAGTGTTAAAAGTAGACTACAAAATGATGAAAAGCAGCACAAAATTGTGTTCATTTTGACAGATAGGCGATAAAACATGAATCATGATAATCCCTGTTTATAAACTACTCTTCCCAGGATTCTTTGGGGCAGCCATGACTGTCTAAAGTGAAGTAAAGGTCTAGTGTGGATGTGGCCAAGAACAGCTTTGGTTTAAATTTGGGTGGGAGGCTACATGTGCCTGCTGTAGAATAAAAAGGTGGGGGAAACCCTGAAAAACAATGATATTGTTCACAATGTTTTCCTTTTGGAAAAGAAAGGGCTTTTCCTTTGTCCAGTGCCCACCCACCCCTTCCCCTTCCCTACTCCTTCCCCTCATCCCTCCCCCTTCCTCCCTACCACTACCTTTCCTCCCATTCTCTCCCCCTTCCTCCTCCTACCGCCCCTCCCCCAGATCAGTTTCACCTATCCTAAGCATGATTGCATGGGAGTAAATCCCATTGAACTTAATAACATTCAAATGATCAAACCTGCTCTCCCCTCCTCCTCCCTACTATCCCCTGCCTCTTGCCCCTTCCCTCCCCCTTCCTTTGCCCCTCCTGCCCCCTCCACTTCCAATCCCCTCCTCCCTTCTCCTCCTATCCATGGTCAGTTTTACCTATCCTAAACATGGTTGCATGGGAGTAAATCTCATTGAACTCAATAAGCATGCAAATGATCAGACCTACCTTTCTCCACTCCACTCCCCCTACTCCTCCCTTCTTCCTTCCCTCCCCCTCTTCCTTCTACCTTTCCCTCCCCACTCCCTCCCTCCCTCATGCTCAGTTTCAGCTATTCGAAGCATGATTGCATGGGAGTAAATACCACTGAACTCAATAAGCATGAAATTGATGAAACCTGCCCTCCTCCTCCCTTCCCCCTCCCACCTGCTCCCCTCCCCCTTCTCCCCTCTGCCCTTCCACCTCCCCTTCTCCTCCCCTATGGTCAGTTTTACCTATCCTAAGCATTGCTTAGGATATCCTTCCATCCTCCTCCTCCCTCCAACATCTCCCCCTTCCTTCCCCTACCTTCCTCATTTCTTCTCCTCTACCTTCCCCCTTTTCCTGCTCCCCCATGGTCAGTTTTACCTATGCTAAGCATGACTGCATGGGAGTAAATCCCATTGAACTCAATAAACATGCAAATGATCAGTTCTTCCTTTCCCGTCTCCCCTCCTCCTCCTGCCCCTACTCTTCCCTTCTTCCTTTTCCCCTCCCCACTCCCTCCCTCCCTGCCCTTCTCCTCCCATCCATCTCCTGCCTGCTCCCATCTCCCTCCTCCCCTCTGCTCTTCCTACCCTCCCTACTCCTCCCCTATCTCTGCCCTTCCTCCTCCTCCCCTCCCCATCCCCCGTGGTCAGTTTCACCCAGAGCTTGGAAGTAATTTGTTAATTTTTTCAGGAACGAGTGGGTAATTCCTTTACATTTTGATTGCAATAGAACGAGAAGTAATTTTACTACTTTTCAGGAGTAATTGTAATGTTTCCAGCATTACTTTTAGGTATTACTTGGGGAGAAAGCAGGGGAAGTCTTCTGCTCCTCTGATTTGTGGATGAAAATCATGTGCCTCAAACTGGGCTTCTGTGCAGCATCGCTCTTCCTTCATGCTCTGTGGGTGGGTAGGAGGTGATGAGGAAGGAGGTGGAGAGTGAGACGGGGTGGAGTGGAGAAATCAATTGTTTAAAAAAATTGATGGTGGTGGTGAAGAATGGAGGGGAGGGGAAAAGGATCCGGAGGTCAAGAACATGGATAAAGGAGGAGAAAGAGGCAGCAGCAGAATGGAGATAAAGAACTGTGGAGGTGAAAGATGACAACGTTTGTCTGTGTGTGTACTGTGTTTGCACTTGGCACACAAAGTGGCCTCCACCACCCTCTCTGGCTACTGTGCTGCATTTGCAGTATTTTAACTTTTTTGCATCTCAGGGGGAAATGTTTGCTTGGATGAGTGTCCTTTAGGTGGTGGCAGGGCAGGGTGCGGGAGGTGGTTAATTGAGAGAAATTATGATTGCTGGCTGAGGGGGGTGCACTTGGATTGACGTGCAAAGATCTGTGTAGTGGCCTCTGCCTCCCTCCTCACCTCCCTTACCAGTGGAGAGACCACCACTGCTATCTTATGGATAAACAGAATTATTCTACTACCTCTGTATATGTGTATTTTAATGTTGTTTTTAGGCTACTTAGATGTGCAGCAGCCAAGGCCAGCACCTTGTAGGCATTTTTTTAAAAAAGTAACTGAAATGTAATTGTAGTGATTACTTTTAAGAAAAAGTAAAGTAATCAGTTACTTTAAGAACAATTGTAATTGTAATGGTGATTACTACTTTTTGGGTTATTACTGTAACTGTAATTTATTACTTTTTAAAAGTAATCTTCCAAGCTCTGGTTTCACCTACCCTAAGCATGATTGCAGAGGAGTAAATCCCATTGAACTTAATAGGCATGCAAATGATCAATCCATTCTCACCAAACTTGCACAAGAACCCATTTCTTACCTCCCAGATTAAAAAACAGAGAAATTCACTAACAGGCAAAAACAAACAAACAGCCCCTTGCAGTTTAAGAATGTACCTACAGCCAACAGATATTTCTAGCAAACTTTAAAAAGCAGGGGAATCGGGCAGCTATAGTGAATGCGCCAGGGGAGCTAAGAGACCTGACTTCATCTCTGAAATATTGTACTGCCCTACAAATTGGTCAAAATGCAAACACAATTTGGGTTGGTCTTTTACAGTCCAATCCATTTCCTGTGTAGGTAGAAGTATTTGGTAACATGATTCTGAGTGGGAAAATGATTACATCTGCCCTCCCCTCCTCCTCCTCCATTGCTGTAAGTATCTGTTTTTAGTACCTTTGATGATCTGAGAGTATGTATGCTTGTATTTTTCTCCTTTTTGCCTTTAAATAAAGCATTTACATCTTATGCTGTGGTTTTAGCATTGTTTGCAATAAATCAAGTAAAGTTGTGAGCTGGGAGAGGTGGAGTGTTGAGTAGCAGAGCAGGGACTAAGGTTTCTTCATCTCTGGGCTGACAGTGAGTTCTCCTGAGATGAGGTCTGAGAAGTGAAATCATCTATGCTGCTTTTGATTATCACTGTAAGGAGTGCTTGAAAGGCACCTAGTACACACTGTTGCCAATCCTACCCCCAGCTAAGTATCTGAGATTCCTGGGGATCACCAAAATTCAGTGTTGTGAAATCCTCCTACTGTTTTCAATGGGTGGAGCATTTGGAGGCACATTTAATGTGCATATTTGTTCCCATTCTGCCCCAACTAATCACTTGTGTGTGGCCAGACTGGACAAACATTGCCAAAAGGAGACATTTTTATAGCAGTAAAAATGTTTGCAAAATGCACCTTCCTTTTCAACTCAGCATTATCCTGCCACTTCAGTCACTGATAATCTGATAGCTGACATTCCCTTACCATGGTTCTTCCCAGAGTTCAAACATTTTGCACTTTGGATGAAGGCTGGATGAAATTGGATGAAGCATAGCCTTGGGCAGGATGCAGCTAAAAGACAGATCTCCTTATTAAAAGACATTGCCACCAAAACAGCAAGTCAACAAATATGTCACTGCTTAGAAATAGCCAGCAGAGTACTGGAAGGGGAGGGGGGAGAAAGGCCAGGTTCACATGGGAGCTAAAATCCATATTGAATTTGAAGCTTTTCCCTTCGCGATAGAGTTCCACGGTTCACACACGTCCATCCTCCCTACTTTCCAATTTGCTGTGTTGTTCACACATGTCCGCATTTATTAATATCACTGTTTCCTAGTGGCCCTGCTCCCCAATTTAAATGTTAACTCCCTCCAGAACATCCGCATTGCTAATCGAGAAGGGGAGGGGTTTTCTGTCAATCTCACGCTAAGCCAGGAGACAGTGGGTGGTGCAACTGACACCAAATTACTTTTTTTCTGTTGTCAGTTGCATTTCCTCTAGACAAAGCCCTTTTTTGTGAAGAAGGAATTAAATGTTTATAGTATGCAGTGTGTATATTTTTGTGTGTGTGTGTGCATACACAACCTCTTTGTGAATGAGACAGCTGGAAAGTGTTAGATGGGGGGTCAGGTCAACCCCCCTCCGTCCCCTCCAGAAAACCAAGCTTTCACACTGGCTGTAGGGAAGGCAGCCTTTGCTGGCCAGCAGTGCTGCTCCCCACCCCCGCTGCCACTGTCTCAAAGGGAAGGGGAGGGTGAGGGGCTGCTCACCCAGCCACGCCCCAAGCACTGGTGCAGAGCAAAGTGGCTCCTCCTCCTCACCCCGACAGAGAGAGACTCAGGGGAGAGTGGCAGCACAGTGCCCCTTCTCTTCCCTCACTGCCCCCACCCAGCTCGTAAAGTAAAATAGTGAGTAAATGGAGTGCATAGCTGGTTTAAGGACCAAGGGAGGGAACTTGCTTGGGGGGGAGTGGGAGAAAGGAAGGCTAGAGGGACCAGAAGTTTGTTTGACAGTGGCAGGAAACAAAATAATGTCCATAGACAGTGTTGGGGGGGGCGGAGAAAGGCAGGATCTAAAATGGCGAACGACCCATGCAGCCGAAAATAGCGGAGTAAAACCACACACAGCAGATTGGCACCACAGCAGGCACGGATTTTCAAACCAATTTTGGATTTTTATCGCATTGATTTAATCTAGATTTAAAGGCAATAGCAGCTGAATGCACTTGCACTGGGAAAAACGTCATGCAAATGGTCCAAATTAAAAGGATCTGCAAAAAGCACCATATCCGCTTTAAACCAGAATGTGTGGCCAAAGAAGGCAGAGCAAAGTGATGGAATTGGAGTGGTTGGTGATGGAGGGAGTAGAGGTTGCCAGATAAGGACACACAGAAAGATAATGTACAAAGCAGAATACTTTCTGCTAAGGAGTTATAAGCATATCACTATGTTTCGTAATGCTGGCTGGATGCCAAGGGCCATGAGACTGAAGTCTGGGAAGCAATCCGCACTTGATGCCCTTTGATTGAGGCATCATTATCTGCAATTTTCTAGAAATAGCATTGCTGGTCTATGATAATTATATGGAGATTCCTTGCCACATGACAATGATTACAGTGGGAGGTGCCTTATAAATGGGTGGTGATTTTTTTTAACCTCATGACTGATTTGCATCAGATAAGTATATCCACACCTACATAGATATTATCTGTGAGATCAGGTTTTTGACTTCACAACTCAGCAGAATTCCATGAACACATGTTCATTTTCTGAACTATAAGCCCAAATGAACTGACAGTGGTGTGACTAGCACAGAATTGTTCCCAAATCTCTTGTTAGAGAGTTCTTTAAAAAAAAATTACAGCTCTTCTAAACTAGTTCACAACTGTGCAGCAATGCAATTGCACTTTTGGAAGAAAATAATTATTAAAATGTACATATTACAAAATGGTGAAATGGGAAAGAAAATATTGGATAAGTACTTCCTGTCCACAGATCCAGTCCCCACTTCCCAAAGGGAAGGTTTGCTTGAAAGTTGACAAACCAGTTCTGCAGGTTAAAGCCATTCCTTCTGATAAGAGTTATAGCATCATGTTTCTGGTCCACACTAAAAAAACCAATGCAGCAACAATACAATAAACAAACAAACAGTAGTCAAATGGGACTAGGGTTGGGAAAATTAAAATAGTCATGGGTCTGCTACTGCCCATATCCAAATTTGATTTGCTTCATGTATACAGGAAACAAGTATGTCAGAGGAGAAGCTAGTGTGTTAGATGACCACCCTTATCTTTCACAGCTAGTTTTCTATGTGGATGGAACTGTGTTTAAAACATTAAAATGCCACAATATAAACAAGCAGCATAAAAGCAGTCAACAGAATTAAAAACAAATGCCAAGCAGCATAAAAGTAATGTACAGGGGACTGAAAAGCCTGGAAAAATAAAAATGTACTTTATCTGGTGCCAAAATGACATTGTTAGGAGACAAGCAAACCTCCCTGGTGATTCCACATTTGCGGTGCCACTACCAAGAATACCCTTTCCCCTGTATCCACCAGCTGAATCTCAGATGAAGGCCCTCTATTGAAGATCATAGTGTGCATGCAGGCCCAAAGGCAAGCAGCCCTTCAAGTATCCCAGTTCCAAACTGTTGAAGGGCTCAGACGTGAACTGGGAACCAGTGAGCTGACTAACCAGAGGCTTTATGTTATCATAATGTCTTGTCATAGATCATAGAAACCTCAAAGTCTAGTAAATTATTTTGAATACTCTAGAGTTTAAGCTTTTGCAGAATTTGGCATTCTGGAATCATGTGGTTGCAAACGGAATATGAAAGGAAGATAGAGACTAGGTTAAGACATGCTGCATTCTGAATCCTGAATCCTTTTGCAGATGCAACTTGCATTTATTCCAATGTAATTTCACATTGTGAATTATGAGACAAGATTTAGCATGGAGAAATTTCTCTGAAAATTTTGCAAAGAGAATATATTGCAACTGACCTCTGATCTAGTGCTCCTTAGAGCACCTGAAGTAAAGAAAATTGGGGAAACTGCCCCTTCCCCTACAAATGAGGTGTAGAGGGGCAGTTAAAACAAGAGTCCAATGTAGGCTGTCATAATTGGCACATATGGGTAGAGGGAGGGTCAGGAATGCATTGGAAGTCCTTTCGTTTCCAAAACTGCTCTGCTGATTGATTCAGCCTCACAGTGCCTGCTGCATTTCTGGAGGAGGAGGTGCCAAAGCGGTCTGATCTGCTCTTCTGCCTTTAGCAGCAGCTTGATATGTGGGAATGAGAGCTGGTGAAACTTTTCGTAGCATGGAAACATTCACCTGTGCATCAAAATACTGTTAAAAGCAAGGACAAGTTTAAACACACAGCAGCAGAAGTACAACTATGCATGTGATTGTTAGTCCAGGTGCTCCTGGAAATATTTTCTCCTGATCTAGTGAATGCAGGCACATGGTTCATACAATGGATTTTTGGCATCATTGAGGACATCATGAGATCTCGGGCAAAAAGCTGTAGGTAACTACTCTTTTTCACTTGAGAGAAGCTGATGATATATGCTCCTCCTCTCATGCTGACAGTGGCATTTTGCTCCCCTTTATGGAGTTTAAGTACAATACACTTAATAGCAGTTAGTGATGCCAATGCTCTTTGGTATAACGTCTCTGGTGTGATATAATTTTAGTTAATGATCAGAAAAAACAGAGAGAGGTTGGGGTTTGAAGAGTACTATAAATCCTGCCTTTGCTGTGACTGAATGAAAAGGATTAACTTTGCTACTGTATCCACAGCCTTGCCTTGCCGTCTGGTCAGTAGGGACAAAGATACCATCCAGTTATTAGAGTGGTTCTTCTGCCACTCGCCATGCACCACCACCTGTGAGAAATATGTAGAGGCCTGTAGATCCCGAGGCCTAATTTTCTCTGACATGGTAAACCTGTGTCTGGGCTGTACCACTTCAGGCTGCAGGTGTGGACTCCCATACAAAACAAATCCCCTGCACATAGAAAACTAGATGTTGAGGAGAACCATGCTAGTCATCTTCCTGTCATCTAGTTTTCTGATGTTTTAGGAATTTTTACTCCCAAACACATCCAAGTTTCTGGGGGCCCTTGGGCACAGGGTATCGGTAGGCCCTCGTCCACTCCCTTTCCTCCACAAACCACATTCCTCCGCCCTTGTGGCTAGGGTTGCCAGGTCCATGGCCTGAGACTGATCCTGTATCTTTAGGAGAAGAGAAGGTCAGCCAAGTGCCGGTTTTCTTGCAACACTCTAATGGGAAAAACCACAAGGTGGAATTCTCCCTTCCCCTGCACAACTTTTAAAGATACAGAAGACCTCTTGGAGGCCGGGCCTGGCAACCAAGAGGTCTTCTGTATCTTTAAAAGGTGTGCAGGGGGAAGGGAGAATTTCACCTTGTCGCTTTTCCCATTACAGAGTTGCAAGAACACCTGCACTTGGCTGACTTTCTCTTCTCCTAAAGATACATTATTATTATTATTATTATTATTATTATTATTATTATTATTATTACATTATATTTATTAGTCGCCCATCTGGCTGGTTATCCAGCCACTCTTGGCGACGTACAAGTAAAATCCATTAAACATTACAATATTAAGATATAAAAACCCAACAATAAAAACTTAACCCAACCCAAAGGCTTGTCTGAAAAACCAGGTCTTTAAAGTCCGGCAGAAGCTCATCATCGAAGGGGCATGGTGGAGATCATTTGGGAGAGAATTCCACAGGGTGGGGGCCACTATTGAAAAGGCCCTCCCTCTGGTCCTCACCAGTCTAGCTGTTTTAACCAGTGGGATCGAGAGTAGGTCTTCTGAGGCTGATCTTGTTGAGCGGCATCCCTGCCGATGCTGGAGGCGCTCCTTTAGATAGACTGGCCCGAAACCGTATAGGGATTTAAAGGTCAAAACCAACACCTTGAATTGGGCTCGGTAAACAACCGGTAACCAGTGCAACTCTTTTAGCACTGGGGTGATGTGATCCTGCTGGTGGCTGCCTTTAATCAGACGAGCCACTGCATTCTGTACCAGTTGCAACTTCCGGACCGTTGTCAAGGGTAACCCTACGTAGAGCACATTACAGTAGTCTAGGCGAGAAGTGACCAGGGCATGTACCACAGATGGGGGCAGATGGTTGGGAAGGTAGGGGCGCAGCCTCTGTATCAGATGGAGTTGATACAGTGCTGCCCGGCTCACAGCCGAAACCTGAGCCTCCATGGACAGCTGGGAATCAAGAATGACCCCCAGGCTGCGGACCTGGTCTTTCAGGGGCAAACGTACCTCATTGAGCACCAGGTCAATATCCCCTAATCTTCCCTTGTCTCCCACAAACAGTACCTCGGTTTTGTCTGGATTCAGCTTCAGCTTATTCCTTCCCATCCAGCCACTCACCGACTTCAGGCACTTGGACAGGGTTTCTACAGCCAACCTTGGTGAAGATTTAAATGAGAGATAGAGCTGCGTGTCATCCGCATACTGATGACACTGCAGCCCAAAGCTCCTGATGATTGGCCCCAGCGGCTTTATATAGATGTTAAACAGCATTGGAGAGAGGATGGAACCCTGTGGCACCCCACAAGTGAGAGGCCAAGGATCCGACACCTCCTCCTCCAATGCAACTCTTTCGTACCTACCAGAGAGGAAGGAGTGGAACCACTGCAATACAGTGCCCCCTATGCCTAACCTCTCCAGGCGGTCCAAGAGGATAGCGTGGTCAACGGTATCAAAAGCCGCTGAGAGATCAAGGAGGACAAGGAAGGTGCATTCGCCTCTATCCCACGCCCTTCACATATCATCCACCAAGGCGACCAAGGCTGTTTCAGTCCCATGTCCAGGCCTGAAGCCCGATTGAGATGGATCTAGATAGCCTGCTTCCTCCAAGTGCGCTTGCAATTGCTTTGCCACCACCTGCTCAATAGTCTTGCCTAAGAATGGTAAATTTGAGACCGGGCGGAAGTTGTTCAAATTTTGAGGGTCCAAGGAGGGCTTCTTTAAGACTGGTTTTATTATTGCCTCTTTGAGCACTGATGGCATTACTCCCTCTTCTAGTGAAGCATTTACCACCAGTTTAATCTCCTCACCGAGTCTATCTTTGCAGCTCATAACGAGCCACGATGGGCAAGGGTCAAGTAAGCAGGTGGTTGGCTTTAAGGTTGAAAGCACCTTGTCCACTTCATCGGATGGAAGAAGCTGGAACTGATCCCACAGCACCGGAGCTTTACTAGTCACCTCTGGCTCACTCACTGTATCCACAGTATATGGAATAGTGCTCTTAATACGATCGATTTTCTCCACAAAGTGTTTGCAAATTCGTCACAGGAGACCTTATCATGTTCCATCGGTTCCGGAGCAACTGGGCCGACCAGGCTCCGGACCACTTGGAACAGTCTCCTGGGACAGCACTCTGCAGAAGCAATAGAGGCAGCATAAAAGTCTCTTTTTGCTGCCTTTATTGCCACATGATAGGTTGCCGCCGCAGCTCTAACATGTGTTCGATCGTCGTCACAGTGAGACTTCCGCCACCGGCGTTCTAGTCATCTCACCTCCTGCCTCAGATTTCGCAACCGTGGAGTGAACCATGGTGCGGTCTGAGTTCTATTCAGGGGGAGAGGACATTTCGGAGCCACCCGGTCTAATGCCCAGGTAATTGCGGTATTCCGACATTCCACCAGGGCCTCAGCCGAGTGGCTGTGTGTCTGCTCCAGTAAATCCCCAAGCGCGTTCAGGAATCCATCAGGATCCATCAAACACCTGGGGTGGACCATCTTAATAGGTCCTCCACCCCCACGGAGGGTTTGTGGCATCGAACAGTCTAACTTCACTAAATAGTGATCTGACCATGACACGGGGGTGATGGATATACCCCCAATTTTCAGATCACTTCCCTCCTCTCCCGAGACAAACACAAGGTCGAGTGCATGACCGGTTACATGGGTGGGCCCCATAGAAATACGGTGCAGCTCCCAGGAAGCCATGGTTTCCAAGAAGTCCCGAGGTGCCCCAGTGAGAGTGGCCTCCGAATGCACATTGAAGTCCCCCAATACCAAAAGGTTTGGGGACTGTACCCGTACATCCGAGACCACCTCCAGCACTTCAGCCAGGGAGTCCGTCGTGCAGCGGGGTGGACGGTACACGAGCAGAATCCCTAGACTGCCCTTTGGGCCCAACCTCCAGTACATGCAATCTGCCACCTTGGTCACACAGAGAGGAGGTCTGGTGAAAACCAAAGACGTTCTATAGATAACTGCCACTCCTCCTCCCCGACTACCAACCCTCGGCTGCTGTGCATACGAGAACCCAGCCGGACACATGGCAGTCAGGATAGGAGCAGCTGCATTATCCAGCCAGGTTTCCGTAATACATGCCAGGTCCGCCCCCTCATCCAATATCATATCATGGATGAGGGATGTTTTTTGGGTTACAGACCTGGCATTGCACAGCAGCAATCAAAGGCCGGAGTATGGAGTCCGGCATCCCCCAGCTATCTGTTGGTTCCTCTTCTCTGACTTGGCCTGCCCCTAGCTTTCCACCAGCATCTGCCGCCCAGCCTCTCTATACATTGGCCTCCCACCCTTCCCCCATCACTCCCTTGACACATGTCCGAATATGGCTTCCTCCACTCAGACAAACACCTGTTTTTAACACCTCCCCCCCCAAAAAGTGATGAAGGTAGAGATGATGATCCAGCAGCAATAAAGCAGCCAACTTCCTTTTCTTAGGCAGTGATGTTCTCCTCTCCTGTCGGTTTTAGATCTTCCAGGCCACCTCAGTAGCTAGCCCATGTGTCCTTTTAGATGTTATTGTGGCTTAGCAGAGGATTGCAAACTCAGTTGTGATTGTTACTACAGTAGAGTACAAAGATATGTAGGCGCCATAAAAACAACGCGTAAATCTTCAGAGTAACTCAGCAGCCACTGCCTGTCAGTCTGCCAATCAATCCAAACGCCAAATAGGCTCTTCTCCCATTCCAGCCATAAACACAAATATTTCTCCCTCCGGTGTGCTGGCACTTTCCTTCAAAACTCCCCGGCTGCACCAGGCCAACCAGAGGCCAACCAAGGCAGAGACATAAAGGAAGAGCCGCGAATGGCCAAGCAGAGTCTCGCAAAGGGGGAGAATCATTCTCAGGCCCTGAGCCTGGCAACCCACTCCTTTCAAAGAAAACATATATTTGCTAGTATTGCAACCCCCTCTTATAAAATAAAAATACAAAATCTTGATTTATTTTAATTTGTTGGGGTAAATTTATCTCTTTTGTAGGCCTCAGCTCCTAAGAATTTATTCTGGTTTTCCCATGTTAATGATAGGCAGATTAAATGAATAGTATCAGAGCCTGGGATGTTCCACAATATGTACTGAGAAATAGTTCTCATTTTTCACTGTTTCTGCTGACTTCTCTACTTCAATATTTTCATAGACAAAAAATATAGGTATGGGAGGGGTTGAAGCCATCCTTTCCTGTCATTTGCAAAGATCTTTGAAAAAAGTGCTTCAAATAAACATTTGAATTCTCCACCAGGAATTTCTGCTCACATAGGAAGCTGCCTTCTACTGAGTCAGATCCTTGGTCCATCTAGTCCAGTACTGTCTACACTGACTGGCAGCAGGTCTCCTGGGTTTCAGGCAGGAATCTTTCCCAGAAGGCTGCTCGGGCACCTCTCCTACCATTGGGGACTGAACCCAAGAGACCTTCTGCGTTATTGTTGTTTATTTCTATGCTGCCTTTTGGCCAAAAGGCCCTCAGGGCAGCTTACAAAAAATAAACAAATATAGAAATAATATTTACAAAAATTAAATAACAAGATTAAAAAGCAACAATAACAACTTTCAATAAAAATACTGCATGCAAGGCAGATGCTGCAATGGCCCTTTCCCTGCACTCACAACCTACTCATCTGTGCTGAGGTATTAGGAGGCATTCTAGAATTGATCTTAAAACTCCTTATTGCCACGCGGCACTGTTATATCAGAGCACCAGGGCAAGCCAAGGACAGACAGGAGATTAAAGGCTTCCCTTTTAAGCAAATACTATTTTTTAAAAGTTAAAACTCCATTTCTCAAAAAAAAAAGGCATTCACAATAATTCAGCTACAATTCACCCATATGTTAAGAAGTGTGTGTAATGTACAAAAATGACACTAAAGGATACTTCTACATCACAGGGCATACATGCAGAGAATCTTTCAGATACTGTCGGCCCGTATGAACGCAGATGCAACACAATATTCCAGCATGCCTCAGTCCATCAGAAACCCTCATAAGAATATCTAATAAGAGGAATCACCTTTGATGTCTAGTGCAGAATAAACACACAGGACTGGTGGAGATGTAATACTATTAGTACCTCTAATATAGTGCTTTGTATGAAGGACTGAAAAAAGGCCTTTCTAGGGACAAACTATTAGTCTCTGAACATGCTGTGTTACCACCAGGTATTATAAATGTACACGTTTCCAAGTTATAGAGACACATGATAACTAGGATCTCCTGCTAGACCGGGTTTCAAATCCCTGCTTAGCCATGAAGCTCACTGGGTAACCTTGGGCCACTAACCCAGTCTAACCTACCTCATATGGGTGTTGAGAGGATAACATGGGGAGGGAAGAACCATCTTTGAGCTCCTTACAGAAAAAAGCAGGATATAAATGCAAATAATAATAGGAGCTTCCCAGCTACAACTGGGGTGGAGGAGAGGGGGGAAGAGAGGGAATTCATATACAAAAGAACTGAACAATGGAAGCTTGCCTGTAAAAGGAGAGGGAAGCTCTTAACACACACACATACTATCAAATCAGTGGGGCAAAGAGAGCAAGGGGGTGGGGAGGCAATAATTGTTATGTAATTAAGGCTGTAATCCTATGCACTTACCTGGGAGTAAATCCAATTGAACCCAATGGAGCTTATTTCTGAGTTGACATTATTGGATTGCAGCCTAAGGAAACCAGAAAACCTTCTTACCTTCCTTCCAAGCTCCACATCCCACTCTTAGAGCTGGTTCACACTGGACCTGAATTTCGGATTAAATACAAAACTTTTCTCATTGTGATAGAGTTTAAAGGTTCACACTTCTTACCTTATATAAGCCCTCAATCCGCTGTTTTACATTCATACTGAAGGGAAAGGGTTAATCTCGCAGCTTCCTAATGACCATGCCCTCTTAAGGTCAAACTATATCTTCCTCTGGTTACCTTGGCAACCAAGCATGCTCAGTTTGTTCCAGAGTTTCAAAAAAAGGGGGAGGAGGAGGGAATGGGTGTGGACTCACCCATCGGAGCTAAGTGTCTGCAAAGCCCTAGAGATGCGAAGCACAGATGGTTTTTCCTTCCATTTTTGGATTAAAATTGGAATTATTTGCTTTGGATTAAAAGCCTCCTACATCATGTAATCGCTAAGAACTAAACAGGTATGTAGGGAGGCTCGATCTCACAGTAAACTGCCATGTGAACGAGCCCTTAGGCTGCAATTCTAACTACATTTACACTTTAAGAAGGATGCAGACAAACTGGAATAGGTTCAGAGGAGGACAACGAGGATGATCAGGGGACTAGAAACAAAACCCTATGAGGAGAGACTGAAAGGATGGGTTATACTTAATGCTGAGAATACAAAACTGAGAGGAGATGTGATAGCACTGTTCACGTACTTGAAAGGTTGCCACACAGAGGGCCAGGCTGTCTTGTTGATTGCCCATGAGTGCGGGACATGGAATAATTGGCTCAAAGGAAGCCAGATTTCAACTGAACACCAGGAAAAACTTCCTAACGGTTGAAGCAGTATGACGATGGAACCAATTACCTAAGGAGGTGGTGGGCTCTTCCAACTCTGGAGGCATTCAGGAGGCAGCTGAGACAGCCACTTATCGGGTATGCTTTAATTTGAACATAAGAACATAAGAACATAAGAAGAGCCTGCTGGATCAGGCCAGTGGCCCATCTAGTCCAGCATCCTGTTCTCACAGTGGCCAACCAGGTGCCTGGGAGAAGCCCGCAAGCAGGACCCGAGTGCAAGAACACTCTCCCTTCCTGAGGCTTCCGGCAACTGGTTTTCAGAAGCATGCTGCCTCTGACTACGGTGGCACAGCACAGCCATCACGGCTAGTAGCCATTGATAGCCCTGTCCTCCATGAATTTGTCTAATCTTCTTTTAAAGCCGTCCAAGCTGGTGGCCATTACTGCATCTTGTGGGGGCAAATTCCATAGTTTAACTATGCGCTGAGTAAAGAAGTACTTCCTTTTGTCTGTCCTGAATCTTCCAACATTCAGCTTCTTTGAATGTCCACGAGTTCTAGTATTATGAGAGAGGGAGAAGAACTTTTCTCTATCCACTTTCTCAATGCCATGCATAATTTTATACACTTCTATCATGTCTCCTCTGACCCACCTTTTCTCTAAACTAAAAAGCCCCAAATGCTGCAACCTTTCCTCATAAGGGAGTCGCTCCATCCCCTTGATCATTCTGGTTGCCCTCTTCTGAACCTTTTCCAACTCTATAATATCCTTTTTGAGATGAGGCGACCAGAACTGTACACAGTATTCCAAATGCGGCCGCACCATAGATTTATACAACGGCATTATGATATCGGCTGTTTTATTTTCAATACCTTTCCGAATTATCGCTAGCATGGAATTTGCCTTTTTCACAGCTGCCGCACACTGGGTCGACATTTTCATCGTGCTGTCCACTACAACCCCGAGGTCTCTCTCCTGGTCGGTCACCGCCAGTTCAGACCCCATGAGCGTATATGTGAAATTCAGATTTTTTGCTCCAATATGCATAATTTTACACTTGTTTATATTGAATTGCATTTGCCATTTTTCTGCCCATTCACTCAGTTTGGAGAGATCTTTTTGGAGCTCTTCACAATCCCTTTTTGTTTTAACAACCCTGAACAATTTAGTGTCGTCAGCAAACTTGGCCACTTGACTGCTCACTCCTAATTCTAAGTCATTAATGAACAAGTTGAAAAGTACAGGTCCCAATACCGATCTTTGAGGGACTCCACTTTCTACAGCCCTCCATTGGGAGAACTGTCCGTTTATTCCTACTCTTTGCTTTCTGCTTCTTAACCAATTCCTTATCCACAAGAGGACCTCTCCTCTTATTCCATGACTGCTAAGCTTCCTCAGAAGTCTTTGGTGAGGTACCTTGTCAAAAGCTTTTTGAAAGTCTAAGTACACTATGTCCACTGGATTACCTCTATCTATATGCTTGTTGACACTCTCAAAGAATTCTAAAAGGTTACTGAGACAGGACTTTCCCTTGCAGAAGCCATGCTGGCTCTGCTTCAGCAAGGCTTGTTCTTCTATGTGCTTAGTTAATCTAGCTTTAATAATACTTTCTACCAGTTTTCCAGGGACAGAAATTAAGCTAACTGGCCTGTAATTTCCGGGATCCCCTCTGGATCCCTTTTTGAAGATTGGCGTTACATTTGCCACTTTCCAGTCCTTAGGCATGGAGGAGGACCCGAGGGACAAGTTACATATTTTAGTTAGCAGATCAGCAATTTCACATTTGAGTTCTTTGAGAACTCTCGGGTGGATGCCATCCGGGCCCGGTGATTTGTCAGTTTTTATATTGTCCATTAAGCCTAGAACTTCCTCTCTCGTTACCACTATTTGTCTCAGTTCCTCAGAATCCCTTCCTGCAAATGTTAGTTCAAGTTCAGGGATCTGTCCTATATCTTCCACTGTGAAGACAGATGCAAAGAATTCATTTAGCTTCTCTGCAATCTCCTTATTGTTCTTTAGTACACCTTTGACTCCCTTATCATCCAAGGGTCCAATCGCCTCCCTAGATGGTCTCCTGCTTTGAATGTATTTATATAAGTTTTTGTTGTTGGTTTTTATGTTCTTAGCAATGTGCTCCTCAAATTCTTTTTTAGCATCCCTTATTGTCTTCTTGCATTTCTTTTGCCAGAGTTTGTGTTCTTTTTTATTTTCTTCATTCGGACAAGACTTCCATTTTCTGAAGGAAGACTTTTTGCCTCTAAGAGCTTCCTTGACTTTGCTCGTTAACCATGCTGGCATCTTCTTGGCCCTGGAGGTACCTTTTCTGATCTGCGGTATGCACTCCAGTTGAGCTTCTAATATAGTGTTTTTAAACAACTTCCAAGCATTTTCGAGTGATGTGACCCTCTGGACTTTGTTTTTCAGCTTTCTTTTTACCAATCCCCTCATTTTTGTGAAGTTTCCTCTTTTGAAGTCAAATGTGACCGTGTTGGATTTTCTTGGCAATTGGCCAGTTACATGTATGTTTAATTTAATAGCACTGTGGTCACTGCTCCCAATCGGTTCAACAACACTTACATCTCGCACCAGGTCCCGGTCCCCACTGAGGATTAAGTCCAGGGTTGCCGTCCCTCTGGTCGGTTCCATGACCAACTGGTCTAGGGAATAGTCATTTAGAATATCTAGAAATTTTGCTTCTTTGTCATGACTGGAACACATATGCGCCCAGTATATGTCCGGGTAGTTGAAGTCACCCATTACTACCACATTTCCTAGTTTGGATGCTTCCTCAGTTTCATATCTCATCTCAAGGTCTCCCTGAGCATTTTGATCAGGGGGACGATAGATCGTTCCCAGTATTAAGTCCCTCCTGGGGCATGGTATCACCACCCACAACGATTCTGTGGAGGAGTCCGCCTCTTTTGGGGTTTCCAGCTTGCTGGATACAATGCCTTCTTTCACGTATAGAGCGACTCCACCACCAATACGTCCTTCCCTGTCCTTCCGATATAGTTTATATCCAGGGATAACCGTATCCCACTGGTTTTCTCCATTCCACCAGGTCTCCGTTATGCTCCGTTATGCTTTCTCCTCACAGCTTTCTCCTCATAGCTGACATTGGAGCTTCCAGTAAACTCAGAAGGAGAGGGTGTGAGATAAGAATTGCTTTGAACTGCTTGTCTACTTCTGTAAACATCAATTGCTCTCATTAAAAGCATTGTAACCCTTTCTTCCCTGGGTCTTTTATTGCGTCAAAATTACAAACTCTGTAATCTTTTGCCCTTTGGCAAGACAGTGCTGAAACAACACAGAAGCTAATTTATGTTTAAATTTTACAATAAGTACAATTTTATGTTTGACAACTTTAAATCCTTGTTTGTGTCAATGTATGCCTGCCATATGGAAAAAAGAACAATGAATGATGTGTTCCATTGGTTTTTAAATTCATATGAGATTTGGCTGGAAGAGGGCAAAGACACTTTAAACACAATTATTTTAAAGTATAGACTTAGAAGGTGGATAGTCAAATATGAGCAGTCAATTTCAGATAGTTCATCCCACTTTCACAAAGAGGGTTGGATTTTGACTGAGGAACACAGATAAAGATAATTAAAAAGATAACTTCTATGTGACAAGAACAATAATGAACAATGCATTCCATTGGTTTTTAAAATTCACAGTAGGAAGTAGATTAAAGCTGCAATTCTAATCCCATTTACCACCTCAGACTACCTGTTTCTGGGAATCACACATGGGGAAAGAGCTGTGTACTCAGGTTCTGCTTGCAGACTTCCCATAAGCATCTGGTTGGACATTCTGAGAATAGGATGGTGGACTAGATGGACCTTTGGCCTAAGCTAGCATGTTCTTCTGTTGTTCTTACTTAAGAGTAAGCTCCATTAAATTTAGTCAGGCTGAGTAGATATGTTTAGGACTGTAGCCTTAGTGCATATAGGGTGTCTGTAGCAACAAACTGACAAAACGTCAACCAACAACACTTCAGAATAAAGCAATGAGGCACCTATCAGGACAGCAACATTTATACATAAATGAATATGTAAATAACATACATTGCAAATCAATTTATGTATAAACACATAAAATGTGTGCATGTTTTTTTTAAAAAAACGTAGTAGAAAACTAAAGTTAAAAGCATTCATAGCAAGAGTTTCTGCTGTGATGAGGATTAAATGCGTGGACAAAAGAAAATATGCTTGATAGTCCATTTTCAATGGATTTCTTCAACATCCCTAGCACAGAGCAGGTGAAACCAAACACCAATTCCCAAGGGACAATATAAGCATTCAGAAAAAGTGAATCTGTTTTCTGAGAGTTCTCTCTCCCAGCTCATAATGGTCAGTGCACTTGTGCTGATGTTTCTGCACATATATACTGACATTAGAAGCCGAACAAAAGCTATCACAAAATAGATGAGCTTTCCAAACATTCACCAAGAATGCTCATAAACATTGATCTAATTCTGAAATAAGATGAGTTGAGTTTGCTCATAGCTGTCCTTAGAGTCATTAGGTATTCAGGAAATACAAGCCCCCTTATTTCTTAGGGAGTTGTTCTCTATTAAATCTTCAAGGAAAGTCTCACTAGGACCGTCAGACTGGGATAAACATGAAGCTCCACACGACTATTCCTCTGTCTCCTCTTCTGCTAGTGACTTCATTTCTCTTCAGTTGAGTTTCCCTCTATCTCATCCAAATGCATAGAGAAGCCTGCATGAAAGTCTTCCCACCCCATCCCACATTTGAGCAGGGTAGAATTTATATCACTGAGGTCTCTTTAAATCAGTCCAAGAGGATTTCATTTTATGTGTCTGCTTGAACTGGTTCCTTTTGACATGATAGGCTCAGCTTTGTATACAACTGAGATTGATATTTCATGTGGATATAAAAATCCAAGCCATGAATCTAGTGGCTTAGAGCTTCATGGTTCTTTACAGCTCAATTCAGACTGAGCACAGCATTTCTAAAAGCGAATAGCAAGAAATGTGGTGGGGGAGGTGGAATAAGCAAGAAATGGGGTGGAGGAGATGGTACAAGGGGAGAGTAGCAGGGACTACATAGATCAGCCTTTCCCAACTAGTGGGCCACCAGATGTTGTTGGACCACAACTCCCATCAGCCTCAGCCAGCATTGCAAATGGTCAGGAAAGATGGGAATTGTGGTCCAACAACATCTGGTGGCCCACTAGTTGGGAAAGGCTGACTTAGATCTTTCATTGTCTTGGACAGAGGAGGAGTTGGACAGCAGGCTGAGAGCAATAGTTTGTTGTGGAGGCATTTGACTCTTAAAGGGACTCAAAGAGAGAATTATTAGTCCTGGATGAAACACTTTGATATGATGTCTCTGTTATTAATGCTATGGGTTCTTCTTGCTATCCAGCAGTTACAATCACAGTAATTTTAAAGTGTTGATGTAACAGTAGTAGTCAATGAGCATTTTACATTTGCATTCATTTCACTGAATAAATATATGGAATTGAATAATGTCAGGAATTGTTTCCTCTAAAGTATTAGGAGCAGCATATCTCCAAGATCTGCTGGCCCAAGGGATTTAGTTGAAATCCTTAGGTTCCTCAACTGGTATAGTGGGAACAGAGGATTGCAATGTTGATTTATTTTAAATTATCATTTCAGTTGCAATACGATCTTTCTAGCTGTAATCTGGAGTCCCAGAAGTGTAATGAGTCTCATGGCAGTCTAATATCATCTTACAAATTAAATTAAAAAGGAATTCCAAACATAGTGAAAAGTCAGTGTTCATGAGTATTATAGAATGGAAGAAGAGCATGCTCACACTGTTCAGAGCTTCTCTCTCAACTGTTTTCTCCACTTCCTCATTCTCCAAGAATTAACTTTCTGTTAGGCTTCTCTAACCACAGCAAAGCTGCTCCCAAGGCACAACCAGCAAGACAGTGTAGTTGGTTGCTTGGTCCTACAAAATGGTTGCACCCCTTTGACTTTTTTTTATCAATTTGCCATAACAACAGCAGTCTTTTTTGTCTGATCAACCAGGGGAGGGGAGAAAGAGACCTCCCTCAGCCACTCTGGCGCAGTACCCTCTGCCCTGCTCATCTGAGTTCTTGCCTGTAATGTCTGAGCTGCAAGGCATGAGAGAGTGCAGAAGACACAAACAGGGAGAGGGAGGAGGTGACAAGTGTGATTTGAAGGCTTCACCAAAGAGTTAAATTAGGGTTCTACTGCATATTTGTACACACTGGTGTTTAATAATAAGATTGGCTGTGCTGATCTATGTGCTTTGTTTATTTGTTTCTAAGATGTCAGGTGCTGTGACATGACACCACTGACACCTGAGCTACCATAGTCAATCAGTTGTAAAATGACATTGAAGGCAAATGAGTGAGGGTAAAGACAAAGAAGGAAAATAGTATTGAAATCAAATGTTTGAAATAAGAGTTGAAATGACAAAAATGGGAGGCACATTTTAACACAAGACAAACAAAATGAGGCAAGTGGTTGTGGCTCATCTGTTTTTGAATTCCACATTTCAGTGATGATGTCATGGTCACCCATGTGAGACAAATCCAGATGTTAATTTTTACATGCTTTTAGAAACAGCTCTCCATCATTTCTTGTGCAGGATAGGCTATATGTTTCTCAGTGCAAAGAGATGGGCAAACTATTTATCTTTAAAGTTGAATATGTACCATGGGATCAGGACATCTGCACAATCAGGGGGCCATCTCCATGGGGTGGATATGTGCTTACAACTGTACATGCAGAGCCAGCCTTTTCAGAAACCGTACTCAACATGGAGATGTCAGGGATAAGGCCAGTAGGGCATAGCAAGGGCAGGGGCAGCAGGACACAGTCCTGCCTCGCCTCCAGCATTTAGTGTACTTGTGCAGGGACAACTGAAAAAGACTAAGGGCCCAACTACACATGACTTATGTTTGAAAAAGCATGCTTAACCTGACCACTTTGTTTTTGGAGGAAAATAGCCAACCCAGATCAGGAGCTTGCACTGGTTTTCTGCTGAAAATTGTTCCTCCTGGGTATTATTATTATTATTATTATTTGCTTTTTTTCCAAAATGGAACTCAAAGCGACTTACAAAAAAAAAATGCCCCCCTCCCATCAACCGGTAGTCCCATTTAGCTATTAACAGCCAAGCCGGTGATGGACCTGTCCTCTTTAATGAATTTTCTAATCATCTTTAAAAGCCATCTAGATGAGTGGCTGCCATCAAATCCTGAGACAGGGAATGCCATTACTTGATTATGCATTGTGTGAAGTAGCACTTTTTGTGCATGTGCCTTCAATATACTTTCCATCAATTTAACTGAATACTCATGAGTTCTAGTATTCTGAGAGAGGGAGGAACATTTCACTGTCCAGAAATGAATGGAGGCCGACCAACAAGCTGAAACTTAATCCTCACAAGACAGAAGTACTGTTGTTCAAGATAATACTTGATATCTAGAAGAGATGGTATAGCCTGTTCTGGGTGGGCTTGCACTCCTTCTAAAGGAACAGGCAGTGGAGGCTCACAAAAAATATATATTATGAATTTGGTAATAAAAATTCTAAACTGCTAGCTCATGCCCTTAAAACACAGCGTACATTTGCACAAATTCTGGCAGTATCCCACCAGGATAAAGTGACATATGAGTCAAGAGAAATCAATAGACACTTTGCAGAATTTTATAAACAATTATATAGCCCCACGTCTACCAAATTAGAAGATATCAGAACATATCTTCTTAACTTCTCTCCTGAAATGCTCTCAAATGCCCAGAGACAAATGTTAAATCAAAACATCTCAGAGGAAGAAGTTTCTGCTGCAATTGAAAGGCTTAAACACAATAAGGCTCCAGGTCGAGATGGGTTCAGCAGTTCCTTTTATAAAACTTTCAAGGAAATTTTAATCTCACAGTTAACTCATTTATTCAATCACATATGGGCTGGGGGATCTATCCCAGACACTTGGGGGTCATCACGTATAGTGGTCATCCCCAAGCCAAATAAAGATAAGATTAAAATAGAATCTTAGCGGCTGATAAATCTTCTAAATCAGGATCAAAAATTATTCATAGCCATAATAGCAGCCAGTTAACTCGATAACAGATCTGGTTCATGCAGACCAAACAGGTTTCATGACGGGTAGACACATAGCAGACCCCATCAGATGACTACTTAATGTTATACATCATGTCAAACATTCAAACGAATTGCTGGGAGTACTGTCATTAGACATTTATAAAGCCTTTGATTGTCTGAACTGGGATTATTTAAAGAAAGTTCTGGAAAAATATCAATTAGGAGAAAGTGAACGAAATGTGATAGATCAGTTATATAACAAAACTAATGCAGTGGTCTGAACCAATAATTTAGACTCTGACCTGATATTAATGCAGTGGGGCACTAGACAAGAGTGCCTGTTATCTCCATTACCTTTTGCCCTCTCCTTGCAATCTCTGGCCATGAAACTACGTTCACAGGATAAGATAGTGGGTTATCAGGAAGAGGTCGAAAGAGAGGAACATTTATTAAATTTATATGTGGATGATATCACTTTAATGTTGGGGAATCCTTTTCAAACAGCCCTGGCTCTTAAATTAGTGTTGGATAATTTTGCTTTAGTATCAGGGCTTAAGGTCAATTATGACAAATCCACTATAATGTTTTTTCATACCCACTCCAAGGTTCATTTTGTAGGTGTCAATATACGTAATACTGCCTTCAGATATTTTATTTATTAATAATTATAAATTATTTTCTATTAATTACCAGCAGCTTTTATATAAAGTGCGTACATATTTAAAAATGGGAAAAAACTCAACTTGTCCATCTTAGGCCGAATAGCTTCTGTACACATGAAAATAACACCCAGATTTCAAGTTCTCTCCTTACTCATTGATTATAGTACAATCTGTAGATGGCAGATGTCCTCTTTTTATACACACCCAAGCTCAGGGGGTTGGGGATTTCCTAATTTATATTTATATTATACAGCATTTCATCTCAGGCAATTGAGGTTTATGAGAGCAAAAAAGGCCTGGATAAGATTAGAGGATATTATTATTATTATTATTATTATTATTATTATTATTAATTAGATTTGTTAGACGCCCATCTGGCAGAGATTAATCTGCCACTCTGGGCGACATACAACAAAACACAAATACATTCCATATAAAAATATAAACAGAGAACATTAAAAAATTAAATCCCCTAGAACTGCAGTCTGCCAGCCTAACCCCCCTCCCATGCCTGGTTAAAGAGCCAGGTCTTCATGGCCCGTCGAAAACACAGCAAGAAGGGGGCCTGGCAAAGGTCAGTTGGCAAGGAGTTCCAAAGTGAGGGAGCCATGACTGAGAAGGCTCTAGACCTGGTCCTCACCAATCTAGCTGCTTTTATGGGGGGAATAAGGAGTAGACCATTTGTGGACAATCTTGTTAGCCGACGCCCCTGGTGAGAGTGGAGGCATCCCTTTAGGTAGAGTGGACCGGCTTCAAATAGGGCCTTAAAGGTTAAAGCCAGGACCTTGAATTTGGCTCGAGCAGCCACCGGTAACCAGTGCAGCTCCTTGAGGACTGGGGTAATATATCGGCGGCGGCTGCCTTTAATCAGACGAGCCGCCGCATTCTGCACTAGCTGCAGCTTACGGACCATTTTCCAGGAAAGACCAACATATAAAGCATTACAGTAGTCCAAACGAGACAGAACCAAAGCATGTACTACTGAAGGGAGCAGGAGGCTCAGGAGGTAAGGGCATATCCTACGTATGCGGTGAAGTTGATAAAGCGCCACCCGTGTAACAGCCATCACCTGTGCCTCCATAGATAACTGGGAGTCAAGAATGACCCCCAAACTCTGGACCTGGTCTCTCAGGGCCAATTGTACCCCGTTGAGCACCAGGTCAGTGATCCCCAACCTGTCTTTGTCACCCACCAGCAGTACCTCAGTTTTATCAGGATTCAGCCTAAGCTTATTCCTGCTCATCCAATCCCTCACCGACTCCAGACACTTAGATAAAATTGCTATTGCCGCCAGTGGGGAGGATTTAAATGAGAGGAAAATCTGCGAATCATCTGCATATTGATGGAATTGCATACCAGATCTCCTAATGATATCTCCCAGTGGCCTTATATAGATGTTGAATATCATCAAGGAGAGGATGGAGCCCTGTGGCACCCTACAAGTGAGGGGCCAAGGCTCAGAGACGTCATCTCCCAACACCACTCTCTGGTATCTCCCAAAGAGGAAGGAACAGAACCACTGTAAAACAGTGCCTCCGATACCTAGATTCTCTAGCCGATCTAACAAGATACCGTGGTCAACAGTGTCAAAGGCCGCTGAGAGATCCAAGAGAACGAGAGTAAATTCCCCTCTATCCAGTGCCCTTCTCATTTCGTCCACCAGAGCAACCAGCGCTGTTTCTGTCCCATGTCTGGGTCTGAAACCTGATTGAAATGGGTCAAGGTAATTCACTTCCTCTAAGTATGCTTGTAGTTTGTTCGCCACCACCCGCTCAACCACCTTACCCAGGAATGATAAGTTTGAAACTGGGCAGAAGTTGTTTAAATTCAGGGGATCTAAGGAGGCCTTTTTCAGAAATAGAGTTATTACTGCCTCCTTAAAGGCAGATGGCAGATGACTTTTGCTACGGGACTCATTAATCACTGCCTTGATCCCCTCCCCCAGTTTGTCTTTGCAGCTCATAATGAGCCACGCTGGGCAAGGGTCGAGTATGCAGGAGGTTTGTTTAAGCGAGGAGAGGACCCTAACTACTTCCTCAAAGGCAAGGAGCTGAAAATGGTCCCACAACCCTAAGGGCTTGCTGGTCACCTCAGGTTCAATTACTAAGACTGTGGCAGGCGGAATGGTGCTCTTGATGTGGTCGATTTTGTCCGCAAAATGTTTTGCAAACTTGTTACAGGAGGCCTTGGCCTGCTCTGTTGGGTCTGGGGCAGCTGGCCTCACAAGACTATGGACCACCTGGAACAGTCTCCTTGGGCAGCACTCCGCAGCAGCAACAGAGGCCGCAAAAAACTCCATTTCTGCTATCTTTATCGCCAGCCGATAGGCTGCTGCTGCTACTCTAATCTGAGTTCTGTCCACCTGTGCATGTGATTTCCGCCAATGGTGTTCAAGCCGTCTCACCTCCTGTTGTAAGCCCCGCAACCGCAGAGTATACCAAGGTGCCGTCCTGCTTCTGTCTAAAGGGAGGGAACGGTTTGGGGGCATCCGGTCTAACGCCTCGGAGATCCCCGTGTTCCACCTGGACACCAAGGTCTCAGCCGAATGGCCATATGTAGGATTAAAAGAATCCCCCAGCTCGCATATGAATCCATCAGGGTTCATCAGCCGCCGAGGATGAAACATCCTAGTAGGCCCTCTACCCCTCCGAGGGAGTGGTGACACACAAAGGTCTATTCTAACTAGGCAATGGTCCAACCAGGACAGGGGGGCAGTGGCCAAGCCCCCAACTTCCACGTCACTGCCCACCTCTCCTGACACAAGCACCAGATCAAGGGCATGCCCCGCTGCATGTGTAGGCCCTGTTTGAATGGGAAGTAACTCCCAGGCTGCCATAGTGTCCATAAAGTCTCAGTCCACTCCTGAGAGGGAGGCCTTGGAATGCACGTTGAAATCCCCCAAAACTACCAAGTTTGGGGATTGTGCACGAACATCCAAGACCACCTCCAGCACCTCGGCTAAGGCGTCTGATGTGCAACATGGTGGACGATATACCAATAAAAACCCGAGACTACCCATTGGGCCCAACCGCCAATAGAGGCAGTCAGCCATCTTTGATTCACGAAGGGGAGGCCTGGAAAAAAACAGGGATCTACGGTAAATAACCACCACTCCACCACCACCCTGGCCACCAGATCTCGGCTGCTGTGCAAACAGAAACCCTGCTGGGCATAAGGCCATCAAGATGGGGGTCGTGGCTTCAGCCAGCCAGGTCTCCGTGATGCAAGCCAGGTCAGCCTTCTCATCCAGAATCATTGCATGGATAGAAGAGTCTTTTGAGTAACCGACCTAGCATTAAGCAGCAGCAGCCGGAAGCCAGAGACAGGACTAGGTGACCCCCCCACACCTTTACGACTCTGATCGGGCCCAGAGCAGGTGATAGGTAGTACACCTCGCTCGCCCCAACCCATAGGCTGATGCGAACGGGCCTTGAACTTCCGTTGGCAGCTGGTAATATGCTGATATGTTGATCCCCGGGCGGCCCTCCATCACCACCCACCCTCAGACAAATTATGGATTTCACCTTTTTTCCAATCCATAATACCTGGTTAAAAAAGATTACAAATCCATTCACGAAAGCTACTTTCACTATATGGAAAACTTGGCAAACCAAATTGTCTCCAGTCTATTCACCTTTGACTCCTTTCCAAGCTTATCCAAATGCTGGTGATGAAGACTTTTTAAAAATACATTGGGAAATGGGAAGGAAAAGGCTATTTTTGCCTCAGAGACTTCATTTCACAGGGGCATCCAGTCTCTATTCAGCAACTGAAGGTTGATATCCCGCTATGGGATCTAGACTGGTTGCATACTTATCAATTGGAACATATATTGAAAGACCCTCAGGTTAAAAGTACACTACAAAAACTATTGCACCCTTTGAAAAGCTTCTGTTAGATGAAGGATGTAATGGGAAAGGTCTGGTCTCTAGCGTATATAAAGTATAATTGGATAATTCTATGGGTAGTCTGCTAGGATTAAAGAGTCAGTGGGAGAAAGATTCGGGGATTGAATTAGATTTATCTGACTGGATAGCATCATGTACATTCAAATATAACAAGACTGTTTCAGCCAATCATAAAGACATTTTGTTAAAAATACTCCATAGATGGTATTTACACCAGTTCAGCTCTCTCATTTCTCCTCATCGACATCTCCACTATGTTGGAGAGGCTGTACCCAGAAGGGGACATATTTTCATATCTGGTGGACATGCCCAAAGATAAATTTATTTTGGATTACGGTTCATGATGAACTTAAAAATATTATGAAAGAAGATACTCACTTAGGCCCAGAACTGTTTCTATTATCTTTATTCAAAGATGTAAACAGCACATTGAAATTTAAAGCTCTTATTTCCAAGTTATTAGTAGTGGCAAGAGGCTCGGTACTGCAGCACTGGAAACTTTTGGAAGATCTGGGCATGCAGGTTTGCTACAGCAACATCTGGACAGTTGCAATCGTGGACAAGATCACATTGCATCTTCTGTTCCTAAGAGGCAATGCAAAACCAGAAATGTTTATGTCCATATGGTGGAGGTTTATAGATTACACTACACAACATGTTCTACACAATCAGGTGAGTGGGTGGGTCAAGGTTGAAATGGGTATTTTGTGCCACAACATGTCCATTAAGTTGGTGGAAGCCCCAGAGTCCAACATAATGGTAGTCTGTACTTTCCCTCCATCTGGCAATGACACGTTGGCAGGCAAGGTAAGGGCCAGTTTTGGAATCTGAGGTTCCTCAGGAGGTCCCCTCTTGACAATTGCTCCCAGTTCTTGGACCTCTAGAAGACCTGGGACCTGGAGTTTCCTGGAGCCAGTGCTTTCTTTTCCTTGGCAGGGAAAGCCTGGGCGAAATGGCCTGATTGTTCCCAATACAGACACACTCCAGCCTTTTGGTGAATGTCCCTCTCATCCTCCATCAGGCACAGCCAAACTCCCCCAATCTGCATTGGCTCTTCTTCAGATGTTGGCGAAGCTCCAGAACTGGAAGAAAACTAGGAGCAAGATAGTGGAACTGGAATAGAGGTCTGGAGACTGCAACCTTACACACCTGGTGCCAACCCTCCAGCACCTGTCAATCTGGAGACATAGCTATATTATTTCATCCAAAGTCTTTGGGGCTAGCTCATCCAAGTCTTCCTCACTGAGTCCCAACCAGTACTGATCCAGCAGGGTAGAGTCTTTCCAGATCAGGTTCTGTGAAATCAGCTGGAATGAAGTGGTGTGTGTGGCCACGGAGCCCTTCCTTTGATGAAGGCTCTGCAAGTGACGAGTATTATTTCCACATGCTGGTGCATCTGGAACATAAGAAGCAGGACTATCACAAATCCATCATAGTCATGGGTAAGAGGGTAGTTTGCCATCAGTTTGGGGGTCTCCCTCCAGCAGGCTGATGATGAAGGCCACTCTGCCTCCATCCCAGGGAAAGTCCTCATGACAGACCCTCATATACAGTTCACACTGGGCTAGGAAGGTGTCTAACTTGTCTCACTATCAACTGAACTTACTTGGCATTCCCACGGGCAATAGGTGTCTAGAAGCAGGAACAGGAAGCAAAACAGGACCATGAGCAGGCACCAGCGGTTGATACAGAGCAGCTGCTGTAGTCAAAAGATGCTGCACCTCTGTGTGCAGAGTTTTGTTCTCAGTAACTAGAGTCTACATGAGAGCTGCCAGTCCCTCCACTCTCGGTGCTGCTGCTGCACCAGTATCCATGGGATCACTCACGACTCCACTCACATGTCCAGCAGGGTTGGGTGTCGGTAGTGACAATATGTCCTGGCTCCCAACCAAAGAAACAGGCTCAGTACTTGAAGACTGGGGTGTTTTTTAAAATGAGCTTTATTGCAGAAGTTAGTATAGGAATGCTGCATCAGGCATTCTAGACACGATTCAGGATCAGAGCTTGGAAAAGTTACTTTTTTGAACTACAACTCCCATAAGCCCCACCCAGCATGGCCACTGGATTGGGCTAATGGGAGCTGTAGTTCAAAAAAGTAACTTTTCCAAGCTCTGTTCAGGATACATCACTGGAGCAGACTATCTCAGAGCATGCTAGGCATCTCTCTGAAACAGGTTAGGCATATCTTAGAAGACAAACTAGGCAATGGCAGACTCCTGTTGCTACGCCTTAATGTCATCCACCCATTCTAAATAAAAGAGAGGTGGGTGGGCACATACCTGTCTGAGCATTCTCTAGTACTTTCTTGCTTTTGGCTGCAAGGGGAAGGCTTTTCCTGGAAGCAGAGAGCATTTTCTGAAGCTGTCTTTTTTCTAATCTCTGTCACTTTGAGAAAAGTGTGAACTCAGGCTCTGACAGACTGCTTTCATTTTCCTCCCTCTGGAAGGCTCCAGGTTGTCTGGGCTGGGTGCCAGTGAGGGAACCTTGTCAGTCATCAGAGGTGGGGGTGGCAATGGGCTACATTAATCTCACTAAACTCAGAGTTTCCAGAGACTTCTCCAAGCATTTCTGTTGTGTTTTCCTCAGCCCCCCTCCATGACATCTGCAACCTACTCTTCATGTTTTCAATCTCACCAAAGGTTCTCCTTTGGGCCATGACATCATCCCCCTCCACAGAGGAATTTCCCTTACCCCAAGAGTCAGGCCCAGACTCCAGATTGTTCAACAGCTGAAATGAAACATTTTTTGTCTATTGGTTAGAATACTTTGTTTTTTCAATTTAGAGAAAAAAGTGTTTTGGATAATGAAAAGTTAAATTGATTTTGTGGAGCTGAATGCAACTGGAAGGAAATGTTCTTCATTTTTTGTGTTTGTTTAGTTTTTTGCCAGTGGATGTGTAGGTGTAATCAATACATGAACTCAAAAGATTAAGTCATGTGGCATGGCTTACTTTCTAAATAAGAGGTGTGGAGTCTGAAAATCATACTTGGCCTTCTTCCATGGAAGTTCTTCCATTATCCATAGAATGTGCACAGAATTAATATATTTCTAGTGAAGAGATAGTGACACTCTGCACATGTGTAATGGCACACTTTCCTAAATAAGTGCTGTAAAAGTCCTGTTATGACGAAAACAGCGAGGTTAAAAATTGCAGCTCTACCAAGTCAGTTACCAGCTGCCACTGAGAACAGGTGCTCCTGGACCATCAGTTTATGTAAAGTTGGGATAGCTGTGAAAGCAAATAACTGCAATGCTTTGGGGAACAATGGAGCTATGCATATAACTATACATTGTACTTCCAAAACAAACATTCAAAAATGTGATCCTCCTCATGCAGTTTGAAGTGGTATGCTTCATTCTACCACCTTCTTCCTACATTGTTTTGCTTTACAGATCAACAAACCCTTGTTTTAAAAAAGAGATGAGAGAATCATTACCAGAGGAAATCCAACTCACCAGGACTGATCTAAGTCCCAATTCAGTCCTCCAACCTGTTTGCAGTGCCAGGACTCAGTCCTGAAATACACACAGTGGAATATTTGTATAGTCACCACGGATGGATCTGCCAATTTTGGTTCTCTGTTCCTCATTTTTCCAGTCTTAAATTGTGTTCACATTTCTGCAGCAATCTGTGGTTTTTTTTAAAAAATCCTCAAGAGAATTCTTCAGCATTTTAGTGTGAATTTCTCCTAATAAATACATTTTGTATTCAGTTTTTATTAATCTACACATTAAAAGCTAACTGAATCCAATTTCTCCCCCATCCCTAACAGTCACACAGGTTTCTTCTCACCCTCTCCGTTCATTACTTCCATACACTGCTACTCCTCTTACAGCTTTCAATAGGTTTTGTCAGTCGTGTAAGTCAGTTTGAATTATGCAGCTACATTAAATCAGAATAGTGTTCTGGACTGCAGGCAACTGTATTTAAAATCTACAAGGTTTTTGTCAGTCCCACTGCACCTTCATTTTATTATAATTTGAAGGCCAGGCTACATGTTACATTAAATATGTTATTGCATTTAATGATTTTTTAAAAAAAAATGAACTCATCTACAGGAATCTAATCAAGTGTGCTTGTGTGGAGCAGATATGAGCTTTTATCTGCATTTAGAAGAAAACCTCGTGTATGAAATACACAGAGAACAAATATGTATGCATGCATGTAGCAAGAAAATCACTGTGCTGGTAGAAAGGAGCATTAGTGTCTGAAATATATTGACATCTGTTCACTTGTGTTTAGAATAGTCCATAGGAAGAAAGGTGGGTAGGTAGGTAGGGGTGTGTGTGTGTGTTTTCATTCATTCATTCAGGAAATAAATATTGCTCTGTATTTTGATTTAAGACTTTTAATTCAGGCAACTGATGAGAGAGGGGACTGAATAACAGCAAGTGCAGATGGGTGAGGGTGGGGGTAGAAGGAGGTATGAGTGACAGAGAAAGGGAACAGGCTAGGGAGAGAGCATGAGAGGGAGATGGAAGAGAGGCAAACAGGGATGCAATTGCAGGTAAAAATAAAGCAACTGAAGCCCAGGTGGAATTGATGCAAACTCTTCTCATCAACACTGCTACTCCCCCTTGTCATGGGAACTGTCAACCAGGCCCGGCTTCTAATGAAAGGAAAAATATTTTATTCAGATTTATTAATTTGAAAATGAAGCCCGCCTGTCGAGAGGGGGACAGTTCTTCTCAATCTGTCATCGTTGAACCACACGCTCCTGACACTGGGATTCATTTGTCTTGTCGGCTCTGACAGTTGGATTCTCCCAAAGCACTTCCTGGTGGAGTGCCCTGGGATTTTAAACCGGATGAAACGCATTCCGACAAGGAACAGCCTCTTTATTAATGCAAATTACATGAAGAGGGAAGAGAGAGCAGGAACATGTGATGCCAGCCACTGTTCTGGTTACTCTCCCCATATCAGTCATTTGTTATTTACATTTATACACATTTTCCAGTTTTAATAAAAGGAGACCTGAATTTTCAGTGACATTTATGGACAGTTTGTTTTTAAAAATGATGCCATCACTGCAAATGTTGTATATAGAAATAGGTGTGTGTATAATACATGCATAGATGCAAACACAAAAGCTGACATCCATTGCTAGGAGGAGGTTATATTTTCTGCATCAGTCTTAAGGCTCAGTTAGAGAGATCCCTCATGTAATTCCAGCTTCAGCATGATGATCTGGCCTGCTAGGTCCTTCAGCACTCTGTCTATAACATACATACAATGTCTTCCTTTGTACTTCATGTTAATTAAATTTATTCATTATTTATTATTTATTTATTTGATTTATAACCCGCCCTTTCTCCCAGTAGGAGCCCAAGGCAACAAACAAAAGCACTTCAAAACATCATAAAAACAGACTTTAAAATATATGAAGACAAAACAACCATTAAAAATATTAAAACAAAACATTTTTAAAAACACTTTAAAAACATTTTTTTAAAGGTTTAAAAATATATTAAAAAGCAGTTCCAGTACAGATGCCGACTAGAATAAGGTTTCCACTTAAAAGGCTTGTTGAAAGAGGAAGGTCTTCAGTAGGCACCAAAAAGATATCAAAGATAGTGCCTGTCTAATATTTAAGGGGAGGGAATTCCAAAGGATTGGTGCCACTCCACTAAAGCTCTGTTTCCTACAGACCTCCTGATAAGATGGTATCTGCAGGAGGCCCTCACCTGCAGACAACAATGATTGACTGGGTATATAAGGGGTAAGACAGTCTTTCGGGTATCCTGGTCCCAAGCTGCATTGGGCTTTGTACACCAAAACTAGAACCTTGAACTTAGCCTGGTAGCTAATAGGTAGCCAATGCAATTCTTTCAGTAGTAGAGTGACTTGTTGGCGATAACCTGCTCCAGTGAGCAGTCTCACTGCTGCATTTTGCACCAGCTGCAGCTTCTGGACCAACTTCAAGGGTAGCCCACATAGAGCTCACTACAGTAATCCAACCTGGAGGTTACCAGTGCATAGACAACAGTGGTCAGGCTATCCCGGTCCTCTTATCGTACACAAGCTTTTCTTAGTCGTTGGCTTCCGGGAAGGGTGACTTCGCTTGTGCCTGCTTTTGAGATGGGCTCCCGCCTCAGAAGAAGCTTTTTCAGATATAAATCAGTCAGAACATTTTTTTTTTGACTGATGAAATTTCTCCTGGGCAGGGAGAAACATAGAGATCAACCTCAAAAGCCTGTTTTTGTTGGGAGGACTGGATTTCATTAATTTATGAGAAAAGGTCCAGCCAGCAATGCCGGACGGACTTCCGAACAAGCTCTATCTGATTAATGCGACACGTTTATCTTTTCTTCAAAGAGAAAACGGACTAACAGGCAAGCACCCTTCTTTCTATCTTATTTTTTTACTTGGTTTAAATTGTTGCAGCAAAAAGAGATTTGTCAAATGAATCAGCTTTAAAGAACTTCTGGGTGAGCTATAACTCTTCTCTGTTATTCACGAAATTAACAGCTTATCTCTGCTTCTATTGCAAAAAGCTGTCCTGGAAGTGCATTCTAAAGATATAAACAGAAGAGGGATTTCTATTCCGAGGAGAAAAAAATAAAAAATATGAATTTTGGAACATTATATTGTCTGGGACTATTCTCTTTTTGGTCTATTTTATTTTGACGAATCTGCTTCTTCACGACGCCACTTACTGTTTTGATGCTGGGAACTAAATTTGTTTTGTATTCTTGAACATAGAGAGATAAGGCAGGCTGCTCTGTTTATACTGTGATGTCATCAAGCCTGGAATATTAACCCAATTGTTGCTGAAATAAGAAGTGGTTCTTCTTTATTTTTGTTTTGTTTTGTTTTCGTGGTTTTAAAAATGGCAATCAAGAAAGTGGCTGAGAATCTGGAAGTAATTATGTTTCAGAAAATAATGGATGAGATTGAGATAACGAAACAAACCCTGCGACAGGGCAGTAAGGAGCTGAAAATTGAACTGAGCAAAATGACACAGGAGCTTAAAGAAATAGGGGATCCTGTGAGAGAGGAGAATGAGATCAGAGATGAGAAAAGAAAAAATAAAGGGAAGATACAAGCCCTGGAGATTGGAACAAATGTGGAATTGGAAAAAGATCTGGAGTTTATGGATATTAGAAATAAAATCTACTGTTTGGAATTTAACGTTATCTCTGAAGAAATTAATGAAGATATTAGAGATAAAGTTATCAATGGCTTGGATAATTTTCTGGACTAGAATGACGTGATGGAGCTTGATATAGAGAAAATCTATGGAATTAACTGCAGCCATGTGACAATGGAAAAACTCTCAAGAGATGAGCCAGTGCATTTTGTAAAAAAGAAGAACAGAGATATGACTTTACAACAATATTTCAGCAACTTATTCAGAATCGATGGCAAGAAAATATTTGGGATAGAGGAAATTCCCATCAGACTCTTATTATATGACTATGGCTATGACAGCAAGATTATTATGGAATACTGATAATGGAAGATTGGACACTGAAATTACTGGACTTAACAGGACTATTGAAGATGGAAGATGGAATTAATATGGATAATGGAATAATGGCTATTGAAATTATTGGACCTAACAGATTTTGATGAGATGGATTAATCGATATGTTTATTTGGACTATGGTTATGACAATAAGATTATTATTATTATTAACGAGATGGATTAATCGACATGTTTATTTGGAGAAAAATTGATAGATATATTTCTTAAAGAATTGAAACCTCTCTTTGACTTTTTGTGGAAAGAATAAAGTAATGTTTATGAGATTTGATGATTAATTAAGATAACTACTGGAGGAAAGTGATTTTATAATATAATTTAAGAGACAGGATTGTTATATATTGTAATATATTATTAACTGATCTGCGACAAATGGGAAGTCAACATTTTATTTTTTTGTTTAATCATTTTTGTTTTGTTTTTTGTCTTTGAATGTTTTATGATTTTGTTTTGTTTGTTTTATGAAAATTTGAATAAAAATTATTGTAAAAAACAACAACAAGCTTTTCTTAGTCGTTACCACCAAGTTTATGTCTCCCTTTACTTTAAAGTTCTCCATGCTGTGGCCAAATATATTCTTCCCAGTCCTTGTGAGGTGCAACCCATCACTGCCAGCAGACCATCCTCCAGGAAGTGTAGCCTGCGGTCCCAGAATCCAAATATCTCACATCAGCACCACCTTCACAGCCAGTCATTCACCTGGAGTATTTTTCTTTCCCTTTCCACTCCTTTTCTAAGTACCAGAAGGGTGGATGAGAAACTATCTGGGCCCCAAAGTCCTTGAGTTTCCTTCCAAGAGCTTCAAGGTCTGATATGATTTGGTCGTAGCTCCGCTTAGCAATATCATGAATGAGAAGAAAGGGACACCTGTTATTGGGCTTTATTTATTTATTTATTTAGTTTAATTTATATACCGCCCTAAGCCCGAAGGCTCTCTGGGCGGTGTACAAAAAGATAAAAACAAGCACAATATATAAATACAATAAATACAATAAATAATAATAAAAAAACAATAACGAACCAAACAACATCCAAAATACGGAAATGCTGTTTAAAATACACTTTAAAATGCCTGGGAGTATAAAAAGGTTTTCACCTGGCGCCGAAAAGATAGTAGCGTCGGCGCCAGGTGCACCTCATCAGGGAGACTGTTCCACAGTTCGGGGGCCACTACTGAAAAGGCCCTGGTTCTAGTCATCACCCTCCGAGCCTCTCGATGGGATGGTACTTGGAGGAGGGCCTTAGATGTTGAGCGTAGTGTACGGGTAGGTTCATATTGGGAGAGGCGTTCCATCAGGTATTGCGGTCCCATGCCGTGTAGGGCTTTATAGGTCAAAACCAGCACTTTGAATCTAGCCCGGAAACAAATAGGAAGCCAGTGCAGACGGGCCAGAACAGGTGTTATATGAGCGGACCTTCTGGTCCGCGTCAACAATCTGGCCGCTGCATTCTGGACTAGCTGTAGTTTCCAAACAGTCTTCAAGGGCAGCCCCACGTAGAGCGCGTTGCAGTAGTCCAATCTAGAAGTTACCAGAGCATGAACAACTGAAGCAAGGTCGTCACTGTCCAGATAGGGACGTAGCTGGGCTACCAATCGAAGATGGTAAAAAGCATTCTGTGCCACCGAGGCCACCTGGGCCTCAAGAGACAGGGAAGGATCGAAAAGAACTCCCAAGCTACGAACCTGTTCCTTCAAGGGGAGTGTAACCCCATCAAGAACAGGATGAACATCCACTATCTGAGCAGAGAAGGCACTCACCAACAGTGTCTCAGTCTTGTCTGGATTGAGCTTCAGTCTGTTAGCTCCCATCTAGTCCATTATCGCGGTCAGGCAACGGTTTAGCACGTTAACAGCCTCACCTGAGGAGGATGAAAAGGAGAAATAGAGCTGCGTGTCATCAGCGTACTGATGACAACGCAGCCCAAAACTCCTGATGACCGCACCCAGCGGCTTCATGTAGATGTTGAAAAGCATGGGGGACAGTACCGATCCCTGCGGGACTCCACAGTGGATGAATGATGAATGATGGCAACCCTTCCATCACATCTCTAATCTGTCCTTCAGGGAGACAACATACCTGGCAAGTCCATGGGTCTTCTCAGCATACTTGGGTTTCAATCCCATGCAGTAGGGAGTCTCCCACCACTACTTCTCTTCTTGTTGTAGGGCACAGTTTCATTGCCTCTGTTTGACTGAGCTTCAGCCTCTTGCTTGCTGTCGCACGGGTTCTCCTGTAATTCTTCCTCTGCAGGCTGTCCTCCGGTCTCATCCTCAAGTACCTGAAAGCAATTCCATAGTTGTACAAGTGCATAGTGTCTTCTAGCTCTTCTGCTCCTATCACCTTTTTCTACAGAGTTGCATCCACTTCATTCTTCCTCTCCACAACACTTCTCCACCTTGCTGTGGTTCCTCCACCTTTTGTACTTCTTTGCTGCTGTTATTCCAGAGTTGTGTCTAAGAACTCTTCATCTTCTCTTATACTCTTGAATGTGGACATTCATCACTCCAGGCCTCTCACGTTTTCTTCCAACAGTGCAACCAGATTGTACTTGTTGGACATGTACGTCATGTTGTTCTCAGGCAAGAACACAAACATTGCACTCACCTAGCTGGTCACCACCACTGGAGTCTCCTTTCTGTCCATAGTCTATTACCTTTTGTTTCTATATTTCTACTTGTATTGGAATGGCTGGTGCTTTGTCTTGTCCTCCTTAAAAGTTACCAGATGAGTCCCACTAGTATATGATACAATAAATGTTTTTGTTAGGGACCTTCCCCAATGAACTCCACTGCTGAACTCCTGTTAGCTCTCCCAGTTTGCTCATTCTCTGAGACCTGGCTCCCTGTAGACCAGCTGAGACAGCTTTCTGTGCTCTGCTCAGTTAGCAGTCAGGAAACAGAATGCAACTCCCAGCACACACAGCTGCTGATAGTTGCACAGCAGTTATCAGGCTATGCACCTTCAATCAACATCTATCAGGACACATCCCCTTTCACTCAAGCTGCTATGGAGCCCTTCAGCCGTTCCACCTCCCCAGCTGAGCAAATGGTGAGTACACCATCACTCAGAACAGAAAGTCCCCTGAGGTTACTTCACGTAGCTCACGTCTTTGCCTTTGTCTCCTCCTCCACTACACCTCTGCTGCCAACTCTCCCTGTTTGTTCACTCTTCGCTTGCTCTCTGAGAGCTAACGCACTTGTATCCCTCCTGAGGCAGATTCTGCTGCTCTGCTCAGTTAGGAGTCAGGATAAATTAATTGCAAGAATGTGTACATTAGTCAAAACTACATACAAAAATGTGTTTGTTAGGAGAAATTCACACTAAAATGTTGAAAATTTTTATGAGGACTTTTAAAAAAAATCCACAAATTAATGCAGGAACGTAAAGAACTGAATGTAAGATTGGATAAATGAGAAACTGAGAGAATTGAAACTGACACATCTTTCCATTCTTGCTTGGCCCTCCACAGTATTGCAGTCTGAGGCATTGCTGTAGTACAATGGTTGTGCCTTTCCCAAGTCCTTTGTTGTGTGAAACAGCTTACGGAACTGGAATCTTGCTACCTTATCTGCTGAAACTAGGGCTGTCTGGACATCTAAGGCACAGAAGCTGATATGCAATGGGTGGGTGCTGGGAGATATGGGATTGTGCATAGGGGGCAGAGCGTGACAGAGTAAGATCAGAGTCTAATAGGGTTTGGTAAGAGCAGAAGATTGCACCTAGCCAGTCCTTCCTGTCAGGGTCCCTGGGTCCAATCCCTTAACCCCAGGGCAATTGACCCCAGCAAGGCACACCCCATGCCTCCCTTACCAGGGAGGAGATAGAGCAAGCACCAACCCTGTAAGGTAGATAGACTGCCACCACACCTTAACCTAGTCTCCCACTCTTATCAAGGGGAACTCAAAGTACCAGTGGACTGGCAGAGATTCCCAAGAGCAAGAGCCAAACCTTACACTCACTTCTCTGGAGCCTCAACCCAGTTCAGTTGTAGGCAGTAGTTTTGTGGTCAAGGTACTGGCTTCAGAGCCACAGCTTCCAAATAACGTATACCAGAAAGAGCAGCATACAATGCCTTTAAGCCAAATACTCTTAAACAGAGTTAAGCATAGTCAGCATCCAATACAGTGAGAAAGTTCCACACAGACATAAAATAACAAAACTTACTTAGCCTAAGCTAAACATTCAAAGACAAGAAAGTACTGCATAAAAGCCAATCCCCTTGGCTTCTTATAGACATCACACAGGTAAGTCAAGATGGAATGGGGCAACTAGTTGAAGGATAGCCCTTTTATGGGAATTTTTCTAGCAACGGTGAGAGGGCCAATTAGCCAAATCATGAGACCTCCTGATGATGGAATAGTCCAAAAACTCACTACAAGGACAGGCCTACTAATTCACAGCTACTCAGGCCTCCTGACCTTGGTACCTGGCAGTACAGATAAGATACAGCTGCCTCCATTTTAGACCAACAAGCTGCAGCTGGACTGTATGAGACACCCTAATTTTCCCAGCTTAAAGCATCCCAGAAACCTGTACAAGATATTCCCTACAATCCCTTCAGGCTAAGACATTTTACTTTTACTAACCTTAGCTGTTCTTGACACTTCCTATGCTGAGTGCCTCATGGGTGGACCTGATGGCCTTGGGGATGTTTCCAGGTTTATATAGCTAATTGCAAAAGTTCTCTAGACAAACAGAAACAGTTCCCATTTGCTCCTGTTCCTTTGCCCAGAGAGGTTATCTTTTCACTGGAGGCCCTGAAAAGAAAAAGGACAAAAGCCTACAATTTCAGAGACCTGAGACCTGGCAACTCTTACTGAGTCTGGGCACAATCCATTAAACCCTGCCATACTGTCATGCCTCTGCAGAGGACTACCTTGTGCAGGGCTACATGGAAACCTGGTAGAAGTTTAATATTGTGGCCACATAGCTTAAAACTCTCCTTTTTCTTATAAAGAAACCAATAACCCAGGCTGGGATTCTTCTTTTCCATCCCAGGGTCTTTGGGCCTGTTAACAAGGGGGCATGGGAGGTCTCACCCCTGCTGTGTAAAGCAAATGCCATATCATGTTTCACAGGAAAAGAGGGGCTGAATGTGTGCATCTAAGGATGCCTCCACAGTCTATAGAATGAGTATTTAATAGTGCTTGTCAGCAAGATCTTATAAAGGGTTTTCTTTTGTAAAATGTGTTCGCTATTGTGACTTCCACAGCCATCCTAGTTTAATGTTTGAATCACTTGCTAAGATACTCCCTAATAAAGCATATTTGCATTATTTTAGCTTTAAGCCTTCCAGAAGGCATAGCATGGATGTATATGTGTGTTTGTGCTGACAGTTCACATAAACCAATGGTACCCTTAGAAGACCTCCATGATTTCATATCTCCACAGCTACCACAGAGCAGCTCTGAAAGAAGCCTCTCTGTTCCAAGTGTTTTACCATCCAGAAAGTGGAAATACTAGATTTATTGCTGGGACAATATATTGAATGCTCTCAAAGTCTGCTTCTAGAAGAATCTCATTTACGAGCTCCCTCCCCCCAAACTGACATTGAGTAAGACCCAAGGACTTTGTCTGGCATAGCTGGATCTTGGGAGAAGGTGGGACATATTGCACTAAAATATATTTTTGTACTGTTCCTTACATTGCTAATTTTTTGTTGATTCATTGTTGTTTGTTAGCTGAATAAATATAATTGCTTGTACCTATCTTCAGAGTGCACATGTGGAGGGAAGACTGCTACTCTTATACCTTTCAGGCACTTACTAAAGAACTTTCACTTTTAACAAACGTTTTAAGTAGAGACCTTATTCCATAAGAACATAAGAACATGAGAAGAGCCTGCTGGATCAGGCCAGTGGCCCATCTAGTCCAGCATCCTGTTCTCACAGTGGCCAACCAGGTCTGTGTCTGTGTCTGTGTTGGAATTGCTTTTTAAGATTTTTTAAAAGTTTTTTTTTTTTTAAAGATGTTTTCAAGTTGTTTGGTTTTTAAGATGATTTTAGTATTTTGTCCCTTGTTTGCTGACCTGGGCTCCTTCTGGGAGGAAGATTGAAATTTAATAAAATACTAATACAACAACAACAGCAATACCCAGACATCCAATTGGAGTCCCAGGTTTCCTGGTCTTGAACTGGCACTTAATATAAGAAGAATATCTCCTAGACACTGAACCCGGCCCTGAGCACTGACCCAAGGATTACACACCATTTTATTGCACATTCTGGAAACCAGAAGAGGCGGGGAGTTGGGGTCCAGTGCAGGGAGTGGGAAGTATATTGGCCGCCTCTTCCTTCCCTTGGAAGCTTTGGAACGTGCCACTGTGGCTTCTAGAATCTCTTCAAGAATTTTGATAGGATGAAATTATTTCACACTTCCACCATAAGGAAAAGCAGACCTTGGTAGTTCTAATAAAAATCTTTTAACTTTTATTAATATACCACCTGAGCAGAGCTCTTCAGATTTTTGCGTTTAAACTGTGCCAAACTCATGTGAAAAATTATTTCAAATGCACCTTTCTTGTTTTATTTTGGTTATACTAACATGGTACTAACATATGTTTGATGTGATGTGATTGGATTGGATTTTTATATTGTTTCATAGACTGCTCAGAGGACTGTAAACATCAACAACACATAAATAAAATTGAATTTCACTTTAGATAAAATTCATTGACAATCTCAGTGCAGGTGTGTTTATCTGTTAGGATATGGTGGATCAAAACAACTCCAAGGCTCTTGATCCCCACTTGCTCTTGATTTTTTGCTCTCCTGTTAGGCACCAGACATTGCCATGGGTAGAGAAGGATGATAAGCAGGGTTGACTCTTCTGCCAGAGCACCAAGGCATTTTCACCTTGAATATACTGAATAGATGATCACTGGAAAATCCAAGCCTGCGAAGGGATTCCTCTGTTTTCCAGTCAGCTTGCCTGGGAGATTAGATGATGACGACGACATCATTGTCTTCTTCTTCTTCTTCATTTTTGCCCACCTGTGCAAGTCATCCAGAGCTATTTATATCTCAGGCACCTATTTATTCACTCCTGCTCTCAACTTTTCGTCCTATGATCTGAGCGATGTATGTTAACTTGCAATAATAATAATAATAAATTATTTGATGTTAGGAATCATGTTTTGATCTTTGATATTTGAGGAGAGGGTTGCAAGCAGGTAATCTTTAGTTTGATACTAGACTTGTAATTTGATAATATCCTAATTAAAGAGGCCTCATAATGCTCACAGAAGTGTTTTCCATTAAAATGCTACCTCCTTTCTACTCTCTATTTTAAAAGCCAAATGAAATATTAAACTGTCATTCATAAGTGGGGGGAAACACACACACACTGTGGTTTTTTTGGGGGGGGAGTATTTCTACCCCAATGTGATTTCCAATGTATGGTGGGCCGATGACTTGATCCCTGATAAATTGTGTGTGTTTGGTCCTGGATGAAATGTGCTTGACAATATCCAAACACCCAGAGCCAGAAAACACTTATCCAGAGGAGGTAGAATTTTTAGATGCAGTAAATGGTTGCACCTTCCCCTGCATATTGAGTAAACAGCACAGTTTCTGTTCCTTTAATATCTATGTTTTTTTTCCAATTGCAAGCAACAAAACCTATCTTTTAAAATAAACATGTTATGAAAATATTGTTAACTGTCTTGAAAAAAAAATCTTTATTACAACTGAGAACTAACATGACCTATTTTGTGGGGTGGTTTTTAACCCCCTTAAGAAACCTGCAAGAAAACAGTCCTTAGTTAGAGAAAGATCCCAAAACAACATTATATGGCTTCTGCCAGCCTATTGATAGCCCCACACCTAATTTCCACTGTGCTGTGGGCCCTGCAACAGAACATCTGACAGCTGTTGCACTGTCTGCTGGTTTTCTTATCCTCTACCCTTCTGCATAGGTGGCAGGCTCCAATAGTTCCAGAAGATGCTGGAGGAAGAGGTTGGGATCCATTACCGAGAGCAAATGCAGGCACATCTTGCACCCTTCACTCTGGGCCTGATCAGATGCCGGTATAATGTGGATGTGATGCTTTTTGCAGATCCTTTTAATTTGGACCATTTACATGACGTTTTTGCCAACGCAAGGGCATTCAGTTGCTTTTGCTTTAAATCTGGATTAAATCGATGCGATAAAAATCCAAAATTGGCTTAAAATCCACACCCGCCTTGGTGCCAACCTGCTGTGTGGTAGCATCCTCCACTGTTCTATTGAGCTCTTGTGCCCCGAACCAACAAGGCAGACGTTTCTTGTTGCACAGGACACAGAGGTGTGTGAGTAACAGCGCTCCCGAGCCGGCAAACAGTAAGAAAGGACTCTGACACTCTTGAGCTTTGTGCCAGTAAAACAAACTTTATCTCAGTGCATACAAAAACAATCGCCAACATAAGCTACGCTCCTACCTTCCCCCACACAGCCTGGCTCTCTGGGCTTGTGTTTTATAGCCAGCCCCTTTGATCCGGTGCAGCTGTGTGTCCTTCACATAATTACTGTAATACAGTTAACCCATTCCCAACATGGGGAATGACTCACCTTAATGAGCTAACATGTTCTCCATTTTAGATCCTCCCTTTCTGAACCCGCTTACACTGTCTATGGACATCATTTTGTTTCCTGCCCCTGATGGACAAACGTCCGGTCGCTTTACGTGCTATTTTACTTTACGAGCTGGGCAGTGGCAGCAAGGGAAGAGAAGGGGTGCTGCGCTACTACTCTCCCCTGCACCTCTATCTGCCGGGGGGGAGGAGGAGGAGGATCCGCTTCGCTCCATGCCAGTTTGTGGGGAAGAGATCAGGTGGGTATTTAGGGATGGTGCTCAGGGTGCGGGCAGGCAAGCACCCCCTCCTCCCCTCCCCTCCCCTCCCCTTTGAGGCAACAGCAGTGGCAGCAAGCAGTCCTGCCAGCAAGCAAAGGCTGCCTTCCCTACAGCCAGTGTGAAAGCTGCCCGCGACCGAGGAGGAGGGAAGAGATGCAGCCCAGAGAGCAGGACTTGCCATGGGATGCACGAGGGCGGCCCTGCTTGGTCTTCTGGAAGGGGAGGAGAGGGGGTCAGCCTGACCCCCCATCTAACACTTTCCAGCAGGGATGCAGCCCAGGGAAAGCTCCTGCAGAAGCCCTGTTGCAACCAAGTTCTCGTTTACAAAGAGGTTGTGTGCGCCCACACACACAAACACAAAAATATACACAACTGCGCACTATAAACATTTACAGCCACGGGTGGGAGCCGGGGGGATGGGAGAAAGCCTGCACCTCAGGGAAGGAGGTGGCTGTAGGCAATTCTCCTTCTTTCAAGCGCCCTCCCTCCTCAAGGCTGCATCACAGCTGCATGGAGGGCTAATGTGAAAGCCTAATCCTTGCTGTTGATGCACCATGGCATGGCCATGCCTCCCTTCCTTTAGGGAAACACCGCCCCTTCCCCACCTCCGCAGTTAACATTCTAATGTGTGGGAGCGGCAACAAGGAAACACTGATAGCAATAAACGCAAACGCATGTGAACGCTAAAAAGAAATATAGCCAATTTAATTGTAGCAAGGGCAGACACATGTGAACTGTCAAAATCAATCGTAATGGAAAAAGCAGCATTTTTAATGTGGATCTTGGCTCATATGTGAACCAGCCCTCTATCTCTGGGCCTTTCCCCTCCCCTCCCAGCTCTTCTCAGAAAATGGGGTATGTTGGGGGGGAATAACCTGGGCATTCATAACATTTTCCTGGTATTTATAATCCCTACCATTTGTACAATAAAACTTTTCTTGTAGAAGCCACTTTTTTCTTCCAAGAGCCAAAAAGATGTGTCCTCCTGTAACAATGGAACCTTGGAGATGTGATTTCAAGTTTATTTACTCCTTTGCCATGTGACTGCAAGCTTCTTTGCTTGGGAGGGGAAATTTGACTCCAGTTCTTTTTGTTGACCTGTCTCCTTTCTATGAAAAAAACATTGGGGTGTTTTACTACCCCAGTCTGCTAACATTGGCTGGGGTAGAAATACACCCGAAAGGCAAAGTTCAATGCATTTCTGGGATATTTTATGCCCTAGGTGGTTTTTTGTTTCCAAACGGAAAAGGGTAAGTAGTAAGTGACTGAAATTTAGGGATATTGTACCGATGACACTTTATGTTATATTATATTGTTATGCTTTATTTCTAGGTGGCCTTTTGGCCAAAAAGGCCCCCAAGGCTTACACACAAAGAGAGAAACACAATACAAAATACAAATAAAAACAACACAATTTACAAAAAATCAAGCCAGCAAAATCCTAGCATTTCTAAAAAGCAACAATGGCTAAAAACCAAAAGCATCTTCCTGATAAAGGACAGTCCCCAGAAAAATGTCACTAAGAGCAGGGGTGAGGGGGCAAAGCAGGTGGAAACGCTTGCCCCTTGATGGTCCCAGCACAGTCTCACCCCTTCATTGTCACTTTGTGACAACGTCCTAGAAAGACTAACCTGCAGGTCTAGTTATGTGTATGTAGCAATGAGAACTGCACCTGAGGTAGGTTTTGTGAATGTGAATCCAAGTGCTACCCAATCGAGTGCCATCCTCCACTTCTGCCGTGTCCTCTTGTGCTGCTAAGTTTGATGGGCTCCCTAAACAAACAGCTGAGTAAAAGACTGGAGGAAGTAGTGATAAAGTAGAAGATTCTGGACTTCTGAAATCCAAATGTGCAGCTTTCCCCAGAGTTCTTTCTTATTTAAGTCCCGCTGCCACTTTTCACCTTGCGTTGATGACATATTATTCCTGAAGTTGGAAAAGACTTTAAAAACTAAAACCCAGGGCCAAATGTAGATCTTTAAATTTTGTCTTCACACTTAAAACTTGTGTTAGATTTGTTAAGATTTGGTTTCAGGTTTCTTTTTTCTAGTTTTCAAAATTCTGTAGGCACTTGAAGCATTTACAACCAGAGCAGTTTTAGTCAGAACAGCCTTTTTTTGATCATGAGTGTTATGCTTTTAGATTGTTTTTTATCTTATTGATATGGTTCAGGTTTTTATAAAACACTATTTTTTTACTCATTTAAATATTCACACTTTTGGTCAATGCTGATGAAAAGTGGTTAAGCAATATTTTAAATAAACCAACTAACAAATAACATAGCTACACTGGCTATTGCTGGTGGGGGAACTGATGGCAGTTGCTTCTCCGCTGCCAGCTATGTTTCTGCCAGGCACAGAGCCATCTCCCTCCCACCCCGCTGTTATAGCCTGGAAGAGCAACACCTCCACCTAATCCCAACCTCTTCTAGCAGCACAGAGTCCTTGAGGATAACTAAGTTTTGGTTACATTCTTTTGAGGACTTTGGACATTAGGTGCCAAGAGAAAATAACAATAGAAAGAAGGGCTGGGTGAAAAGTAAAATTTATTTATTTATTTATTGCACTTGTATACCGCCCCATAGCCGAAGCTCTCTGGGCAGTTTACAGCAGTCAAAAACATTAAAACAAATATAGAATTTAAAACACGATTTTAAAATTTAAAACAATATAAAAAAAATTTAAGACACATGCTAAAATGCCTGGGAAAAGAGGAAAGTCTTGACCTGGCGCCGAACAGATAACAGTGTTGGCGCCAGGCGCACCTCATCATAAATATTATTCCATAACTTGGGGGCCACCACTGAGAAGGCCCTCTCCCTTGTTGCCAGACTACCAGCTTCCCTTGGAGTAGGCACCCGGAGGAGGGCCTTTGATCTTGAACGTAGTGTACAGGTGGGTTCGTATGGGGAGAGGCGTTCCATCAGGTATTGTGGTCCCAAGCTGTGTAAGGCTTTATAGGTCAAAACCAGCACCTTGAATCGAGCTCAGACACATACAGGCAGCCAATGCAAGTGGGCCAGAATCAGTTTTATATGTTCGAACCATCTGGTCCCTGTTAGCAATCTGGTCACTGCATTTTGCACAAGCTGCGGTTTCCGAACCGTCTTCAAAGGCAGCCCCACGTGGAGTGCATTGTAGCAATCTAATTTGGAGGTTACCAGAGCATGGACAACTGAAGCCAGGTTATCCCTGTCCAGATATGGACATAGCTGGGCCACCAACCGAAGTTGGTAGAAGACACTCCGTGCCACTGAGGCTACCTGAGCCTCAAGTGACAGAGATGGTTCTAAGAGAACCCCCCAGCTATGAACCTGCTCCTTCAGGGGGAGTGCAACCAACATCCAGAACAGGTTAGACATCCACCATCCGGTCAGAAGAACCACCCACTAGAAGCATCTCAGTCTTGTCTGGATTGAACCTTAGTTTATTAGCCCTCATCCAGTCCATTGTTGCAACCAGGCATCGGTTCAGCACATTGACAGCCTCACCTGAAGAAGATGAAAAGGAAAAATAGAGCTGCGTGTCATCAGCATACTCATGGCAATGCACTCCAAAGCTCCGGATGACCGCACCCAACAGTTTCATGTAGATGTTGAACAGCATGGGGGACAGAACTGACCCCTGCGGTACCCCATACTGGAGAGTCCAGGGTGCTGAGCAATGTTCCCCAAGCACCACCTTCTGGAGGCGACCTGCCAAGTAGAAGTGGAACCACTGCAATGCAGTACCTCCCACTCCCAACTCAGCCAGTCTTCCCAGAAGGATACCAAGGTCGATGGTATCGAAAGCCGCTGATTCAAGGAGAATCAACAGAGTCACACTGCCCCTGTCTCACTCCCAACAAAAGTCATCATACAGGGAGACTGTGATGTCCTTCCCAGCGACCAAGGCTGTTTCCATGCCAAAACCAGGCCTGAAACCCAACTGAAATGGATCCAGATAATTGGTCTCATCCAAGAGTGTCTGGAGCTGGCCTGCAACCACTCGTTCCAGGACCTTGCCCAGGAATGGAACATTTGCTACCAGCCTATAGTTATTAAGATTTTCTGGGTCCAAGGAGGGTCTTTTCAGGAGTGGTCTCACTACCGCCTCTTTCAGGCAGCCAGGGACCACCCCCTCTCACAGAGAGGCATTAATCACCTCCCTGGCCCAGCCGGCTGTTCCATCCCTGCTAGCTATTATTAGCCAAGAAGGGCAAGGATCCAGCACAGAAGTGGTTGCACGAACCTATCCAAGCACCTTGTCAACGTCCTCAAGCTGCACCAACTGAAACTCATCCAAGAAATCAGGACAAGTCTGTGCTCTGGATACCTCGCTTGATTCACCTGCTATAACACTGGAGTCTAAGTCCTGGCAGATGCTGAAGATTTTATCCTGGAAGTGCCTAGCAAATTCATTACAGCGGGCCTCAGATGGTTCTATCCTGTCCCTGGGGCCAGAGTGTAATAGCCCGCGGACAATTCTGAAGAGCTCCACTGGGCGGCAGATTGATGATTTGATAGTGGCAACAAAATATTGTTTTTTGCTGCCCTCACTGCCCCTAAATACAGCTTACCATAGGCACTTACCAGTGTATAATTGCATCCACCAGGAGTTCGTCTCCGTCTGCACTCAAGCCATCTCCTATATTGTTTCATTGCTCTCAGCTCTGGGGTATACCATGGAGCCATACGAGCTCTATGTGACGCCCTTCCCTGGCTCTCCCTGTCAGGTTCCTACCTGCTCGTGGCTACTGCCTTTCACTAGGCACCACCAGGGACTCCACCAGTCCGGACTGTCTTTTTTTATGGTTTCTCTCTCCGCTCTAGCACAGATCTCAATAGATCCCCCTGCTAGGCAGCACCACCAGTCACGTTCTACAACCAGTGTTCCCAGAGACCTTGCCTGAGTCTCTCTATCCGGTTACATTCGTGACTGCGTGCCTATGCTGTTCCCAACCCCCTTGTATCAATGCAGGTAACTCATAACTCGGGGTTGCTCTGGATACTTATAATGTTATCTTCTCCTCTTCACCGCTGCCACCATTTGTTACTGTTTCCCTTCAGCCTTGGTTATTACCTTACCCTCCCTTCTGGTCTGTGAAACCCCAACCAAGGATCAGGCCTTCGGTAAACCAAAATAGTATTTATTAAATAACATTAATAACAAGATAACTTTGATAATGATCTACAAGCTTATGGTTTCATCTATTACTGTGATATTTGACTTATTACTAATCCGAACTCCACCTCCCTCTTTCTCCACACTCTCCTGACATACACCAACTCACACCCACCTCCCAACTCCACCAAAACAACCCACTAACGTCCACCCAGATTCAACTGTCATCCTTCCATTTATACTCTCAGCCATCCAAACACTCAGCCAATCATCCAGCATTCTACTGCTCATTTACTCCCCCCTCCTCTTTCATTCCACTTACCATGTATCTTCTATACAAACAGCACTTACCATATATACATTAATACAGGAACATCACATTTCCCCCCCCTTAAAAATAACGGCAGAGTATTATTCCTGCTCTTGGATTCATACGCCGCGTTAACAATAAAACCAAGTCTTTATGGGGAAAATGTCTTTTTTTTGTTCCTACGTCTGCGTCACGTCACTGCAGTCCCGGCCACTTGCCTTGAAAGTCCATCGGCCAATACATTGTCCTTGCCTTTGATGAACTGGAAGTCCACTTGATAGTCTTGTAGGGCCCAGGACCACCTCTGCAGCATAGTGTTATGGTTTTTCATAGTCTGCAACCATAACAAGGCCCGATGGTCAGTCGTCACCGTAAATCTTCGTCCCCACACGTATGGGCGCAACTTGTTCAGTCCCCACACGACTGCTAGGCACTCCTTTTGGACTGACGAATAGTTTCTCTCCCTCGATGTCAGCTTGCGACTCAGATACGCCACTGGATGTCTGGTGCCTTCTCTCTCCTGCAGCAAGACGACTCCCAGCGCCAGGTCCGACGCATCCGTAGCCACGATGAATGGTTGCTCATAGTCTGGTGCTATTAATATAGGTCCTTGGCACAAGGCTTGCTTCAGTAGATCAAAAGCCTTCTGACATTCATCCGTCCATACCACACGCTCAGAACACCTTTTCTTTGTCAACTCATGCAAGGGGGTTGCTATTTCCCCAAAATCTTTCACAAACTTTCTATAAAAACCAGCAACACCTAGAAATGCCCTAACTTGTTTTTTAGTTAAGGGGATAGGCCACAATTGTATTGCCTCCACCTTGCTCCATAAGGGGGTGATTTTCCCACTCCCCACCTTATGTCCTAAATAGATTACTTCCTTCAGCCCAAACTGGCATTTCTTAGCTTTTATTGTGAGGCCTGCTTTTCTTAATGCCTCCAATACTGTTGTCAGGTGTTGGACATGCTCAGGCACCGACTTGCTAAAAATGGCCACGTCATCGATATAGGCCACTGCAAAATCTGACATGCCTCGCAACACAGTATTGATTAGCCTCTGAAATGAACTTCGTGAGTTCCTTAGTCCCATGGGTAAAGTCACAAACTCATATAACCCATCTGGTGTACTGAAGGCAGTTTTGGCTCTGGATTGTTCATCTAGTTCCATCTGCCAAAATCCTTTACAGAGGTCTATCGTAGAGATAATGGTTGCTGCCCCCAATAACTCTAACATTGCATCCACCCTAGGCATAGGATACGCATCTGGGACAGTAATTTTATTGATTAACCGATAATCAATACAAAATCTTGTAGTTCCATCTTTTTTTTGAACCAGGAAAATACTTGAGGCCCAGGGACTGATGGATTCCCTGATCTCTCCTAGTTCCAGCATATCTTCGACCTCTTTTTTAATTTCACTCAAAACTTTCCCATTCACACGGTACGGAACAGATCTGATTGGGGCATGATTTCCAGTATCAATGGAATGTCTGGCTATACTGGTTCGGCCAGGTTTATTACTAAAGAGATCTCCATAGTTTTTCAAAACTCTCAGAATCTCTTCCTTTACTTCTTCTTTCACCTCCTCCGACCATTCCGCTTGATCTACCCCTCCTTTGTCTTTGCTTTCCTGTACCAAATCTGGAAGTTCAGGCCCACTTCCCTCAGGGAATAAGGTAACTTGCAACACCTTTGCATCCCTGGTATGGTAAGGTTTCAACATATTTACATGAACCACTTTGTTTTTGTTTAATTGGTCTGTGGTAATTACATACGTCACTGTGTCAAGCTTTTCTCTTATGGTATATGGTCCCTCCCAGTTAGCCTGTAATTTGTCATGTTTCCTGGGTATGAATGCCATAACCATATCTCCCAAATCATACACACGTTCCCTGGCTGTTCTGTCATACCAGTAACTTTGCTTCTCCTGAGCTTGACTCAAATTCTTTTGTACAGCTTCCATCATCGATGTTAATTTGCTGCGGAAGTCTAATACAAAATCAACTACAGATGTTTTGTACTCTCCCAGAGTTCCTTCCCATGAATTTTTTAACAGTTCCAAAGGTCCCCTCACTTTTCTAGTGAACATGAGTTCAAAGGGTGAGAAGCCTGTTGACTCCTGAGGGACTTCTCTGTACGCGAATAAGAAGCACCCCAAACGTTCATCCCAGTCTTGTGGGTGATCTTGAACATAACTTCTTATCATGCCCTTCAGAACCCCATTAAATCTCTCAGTCAATCCGTTAGTGGCTGGATGGTAAGTGGTGGTCTTTAGATGTTTTAGACCACAACACTTCCACATACATTGCATCACTTCTCCCATGAATACACTGTCTTGATCTGTCAGCACTTCATGAGGGAAACCCAGCCTCATAAAGATTTTTAACAAAGCCTCTGCCACTACAGGGGCTTCTACAGATCTTAATGCTTCCGCGTCTGGGTACCTGGTGGCAAAATCCACCACCATCAATAGATATTTCTTGCCATGCCTTGTGGGTTTGGAAAAAGGGCCCACCAAATCTACTCCCACTCTATAAAAGGGTTGTCCAATTATAGGAAGGGGCTTTAAGGGTGCCTTAGTCTTTACTCCACTTTTCCCCACCTTTTGGCATATACCACAAGATAGACAATGTTGTTTTACATCTTTGGAGATATTTGGCCAATAATAGTGTGCAGCCAATCTCCTCTTGGTCTTTTTTATTCCCAGATGTCCTGCACATGGGACATCGTGGGCTACCTCTAGCAATCTGGTTCTGTATTTGCTAGGTACTATCAATTGCTTCACTGGTTCACATTCATCCTTTCTCTCAGCAGGCATCCACAGTCTATATAAAATCCCATTCTCACACACAATTTGATTCCTCAGCTTGTCAGTAAAGGGAATCTTTTGTGTCAGGGCTTGCTCCTTTATTTGCTTCAAACTTGTATCCCTATTCAGTTCTTCCCTGAACTGCTCTGCCTCTTCACTAGAGACCATTTGATACAAGTTGTTTCTTTCCGCAGGCCTTCCAGGGGTTGCTATGGTGACTGTAGGCTCAAAAACAGGTTCCACCCTGTTTCCTTCAGCCCCTTTTAACATGGCTTCTGTTTCTCTGCCAAGTTGTTGTCTGGTTACCACATATATTTTTCCTTGTGCCCCCATTACATCTCTTCCCAGTATCACTGGCTCTTGTTGTTGGGCATTAATACCCACTTTATATTTTCCCTCTCTGCCTCTCCACTGCATTTTCACTAGGGCCATGGGTAAGCTTTCTGGTTTACCCGTCACTCCTTGGATAGTCACCGTTTCCTGAGGTAATATTTCCTCAGATTTTATTACATCTGGCCTCAGTAACGTCTGAGCGGCACCAGTATCAAGCAATGCCCAATAATTTGCCCCTTGTACACTCACTTCCTCTCTCAGACTTGAATCAAGGTCTTTTACTTCTGTCCAGTTTATCTGGCAGAACTGAACCTTTTTCGTTGTTAGATCTTTTGGTTCTGTTTTTACTGCCCTTCCCTGAGCAGGATTACTAATGGGGTTGGCAACCTCACATTGAAAACGTAGGTGCCCCGGTCTACCACATTTATAGCATAATTTCTCCTCCATTTTAGGGTACACAGATCCACTCTGGGATGTCCTGTGCCCTTCAGATTTTACTGGAGGACTCACTCACTGTGGCACCACATCCTTTTTGCCACCATTATATGGTCTGGGTTTAAACTCTCTTGATGTTTTCCCCACCCAGCCAGTTCTATTGGAGGCAAAGTGATCCGCCATCTCTGTGGCCTCCTGCACCGATGTAGGGGAACGGTCTTTGACAAGGAGCCTTATTTCTGGTGGTAACTGATGGAATAATTGATCCAGTATCATGAGGCTTTTCACCTCTTCCACTGACTGAGCTTTGGCACTACTCATCCACTTTCCAAATATATCCATCAACTTTGCTCCCAGTTCAACAAAAGACCTCCCTGCTTGGATCTGACAGTTTCGGAATAACTTCCTAAAATAGTCAGGTCCCAGTCTGAACCTTTTGTATACTGCCTCTTTAAACTTGGCATATGTGACGGGCTTGTCTGAGGGGAAATATTGGTATACCTCTGCCAACTCCCCCTTGATCAAGTTTGATAAATATTGCATATATTTATCCTCTGGTAGCCCCCACATTTGAGCCGCTTTTTCAAAAGTGCTGAGGTAAATTTGTGGATCTTGTCCAGGCTCAAACACTGCAAAATCTTTCGGTGTCACCTTTATTTTAGTTTCATTTCTGTCCTTTCTTGTTTCATCAGAATGAAACTTCTTTCTTTCAAACTTTAACTTTTCCACCTGTAATTCAGCATCCAATGCTCGTTGCTTCTCCCTCTCCTCAAACCCCATTCTCATTCTCTCAATTTCCAACTCCCGCTGTTTTTCCTTCTCTTCCGTTTCAAAGACCCTCTGCTTGTCTTTTTCCTCAGCCTCCCTCCTCAATCTCTCAGTTTCCAACTCCGGCTGTTTTTCCTTCTCTTCCATTTCAAAGACCCTCTGCTTGTCTTTTTCCTCAGCCTTCCTCCCCAATCTCTCAGTTTCCAACTCACGTTCCCATCTTAACTTCTCTCTCAAGTACTCTATATAAGCGGAATTGCTTGAATACCCTTCTGGGGTCTCTTCTCTGACAGGTTGTTTTTGCTGGACAGTTGTAAAAGCTATTAGTGCTACCCTCAGTTCATCTACCCCTTTACCCTCGTGAGGTAAATTGAATGTTATGCACTTCTCCACCAGCTCCTCTCTTTTCATTTTTATATATTCAGCCATGGTGTTGGAGTTTACTCACTCTTTTCCACACACTATTTGCCAGTCACTCTCACAAGTAATCTTTATTTGTTATTTCTGTTTGCCACACCACTGTTAGGGACTCTCTTTTGTCCGTATCCCACCGCTACAGCCAACACCTGTGACGCCCTTCCCTGGCTCTCCTTGTCAGGTTCCTACCTGCTCATGGCTACTGCCTTTCACTAGGCACCACCAGGGACTCCACCAGTCCGGACTGTCCTTTTTTATGGTTTCTCTCTCCGCTCTAGCACAGATCTCAATAGATCCCCCTGCTAGGCAGCACCACCAGTCACGTTCTACAACCAATGTTCCCAGAGACCTTGCCTGAGTCTCTCTATCCGGTTACATTCGTGACTGCGTGCCTATGCTGTTCCCAACCCCCTTGTATCAATGCAGATAACTCATAACTCGGGGTTGCTCTGGATACTTATAATGTTATCTTCTCCTCTTCACTGCTGCCACCATTTGTTACTGTTTCCCTTCAGCCTTGGTTATTACCTTACCCTCCCTTCTGGTCTGTGAAACCCCAGCCAAGGATCAGGCCTTCGGTAAACCAAAATAGTATTTATTAAATAACATTAATAACAAGATAACTTTGATAATGATCTACAAGCTTATGGTTTCATCTATTACTGTGATATTTGACTTATTACTAATCCGAACTCCACCTCCCTCTTTCTCCACACTCTCCTGACATGCACCAACTCACACCCACCTCCCAACTCCACCAAAACAACCCACTCACGTCCACCCAGATTCAACTGTCATCCTTCCATTTATACTCTCAGCCATCCAAACAGCCAATCATCCAGCATTCTACTGCTCATTTACTCCCCCCTCCTCTTTCATTCCACTTACCATGTATCTTCTATACAAACAGCACTTACCATATATACATTAATACAGGAACATCACACTCTACACAGGAGAGGGCGCTCAGGAGCAATCATGTCATCCGCCCGGGTCATTTCTGTATTCCACAGCTCAACCAGGGTTTCAACAGGAGCGCCAGCCCTATCAGCCAGAAAACTCCCCAGAGCCCTTTGAAAACCATCCGGATCCATTAGTCTCTGGGGGCGGACCAACTTAATAGGTCCCCCATCCTTGCAGAGGGGAAAAGCCACTGTAAGTCTAAACTTCAGCAAGCAGTGATCTGTCCATGGCAGAGGGACTGATGTAAGCCCCCCCACATTCAGATCACCAACTCCATGTCCAGTTGCAAAAACCAAATCTAGAGTATGCCCTGCTACATGTGTTGGGCCAATGGCATATTGGGACAGTCCCATGGTTGTCATGGAGACCATGAAATCCTGAGCCGCCCCGGGTAAGGTGGCCTCAGCATGGATGTTGACATCCCCCAGAACCAACAGTCTGGGGGATCTCAACAGTACACCTGAGACCACCTCCGTCAGCTCAGCTAGGGAGTCTGTTGGGCAGCAGGGTGGGCGGTACACCAACAGAATCCCCAGTCTGTCCCGCTGACCCAGCATAAGGTGCAAACTCTCCAGACCAGTGGTCACATGGACAGGGTGCTTGCAGAGGGAGATGGAGCTCCTATAGACCACAGCAAACTCCCCTCCCCGACCCTCAGGTCTACTGTGATACTGAACCAGGTACCCTGGTGGACATAGCTGGGAGAGACTGACTCCTCCCTGCTCACCCACCCAGGTCTCGGTTATACATACCAGATCGGCTGCCTCATGCACAATTAAATTGTGAATGGGGGAGATCTTATTATGCATGGATCTGACATTTAGCAGCAGCATCCAGAGGCCTGACAGCTGGCTGATAGGGCAAATAACAAACCTGCAGGTGTGGGGAGGACCGGAACAAGGCACAGCCATTAACTGCCTGGGCCGTGTTCCCCTTACCTGGCAAGTCCTCCTCACAACACCATGTCTCCCTCTACCCATCACTACAGTAATTGGGGGGCCCTCAAATCTCCCCACTTGGCTCCGAGTCCTCTTTCCCAGGCACATGACTCAAGACCCAGAAAAAGGCAGACAAAGCAGGTGCCACCTCAGCCAGCCGGCTTATGTATTCCCTCCAGGGGAAGGGACAGGTGGAAGAAATCAGCCACAGCTGGCTGAGTACCTGGGGCCTGCTCATGCAAGGTGTGGCTCCCGCAGAGCAGAAGTCCAACCGGGAAAGGGTGGTGGTGGTGGTGGTGGTAGCCCAGGCAGCAGGCAGACAGCAGCAAATGGTGGTGTTCCCCTTCCTCCTGCAGGTACTGGGTCTACATTAATTTACATTAATTTTTGAATTCATTTGCTTGCTGCTTTTCTACAGTAACATCCTATAGGAAATGACTAACAAAAGGATCTAAAACAATTAAAATATCTAAACAGTACTTAAAACAGACTCCTTAAAAACTCATGGCTGCAAAAAGTCTGAATAATTATTTATTTATTGTATTTATTATACACAGAGCAGTTACCTGTTATAGTTAAAAGCCAGGTTAAAGATGCTAAACTCTGTGGTCCTGAGTTAAATGTTACTGCTTGCAACAATGCATATGTAGCCTGAGACATACTGGTTAAGAATGTGTCCTTCAGTCTACAATGAGTGGCTGAAGGAAATCCACATCCCTGGCAATCTAGTGCACTACAGATGGGGGGCTGCACTGAATCCTGGCAGCTGCATACACAATGCACTGCACCTGTACACCCTGGAAGCTCCTTCTGCTCATGGACGTTGCTTTGCTAGATGAAGGCACAGACATTTCAGCACCACTGGCCTAGTTTTTGCCACTGTTGTGATAAACCTCTTTCTGCCCTGTTCAACTTCAGGCTGCTTCTGAGAGGTTGAAGAGAAACTCAGAGATAATGTAGTGCGCCACTACACAAAAATAATTCTTCTACATAGAAAACTTTATGTCAGAGAGAAGGAAAAAGGTCTAAACTGGTCCCACCAGAAACAAACACAGACACAAACAGGAAAGGGAATTTCTTAAATCTGTAGCTGTCATGGGAGACGAGCTGGACTTCCAGCTGTGGGCTTGCAATTGGGGTGGGGAATTTGAGGCTGCACAAACAAGGTCCATGTCTATGAAGGGAGATGCATCCATGTCAGCTAAATTCTTACAATATTACATATACATAATTCATTTTGAGGTCTGTTGCGTGATGAAAAATTCAATCTTCACCAATTAATCACATCAATTTTAATTGAATAATCAATTCATTATATTCAACCACATTCGCATATGAATTAAACAGTTTGTTCTGAAGAAAAACATATGCTTTCATTGTTTTCAGAACATTGACAATTGTTATCTTCAAAGAAGCTGAAATACATAGCAGTGATTTTGAAGCCAGGATTTCAAAGAAAATGTTTTGTTCTTTTGGTTGGGAGTCGGATTGATTCATCTCCACAGCCTCCGCTATTACCAGTGATGTCCCTCCTGACTGGTATGCTACCTAACTCACTTCCTCCCCACTGCTCTCTCAAGTGCCAAATGGAGGAAAGCTCAGAATGAGGGAGTATGTGCACTGAACAAAGGATTTAAAAAATAAATAATAGAAGCTATCATTCCAAACAATTAGAGCACCTTTTTAACCGATCAAAAGGTGTTTAATTTATTATTCTAATTGATTAATTGATTAAACATTGTAGTCCTAACGCTTCATTTGTTGAGGAACCTATAGAACTCGTTGAGCTCAACTAATAAATGAGCTCAATTCAGGCATTATAAATTGAAATGGAAATTAACTTTTGACTCTGAGAAGCTCAAATGGCACGACCACCTCTGAAATGGCTCTTATCAGATACTAATTTCATGGTAAGAACAAGCCATGAGAGAGAAGCGGTTTGTTTCATTTTCAAACTCCATCCTCAACACAGTCACACAAGCACGTGCCTCTCCTTACAAAATCATGTCTGCTGCTTGGATTTTATCAGCTACATTGCAAGAAAATCTATTAAAAGAAATAAAGGCAGGTGCAGCAAACTCCCACTTTCTCCCTCTGTCTCCACGTCTTCGTTCCTGGTGCTTGCTAGTTTGTGTGATTAATTTTATCAATTTTCCTGACCTGCTTTGCCACTGAAATAAATATGACAGCTGTGGTGCCGCCTCAGTTCTTTGTCTTGCCAGGTGAACTGTTGAGATGTGTTTTCTTGTTGATTGCAGACTTTGGTAAATATCAAGTAAATAGACTTTAGAGGATTCATTTCAGCTACTCAACTAGTCAGGACATCAGGCCAGGCACAAATGCTTCAACATGAAAACAAAAACTGTTGTGCCCTCTTTTCAGTAAAAACAAAGCCCTTCCAAGAAGGGGTTCTTCAACTACACAGATGAGAAAACATTGAGAGAATGGGATGTGACTCTGTTATATGTCTTTCTCATAATAAATGAAAAATAGGTCTGATTCACATGTATATTCATTGCTTGATGACATGAACATCAAGTTATGATTTGCATATGTGAATGGGCCATAGCAGATCTAACAACATTGTCAAAGAGCTTTCACATCAGTTTACACAGTGGCTGCTAGTGATTACTGGACCTCAGACATAGGCAATGAGGTCACGGGGTGAGGCCAGTTCTGGTTTTATCTCCATCCACCAGGATATTCAGGTCTACCAACATTGGACTGTACATATAGATCCTCAGCAAATTCTGTATGCGGCTGCCTGCTGGTATAGGTTGGCCTGAAAGGGGGGAGTGCTAGCAGAGTGCATTCCATACTCCTGTAATACATAGGCTCTGTATACCATCCTACATTTTGTAATAGCATTTTATATTTGCCAAAGTTTTATAGTCTTTTAGCAATACAACCACCCTGTAAAGTAGATTGTAGTGCAGTTGTAGTTAAGCAACAAAAAGAACAATACTTGCACCTTAAAGACTTCACATTTATTATGACATAAGCTTTGTTGGGCTACAGTCCATCATTCTTGGTAATCCGTGAATTTGTTAGACTTTAAAGTACTACTGGACTATTGTTTTCTTTCTGCTACCCCTCTGATTGAAAGTCTACCAACATAATATACAACAAGCTTGTGGAAGAGAGGAAGAATTTTAAATCAGCTATCTAGATCTTCTGGTGGGTTGGTCTAAGAAAAGTGTAAAGACAAGGCTCTTGCCAAGTGCCATATTGAGGAGGAAAAAGTGCAGTCAGGATTAGGAATTTTGAGCTTCAGAAAAAAATGGCATGAGCATGCTCAGACTGCACCTGTCTCACCATTGAGAAATCTCTGTTTGTATTTAATAAGTTGATTCTATCACATCCATTGCTGACCAAAGAGAAATGTGTCCCAGGATGCCTTTGAAGAAGTTGCTAGGAATCATGAGTGCTATTGGAGGCAGAGTTGTGCTAATATGATAAATATATATATCCTTGCACAGAAATACAGGAGGATAAACTTGGTAGCTACACCAACAGTATCTGGATTAAAATTAATGGGGCAAGTAATAAAAGGAAAATGGTAGTTGGAATCTACTACCAACCACCCAGTCAAGGAGAAGATGAGGATGAAACTTCTTCAAAACAAATTGCCAAAGTTTCGAGGAGGCATGAGGTAGTAGTAATGGGGGACTTCAATTACCCCGATATGTGTTGGGAGACAAATTCTGCCAAACATGGCCCCTCCAAGAAATTCCTGACTTGTGTTAGAGATAACGTTCTCCTACAGAAAGTGGAGGAAGCAACTAGAGGATCAGCTATCCTTGACTTGATTCTAATCAACAGAGATGACTTGGCAGATGAAGTGACAGTTATGGGTACTCTGCGGGAAAGTGACTGCGCTATACTGAGTTCTTTATTTTAAAGGAAGCAAAAGCTGAGAGTAGTCATACATGTACCCTGGACTTCAGGAAAGCTGATTTTAATAAACTCAGAACAATAGTAACTAAGGTTCCATGGCGAGCAATCCTAATGAGAACAGGAGTCCAAGATGGGTGGGAGTTTCTAAAAGAGGAAATTCTGTCAAGGAAAAAGGGGGAAGACACCAGAAGAAGCCAATGTGTTTTTTCACAGAAAGCTTAGAGATGGTCTGAAAACAAGAAAGGACACATACAGGAAGTGGAAGGAAGGCAATGCCACAAAGGAAGAGTATAGACAGGTAGCACAGAATAGCCGGGATGGTGTCAGGAACGCTAAAGCTGAGAATGAGCTGAGGTTACAAAAGATACCAAGAGCAACAAAAAGGCTTTCTTCAGGTTTGTCCATAGTAAAAGACAGAAAATAAATGGTGGTACAGCTACTCAACGAGGATGGCAAAATGATAACAGATGACAAAGAAAAGGCTGAAGAGCTCAATTCCTATTTTGGCTCAGTCTTCCCCCAAAAAAGGGTCCTGAGAAATGTGAAGTTGAAGGGGCAGGATTACAGCTTGAAATTGATAGACAAATGGTCAGGGAATACCTAATCACTTTGAATGAGTTCAAATTGGCAGGGCCCGATGAACTGCATCCTAGAGTACTGAAGGAACTGGCTCAGAACCACTGTCTATTATCTTTGCCAAATCATGGAGGATAGGTGATATGCCGGATGACTGGAGGAAGACTAATGTTGTCGCTATCTTCAAAAAGGGCAAAAAGGAGCATAAAGAGTACTTTGTACAGGATTGGGACTTGCTTCTGAATAAACATGCATAGGATTGCACTACAACAGAAGATAGGCATGCACAGTAAACAATTGTTGATCCAGGAGGAACTCAACATTATAATTATAGTAGAAGTGTATGTGCAGTTTTTTTAATTACTTGCAAAAAATGGCATATGATACATTTTATCTTTCAAATAATTTTTGAACAGAAGTTTTAAAAAGTGTACATGCTGCAGTGTTATACTTTTCTAATTAAGGAGTAAAACTAGTTTAAATTTTACTGGACTGTTGAAGAGAGCAGCTTATTTGTCTTATGCATAACCTGTTTTGAAAACTTTCCCAATATGAAACTTTCTGGGAGTAAAACTGCAATGTTAATTCCACATACCTGGGAGTTAACCCCACTGAATTCAGTAGGACTTACTTTTGAGTAGACACACTTAGGATTGTGCTGAAAATCAATGGGACTTTTGAGAGAACAAAGAAAAGGGTTGTGTTATAAATCTTTCTCTCCCCTTCCCATCCTTTTGTTTTTTTAAAGCAGTTAGGCAGGGGTTACTTAGGTGTCACCACTTTTATCTGGAAGGAAACAAATACTTTAAAAAAAATGTTCTGCAATGGCCACCTGGTTTTGACGATAACAAGTATATGGGGTGTATGTATTTTTATATCTCCAGTGTAAAACAATGGCCCACAGACTGGAAGCATTCAATATATATCTCAATTCCAAAGAAAGGGGATCCCAGGGAATGCAGTTGTTGTTGTTGGTGTTGTTGTGGTGGTGGTGGTGGTGTTGGTGGTGGTGGTTGGTGGTGGTGTGGTGGTGGTGGTGGTGTGGTGGTGGTGGTGTGGTGGTGGTGGTGTGGTGGTGGTGGTGGTGTGGTGGTGGTGGTGGTTAACATTTGTATACCGCCCCATAGCCAAAGCTCTCTGGGCAGTTTACAACCATTAAAAACATTAAAAACAAATATATAAATATACAAATTTAAAAACATTTTTTTAAAAAAACAATTTCAAAACACATGCTAAAATGACTGGGAGAAGAGGAAAGTCTTGACCTGGCACCGAAAAGATAACAGTGTTGGTGCCAGGCACACCTCATCAAGGAGATCATTCCATAATTTGGGGGTCACCACTGAGAAAGCCCTCTCCCTTGTTGCCATCCTCCAAGCTTCCCTTGGAGTAGGCACCTGGAGGAGGGCCTTGGATGTTGAGCATAGTGTATGGATGGGTTTGTGTCGGGAGAGGTGGTCCATCAAGTATTGTGGTCCTAAGCCATGTAAGGCTTTATAGGTTAAAACCAGCACTTTGAATCGAGCTCGGAAACATACAGGCACCCAATGCAAGCGGGCCAGAATTGGTTTTATATGTTCAAACCATCTGGTCCGTTACCAATCTGGCCACTGCATTTTGCACAAGCTGCAGTTTCTGAACCATCTTCAAAGGCAGCCCCACATGGAGTGCATTGCAATAATCTAACTTGGAGGTTACCAGAGCATGGACAACTGAAGCCAGGTTATCCCTGTCCAGATAGGGATGTAGCTGGGCCAACAACCGAAGTTGGTAGAAGGCATTCGGTGCCACCGAGGCTACCTGAGCCTCAAGTGACAGAGATGGTTCTAGGAGAACCCCTAAGCTATGAACCTGCTCCTTCAGGGAGAGTGCAACCAACATCCAGGACAGCTTGAACATCCACCATCCAGTCAGAAGAACCACCCACTAACAGCATCTCAGTCTTGTCTGGATTGAGCCTCAGTTTATTAGCCCTCATCCAGTCCATTGTCACAGCCAGGCACTGGTTCAGCACATTGACAACCTTTCCTGATGAAGATGAAAAGGAGAAAGAGAGCTGTTTGTCATCAGCATACTGATGGCAGCAGACTCCAAAGCTCCGGATGACCACACCCAACGGTTTCATGTATATGTTGAACAGAATGGGGGACATAACTGACCCCTGCAGAACCCCATATTGGAGAGTCCAGGGTGCCAAGCAATGCTCGCCAAGCACCACCTTCTGGAGCCGACCTGCCAAGTAGGAGGGGAACCACTGCCATGCAGTCCCTCCCACTCCCGACTCAGCCAGTCGTCCCAGATGGATACCAAGGTCAATGGTATCAGAAGCCACTGAGAGATCAAGGAGAATCAACAGAGTCACACTCCCCCTGTCTCTCTCCCGACAGAGGTCATCATACAGGGCAACCAAGGCTATTTCTGTGCCAAAACCAGGCCTGAAACCCGACTGAAATGGATCCAGATAATCGGTCTCATTCAAGAGTGTCTGGAGCTGGCCTGCCACCACTTGTTCAAGGACCTTGCCCAGGAATGGAACACTTGCCACCGGCCTATAACTATTAATATTTTCTGGGTCCAGGAGGGTCTCTTCACAAGTGGTTTCACGACTGCCTCTTTCAGGCAGCCAGGGACCACCCCCCTCTCGCAGAGAGGCATTAATCACTTCCCTTGCCCAGCCGGCTGTTCCATTCCTGCTAGCTTTTATTAGCCAAGAAGGGCAAGGATCCAGCACAGAAGTGGTTGCACGAAGCTGTCCAAGCACCTTGTCAACATCCTCAAGCTGCACCAACTGAAACTCATCCAAGAAATCAGGACAAGGCTGTGCTCTGGATACCTCGCTTGATTCACCTGCTATAACACTGGAGTCTAAGTCCTGGCGGATGCGAAAGATTTTATCCTGGAAGTGCCTAGCAAATTCATTACAGTGGGCCTCAAATGGATCTACCATGTCCTTGGGGCCACCGTGTAATAGTCCCTGGACAATTCTGAAGAGCTCTGCTGGATGGCAGATTTATTATTTGATAGTGGAAGCAAAATATTGTTTTTTTGCTGCCCTCACTGCCCCTAAATACAGCTTACCATAATTATCCAACTATTGCCTTAATATCCCATGCAAGTCAAGTAATGCTCAAGGTTCTACAACAAAGGCTCTTAGCATATATGGAGCGAGAAATGCCCTACGTCTAAACTGGATTTAGAAAGGAAAAGGCACCAGAGATCATATTGCAAACATACTTTGAATAATGGAACAGATGAAGCAGTTTCACCAGAAATTAACCGTGTGCTTTATAGATTACAGCAAAGCCTTTGACTGTGTAGATCATGAAAAACTGTGGGATGCTTTAAAAGAAATGGGAGTGCCACAGCATCTGATTGTCCTGATGTGCAACCTATACTCTGGACAACAGGCTACTGTAAAGACAGATTATGGAGAAACCGATTGGTTTGCCATCAGAAAGGGTGTGAGGGGTGTATTTTATCACCCTATTTGTTTAATCTGTATGCAGAACATATCATACAGAGAGCGGGATTGGACCAAGATGAAGGAGGTGTGAAAATTGGAGGGAGAAATATCAATAGTTTAAGATATGCAGATGATACCATACTACTAGCAGAAACCAGTAATGATTTGAAACGAATGCTGATGAAAGTTAAAGAGGAAAGCACAAAAGCAGGACTACAGCTGAATGTCAAAAAGACTAAAGTAATGACAACAGAAGATTTATGTAACTTTAAAGTTGACAATGAGGACATTGAACTTTTCAGGGATTATCAATACCTCAGCAGTCATTAACCACAATGGAGACAATAGTCAAGAAATCAGAAGGCAGCTAGGACTGGGGAGGGCAGCTATGGGAGAAATAGAAAAGGTCCTCAAATGCAAATATGAGTATTAGAAAAATTTAAACCAGAACTATCACTAGAAGCTAAAATGATGAAGCTGAGGTTATCATACTTTGGACACATCATGAGAAGACATGATTCATTAGAAAAGATAATAATGCTTGGAAAAACAGAAGTTGAAAAAGAGGAAGGCCATACAAGAGATGGATTGATTCCATAAAGGAAGCCACAGACCTGAACTTTCAAGATCTGAACAGGGTGGCTCATGACAGATGCTCTTGGAGGTCGCTGATTCATAGGGTCACCATAAGTTGTAATCGACTTGAAGGCACATAACAACAACAACATTACTATGTATACATTTTAAGTGTGCACTTCTTCCTTGAAGTGGTCATGGTCCCTCTCTGTTGTTTTCACTGTGAGGAGCAGATTAGGCTGAGAGATGGTGCATGGTCACCCAGTAAACTTTGTAGCTGATTTCCATTTTAAAATTTAATTAAAATGATGTATATGCAGGCAAAGGTTATGAAGTAATGCAGATCCACATAATACATTTACAGCACATCCAATTCGCATTTAAAGCACATTACTTTCCCTGAAGAATCCTAGGAAGTGTAGTTTCACCCTCACAGTTATAGTTCCCACCACCCTTAACAGTTCCCATGATTCTGTGGTGGGATTCAGGTGCTTTAAATGTAGTTGAATGTGCTTTAAATGCATAGTGTAGATCTGCACTAGTATGCTTTGCATTCATTAGTGAATTGACAAGAATAATTTTAAAAGATACTTTTTTAAACAGAGCTGTAGCTCAGTGGTAGGGCACATGCTTTGCATGCAAAGGTCCGAACTTCAATCTCTGGAATACAATATTTCCTGGAATCCTGGAGAGCCAGTGCTAGTCCATGTCATCATTACTGAGCTAGATGATATCAAATGGCCTGACTTGGTATAAGGCTGATTCCTTTGTGCCTAAAAGAGGAAAGAATCCCAAGGGCCACAGTGACACTGAAATTTATTTATGTATTTTATTTACAACATTTATATTCCACTTTATGGTAAAATACCTCAAAGTGGTTTATAGAAGGAATTAAAACAAAATTATTGGCAAAAACAGTTAAAGACAGGTATTCAAAAACATTCAAAATAATAAAACCAACAATGAGTTAAAAACAGATAAAAAACAGAATAACTTCTACATGCCTGGGTAGACTCACCTAAACAAAAATGTTTTTAGCAGGTGCCAAAATGAGTACAATGAAGCTCCTCCCTAATGTAAATAAGCAGGGAGTTCCAAAGCATAGGTACTGCCACACTAAAGGATCAATTTCTTAAAAGAGCAGAACAAGTACTATGTGGCATCCGTAACATGAAATCACACCTTGAACTTGGCCTGGTAGCAAATCAGCAACCAGTACAGACTTCAGAGCAGAGGTATTATGTGCTGATATGGTCTCACTCATGTCAGCAATTGTGCTTCAGCATTCACTAACTGCAGCCCCTTGGTCAGGTTGTGCTGCATTGGGAATTTCAGTGACCTTGGCTGACTGGCTGCCAGGATTTATTTAGTTTTGGTTAGGAACCCTGGCTGGTTGTGAGATGCTGAGTTTTATGTCTTACTCATAGGAATCTTGTTGTGGTTGGTATGGTATTGCATTTAGGAAATCATCACTGTCTTTTGTTTTTCGTTTTCTATTTGCATTTCATTTACCTCTGACCTTACTCCCTTACATCCATAGGAGCAACAACAGTGGTTCCATGTGGTCAACTCAAGCCCCTTAAACCCACTGATGATGCACCTTGATGCATGATGGTTTGTTTCTTGCCCAATAATGGTAAAAGAGAATTCACATACTGGGAAGTGTGGCTTCAATTGCTGTTGTTCCCAGTCTACTGCCTGTGAAGGTAGACCAAACCATGTGTGTTTTCTCTCTGTCAATTATTACTGACTGGATTGGGTTGGCCGCCAAGTGAGTTTATAGCAGCCCACAGAGTAGGCAAGAAAGAGTAGAGAATCTTCTTAACTCTTAGGTCATTTCTGACTAAGTGCAGCGAAGAGCCAAGTCTTTAAAGAAGTTTGGAACAGCCACATTAAAAGGCAGGCAAGGCATTCCAGGCAGGGGGCTGTCAACCCTGCTTTGATATGGATATTGTTGCAGAAGATCCTTAATCTGTTTGGTTTAAAAATGAAATAGGAACTGTATATAGTCCTATTTCTTAGCAGAAGTATTTAGTAACAACAGCGGATTTTGAGAATCAACCAGGCCACCTTTCCCTCAGACACAAATAACAATAGACACAGTCTTCTTAGGTAAAAAGAGATAAACAATATTTACTCATGACCTTTCCTATGTTCAGGAAACATAGGCTGTAGCTTAGGTGGAAAAAGTAGTCTTAGTCCATTTAGGCTTTGATGATGATGCTTCTGGAAGAGCATCTGCCATGCTGCCTCTGCTAGAGGTTAAGCTCAATAATGGTGGATATGCAGTAATCTACTAATCCCTTTTACAAAGGAAAGAGGAAGAAAAGACAGGTAACCCCACCCTTTAGGAAGTTACATCATGATAAACAAGTACATAGAGATATTCCCCAAATATTAGTTAGAGGGAACATCTCCCTATCAAAGGGGCGGCATGCAAGCTTGCTTAAACCCAACAGCACAATCCTAACCATATCTACTCAAAAGTAAGTCCTATTGAGTTCTATGGGGCTTAGTCCCTTAGTAAGTGTGCTTAGAATTACAGCCTTCAAGGGCATCCATCTTCACTCCTGAGTGCTCCCATTCAACATCTCCACAACACTATGCTTTCTTCCTACAGTGGCCTTCTGGTGACTTGCCTGGCCTGACGGCACTTAAACCCTTCTTACCAGAAGAAAGTAGGCTAGATTAAATGTTCCTTACCCAGGTTCTTTAAGCAGGTGAGAAGGAATGATCTCATCACTGCAACTGGACCTGGGAACACCCTCATTTAGCTAAGATTTCTATCTTAATTTCCAGTCAGAGTTTTTTTGTTTGAGTGGTGTGCTCCAAGCAACTGTGGTTGATGTTTAATGTATCATGCTTAATGACATCACTAGGGCCTGCCCCTGTGACATCACTAGGGCCTGCCCCTGAAATCTCAGGGTTTGGGATGCTTCTGACCAGAGCTTGGAAAAGTTACTTTTTTGAACTACAACTCCCATCAGCCCCAGCCAGCATGGCCACTGGATTGGGTTGATGGGCATTGTAGTTCAAAAAAGTAACTTTTCCAAGCTCTGCTTCTGACCTGGCAACCCTAGTCAGCACCCACTAACTGGGGGAGTTGTTGGCAGGGTGGCTACGAGCCTATAAACCTGAGAGACACTCCACCCCAACATGGCCTATGTGATTTGTAAAATGGCTTCAATTTGGTTCACTTTGCAAAGAGGCTGCTTGAAACCTCTCAGCTGAGAGGATATTGCCAGTCATATGCATGGGACATGGCATTTGGCAATCCAATCAATGCAATCTCAAAAGCAATGGTAAAGGTTTGGCCTTCAAGAGGGGACCCCATAGTTCAAATCTGTATTTTATCAAACTAGCTAAAAAGGAATATCACCACCTGTCTTCACAGAAGAAAAGTCTCTACCCTGACCATACAACTCATAATACATATGGATTTTGTGGAATAACACCTGCCTGATCCAATCAGTTCTGCCTTCTCCTTTGAGACTTTTGTACAGAAAGGTATAAAAACTAGAGTTACCATCTTGCTTGGTTAGCCGGGTTTTACCTGGATTCTAGCCATGCTATTCAGTACCTGCTTAGCCCATTAAGTGGCCCAGATTTCCAGATTTCTTTTTTTTTAAGCAAGTTTCTATCCCTTGTGGATCCAGAGATACAAGGCAAAATGTGGAGGTGGTTTTCTGTCCATTTTGTGAGAAATCAGCCTATTCCCATCTTCCATTGTTGTTAGCCACTGAGGGATACCACAGCTGTCTTGGGAAAATCAAGAATTTAGCCTGCCTGCTGTACATGCAGAATCTAACAGTTTACAAAACTGTACATGCTTACTTAGGGCTTATCCACATGGGAGCCTAACTTTGTACTAAAGATGCTGCTTTTACCATCGTAATAGATTTTCATGGTCCACACTACTTGCTCAATGGTAGCTTCCAATCAACTGTTTTCCATTCACACAAGTAGGCCTTCCTCTGAGAAGAATTAGTGTCGCTGTTTCCTTGTGATCCCGCTCCCAATTTTACATGTTTACTCCCTCTGGAGTATTGATATGCTATAGAAGGCAACAATTCCCTCATTTGCAATCCCCATGACTGTTTGAGCTCCAAGGCTGAAGGCTGAAGGCGGGAGCAATTTTCAGCAATTTTTAATACATCTCCTCCTTCAAAATGATTGGCAGGCATCTCTCCGCCAAAAATCACTCTACTTCATTTCCTCCCCAGAGATGGATAGATGTGTGTGTATGTGTATACACACACACACGTATACATATGCACAGACTCTATATATATTCAGTGCAGTGGAGGATGCAACCTTTCCCCCCTTTAAGACCAATAGGAATGGAACAATCCAGTCCACACCAGCTTGGGAAAAGTTATTTGCTTACTATGTGGTATTTTTTGCTCTTGGTGCTACATATCTGCCCCCTGGCAGGGGCTGAAATCCCTTATTCCTCACGTCAAATTAATAGAGGCAAGCTTAGTATTTACGGTTTTGGCCCAGTTTATCTGAAGGAACGCCTCCAGTATCACCAAATATGCCACCAAACAAGATCAGCCTCACAAGACCTTCTCTCGGTCCCACCGATGAAAACAGCTAGGCTGGTGCGGACCAGAGAGAGGGTTTTTCGATCGTGGCCCCCACCCTCTGGAACTTGCTTCCGTTTGACCTCCGACATGCCTGCTCCCTGATGGTTTTTCGCCGAGCCTTAAAGACCTGGCTATTCAGGCAGGCCTATGGGATTTCTGGGGTGGGTTAGGTTTTTATACTGTATTATTGAAGGGATGGTCTTAGATAAATTGATGTTAATATTGTGACTGTTGATTGTATGTGTTTTTATTGTATTTTATATTGTTGTACGTCTCCCAGAGTGTCCGTTAATTCGGACAGATGGGTGACTAACAAATAAAATTTATTTATATATAATTTATTTAGTGCTGTAGAATGAACTCAGCACATATTTAGAGGATCCATTTGTTTGGTATTTAAAAATATGTGAAATAGGAACAGTTTCGTGGTCCTATTTCCTCGCAGAGATATAAATGTAAGCAGTGTGATGAGAATCAAACCAGCCCACCTTTCCCCCTCAGAAACAAATTACAGACATAATCTTCTTAGGTAAAAGATAAAGAATGTTTACTCATGACCTTTCATATGTTTGGGAAACATAGGCTCTAGCTTAGACAAAAGAAAAGGAGTCCATTAGTCTTTGGTAATGGTCATCTTGGAAGAGAAGAATGTGCATGCTTCTCTCTCCTCAAGCTTAATGGAGGATATACAAAAAATCCCAAAGGAGGAGGAAGAGAAAGCCAGGTAACCCCACCCTTTAGGAAGTTACATCACTGGTAAATAGTTACATGGGATATTTCCCCAAATATCCCTTAAAGGGAGCGTGCAGGTTTGCTTATTCCAGCACCATTTTCCTTACTACTATTTGACATATTCAAAGCCCAATTCTTGTTTTTGCAAAGACTGGGGAGAATTTCCTTTATTTAAAATTTAACATGAAAATGATTGGTTTGTAGCTATCTTCTTTTATACAAACCACTTTGATTTATGTAAACCACTTTGGGAACTTTTTGTTGAAAAGCAGTATATAAATATTTTTACTACTACTACTATTTTTGGCAGGACTCCATGTACATTGTCTACTCAAAATACTCTGAAGTTCAGGCAAACCTTGCTGTACACCAAGGTTCTGTTCTTTCTAGTAGCATATTAAATACTCTACAGATAGAATACATCGTTCCTATTTACTTGCTGATCTTCAATTTACTGTTCAACATAAGCATAAGCTTGGGTGTCTTCAGGTACTTCAAAACTATGCAGGAACTATGCAGGAAACTATGCCTGGTGCTGGAAAGGATTCTATGACGGCACTGCTTGCTTTGAAGCTAATTAGAGAAGATTATTGACTGAACTGCTATTATTGAAATCTTGATTTCTATCAGCATTACAGATTGTAGTGTTAATTTCACATTTCCTAATTGTGGCTAACACAACCTCTCAGTCACAATATTGCTTTTAATTGACTGATTGTGTGTTTTATTATTTTGTAAGCTGCTCTGAGGGCAGGATATAAATTCTCTAAATAAATAAATAAATATTGCAAAATGTTGGAAAGTAGAGTCTGGGCATTTAAGGCTGAAAATGTAAATTAAAAAAAGATTCCTTAAATCCTCCCCATTTTTGGTGGTAATTACTAGGTACAAAAACAAAACTGGACAATGAAATTATTAATAGGCTAAATTTGCATAATTAGCACATAATTTGAATACTATGCAAATTAGCCTGCCCAGATTTATGGGACTGGAATAATAAAAACTGGACTCCTAGAGCTATTTTCTGTTCTGGATTCTGGACACCCAGTTCCACTTTGAAATCACCTGATGAATCACTATGCTGGGTTCTAGTTACCCACTTCTACTCTGCTGAATCTCACTCTACCTGAAATCACCTATCATCCTGTAGTTCAATGTCAGGAACCAAGTAGTCCATGGGCAATGTAAGACCCAGAGTAGCCCAAGGTGATGTACAAAGCTAATATATAGACATTGTTCCAGCAGCTCTTCCAGCCTAGTACTGAGGGGGTTTTTTATGCTGGAGCTGTAGGAACCACACCTCAAACCTCATCTGACTCCAATTAGTCGCCTGCTGCCAGACCTTTACTCCTGAGGAATCCTTTACTCCCAAGGAGTCTAGGCCTGTGGTCTGGCACTCCTATGAAGGGGCCAGGTCTCCAGCTGGCTTTTGAGGCAATTCCCTTGGGCTTGGAACCCATTCAGCCTCAATGTCAGATGCCAAACTTGCCCTGTGTGCAGACAGCTCTTCCTTGGACTTGTCGCAGGACACTGGCTCCCTATCCCCAGATGCAGCCTGACCCAGGGCTGGCTCCAAGACCAGAGCCTTCCTTGGATGAGCCTCCTCCAATGAGGACTCCTCTGGCTAGGACCTGAGTAGGGTTGCCAGGCTCAGGGCCTGAGAATGATTCTGTATCTTTAAGAGAAGTGAAAATTCAGCCAAGTGCAGCTTTTCTTGCAACACTGTAATGGGAAAAACCACAAGGTGAAATTCTCCCTTCCCCCTGCACAACTTTTAAAGATACAGAATACCTCTTGGTTGCCAGGCCCAGCGTCCAAGAGGTCTTCTGTATCTTTAAAAGTTGTGTTGGGGGAAGGGAGAATTTCACCTTGTGGTTTTTGTTGCAAGAAAACCTGCACTTGGCTGAATTTTCTCTTCTCTTATTGATACAGAATCATTCTCAGGCCCTGAGCCTGGCAACCCTAGACCTGAGTGATGTAAAACACCAGGAAAAATAAGGTTTCTACATTCTTTGAAGAGTTTCTGTGAGGAGTACAGAAGGCTCCCTGTGTCAGGCAATTGCCCTCCAACTGAAATGGCAGTGGAGTGGAACTAGCACATTTATCCATGCTCATATGTTCACTAAATGCCTAAGGAGAACATACTGAATGATTGCCAGCTGAACGTGTGAAAAAGTTGCATTTAAGGTGATATCAGGAGATGTGCAAGTGGGACAGCACTGGGATGGCTCATTTATACCTGTGAGTCATCACATATTGCAGTCATCAAGTAATCAGCATGCATAGCTGAAATAGCCCATATTACTAGTCTCCACTGATTGCCAGAATGACAAAGAACCCACCATGTGGTCACTCAATAGGCCAAGGCTATTCTGCTTTCCCTGATTCAAGGGATAGTCAGTGTGCTAGATGCAAGCTTGGGTTGCTTGTTCATTGACACAAATCACCTTGGTCTGTATGGAGTACGCACAACCACAATCATTCAAATATATTTTTTTCAAGGACTCCACAGAGCAAAAATGTTGCAGTTGGCAAGATTTATATATCCCTCTCTGCAAGGGTTAACCTCATCTCATGGTCACTATTGTCTCAGGACAATGTGTCAGTCTGTGAGAATGGACGGTAATGGATTTGAAGTGGATTGCTCAGCCCATGGAGAGAAAGATGCTGTATTTATTGAACAGACATTAAAAAGAACATTTCTCAATTTCTCAGCACTGAACTCTGGGTCAATGGATCTTCTTGGCAGTGACATGCTGAGCCAACTCCTACCACAAAGCTTTTAGAAGGACCAGAGTTAGATTAAAGGATTAGACTCCATCTTTTTCATTTACCTCGCAAAATAGCTACATCTTAAACCATTTATGTTGCCCTGTGGTCCTTGTTGGCTTTCCCCTGCTACCTTAAGGCAAAAACAAAAACCACTCCAACATACCTTTCCCAGTTTCAGAGCTTGCTTTCTGAAGTTGAACATTGCCATCACTCTATCCCAACATAACATGGAGGAAAAGTGCTTGGACTCCAAACACAGTGATGGATCCGAAAACAAATCGTGTCTATAGAGACTGTTGTTTAATCTTACTGGCCCTCTGTGCCCAAAATCCAATGACACATCAAAAGCAGATGGATTAATAATAACAATTAGCAATTATACAACATGTTACAGTGCTCAAAGCACTTCACACCTTACAACAATCCTGTAAGGTACATCAGTGTTAAGAGGAGGGTTAAGATCAAAAGAAAATAGTTGGCTACACCAGGGGAAATCATAGCAGAGGGGAAATCTTAATTGTGGGCATCCTGATTCATTGTCGCTAAGTCTCTGATCTACCAGCTCTCTGCTGCACTGGCCCTCTGCTGCAGCAGAAGGACCCATTAAGTGGACAAATTGCCTTACAGGCACAGATGTAGAGGGAGCACAGACATTGGGTTTTGTGGTTTTTTAACTATATTTTTAAACAATTAAGAACCAATTTCCTCCAAACCCCTTTATAGAGTTTAGTGAGAATTTGATCAATAAGCAGATGACTTTGTTAGAAAGCTTTGACTGTTGTTTACATGGTGCTCTGCAGCTTTGTTTTTTCTCCAAGGAGATTAAGACAGCAGAGATGTTTTTCACAACAACCCTGTGAGACAGATGGGACTGAGAGGTAATGGCTAGCCCAAGGTCATTCCATCAACCTTAGGGCTGACTGACAATCTCAGTCAGTCATAAATGTTATTGTGCACAGCCACAGGCTTTTACAATATATATTCACTAATAGGCAAAAAACCTTGTGGTTTAAGAATGCACCTATAGGCCACAGATATTTCTATCAAACTTTAAAAAGCAGGGAAATTGGGCAGCTATAGTGAATGCACCAGGGCAGCAGGAGACCTGACCTCCTCTCTGAGATATTGGACTGCCCTACAAATTGATCAAAATGCAAACACAATTTGGGTTGGTCTTTCACAATCCAATCCACTTGCTGTGTAGCTTGCAAGAATTTGGTAACATGTGTCTCTGAGCATACGGTGAGTGGTAGCAACACGTGCCATCTCCAAAGGTTATATTTTTGTATGTTTGTTGGTGTTCCTCTTACTTTGCTTCTTTCCTGTGTTACTAATGTTTCTACAGATAATCTAATATAGAAAATTTTATTTCCCTCATTATTCATACTAGAAATCTGTGTCAAATTTATTTTTATTAATTTCAAAGCCTTTTTATTGGTCAATGTCATATGATGGTGAAGACAGCCTTTTGTGTTTCAAATTGTTGGTTATGTTCTATTTTTATTTTGGGTGCATTAACAGTGGAATCTGAAACAGCAGTTTGTTGTAAAATCAGACTGATTACAATATGTTGCTACTTCAGCAATGACTCTTAGCTGTTGGAAAAAAGAGGATGCATGTTTTCAGCCTGCTATGTTTAAACCACTTTATTTAAGGCAAGGTGGGCATGGTCAATTAAAAACAGAGCACAGCTAGAATTTTGCTAGAATATATTTCACCTCCCACTGTTTTATCTTGTGCAAATTGAGACACTCTTGAGGTCCACTGGAGACTATTCTGCAGAAGTCAGTGCCATTATTCCACAAATATGTTTGGAGTTTTTTTAGTGTAAATTTTGCAAAGTGTTGCTGTACTTCACATATTCACAGAAACAGAAACAAAAGAAAATGATTTCTGATAATTTGGACAACTATAGGCAGGTAGCAAATGTTCCATTCCTGGGCAAGGTCCTAGAGCGTGTGGTCGCTCGCCAACTCCAGGCTCTCTTGGATGAAACTGATTATCTGGACCCATTTCAATCGGGCTTTCGGCCGGGGTTTGGTACAGAAACGGCCTTGGTCGCCCTGTATGATGACCTCTGTCGGGAGAAAGACAGAGGGAGTGTAACTCTGTTGGTTCTCCTTGATCTCTCAGCGGCGTTTGATACCATCGACCATGGTATCCTTCTGGAGCGACTTACGGATTTAGGAGTGGGAGGCACTGCTTGGCGGTGGCTCTGCTCCTATCTCGGGAATCGTCTCCAGAAGGTGATGCTGGGGGAACATTACTCGAGTCCCTGGGTACTCCAATATGGGGTCCCGCAGGGTTCAGTTCTGTCCCCCATGCTTTTTAATATCTATATGAAGCCACTGGGTGAGGTCATCAGGAGTTTTGGAGTGCGTTTCCAGCAATATGCTGATGATACGCAGCTCTACTACTCCTTTTCATCTTCGTCAGGTGAGGCTGTTGATGTACTAGACCGCTGCCTGGCCGCGATAATGGGCTGGATGAGAGCTAATAAACTGAAACTCAATCCTAACAAGACTGAGATGCTGTTGGTGGGAGGGCCCTCTGCCCAGATGGTTGATGTTCGACCTGCCCTAGATGGGGTTACACTCCCCCTAAAGGAGCAGGTCCGTCGTTTGGGGGTCTTATTAGATCCGCTCCTGTCACTTGAGGCTCAGGTAGCCTCGGTGGCACGGAATGCATTCTACCAGCTTCGGCTGGTAGCCCAACTATGACCCTATCTGAACAGGGAGAATCTCGCCTCAGTTATCCATGCTATGGTAACCTCTAGATTGGACTACTGTAATGCACTCTATGTGGGGCTACCTATGAAGACGGTTCGGAAACTTCAGCTAGTGCAAAATGCTGCGGCCAGAGTTCTCACTGGGACAAAGAAATTTGACCATATAACACCTGTCCTGGCGCAGCTGCACTGGCTACCGATATGTTTCCGGGCCAGATTCAAAGTGTTGGTTCTTACCTATAAAGCCCTAAACGGCATCGGACCGCAATACCTGGTGGAGCGCCTCTCTCGCTATGTACCTACCCGTTCACTACGCTCGACGTCGAAGGCCCTTCTCCGGGTCCCAACTCATAAAGAGGCCCGGAGATCAACAACTAGATCTAGGGCCTTCTCGGTGGTGGCTCCCGAACTATGGAATGCCCTCCCAGACGCGATACGCCTGGCGCCTTCTTTGTTATCTTTTCGGCGCCAGGTAAAAACCTACCTTTTCGCCCAGGCTTTTTAAACATTTTAAATTTAATATTTTAAACCTAATATGGATTTTAATTTATAAACTCAATGGCAATTCTATTTCAGATTTTTATCATGTTTAATGTTTTTATAATTGTACTATATTTTTCACACTTGCTCATATTTTAATTGTGATTTTATTTGTTGTACACCGCCCTGAGAGCTTTTTGCTATAGGGCGGTCTAGAAATGTAATTAAATAAATAAATAATAAATAAATAAATTTCCTATAGGAAACTTCACTAAAATGGCAAAGTAAATCAGACATATTTAAAGAGACCATCTGAACTATATCAACTGTCTTAATAATGTTTCTTCCTCCGTGCTAAAACAAGATCAGCACAGCACATGTCTTCTTTCTATGATTTGGGCTGATTGCAGGTGTTGCCGCCACTCACCATATGCTCAGAGGTTTTACCTATCCTAATGGGAATTGGACAGGGTTGGGGATGGGGAGAGAGGGGCAAAGGAAGGGGTAGGGAAGGGGGAGGGAAGGGGGGAGGGGAGGGGAGGGGGAGGGGGAGGGAAGGGGGGAGGGGGAGGAGATAAGAGGGAGGAGAAGGGAGGGTGGGTTTGATCATTTGCATACCTTTGAGTTCAATGGGATTTATTTCTGTGCAATCATGTTTGAAAATGGAAATGGACTGCCTTCAAGTCAATCCTGACTTATGTTGACTCTATGAATAGGGTTTTCATGGTAAACGATATTCAGAGGTGGTTTCACCATTGCCTTCCTGTGAGGCTGAGAGGCAGTGATTGGCCCAATGTCACGCAGTCAGCTTCATGGCTGTGTGGGGATTTGAACCCTGGTCTCCCAGGTCCTAGTCCAACACTGACCCAGGGGAGGGGAGGAGATTGGGTGGGTGGGCACTGGGCAGAAGGGAAGCCCCTTTCCTTTCCAAAAGGAAAACATTGTGAACAGTATCATTGCTTTTCAGCATTTTCCCACCTTTTTATTCTACAGCAGGCACATGTAGCCTCCCACCCAAATTTAAACCAAAGCTGTCCCTGGCCACATCCACACCAGGCCTTTATTTCACTTTGGACAGTCATGGCTTCTCTCAAAGAATCCTGGGAAGTGTCATTAGTGAAGGGTGCTGAGAGTTGCTAGGAGACACCCTGTTCCCCTCACAGACCTTCAATCAGAGTGGCTGACTGTTAAACCAGTCTAGCCACTGGAGCTCTCTCAGTGGAACAGGAGTCTCCTCTCAGCACCTTTCACAAACTACACTTCCCAGGATTCTCTGAGGGAAGCCATGACTGTCTCAAGTGAAATCAAAGTCTGGTGTGGGTGTGGCCCCCTGATTAGCCAAGCTCAGCAGCTGGGAGTCTGGCTTTTAGAACTGTGACAGCTGGTTCTTACTGAGCATGCCCCGCATTATCTCAGGGTGCCAGCCAAAATTTCTTAAATTAATTAAATATCAGCCAGGCATTTTTTTAAACTTTTAAACTGCAGACGATGAAGGTCAGAGTATGGGGCAAGGTCAGTATTAGGATTACAGGTACTCTGTGAACATGGCTGATCTTTAATGAATTTCTTTTCTTTTTTTAATAATTTTTATTCAAATTTTTCAAAAGACAAACAAAACAAAGTCAAAAAACATAACAATACAACAAAAAAATAAAAATAAAATAGTTGACTTCCGATTTGTCGCAGATCAGCTATGAGTATATAATATACATCAAACCTGTCCCTTAATATATACATACAGGATCACTTTTCTCCATAGGCTATCTTAGTTAATCGTCAAATCCCAATATCATCATTTTATTTTGATCTTTCAACAAAAAGTCTAAGAGAGGCTTCCATTCCTTAAGAAATGTGTCTGTCGATTTTTCTCTAAGTAGACATTTCAATTTATCCATCTCTACTAAGTCCATTAATTTCAATAGCCAGTCTTCCGTTGTTGGTGTTGATTCCATTTTCCACTTTTGTGCATATAATAATCTTGCTGCCGTAATCATATATAATATTATTCTTCCATATTTCTTTTCTATTTGTTTATCCATAAAACCCAATAAAAATTATTCTGGTTTTGACTGAATATTTATCTTTAGAATTTTTTGCATCATCCTACCTATCTGTGCCCAAAATGATTTTGCCTTTTTACACAGCCACCACATATGATAAAATGATCCTTCTTGTTGTTTACATTTCCAACAAACATTAGAAACATTACTATACATTTTTGACAACTTTTCTGGAGTCATGTACCAACGGTACATCATTTTATAGAAATTTTCTTTGAGATTATAGCATAATGTAAATCTCAAGCCTTTTTTCCACATATTTTCCCATTGATCCATTTGTATGTTATAACCAAAATTTTTTGCCCACTTTACCATACACTCTTTTACTTGTTCTTCTTCCATATCCATTTTCAGTAAGAGTTTATACATTTTCGCAATTGTATTTTCATCATTTGTACACAAACCTATTTCAAAATCAGATTTACTTATTTCAAACACATACATTTTCTTGTCCATTTTATATCTTTCTAACAATTGTAAATAGACAAACCATTGAGAACTATATCCTTCCTTTATCAGTTGTTCTCTCTTTCATTATATATTCTCCATGTACATTTTCTAATAGTTCTTGATAAGTTAACCATTTCTCTTTTCCAGCCATTTCTCTTCTGTAAAACGCTTCTTGACTTGAGACACATAATGGTATTTTTGAATAGAACCTTGGTTTATATCTATTCCATATTTTCAACAGAGGACGTCTTATAAAATGATTGTTAAAGTCTACATTTACTTTTACTTTGTCATACCATAGATATCCATGCCATCCCCACTTCAGGTTATGGCCCTCCAAATCCAATAGTCTTTTATTCCTCAATAAAATCCATTCCTTTATCCAGACTAAACAGCAGGCAGCAAAATAAAGTCTCAGATTTGGTAATCCCAGTCCTCCTCTTTCTTTGGCGTCTTGTAGTAATTTAAATTTAACTCTTGGTTTTTTTCCTTGCCATACAAGTTTAGAGATATCTTTTTGCCATTGTTTAAAAGGTAAATCAGAGGATATTACAGGTATTGTTTGAAACAAAAACATCATTCTCGGTAATACATTCATTTTTATCACAGATATTCTACCCATTAATGACAATTGTAGTTTATCCCATTTTAGCAGATCTTTCTTAATCTCTGTCCATAATTTTTCATAATTATTATGAAACAACTTTGAATTTTTATTTGTCATAATGATACCTAAATATTTCAACTTTTTCTCTATTGTAAAATCTGTCTTGTCCATTAACTCTTTCTGTTCCCTTAAAGTTAAATTTTTCACCAACATCTTTGTTTTTTGATTGTTGATCTTAAATCCTGCTAACGGTCCAAATTCTTTTAATTTGTCCATCAATACATTAATTCCTTCCAAAGGGTTTTCTAATACAATTATCAAATCATCAGCAAATGCTTTCAGTTTATATTCTTCTTTTTTTATCTTTAATCCCGAAATCCTTTTATCTTGCCTTATATCTCTAAGCAGCACTTCTAAAACCAGAATAAATAGAAGGGGAGATAATGGACATCCCTGTCTTGTACCCTTTTGTATTTCACATGAATCCGTTAAATCTCCATTAACAATTATCTGAGCCTTCTGAGATGTATAAATCGATCTAATCCATTTTATAAAATTGTCTCCAAAATCCATTTGCTCCAAAACCTGAAACATAAATTTCCAATTCAAATTATCAAATGCTTTCTCAGCATCTAAGAAAATCAAAGCTGCTTGTTTATCATTTCGTTGTTCTAAATATTCCAACACATTCAAGACATTCCTGACGTTATCACGTAATTGTCTTTTAGGTAAAAACCCCGATTGATCTTCCTGGATAAATTGTTGCAATATTATTTTCATTCTTTCTGCCAAGATCATTGTAAAAATTTTATAGTCATTATTCAATAGAGATATCGGCCGATAATTTTTTGTTTTAGTTAAATCTTGCTCCTCTTTAGGTATTAATGTTATGTTAGCATTTTTCCAACTATCCGGTATCTTTCCCTCTTGCAAAATAGAATTCATTGTATACTGTAAAGGTAGCAAGAGTTCTTCCTCCAAACATTTATAGTACATTGCAGATAACCCATCTGGTCCTGGCGCCTTTCCTGATTTAATTTTGATTATAGCTTCAGATATCTCTCTTGACGTGATAGGGCCATTAATAGCTTGTCTCTGGAAGTCTGTAATTTTAGGCAAATTCTGTTTAGATATATACTCTTCTATTTTTTCAGATGGGATTTCCTGACACTTGTACGATGTTGAATAATATTGATGAAAAATCTTTTTGATTTTTACATTATCTGTCAGCATCTCATCGCCTTCTTGTATCTTTAAAATAATATTTTTTGACGTTCTTTTCTTAATTTATATGCTAACCATTTCCCCGGTTTATTTGCAAATTGAAAAGTCCTTTGTTTAGCAAAATTTAGTTTCCTTTCAATTTCTCTAACTGTCAGCATTGATACTTGATTCTGTAACATTTTAATTTGATTTACAATAGAAGCTTTAGTTGGATTCTTTTTCAATTCTTCCTCTTTTTGTTTTATTTCTTCCAAAATTAATTGCATTTTCTGTTGTTTCTTTTTTTTAATTCAGAGTTACATTTAATAAACTATCCCCTCATAAATGCCTTACTTGTATCCCAAACAACATTTTCATTTGTTCCTTTATGTAAATTATGTTCAAGAAACTCTTTTAATTTCTTCTTACATTCTTGTACTACTTTGTCATTCTGTAATAAAGATTCATTTAGTCTCCACCTAAATCCAAGATTTTTTTTTTATAAGTTAATATCACAGGATTGTGGTCCGAAAAAGTTTTTGGTAATATATCCATTTTAACAATATCTTTCACTAGATTTTTAGACATCCAAATCATATCAATCCTCGAGAATGTTTTATGTCTTTCTGAAAAATAAGTAAATTCCTTTGTGTTATCATTTATATATCTCCAGGTATCCACCAATTCTAGATTTTCCATCAGTTTAAAGCAACTCTTCGGTAATTTACCCTGTGTCTCTTTAATATTTTTTTCAGAAAGTCTATCAATTTTTGGTGAGATTACCCCATTCCAATCACCCATGACACACCAATGATCATATGAAAACTCTGACAATTTTTCCATAAGTCCTGTGTAAAACCTTGTTTTATCTTCATTGGGGGCATAAATACCCACTATCAAAAATTTTATGCCCTGTAAAGTAATTTCAACCCCCACAAATCTACCACTATCATCCAGTAATATCAATTTAGGAAGCAATTGTGGGTTAATGTAAAGAACAACTCCATTTTTTTTTGATCCAGCCGAAATAAATTCTTCACCCAAATTTTTACAAATCAAATATTTGGAATCTTTCTTCTTAATATGAGTTTCTTGTAAACAAATTATATCCAATTTTAATTTTTTCAAATAATGAAACACTTTCTCTTCTGTTGGCTCCATTTATATTCCAAGTTAGATATTTGTAATCCATCTTTAAGCGTGTATTTTAAAATGTACCTGATGCTCCCTTTAATCCATCATCTTCCTTCCCCTCCTCTGCATGTTCCTGTTGACTTTGTTTCCCAGGAATTGTATCCATATTTTTGAGTTTATATTCTTCCATGTCTTTTGAAGCTTTTCTCAAGAAATCCCTTGCTTTTTGATGCTGATCTTTAATGAATTTCAACAGATTATGAGAACTCTGAAAGAAAAAAGTCCAAAAAGGCTCTGGGGTTTTTTCTCTCTTTTGAGATTTTGAACTGTCTATTCTCTCTGACTGTTTTGTGTATCACCATGCAAATGGAGAGGGTTGTTAAGCAAGCATTTCTGAGTTCAGGACTATAAGGTTTGTAAGGTTTTGTTTTTAAATGAGCTTATGGGAAGCATCAGAATGGCATGCAGGGGTATTTTCAATCTAACATTGTGGAATGTGAAAATTCCACTCTGGCTATAGTATACAGCCAGTCTCGTGGCTGTATAATAATAGAAGAATAGAATAGTAGAGTTTTAAGGGGCCTATAAAGCCATCGAGTCCAACCCCCTGCTCAATTCAGGAATCCAAGTTAAAGCATACCTGACAGATGATTGTCCAGGTGCCTCTTGAATGCCTCCAGTGTTGGAGAGCCCACCACCTCCCTAAGTAATTGGTTTCATTGTCATACTGCTCTAACAGTTAGGACGTTTTTCCTGATGTTCGGCCAAAATCTGGCTTCCTGTAACTTGAGCCCATTATTCCATGTCCTGCACTCTGGGATGATCAAGAAGAGATCCTGGCCCTCCTCTGTGTGACAACCTTTCAATCGTATCTCCCTTCAGTCTTCTCTTCTCAAGGCTAACTATGCCCAGCGTTTTCAGTCTCTCGTCTTTGTTTCAAGTCCCCTGATCATCCTCACTGCCCACCTCTGAACCTGTTGTAGTTTGTCTGTAAAAGCAGAGGGTGGCTAGCATCCAAAAGAGAAACCAAAAAAGGGGTCAAAGACCAAGATGCTGGAAAATAGGAACTTTTATTATAGATAAAACCCAACGCGTTTCAGCCTGTTATCTGCAGGCTTTTATCAGGGGCTATGGTAAATCAAGCAAAAGGGACAAATTAACTCTACACACATATAAAATCATACACACATACATAGTATGCCACCTCTGATCTCTTTCAAGAGAACCAGGAATTTGAAAGACATTTTAGTCAGAAGTGATTTCAAGGAAAATTCGTATCCAAGCACAAAGGTCCTTCCAGGTACCACTGCACCTAGGGGTCACCACCCCTGTGGTCACTGTGTTTTCTGCAGATACACTTGCAAAATGACAGAATTTACCAATCCAGTCAATGACAAAAGACACACTCTGAATCACTTTTCAACTTGCAACAGTTCAAGAGTCATTTACGTGATACAGTGTGGCTTCTCAAAAATGTATGTGGGTTAGACTTCAAGAATGATTAAAAAAACGCATAGGAGAGCATCTTAGCAACTTAAGGAATAAAAGGATGGGACCCCCTCTAGTGGATCACTATAGCCAACGCCCACATTCCATAGCCAATCTAAGATTTTGGGTTTTGGGGAAGTGTACGGAGAGAATGAAGATATTCTATTAAGAAAAGAGTTATCTTGGATTCTAACTTTAAAAACAATGACCCCTAGTGGGTTAAATGAAGATTTTGAGCTTCTCCCCCTACAGTAAATTTCAAAAATTTCCCTTAGTCCCTCATTTGTTTCTTGCATCCAGGTGTTAGCTGTTCCTCATGCTACAGGGAACATTATTGTATTCACCTGTACTTCGCTTTGGACTGCTTGTGTATATATACAGACAATCCAATTGCATTACTCATTGAGACATTTGATTTTGACACAGTACAGAAAGCGATTTGCTGATCTTATAATCTTATAAGCCATCATGTGAGTATCAGATTGTCCTAAGACTTATATGTACTATGTATGTGTGTATGATTTTATATGTGTGTAGAGTTAACTTGTCCCTTTTGTTTGATTTACCATAGCCCCTGGTGAAAGCCTGCAGATAATAGGCTGAAACGAGTTGGGTTTTATCTATAATAAAAGTTCCTATTTTCCAGCATCTTGGTCTTTGACCCCTTTTTTGGTTTCTTTGTAGTTTGTCTGTAACCTTCTTAAAGTAAGGTGTCCAGAACTGGACATAGTATTCAAGATTAGGCCTAACCAGTGCCAAATAGAGAACTAGTACTTCACATGATTTGGAAACTATAATTCTGTTAATGCAGTCTAAAATAACATTTGACTTTTTTGCAGCCACATCACACTGTTGGCTCATATTTCGCTTGAGATCAACAACAATTCCAAGATCCTTCTTGCATTAGCAACTATTGTTGAGCCAAGAATCCCCTATCTTATAACTGTGTGTTTGGCTTTTTCCTAGAAGCAGAACTCTGCAGTTATCCCTGTTATATTTCATGCTGTTGTTTTCAGCCCAATGCTCCAGCCTATCAAGATCCCTTTGAATTTTGTTTCTGTCTTCTAGTGTATTAACTATCCCTCCCAAGTTTGTGTCATCTGCAGATTTGATAAGCATGCTCTCTATACCTCCTCATCCAAGTCGTTAATAAAAATGTTGAAGAGCACTGGGCCCAGGACCGAGCCCTGTGGTACCTCACTCGTTACTTCTGCCCAGTTTGAGAAGGAACCATTGATAAGCACTTTTCGAGTACGATTCTGTAGCCCACTGTGGATGCACCTGAGAGTTGTTCCATCCAGCCCACATTTAGCTAGCTTGCTAATCAGAATATCATGGGGCATTTTAACAAAAGCTTGCTAAAGTCAACATATATTGTCTACAGCATTCCCACAGTCTATCAGGGAGGTTACCAGATCCAGAGCCGCCCCTAGGCACTGGGAAGCGGGGCAGTTGCTCTGGGCCCCGTGCTTTGGTGGGCCCCTGCGTTTGGTGATCTGAGAAGCTGGGCTGCGGTGGGGGTTTTCCTCTCTCTTCAGCCATGCAGCAGCCGTCTTGCCAGCCACTTCCCGAGCTGATTTTAGGCTGGAGGTTTGAATCCCCTGCCTGCTCTTCATCTGCATGCCTGAGTCAGTGGCTTCCCTGTGCTGCCGCCGCTTATCAGCTGTGAAGCGGATGTGCTACGCTTAGCCAGCTAATTTTAGGCAGGAAGTTTGAATCCCTTGCCTGCTCTTCATAGATCTATCTATAATTATTATTATTATAGATATTTATAATGAATGCAAGTTGAGATAAGATAAAAACAGAAAATACAAAAGTGGTGCTCATAAGAGAAAAAAGGCTGAGAAGAAAAAAGAAATAGAAAATCTTCAAAGAGATGGGCTGCTTAAATATTTTAAGACTGCAAAAAATGAGGGTGGTCAGAATTCTGTGGAGTCGCTTACAGTTTATGAACAGGACATGTTAAAATCCACTGACAACAAAACATATTCTTGTAATATATCAACTTCAACTGAATCACATGAAATCTATGAAGCATCATGTTCTTCACATAATACAAACTTAATTGATGAACACAGAGAAAATAATGAAGAAAAGTGTGCGTATAAAATTCACAATTCAGACACAACTATTGCCATCGTGGACAGCCAGTTAAAATATGAAGAGCTTCACGAGATGAACAGAATGGACAGTCACGTGGACGTGGCAGATGAAACATCAGAATATACACCAGTCGTGAATGACGATCCTGGAAAATGGCCATTGCAACCTTCAAAGAAAAAAAGCAAAGGGTGGCTATCATCCAAAACAGAAACCAAAAAAGGGGTCAAAGACCAAGATGCTGGAAAATAGGAACTTTTATTATAGATAAAACCCAATGCGTTTCAGCCTGTTGTCTGCAGGCTTTCATCAGGGGATAATGGCTTATAAGATTATAAGATTATAAGACCAGCAAATCGCTTTCTGTACTGTGTCAAAATCAAATGTCTCAATCACATCAATCGCAACCTTCTGACAGCATGAGAATTATTCTAGTGAAACACACTCCTGTTCAAATTAAAGACTATGATTTTCTATCGGATGAACATGGCAGAAAATTTAGTAATTCATTTTATACCAAAATTCTTTCAAATGGAGAAAGAAGCTCTAGAAACTGGCTTCTGTATTCCAAGTCCAAAGACTGCATCTTTTGTTACTATTGTTGCATGTTTCGTAATCGAGCATCAAGATCAGCGTTGGCCAATGAAGGGATTTGTGATTGGAAACACCTAAGTTCTCGATTAAGGGAGCACGAAACGTCTCTTGCACACAAAATAGCTCATACAGAAGTACTGGAGCTGGAGCAAAGGGTGAAATAAAAGCAAACAATTGATAGTGTGCAACAAAGAAAAATAAAAGCAGATGTAGAACATTGGCGTGACGTTCTCAAAAGAATAATACTCTGTGTTCAGTATTTAGCCAAACACAACGGCGCTTTTCGCGGCAGTAACAGTACAATATTTACAGAAAATAACAGAAAATTTCTCGGCCTAATAGAAATGATTTCCAAATTTGATCCCAGAATGGCTGAACATATAAGACGGATAAAAAATAAAGAAACAAATGATCATTATTTAGGATGGAGACTCCAAAATGAGATTATTAATTTAATGGGTAGTAAAGTGAGAGAAGAAATCGTGTGCAGAATTAAAAAGAGTAAATATTACTCAGTTCAGCTGGACTGCACAAGGGACACAAGTTATATGGAGCAATTGACATTTATTATATGTATTGTTGAACTACCAAATGAAGGAAACAAAGAAGTTGAAATTAATGAATATTTCATAGGTTTTACATCTGTTGTGAAAAGTACGGGCTTTGATTTATGGGAAGAATTGAAAAGAGAACTTTCAAATTTAGGCATTGATTTGAAAGACTGCCAAGGACAAGCCTATGATAATGGCACCAACGTGATCAGTAAAGAAAAGGGTGTACAAGCCAGAATTTTGGCAGAAAATCCGCAAGCATTCCTTGTGCCATGCACAGCGCATAGTTTGAATTTGTTACTAGGAGACATGGCCTCAACTGTACCAATGGCCATGAAATTCTTTGGAATAATACAAAGATTATACACGATATTTTCTGGATCTGTTAAAAAGTGGAACATTTTGATGCAACACATTTCAAAATTGACCTTAAAACCACTCTCAGATACATGATGGGAATGCCGACTGAATGCTGTCAAAGTAATTAGATTTAATATTGATAAGATTCATGACACACTGGAGGAGTTAAGCGAAACAACAGAAGATCCTCAAATAAAGAGTGAATCTTGCTCTTTGGCAGAAAATGAAATTAATTTTGAATTTATTCTGTCCACCATTATTTGGTATGAACTGTTGCTTGCTGTCAATACTGTTAGCAAAAGCTTACAAAAAACAGAAACTGATCTAAGTATGACAGTTTCACTTTTAAAATGATTACAAACTATTTAATTTTTTTTTAGAGAATATGGTTTTTCCAAATTGAAAGAAATTGCTCATGAAATTTGCAACAAATGTGATATTCCAGTAAAATATAAGGAGGTCAGAACGAGAAAACAAAATTTTATACATGACAATTAAACAGAAGAGTCAGGCCCAAATAATCCTGAAACAAATTATTATAGGGATTATTTTCTGGCCATTATCGACCAAGGGATAGTTTCTATTGAAGAAAGATTTGGACAAACTGACAAACATACTTCTATTTTTGGTTTTCTGTACAATATACCAGCATTGAAAAATGGTAAAGAAGAAGAACTTAGGAAATACTGTATGGAATTGGACATTGCACTACAAGATGGTGAAAATCGGGATATAAATGGTAGCGATTTGTATGATGAAATTACAATGTTTTGTAGTATTTTCTGCAATGAGGAAAACATCATATGCGACACCATTGCAATGTTTAAACTTAATTTCTAAGGTTCATGATTCATTTCCAAATCTCACTATTGTTTTAAGAATTTTATTGACAATTCCTGTTACCACTGCATCAGCAGAGCAAAGTTTCTCTAAACTGAAATTATTGAAAAATTATTTAAGAACTACGATGTCTCAAGAAAGGTTGTCTAATTTGACTTTATTATCAATAGAACAAAATTGTGTGAAAATCTAGATTTTGACAAGTTGATTAATAATTTTGCAGAAGTGAAAGCAAGGAAAATAAATCTTTGAGAATAAATATATAGTTTCTTATATTTGTATTATTTTAATTTTAATCCAAAAGTAATTGCTCATCAACAAAGCAGCCAGGCCCAGACATTTACAGAAATGATTAAATTATGTCATCCTCGATATTTAAAACAATGGTTCTGCACAAAGTGTCTTCAATTGTTTAGTTAGGAAGATAAAGATGGGGAAATATGCCTAGAAATAGACTGCCATATCTAGCAGATATCAACAAAGGGAAGACAGATGTCGAGAGACCAGTGGAGAAATGGATATGTATGGAACAGGTTGACTGGAGGCCTATCCCCTGAAGTGAAGGAAATCATATTTGTATTTAATAGGTTGTTAGCCTCATATGTAAATATTATAATTACATATATTCGTAAATGAAATCTCTTTCTCTCTCTCCCTCTCTCTCTCAATATATATATATAGAGAGAGAAAGAATGTGTGTGTGGGGGGGGCAACTATGCTTTTGCCCCGGGCCCCGCACATGCTAAGGGTGGGCCTGACCACATCAAAACATGAGAAAATATTAGTCTGGCAGGATTTGTTCTAGACAAATCCATGTTGGCTTCTAATAATCACTGCATTGTTTTCAAGGGGCTGACAGACTGACCACTTTATAATCTGCTCTGGAGTTTTCCCAGGGATTGATGTCAGACTGCCTGGTGGTGGTTCCCAGGTTCTTCCTTTTTGCCCTTTTTGAGGATAGGGACAACATTAGCCCTCCTTCAGTTCTCTGACACTTCACCCATGCTCCTTGATTTCATAAAATAATAGACAGTGGTTCTGAGAATTCTTTAGCCAGTTCCTTCATTATTCTAGGATGTGGTTCTCCAGGCCCTGCTGATTTGAACTCCTTCAAAGTAATTAAGTATTTCTTCACCATTTGTCAATCAATCTCCACCTGTTTCCAGTCCCTTCAACTACTACTTCATGTTTGCCCAGAGGGTCATAGACCCTCTTTGGGGAGAAGACTGAGCCCAACTAGGAATTGAGCACAGTACATCTGCCTTTTCTTTGTCCTCTGTTATCAGCTTGCCATCCTCTTTGAGTAGTTGAATCGCCATTTCTTTTCTCTGTCTTTTACTAGGGATGCACTTGAAGAAAGCTTTTATGTTGCTTTTAGCATCCCTCTGCTCATTCTCAGCTTTAGCCTTCCTGACTCCATCCCTGCAATTCTGTGCTACTTTTCTATACTCTTCCATGGTGGTCTGGCCTTCCTTTCTCTTCCTATATGTGTCCTCTTTTATTTTCAGGTCATCTCTAAGCTGTTTGTAAAGCCACATTAGCTTCTTCTGCTGTCTGCCAGCTTTTTTCCTTGTTGGCACTGTTTGCAATTGTGCCTTTAGCATTTCCTTTTTTAGAAACTTCCACCCATCATGAAACCTTACTTATCATTGTTCTGAGTTTATTAAAATAAGCTTTATGGAAGTCCATGGTGCATGTATGGCTACACTCAGCTTTTGCTTCCTTTAAAATCGTGAACTCAAGTATAACATGGTCACTTTCCCCCAGAGTTCCTAGAACTGTCATTTCATCCACCAAGTCATCTCTGTTGGTTAGAATCAAGTAAAGGATAGCTGATCCCCTAGTTCCTTCCTCCACTTTCTATAGGAGAAAGTTATCACCAACACAAGTCAGGAGTTTCTTGGAGGGGCTGTGCTTGGCATAATTTGTCTCCCAACAGATATCAAGGTAACTGAAGTCCCCCATTACTACTGCATCATGCCTCTTCGAATCATTGGCAATTTGTTGTGCAAAAGTTTCATCCTCGTCTTCTCCTTGATTGGGTGGTCGGTAGTAGATTCCAGTCACCACGTTCCTTTCGTTTCTTGCCCCATTAATTTTAATCCAGATGCTCTCAATGGGCCTACCAAGCTCATTCTCCTGCATTTCTGTGCAGGGATATATATATATATTAGCATATAATGTGCCTCTGCTTCACTTTCTATTCCTTCTGTTCTTTTTGAACAAGTTGTATCCTTCAGTTGCTGTATTCCAGTCATGGGCGTCATCCCACCAAGTTTCAGTTGAACCTATCAAGTTGTATTTAACAGAGCTTGGAAAATTACTTTTAAAAAGTAATAAATTACAGTTACATGGCCCCCAAAAGTAGTAATTGCCGTTACAAATACAATTGCTCTGAAAGTAACTGATTACTTTACTTTTTCTCAAAAATAATCACTACAGTTACATTTTAGTTACTTTAAAAAAAATTGTTTACAAGGTGCTGGCCTTGGCTGCTGCACATCTAAGCAGCCTAAAACAACATTAAAAATAAGCATGCACACACAGAGGGTAATAGAACCAGGGAAAAGACAAGCAGGCAGAAAGAGCCACTGAGGGCCAATTTAATCTACACATGGCATTAATCATATGATTTGTCCTTGAGTGCACTTTTTTTCTTTCAAAAATAGCCAATGTGAGGGTCTGACATGGATTGGGACCCTGGTGTGGTAGTGGAGGCATTCAGCCCTTTGAGACCTGAACTGCATCACTCCTGCCCCTGTAGTTTGCTTCGGAGGAAGCTCTCATTCACCCCAGTGGGAGCACAAAGGCAAAACCAATTTTAGGCTGCATTCATTAGAACTGGAGTTTGCAAGTCATAAGAAGTAAACGCTCATGTAATTCTGCACTAGTCAGGCCTCAGTTGGAGCATTGCATCCAGTTCTGGGTGCTGATCTAGACAAATTGGAATGGGTTCAGAGGACAACAATGGAGATAATCAGGGGTTTGGAAAACAAGTTCTATGATGAAAGTTTAAGTGAATTATTATTATTATTATTTATTAGACTTATATACCGCCCGACTAGCAATAGCTCTCTGGGCGGTGAACACAGAAAATACAATAAAATCACATAGTATAATACAACAGAAACATATAAAATAAAATAATTTAAAAATAATCACAGCAGATTTTAAATTAAATTAACTTAAATTAGTATGCCTTGGAGAAGAGAAAGGTTTTAACTTGGCACCGAAAGGATAACAATGTAGGCGCCAAGCGCACCTCCTCAGGGAGACCATTCCACAGTTCGGGGGCCACCACTCAGAAGGCCCTAGATCTTGTCACCACCCTCCGGGCCTCCCTATGAGTCAGAACCCAGAGGAGGGCCTTCGTAGAAGAACGTAGAGTATGGGCCGCTTCGTATCGGTAGAGGCATTCCAACAAGTATCATGGTCCCACGCTGTATAAGGCTTTATAGGTTAATACCAACACTTTGAATCTGGCCTGGAAGCATATTGGCAGCCAGTGCAGGCGAGCCAGAACAGGTGTTATATGCTCGGACCGCTTGGTCCTTGTTAACAATCTGGCCGCCGCATTTTGCACTAGCTGTAGCTTCTGAACTGTCTTCAAAGGCAGCCCTACGTACAGCACGTTGCAGTAGTCCAAACGCGAGGTTACCAGAGCATGAACAACTGATATAAGGTCCTCCTTACTCAAATAGGGACGTAGCTGGGCTACCAACTGAAGTTGGTAGAACGCATTCCGTGCCACCGAGGCTACTTGAGCCTCAAGTGAGAGGGAAGGGTCTAGAAGGACTCCCAGACTATGAACCTGCTCCTTTAGGGGGAGTGTAACCCTATCTAGGACAGGGTATGTATCCACCATCTGACTAGAGAAACCATCCACCAACAGCATCTCAGTCTTGTCAGGATTAAGCCTCAGTTTGTTAGTTCTCATCCAGTCCATTGTCGCGGCCAGGCAACGGTTCAGCACATCAACAGCCTCACCTGAAGAAGATGAAAAGGAGAAGTAGAGCTGCGTGTCATCAGTGTACTGATGACAACGCACTCCAAAGCTCCTGATGACCGCTCCCAACGGCTTCATGTAGATGTTAAAAAGCATGGGAGACAGAACCGACCCCTGCGGGACCCCACACTGGAGGGCCCACGGTGTCGAGCAATGTTCCCCAAGCACTACCTTCTGGAGACGTCCCGCCAAGTAGGAGTGGAACCACTGCCAAGCAGTACCTCCAACTCCCAACTCCGTGAGCCTCTCCAGAAGGATACCATGGTCGATGGTATTAAAAGCCACTGAGAGATCAAGGAGAATCAACAGAGTTACACTCCCTCTGTCTCTTTCCCGACATAGGTCATCAAACAGGGCTACCATGGCCGTCTCAGTGCCAAAACCGGGCCTAAAACCTGATTGAAATGGATCTAGATAATCGGTTTCATCCAATAGCGCCTGGAGCTGGCCCGCAACCACTCGTTCCAAGATCTTGCCCAGGAATGGAACATTCGCTACTGGTCTGTAGCTGCTGAAATTTTCTGGGTCCAAGGAAGGTTTTTTCAGAAGTGGTCTCACCACCGCCTCTTTCAGACAGCCAGGGACCACTCCCTCTCGTAAGGAGGCATTTATCACTTCCTTGCCCCAGGCAACTGTTCCATCCCTGCTAGTTTTTATTAGCCAAGAGGGGCAAGGATCCAGTATCGAAGTGGTTGCACATACCTGTCCAAGTACCTTGTCCACATCCTCGAGCTGAACCAACTGAAACTCATTTGGGTAGGTTTAATCTGGAAAAGGCTTGAGTGGTGGTACATGATAGTAGTCTTCAGGTACAGAGCACGACGAAAGAGCAACATTGCGCAGAAGCCCAGTGTGTGGCACATGTCTTTTGTCCACCAATCAGAGGAGTAGAAGACTTCCCCTGCCCCCTATCAAGCCCCAGCTCCCTCAGGAGGATCAAGGAGGGGGGCTGGATGAGCATCAGTGCCGGTTGCTAGGGCAAGGGGAAGAATCAGAGGGTGTTGAGACTTTCGAGGATGAGGCACGAGGGGGGGTGTTTGACACTGTGCCAGTTCCCATGGACAGTCCTCCCACCAAAGAAAACCACACTCAGCTTCCATACACCCCCATAGAGCCGTTGGGGGATGTCTTGGCATGCACGCCAACTCCACACACACCCGAGCTCCCCCCTTGGCATGTCAAGCGCTTCCCAACCTCCTGAAGCTGAGTTGGCACCTATTGAGGCTGTGTTGTCGGATGAGCCAGTGGAGGCACACCCCCTTTTGCCCCACGCCAGATGCCGGGAGAAGCGCTTCGGTCAGAGGGAGGTTCTTCAGAGGAGTCAGAGATTACAGGCGAAAACCTTTCCTACTTAAGCCTGCTCCCCCCTGACTGGGGTGCTGACTCAACTTCCTTCACACGCTGCAGAGTTTACTTAGGTAGCCTAGTTAGGGATTGCAGTGAGCTAGCATAGTGTGCCTATGAAACGTATTGCCTTCGATGTTACTTTAATAAAACAGGAATTGATTCCATCCTCGTCTCCGTCTCATGAGTCTCACTCTGGGCAGGACACCCCCCAAGTAACGCCCAAAAGTAACACTGGAAACACTACAGTTGCTGCTCAAAAGTAAGGAAATGACTACTCATTCTATTACTAGCAAAATGTAATGAAGTTACCCACTCATTACTAAAAAAAGTAATTAATTACAAGTAACTTGTTATTTGTAATGAGTTACTTTCAAGCGCTGGTATTTACCCTCCTGTATTAAGAGTTCATCCTGTTTGTTTCCCATACTCAGGGCATTAGTATATAGACATCAAAGACCATGTGATTTATTATCTGGCTTCCCTCCTACATTTTTATTAAGTCTATTATTGAGTCCCATTAGAGCTGTTCTCTCAGTTATTGTTACTATGCATACGCCTTTGCCACTCGTTGCCTCCAAGTTTATGTCTCCCTCCGCCTTAGGATTCAGCTTAAAGACCTCCTGATGAAGTTCTCCATGATGTGGCCAAACACATTCTTCCCAGAATCCAAATCTCTCATGTCAGCACCACCTTCTTAGCCAGTCATTCACCTGGTGTATTTTCCTTTTCCTTTTTACTCTTCTGCTAAGTACTGGAAGGATTGATAAGAAAATTATCTGGGTCGCAAATTCCTTGAGTTTCCTTCCCAGAGCTTTGAAGTCTGACTATAGTATGAATATATACAATGTATTAAGAAAAAATTCCAATACAGTGCTTTAATTTAAAAAGAATTATCATAAATACTCAATGACTGCTTTGGACCAATCCATTTTTGCCAATATTTACACCAATATATGAAATACGACAAGTTAATTATAGCTGCAATTGATGGAAAACCTAACTCAGCCGGGCTGATGGAGACTTGGGGGGGGAGCCCCAAAATTCTGTCTCATGAATTAGTTTTGCAGGATGTCCAGGTCAGATTTGGTTCCTTCTGCCCAGGTTTCTGCCCCATATAACATTTGGGCTATAATTTTAGCAGCAAAAACCTTAAGAGCAGGATTTATTAACTGCTGCCCTCTGGAATTTAAAAAAGAAAAACCTGCTGAGCTGCCTGATAGATCTGGCACTCAAAAAGTTGAAATCTGAGTGCTGCTTCCATGAAAGTTTCTCATAGAAAGTATTATTAAAGCTAGATTAACCAAGCACATAGAAGAACAAGCCTTGCTGAAGCAGAGCCAGCATGGCTTCTGCAAGGGAAAGTCCTCTCTCAGTAACCTATTAGAATTCTTTGAGAGTGTCAACAAGCATATAGATAGAGGTGATCCAGTGGACATAGTGTACTTAGACTTTCAAAAAGCGTTTGACAAGGTACCTACCAAAGACTTCTGAGGAAGCTTAGCAGTCATGGAATAAGAGGAGAGGTCCTCTTGTGGATAAGGAATTGGTTAAGAAGCAGAAAGCAGAGAGTAGGAATAAACGGACAGTTCTCCCAATGGAGGGCTGTAGAAAGTGGAGTCCCTCAAGGATCGGTATTGGGACCTGTACTTTTCAACTTGTTCATTAATGACCTAGAATTAGCAGTGAGCAGTGAAGTGGCCAAGTTTGCTGACGACACTAAATTGTTCAGGGTTGTTAAACAAAAAGGGATTGCGAAGAGCTCCAAAAAGACCTCTCCAAACTGAGTGAATGGGGGGAAAAATGGCAAATGCAATTCAATATAAACAAGTGTAAAATTATGCACATTGGAGCAAAAAATCTTAATTTCGCATATACACTCATGGGGTCTGAACTGGCGGTGACCGACCAGGAGAGAGACCTCGGGGTTGTAGTGGACAGCACGATGAAAATGTCGACCCAGTGTGTGGCAGCTGTGAAAAAGGCAAATTCCATGCTAGTGATAATTAGGAAAGGTATTGAAAATAAAACAGCCGATATCATAATGCCGTTGTATAAATCTATGGTGCGGCCGCATTTGGAATACTGTGTACAGTTCTGGTCGCCTCATCTCAAAAAGGATATTCTAGAGTTGGAAAAGGTTCAGAAGAGGGCAACCAGAATGATCAAGGGGATGGAGCGACTCCCTTATGAGGAAAGGTTGCAGCATTTGGGGCTTTTTAGTTTAGAGAAAAGGCGGGTCAGAGGAGACATGATAGAAGTGTATAAAATTATGCATGGCATTGAGAAAGTGGATAGAGAAAAGTTCTTCTCCCTCTCTCATAATACTAGAACTCGTGGACATTCAAAGAAGCTGAATGTTGGAAGATTCAGGACAGATAAAAGGAAGTACTTCTTTACTCAGCGCATAGTTAAACTATGGAATTTGCTCCCACAAGATGCAGTAATGGCCACCAGGTTTGATGGCTTTAAAAGAAGATTAGACAAATTCATGGAGGACAGGGCTATCAATGGCTACTAGCCGTGATGGCTGTGCTCTGCCACCCTAGTCAGAGGCAGCATGCTTCTGAAAACCAGTTGCCGGAAGCCTCAGGAAGGGAGAGTGTTCTTGCACTCGGGTCCTGCTTGCGGGCTTCTCCCAGGCACCTGGTTGGCCACTGTGAGAACAGGATGCTGGACTAGATGGGCCACTGGCCTGATCCAGCAGGCTCTTCTTATGTTCTTATGTTCTTATCAAAATGCAGCCCCAGGTATTTGAACAAGTGTACCTGTTCTAGGTCATGCCTATCAAATAGCCAATTATACTTTGGGGTCCTCTTTCCAAATATCACAATCTTAGTTTTAGAATAGTTATCTGTTAATTGTTCCTGTTTGCAAAGCTGCTCAAATTTGGCCAACGTCCTTTTAAGGCCACTTTTATTCAAACAAAGCAATGCCAAATTATCAGCATATAGCAATATTGATATATTGAGGTTACCAACTGAAGGGAGAAAGAATGAAGGGGAGGCCATTCCTGGAATTAAATCATTAATGTACAGGTTGAATAAAAAGGGTGCCAAAAGACAGCCTTGCTTCACCCTTTAATTGATATGAATTGCTTGTGATAAGGCACCATATAAGCCAGTTTTAGCCTGCAGTGAGATACCTTGATACAGTAGCTGAATAAACCAGAATAGACTTTTATTGATATTTGCCTTGGCCAATTTGTTCCATAATTTGTTCCATAATGGCTCCCTATCAAATCAAAAGCTGATGAGAAATCTACAAAGGCTGTAAAGATGAATTTATTTGGGTCCTTGGTAAATTTACAAATTAGGTGGTGTAATATATAAGCCTGATCCACCCTTCCTGAAACTGGTTTGTTCATCATTAATATTAGAATGATTACTATCCTATTCAAGCAAAGATATTATGAGTAAAGTTTGGAGGCCACATCTAGAAGGCTGATAGGTCAGTAATTACGAGGTTCTGAAGGTTTCTTGAAGATTGGCACAACAATGCTGGATTGCCAGCCTAAAGAAAGATTACCAGGCTGATATAAGTAAATAAGTTCACTAAAATTGGAGCCCACCAGTCAACATCTAAGGTAAAGACCTCAGGAGGAATCATATCTTCCTCAGGGGCCTTGCCAGTTTGCAGGGTCAAAATCAAATCCTCAGTTTCAGCAGAAGTGACAGGCAGCCAATCAGGGTGATTGGAAGGATTCTCATTTATAGCTTGATGTATACTTATATTACTTCCAAAAACATAAAGAAACATAAAGACCCATGTTTCAAGTGTAATTAGGAGAGCAACCTAATAAGTTTTATGAGAGAAACCTCCCTGGATCAAATTCCAAAATTTCAGTTTATTCCCATTAATAAAGGCAAGGTCAAAAGACCTCCAGCTACTAACAAGAAAGGCCCTCCCCCCACCACACCCAGCAGGGTTTTATATTCTCTCTGCTTCTGTTGCAGAAAAAAAGGTAGCTTCGTCAGTGCAGATATGCTTTACCTGCCTTGTTAACTTACTCAGCTCCTTTTTCTTAGACATGAATTCCCTATCAAACCAAGATTGTGGAGTTGTGGGAGGTTTATCTGAAAAAATAATAGTCAGATAAGGTCTAAGTACATCAATTATGTCCTGGTAAATCTCACAAATGTTGCAAGATCCTTCGAGAGCATGCTGTGGTAGCTCTTGGAGCTTATCAGTTCCTAACATCTGCCTTATGTTGGAATCAATTTGGAGGGACTATTTGGGCCATCTCTCACCCTGTTAAATGCCTGAAAGGCATTTTAAGATCTGTCAGAGCCACATATTGTATTTCCTGAAATTCTAGAGTCATCCTAAGAGGAAGACGGTTAGTTTTGGGTCTGTCTTCTATTGCCAAAGAAGGAACATAAGGAATAATAGAAGATGAAGCTAGTATATAGTCAATAACACTGGCCTCCTTATCATTTAAATGCGTATAAAACCCCTTTGAGTGAACTAGATAGGCACCATGAAAGCAAACAAACTGGAATTTAAAAGTTAAAGAAAAAAGAGCTTGGCCATACTGATTGATAGTCTTACCTGCAAAGTTTGGGGAATACTTATTGTTTCTCCTTGCTCAAAACTTAAGCTTTTCCCATCGAAGAATAATCATTGCCCATGTTGGAATAAGGTAGCTAGGATAATCTATAAAAATGTTGATCAATGAGATCATCCAACTTAACCCAAACCTCTGCTGAAGAGCCAGAAGGTCTTGGAGAAAGATAAACATTAATGCAGATTAGGGGGCCTTGGCTTGCAGCCTGGAACAATTAAGGAGGTTAACCCAGCTACCTCTATTCCATCCACCTCTTGAATGGAAGAAATCAAGATGGCCAAGACTCCATTACCACAACCTTAAAAAGAGTTTTTTGGGCAAGGTGTTCCCAAGTCCTGAAACCCTGGAAACGTAAGCAGTTTTTCTCCAAGAGCCAAGTCTCTTGTAGGCTGACTATATCAAAAGTCTAAAGATAATGAATAAAACCTAGATCAACCAGTTTATTCCTCCAACCCACGATATTCCAGGACAGAAGATTTAGAGGCTGACTTTGTTTCTTGCCTGCACATAGTCATTGGAATGTTGTTAGGAAAAGTTACATAGGAGGGCACACTTCCTTCCCTCTATATTCTGAGCAAGAGCCAAAGAGTGGACTACTCTGGCGCAAAGGATCTTTGGGGCAGGCTTATAGTACGTCTGCCTTAATCTGCTCTGCAATGCATTTGAAAAGGAATGTAAACAGGCAATTTTACCAGAGATCCGAAAAATGAAAAGATGTTGGAGGAAAAAGGAATCGGAGTGTTAACGACCACCAAGGAGCCACACTTAAAAACAAAAAGTAAAAAAAGTAGAGGATTCCATCCCTACTCCCCGCTTTTATTGACACTTTAACCACACTAGGAATATTATTTCAAAGTAGGACTTTTTCATAGCATTGGTCTTTAACTGGTGGGTCAGGAGTCAGGAGACACAACTGGGTCACATTCTGACCGAAATAGTCCAAACACTTTTTTTTCTGTTTAGGAACAAGTGAGAAAGATAGGGGGAAAGTGAAGTCAAAAATCAACACATAGGAAGAGAGGACAACAAATTCATTGTTCTTTTACTTTATTTGTTGTTGAGAGCCAGTGTGGTGTAATGGTTAGAGTGTTGGACAAGGACCTGGGAGACTAGGATTTGAATCCCCACTCAGCCATGACGTTCACTGGGTGACCTTGGGGCAGTCACTGTATCTCAACAGGGATGTTGTGGGAATTAAATGAGGAGGGAGACAACCATGTATGGCACCTTGAGCTCCTTGCAGAAAAGGTGGGAAACAAATACAATAAATAGAAAAGTCAGCTTCAGCAGATTCTTCCTTACATGAGAAGTTGCAGGTGCCAAAATCCACTCCTTTGTATTTAGTCTAGAAAGAGAAGAAGCAGGCATACATACAACAAAACAAATAAAGGCCTCATGTGGATTTGAAGCTCCTTGTGTCTTTCTCTTTTTTCTTTTTGCAGTGTCCACATGATGTCCTCCTTATCCACGTGGCAGCCTGCACTTTGCCCCCATTAAATCCAGACTTTCCCAAGAAGGATGGGGGAAATTCAATATAAAATTGCATGTACTGCAACACATTGTGTGAGTGGGTTTTTTTTTTTTTTTACATCTCTGGTGACCTTTTGTTGGGTGCCATTTATCAGCACACATCCTACTGCCATTTTGTTTCCATCAGCCCCAAGGAAAGACTTCAGCCTACCCTTTTCCACCAGTTGTTACTAAAGGCAACATATCACATGTTTGTTTTTAAAACAGTTCTTTTGCACAGAACTGCTTTTGCATAAAGCAACTATATAAAAAATAAAAATCAAATGCAGCCTTGCAGTTACAGGAGGCAGGGAAGGAAAAGGGGAGGCAAGGAAGCAGCAGCCTTTCATGTGAGTCCCTCCAAATCCTTGCATGACTTGGTGACACACACAGACACTGTTTTTGTTTACTGTGCTTTTGTACAAATCTGGTATATCTGGCACAAACACACACACACTGAAACAGCAACCAATATACACATTAACACCCTGTGGACATAGTCAAAGCTGGATCTGGTATTACACCTTGGAATGAAAAGGTGGATTCCTTTCCCCCCATTTTTTTTAAAGAAATTGAAAGTAGGATGGCACTACACATATCAATATAGCTAAGTACAAATAAAATGCAAAGCATTAATTATTCCCGCAAACCAAATGTGAGATATATACTATAAGAGACTTGATTTTGAAATTTATACTTTATTGAGACAGCAACAATTTCTTCCAGTGCTTTGAGGATAGCATGGGAGTGTGACCTTGGGTATGCAGATATGTACAGGTTTCTGAAAGATAAACTATCTTTTTATTCAGTGGCCATCCAAAAAATTCCTTAAGATGGGTTCATGAATAGTATTTGACACCCCATTGGGCTGAACCATATTACAAGCACAGGGAATAATAACTGCTGGACAGATTGTGAACAATGAGGTATTTGTATTCATATGGTCTGCCAATGTAAGAAGGTATATAAATACTCTGAGATAATTTTAAAGAATTTTTTCAAAAACATTTTAAAATGTAAAGGTATCTAACATGAAAACCTCTGTAGCTACTCACCTGATACCTTGCAGGATTAAACCCCTCTTTAGGGGCTACAATATCACCAAATTTCATGTCCCTATGTCAAAAAACAAGAAGCCATGGCCATTTTTGTTTTGCAATGCAAATAAATGGGATTCTTGGATCTGGATTCAGGTCAGGTCGGGATATGTCCAGATTGAATCGGGCCTTATTTGTATTTACAGACTGAGCCCACAAATGGGGTTGGGGGGGTCCATGCACAGCTCTAGATGAAAATAGTTCTGTGGAAACCAGTGGGGCATTTCCGTGGATAAGAAGTTGCTTGCCCAGGTACACATATCATGGTTTGGCTGTCTGTCTGGAGAATAAGCTGTCATCCATCCCAGCTCTACAGTCCGTTTACCTCTTAGTAGCCAAGAGTTTTGTCCAGCTACAACGCTATGGCTTTTGAAAGCAATACAACAAATCAATGCAATCCAGTTTAATCATAAAATCCAATAAAAATAAAAGAGAACATCCACTTTTAAGGCAGCATTGTAGATTTATGAGATCATATCTAGCAGAAAACAACATAGTTTTTTTGGGGGGGAGGCTGTAGTAGGGAAAACAGAGAAAGAGGGTATGAAGGGTAATAAATAAAAAAGGCATAATGAAGAGGGCCCACTACTGAAGCCGTGATAAAAAGGTACCAAAGAAAATATGCTGTAAACTTTAATCTCACAGAAGTAAATGTAAGTGCAGTTTGCCTTTCTATAACATCTGAATGAATTTGCAGTGCAAACAGGGATTGTTTGCTTTATGCAGCAAAACCTATATGTCAGCCAGGGCTTATTTACTATTCCAAAGTCTTCAATAAGAGCCAGTTCATCAGTGAACATGCCTGACTTAAGAGAAGCAGTTGGTTGAAAAAAAAGTTGTGCAAATATGACTGGAAAATGAAGCAAGGCACTTCTGGAATGTGCAACAATTCAAGGGTATCACAGTCAGGTTGTCCTGTTTAGATTATCTCATGCATTCATATATCGTTGGAGGAGCAATGTACAGACAGTACCCACAAATGAACCATTAGCACAATAAAGGGTCCAGATTATGCCAAGAATGCTGTTGGCCAAATGTGCAACACAATCCTATGCATACTCAGAAGACCCACTCTGTTGGATGGGGATTACTCCCAGATGTGCATAGGACTGCAGTTTTAGAAGAATCCTGATAAATCCATTTAGTATGTTGGAAAACAGTGGCCACCAGCCAGATGGTTCCAGAAAGCCTCTAAGCAGGGCATGAAGGCAAGGGCCTTCCCCTGTTATCTCCAAACAGGTATTCTTAAGAGCATGAAGGCATGACAGCTAATAGGCAAGAAGGACACCAGAACTGAACAGCTTCACAAAACCATACAATCAAAACAACAACATAACCCTGAGGCCCCTTGTTTGAAGAGGTTACATTTTGATAGTAGGGAGAGATGACCAAGGGTGGGAAGAGTCAGAGCTTAGAAGATTACTTTTTAAAATATATATATATATTTCCATTTTGTATTAGCATGTATCGAGTTACAAAATAAAAAATAACCTATTAACTTCCTTTCCCTCTCTTTCCCCTTAGAATGGATAACTTTTCATTTTACATTAGAGTATAACAAATAGCGAATAAAAAAACCCTATCACCCTCCCTTCCCTCCCTTTCCCCTCATAACAATTAACTTTCAAGATTTTATTTTATAGTTTTCTTCTCTGAGGAACTTCCATTCCTAAGATATCCACAATGATCTGAATGGATAAGCCCGTGGTCCCAAACTAGTGTCCGATGTAGCAGCCAAGATAAAAGGCCACCAGTCCGCTTCAAAAGAGTCCTTAATTTTAATTTTTCCTTCCGCCAGTCTTATTTTCTGTGTTAACATCTCTAATAGAGCAATTTCCCATAGTTTCCTTTGCCAGTTTTGGAGTGTTAAACCATCCAATGTTTTCCAATATTTGTCAATTGACAATCTGGCTGCCACCAGCATAAATCCTATAAGTTTTTTGTATTGTAGATTTGTGCTTTGTCCCATAAAAATTCTCAATAAAGCTAATTCAGGCCTGAAATAACATTGTTGTTTTGTCAATTTCTATATTTCTTCCCACACCTCCTGCCAAAGCCCTTGATTTTATCACATTCCCACCACATGTGTATATAAATGTGTATATAAATGCTTTGATTTGGATTCCTGCATTGAGCAGGGGGTTGGACTCGATGGCCTTATAGGCCCCTTCCAACTCTACTATTCTGTGATTCTATGATTCTATGATATGAGCCTTGTGCTTCGCATCCTCTCCAACACTTCTGGGTGCTATTTTTAGAAATCCATGCTAAATACAGGGGGGTTAGATACAATTTTTGTATTATTTTTAGAGCTGTTTCACTGTAGGAAGTAGAAATGGATCTATATGGGAATATTGTCCACATATCATTCCAGTCCTCTTCTTCAATCTGGCATTTCAGGTCTGATTCCCATACTGGTTTTAAAATTGAATTGGAACCCATATCCTTATTTACCAACAATTTATATAATTTTGAAATCACCCCCTTTTCCATTCCCTCTATACTTAATAGTAGTTTCTCCCCTTCTGTTAATTGTCTAGTAACCTGAATTGTAATATGATGCTTCCTAATTATACAGCCACAAGAGTGGCTGTATACTATAGCCAGCGTGGATTTTTCACATTCCGCAATGTTAAATTGAAAATACCCCTGTATGCCATTCTGATGCTTTCCATAAGCTCATTTCAAAACAAAACCTTACAAAACATATAGTACTGAACTCAGAAACACTTGCTTAACAACCCCCTCAATTTTCATGGCGATACACAGAACAGTCAGAAAGAATCAAGAGTTCAAAGTCTAAAGAGAGAGGGGGAAAACTCAGACGCCTTTTGGACTTTTTTCTCTCAGAGTTCTCATAATCTGTTGAAATTCATTAAAGATGAGCCATGTTCACAGAGTACCTGTAATCCTGTTACTGACATTGCCCCATACTCTGACCTTCATCTACTGCAGTTTAAAAGTTTTTAAAATGCCTGGTTGATTTTTAATTTTTAAGAAATTTTGGCTGGAACCCAAAGATAGAGTCGGGCATGCTCACTAAGAACCAACTGTCACACCCACACCAGACTTTGATTTCACGTGAGACAGTCATGGCTTCTCTCAAAGAATCCTGGGAAGTGTAGTTCGTGAAGGGTGCTAAGAGACTCCTATTCCCCTGAGATAATGGTTTAACAGTCAGCCGCTCTGATTGTAGCTCTGTGAGGGGAACAGGGCGTCTCCTAGCAACTCTCAGCACCCTTCACTAACTACACTTCCCAGGATTCTTTGAGAGAAGCCATGATTGTCCAAAGTGAAATAAAGGCCTGGTGTGGATGTGGCCAGGGACAGCTTTATTTTTTGCTTTCTGATTTGTTAATTATTGGATGTTGTAACTGCTGCTTTTTGTAAATTGTATTGTTTTTATTGATGTATTTTTATAATTGTTTATTTTTTTCGTAACCTGCCTTGAGGGCCTTTTGGCCAAAAGGTGGGGTAGAAATAAATAATAATAATAATAATAGTTTAAATTTGGGTGGGAGGCTACATGTGCCTGCTGTAGAATAAAAAGGTGGGGAAACGCTGACTCCCTGCCCCTCCCATGGGTCAGTGTTGGACTATGACCTGGGAGACCAGGGTTCGAATCCCCACACAGCCATGAAGCTGACTGGGTGACCTTGGGCCAGTCACTGCCTCTCAGCTGCAGAGGAAGGCAATGGTAAAACAACCTCTGAATACCGTTTACCATGAAAACCCTATTCATAGGGTTGTCATAAGTTGGGGTTGACTTGAACGAAGTCCATTTCCATTTTCAAACATGATTAAACAGAAATAAATCCCACTGAACTCAAAAAGTATGCAACTGGTCAAACCCACCCTCCCTTCTCCTCCTGCCTATCCCTTCCCTCTTGCCCCTCCCCTCCCCTTCCAATCCTCTCCTTCCCCCTCCCCCTCCTCCCCATGGTCAGTTTTACCTATCTTAAGCATGATTGCACAGGAGTAAATACCATTGGCCTCAATAAGCATGCAAATGATCAAACCTGCCCTCCCCTGCCCCTTCATTTGCCCCTCCCCCTCCAATCCCCTCCTCCTCCCTCCCCCTCTCCTCCCTTTCTCCTTCCCTCTCCCCTCCCCCTGCTCCTTGCCGATGGTCAATTTTACCTATCCTAACCATGATTACATAGGAGTAAATCCCATTGAACTCAATAAGCATGCAAATGATCAGACCTGGCTTTCCCCTCCTTCCCCTCTCCTCTCCCTTTCTCCTTCCCTCCCCTCTTCCTTCTTCCTCCTTCCTTGTTCACTCCAGCCCTCCCTCCCTCCCCCTCCCCTCCCTTTCTCCTTCCCTCTCCTCTCCCCTCCCCCTGCTCCTCGCCGATGGTCAGTTTTACCTATCCTAAGCATGATTGCACGGGAGTAAATCCCACTGAACTCAATAAACATGCAAAAGATCAAACCTGCCCTTCTCCTCCCCTCCCCCTCCTTCCTGCTCCCGTCCCCCTCCTCCCCTCCCCATCCCCTGTGGTCAGTTTCACCTATCCTAAGCATGATTGCAGGGAAGTAAATTCCACTGAACTCAATAAGCATGCAAATGATCAATCCATTCTCAGCAAGCTTGCACAGGATCCCATTTCTTACCTCCCAGATTAAAAAGCAATTTACTAATAGGCAAAAAACCTTGCGGTTTAAGAATGTACCTATAGCCCACAAACATTTCTATTGAACTTTAAAAAGCAGGGAAATTGGGCAGCTACAGTGAATGCACCAGGAGAGCAGGAGATATTGTACTGCCCTACAAAGTTGTCAAAATGCAAACACAATTTGGGTTGGTCTTTCACAGTCCAATCTATTTCCTGTGTAGCTTGAAATAATTTGGTAACATGTGCCTCTGAGCATATGCAGTCAGCCCAAATAATAGAAACAAGATAAGTGCTGTGCTGATAATGTTTTAGCAAGGATGAAGCAACATTATTAAGACAGTTGACATAGTTCAGATAGTCACTTTAAATATGTCTGATTTACTTCGCAATTTTAGGCAGGTTTCCTATAGGAAATCATTTTCTTTTGCTTCTATTTCTGTGAATATGTGAATTACAGCAACACTTTGCAAAATTTATACTAAAAAAACTCCAAACATAATTGTGGAATAATTGCACTGATTATGCTGCAGAATAGTCTCCAGTGGACCTCAGGAGTGTCTCAGTTTGCACAAGATAAAACAGTGGGAGGTGTAATATGTTCTAACAAAATTCTAGGTGTGCTCTATGTTTTTAATTGATGATGCCCACCTTTCCTTAAGTGAAGTGGTTTAAGCATAGCAGGTTGAAAACATGCATCTAGGGCAGGCTGAGTGTTTTTTCCAACAGCTAGAGTCATTCCTGGAGTAGCAACATATTGTAATCAATCTGATTTTACATCAAACCACAGTTTCAGATTCAACTGTTAACGCACCCAAAATAGAAATAGAACATAACCTCCAATTTGAAACACAAAAGGCTGTCTTCACCATCATATGACACTGACCAATAAAAAGGCTTTGAAATTAATAAAAATAAGATTGACACAGGTTTCTAGAATGAAAAATGAGAGAAATAACATTTTCTATATTAGATTCTCTATAGACACAGGAATGAAGCAAAGTAAGGAGAACACCAACAAACAGAGCTTGGAAAAGTTACTTTTTTGAACTACAACTCCCATCAGCCCAATCCAGTGGCCATGCTGGCTGGGGCTGATGGGAGTTGTAGTTCAAAAAAGTAACTTTTCCAAGCTCTGCCAACAAACATACAAAAATGTCATTCTCCATCTTTGGAGATGGCAGGTATTGCCACCACTCACCATATGCTCAGAGGCACATGTTACCAAATTCTTCCAAGCTACACAGGAAGTGGATTAGACTGTGAAAGACCAATCCAAATTGTGTTTGCATTTTGACAACTTTTTAGGGTAGTACAATATCTCAGAGAGGAGTTCAGGTCTCCTGCTCCCCTGGTGCAGTCACTATAGCTGCCCAGTTTTCCTGCTTTTTAAAGTTTGATAGAAATATCTGTGGGCTACAGGTACATTCTTAAACCGCAAGGTTTTTTGCCTATTAGTGAATAAAAGTACTAAGTTGATACCAACAAATCCATGACACACCCATCTCCTTAAATTTATTTTTCCATTCATCTCATGGTAAAGGTAGCCCATTCACATAAAAGTACTTCAATCTGTAAAGATGATTTTCGATTAGGATTTTATCCTCTATTTCTCTGTCTGACCTGTAGAACTCAAGGTGATTGCAAGTAGGGATTAAAGGGGAAATTCCTGGAAGTAAAATCTCTTTCCTATATCTCCATACCCCCAAAATTGGTGTCATAGTTGTATTTATGTTCTTGGTGCTTTTTCTTATTTCCTGTTTAATGAAGGGCAAGCCTTTAGGATTGTGAAGTCTTAACAAATACCTTTCTATATGTACCCAATGTTTTTCAGATTTGAGATCCATAAAAGAGATTAAATGACGAATCTGAAATGCTTCATAATAAAGAAATAAATTTGGGATTCCCCACCCTCCCTCTTTTATTCCCTTGTATCTATATTTTTTGCTGTTCTGAGCTTTTTTGATTTAAAAATGAATTGTTCAATTTTCTGCTGCCAGACTGTCAAACTCTTTTTTTTGAATTTGTGTTGGGAGAACATAGAAAAGATATGTAAACTTCGTGACTATCATCATTTTGACAACTGCTATTTTACTGGAGAGTGACATATTCAATTTTGTCCATTTTTTAAAATCTTCCTTTAGCCGTTGCCATATTTTTGTACAATTAATTTGGGTTTGTTTTATGGGGGGTTTTGGGGGGGGGTTCTGGGTATATTCACTCCCAGGTAACTAAAGTGGGACTGTGCCAATGGAATTCCTAAGGCCTGAGATATTTGGATTTGTGCCTTGGGTGGAATGTTATAACACATGAGGTCTGATTTTATAAAATTTATCTTTAGACCTGCCAATCCCTCGAAATCCTCCAGTTCTTTTTGAAGGTGTGGCAGAGCTTCTTTTGGATTAGATAACATAAGCAACATATCATCAGCATATAAAATGATTAGGTGTTCTTCTTGAGCCACTCTAATTCCAACTGTCTTGTTATTTTCCCTACTAGCCAGAAATTCTATCACAAGGGTAAAAAGTAAAGGAGACAGTGAGCAACCTTGTTTTGTACCTGCTTGTAACTCTGTCATTCTAGATTCCATCCCTTTGTATTTTACATTTGTGGTGGACAAAGTATAGATAGCTTGCATTGCTGAGATGAATTTAGGCCAAATTGAATTTTTTTCAGTGCTTTTAATAAGAACTTCCAATTCACACTATCAAATGTTTTATAAATATCCAGTGCTGCTATGGCCAAAGGAGCCCCCTGAGTCGGCACACTTTTTAAATAGATGGCATACTGGGTTTGCTATGTACCTTTCAGGTATAAATCCATATTGATCTGTATGAACCAATTTGGTAATCACTGCTTTCAGTCTATTAGCATGGACTGATGCAAACATTTTGTAATCAGTGTTTAATAGAGATATTGGATGGTATGAATCTGGAAGAGTTGGATTTTTACCTGATTTCAGTAGCAATACAGTATGCAATGCAGACCAAGTTGGGGGCATCCTTGCCCCTGTCATTATTGTGTTATATAATCTAGTCATGTGAGGATTGAGAATGGTACCATAAAGTTTATAAAAATTATTGCTGAATCCATTGGGTCCTGGTACTTTATTTACTTTTAATGCCTTTATTTCTGCCCCTACCTCTTTTTCTGAGATTGAATCTTCAAGCATTACTCTGTCTACCTCTGTTAATGTTGGGAGTCTGACCCTGTCCATGTAATCTTGTATAGTCGGCTCCTCCACTTTTTTTTTTCTTTTTGCTATACAGCTCCTCATAGAATTTAGCTAGTTCCTCTCCTATTTGTGTTTTATTTGTTAGGGTGTTAGATTCTCTTAGTTTTAAACAGCAGATATTGTTTTCCCTCCTCCTTTCTTTAACTCTCTTAGCTAAATGTTTTGTTCATTTGCCTTCATATACATAATATTTTTGAATGAATGAATGAATGAAACTTTATTTTTACCCCGCCCTTTTTCCAAACTGGAACTCAGGGCGGATTACAAATAAAACTACATGTAGTTAAAAACATAGAAAAACATACAATTAAAATACCATTAAACTATGCACAACCTAAATCTAAAAACAATTTAAAACAATACAAATAATAACATAAAACAATAAAACAAGCCTTGTAAAGCCCAATCCTAAACATCTTCTATCCCAAAAGCCTGTCGGAATAAAAAAGTATTTACTTGCTGATGGAAGGATGGCAAGGAGGAGGTCATTCGTGCCTCCCTAGGGAGTTCCAGAACCTAGGAGCAGCCACCGAGAAGGCCCTATCTCGTGTCCCCACCAATCGCACTTGTGAGGGTGTTGGGACTGAGAGAAGGGTCTCTCCTGAAGATCTCAGGGCCTGGGCAGGCTCATACAGAGAGATACGGTCTGACAAATAGCCTGGACCTGGGACGTATAGGGCTTTAAAGGTCAAAACCAGCACTTTGAATTGTGACCGGAAACAAACTGGCAGCCAGTGGAGCTGTTGTAACAAGGGAATTGTATGGTCCCTGCAACCAGCCCCTGTTAACACTCTGGCTGCAGCTCTTTGTACCAGTTTAAGTTTCTGAACAGTTTTCAAAGGCAGCCCCACGTAGAGCGTGTTACAGTAGTCTAAATGGAATGTAACTAAGGCATGCATCACCATAGTCAAATCAGGCATTTCCAGGAACGGGCACAACCGGCGCACCAGTCTTAAATGGGCAAAGGCACTCCTGGCCACGGCCAAGACCTGGGCCTCCAAGTTCAGAGCTGAGTCCAGGAGCACACCCAAACTGCGAACCTGTGTCTTCAGGGGGAGTGTAACCCCATCTAGCACAGGTTGAATCCCTATTCCCTGATCTGCCCTTCGACTGACCAGGAGCACCTCTGTCTTGTCTGGATTTAGTTTCAATTTGTTCGCCCTCATCCAGTCCATCACTGATGCCAGGCACTGGTTCAGGACCAGGACAGCTTCCTTGGCTTTAGGTGGAAAGGAGAAATAGAGTTGAGTATCATCCGCATACTGATGGCACCGAACCCCAAACCCCTGGACAACCTCTCCCAGCGGTTTCATATAGATGTTGAATAACATGGGGGACAAAACTGAACCCTGAGGGACCCCATAGGTCAATGGCCAAGGAGTCGAACAGGAGTCCCCCAGCACCACCTTCTGAGTTCGTCCCTCCAGAAAGGAATGAAGCCATCGTAACACGGTGCCCCCAAGTCCCATCCCAGCAAGGCAGTCCAGAAGGATATCATGGTCGATGGTATCAAAAGCCGCTGAGAGGTCCAGTAGAACTAACAGGGACACACTCCCCCTGTCCAGCTCTCTGCGAAGGTCATCCACCAAGGCGACCAAAGCTGTCTCTGTCCCGTAACCAGGCCTGAAACTAGACTGAAATGGATCCAGATAATCCATTTCATCCAAGAATCTCTGGAGCTGGGCGGCCACCACATGCTCTATTACCTTGCCCAAAAATGGAATGTTGGAGACTGGCCGATAATTTCCCATTATAGAGGGATCCAGGGAGGGCTTTTTCAACAAAGGTCATACAACTGCCTCTTTTAGGCGTGATGGAATTCTGCCTTGTTGTAAAGAGGCATTAATTACTCCCCTCACCCACTCAGCCAGTCCCCCTCTGGCACTTTTGATAAGCCAGGAAGGGCAAGGATCCAGCAGACATGTGGTGGCTCTAGCCTCTCCAAGGATCTTGTCCACATCCTCGGGCTGTACAAATTGAAATGAATCCATTATTATTGGAAAAGCAGGGGCCAAAGTTACATCCCCTGAGACTGTATCAATTTTAGCGTCCAAGTCGGAGCGAATCTGAGCGACTTTATCTGCAAAGTGCCGTGCAAATTCTTGACAGCGGGCTGTTGATTGGTCTACATTACCCTCCTGGGGGCCAGAGTTTAAAAGACCCCTGACCACTCAAAACAGCTCCGCTGGACGGCTCCCAGCAGACGCAATGGTGGCAGAAAAGAAAAGTTTCTTCTTAGCCCACACTGCCACGGAGTAGGCCTTCAGATAGGCTCTAGCCCATGTTCGGTCAGACTCGCACTGAGTCTTCAGCCAATGCCACTCAAGTCCCCGTCTTATTTGTTTCATTGCCGCTAGCTCCCTGGTAAACCAGGGAGCTGGTTTGGCTCCATTCCATAAGAGGGGACGCTCAGGAGCAATCGTGTCCACCGCCCTGGTCATTTCCCCATTCCAGAGGTCAACCAGGGCTTCGACAGAATCACCTGCCACAGTGACAGGAAAATCCCCAAGAGCCATCAGAAAACCATCCGGATCCATCAGCCTCCTGGGGCGGACCATCCTAATTGGTCCCCCACCCCTGCAGAGGTTCTGAGTCCCAGTAAGTCTAAACCCAACCAGGTAGTGATTTACAATAAAGTATGTTTACCATTGTTTTATCTATTTCAGTTACATCAATTTCTTTTCCATCTCTTGTCTGCTATTTTGCAAACCTGTTGCTTTATAACGAGCCACTAAGCCTTGTAGTTCCCTCTCTAATTTCTTTTTTTGTTCTTTACTTATACATTGAATAAACCCACATTCACTTATATACTGCCCCCTAATCATTGCTTTCATTGCTTCCCATCTAGTTTCTTGCCTGATTCCTTCATCCATATCATCTTTAAAATAGTTCTCCAGCCCTTCCTGAATTTTAGTTCTACTTTGAAGAGAGGAGAGAAGTGTTGGGTGTAACTTCCATCTTGGACAGACTTGTTTTTCAGATTTGTTACTCATGATCTCCCCAATTACTGGAGCATGGTCAGTGACTTGAATTGTTCCTATCTCTATTTACTGTACTAGTTGAAGTACTTCTTCTGAGACTATAATGGTATCCAACCTAAAAAAAGTTGTGTGTGGTATAGAGTAAAAAGAATGGCTAAAATCTGGATGAGTCTCTGGCCATACTTCCCTTCAGCCTGCTTTATGTATCAGAGTAGAGAAATTTACAACCTGTTTTAAACTGGGGGTCTAGAAATTCTTAAAGTATCCTGTCCTTTTGTCAGTTTATAAGGATTAAACCCCTGCATATTCAGATTTATGTCTCCCCCTAGAATTATATTTGCCTTTGTAAATTTGTGTAGCTTCCTCAACAATTTTTGGAAAAATTGCATTTGTCCTTTGCTTGGAGCATAGCAAGTCACAAACGTGGATTTCAAACAATGAAAACAATGCAGTGATTACTAGGAGCCAACATGGATTTATGAAGAACAATCCTGCCAAACTAATCTTATCTCTCTTGTAGACTGTGGGAATGCTGTGGACATAATATATCTTGACTCCAGCAAAGCTTTTGACAAAGTGCCCCATGACATTCTGATTAGCAACCTAGCTAAATGTGGGTTGGATGGAACTGTGGGTCCACAGTTGGCTCCAGAATTGTACTCAAAGAGTGCTTATCAATGGTTCCTTCTCAAACTGGGCAGAAGTAATGAGTGGGGTACAGGGCCCATGAGAGGGGGTGCCGGGGGTACATCTTACCTGGGCCTGGGGTCAAAAAGGGGGCCCGGGAGCCAAAGGAAGGGAGCTCCCTTTTCCTCCCTTTGTTATGTCATTTCCTGCTGGCTCCCATTCTGCAAGCCTGCTACAAATGGTGCTTTTTTTGTCTTTTCCCCCTAACTTGTGCAAAAAAGCATAACATAACCAGATTCTTCCCATATTGAACAAACATTTCTTTTGAGATACGTACTTTTAAAAGAAACACAGTATGAGATTCAAGAAAGATTTCTCAAGTTTGCAGATTGTAGCAACAAAAGAGGGGAAGAAATTGCTCAGTTGATAACTGATACATTGAAAGAACATGCTATTCCACTCAGTGATTGTAGAGCTCAAGGCTATGATAATGGGGCAAATATGGCCAGAAAATACAACGGCGCACAAGCAAATATACAAGAACAATGCTCAACAGCAATTTTTTCACCTTGCGGTTGTCACACACTCAACTTATGTGGAAATGATGCTGGTGAATGCGTACCAATGAGTGAATGGGCAGAAAAATGGCAAATGCAATTCAATATAAACAAGTGTAAAATTATGCATATTGGAGCAAAAAATCTTAATTTCACATATACGCTCATGGGGTCTGAACTGGCGGTGACCGACCAGGAGAGAGACCTCAGGGTTGTAGTGGACAGCATGATGAAAATGTCAACCCAGTGTGTGGCAGCTGTGAAAAAGGCAAATTCCATGATAGGGATAATTAGGAAAGGTATTGAAAATAAAACAGCTGATATCATAATGCCGTTGTATAAATCTATGGTGAGGCCGCATTTGGAATACTGTGTACAGTTTTGGTCGCCTCATCTCAAAAAGGATATTCTAGAGTTGGAAAAGGTTCAGAAGAGGGCAACCAGAATGATCAAGGGGATGGAGCGACTCCCTTATGAGGAAAGGTTGCAGCATTTGGGGCTTTTTAGTTTAAAGAAAAGGCGGGTCAGAGGAGACATGATAGAAGTGTATAAAATTATGCATGGCATTGAGAAAGTGGATAGAGAAAAGTTCTTCCTCTCTCATAATACTAGAACTTGTGGACATTCAAAGAAGCTGAATGTTGGAAGATTCAGGACAGACAAAAGGAAGTACTTCTTTACTCAGCGCATAGTTAAACTATGGAATTTGCTCCCACAAGATGCAGTAATGGCCACCAGGTTTGATGGCTTTAAAAGAAGATTAGACAAATTCATGGAGGACAGGGCTATCAATGGCTACTAGCCATGATGGCTGTGCTGTGCCACCCTAGTCAGAGGTAGCATGCTTCTGAAAACCAGTTGCCGGAAGCCTCAGGAGGGGAGAGTGTTCTTGCACTTGGGTCCTGCTTGTGGACTTCCCCCAGGCACCTGGCTGGCCACTGTGAGATCAGGACGCTGGACAAGATGGGCCACTGGCCTGATCGCGCAGGCTCTTCTTATGTTCTTATGCAATTATGTTCTTACCTGAAGCAATAACCTTTTTCGGAACAATTCAAACTGTGTATCACCTGTTCAGTTCCAGTGCTAAGTGGTGGGAATTACTACAAAACCGTATTGGTTGTTCTCTTCATGGTATGTCTGAAACAAGATGGTCAGATCGTGTTGAATGTGTAAAGCCTTTTGCAGCTCACTTGCCTGGCATTAAATTAGCACTGGAAGACCTCCTAGAACTAAATTTGATGGCCAAAACAAGAAATGAAGTCCATGGGAAAGATACCGGATAGTTGGAAAAATGCTAACATAACATTAATACCTAAAGAGGAGCAAGATTTAACTAAAACAAAAAATTATCGGCCGATATCTCTATTGTATAATGACTATAAAATTTTTACAATGATCTTGGCAGAAAAGAATGAAAATAATATTGCAACAATTTATCCAGGAAGATCAATCGGGATTTTTACCTAAAAGACAATTACGTGACAACGTCAGGAATGTCTTGAATGTGTTGGAATATTTAGAACAATGAAATGATAAACAAGCAGCTTTGATTTTCTTAGATGCTGAGAAAGCATTTGATAATTTGAATTGGAAATTTATGTTTCAGGTTTTGGAGCAAATGGATTTTGGAGACAATTTTATAAAATGGATTAGATCGATTTATACATCTCAGAAGGCTCAGATAATTGTTGATGGAGATTTAACGGATTCATGTGAAATACAAAAGGGTACAAGACAGGGATGTCCATTATCTCCCCTTCTATTTATTCTGGTTTTAGAAGGGCTGCTTAGAGATATAAGGCAAGATAAAAGGATTTCGGGATTAAAGATAAAAAAAGAAGAATATAAACTGAAAGCATTTGCTGATGATTTGATAATTGTATTAGAAAACCCTTTGGAAGGAATTAATGTATTGATGGACAAATTAAAAGAATTTGGACCGTTAGCAGGATTTAAGATCAACAATCAAAAAACAAAGATGTTGGTGAAAAATTTAACTTTAAAGGAACAGAAAGAGTTAATGGACAAGACAGATTTTACAATAGAGAAAAAGTTGAAATATTTAGGTATCATTATGCAAATAAAAATTCAAAGTTGTTTCATAATGATTATGAAAAATTATGGACAGAGATTAAGAAAGATCTGCTAAGATGGGATAAACTACAATTGTCATTAATGGGTAGAATATCTGTGATAAAAATGAATGTATTACCGAGAATGATGTTTTTGTTTCAAACAATACCTGTAATATCCTCTGATTTACCTTTTAAACAATGGCAAAAAGATATCTCTAAACTTGTATGGCAAGGAAAAAAACCAAGAGTTAAATTTAAATTACTACAAGACGCCAAAGAAAGAGGAGGACTGGGATTACCAAATCTGAGACTTTATTTTGCTGCCTGCTGTTTAGTCTGGATAAAGGAATGGATTTTATTGAGGAATAAAAGACTATTGGATTTGGAGGGCCATAACCTGAAGTGGGGATGGCATGGATATCTATGGTATGACAAAGTAAAAGTAAATGTAGACTTTAACAATCATTTTATAAGACGTCCTCTGTTGAAAATATGGAATAGATATAAACCAAGGTTCTATTCGAAAATACCATTATGTGTCTCAAGTCAAGAAGCGTTTTACAGAAGAGAAATGGCTGGAAAAGAGAAATGGTTAACTTATCAAGAACTATTAGAAAATGTACATGGAGAATATATAATGAAAGAGAGAACAACTGATAAAGGAAGGATATAGTTCTCAATGGTTTGTCTATTTACAATTGTTAGAAAGATATAAAATGGACAAGAAAATGTATGGGTTTGAAATAAGTAAATCTGATTTTGAAATAGGTTTGTGTACAAATGATGAAAATACAATTGCGAAAATGTATAAACTCTTACTGAAAATGGATATGGAAGAAGAACAAGTAAAAGAGTGTATGGTAAAGTGGGCAAAAAATTTTGGTTATAACATACAAATGGATCAATGGGAAAATATGTGGAAAAAAGGCTTGAGATTTACATTATGCTATAATCTCAAAGAAAATTTCTATAAAATGATGTACCGTTGGTACATGACTCCAGAAAAGTTGTCAAAAATGTATAGTAATGTTTCTAATGTTTGTTGGAAATGTAAACAACAAGAAGGATCATTTTATCATATGTGGTGGCTGTGTAAAAAGGCAAAATCATTTTGGGCACAGATAGGTAGGATGATGCAAAAAATTCTAAAGATAAATATTCAGTCAAAACCAGAATTTTTTTTATTGGGTTTTATGGATAAACAAATAGAAAAGAAATATGGAAGAATAATATTATATATGATTACGGCAGCAAGATTATTATATGCACAAAAGTGGAAAATGGAATCAACACCAACAACGGAAGAATGGCTATTGAAATTAATGGACTTAGTAGAGATGGATAAATTGACATGTCTACTTAGAGAAAAATCAACAGACACATTTCTTAAGGAATGGAAGCCTCTCTTAGACTTTTTGTTGAAAGATCAAAATAAAATGATGATATTGGGATTTGACGATTAACTAAGATAGCCTATGGAGAAAAGTGATCCTGTATGTATATATTAAGGGACAGGTTTGATGTATATTATATACTCATAGCTGATCTGCGACAAATCGGAAGTCAACTATTTTATTTTTATTTTTTGTTGTTGTTTTTTGTTGTATTGTTATGTTTTTTTACTTTGTTTTGTTTGTCTTTTGAAAAATTTGAATAAAAATTATTAAAAAAAAAAAGAAATGAAGTCCATAGAGTTTTATTATATGTGACATCTTTTGTCTCTGTGTTAATGTCAGCCGTGTGGTACAAAATATTAGCTGGCATAGACATTTGCAACAAGGTCATCCAAGCTAGAGATGCCACACTGAATGTTGAAGTAGCAAACATAGAAACTCTCCTCACAGAGCTGACAAAACTTCGAAAGAACTGGAAATGCATGTGGAATGAAGCCAAATTGGTTGCGTCAAACCTAAATATAGAAATAAAACTCTCCCGTAGATGTGATGGAGTTAGGCACAAGAGGACAAGGCCGCATGACGGCAGCACACCTGATGCTAATTTGGAAGAAATGAATGACACAGATGATACTCCAGAAGAGGCCTACTTCAGAAAGTGTGTGTTTTACATTTTGGTAGACAATGTTATAGCAGGATTAACTGTCCGCTTCAATGCTGTTAAGCAGTTGGCAGAAAAATTTGATTTCTTGTGGAAATATCTCACCATGTCCGAAAGTGATGTGGAGAGAAAAGCTTTATCTTTATCAGAGCAATATCCTGCTGACCTTAATGGTGATGATTTTGGAAAAGAAATGCAACATTTACCCTCAGTACATAAAGCAAATTTTGTAAATGCACAGTTAAAGCCATTAGATCTGTTGAACTTGTTAACAGAGTACAGACTTGGTGACCTGTTTCCAAATGTTTGTGTTAGCTTAAGAATACTATTAACAATTCCAGCAGCTTCTGGAGAGAGATCATTTAGCAAACTTAAGCTAATTAAGAATTATTTAAGGTCTACAATGTCTCAGGAACATCTTGTGGATTTGGCCAGGCTAAGTATTGAATCAAACATTGCCAGAACAATTAATTTTCATGCTGTGATTCGAAATTTTTCACAAAAAAGGCCAGGAAAGCTCCTTTTTTAAAAGTAAATAGTAAGTTTATTTACCTTTTTTCAATGTGAATTCTTTCTCCTTATCTGTATTGTAGCATAAACAAAAATGTTCAAATCAAATGTGCTTTCTTATCTCTGATCCTCTTTTATTTTATTATATTTATTTATATTTATTGTGGAGGGAGTATAAGAGCATAAGGCCTTAACAGCAGAAAATTAACAGAACGTTCCACTCCACCCCTCTCTCATCTTCTATACCCTTTTTGACCTTACAGGCTATAGCTCATGGCATAAAACCATAGTGGACAAAAACAGAATGACTAATGGAGAAGGGAAGGGCCCCAAAAGAAACTTTGTACCCCCTGATAAAATTCCTCTCAGAGGCCCTGGTGGGGTACCACAGGGCTTGGTCCTGGGCCCAGTGCTCTTCAACATTTTTATTAACAACTTGGATGAAGAGGAACAGAGCATGCTTATCAAATTTGCAGATGATACAAAATTGGGGACATAGCTAATACCATAGAAGACAGAAACAAAATTCAAAGGGAACTTGATAAGCTGGAGCATTGGGCTGAAAACAACAGAATGAAATTCAACAGGAATAAATGCAAAGTTCGACACCTACAAAAAAGAAACCAAATGCACAGTTATAAGATGGGGGATACTTGGCTCAGTAATATGACATGTGAGAAGGATCTTGGAATTGTCATTGATCACAAGCTGAATATGAGCCAACAGTGTGATGTGGCTGCAAAAAAGGCAAATGCTATATTAGGCTGCATTAACAGAAGTATAGTTTCCAAATCACATGAAGTATTAGTTCCCCTCTATTCAGCACTGGTTAGGCCTCATCTTAAATACTGCATCCAGTTCTGGTCTCCACACTTCAAGAAGAATGCAGACAAACTGGAATTAGTTCAGAGGAGGGCAACAAGGATGATCAGGGGACTGGAAACAAAGCCCTATGAGGAGAGACTGAAAGAGCCGTGCCTGTTTAGCCTGGAGAAGAGAAGACTTCAAGTACATGAAAGGTTGTCACACAGAGGAGGGCCGAGATTTCTTCTCAATCATCTCAGAGTGCAGGACATGGAACAATGGGCTCAAGTTGCAGGAAGTCAAATTTCAACTGAACATCAGGAAAAAACTCCTAACTATTAGAGCTATACGACAATAGAACCAATTACCTAGAGAGGTAGTGAGCTCTCCGACCCTGTAGGCATTCAAGAGGCATCTGGACAGCCATCTGTCAGGAATGCATTGATTTGGATTCCTGCATTAAGCAGGGGGTTGGACTTGATGGCCTTATAGGCCCCTTCCAACTCTACTATTCTATGATTCTATGATTCTATGTAGTCTTTCTTTATCATTTTAAATTTGGTATCTTGATCCCTAAGTGTTTCCTCTGTTGGGTCATAGTTCTTTCCACAGCATCTATTCTTTTGGTCACACTTCCCAGTTCTTCCTCTTGTATTGACATCCAGCTAGTCATCAAATCTTGTTTAAGGGACTGAAAGTGCTTTGAAATTTCCTCCTTAATTGTCTCCGCAATTGTTTCAGGGGTGCCTACCTCTGCCTCTGTTTGCACACCAATAGAGGTTTTACTCACGCATGTTTCCATTTTGGAGTTAATCGAGTCTGTCTTGAGCTGGTCTCAAAATTGGTATCCTTCCCGTTAAAATATCCTGTACGGTCCAGATTTTTATTTCTCTGCTGTCCCCAGAGCATGCCCTATAAGGGGAATTTGTTTGATAAATGAACAAAGTGTTTTTTCTGTGATTAAGGGCATTAATGAATGGCTCTCAGGTCAGGGAGCTCTCACCCTATGCTGCTATCTTTCTTGGCGTCCAAGCCCCACCTCAGATTACTTTTTTAAAGTAATAAATTACAGTTACAATTACATGGCCCAAAAAAGTAGTAATTGCTGTTACAATTCCTCTGAAAATAACTAATTACTTTTTTCTCAATAGTAATCGCTACAATTACATTTCAGTTACTTTAAAAAAAATGCCTACAAGGTGCTGGCCTTGACTGCTACACATCTAGTAGCCTAAAACAACATTAAAAATAAACACACACATACAGAGGTAGTAGAATAATTCTTTTTATCCAGATGTGGTCTCTCCACTGGTAAGGGAGGTGGGGAGGGAGGCAGAGGCCACTACTCAGATCTTTGCATGTCAAACCAAGTGCAACCCCCCCCCCCCACTCAGCCAGCAAGCATAATCGCTCTCACTTAACCACCTCCTGGACCCGGCCCTGCCACCAACTAAGGGACCCTCACCCAAGCAAACATTTTCCCCTGAGATGCAAAAAAGTTACAATACTGCAAATGCAGCACAGTAGTCAGAGAGGGTGGTAGAGGCCATCTTGTGTGCCAAGTGCAAACACAGTATTTACACATACACACACACACACAACTTGTCATCTTTCACCTCCACAGTTCTTTATTTCCATTCTGCTGCTGCCTCCTTCTCCTCCTTTATCCATGTTCTTGCCCTCCAGCTCCTTTTTCCCTCCACTCCATTCTTCACCACCACCATCCATTTTTAAACAATAGTTTTCTCCACTCCACCCCTTCTCACTCTCCACCTCCTCCCTCGTTGCCTCCTACCCACCTACAGAGCATGAGGGAAGATCAACGCTGCACAGAAGCCCAGTTTGAGGCACATGATTTTCATCCACAAATCAGAGGAGCAGATTTCCCTTGCTTCCCCCCCCCCCAATTAATGTCAAAAATTAATGCTGGAAAGATTACAATTACTCCACAAAAGCAATAAAATTACTCCTAGTTCTATTACAATCAAAATGTAAAGGAATTACACCCTCGTTCCTCAAAGAAGTAATGAATTACTTCCAAGCTCTGCTTACATTAGATGCGTTTCATCTGGAAAAAACTTTTCTTTTTTTCTTTCTTGGTTTGTTCTTAAAGAAGGAGAACGATATGTAATGTAATCAAAAGTAATCCCCATGCTACAGGTTGGGGTTAAAAATATGTATTGGGTCTGAGAAGACTAAGATTACTTATTTTAAAATAGACAATTTCAGTTGATTTTGGGCTCATTCACACTGGAGTTAAGCTCAGTTTTAAAGATGAAGCTTTTTCCATCATGATGGGAGTTTAAATATCACACTTCCAATCGTTGTTTACCATTCATACAATCAAAATGTAAAGGAATTACCCACTTGTTCCTCAAATAAGTAATGAATTACAAGTAATTTGTTACTTCTAGCAAAACTTCCAATCTCTGGGAAGAGTAGAGAGAGGAAATGATAGCAAACTAATAGCTGATAGGTGATAGAAAGGATTACCCGTCCTTGAGCTTTTGGGGGTTAGGGTTGAGGACTGATGGGTTAAAGGCTGGGTATGGAGGACTGGGAAACCTTAGAACACCAGTGAGTGAAGCAATATAGGCAAGAGTGTTGAGATTGTAACCTCTAGACATGAATCAAATTCTGGCTGGAACGGAAAACCATTTTTTTAATCCTTTAGGATTTAGTTCAGCATTTTGAGTATGACAAGGATTATTTATGATCTCCTTTGAGATTAAGCACCACATATTCTTCTATTATTAAATCTCTCTTTCTCCAACACAAGAAATTTTCAGTCTTTTTTAACAGTGAATCAAAGAAAATACCTTATGCTGAGTTATAGTAATAGATGCCTCTCACAGTTAATATTTTTGTCCAAATCTCATATTTTAAAAACATATTTTACATTAAAATCTATTTAGAGTTTATTAATAGTGTTCTCTCTTGATTTTATATTAACATTAGTAATAACCATTTCCTCCTTTAATATGTGCTTGTTTGGGGGTAAATGAAATAACTTAAATTTCCTTGACAGCTGTCTGGATCTTTTCTATTCAAGGCAGTATCCTGTTTTTTATAACATGATCAAAACCAGGCAGGTTCCTATATCTCCTACCAATTGATAATGGGAAGAAGGAGTTATGCTCCCAGACAAGGAGGATCACAACCTTTTATTGTGTAGCAGTCACAGGATGTGGCTTATTGGAGTGGTAGGATACAACATAATTTGTGGGTTAAAACAGGCCACAGATTTATTAGTTTACAGTGGGTAAGTGGGGTTGGCATGGCAGTAACGCCTGGTCTTCATTCCAAGAGCCCAGCCAGTTGTGAAGCATGGTAACATTAGACCCTGCTGTGGTGCAGGCACATCTGGGATCCTGCTAGGCAACCAGGAGGGAGTGACCTAATGCCTGGGCCCTCCCAAGCTAGACCCGGTCCCTGTATCCCCTCTAGGTCCCTTATGGGGTCCCTCTTATGCTTTGATCCTACACAGTACCATTTCCAACACAAGAGAGGGGTGTGAAACAGCCTGATACACTGCCAACCCCACCTACCACTGTAAACAATCTAGTAAGCTGGACTGCAGGTTACCAAGCAAGCCATCATTGCCTTCTCTAGATAGATGGACACCATGAGGGAAAAACAGGTCCACTAAATCATGTTTGACAGATGGGTGATAAACCACTAGGCCACTGTGAAACAGAACAAAGTGTGCTACAACCTTGTTCATCTTCCATCGAGCAACATCGACCCTATGGGGCTCCTGGACACCCCTCTAGTGATGCTGCTGTAGCCATGAGAACCATGCAATGGTCATGCTTGACTTTTCTTCCACCAGGCAGGTGAGGTCAGCTTTAACTGTCAGTTCTAGGTTGAGGCCCTTACAGGCACACAGACCATTCTTGCCCAGGTATATGACAAGCAGGTTTGGGAGAGCTGAACCCCCCAGATTCAATCCTCAACCAAAGGATGTAACTTATCCCACTTCATTTCCATCTGGAGATCCAGGAGACTTGGGCAGATGGAAGCACCCCAAGCTGCCTGGTCCAGTGTGTGATCACTGTGTGCTGTTCCACCCAGTGTGCAATGCTGTGCCTGAAGATCCACACTCTTTCTGAAACAAAATCAAAGATTATAAGCACCATGCTATTACTGATGTGGGCAGATATAGCTCTTAAATGCATCCAATCGTCAGTAGCTGTTGGCCCTGATCTGGAGTGCCTGGAGTCCTCAAGTGGCAGCAGATGTGGCTCCCACAGTTCTGAATGAATGTGTACAGTAATCACCCAGGGATATGCTCAACTTGGCTATGCACAATCAGGACTCCCACAAATTGGTATCTAGTTAGGAGTGGAGGAGTCCTGGTGAATGAAGTATTACCCCACTTGGGTTGGCCTGACACACAAGTAAGATTAAACTGGAGAGGGCCTGAGAAATAGCGAGACGCCCTTTATAGCTGATGTTAATGCCAGACTTATTGGTGGACTTATGACAGTGAACTATCCCATTTGCGGGGGCCTTCAAAAGGCCAATGTGAATGCTTCCTGGAACAGGGTTGCTTTGAATTCAAGCCAGCAGCTGGCTGACTAGGTGACAAAGGAGGGTGTAAGCAATGGGGCACCATTTGTCTGACTAGGTCAGGTCCAGCACTCTGTGTGCCCTGAAGGATTTGCGTATGTCTAGGGTCTTGGTAGGTAGGTCTCGGGCCCTCAGAGCTGTCAGGTAAGAGAGTACTAAGGCCTTAGACGCAGGCCTACTGAACTTGGCAATGAATCTCTCACTGAGGTGTAAGAGCAAAATGTGGCGTGCAATAGAATTAATTATTCCCTGCATAATGACTTCATCCCAAGTTCCCCCAGGGCCTCCAGAAATGGTTCTGGATCAGTGGCAGCCATCAGTGCCAAGGCCTGGAAATTTTCTTCCCGAAAGCGAGATGGGGTATCTGCAATTTTGTGGTCTACACCTGTAACATGATGGACTGAAAAGGAGTTATCTCCAAGCTATAACATACATTTATTTGTTTGTTTGTTTACATTTATATACCACCCCATAGCTGAAGCTCTCTGGGCGGTTTACAACAATTAAAAACAATAAAAACAAATATACAAATTTGAAAATACAAAAAACAATTTAAAAACACAATGTAATTTTTTTAAAAAAAACAATTTAAAAACACATCCTAAAATGCCTGGGAGAAAAGGAAAGTCTTGACCTGGCGCTGAAAATATAACAGTGTTGGAGCCAGACGCACCTTGTCATAAACATCATTCCATAATTTGGGGGCCACCACTGAGAAGGCCCTCTCCCTTGTTGCCACCCTCCGAGCTTCCCTTGCAGTAAGCACCCGGAGGAGGGCCTTGGATGTTGAGCGTAGTGTACGGGTGGGTTTATGTTGGGAGAGGTGGTCCATCAGGTATTGTGGTCCTAAGCCATGTAAGGCTTTATAGGTTAAAACCAGCACCTTGAATCTAGCTTGGAAACATACAGGCAGCCAATGCATGCGGGCCAGAATCGGTTTTATATGTTCGAACCATCTGGTCCCTGTTACCAATCTGGCCACTGCATTTTGCACAAGCTGCAACTTCCAAACTGTCTTCAAAGACAGCCTTACGTAGAGCACATTGCAGTAATCTAGCTTGGAGGTTACCAAAGCATGGACAACTGAAGCCAGGTTATCCCTGTCCAGATAGGGGCATAGCTGGGCCACCAACTGAAGTTGGTAGAAGGCACTCCATGCCACCAAGTCTACCTGAGCCTCAAGTTACAGAGATGGTTCTAGGAGAACCCCCAAGCTACAAACCTGCTCCTTCAGGGGGAGTGCAACCCCATCCAGGACAGGTTGGACATCCACCATCCAGTCAGAAGAACCACCCACTAGCAGCATCTCAGTCTTGTCTGGATTGAGCCTCAATTTATTAGCCCTCATCCAGTAAGATGAAAAGGAGAAACAGAGCTGCATGTCAATGCACTCCAAACCTCTGGATGACTGCACCCAACGGTTTCATGTAGATGTTGAACAGCATGGGGGACAGAACTGACCCCTGCGGAACTCCATACTGGAGAGTCCAGGGTGCCGAGCAATGTTCCCCAAGCACCACCTTCTGGAGCCAACCCGCCAAGTAGGAGCGGAACCACTGCCATGAAGTCCCTCCCACTCCCAACTCAGCCAGTCTTCCCAGAAGGATACCAAGGTCGATGGTATCGAAAGCCACTGAGAGATCAAGGAGAATCAACAGAGTCACACTCCCCCTGTCTCTCTTCCGCCAGAGGTCATCATACAGGGCGACTGTGATGTCCTTCCCAGCGACCAAGGCTGTTTCCATGCCAAAACCAGGCCTGACACCCAATTGAAATGGATCCAGCTAATCGGTCTCATCCAAGAGTGTCTGGAGCTGGCCTGCAACCACTTGTTCAAGGACCTTGCCCAGGAATGGAACATTTGCTACCAGCCTACAATTATTAAGATTTTCTGGGTCCAGGGAGGGTCTCTTCAGGAATGGTCTCACTACTGCCTCTTTCAGGCAGCCAGGTACCACCCCCTCTCGCAGAGAGGCATTAATCACTTCCCTGGCCCAGCCGGCTGTTCCATCCCTGCTAGCTTTTATTAGCCAAGAAGGGCAAGGATCTAGCACCATAAGTGGTTGCACGAACCTGTCCAAGCACCTTGTCCACGTCCTCAGGCTGTACCAACTGAAACTCATCCAAGAAATCAGGACAAGGCTGTGCTCTGGATACCCCACTTGATTCACCTGCTATAACATTAATTCATGAACCAGGCCTATGGCCCACTCAGAGTATGAGAATTATTTGTTAATAACCCTGACAGCAGCTTGGTTATTGTACCAAAACTGAACATTTTGTTTGTAAAGTCCTCTTTTCACAAGGAGATGGGGAAGAACTTGAGGAAGGTGAAGTCATACGTGACCCTAGTGGAGAGCCAAGACTCAAGCCATCACCTGGTGCACAAATGGCCTTTAAATTAGATCCTGAAGCCCAGGCTTCCAAAGGCATCAGAGTGGACCTGAAGCTCTGAACCTTCATCCAGTCTGTCTTGTCAAAAGGAGATGCTATTGTAATCCCTTAGCACACCTCCAGATCCTGTTTTATAGCTCTGATGAGGTATATATGGTAATGTTAAGATTGAAGTCCAGCAATGGCACAGGCCAGCTTGGTGGAGAAGGCATGGCTAGACTGGATGACTCTGCAGGCAAAATTGAGGTGGCCTAGCAGAACCAGCATCTCTTTAAGCTTACATTTGCCATTCCCAATATTTTCTGTATTAGGCCTTGCAGCAATGGAGTACTGGAGGAATTTGTTGTTATAGTATTTAGAACTAAACATAGTCTCCTTTTCCTAACATTTTGGCTTCTTGTCCCCACCCTCATCGCCACATCTTTTTCTCTGAGCAATGGGAGCTTACAGTTTACAGGAATGGTTTTATTTTTTAAAAGAAACTCTAGAGATCTTTAGCCAATGACTATTATCCACTGTACTTAAATACACTGCTCCAGCTCAGGGAGGTTCATTCTGTATACCAGTGAAGGAGCCAGGTATAGCTTAAATAAAATGTAATGTTCCTTGCCATAATATTTGCTGTTTTCTCCATAGGAATGATATAATCTTGCATATATAACTATACTGAGGAGAAGGTGTGATTTAGCTGTAGTTACTAACTAATCCTATTCATTTTACTTAGAAATAAGCCCCACTGTGTTCATTTAAATGGGTATATAATTGAACCCTGGTGTTCCAGGCCTAGTCCCATACCCTAATTATGCAAATTGTAAATGCTCATTTTAAATTGTTTAACATTTAATTTAATTTAAGTGAAAATATTTCTGATTTAAAAATATTTATCGTGTTGCCCCAAAGTGAGCTTTCTTTTCTTTTTACTCTTCACTTGAGTTCTTTGCATGGCTTAGGGTTGGCATTGGATGAGAGCAGTGCTCCTGTGCCTTTAACAGCTGTGTGGCAGGCAAGTGCATTTGAACGAACTTGAACTGATCTATTTCATTCCTTTTTAAAATAAACTTTCCAAGCATTGCTGGTTACTAACTAGGCATGGGATTCGCTTGCTGGATACATTTCATTTTTCAATCCCATGAATTGGAGGGCTGTGAGAATTCTCCATTAATTTTTTTCTGTTTGTTACCACAATTTCCGATTCTTTTTCCCCCTTTCGAAAAAATGACACATTTTTTCGTTATTCCTGATGTTGTTATCTCTTTACTGATGTCTGTTTGTTTTTCTATTTAAATGTAAATTAGGGACATAATTGCCCATCAAGTCTGACTGTCTTGCCTCAGGGCCAGGCTTATAGGTTTTCAAAGACTGTCAACACACCACCCACTCTTCCAATGTAACTATTCTTTTTCTTTAGAATTAATTTCAGTACTTCTGATTTTACAGAAGTTAAACTTAGTTAAACCAAGTTAACTGAGTGAATATATACATATATATGTGTGTATCTATATTAAAGATTGAGTTTACTTGGTTTTTTAAGGTATTTTTACAATGGATTTTTTAATTATAGATTTTTCTTTAATAAAATGCTCTAACAAATTAATTTTTAAATACATTTTCAACCTCTGCATGCTTGTGTGACTTCTTTTGACATTATTTTAGATGCTTTTCAAAAGTACACTCAAATTCTCAGTTTATCTTCATTCCCTTTCCTGCAACCCCCCCCCCCCACACACAGAGGGATTCTTTGTGAGTGTTTGACTGACTAAGTGTGTCAAGCCAGTTGAGCATTAAAGTTAAATAAATGTTAATTTCTGAAGCAGGAGCAGGCAAGTCAGGGGCAGGTTATGCTGATGTGTGGTATCATGTCCTGTCAGTTGTCGTGTTTTTGTGGTGCTGACTATATTGGCTACTGCTTACTAGTCACTTTCACACAAAATCTTAGCATAAATCTCCATCCCTTTTCCTGCCATTCCCTTTCCCCATATTTATTCACTAAAAGGCAAAAAACCCTTGCAGTTAAGTTTAAGAACGTACCTATAACCAACAGACATTTCTATCAAAAAGGGAAATTGGGCAGCTATAGTGAATGCACCAGGGGAGCAGGAGACCTGACCTCCTCTCTGAGATATTGTACTGCCCTACACATTGGACAAAATGCAAACACAATTTGGCTTGGTCTTTCACAGTCCAATCTACAATTGTGTACTTTGGAAGAATTTGGTAACATGTGCCTCTGATCACAGACATATCTCAAGTTTGATAGAAATATCTGTTGACTATAGGTAGGTTCTTAAACCACAAATCATTTGCATGCTTATTGAGTTCAATGGGATTTACTCCCATGCAATCATGCTTAGGATAGGTGAAACTGACCATGGGGATGAGGAGGGAGGGAAGGAGGAGGGCAGGTTTGATCATTTGCACGCTTATTGAGTTCAGTGGGATTTACTCCTGTGCAATCATGCTTAGGATAGGTGGAAGTGACCACAAAGGAGGGAGGGAGGGAGGGCTGGAGTGGTCAGGGAGGAGGAAGAAGGAAGAGGGGGAGGGGAGGAAGAAGGGAGGATAAGGGGAGAAGAGAGGGGGAGGGAAAAGGCAGGTCTGATCATTTGCATGCTTATTGAGTTCAATGGGATTTACTCCCATGCAATCATGCTTAGGATAGGTGAAACTGACCATGGGGATGAGGAGGAAGGGAAGGAGGAGGGCAGGTTTGATCATTTGCACGCTTATTGAGTTCAGTGGGATTTACTCCTGTACAATCATGCTTAGGATAGGTGAAACTGACCTGGGGGAGGGGCAGGGGGGAGAAGGGGAAGAAAAGAGTAGGGATAGGGAGAAATAGAGAGGGGGAGGGAGATGGAAGGGAGGAGATTGGGTGAGTGGGCACTGGACAGAGGGAAAGGCTCTTTCCTTTCCAAAAAGAAAACATTGTGAACAGTATCATTGTTTTGCAGGGTTTCCCCCACCTTTTATTCTACAACAGACATGTGTACTCTTCCACCCAAATTTCAACCGAAGCTGTCACTGGCCACTTCCACACCAGACCATTATTCCACTTTAGATGGTCATGGTTCCCTGCAAAGAATCCTGGGAAGTGTAGTTTGTGAAGGGTACTGAGAGCTGCTATGAGACCTCTGTTCCCCTCACAGACCTACAGTCCCCAGAAAGGCTGACTGTTAAACCACTCTGGCCACTGGAGCTCTGTCAGGGGAATAGATTTAGTGTGTGTCTGGTGCTACTTGCATCCCCTTGTAATTTGCATGGTTTACAAGACTTTTCAGACAAGCAGAAGCTATCATGCAATTTCCCCCTTTAAATCCGTATTAACCCAATCCAATTATAATGCAAAAAGAAAAGGAAAGGAAAAACTGTCTCAGCTGTGCTGCACTCCTCCTTATACGCCCTTTGTATTGATGTTTTTTTAGTGGGTTGGCTCTCTTATGCCACATCGCCCACTGCCTCCCCCTCTGCCACCTGCAAAAGCTGCCACAGCCACTGCCTACTTTGTGTTCTGCCCAGAGCAAGACTCATGAGACGGAGACAAGGATGGAATCAATTCCTGTTTTATTAAAGTAACATCGAAGGCAATACGTTTCATAGGCACACTATGCTAGCTCACTGCAATCCCTAACTAGGCTACCTACATAAACTCTGCAGTGTGTGAAGGAAGTTGAGTCAGCACCCCAGTCAGGGGGGAGCAGGCTTAAGTAGGAAAGGTCTTTGCTTATAATCTCTGACTCCTCTGTAGACCTTCCCTCTGACCAAAGCGCTTCTCCCGGCGTCTGGCGCGGGGTGGAAGGGGGCGTGCCTCCACTGGCTCATCCGATAACACAGCCTCAATAGGTGCCGACTCGGCTTCAGGAGGTTGGGAAGCGCTTGACATGCCAAGGGGGGAGCTCAGGGGGGTGGAGTTCGCGCACATGCCAAGACATCCCCCAATGGCTCTATGGGGGCATCTGGAAGCTGAGTGTGGTCTTCCTTGGTGGGAGGACTGTCCGTGGGAACTGGCACAGTGTCAAACACACCCCCTCGTGCCTCGTCCTCGAAAGTCTCAACACCCTCTGATTCTTCTGCTTGCCCCAGCAGCCAGCACTGATGCTCATCCAGCCCTCCTCCTTGATCCTCCTGAGGGAGCTGGGGTTGACACTTTGCCTTTCACTCACTCCCTTGCCTGCCTTTCACTCAGGCTTGGACAATGGATAAGGGAAGGGGGGGGTCTAGTCAGTTTCATTTTTTCTTGTCAATTGCACACTGAGGCGCTCTCCGGGCTTCAGCCTTGAACAGGAGGGAGTAAACATGTAAAATTAGAGGGCAGGCCCACAACAACACTAATCCTTCCCAGAGGAATGCCTACTTCTGTGAATGGAAAACAGCCAATTGGAAGATACTATTGAGCAAGAAGTGTGGACCTTGAAAATCTATTACAATTGTAAAAGCAACATCTTTAGTATGAAGTTAGGCTCCGTGTGGATAAGCTCAGAGTCTCCTAACAACTCTCAGCACCCTTCACAAAATACAATTCACAGGATTCTTTGGGGAAAGCCATGACTGCTTAAAGTGAACTGGTGTGGCCCCCTGATTAGCCAAGCCAAACAGCCGTGAGTCTGGCTTTTAGAGGCAGTTGGTTCTTACTGAGCATGCCTGTGCTATCATAGAGTCAAATGTCAAATTTCTTAAATTAATTAAAAATCAGCCATGCATTTTTTAAACTTTTAAACTGCAGGACATCAAGGTCAGAGTATGGGGCAAGGTCAGTAATAGGATTACAGGTATTCTATGTGAACATGGCTGATGTTTAATTAATTTCAGCAAATTATGAGACCATTGACAGAAAAAAGTACAACAGATTTTCCCCCTCTTCTTTTACACTTTGAACTCTATATTCTTTCTGTGTTTTGTGTATCACCATGAAAACTTAAAGAGTTGTTAAGCAAGCATTTCTGAGTTCAGGACTGTAGCTTTTGTAATGTTTTGTTTTGAAATGAGCTTATGGGAAGCAGCAGAATGGCATGAGGGGGTATTTTCAATTCAAGATTGTGGAATATGAAAAATCCATGCTGGCTATAGTATACAGCCACTCTTGTGGCTGTATAATTCTTGCAAGTGTCTGACTGACTTACAGTGCAATCCTAACCATGTCTACTCTTAAGTAAATCCTATTGAATTCAATGGGCTTTACTCCCATGTAGGTGATGTTAGGATTGCAGCCAGACAGAGCAATCCAAGTCAGGGGGAGCCGGTGCAAGAGGGACCTGCGGAGAGATCCGCTGTATCCAATTGCCATTTGGCCAGCAGAGCCATGTGCAGGAACCTGAAAATATGAGGCTGCGCTCCCAAATACCCCTACCAGTGAGCAAGAAACACAAGATGCTAGTCCACTTGTCTGCAGCAGACAGACAAAGGAGTTTACAGCCAGATTGGCAGGGGAACAATAGGCTCCCAGTGGAGCGCCTGTTGCCATGGCAGCAGCAGCACCCACCCTCAGGGAAACACAGGGGATGCACCCCAGACAGCTTGTCAAGGCCCACCAGAAACAGCCAGAAACCCTGAGAAGCACCCCATGTTTGGCAGCAGTGGAATGCACACACACACACACATATGCATGATGGATTTCGGGCAATTGCCCAGCAGCCACAACGGCAGCCACCCTGGCAGCAAAGCACAGAGGCACACACACAGAACATGCGTTCTCACCTCTGGCTCTGCCAATCATATGCACACATAAGCAGTGTGATACAGCACGACTGGGTAAACAAACACATGTGGAGGCCACCACCACCCACACACCCCCATTGGACCCACAAATGTACACCCTCTCAGCACCCCACCACACAGCTACCCTCCACCCAAAGAGCATGCTCCACACATGGGAAGATGCAGAAATAACATTTATTGAAAGGCACCAAGCACAGACATATCAGCCCAGCTCCAGCACAGAAAGCAGCTGAGGAGAAACCCTTCCCCACCATGGCTGCCCCAGAGACACCATGGCACACCCTCACTGTTGTCTCAGGCTAGGGCTTCCCCATGGACAGGCACTCCGTGCTACCACTGCCTGTTTCTCCCCCACCTTCTCATTCCCCTCGGCCCCTGTCTGCCCACCCTCCCTCACAGCCACCCTCCATGCATCTGCACCCCACATCCAGAGACACGGCCATCCCCATTTCCCTGCGGAGCCTTCAGCAAGGCACGGAGGAGGGGGCATTGCAACCTCTGCTGCCACCACCGCTATGTTGTTCCACATCTGTTGCATCTGGAAGCAGCAGAGGGCCTCTGACTGGCCCCAGGCAGCCACCGAGGCTTGCACACCCTGCATAAACACCATCACCACCCTCAGTGTCCTGTCAGAGGGGCCCATCCTCACAATGACAATTCTCCATATGACCCCACAGCATGGCCACAATGCATGGAAGCATCTGCACAGGGCAAAGGGCCCATGGCACATGGGGGCAATCACTCCCCTTCATCCCGGCCAGCTTCATCTGGCTCACCACCACCCCATTCATCAGGCACCCCCTTGTCTTCCTCCACCACCAGCACCATATCTTCCCACACCCCAACATCCCTTGCCTCCTGGGCAGGACTATTGACTGCATAGTGTGGTACAACCAGGCTCCCTGCTCAATGAGAATGGCAACTGAGCATGAACTTAGGATGCTCAAGTTGTGCTTCAGCTGCCTGCACCTGACTGGGGGCTGGGTGATGCAGACCCTGCTGAAGGTCTCCCAGATGGTGCTGGCCTGTGGTATGCTGCACAATGTTGCCATGTCACAGCAGTTATCTCTGGATGTGGCGCCCAGCATTCAGGTGTCCCTGGGGCCTGGGGAAGGTGGTTGGAAGGCGTTGGAGGCCAGGTGCCCCCCCATTATGGTGTGGATCCACTTGGAGTGGCATTGCTAGGGAGTTCTTTGGCACCAGCCCATGCTGAGAGCTCATTCCCAGCTGCCGCATTGACCTTGGAGCCTGGTGGTTCATTCCCCCCTTCAGTGCTCCCCCTTCCTCTTCCCCAATGGGGGGGTTTAAGCTTCTGCTGCACCAGTCTAATTCTCCACCTACCCACCCATTATTTGGTGGGGTCCTTTGTGCCTGCCCCCACCTGCCCCTCTGCTGTGTGGGTGCAGGGGTTATGGGCGGGGTGTGTGTGTATGAGTCCTGCCTCCAGAGCTCAACTCTCAAGTGGCTGGGCTGCAGAAAAGTCAGCAGCAGCACTGCCTCCTGGGGGTTGTGTTCCGTAGGCATGTTACCCAAACTCCCCTGTGGCCCTTCCATGCCCCACCCAAGCACCCAAGAAAGTACACAATTAGAAGCAACAACTGTCAACTTTATTGCTTGTAAAGGGTAGTGGGCCACTCCCCTGGCCAAGTGGGAAGGGGGGTGGTTCTCTACGACTGCTAGGCCACCATTCTGCTAGGACAGGACACCTCCATGCTGGGACCTGCTAAGGGTGGGTATTGGCCTGTGGAGAAAGGAGGGAGGGTGACAACATCAGTGAGGGGGGTGTCCTGTGGGGGCTTTGGATTGCCAGTTTTCAGTGCTTGGATACAGCACCAGCTGACCCCTTCCCTGCAGGTGGGCTTCCTGGGCATGCTCACAACTTACCACAGACACTGCTACTTGTGTTGGTGTGTTGGTGCCTATGGGCTGCTTGGCCAGGATGACAGGGAGAAGAGCTGCAAAACCAAGAGCACACACAATGAGGGGGTCAGAAAGAGACTGTCCAGAGGCATCACCTGCTTGTGTGCAGGTATGGCTCTCACACCTGTGGCACCTCCGCTGGTGTGGCTGTGAGTACCGCTGCTGCTGCTGCTGCCTCCACGGTGATGGCATGCCTGCAAGGCAATTGCACAGCATGATGGTAGTGTGGTCTGGTGGTTGAGAGCCTCTCCACGCAGCAGGCTCCCTTGGCTGCCTTCCCGCGGTGGCCATAGGGCCACTTCCCCTGTGCAGCAGTTGTCTGGGCTAGCAATGCAGGTGGCTATGCATGAGGCTTTGGGCACTGTCATTCCCCCCTTATGTTGATGAGAGCTGGGTGTCCACTGCTGAGCTCCTGGGAGGGCTGGGGCAGCCTGTGTAGAGGGAGGGGTGTCAGAGGATGCCCCAACCCTCTGTGGTTGGGACGGGAGGGTGGGGCTCTTTGAGGTAGAGTGCTTACCCAGACTCACCTTGTTTGCAAGCTCCCCTGGTGGGTGTGTGGTGTTGGTCCTGGCCGCCTGGTGCTCCTGCTGCTGTATATCTGATGGGGAAGGAAATGAGAGAGAGATGTGTTAGCATACGGGATGTGTTTATTCCCTCTTTCTGAGGAGGAGCTGACTTTGTGGGGAAAGTGCTCAAAATGCCCAGTGTTTGTGGTAGGTGTCTCCGCAAAGCAAAGTGCCCTGAGCCCCTCTACCGACCAGCAGCATGCCATGTAGTGAGTGCATGGAGGGAGGAGGGGCTGGGGCACACTGGGTTTAAATCCTGTTGCTGCTGCCGCTTGATTGACTGCAGACTCCACCATATCCAGCAGGCATTTTTGGACAGATAAGGGTGGGGCTCGTCAGTGTGCCTGGGCCCAATCAGAGCGGATTGAGCCCTCCCCATTGCCTTCCATTGTGAATGTTTCCTTAGACCAGCCTTTTCCCATTATAATTTTTCCCTGACTTGGGACCTTGAAGGTCACTTTGAATGGAAGCTGAATGTGGTATATGCTCCCTCACCTCAGTCCCTCCCCACTATGCCTCGAAAATGCCCACTTTTTTGGCCCTTCCACCAGCTTCCTCTGGCTCCCCTTATGCTGGGCTAAGCTTCTCTGGCAGACCCCTGGCTGGGTCCCAGCTCTGCCATGGTGGATGAGGGGCTTCTGCCAGCATAGCCTGGCTGAGCTGGGACCCTGCCAGTTCAGCTGGGGGTCAGCCATAACCAATTCCCCTCAGCCTGGCATAAATAGCAGTTGGACTGCACCCTAGGTGTCAAGCATTATAGTTAAATAAACATTATTTCAGGAGCAAGCTTTGCCGATTTAGCATCCTGCCTTGTCTGGTTGTTCTGGTGTGGTGATGATTACTATATTGGCTACTGCTTGCTGATCACTTTTACACAAAGAAATTAAAATAAAATAAAACTAACTCATCAGTTCAAACAAAAAGGTTTTTTCATCACTAAAAAAGAGTTGTATAATCACATTTGGAATATATATGCATAATAAAAGGCTTTTTCCGTAACATGCATAGGGTTTATGAGAGAGGTGGATATCTGACAGAAAACAGACAGGTTAAGAAATAAACATTAATTTCAACAGCCATTGCTGTGAATTAACAAAACAGAAAAAGATGGAGGCAGGTTAATGGCTGTTAATAGTGATCGTTAACATCTCATACACACAGCAGCAGTTTAGAGGAAAGCTGTTTATGAGATAATTATGTAAATCTCAACATGGATTTCTTTTTAAAAAGCCAGTGTCACGGACAGCTGTGATTGCACACGAAGAGTCAGAGCCCATCTGAAGATAATTTGGGCTTGCAAATTCTTTCACAATTCAACATCACATCTGAATATGCAAATATTCTCCCCCATCTCTATTACTAACACAATCCTGTTCGGCTTATTCAGAAGTAAACCCCACTGTGTTTTGTGGGGCTCACTTGTGAGAATATGCATAGGACTAAAGCCTTTTGTAGTGCCTACAAAATGTGAGTTTCCAGACATTCTTCTTGGTGATCACTCATAACTGAGTAAGATTGTCTTCCAAAATATAGTCTTTAACAATGGATCTGTCTGAATCTGTATCCACCGCCAATGTACCAGACCATGACTAGGGGCTTCTGGATTTCACAGTCCTGTCCCCATAGCCATTTGCCAGTCTCCATGGGACTTTTGTTATGGAAGACGCCTGTGCGTGAATTTGTTTCATGTGGGGAGATCGGTGCACGACGATCAACACACAGTCTTGACAGAAAAAGGCTTTGATCCAATGGCATGGATACCATGACGATTGGAAGTCCTTTATCTGCTGCAGCCTTCACAGCCGATGTAACATACACATTGTTATCCTCCGCCTGTTCTGCCCTTGAGGACTTTCTTGGATCGTTCTTTGTCTGGTTCCTCTCCCTTGACCTTACCACCATGGGTGACCTTGCTGGGAGTACATGACTCCTGACGGCATTGCTCACAGGGTTCATTGGAACATGCAAGCCCAACTCACCACTACAAGGTGACGCTCCAGCGAGGGGTCCAGACATTCACTCACTTGGGAGAGCATTACTAAAGGAGCAGAAATCCAGGTTTCTGTTCACTACAGAGGAGGTCTGATTTAGGGCACAATCCAACTAGTATTCACAGGAGTTGAAGGGGAATATAACAGATGTCTGGCTAAGCCAGGTGAGTCCCGGCTCAGCCAGACTATGCCAGCGAAAAACTCCTCCCCCAGTTTAGCTGCAGATCAGCCAACCCAACCTGGGTCAGATCTGTCAGTGAAGTCCAGTGTGGTGTAAGGGAAGCTGGTGGAAGCCAGTGGAAGTCCTAAAAAGGGGCAATCTAAGGAAATGCCAGAGGGTGGGCTGAGGGGAGGGAACTTTGGCCATATCCAACTCACTTTTGGGACACCCCTGTGGGCCCTCATCCTGGCAGAAGTTATGCTGGGGAAAAAGGTGGTCTAAGAAAATAGACACAATGGAAGTCAATGGGGAGGGCCCAATCCTCACAAATAGGGCCCAGGCTCACCTGCTAGCCCCACCCCCACCTTTCTAAAAAAGCTTGCTGGATCCAGTGGAGCTCCTGAACAACCGAATGGCAGCAGCACATAAACCGAGCATGCTGCAGCCTCACTTACATACAAGATATGGCATGCTGCCAGTCAAGCTACCCATGTTGGGACTTAGAACTTAGAGTCCTGGGGGAAAGGGACTTTTGTCACCCCCAGCCGCCTTTCCTACTTAGCCACCTAGCAAGCTGCCTAAGAGATCCACCGCAGAGGGGAGGCGGCCCCATGGCTATAGAGGTAAGGCAGTCAGGGGAGCCTGTCTGGTTTGAACCCCTGCAACCCCCAGGCACACTGTTTTCCTGTTATTCACCTCCCTTGCAGACACCGCTGGGAAGGAGGCAGCAGCAGCACGTGAAACACCACCAGAGGATGTAGCCCAGGTAGGTGAAGCACACCTGCATGGAAACAGGTAATGTCACCAGGCAGGTGATCCTTGCCCTCCTCAGACTGTGTGCTGTTTGCTTTCCAGAAGTCGCCTCCATCTCCCTGACCAAACAGACCACAGGAAGCGGGACTCCACCTCCAACAGTAGCAGCTACAGTAAGATCCAGCCCCACCAGGGACCAAACCCCCAGCAGGGGGGAGGACCACCCAGCTGATGTCATGGTTAATGGCAGTACACACCTGTAACCAAACCACTTGTTGGGAACTATTATTAAATGTGTTACAGATTTGAAGGAGTTAATGGAATGCCTGGGAGTATGAGTGATGTAAGACTGCCAGATGGGAGGGGGTGCGTGAATGAGAGTTCTAATGGAGGTTTGAATAAAAAGACAGTTGGTTTGACAGTTAGGGGTTTTGTTGTTGGGATTTGGAGTGGAAGGAGGGAGATTGTGTTGTGGAAAAGAGTGGATTACCTATTAGTTAGAGGGGGATAGAACAGGTAAAGAAGATAGAGACTATACATCAATATACTGTTTAACATCTTGTATTTTAGTGCATTTAAATGCCTGTGTGTCTGCCTATCACGTGTGCTACCATCAGAGCTTGGAAAAGTTACTTTTTTGAACTACAACTCCCATCAGCCCAAGCCAGTGGCCATGCTGGCTGGGGCTGATGGGAGTTGTAGTTCAAAAAAGTAACTTTTCCAAGCTCTGGCTACCATATCAGGATCCTATTCAGTCTCTGTACCTACATCCTATTGTGCTAACAGGGCACACCAGTGGTCACCTTTTGGGTGGGATGAAGGTGGAAGGGCTGAAGCTTGTGGTGCAGAGAGCATATCTGACCCAGGCTGAGGCAAGCGTCCTGCTGGGTGGGGATTTCCCAAACCAAGTGTGGGGTGTCAGGAGGAATCATCCCTGGTGAAGGGCAGGTTCAGGACAAAGTGGAGGCAGTGGAAGTGGGATCTGAAATATAAGGATTTTATTTCATGGTCAGCTTAAGGCTACTGAATAAAAAGGAATCTTGCTTTGTCACAAGGTGATGACAGGTAAGGAATGTACTGGTGAAACAATATATCAAACCATAATCCAGCTCAGAGAAAGTGAAGTGGAAACATTGTGTGTGAAAAGAAAGGGGGAAACAGAGATTATGTCAATGGAGAAGGCATGCTTAATTGACAAATGTAGACAACTAAATCTTCCTCATGAAGGAAAAGCAGTGGATGAGTTAAAGCTTTTAGATTACCTCAGAGGGAAAGGTGCTGGGGAGGCTGAGGGAACAGACTCACACCTATAGAAATGAATCCTCAGTAGAGTTTCACAGGGAGAAACTGAGCGCAGAAATGCCACAGAAAGAAGTGGAACTTAGACAGAGAAAAGGATAGGCAATTGGAATTTGAAAGACTCCAAGTAGAAAAGGAAAAACGTCTGAGGGAAGAGAGAAGGGGGGTTGAGGAAGAATCCAGACCTGTGAATGTTTCTCCTAAGGATTTCAGTTCCTATGAAATCGGGGAGGATCCCCAGATATTTTTTAACACCTTTGAGAAAGCTGCTCAAATGTGGAATGTGGATCCTATGTGGAATTTGGTTTTGCTCACTGACTATTTTAATAAATGGATTGGTTGTGTTAATGCCCAAACAAAATATGATATTAGAGATCTCATGATTTTAGAACGGTTTATTTTTGAGTTACCTCAGGAAATCAGATTGCTTGTGAGGGATAGAAATCCAAGAAATGTCAAAGAAACTGCTAGTTTGGCAAACACTTTCTTTGTTGGTAAAACAAGCAAAGATTACAAAAATAAAAATACTCTGAATAAATTTGGGGATTTAAAAGAGATATGGAAAAAGGCAAAACTCAGCAGACAATAGCCAGTCCAGAGAAATAGTCATCTGTTAAAGCACTGTTTGGCAATACAGACAAAGCATGTTTCCAGTGCAGTTTAATTGGATATCTTAAGTTTGCATGTCCCTGAATGGGAATTAATAAGGAGAAAACCACCTCAGTGAGGCAGGTCCAGGTTCAGAATAACACTGTGTTTGGCAAATCTGAGGGGTTACAATGCTATATATTGAAATGGAATAGAGTGCTTGAGTTTGACAACACTCTCAGTAAAAAAGTGACTGTGAATGAATGCGTTTATTTGGCAGTTTTGGACACGGGGCAGAAATATCACTTATACGCACAGATCCGGTTAAACCAGAAAATATTTTACCTTAGAAAACCATTACCATCAGATGTATAAGGGGAGAGCCAGTTCAAATTCCATTGGCCACAGTGAACTGGAGAGGACTTGAAGGAGAATATGACGTATGGGTTATCAATGAGCAGAGTGAGTCTTTTATTCTGCGGAACAGGGTTGCCAGGTCAGAAGCATCCCAAACCCTGAGATTTTGGGAGTGGGCCCGAGTGATGCCATGGGGCATGCCTGAGTGATGTCATGGGGTAGGTCCAAGTGGCATCATGGTGTTGCAAATATTGTTGTTCGTTCCCCTTGGTAGGCTTTTTCCCATTTACCTCCAAGAATGAGAAGTCAGCCAGACGAGGGTTAACTCAAATTTATTATTCTGCAGAATAGGGACACATTCACCACTCATGAGTAAAGTGAGCTGCCTGCATTCTACAAAGCAGGCCTTCCTTATATACCTTATCTCAACAATGTTATGTGGCAATAAAAGTTACAATCAAGCAGTTTAATAAAACAAAACTTAAAGATATGTCATCACCTTTTGGGTATCTGCCAATTACATCTGCATAAACAAAATAAACCAGAACGTCCAGCTAGTTTCTTTATCCTTAACTCAGTACATTGTAATCAGTTCCCTGAGGTCTTTTGACCTTCAATGTGGCTGTACTCTATTTCTATTATACGTTATAACACACTCTATATTTTCTAAACAATGGGGCAGGTCTCAGTGACAACACGGGGCGGACCAGAGTGATATCATTAAGCATGATACATTAAGCATCAACCACACTTGCTCGGTGCATACAATCCATACAAAAACATTTCTCTGATTGGAAATTAAGATCGAAATCTTAACTAAAAGATGGAGCCTGGGTAGGAAACATTTAATCTAGTCAACTCGCTTTTGGCAAAAAGAGTTTAAGTGCCCTCAGGCCAGGCCAGGCACCAGAAGACCATTGTAGGAAGAAAGGAGCCTGGTGTTGTAGAGATGTTAGATGGGAGCACTCAGGAGTAAAGATGGATGCCCCCGAAGGGCTGCAATTCTAAACACACTAATGGACTAAGCCCCATAGAACTCAATAGGACTTACTTCTCAGCAGATATGGTTTGGATTGTGTTGTTGGTAAAGCTTGCCTCTGCAAAGATATCCATATCCAAGCAGGGTTGGCAACCCCTGCCTGCAATGCCCTTCCCCTAGCTTTTAACATCCAACAGTCTGGATTGCTAACCAAAACCCAAAACTAAAAAAATCCTGGCAGCCAGTCAGCCCAAGGCACAGAAATCCCCATGCAGTACAACCTGACCCATGGGCTATAGTTAGTGCAGAATCCTATGGCACGATTGTTGACATGAGAGAGACCCTATCAGCACATAATACCTCTGCTCTGAAATCTGCATTGGTTGCTGATTTGCTACCAGGCCAAGTTCAAGCTGTGCTTTCCATGTTATGGGTGCCACATAGTACTTGTTCTGCTCTTGTAAGAAACTGATCCTTTAGGGTGTCAGCACCCACACTTTGGAACTCCCTGCCATTAGCAGAGACCTTCATTGCACTCTTTTTGGCACCTTCTAAAAATATTTTTCTTTAGATAAGCCTACCCAGGCATGTAGAAGCTATTATTTTTATCTATTTTAACCCATTGTTAGTTTTATTAGTTTGAATATTTTTAAATACCTATCTTTAACTGTTTTTGCCAAACATTTTTGTTTTAGTACTTTCTGTAAACTGCTTTAAGATTTTTTTACAATAAAATGGCACATAAATGTTGTAATTAAAATGCATCAATAAATTTTAGAGTCACTGTGGCCCTTGGGTCTCTTTCCATTTTTAAGAACAAATCTGCCTTATACCACTGAGGCCATTTGGTGCCATCTAGCTGAGTACTGATGACATGAACTAGCATTGGCTCTCCAGGATTCCAGGCAATAGTCTTTTCCAGAAATTGAATTTTGGACCTTTGCATGCAAAACATATGCCCTACCATTGAGCTACAACCCTTCCCATTTTAAAAACAACGTTTACAATTGTTCTTTTCAATTCACTAATGAATGTACCTCATACCTAGTGCAGATCTACACCATTCATTTAAAGCACATTCAACACATATTTGAAGCATATGAATCACACCACAGAATCATGGGAACTGTAGTTTGTTAAGGGTGGTGGGAACTATAACTGTGAGGGGGAAACTACACTTCCCAGGATTCTTTAGGGGAAGTCATGCACTTTAAATGCAATTTGGTTATGCTTTAAACATATTGTGTGGATCTATTTAATCAGCTTTGCCTGCATGTAAATTGTTTTAATTAATTTTTTAAAATGGAAATGAGCTATAAGGTTTACTGGGTGATCATGGGCTACTCACCATCTCTCAGCTTAATCTGGCCCTCAGGATGAAAACAACAGAGGAGAACCATGAACACCCCAAGGAAGAAAGGCACACTGAAAATCTAGAGGAAGTATTGTACAACCATAGTGTGAAATCAGATACTTATTGGGACATAGTATGAAGAAATATTTATATAAGCATGACTATCAAATATGTTCATTATTTACACAACCATTAAAGATATTTATAGTGCAATCCTACATTTATTTACTCAGAAGCAAGTCCCAATGTATTCAGTGGGGCTTAGTCAAATAGGGACAGAACTGCAACCTCAAGTGATAAGCAACATCATTCACACAACCCAAAATTCAGAATCATGCCACTTTAAGCTGTTTTGCAACTGTGTATACTTGTTTCTATGGTTATTGGATTGTAAAGAGATTTTTTCTTATTCTGAGCTGCCTTGGTTTCCAGACTGCAACCCTACCTCACAGGGTTGTTGGAAAGATGCCCATACACACACACACTCACACACACACACACAGAGAGGAGATGTAAAAATACATAGATCCCATATAATAGTTTATTGTCAATGCCAGTTGATCATTGCAGAACATTAAAAAAAATAAAATCAGTATTAGTTTCCTACATAATAAAAACAGTGATACCTAAGTAAGCCCTGCCTAATTGCTTTAAAAATAGGGTTGGAGGGGGAGAGAAAGATATACAACACAAACACAATTCTTTGCTATGTTCATGCAAAAGTCCCATCAATTTACAGCACAATCCTAACCATGGCTACTCAAAAGGAAGTCCTGTTGAATTCAATGGGGTTTACTATGGGTATGTGGGATTAGCACTGCAGTTTTACTCCCAGAAAACCAAGTACTGGATTAAACCTTCATATTGGGAAGGTTTTCAAAACACTGCCCTCTTCAAAATTTAAACCTGTCTGACTCCTGCACACAAGATAGAAAAAGACTGAAAGATATATACTTACTCAATTTGTGAGATTTTCAGAAAAGTAGGAAAAAGCAAGTTTTCTGAGTTGCAAGAGAAAATCAAGTTTATTTGCTCTATAGTTATTGCCTTGTCCATCACAACCCTGACTTCACTAATTGGCTTACAAACCTGAAAGGGCGGAATTAGAGCAGGAAGCTATGAGTGAGTTAACTGAAGTTGTGGGGGCGGCTGACATTTTGGTGTATATCTCAGGAACCAGACAACCTAGAAACTTAATTGTTTTTTTAAATGAAAGCTGAACGTCCGGAGATTAAGGTGAGTCACCTGGAGACCCAGAGAGGACCCCCAAAACTGGAGTCTCAGTCTGAAAGCCAGAGGTCTGGTAACCCTACTGGGGAAGGATATTATGTCACATAATAAACAAGTACTGTATATATTGTCATTAGGTCCCAGAAAGGAAGAGGGGAGAAAGTTTCAATGTTGGCAGAGGAAAATAATGCCCATAAGAATATATCAGAGGCAACTCTAACGTTAGCCTTGTTGCCTACCAACCAGGGAGAGGCCCAGTCAAGTGCTTTGCTGTCTTTTGCAATTGCAGCACAGGGAGATAGTGAATTTAAAAGCACTACTAGGAATGATGAGAGCTTAAATCTTTGAGAGCTGTAGCACAAAAGGAAGAAAGTTCTTTTGGGGAATCCCCCAGGGAACAGATCTTCTGGGAGAATGGCTTGCTATATATTAATTGGCGACCAGTTATCAGAGGTGACTGTTGTATGGCTGAAAAACAGCTGATAGTTCCAAAGACCTACAGACTATAGTTGTTGAGATTGGTCCATGACATATTTGTGGCTGGACCTTTGGGAATTGGGAAAATGCACAGACGTTTACCACTCAATTTCTACTGGTCATATATCTCCAGAGAGGTTACAGAATACTGTAAATCCTCAGAGATATGTCAATGTGTGAGAAAGGGTGGAGGAAGGATTAAAGCACCCTTACAGCCAATGTCCTTAATTGGGAAAGCCTTTATAGAGTGGCTATGGACATAGTAGGTTCTTTTACAAAACCGACTCAGAGTGGAAAACTTCTTGTAATCACTGTGATGGATTTCACAACTTGTTATCCTGATGATGAAGCTCTCCAAAACATTTATGCATTGACAGTGGTAGAGGCTCTATTAAAAATATTCTCACGTTTAGGATTTCCTCATAAATTAATATCTGATAGGGGAATTGTATTCTTATCAGATATAATTAAATGTTTGTAGACATGTTGTGGCATAAAGCATCTCACATTCACTGTGTATCATCAACAGACCAATGGCCTGGTAGAAAAATATAATGGAGTTTTAAAGAATATGATTAAATCATATGTGGCAGACAACCCATATGATTGGGACAAATGACTACCTTGTACGTTGTTTGCTTATTGTGATGTGCCCCAAGATTCAACTGATTTTTCACCATTTGAATTGATGTTTGGTAGAAGGCCAAGAAATCTACCTACCCAGGAGCCACCCTTGGTTTTGGGTGAGGGGGCAAAGCAGCATGGAGACCTCCAGAACCTGGGAATTGTGCATGCTCCTGGGAATTGTGGCATTCACATAGGTGAAAATGCACTGGGCATTGCAGACAGCCATCATGTTAATGGAGGACTGGTAGTGGCAGTTTCTGTAAATCTGGGGGGGTTGTGCAGGTGCCAGGATCAGGATGAAAGTCCTGTTGAGGGTCCCCCAAGGTGGCAGGGAAACCTGACAGGACAAAGAACTCATCCCTGAGGTGTGCACACTCCTCCTCCATCTTCAGGAAGCATATGAAGTCCTGTATATGGGCTATCATAGTTTCAAGGAGGCTGACAGGCACCTGCTGGTGGAGGACTGGGAGATGGGGTGGGCACACCAGCCAATGTCCCACTGGAAGTCCCACAATGCCAGGTAGTATAGCCGAAGAACCACCTTCTGGAGCACAGGGATGTTACTGGAGTTATGGTGTCAGGCTTGCAGATCCTTGATGGCTTCTCTGTCCAGTCAGAAGAACTGGAAACATTGCAAGTTGGTCAGGGTGAGGGCCTGGAGTCATGCAGGGACATTGTGACGTGTCTTCAACCTGCAATATGACTGCTGGTCAAAGACATAGACCAGGAGGATAGGCAGGTAGAGGTCAAAAAGGTGCAGCTGGGGAGGTAGGGGAATCAGGTACAGGCAAAGAGAGAGGCACATGCCCATGGCAGGCTACTCTGTGGATGGAGTGGCATTGTCAGTGGCAACCCCCTCAACACCCCAGCCAGGTGGCCACCCCACCCCTGCAAGACACAGACTGGCTCCCAGCACTCACATAGGGGCAAGGGAAGTTCTACCTCAGCAGATGGCATAGCTCCCACTGCTTCTGAGCTCCCTTTCCCATCCCAGTGCATGATGGCCATGCCTTGCCAGCTCAGACATACCTTGAGGGAGGCAAGCCTGTTTCCTGAGGAGATCCATCAGAGTCTGCAGCTGACAGACAGCAGGGAATCATATTTCTCGTACACCCTTATTACCATTGGATCAACTCTGTGGCCTTGGGGGAGATGAGACCTCCACTCCTCTGTGGGGGGCTGCCTGTGGGAGGCAGAGGATAGAGGCAGGACGTGCCATGGCCCAGGGCCTCAGCCCAGAGGAAGAGGTCCTCAGCCCGATCCTGCCAACTGAAACCATCTGCAGAACTGGCAAGGATTCCCCGACAGATGGGCAAGGGCTAAGGGGCGTGGGTGAGTGGATGTCTCTGCTGCTAGGGTGGCTCACTGCCAAGAGGGATCACCAGTGGCCTGATCATCTGTGCCATTTCCCTTCCTTAATGTAGCTCCTACCATCCTTCTTGTCCCTGAGCCGAGCAGTGAAGATAGCCAAAGCCAGGCCCAGAGCTGATGCCACCAGCAAAGCCCAAGGGAGCTCCTGGTAATGCCCAGAAGGTTGGGTGGGAAGCATTCCAAGCAATGTCACCCTGCCACTGAGGAGCAGTCAGACCTGCCACAAAGTCCCTGCCAGCCTGAGGAGGTGTCTGCTCAACAGGATGTGCCAGTGGATCTACCAGAGACACCTGCCAAGACCATGCGGGTTTGGGTAGAGGCATCCATAGCACAGCAGCCTGATTCAAGGGATAGTCAGTGTGCCAGAAGGGAGGGCAAGGTAATTACCAAGGCTGAACAGAAACTGTATCTAATGGTGGCAGCGGTGAAGGGAGAGATTGTAACAAGTCACGTATCCAGAGCAACCCAGAGTTGTATGCTTTAAATATAAAGATACAAGGGGGTTGGGAACAGCATAGGCACACAGTCACAAAGTAACAAGCTATAGAGAGACTTAGGCAAAGTCTCTGGGAGTTTGGGTTACAGAAAGTGACTGGTGGTGCTGCCTAGCAGTGGGATTTGTTGAATCTGTGCTAGAGCTGAAAAGGGTAAGAAGAAAACCTGACGTTCCTGTCTGCTGGTAGCCACAAGTGAGAGCTTCACTGGTGGTGCTGGGGAAGGACGTCACATGTGAATCAGGGAAAGCAGAATAGCCTTGGCCTATTGAGTGACCACATGGTGGGTTCTTTGTCATTCTGGCAATCAGTGGAGACTAGTAATATGGGCTATTTCAGCTATGCATGCTGATTACTTGATGACTGCAATATGTGATGACTTACAGGTATAAATGAGCCATCCCAGTGCTGTCCCACTTGCACATCTCCTGATATCACCTTAAATGCTTCCTTCCTTTTATCTGGATCCTGTATGGCCACATGAGAATTCCTGGCATTTCCTAGACGTCCCGAGGGCATTGAAGGTGTATCTTAATCGGACTAAAGAGTTTAGATTGTCAAACTCATTGTTTATATCTTTTCATCCCACCAGCTTGGGGAAAAGAGTCTCTACTTCAACCCTGTCATGCTGGCTATGAGCCTGTATTAAGTTAGCGTATGAAGTACAAAAGGTACCAGTCCCTAATAATATAATGGCACATTCTACCCATTCAGCTTCTCCTTCAGCATGCTCTTAAACCATGAGCCACTTCACCCTCCCTATCTTAGGTGGGAACTGCTCTGTTATATCCCACTTGATGGACTACATAATCTACATCCCTGTCTTGCACAAATTCTCCTTCACTTTCTCCCTACATGCCCAGTACAGAGGGCACTACCCTCCTACCTTAGATGGCAGAGTATAATATGGGACCACAACAGCCGTCAGTCGCTTGAAGCCTGTGTTCTTCATGATGCTGAATGGCTGGTTGTCCAATCCCACCATCTCACCGATGCTTTTGTTGATCTGGTCTGGCATGGGAAACTGCCACCTCGTAGTACAATACTTTCCCCAACCCATGTCGTCCATTCTGGCCTTCCTAAGCCTCTTGAGGGTGGGAGACATTGAACTAGTACCAAGGATCTCAATCTCCACCCACACCACCTTTTTTCCCTTGCTGCCAGTGGGCAAGGACTTGGCAGCTTGCTTATTTTTACCCAACAGGATGGCCTGGTGCTGCCTCTGCAGATGGGCAAGGAGGCTACTTGTACTGTATGGGCAGCATATTTTCCCCTGCTCATGATTCATTTACATTGTTGGAGGATGGCAGTGCCAGGATCCACTCCCACCTCAGTGATCTCATATGATGCTTCGATGCTCCAGGGTGTGGGTGAGTGATTGGACTTGCTGCTGTCTTCAGTGTGAGAGGACAGCACAGGAGTACTGGGGAGAGAAGGGTAGTGTTGCTATGATTGGGTATGGATACCACTGATGGAGGGTGTGCTTGCTGACTAGATCCTCCTCAACCAACTGGAGAACATTGGACATCTCCCCACCAAGGATATCAAACTCAATATCAAACTGCAATGGGCTGGGCTGCCTCCTCCCCTCTCCCGCTGAATGGGTTGCCCCGATTGGCTGATGCTACCAGTACCTTCTATCTCCTTAAAAATAATTTCCTAGCAGAAACATGTGTGCTGCCACCTGCACGACTGCCAGTTGTGCCTCTGCGAGTGCTAGCAGTCCTTCTGCCACCTGTGACTCCAGCCCAATGCATGTCACACATTTTCTTATCCATTTTATGTGCTGCTGCTGAACAGAAAATTAAAAAATGTAATAGAATAAAGGTGTGGCTACTAGACTGATGTAAAAGTTCAGACATTTTTCAGATAAATGATTTAGCATAACCCACTAAAGAACTCAGCTGAGATAAATGAATTCAGAAAAAATAGGTTGTCCATCTGAATGCCAAGCACAATGTGTGGGTGAGTCTTTGTTATAGCACACTTGTTTTCAGTAATGTTGCCCTGCTGAATGCCCAGCACAAGGTGTAGTCAAGTTGTTCTTAATTATAGCACACTTGGTTAAGCTAAAGGATTTCAGAAAAAGAAATGAAATCTTGCTGCTGTTTTCAAGATAATGTAAGTGCAAAACAAACACAAGTGTAGCTAATATATACTTCTTAGCACTGTGAGCAATTAAATAAGAATACTAATCTGTTTGGAAAATATTGAAAAGAAGTCTGAAAATAGCTGCTAGTTAAAATATTAATTTGTGAGATTCAGGGCAGTGTGAATTGAAACAAAAAACACACAACTGTGCAGCTGCTAACTAATATACTTCTTTGCACTGCGAGCAAGTAAGAATACTAGTCTGGAAAATATTGGGGGAAAAGACTGAAAATGGCTGCTAGTTATAAACAATGAAATTCAAAATAATGTAAGTGTAAATTAACACAACTATGTGGCTGCTTACTAGAATATAATAACAAGGCTGCAAAAAATCAGAAAAGCTAATGCTAGCCTTAAATGCAGAACAGCAAACCAGGTGTGTGTGTGTATGGAAAGAAAATAGGAATCTTCATAAAAGCTGCACTAACACACACACACAATTTAAAAGCTCACAAACAAACAAATAAATAGGTGGGAAAGGGATAGGAAGAAGCAGATAATAGGCTTCTTAGTTTTATTAGGCTACTAGAAGAGACAAAATTTGTGAGGGGCAGCTCTAGTCTTTCCAAGCAACTGTTCTGCCTGGAGAACTTACAGGAGAAGACTGAGCCAAGCAGAGCTTGCATGAACACATCCAGTCCCACAACAAGTATGAGTGGACAGCAAAGCCCCTCTCCCTTCCCAACTCTTTTTCTCAGTGTTCATTTGCAGGAATAGCTGACAATAAAACACAGAGCATTTTTCTTACATGGTGTGAGCATCCTACCACAAGCACTATGATTAGAAGCAAGCCCCTCTTCCCACTGAGGCTTTCTTTGTGCTGTATTTGCAGGAAGAGCTGTAAATAATTCAGCATCCTTGCCCCCCCCCCACCATTAATGTTCTTGTGTTCTTAACTTCTTATGGTGTGTCTGTGGATTGGAGCTGACAGTCAACCAAACACAGATAATGACATGTGAGCTCTGCTAGTTACTCTTTTTAACTTGAAACAAATCTCTGGGAATGTGCTCTCCCTCATATCAGATAGCGATTGACTCAGCCCACCCTGTGCTATCACAAATAGCTCCCAAACAACCCCAATTTGGTTTGTTCCTCAGGCTTCATCTGGAGTACAACCCTACTTTTTAATGTAAATTATATAAAGTGTTGCTGTAGTTCACATATTGGAGAAGCAAAAGCGAAGAAAATATTTTTCCATAGGAAACTTCACTAAAATTACAAAGAAAATCAAACATATTTAAAATGAATATCTGAACTACATCAACTATTGCAGAGCACATCTTGTTTCTGTCCTTTGGGCTGATGCCACCACTCATCATGTGCTCAGAGGCACAGGTTACCAAAATCTTCCAGGCTACACAGGAAGTGGCTTGGACTGTGAAAGACCAAATAGTGTTTGCATTTTTACCAATGTGTAGGACAGTACAATATCTCTGTTCTCCTGCTCCCCTGGTGCATTCACTATAGCTGCCCAATTTCCCTGTTTTTAAAAGTTTGATAGAAATATCTTCTGCTATAGGAATATTCTTAAACCACAATGTGGTTTTTTTTTCATAGTAGTGAATATTGATAAAACTGCCGTGTTTAAGTGTCCACTGTTTCCATGCAGAGGAGGAGGATAGGGAAAGAACCAGAACAGATGGAGGCCATACAACTTTTCTTCCATCAGAGAAGGAACTGTGACAGCAGAGACCCCTTCTGAACCAAACTAAAACCCTTTTCAGTTTAGTTAGGTGCTATTTTTTAAAATGCAATGCTTAAGTATGTTTGCAAGGGAGGAGCATGGAGAGAAAACCAGAACTTAACATGCTCCCATGATCTCATTGTCCATGTCCCATGACCTCATTCGCCATGCTCCCATGACTAGGGATGCCAGATGTCCGGCAAACGGCCGGAGTCTCCGGCCCCGCCCTTGCCTTTCTCACCTCTGGCCAGAATTGCCTCCATGTTGTGTAATCTCCGGTTTTTGGCTGGAGTCTCTGGTTTTTGGGGGGGCCCTCCGGCTAGCACCCCTTAATCTCCAGACTCTCAGCTTCAATTAAAAAAAAAAGTAAGTTTCTAGGTGGTCTAGTTCCCGAGATATACACCAAAACGTCAACCGCCCCTGCGTGACATTTTTTTTTTACAGATCCTTGCTCTAGCTACAACTCCCATCACCCCAATCCAGCGGCCATGCTGGCTGGGGCTGATGGGAGCTGTAGTTTAAAAAAGTAACTTTTCAAAGCTCTGGCTGTAACCCCACCCTTTCAGGATTGTAGCCAATGAAGCCAGAGTTGTGACTTGCTGATCCAGGCATGCCTAGGCTCAACGTCAGAAAATGGTGGCTTTAAGATTTTTGCAGTTTGCGTAAATAATATGGCTTAACTTTTTTTCCCTCTTCTGTCCAAGAGTCAGACCCTGGGCTATGAAATATGAAAGTATTTAATCCAATATCTGCTTTTCTGGGAGTAAAGCAATTTCTGGGAGTAAAGCATGTACCTGGAGTAAACCCCACTGAACTCCATTAGGACTTACTTTTGAGTAGACATGGTTAGGATTGTGCTGTAAATTAATGGGACTTGTGAGTAAACATAGCACAGACTTGTGTTTGAGTTGTAAATCTTTCTCTCTCCCTCCAACCCTATTTTTAAAGAAATTAGGCAGGGTTTATCACAGTTTTTATTATGTAGGAAACTAATACTGATTTTTTTAAAAAATGAATGAAGTTTATTTATTTTTATTTATTTATTATTTGATTTATATCCCGCCCTTCCTCCCAGTAGGAGCCCAGGGTGGCAAACAAAAGCACTAAAAACACTTTAAAAATCATAAAAACAGACTTTAAAATATATTTTAAAAAAAATCTTTAAAAACATTTTTAAAAGTTTTAAAAACATTTTTTTTTAAAGAAAATGTTTAAAAACATATTAAAAAGCAATTCTAACACAGACGCAGACTGGGATAAGGTCTCAACTTAAAAGACTTGTTAAAAGAACAACTTCCTTATCACTTCAGGGTACAGTTTTCCCTGGTTGAGTAAGCCCCATTGAATACATTGGGACTTGCTTTTGAGTAAACAAACATAGGATTGCACTATAAATATCTTTACAGGTTGTATAAATAATAAACATATTTGATAGTCATACTTATATAAATATTTTCATAGAATCATAGAATAGTAGGGTTGGAAGGGGCCTATAAGGCCATCAAGTCCAACCCCCTGCTCAATGCAGGAATCCAAATCAAAGCATTCCCGACAGATGGCTGTCCAGCTGCCTCTTGAATGCCTCCAGTGTTGGAGAGCCTACTACCTCTCTAGTAATTGGTTCCATTGTCGTATGGCTCTAACAGTTAGGAAGCTTTTCCTGATGTCCAGTCGAAATCTGGCTTCTTGCAACTTGAGCCCATTATTCTGTGTCCTGCACTCTGGGATGATCGAGAAGAGATCCCAGCCCTCCTCTGTGTGACAACCTTTCATGTACTTGAAGAGTGCTATCATATCCCCCCTCAGTCTTCTCTTCTCCAGGCTAAACATCCCCAGTTCTTTCAGTCTCTCCTCATAAGGCTTTGTTTCCAGTCCCCTGATCATCCTCGTTGCCCTCCTCTGACCCCGTTCCAGTTTGTCTGCATCATTTTTGAAGTGCGGAGACCAGAACAGGATGCAGTACTCAAGATGAGGCCTAACCAGTGCTGAATAGAGGGGAACTAATACTTCACACGATTGGGAAACTATACTTCTGTTAATGCAGCCTAAAATAGCATTTGCTTTTTTTGCAGCCGCATCACACAGTTGGCTCATATTCAGCTTGTGATCAACAACAGTTCCAAGATCCTTCTCACATGTTGTATTGTATCCCCCATCTTATAACTGTGCATTTGGTTTCTTTTTCCTAGGTGTAGAACTTTGCATTTACCCTGTTGAATTTCATTCTGTTGTTTTCAGCCCAATGCTCCAGCCTATCAAGGTTCCTTTGAATTTTGTTTCAGTCTTCCATGGTGCCCCCCAATTTTATATCATCTGCAAATTGGATAAACAAGGATGGTGGTCTCCATGCACAGTTATGGAGGACATCTGCCACCATATGCCTGCCTGGGTGAAGTAGAAATGTGCGGGTGGGGCGGGGGGGGGAGAAGATTAAAAACAAAAGCCACAACTGCAAATGTTTCTGAAAACTTTCTGGATTCCATTTGGGAGTCCTGCCTTCTGTAGTGCATGATGCACTCCCAGGGAAAATGTTAAGCAATTAAAAAAAAAAGTCTGAAAGCCACACATTATTTCCTGCCCCACAGACATGTTATACTTCTTATGAACTTACAGAGGCTTGTGGAGGCATTTCTGTCAATCTCCTGTCCTCTGGTCAATCAGATCTCTGCACCACTCAGCGAACCCTAATCAAAAAGTATGTCTATGGCAACGAGTTTCCTTCCATCTCTTGGCAGAAAAGCAATGTGACTGACATTTCAGTATTAGGAGGGCTGCCAGCTTTTCAGCCCCAGTTGTGAAGGTTCCCCCTCCACTTCCTCCTGTTATGAGGGAATTTCTCAACAGAGGATGAGAAGTGCACTTGAAGTGCATTTTGAGCTGGTTCCTCGAAGGCCACACCCACACAGCATTAACTAGGCTCCAGGATGGTGTTTGTTTTCCCTGATCAGGCTTCTGTGATCAGCTGTTCACTTATTTTTTATTTTCTGAATTTTTATGTCACTGAACTGTGTGTTTGTTTGAGTGAGCACCATTGGACACACTATATCTTCTCTGTAATTTCTTTTCTTTTTTAGCTTATACTATTTTTCGTCTTTGGATAGGAAAGGAAGCTTAAAATAATAATTTTGAAAAACATATTTTCCAATCCTGCAGTAGTTCACCATCATTAAAAGGAGATGGAATTAACAGGGTAATGAATATTGCTGAGAGGGAAGGGAGAATGGCTTTATTCAAAGGCAGGCTGGGACATGCATTTCTTTTTGGATCCTGTGAGTCTGGCAACTTGCTGACACAGTTGTATTTTCCAGGGCAGTGGCAGATGGAGAAGCAAGTGACAAATCAGCTATGGTCCTGGGCTTTCTCAGGTTTCACTACACAGGATGGTCATACTATATTTATTTTATATAGTACCCTTCCTCCCAAAAGGACATTAAGGTATTGTTTAGTCCATGGAAATGGCTTTAAGACGTGCAAACTTCTCTCCTTTCCTGCCAGATGCCCCATGTGTTTTGAGGCCTAATTCTTCATTCTCTTAACGTAATATTGGATTCTGTTTCTGTCCTCAAATATATTAGTCGGGATGGAGGTTAAATTTGTTCAGTCCACATTTTAAAGTGAATTACCTAAATTGCTGACCTTGGACTTCTGTTTGGATAAGAACACAGCTATCAATCTGATTATGTACGTCTCTGCATGTTGTGGTGCAATTTCTGTTCCAAAAATGTGAAAAAATGCATACAAAAATGCACGATTTGGGAGGAAATGAAAAGGATACAAAAATATGCATTTTAGGGGAAGAATGCATATAAAATGTGTACAATTCAAACATAAGGGATTTGTGTGTGTGTTTTTAAATCTGCAAAAAAACAAGATGGAACAGACTTATGACCGAGTACATGCAAAACTAACATGGAATGAAAATAGGCAGATCTGTACAGTAGTATCATCTAGCCCACATATTACCAGTTTGCTAAAAAGAGTATCATGGGTAGGGATTGAAGGATCTGTCAGCTTTGGTTCTCTCAGTTGTTCATTTTTCCAATTTCAAATTCAGTTTTGCACATTTCTGCAGCAATTTGCTGTTTTTTTAAAAAATACTCATGAAAATCCTTCAGTATTTTAAATGCAAATTTCTCCCAATAAACACATTTTGTATGTAGTTTTGACTAATGTACACATTTCTGCAAGCAATTTTTCTTAATATAATGCATTTTTCACTAATATATTCATGTTTATGCACCCTGCTACATACATTTTTATAAACATTGTTTGGAGAACATCACATTTGGATAAGTGCAAATTTTGAAGGATGGCTGCACTTCGGTTTTCATATTGTTTCAGAAAACGCATTTGATGGATTTGGCTTTAAGTGCAAACTATATCCATTTTTTCCTCCATCACTAATCATGGGAGACCTTTACAGAAGTCTTTGCTGAGATCAAATGATATTCTATCCACAGCATTCCCCCCACCTACCAAACTTCTAACTTTATTTTAAAAAGTGGATCACTTGGTAACCTAGTGATCACATTTTTTTCCAAATGCACACAGACTGCTTAATTGATCTGTTCTAGAACCCTTCCAGGTATCAAGCTGACCAGTTGGTAGTTGCCTAGATACTGTCACTCCCCCTTTTGAAAATGGAGACAATACTTGCTCACATCCAGTCTTGCTGCACTTCACCCATTCTTCATTAATTTTTTGTCATCAATTACCCGCCCTTCATCAAAAAAAAGTCCTAGCGTGGGATACAATTTAAAAATACAGCCTTAAAAAAAACCCCTAAAATCACAAAGTGGATCCTAAAAATATACATCTCAGGTATTAAAGGCCAGGGTAAAGAGGCGCATCTTCACAGTTCACCTAAAACTGTGCAATGAAGTTGCCAGATGCACCTCAGTGGCGAGGGAGGAAGTTCCACAACTTAGAGGCCACCACAGAGAATGCCCTCTCCCAGGCCATCCTGAGGCTGGTAGAACTACCAAAAGGCCCCCTGCTGCTGATCTCAACACCCGAGAGGGTCTGTAGGGAAGGAGGCAGCCTTTCAGATATTTGGGAACTAAGTTGTTTAGGGCTTTAAACACTAGCATGAGGACTTTAACTTGGCCCCAGAAATAAACTGGCAACCAATGCAGCTATTTTAAAACAGGGGTTATATGAGATCTAAAGGGAACCCCAGCCAATAATATGGCTGCTGCATTTTGGACCAGTTGAAGTTTCCACATCATCTTCAAAGGCAGCTCCATGTAGAATGCATTGCAACAATCCATTCTGGAAGTTACCAGAGCATGGAGTACTGTGGCTAAGTCATCTCAGTCCAAAATGGGCCAAAGCTGGTGAACCAGCCTGTGCTGGAAAAAGGCACTCCTAGCCACTGAGGCCACCTGAGCTTCCAGTGACAGTTTTGGATGCAGAAGTAACCCCAAGCTGTGGACCTGCTCCTTCAAGGGGAGTGCAACCCCATCCAGAACCTCCTCCCAGACATAACTCTCAACACGTAACACCTCCGCCTTTTCAAGATTTAGCCTCAATTTATTGGCTCACAACCAGCCCATCACCACCTCCAAGTACTGATCTAGCACCTCAACTGCCTCTTCCAATTCACATGGAACTGAGAGATAGAGTTGGATGTTATCTGCATATTGATAATGCCTTACTTCACATCTCCTGATGACAGATTCCAGCAACTTCATATAGATGTAAAATAGCATGGGGAACAAGATGGAACCATGTGGAACACCACAGATGCAGAACAGTAGCCTCCCATAACTACTTTTCTGAAGAGGCCCTAGATGTATGAGCGGAACCACTGAAGCACAGTGCCCCCAACTCTCCACCTCCCTGAGACATTCTAAAAGGATCCTGTGGTCAACAGTATCAAAAGCAAGTATCAAAACCAAGGAATCAAGGAGAATGAGCAGGGCCACTCTCCCTCATCTCTCTCCCAACAGAAGTCATCATCCAGGGCAACCAAAGAAGTTTCAGTGCCATGGCCAGGCCTGAAGCTAGACTGTATTGAGACAAGTAACCTGTTTCCTCCAAGCATGCTTGAAGCTGAACGGCCACAACCTTCTCAAGCACCTTGCCCCAGATGGGGATATTTGCCACTGGGCAATAGCAGTTTAACAGTTCTGGATTCAGGAAGGTCTTAAGGGGACACACCACTGCCTCCTTCAAAGCAGATGATACCTCCCCCTCCTCCAGTGAAGCACTGATCACTCCCTGGACCCATCCAGTCAATCCCATATAGCTAGCTCTAAGAAGCCAATATGGGAAAAGATCAAGAGGGCAGGTAGTTGGTTGCACCGCTTCAAACAGCCTGTTCACAGGCTGCAGTTAACTGAAACTGATCCAATATATATGGATCAGACAGTGTTCTGGACTCCTCTACTTGCTCTAACTGTGGCACCCAACTCTGTCTGAATCTGAATGATTTTGTCCCTAAAGTGCCTTGCAAAGTTGCTACAGCAGGCCTCTGAGGGTGTCAGAGCAGCGCTGTCTTGGCCAGATGAAAAAAGCCCATTCACCACTTGGCTTTCTTCGCCCCCACCACTGCCACATGGTAGACACGATGGTGCAAACTTATGCATGTCTGGTGGGGTTTGGACCAAGATTTACACCACCTGCACTCCAGCTGCCAACTCTTCCATTTCATTGCACTGGAGTACCAAGGTGGCCCACATGCTCCACAGCGACGGTACTCAGGAGTGATTGTGTCAATGGATCTATGCATCTCACCATTCCACAGTAGGAAAAGAGCTTCGACAGGAGCACCAGCTATGTCAGTCAGAAAATCCCCCAGAACGTTCAGGAATCCATGAGATTTCATAAGTCTCCAAGGGCAAATTGTTAATCAGGTCATTGCTGGATCCTGTACATTTATATATGGCAGTCAGGTTAGAAATGGATGCACAGAATAGAGCAGCCAGACTGGAGCTATGATGGATCACGATGGATGACAATTGTGTTTTGTGTGTGTCATTTCTGGTTGAAGGCTACTTGTAGTTCTGTGAACATTGCATTTCTGCTGCCAGAGAAGTGCTTCTGATAAGAGGTTGGTACAGAGATGTCAGATAGCCAAAACAATGTTGAAGCGAAAGAATAATACAAATGTGTTTTTGAAACTCTGTCAAAGGTGCCAGTGGAAAATTACTGATGCATCAGGTATTCATTTTATCCCCCTCCCAGACAGATTATGATAATTCATGGTCTGTATATTTTGGGGATCCACCCTCAATTATTAAAATTTATGTAATATTATTGGATAATTACAACCACCTGATCTAGTTTTACTGGTTGGTATAAAAGATGTATTCGAATGTTGGCGAGTTAGCTGTTCTCCTTGGGGCAGGGGGAAGAATTGCTTTTGCATCACTTTTTCTTCTTTTTATTTATTTGACTTATTAGTCGCTTATCTGGCTGAATTGTCAGCCACTCTAAGCGATGTACAAAGCAGAACATGTAAACATCAAAACATTAAGAGACTAACAATAAAAACTTTTCTTGCTGCTATCTCCTCTGTTCTGCCCTGCTTTCACATGCTTTACCAAGCTGAAGGCTTCAGGTCTACCCACTCGTAGGTAACTATGCCTTTCTTTAATCTAATATTCTAAGAAACAGAGTAAAAATACACAAATAGTGGGCTGGAGAGAATTAGGAGGAAAATACATGATTTATTCTATTAGTTCATATTTTTATTATTTGAATTAATTAGCTTATGCAAATAAATAAATCACTTTAAGATACTTTCTATTTTAAGTTGCTGTAGTTTCAAATATTATCTTTGTTTTATTTTCTATCAGTGCTATAGCACTATTAAGCTTTGCATATCAATAAACCATGCATTTGTTTCACTTATAATTTGGAGTTTGAGATTTTAGTAATAAATTGTGTTTTCCTCCCTGTGCCACCAGGTTGATGCTGAGCCAACAGAATCAGGGTGAGGAATCCAAGGAAGGTTGATGCATGGGCCAAAGTTTGGCAGTATATGCACAGGCGCTGAATGGATCCACTAATTACACACTGCTTGTGGCTACCGCCTTTCACTAGGCACCACCTCAGGACACCACCAGTCAGGATCGTCGTTTTTATTTTTTCTCACTACGCTCAAGCACAGAGATCCCACTGCTAGGCAGCACCACCAGTCACTTCCTGTAAACAATACTGCTAGAGACTTTGCCTTAGTCTCCCTATGGCTTGTTACTTTGTGTCTGGGTGCCCTTGCTATCCACTGTATCTTTGTCTATAAAGCATACAATCCTGGGTTGCTCTGGATACTTGACAATGTTACAATTTCTTCCTTCACTGCTGCCACCATTAGATACAGTTTCCCTTCAGCCTTGATAATTACCTTGCCCTCCTTTCTGGTCTGTATATCCCCAGCCAAGGATCAGGCTTTTGGTAAACCAATAAAAGTATTTATTTGATAACACCAGGAAATAACAAGATTACTTTAGGAATGTTTAACAAGCGTATGGTTTCATATAGTGTCACTCTTTATGTTTCTGGTCATATATATACTGTCTAAATATCAGCCAAATATAATCCAACCCTCCCTCAGAACTCTGCCAACCAACCCATCCAAATGACTCTCCAACAACTCTCACCAACCGACCCCCTCTCAACTGTCATCCTCCCATTTATATCTTCAGCCATTCAAACACTCAGCCAATCATCATCCAGCATTCTCCAGCCTTCCAACCCATGCTCTCCCCCTCTCATTCAATTCACTTACCACATATCCCTTAATAAACCCACACTTACCATATTTACAGGTTTTAACATATAAGGACATTCACACCCACGAGAGAGGCTACATACTACAGTTAGCATGGATTTTTTTCATACCGCAATGTTAAATCAAAAATACCACCCCATGGCATTCTGATGCTTCCAATAAGGCCATTTCAAAACAAAACCTTACAAAACTTATAGTCCTGAACTTAGAAATGCTTGCTTAACAACCGTCTAAATTTTCATGGCAATACACAAAACAGTCAGAGAAAATTGAGAGTTCAAAGTGTAAAAAGAGAGAGAGAGAAACCAGACCCGTTTTGGACTTTTTTCTGTCAGAGGTCTCATAATCTGTTGAAATTAATTAAATATCAACCATGTTCACAGAGCACCTGTAATCCTATTACTGACCTTGCCCCATACTCTGACCTTCATTTTCTGCAGTTTAAAAGTTAAAAAAAATGCTTGCTTGATTTTTAATTAATTTAAGAAATTAAGCATTGAACTGAATGATAAGACTGGGCATGCTCAGTAAGAACCCCCAGTCAACGTTCTAAAACCCAGACTCACAGATTAGCTTGGCTAATCAGGGGGCCACACCCATACCAGACCTTTATTTCACATTAGACAATCATGGATTCCCCCAAAGAATCTGGGGAAGTGTAGTTTGTGAAGGGTGCTGACAGGAGACTCCTATTCCCCTGACAGAGCCCCAGTGGCCAGAGTGGTTTAACAGTCAGCCCCTCTGATTGAAGCTCTATGAGGGGAACAGGGCCTTTCCCAGCAACTCTCAGCACCCTTCACTAACTACACTTCCCAGGATTCTTTGGGAGAACCCATGACTATCTAAAGAGAAATAAAGGTCTGATGTGGATGTGGCCAGGGACAGCTTTGGTTTAAATTTGGGTGGAAGGCTACATGTGCCTGCTGTAGAATAAAAAGGTGGGGGAAACCCTAAAAAAGAATGATACTGTTCACAGTGTTTTCCTTTTGGAAAGGAAAGGGGATTTCCCTCTGCCCAGTGTCCACCCACCCAATCTCCTCCCCTCCCCCTCCCCTTCCTGCCCCCTCCTCCCCTCCCCTCTGCCAGGTCAGTTTCACGTATCCTAAGCATCATTGTACAAGAGTAAATCCCACTGAACTCAAAAAGCATGCAAATGATCAAACCTGCCCTCTCTCCTCCTCCCTATCCCCTCCCTCTTGCCTCTTCCCTCCCCCTTCCTTCACCCCTCCCCATCCCCTTCCAATTTCCTCCTTCCCCCTCCTCCTCCTCACCTTCCCCCTCCTCTTCCGACAGGCTTTTGGGATAGAAGGTGTTTAGGATTGGGCTTTATAAGGCTTGTTTTATTGTTTTATATTATTATTTGTATTATTTTAAATTGTTTTTAGATTTTTAAGTGCCTTTTAAGGTTTTAAGGTTGTGCATAATTTAATTGTATTTTAATTGTATGTTTTTCTATGTTTTTAACTACATGTAGTTCTATTTGTAAGCCGCCCTGAGTTCCAGTTTGGAAAAAGGGTGGGGTAAAAATAAAGTTTCAATCAATCAATCAATCTTCCCCCATGGTCAGTTTTACCTATCCTAGGACTATGAACTAGGAGACCAGGGTTCAAATCCCCATGCAGCCATGAAGCTCACTGGGTGACCTTGGGCCAGCCACTGTCTCCCAGTCTTAGAGGAAGGCAATGGTAAACCACCTCTGAATACCGCTTACCATGAAAACCCTATTCATAGGGTCACCATAAGTTGCAATCGACTTGAGTGCAGTCCGTTTCATTTTCAAACATGATTGCATGGAAGTAAATCCAACTGAACTCAATAAGTATGCAAATGATCAGACCTGCCTTTCCCATCCTTCCCCTCTCCTCTCCCTTCCTCATCCCTTCTTCCTCTCCTCTCCTCTCCCTTCTTCCTCCTCCCCTGCCCACTCCAGGCCTCCCTTCCGATGGTCAGTTTTACCTATCCTAAGCATGATTGCACAGGAATGAATCCCACTGAACTCAATGAGCATGCAAATGATCAAACCTGCCCTCCTCCTCCCCCTCCTGCCTGTTCTCTCCCACTCATCCCCTCCACATCCCCTGAGGTCAGTTTCACCTATCTTACACATGATTGCAGGGGAGTAAATCCCACAGAACTCAATAAGTATGCAAATGATCAATTTGTTCTCAGCAAACTTGCACAGGATCCCATTTCTTACCTCTTGGATTAAAAAGCAGAGAAATTCACTAATAGGCAAAAAACATTGTGGTTTAAGAATGTACCTATTTGTTGTTGTTATGTGCCTTCAAGTCAATTACGACTTATGGTGACCCTATGAATCAGCAACCTCTATCAAATTTTAAAAAGCAGGGAAATTGGGCAGCTATAGTGAATGCACCAGGGGAGCAGGAGACCTCAGCTCCTCACTAAAATATTGTACTGCACTACAAAGTTGTCAAAATGCAAACACAATTTGGATTGGTCTTTCACAGTTCAATCCACTTCCTGTGTGGCTTGGAAGAATTTGGTAACATGTTCCTCTGAGCGTATGGTGGGTGGTGGCAACACCTGCAATCAGCCCAAATACAGAAACAAGGCATGTGCTGTGCTGACCTTGTTTTAGCAGGGAGGAAGCAACAATATTAAAACAGTTGATATCGTTCAGATAGTCACTTTAAATATGCTTGATTTACTTTGCAATGTTAGTGAAGTTTTCTATGGTAAATCATTTTCTTTTCCTTCTGTTTCTGTGCATATGTGAAGTACAGCAACACTCTGCAACACTAAAAAAAAAGTTCCAAAAATAATTGTGGAATAATGGCACTGTCTATTCTGCAGAATAGTTTCCAATGGACATGAGGAGTGTCTCAGTTAAGATAAAACAGTGGGAGGTGAAATATAGTCTAGCAAAATTTTAGGTGTTCTCTATGTTTTTAATTGACCATGCCCACCTTTCCTTAAGTGGAGTAGTTTAAGCATAGCAGGCTAAAAACATGCATCTTGGGCAAGCCAATTTTTTTTCTAAGTCATTGCTTAAGTAGCAACATATTGTAATCCATCTGATTTTACATCAAACTGCAGTTTCAGACTCAACTGTTAATGCACCCAAAATAGACATAGAATATAACCTCTAGTTTGAATCACAAAAACCTGTCGTCACCATCATATGACATTGACCAATAAAAAGGCTTTGAAATTAATAAAAATAAATTTGACACAGATTTCTAGGATGAATAATGAGAGAAATATAATTTTCTAGGTTAGATTCTCTGTGGAAACATTAGTAACAGAAAAGAAGCAGAGTGAGAAGAACTCCAACAAACATACAAAAATGTAATTCTCCATCTTTGGAGAAGTTGCCACCACTCACCATATGCTCAGAGGCACATGTTACCAAATTCTTCCACGCTACACAGGAAGTGGATTGGACTTGCATTTTGACAAATTTGTAAGGCAATACAATATCCCAGAGAGGAGGTCAGGTCTCCTGCTCCCCTGGTGCATTCACTATAGCTGTGCAATTTCCTTGCTTATTAAAGTTTTATAGAAATATCTGTTGGCTGTAGGTACATTCACTTGGATGGGAGAATGCCTGGGAACACCAGGTGCCATAGACTTAGAGGAAGGCAATGGTAAACCACCTCTGAATACCTCTTACTATAAAACCCTATGAATATATCAAAAAACAGATTCATAGGGTTGCCAAAAGTCGTAATTGACTTGAAGGCATATAACAACAAATAGGTACATTCTTAAACCACAAGGTTTTTTGCCTGTTAGTGAATTTAGAATCTAATTTTTACAGACCATCTCAATGGGTGCCCCACCCTTGCAAAGTGGAGTAGCTACATTCAGCCCAAACCTTACCAGAAATGGTCTGTCCATGACAACAGATTCACAGCAAGTCCCCGAATCAACAGAGTATTACCAATCTGCTCTGTGGCTCAGCCACATACACTGGACCACTGATGTATTGAGATAGCCCTATGGTTCCCATAGAAGTCCCAATCTGGAGCATTTGAGGCAGCCTCAGCATGAGTATTGAAGTCTCCCAACACCACAGTAAAAGGGTTCTCCAATACCACATCTGAGACTACCTCCACCAGTTCAGTTATGGAAGTTGTATAGCAGTGGGGTGGATGGTACACAAACACCCCCATTTTCTCTCTCTTGTCCCACACCACAAGCAATCCCTTGAACTCAAACCCCATGTGGATTGGTCTCCTGGTGAGGGAGATGGAATTTTTATGGATGATTGTGACTCCCCCTCCCCATCCTCCTGATCTGGAATGGTGCTGCACCAAGTACCCAGGTGGATACAGCTGGGTTAGCATTAACCACTGAGCTCATCCACCCAGGTCTCAGTTTTACATGGCAAGTCTGCCCCCTCACCCATGATCATGGATGGTGGATCATGATGGTGGATGATTTATGTTTTATTTTAGGCAGACCTGGCATTTAACAGCACCACCACTACGCCAGGGGTTGGCTTACTAGCACCCCCAAATTCTGAAACACAGCAGGCAAAGCTAAGGGAGGCAGAAATTTAATGTAACTAGTTCTTCTCCCCCCCTTACCTTTGCCTGCTACTATATCTTCGCCCACCTACTACCACTGGGATGGCAGTCTCATTTCCATTCCGTTCCTGGCCAGAACACATATTTCCCTGACCCACCTCTAGCAAACAAAGGAAATACCAGAGGATAGGAGACAGTCAAACAAAGAAAACTATTGGATGAGACCCACATCCAAGCTCTCACCTGAGACAAAAACTCACTATCCCCCAATGCTCACCCAGGAAGAGCACAGTTTCATGATGGTTGGGACTCTAAAGCCCAGGGGAATGAAATCACTTTCCACCAAGACACACACCAGTCCAGATCACCACCAGCCTCTCATCTTCAGAGATGGAGGCTCCAAGATTACATCTGCATGTTTCTTTATGGCATTAAGAATACAGTGTGTCAGGCCCTGAAAATGTGAATTACTTTAGTGTAGCTAGCTGGTCTCATACCATCTCTTTACATATATTGCTTTATAACTCCTTCTCTTGTCCTTCTCTTGATCATTTGATCTGCTTTTGCCAAGTTGAGCATAGTTTCACGTGTGGGGGAAAAAACTCAGGCAAAGCAAGAGCAGTGTACAGAATTATAGAATGGTAGAGTCGGAAGGGGCCTATAAGGCCATCGAGTCCAACCACCTGCTCAATGCAGGAATCCAAATTAAAGAATACCCAACAGGTGCCTGTCCAGGTGCCTCTTGAATGCCTCCAGTGTCGGACAGCCTAGATAATTGGTTCCATTGTTGTATGACTCTAACAGTCAGGACGTTTTTCCTGATGTTCAGTTGAAATCTGGCTTCCTGTTACTTGAGCCCATTATTCCATGTCCTGCACTCTAGGATGATTGAGAAGAGATAGTGGCCCTCTTCTGTCCAGCAACCTTTCTAGTACCTGAAGAGTGCAATCATATCTCCCCTCAGTTTTCTCAAGGCTAAACATGCCCAGTTCTTATAGTCTCTCCTCATAGGGCTTTGTTTCTAGTTCCATGATCATCCTCGTTGCCCTCCTCTGGACCCATTCCAGTTTATCTGCATTCTTCTTAAAGTGCGGAGTCCAGAACTGGATGCAGTACTCAAGATGAGGCCTAACCAGTGCCAAATAGAAGGGAACCAATACTTCATGTGATTTGGAAACTATACTTCTGTTAATGCAGCCTAAAATAACATTTGCCTTTTTTGGAGCCACATCATACTGTTGGCTGATATCTAGCTTGTGATCAACAACAATCCCAAGATGCTTCTCGCATGTTGTATTGCTGAGCCAAGTATCCCCCATCTTATGACTGTGCACTTGGTTTCTTTTTCCTAGGTGTAGAACTTTGCACTTATCCCTGTTAAATTTCATAAAGTTATTTTCAGTCCAATACTCCAGCCTATCAAGATCACCTTGAATTTTTTTTCTCTCCTCCAGGGTGTTAGCTATCCCTTATTTTGTATCATCTGCAAATTTGATAAAGCATTCCATGCACTTCCTCATCCAAGTCATTAATAAAAAGGTTGAAGAGCACTGGGCCCAGGACCAAGCCCTGCACTATTCCGCTTGTTACCTCCCTTCAGTTTGAGAAGGAACCTTTGATAAATACTCTTTCAGTACGATTCTGTAACCAACTGTGGATCCACCTAATAGTTCTTTCATCCAGCCCACATTTACCTAGCTTGCTAATTAGAATATTATGGTGCACTTTGTCAAAAGCTTTGCTGAAGTCGAGATATATTATGTCCACAGCATTCTCATAGTCTACCTGGCAAATTACCTTATCAAAAAAATGAGAAAAGGTTAGTCTGGCAGGATTTGTTCTTAATAAATCCATGTTGGCTTCTAGTAATCACTGCATTCAATGTGCTTACAGTTTGACTGCTTCATAATCTGCTCCAGAATTTTCCCAGAGATCGATGCCAGGCTGATTGGTCTGTAGCTCCCAGGTTCTTCCTTTTGCCATTTTGAAGATAGAGACAATAGTAGCCCTCCTCCAGTCATCCAGCACTTCAGCCATCCTCCACAAGTTTGCAAAAATAATAGACTTAAGTTCCAACAGTTCTTCAGCCAGTTTCTTCAATACCCTAGGATATAATTCATCGGGCCCCACAAATTTGAACTCATTCTAAGTGATTAGGTATTCCTTGACCATTTGTCTATCAATCTCAAGCTACAGTCCTGCCCCTTCAATTTCACATTTTCCCAAGAGGGTCATAGACCTTTTTTGGGAGAAGACTGAGCCAATGCCTTTTCTTTGTCATCTGTTAACACTTTGTCATCCTCATTGAGTAGCTGTGCCACCACTTCTTTTCTGTCTATGGATGTATCTGAAGAAAGCTTTTTTGTTGCTTTTGACATCCCTCGCTAACCTCAGCTCATTCTCAGCTTTAGCCTTCCTGACACCATCCCTGCAATTCCGTGCTGCCTGTCTGTACTCCTCTTAGTGGCCTGGCCTTCTTTCCACTTCCTGAATGTGTCCCTTTTTTGTTTTCAGGTCATCTCTAAGCTTTCTGTGAAGCCACATTGGCTTCTTCTGTCTTCCCCCTTTTTTCCTTCAGGGAATTGTCTGCATATGTGTCTTTAGAATTTCCTCTTTCAGAAACTCCCACCCATCTTGGACTCCTTTTCTCATTAGGATCGCTTGCCACAGAATCTTACCATTGTTCTAAGTTTATTAAAATTGGCTTTCCTGAAGTCCAGGGTATGAGAATGGCTACTCTCCGCTTTTGGTTCCTTTAGAAACAAGAATTTAAGTATAGCATTTCCCCCACTTTCCCCCAGAGTTCCTGTAACTGCCACTTCATCCACCAAGTCATCTCTGTTGATTAGAATCAAGTCAAGGATAGCTGATCCCCTAGTTCCTTCCTCCACTTTCTTGGCGGGGCCATGTTTGGCAGAATTTGTCTCCCAATAGATATCAATAGTCCCCCATTAGTACTACATCATGCCTCCTCGAAACATTGGCAATTTGCTTTTCAAAAGTTACATTCTCTTCTTCTCCTTGATTGGGTGGTCGGTAGTAGACTCCAAGCACCATGATCCTTTTATTACTTGCCCCATTAATTTTAATCCAGATACTCTCGGTGGAGCTACCATGCTCATCTTCCTGTATTTCTGTGCAGGGATATATATTTTTTAACATATAGCACGACTCCACCTCCCTTTTTATTCCTTCTGTCCTTTTTGAACAAGTTATATCCTTCAATTGCTGTATTCTAGTCATGGGAGTCATCCCACCAAGTTTCAGTTATACCTATCAAGTCGTAATTACCATCCTATATTAAAAGGTCACGTTCACCCGCTTGTTTCCCATGCTCTGCGCATTAGTATACAGACATCAAAGACCATGTGATTTATGGCTTGGGTTCCTTACTACATTTTTCTGGGGACTGGTTGTTGTTGTTGTTATGTGCCTTCAAGTCGATTATGAATTGTCTCTATGAATCAGTGACCTCCAAGAGCCTCTGTCATGAACCACCCTGTTCAAATCTTGTAAGTTCAGGTCTGTGGCTTCTCAGTTATACCTATCAAGTCATATTTTTCATCCTGTTCATTTCCCATATTCTGCGCATTAGTATACAGACACAGAAGACCATGTGATTTATGGCCTGGCTTCCTTCCTACATTTTTGAAGATTATTACTGGGCCCTATTAGAGCTGTTCCTTCAGTTCTTCTTACTGTGCACAAGCCTTTGTTAGTCATTAGTTATTTACGTCTCCCTACCTCTTAGGATTCAGGTTAAAGCTCTCCTGATGAATTTGCCGTGGGCAAACACATTCTTCCCAGTGGTTGTGAGGTGCAACCCTTCACTTGCCAGCAGTCCATCTTCCAGGAAGTGTAGCCTGTGGTCCCAGAATCCAGTCTCTAGCATCGGCACCACCTTCATATCGAGTCATTTTTCTCGGATTATTTTTCTTTCCCTTTCCACTCCTCTTCTAAATATCAGAAGGATGGACGAGAAAACTATCTGGGCCCCAAAGTCGTTGAGTTTCCTTCCCAGAGCTTCAAAGTCTGACATGAATTCTCTGTAGCTCTGCTTGGCAGTATCATTCATTCCTACATGGATGAGAATAAATGGATATCTGTCAGTGGGTTTTATGAGTGATGGCAACCCTTCTGTCAAATCCCTAATCCGTCCTCCAGGTAGGCAGCATATCTGGCGAGTCCATGGATCTTCTCAGTATACTTGAGTTTCAATCCTATGCTGTAGGGAGTCTCCCACCACTACTACTGTTCTCCTTGTCGTAGGGTGTGGTTTCATTGCCTCTGCTTGACTTAGCTTCAGCCTCTTGCTTGCTGTCATGTGGGGTCCCCTGCAGACTGTCCTCCAGTCTCATCCTCCAGTGCTTGGAAAAGGTTCCGTAATTCCACCAGTGAAGGGTGTCTTCTAGTTCTTCTGCTCCTAATTGTCACCCCTTTCCACAGAGTTTTCTCCACTTCTCTCCGCAACAGTCTCCTCTTCTGCTTCAACATGCTGTTGTTCTTCCATCTCCTGTACTTCTCTTTGCTATTGTTGTTCCAGCATTCTATCTACGGACTCCCCATCTTCTTTTATACTCTTCAGTGTTGCCACTCACTGTTCCAGGTCCCTCACTTTTTCTTTCAACAGTGCCACCAGCTTGCACTTGTTGCAAGTGTATGCCCTGTTGTTCCCAGGTAACAAAACAAACATTGTACACACTTTGCAGCTCACCACCACTGAAGTGTCCTTCCCATCCATAGTTTCTACTGCCTTGTTGTTTCTTTCTTTTGACTTGTCCTGTGCTTTGTCCTGTGTTGTGCCATAGAAGGGGAATTTTTTTAAAGACCTTCCCCTTGACCTCCCCTGCCAAATTCCTGTTAGTTTGCTCTGTTAGCTCACTCTCTGAAAGGTGGCTCGCTTGTATCTCCTCTGGACCAGCTGACACAGCTCCCTCTGCTCTGCTCAGTTAGTTGTCAGGAAACAGAATGAAAACTCTCAGCCCCCACAGCTGCACCTAGTTGCACTCAGCAGCTATCAGGCCACGCCCCTTCCAATCAAGCTGCTATGAAGCCCTTCAGAGCACACGGTCAGAGCAATTTCTACTTTCTCTCAATCACCTGCTTTCATTTCTCCATCTTCTCCTCTCAGTGTATCTACCAGTTTCTTGTTCTTCCTCTTGCTCTGGACACCACATATATTTAAAAAATCCCTACTTTGTTGTTTTAAAGATTTCATGCAAGTCCAAACTCATTCTAAGCTTTAATCCTCTCCAAACTCTCCCTATAATCTTTGGCTATATGTTTGTACTCATTGGTGATTTGCTTCTTCTTCCAATTCCTGTACATGTCTCTTTTTAATAAAAGTTCATCAGAGAGCCCTGTGGAACCCCATAGCACCTCATAGCTTAACTGACAAGGGATAGAACAATAATACAATAATCCCCCAGCACTACCTTCTGGAATTGACAGTTCAAGTAGTAGCAGGTCCACTCCAACCTCCAACATCCAGCCCAGACAACCTACACAAAAAGATACCACGGTTAATGGCATTGAAGAGTGCTGAGAGGTCCAAGAGAATCAAGAGGTTGCACTATCCCTGCTCCTCTTGGCAGAGGTCAACCCTAAGAAACAAAAGTATTCTGGATTAACTAATCTGGAATAAAGTCTGTCGTGTTTCAATTTTCACAATGGCTGTCTCAGATTAGAATTCTCAATCAAGAAGGAACTGATGGGGTAGAAGAAGGGGCAGCATCAGAAGGCATTGGTGGCTGCATAAAATGAGGTTGGAGCCCACCCACATGTGATCTAGAAAATCAGTTACATCCAAAAGCTGGCCAGCAGATACCCACTCAAACAACTAGCCTGGGAAGGAGATGTTAGCAACTGATCTATCATTGTTTACATCTTCCAGATCCAAATTAGGTTTCTTATTTATTTATTATTAATAATTTGAAAAGGCTCAAAATCAAGCTAATAAGGGTACCAGGAACCACCCAAATGGGGGAAGAACCAGAAGAAGGAACAAGGATAAGATGTCGAATCACTCTTGTCCTCAACAGGTCCATTAGTGCTCCCATTTCCCCAAATTGTCTAGTACATTTCCCAGAGGCTTAAAGCACACACATGCACACACGCAAACACAGGAAACAAACAATCACACAAACCCCCAAAGTTACCCAGATATTGATTGGCAATAGGGTGGACTCTTCTGCAAGGTATTCTGCTGGCCATGTATGCTAAAAGGTCAGAAGCCTTTGGCTCTTGCACATCTGGCAAGGCATTGCTGTTAAATTGCTTGTAAAATTACCTGGAGAGGAAGGGAACAAAACAACCTCAGTGAGGAGCCCAGGTAGAAATAGGCAGGTTTCTCAACACGCTCCTTCCAATAGCCTCTGGGAAGACGCAGCTGTTAAATTACCTGGTAGGGGAGGAACCTGTTCAGATATCTGCACTCCTCAGAACTTAATTCTTATTTAACATAAATCCTGTTATTTATTAATGTGATATGATATGCATGAAAAATACTTTACCATGTAATATTCAGAATAACTCACAACTGTACCAAGTACAAATTGATCTTCACCATGGCTCTATAGATGCTAGCAATTGTTTATGTATAGCCCTCCCAAGCAAGTAGGTCAAGGGTGGGGACCCTCAGGTCTGGGGGGGGGGGATGCAGTCAAATGTAGCCTTCCAGACCTCTTTGTCTTGGTCTTTGGAACTCTTCCCAAGCTACACACCCTCCTTAGCCACACACCCTCCCAGACCTGCTTTATACCCACCTGAATCTTTTTGTAGGACTTAAATGTGCCCTTGAGCTCTGATGCTTCTTGCTTGTCTAAATAGAGGATAGAGAGGGGTGTGCAGTTGTGTGTAGAAACTAGCCTACAATAGGTACAAAATTTTACAAAGGGTAAAATTCACATTTCTTGCTCTGCCCAACTTTGTCTCTGGCCCTGCGCACCACTGACTTGTGGCCCCCAGAAGGTTACCCAGAAGGGAATGTGATCCTCAAGCTGGAAAATGTTCCCTATCCTTGAACTAGGTTTACTGAAAGCCTACCAATAAGAACTTGAGTACAAGGCAGTGGACTAATACAAATTATTTTGCAAAATGTATCACCAATTATGCTGCCAAACAAGATCAGCCTCACAAGACCTTCTCTCGGTCCCACCGGTCAAAACAGCTAGGCTGGGGCGGACCAGAGAGAGGGCATTCTTGATTGTGGCCCCCACCCTCTGGAACTCGCTCCCTTTGGACCTTCGACATGCCTCCTCCCTGATGGGTTTTCGCCGAGCCTTAAAGACCTGGCTATTCAGGCAGGCCTATGGGATTTCTGGGGTGGACTAGTTTTTATGGTGTACTAATTGAAGGTGGTTTTAGATGAATTGATGTTATGGTTTGTTGACTGTATATTGATTTATATATTGTATTTTGCATTGCTGTAAGTTGCCTAGAGTGTCCGTTAGCTCGGACAGATAGGAGACTAACAAATAAAATTTTATTATTATTATTATTATTTGCGTCTAGTGAGCCAGGCTGCACCTCTCAGTGGTTTTATCCAGGCATGACCCATTGCTGATCCCTAATATAGGATAATGGGAGTGATCTCCCTCTCCTTTTTACTGTACTGCAAGCCCTCAATCAAACAAGGGTAGCTTCAGCTGCCAGTCCTAGCTCCACTTACCTGGGAGTAAGTCCCATTGAATTACATAGGAATTATCTCTGAGCAGACATGGTTAGAATTGCACATTAGAATTGCATGGTTAGAAAAGGGATGAAGAAGTGGAGGTAGCTGCAGAAAGAAGCTCCCCACTAGACCTTGCCAAAATGAAAAGAGTTTGAGGTTCAAGGAGAACTCAGCTATTTCACAAATTTCCAATAGGGTACAAAATGAGGTTTCCTTTGCAGAAAGAGTCTTGTTTCAGGATTCTTCAAATGGTGAAAGGAACAGAAAATGTCTTGGATTTTAAGTCTTACTTAAATAACTTAGCAGGAAAACAGCAGCCCCTACAAGCAGAAAACTACTTCTCTTCCCTTTTGAGCTGCTTCACACAACCCTTTTTTTGAAAAAAGATGTATAAGCCTACACCCAAACATGTAGAGTGGATAAGAGGAAGACACACACATTTGGAACCACTTGTGTTATATTGACACACTCATCAAGAGATCCAGGATCTGTAGGTGTCTGTTCGGTGTACACTCAGTGTAGCAAATCCAGGTTTGCTGCCATAGCCCATAGGAAGGAAAATGACCTCCCTCATTTCCAGCGTCTGGCTGGACTAGGCAATTGAGAAGCAGGTTAAAAGAAATAATGGTGTGTTATAAAGAAATGCTACCACTAACAGCAAGCAAAGAGTAAATGCATGCCAACAACATACTTTTTAAAAGCCTCCATGATGCTGCATTGCCATTATGACAAGAAATAAAGAGCAACTCAGGTAAGCAACATTGTCTCATTTGGAGCCTTGGCGAGGCAGCACACAGGGAATCTCCTTCTTTGCCAAAGTCTTGCAGGAGGAAAAACTTCAGGTTTGTCACATTCCTAACCTTGCTGTACTTTTGTCTCTTGCCAAATTTATCTTTCAGGCAAGCTTCTTACCTGCCTTACTTTTGAAGCCTTTCATCATGATCTTGTTGTTCGACCTTCCCAGATTTTCTATGGCTTTCTTTAGCCAAGAGCATTCCAGCTGAGGCCAGGCAAATTATGGATACACCGAGTCAAGTTACTTCAAATGCCTTATAGAAGTGCTTTGGCTGTTGCATTCGAAAATGACATTCAACTTTTTAAATGCTAAATTTAGTTCATGTCATGGTGACCCTAAAAAAAGGTGGGAAAAGTTATGACCTTCTCTTTCCCACCTAACCAGACAGCTTACTTTACTGAACTGGTGGTCCGCCAAATTATTAAAATGTGGAGCTGATTAATTGTATTGCTTTTAACTGATTAATTGGTCAATTCATCAATTAGATACTAAAACACTTCAAACATGTCATACAGCTTTATACAGCTCAATTCACTCGTATTTCTATTGCTGGAATCTTTGTGACTGCATGTGTTAGTGCAGCGATTTTCAACCGCTGTGCTGCGGCACATTGGTATGCCGTGAATGGTCCGCAGGTGTGCTGCAGGAGTTTGCTCACGCGAGAATGTCCCTTAAAAAAATTTCACTTTAGCAAATGGCAGTTGTGTCGAGCAATAATGATAGAGATTGACATGTCAGGGCAGGGTGGAAAGCGGGGTGGGGCGTCGCTGACACCTGATGAGAAGAATCCGAGGGGGAAGTTTGGTGGTTGCTGCCCCAGGTTGTGAGAGGAAGTGGATCTGCCCCCCTTAGGTCATTGCTATGGGATGCATTTTATTTATTTATTTATTTATTTATAATATTTATACCCCACCCTACCTCCGAAGAGCTCAAGGCAGCTTACAATTAAGAACCATAAACAATTAAAACAGTAATCACACAGCTTAAGACATTTAAAATGATTAAAAATCAATTAAAAGCTCGTCTAAATAAAACAGTCTTCACCTGGGCATGAAAAGACAAAAGCGAAGGGGTTAATTGAACCTCACTGGGGAGGGAGTTCCACAATCTGGGGGCAGCCAGCGAAAAGGCCCTATTCTGTGTTTTCGCAAGACGAACTTGCAGAAAAGATGGAATAGTGAGTAAGGTCTCACCAGATGATCTTAAAGTCTGGATAGGTTCATAGAGGGAGACACGATCTAACAGATAACCTGGACCTAAGCCGTATAAGGCTTTATAGGTCAAAACCAGCACTTTGAATTGTGCCCGGAAACAAATCGGCAGCCAGTGGAGCTGGTATAACAGAGGAGTTGTATGTTCTCAGGGCCCAGCTCCAGTTAACATTCTGGCAGCAGCTCTTTGTACCAATTTAAGTTTCTGAGCAGTCTTCAAGGGCAGCCCCACGTAGAGCATGTTACAGTAATCTAATCGGGATGTAACTAAGGCATGTGTCACCATAGTCAAGTCTGACACGTCAAGGAACGGGCGCAACTGGCGAACTAATCTCAGTTGAGCAAAAGCACTCCCGGCCACAGCAGAGACCTGGGCCTCCAGGCTCAGAGCTGAGTCCAAGAGTACTCCCAGACTGCGAACCTGTGATTTCAGGGGGAGTGTTACCCCATCCAGCACAAGTTGAATCCCTATTCCCTGATCCGTCTTATGACTGACAAGGAGCACCTCTGTCTTGTCAGGATTTACTTTCAGCTTGTTCTTCCCCATCCAGTCCATCACTGATACCAGGCATCGGTTTAGAACCTGGACAGCTTCCTTGGTATCATTAGGTGGAAAGGAGAAATAGAGTTGGGTGTCATCCGCATATTGGTGGCACCGAACCCCAAAACTCTGGATGACCTCTCCCAGTGGTTTCATATAGATATTAAATAACATGGGGGATAGAACTGAACCCTGAGGGACCCCATAGGTCAAAGGCCAAGAGGTCGAGCAGGCATCCCCCATAACCACCCTCTGGGTCCATCCCTCTAGGAAGGAATGGAGCCATTGTAACACCGTGCCTCCAAGTCCCATCCTAGATAGGCGACCCAGCAGGATACCATGGTCGATGGTGTTGAAAGCAGCTGAGAGATCCAGTAGAACTAACAGGGACACACTCCCCCTGTCCAGTTCCCTGTGGAGGTCATCTACCAAGGCGACCAAAGCTGTCTCAGTTCCATAGCCGGGCCTGAAACCAGATTGAAATGGATCAAGATAGTCCGTCTCATCCAAAAAACCCTGGAGCTGGGTGGCTACCACTCGTTCTATTATCTTGCCCAAGAAAGGAATATTAGAGACTGGATGATAATTACTTAATAATGAGGGGTCCAGGGAGGATTTTTTCAACAATGGTCTAATCACAGCCTCCTTTAAACTAGGAGGCATTCTGCCTTGTTGTAAAGAGGCATTAATCACTTCCCTGGCCCACTCAACCAATCCCCTTCTGGCATTTGTTATAAGCCAGGAAGGGGAGGGATCCAACATACAGGTGGTCGGGCGCGCCGCTCCAAGGATTTTGTCCACATTTTGAACAAACTGAAAGGAATCCATTTTAATTAAGCAAGCAGAGGCCAAAGTTACATCCACCGAGACTGTATCAAGTTCGGCGTCCAAGTCAGAACGAATCTGAGCAATTTTATCTGCGAAGTATTGTGCAAATTCGTGACAGCGGGTTGCTGAGTGGTCAGCATCGAGTTCATGGGGGTCAGAACTTAAAAGACCTCTGACCACTCGAAACAATTCTGCCGGACGAGATCCAGCAGATGCAATGGAGGCAGAGAAGAAAGATTTCTTCTGAGCCCGCACTGCCACGGAATAAGTCTTTAAATAGACTCTAGCCCGTGTTCGAGCAGATTCGCTCCGAGTTTTCCGCCAACGTTGCTCTAGTCTCCGTCTTTCGCGTTTCATCGCCACCAACTCTTCAGTAAACCAAGGAGAAGGTTTGGTTCCAATCTGCGAAAGGGGACGCTTAGGAGCGATTGTGTCCACCGCCCTGGTCATTTCCTCATTCCAAAGGTCAACCAAGGCTTCGACAGAATCACCTGCCGAGGTGACAGGAAAATCCCCAAGGGCCATCAGAAAACCATTTGGATCCATCAGTCTCTTGGGGCGGACCATTCTAATCGGTCCCCCACCCCTGCAGAGGTTATGAGTCGCAGTGAGTTTGAACCTAACCAGGTAGTGATCTGTCCATGACAATGGAACTAATGAAAGTTCCTCCACACCAAGATCACCAACATCCTGTCCAATACAGAAAACAAGGTCCAAAGTATGACCTGCAGCATGAGTGGGGCCAGATATTATTTGGGACAGACCCATGGTTGTCATGGCAGCCATGAAATCCTGAGCCACTCCAGTAAGGGCAACATCGGCATGGACATTGAAGTCACCCAAGACTACAAGCCTTGGGGACTCCAATATCAAACCCAAAACTACTGTAGTAAGCTTAGGAAGGGAGAGAGTTGGGCAGCGGGGTGGGCAGTACACCAACAGAATCCCTATTCTGTCCCGGGCACCCACTTTCAAATAAACGCATTTGAACCCTGAGGACTGTGGGAGGGGATGCATGGCTAGGTGGACGGTATTTTGGAAAACCACTGCAACTCCACCTCCCCGTCCCCCGGGTCTGGGCTGCTGATGAACAGAGAAACCAGGAGGACAAAGCTGAGAGAGATTAACCCCCCCCAGCTTCATCCAACCAGGTCTCTGTAATACACGCCAGGTCAGCATGCTCATCCAGAATGCATTGAGCTCTATCGGACAGAGTTGCCACCTCGACTTGCCGCAAATCGCTGTGGTGGGCAGTCAGAGTCAGAGCGCAGGCAAGAGCTCCATCCTTGAAAACTTCGTCGGCCAGTCAGTCAGTCAGTTGTTCATGGGGATGGGGGAAGAGACTCTTCAGCTGCATGCCTGAGTGGCTTCCTTGTGCTGCCGTTCACCCATCATCTGTGTGAGATCTAATTTGAGGCGGGAGGTTTGAATCCCCGAAGAGCAGGGGATTCAAACCTTCCACCTAAAATTAGATTGCACACAGCTGATGGGCGGGCGGCAGCACAAGGAAGCCACTCAGGCACGCAGCCGAAGAGCGGGAGATTCCCCAAGAGAGGGAAAAACCCCTGCCGCAACCCAGCTTCTCTATATTGCCAAGCGCGGGCCCCCCAAAGCACAGGGCCCAGGGCAACTGCCCCACTTCCCGGTGCCTAGGGGCGGCTCTGGTTGTGGGTGATTTTCATAGGTAGCCTTATGAATGGTGGAATGTGACATTCTCTCCCCACCTCCCGTAGTTGATATGGATGACTACTTTGATGTGCATTCTCATTGTCCAGTCCAGTAGATGCATTGGGGGGTGTTGTCACGAAGAGTTCACGCGGTTTCCCCACCCTTCCTCCTTCCATACACGCAGCTCAGACTCTGTGCTGTTAGCTACTCAGCCAATGTCTATTCTAGGGTAAATTACAGGGCTGTACTCGAAGTAACCTTTGTGTATCTACTCTTGTTGCCATTATTATTATTATTATTATTATTATATTTTATTTTATTTTATTTTAATCTAGACTTTTGTATGTTTTTAATTATATGTGTGCTTTTATCTGGAAGCCGCCGTGAGTTCCAGTTTTGGAAAAAGGGCAGGGTAAAAATAATGATAATAAATAAATAAATAAATAAATAAATAATTATTATTATTATTATTATTATTATTAGGATTTCATATCCAGGGTTACAATAATATATTGTTACAACAGTATAAAGACACAGTATTAAAATCAGTTAAAATAAATAACAGTTTAGTTGGTGGTCTTTCCTATGTGGTCTTGGCCTGGTTTACGTTTGTCAGTCCTTTTTGCAAAACAGGTCAGCTTTCTTGGGGTGTTGCTGCATGAGAAAAGTCTCAAACTACCAGACTGTCAAAAATGTCAAGATAAATAGTTTGTTATTTCTATTTTGTTTTAGTTATTTTGTTATTTCTGAATTTAGTTCTTAATTTTTTTCTAGGACTTATTAGACATGGATAGATTTTTAATTAAAAACCATAAGTTGGATGATGACAATGAATCAGGTGTGGCTGGCACTAGTTCAGGTAGGAATGCACATAGTACCATCAGTGTTAGTTCTAAAACCGTCATGTGCCAGTATAATGAAGACTATTTGTCCTTCGGATTCATTTCATCGGGAGAAGAAGTGCCACATCCTAAGTGTGTTGTTTGCAGTGAGAAACTGGGAAACCAAGCTATGGTTCCAATTAAGCTGAAAAGACACCTTCACACAAAGCACTCACATTTATCTATCTGGACAGTGATGATCTCGCCTCAGTTGTTCACGCTCTGGTAACTTCTAGACTGGATTACTGTAATGCGCTCTACGTTGGGCTGCCCTTGAAGACTGTTCGGAAACTTCAGCTAGTGCAAAACACGGCAGCCAGGTTGTTGACGAGGACCAATTGGTCTGCGCATATAACACCTGTCCTGGCTCGCTTGCACTGGCTACCTATTTGTTTCCGAGCCAGATTCAAGGTGCTGGTTTTGACCTATAAAGTCTTACACGGTGTGGGACCGCAATACCTTGTGGAACGCCTCTCCCGCTATGAACCTACCCGTTCACTTCGTTCAGTATCTAAGGCCCTCCTCCGGGTACCAACTCACCAGGATGCCCAGAGGATTGTTACTAGATCTAGGGCCTTTTCTGTGGTGGCCCCCGAACTGTGGAACAGCTTACCGGAGGAGATACGCCTGGCGCCTACGGTTCTTTCTTTTAGGCGCCAGGTTAAGACCTGGCTATATTCCCAGGCATTTTAATGTTCATGTTTTTATGTTTAATGTTTTAGTTTAATTCTGTTGCTCTTTGTTACTGATTTTATTCTAATATTGTATTTTAATCTTGTTTTGTACACCGCCCAGAGAGCTATTAGCTATGGGCGGTTTAGAAATGAAAATAAATAAATAAATAATAAATAATAAATAATGTGAGAAACCAACTGATTATTTTAAAAGGGTTATAGCTGATCAAACACATCAGGCTAAACAATTTACCAAAATCAAAACTATTTCTGACAAAGCTCAAGAAGCAAGCTATGCCACTGCCGAAATCGTGGCAAAAAAGATGAAATCTCATACAATTGCTGAGTCAGTAATTTTACCAGCATGCTGTAAAATTGTAAATATTATGTTTGGCGAAACATATGAAAAAGAGATCTTGAAAATCTCTGTGTCAGATAACACTGTTAGTTGGCGTATACAGGACATGTCTCAAGACATTGAGTCACAAGTGATAGCTAACATTAAAGAAGCCGATTTCTTTGCTATCCAGTTGGACGAGTCAACTAACATCACTAGAAAAGCTCAACTCCTAGCATTTGGCAGGTTTGTTTTTAATGGAGACATCATTGAACAATTGTTATTTTTCAAAGCACTTCCAGAAACAACAAGAGGCCAAGACATTTTTTATGTGTCAACATCTACTTCAATTCTCACAATTTGTCATGGAAATCATGCATCAGTATCTGCACAGACGGTGCTCCCTCTATGTCGGGGAGCCTAAGAGGATTCGTCACACTGGCCAAACAAAAGAACCCTGGCATTGTTTTTACACACTGTTTCCTGCACAGAGAGGCCCTCATTTCAAAATCAGTACTACCTGAACTCCAAAAAGTACTGGCTGAGACAATCAAAATGGTTAACTACATCAAGAGTAGGCCATTAAAATTGAGGTTGTTTTCAGTACTGTGTTCTGCCATTGAAGCTGCTCACACACAACTTCTACTGCACACAGAAGTGAGATGGCTATCTCGAGGGCGGGTGCTTTCAAGGTTGTATGAACTGAGGGAAGAGCTTCTAATTTTTTTTACGTCAGAAGAGTCTGAGCTGGCTGACCTGCTTAGTGATGAGACCTGGTGCAATAAAGTTGCATTCCTAGCTGACATTTTCTAAGCTTTGAACACTCTTAACAAGAGTATGCAGGGAAAGAATGAAAATATTCTTACTTGTACTGACAAAGTTATCTGCTTTAATGAAAAACTAACACTGTGGGGAGCCAGAATCAAAAAAGAACAAAGTTGAAATGTTTCAACTGACAAAAAGTTGCAGACTGGACAAAAATCTTGTCGATTTAATTCTACAAAGTTTGTCACTGCTGAGAAAAAAAACTGAAAAGTATTTCCCGTCACTTGATGTATCTTCCTTGGACTGGGTGAGTGATCCATTTGTGCTAATTGCGTGCAAGTCAGCAGAATTAACTGTTGCAGAAGAAGATGAGCTGACGGAAATCAGAAATAATAGAGGACTGAAACTGAAACACTCATCAACAGATATGGCTTCATTCTGGTAGTCTCTCCGAGAGGAATACCTCATCATCACAAAGATGGCAATTAAAGCACTTCTTCCTTTCTCAACATCTTATCTGTGTGAGGCTGGTTTCTCTGCTATGAACACAATGAAGAGCAAGAACAGGTTGCGGCTTCAAACACTGGAGGAGGACTTGAGGGTATGCTTGTATCATGGCCCCATCAGAGGACTCATCAGATGAGGATGACTTGGGAGTAACAGCAGCAGACCCAGAAGCAGCAGACCCAGAAGGAGAAATGGAGGAAACTCCTGAGAACCCAGCTCCTTCTCCCCCTCAGCTGCAGAGCACCCCAGACACAGTTGAAGCCCTTCAGCCAGACACAGCCAGTGAACAGAATACTCCGCCCTCACCTGCAGAACGTAGACAACAGAAGGTCAGGCACAAGAGGGGCAGGCCTGTCCACTTAAGGCCAAAACGCTGATGGCTCACACCTGCTGACAAACCTGCTCCTTAAAAGACAAACCTTGGCTTTAGCTTGTTGCTGACTACAACGTCAGGCGTGGCTTTGTGTGTTTCTAGATTCCCTGAACCTTATCTTGGACTGACCCCTTGGCAATTGAACCCGGACCTCTACTGACCTCGCTTCTGGACTTCTGGTTTGGCACGTAAGCTTGGAAAAGGCCTTGCCCTTATCATGCTTCATCCTCGTTAGCCTGGCAGATTTACGACCAGACTGCCAGCTAAGGACTTTCCCGCCCTGGGTCTGCTGCTTCTGGGTCTGCTGCTGTTACTCCTGAGTCATCCTCGTCTGATGAGTCCTTTGACGGGGCCATGACACGAAACAGCAGAAGAAGCCAGTGTGGCTTCACAAAAAGCTTAGAGATGACCTGAAAACAAAAAAGGACACATACAGGAAATCGAAAGAAGGCCAGGCCACAAAGGAAGAGTACAGGCAGGTATCACAGAATTGCAGGGATGGTGTAAGGAAGGCTAAAGCTGAGAATGAGCTGAGGTTAGCGAGGGATGCTAAAAGCAACAAAAAAGCTTTCTTCAGGTATGTCCATAGTAAAAGACAGAGAAAAGAAATGGTGACACTACTACTCTATGAGGATGGCAAAATTATAACAGATGACAAAGAACAGGCAGAAGTCCTCAATTCCTACTTTGGCTCAGTCTTCTCCCAAAAAAGGTCTATTACCCTCCTGGGAAACATGAAGTGAAACGGGCAGGATTGGAGCTTGAGATTGATAGACAAATGGTCAATACCTAATCACTTTGAACGAGTTCAGATCGGCAGGGCCCGATAAACTTCATCCTAGAGTATAGAAGGAACTGGCTGAAGAACTCTCAGAACCGCTGTCTATTATCTTTGCGAAATCATGGAGGACTGGTGATGTGCCGGATGACTGGAGGAGAGCTAATGTTTTCCCTACAAAAAGGGCAAAAAGGAGTAACCGGGGCATTATAGACCAGTGAGCATAACATCAATCCCTGGAAAAACTCTGGAGCAGATTATAAAGCAGTCAATCTGTAACCACTTTGAAAACAATGCAGTGATTACTAGAAGCCACTATGGATTTATGAAGAACAAATCCTGCCAAACTAATCTTATCTCATTTGTTGATCAGGTAACCTCCCTTGCAGACTGTGGGAATGCTGTGGACATAATATATCTCGACTTCAGCAAAGCTTTTGACAAAGTGCCTCATGATATTCTGATTAGCAAGCTAGCTAAATGTGGGCTGGATGGAACAACTATCAGGTGGATCCACAGTTGGCTCCAAAATCATACTCAGAGTGCTTATCAATGGTTCCTTCTCAAACTGGGCAGAAGTAATGAGTGGGGTACCACAGAGCTCGGTCCTGGGCCCAGTGCTCTTCAACATTTTTATTAACAACTTGGATGAGGAGGTACAGAGCATGCTTATCAAATTTGCAGATGATACAAAATTGGGCGGCACTGCTAATACCATGGAAGGCAGAAACAAAATTCAAAGTTCAAGTGAAGTATTAGTTCCCCTCTATTCCACACTGGTTAGGTCTCATCTTGAGTACTGTGTTCAGTTCTGGTCTCCACACTTCAAGAAGGATGCAGACAAACTGGAACAGGTTCAGAGGAGAGCAACAAGGATGATCAGGGGACTAGAAACCAAGCCCTATGAGGAGAGACTGAAGGAACTGGGCATGTTTAGCCTGGAGAAGAGAAGACTGAGGGGGGATATGATAGCACTCTTCAAGTACATGAAATGTTGTCACACAGAGGAGGGCTGGGATCTCTTCTCAGTCATCCCAAAGTGCAGGACACTGAATAATGGGCTCAAGTTGCAGGAAGCCAAGTTTCGACTGGACATCAGGAAAAACTTCCTAACTATTAGAGCCATATGACATTGGAACCAATTACCTAGAGAGTCAGTGGGCTCTCCGACACTGCAGGCATTCAAGAGGCAGGTGGACAGTCATCTGTTGGGAATGCTTTGATTTGCATTGAGCAGGGGGTTGGACTTGATGGCTTTATAGACCCCTTCTAACTCTACTATTCCATGATTCTATTATTCTTCTCAGGTCCTTCTCCAACTCCCTGTCTGAGGAAGGCTAGGAGGGTAGTGACAAGAGAGAGGGCCTTTTCAGTTGTGGGTCCCCATCTGTGGAATATGCTCCCCAGTGAGGTCCATCTGGCACCTTCATTGACATTTTTTTCTGTGCTGGGTAAAGTCTTATCTTGCCCCCAGGCATTTGATAGACTAAGATGATGGGTGAGCAGAGGAAGTATGACTTACCTTCTAATTCTCCCGGATGTCACTGTGGTGGTCAGTACCACTGAACATGGTATCTTTCTGGATAACAACTCTGGTTATTAGGGGGACTGTGCTTCAGCGATTCCATTCCTACCTATGGCAGAATGATATTCTTCATGTGATCAGCAACCTGTTCTGCAGAACCTATACAAGCATAGCAATATGCACATAGGCTCCCCTTTGAAATGCTATATGGAACATATGGATGGCTGAGATGGGATCAATACTTGGGGGGACAGATACAATTCCACCCCACTTAGCCTTACATGCAGCACTTGGAAGATTACTTTTAAAAAGTAATAAATTAAAGTTACAATTACATGGCCCAACAAAGTAGTAATTACTGTTACAATTACAATTGCTCTGAAAGTAACTGATTACTTTACTTTTTCTCAAAAGTAATCACTACAATTACATTTCAGTTACTTTTAAAAAAATGCCTACAAGGTGCTGGCCTTGGCTGCTGCACATCTAAGTAGCCTAAAACAACATTAAAAATAAACACACACACAGCGGTAGTAGAATAATTCTTTTTATCCATAAAATAGCAAAGATGGTCTTTCCACTGTTAAGGGGGGGAGGGAGGCAGAGGCCACTACTCAGTTCTTTGCATGTCAAACCAAGTGCAACTCAGCCAGCCAGCATAATCTCTCTCACTTAGCCACCTCCTGGACCCTGCCCTGCCACCAACTAAGGGACACTCACCCAAGCAAACATTTTCCCCTGAGATGCAAAAAAGTTAAAATACTGCAAATGCAGCACGGTACCCAGAGAGGGTGGTAGAGGCCACTTTTTGTGCAAAGTGCAAACACAGTATTCACACACACACACATACACACACACCTTGTCATCTTTCTCCTCCACAGTTCTTTATCTCCATTCTGCTGCTGCTTCCTTCTCCTTTATCCATGTTCTTGCCCTCTGGCGCCTTTTTCCCTCCACTCCATTCTTCACCACCACCATCCATTTTTAAATAATAGCTTTCTCCACTCCACCCCTTCTCACTCTCCACCTCCTCCCTCGTTGCCTCCTACCCACCTACAGAGCATGAGGGAAGAGCAACGCTGCACAGAAGCCCAGTTTGAGGCACATGATTTTCATCCACAAATCAGAGGAGCAGAAGATTTCCCCTGCTCCCCCCCAATTAATGTCAAAAAGTAATGCTGGAAAGATTAAATTACTCCACAAAAGCAATAAAATTACTCCTAGTTCTATTACAATCAAAATGTAAAGGAATTACACCCTCGTTCCTCAAAGAAGTAATGAATTACAAGTAATACTTTACTTGTAACTAATTACTTCCAAGCTCTGCTTACATTAGATGCGTTTCATCTGAAAACAACTTTTCTTTTTTTTCTTTCTTGGTTTGTTTTTAAAGAAGGAGAATGATATGTAATGTAATCAAAAGTAATTCCCATTCTACAGGTTGGGGTTAAAAATAGATATTGGGTCTGAAAATACTAAGATTACTTATATTAAAATAGACAATTTCAGTTGATTTTGGGCTCATTCACACTGGAGTTGAGCCCTGTTTTAAAGATGAAGCTTTTCCCATCATTTTCGATTCATACTGAAGGGAAAGAGTCATTCATGCAGCTTCCTAATGACCACACCCTCTTAAAGTCAAAGTATCACTTCCTCTGGTTACCTTGGCAATGAAGCATGCTCAGTTTGTTCCAGAGTAAGTTTCATTAAAAAAGAAAAAATCCTCAAGTTTGATTATTTGAATTTTCAGAATCCAACAGAAATACAGATATTTGTTTGAACAATGTTATGCTTTTTTGTACACGTTGGGGGGGGGGAGGAAAAAGAAGCACTGTAGACCGGGAGCCAGCAGGAAATTATATAACAAAGGGGGGAGAAAGTGGGCGTGGACTCAGAAAAGCATCGGAGCTAAGTGTCTACAAGCCCCTAAAGATGCAAAGTACAGACGGTTTTCCCTTTTCGGATTAAAATTGGTTTTATTTGCAGCAGATTAAAAGCTGAAAGCACCAGGATGCCTTCCCTTTGCCTCCTATGTCATGTGATCACTGTGAATTAAACAGGCATGCAAGTAGAACCCATCGCACATTAAATCGCCATGTGAACCGGCCTTTTATCTTTTTCTGCAAACAAGAAGGGTACATAGAAACTAAAGCGATTGAGTTTAGGGATGTGGGAAGTAAGGTATGAGGGAGGCAATGCCAGAGAAACCAGTCTTGATTCTGGACACTATCCCCAACACACACTGTCTGCCTCTTCCCTCTCAATGCCCCCAATTCCCCCATGAAACCTTCTCAACCTTCTGTGGCACGCTTCTGTCAAAAGCTTCACACATCTGTTGCCAAAATGTTTTGGCAGAAGCATCTTCTCTAGGTTTTGACAACTGTGCTAAGAAAGACTATCCTGATTATTACTAATGGAACATTATGTTTCTCTTTGGGAACTTCTGCATGAATAAAAAGGGTCATTAATGGCATCTACTGTCCTAGAAATTATTAGTCAATGCTGAGACATTGTTTTAACTCCTGGCAGTTTAATTCCTCCCCCCCCCCGCAAAGTCTCAGGCAAATTCTTGACTTCAGTGTAATCTTGACAGGCTCTCTGGAGGCCTCTGGATAACCACTAACTCCCCATATGTTCCCTCCCCTTTATAATTTATTCATCATTTATTCATCAAATCACCATTTCTCTCTCCCAGGGCTTAAGCAGTGTCTTCTGGGTTAGTGCCACTTCTAGACAGGCCTTCTTGACCTGAGTGGGAACAAGGCCAACAAATGTACAGGTTGAAAAGAGATGATGTATGTCTCCGTTAGCGATGGGCAAGAATTTTGTTTCAGTTCATATTTCAACATGAATATATCAAATTTGCACTTCCGAAACAATACAACAACTGAAATATACCCATCCTTCAAAATCCACACTTTTTAAAATGTTGTGATGCAGTTCGCCAACCAAACAATGTTTACCAAAATATGTATATTAGGGGAACGTGTGCATAAAAATGAATATTTGAGTGAAAATAACATGCAAACATGCATTACATAATGAGAAATAGCTTGCAAAAAATGTATAGTAGTCAAAACTGCCTACAAAAATGTGTTAGGAGAATTTCACACTAAAATGCTGGAGAATTTTTTTAAAAATCACAAACTGCTATAGAAATGTGGAGAGCTGCATTTAAGATTGGAAAAATGAGAAACTGAGAGAACTGAAATTGACAGACCTTTCCATCCCTATTCTCCATAGATGTCATCCACAAGTTACCCTTTTGAGTGTTGTGATAAGTCCTCCTGTCTTCAGGTGTTCTGCATTGGGGTTAAGTAAACATGCAAGGGAAAGCAACAGGGATGGGTGTTCTAGCTTTGGCTCCTGGTCACTGTTCCAATTACCATGTATAAGTAAGAGGACGAGCATATGAACTGGGGATCCGCCTGCACTCAGGGAGTCTCCCCATGCGTTTTAGATTCTGAAAGCGATTAGGGAGACTAAGGCTGTAAACACATTAGTTGCCAAACCAAAGCATTTCCATTAGCCACACCTGGAGGGGGAACAGTTGATTTGCCAATCAGTTGCAAATTCTATTTGAAGCTGAATTTTTTAAAAAAAACACAAGCTGATCCAACCAGGTTTTAGAGTAAAAAGGGGCAAGGTTTGACTAGTGTCGTGTGCCCCCATTTTCAGAAAAGAGAGGTGGAGACACACTTGAACCGGCAGAATAGTAAAGGTGTCTATATCCTTAAGTCCACATCCCTGTTCAGCTTTGAAGCTCACAGCACACCACTGTCTTCCAGCCTGAACCATCCCTCAGGGTTGTTGTAGAGATAAAACAGGATAGGCTAATTTTATGAATATCATCCTAAATTCCATACAGCAGGGGTGGACAATATTTTTTCTGCCAAGGACTGCATTCCTTCATGGAATGTTGGAAGGTGGGGAACATGCCAGTAGTGGGCAGAGCCTAGCTGATAATGGGTAATAATGTGATTGCTGCCAAAATAAAGGCTAAGGAGCAAAGTTGCTCCTTCTTGATATCTCTTAGCCTTTATTTTGGCAGCATCACATCATAAAGACACTGGGAAGACACTATGCTACCTGCTAATGACTGCATGGGAATGTGGGGTCTATGAAATAGAGGCAGGACCACTGACAAATAACTCTGCCAGATCAGTTCATGCTCCCATCCTCAATTACTGTTGTGCTGTGTCTCAGATCCATACTGGAGACAGACTGCTGAGTTGGCCTTCTTAGTGGTTTGCCTGTTGGAATGTATGAGGTTCAACTCCAACTTGTGGGTTGAGGCTGCATGGGGTTAAAAAGGGTAGCTAGAGAGGAGACCTCTTGGTTGCTAGGCTATCCCTATCCCTTTGATCTCCTGCTGTCTCTCCCTTCCTGCTAGACTGACATGCAAAGGATGTTGATCCCATGCAAAGGATGTTGATCCCAGTTCCTTCTCTCCTTCCCAGTCTTCTTTCTTGAGAGGGGAGCAGACATCTTTCCTTTGTCTCTCCCTCTCCTCCAAGCATGAGGGAAGGCACTGGGCTCAGTGTTTGCAGCTCCAACTTAGCTAGTTAGCTAGATATAGGACTCTTTCCTATCAAACATGTGCTTCCAGAATAAAGTAGTTATTTCTTATTTTAAAGCTTAAAGCCTCTGTCTGACTAATTTGCAGGGAAGGTAGAATCTTTAGTAAAGATTCAAACACACACACACAAGCTCACTCAATACTCTCCGTTCCGCTATGCAACTCCCTGCAGGGTCCTACAGGACATTGGGCCCAATGTCCTAAACTGCCTGCTCTTTAGCCAGTCTGAGGACCATCTCAGCAGTAGATGCTGCTGGCCAAGGAGAACCCAAGTGGGATCAGAGTCAGTCAGAAGCAATTAATACCAGATTTAGGCTGTGAACACACTAGTTACCTAAAGCAAAGTGTTTTCATTGGTTAGACCTGGAGGGGCAATGGGTTGATCTGCCAATCAGTTGCAAAATCTCTTTGAAGCTTTGAATTTTTTTAAAAAAGCACTCAAGCTGCTCCCACCAGGTTTTACAGTAAAAAGTGGCAGGTTTTTACTAGTGTCGTGTATCCCCGTTTTCAGAAGAGAGAGGTTATCTAGGAGACACACTGGAACCTGCAGAACAGTGAGTGTGTTTCTACCCTTTGTTCTTCCCAGAAAAGGCAGAAATAGTGGGGTCGGGAGTTGGGAGAAAAGACCAATTGCTTTTTTGTTGTTGTTATTGAGGAAGTATAAGGAGTAGCTAAGTTCACTTCTAAAACTTTAGCCACCAACTAGCTGCTAACTACAATGTGTAAGGTGTATTTGAATAAATTCATGGCAAAAGGTCATTACCCACTCCATAGTGGAGTTTGTTTTGTGATTTTTATCATTAGACATATGGAGCTCAAGTTAGTAACATTTGGGGGCAAGGGAGAATGGGGGAGAATTAGGAACAATGTGCTAATGCCTGTCTATCAATGCTGGCATAGCTTCTTTCATGTCTGAGGCTCTTCCACATGCGAGGCCCAAAGCAACTCCCCTCCTAAAACAGAGTATGAGGGAGAGAGAAGAATTGGGCTGAGAATATGCAGCCTCAGTGACACATATTCTCCAAGGCAAATTCTTCTCCCCATAGGACCTTCCATGATGAGAGAAGGAGTGGGGTGGATGGGATCACAGCACCAGAAAGGAATTGCCTGAGTTTGCAATGTTCTTTGAGTCCAATTCCTTCTTCTCCTTCAAAATCTAAATGGAGAAAGCAATACCTTCTCACAGGTTACAGGGCTGTAAGAATACAGAGAATGCATGCCTCAGACATCTGTTCACTGAGCCCAATTTGTCTCCTCATAGGATCCTTTACACTGTGAGTGGCTTGCAGCTTAAATGACCAAGAAGGGGGAGGAAACTGGCCTTGGAGACCTTTCAGGGGATCAAAGTACAAACTGAAAAAGATCACTTACAAAAACTCATTTATCACTTCACTCAAGCTGCATTGCCAAAGCTGTTTTCCTTTTTCAGTTGTGACAAAAGATCAGTCTAACTGGGTGAGCTAACAAGCTGCTAATGGGTGCCACCTTAATCAGACTGTCCAGAGCACTGGACAAGCTCAACAGGCTTGTAGCAGAAATTCCAGAGGTGAAAGGGCAATGTAGTAACTCTAAAATAGAAACTGCACACAAAAAATAGATACTTCTTTTAAAAAGTTCCTTGGAGGAAAGAGTTTTCAAACCCTTTTTGATTTATGACCTACTATAGGATATTGAGACATTATTTACAATCGATATACGCTTCTGCAAGACTCCCTCTGGAGCCATAGACCTTGCCCAGCATAGTAGAGGTTGGTCCACATGACACAATGAAAGTTATATAACAACATCCTACAGGAGCAAGCAATAAAAGCTGACCAAGCTGTATATCTTGAAGCAAGCAGACCCAGCTGCATATGTCTTTGGGCAGCTGACACAGGGCTAAGGCAGCAATTCAGTCTCATAGCTCAGCTGTATCAGTACTGGGATCCTTTCACACTGCATCAACAACAAAGATCTTATTGCTGCTCTAACCAGGAGCAATTGTGCCACAAGTCAGAATTCCACCAGCCATGGGCAGGATTTAATTTTTCAAAGAGCTTCCCAGAGAAATATGCATAATGTTTTCTGAGGGTACATGTAAGCAGAAGCTGCCCTTGGTCTCTATTGCATGCAATAGATCATAGGTAGTGTATTGAGGAAATGCAGGTACTATTATTTCAGAAGACGAGTCGCTCTGTGCTTGCTCTGCATGAAAGCTATTTTGCCAATTCTATCAGCACATTTACTTGAAAGTAAATGTACTCTTACTCTCTGATTCCCTCCTCTCCCCACCCCAACCAAGATACCATGGGATGTCTTTTAAACCTTTGGTTGCACTTTCAAATAAAGCATCTTGCATGTGTGTGTGCAACATATCCTTATTTTTAAAAAGCCAATTTTTTTTTAATCCTCTAGTATTTCCGGTTTTAAAGTAGGGCTGCTTAGAACAGCACACTGTGGCTTTCAACTGCTTAAATCACTGTTCTTTTTTTTTTGGAGGACTATTCAACATTGCACCACTTGAATAAAATGAGCTGCTGGAGGAATGATCTGTGTACTCTCTAAAAGTATGTGTTTTTCTGCATGTATTTAACTGCAAAGGAGACAGTCATTTTATGATGGCAGCCATTTTGAATTTCCCAACATTTAAAAAGCACTTCATATTGGGTCTTTCTGGGAAAAGCAAAATAGTAGCCACTTTGATTCTCATCCCCCCCCAATAATTTTGCCTCCCCCGCAAAATACAGCTGAAGCGAAACAGCAGATTTCAGGTAGGGTGAAATCACTGAGAAATGGCTTTCGGCAATTCAGTATAGCGTTAATTGCACGTTACCAAATTCTTCCAACCTACACAGGAAGTGGATTGGACTGTGAAAGACCAACCCAAGTTGTGTTTGCAGTTTGACAAATTTGTAAGGCAGTACAATATCTCAGAGAGGAGGTCAGGATTCCTGCTCCCCTGGTGCATTTACTATAGTTGCCCAATTTCCTTGCTTTTTAAATAGAAATAGATAGAAATATCTGTTGGCTGTTGTACATTTTTAAACCGCAAAGGGTTTTTTTTGCCTATTTGTGAATACTTGCATTAGTTATGGCAAAGGTTCCAGAAACTAATTAGTCATCTGCATGTTCACAATACTCTTGCTGCTTACTGGGGGTCAGCTTACTTTGCTTCCTCTGTGATGGCCTGCACATGTTGCTCACAAAGCAAAGCTGAAGTATTCCCATAATTCTGGGACATTTGCAGAGATCCAACTGAACTGAGCTTCTCGGTAACACCAGGCACCAAAACAGGATGTCAGACTGACTGGGGAGAGGGGATACAGGGTTGGCAGTTGGGTGTGGATGGTTCAAATCTCCAGCCTTTTAAACTTTAAAATTCATCCCACATGCAGCTTTACATCTGATGGGGTAGAGTAGATAAATACTTTGGAATTTTATTTCCCTTCATTCCACTTGCTTTTCTCCCTCTGCTGCCTACAGTCCCCTCCACCACTCCCCCAGTCTTGTCCAGACATTTTCCCATCACTTTCCTTGGGGTTGCAAAAGACACAGTGTTGTTGCTTAGGAGACAATTGTTATGTGCCTCCAAGTTGACTATGACTTATGGCGACCCTGTGAATTAGTGACATCCAAGCAGCAAAGAGATGTGGAGGTAGAGGAGCAACAGCATGTGGTAGCAGAAGAGGAGACTGCTTTGGAAAAGAATACCAAAGTGGAGGAAACTCCGTGGGAAAGGGTGACAGTTATGAGCAGAAGAGCTAGAAACACCTTCACCAGTGCAACTATGGAACCACTTTCAACCACTCGAGGAGGAGACTACAGCCTGTGGTAGAAGAATTACAGGAGACCCCATGCGACAATGAGCAAGAGGCTGAAGCTCACTCAAGCAGGGCCAATGAAACCTCGCCCCACAACAAGAAGAGAAGAGTACTAGTAGTGGGAGACTCCCTACTGTGTGGGACCGAAACCCAAGTATGCTGAGAAGATGCGTGGACTCGCCAGGTATGCTGTCTATCAGGAGGACGGATTAGAGATGTGTCGGAAGGGTTGCCATCACTCATCAACCCCATTGACAGGTATCCCTTTCTCCTCATCCATGTGGGAACAAATGATACTGCCAAACGGACCTATGAAGAAATCACATCAGACTTTGAAGCTCTGGGAAGGAAACTCAAGGACTTTGGGGCCCAGATAGTTTTTTCATCCATCCTTCCAGTACTTAGAAGAGGAGTAGAAAGGGAAAGAAAAATACTCCGTGTGAACGAGTGGATACAAAGGTGGTGCAGACGTGAGACATTTAGATTCTGGGACTATGGGCTATGGTTCCTGGAAGATGGGGTGCTGGCAAGTGATGGGTTGCATCTCACAAGGACTGGGAAGAATGAGTTTGGCCACAGCATGGAGAAGTTCATCAGGAGGGCTTTAAACTGATTCCTAAAGGCAAGGGAGACGTAAACTTGGTGGTAACAACTGATGAAAGCTTATGCACAGTAGCGGGAATAGAGAGATCGGCTCTAATAGGGCCCAGTAACAGCTCTCAGAAAAATGTAGTAAGGAAGCCAAGCCATAAATCACATGGTCTTCGATGTCTGTATACTAATGCGCAGCGCATGGGAAACAAGCAGGATGAACTTGAACTCTTAATACAGGAGGGCAATTACAACTAGATAGGTATAACTGAAACTTGGTGGGATGACTCTCATAACTGGAATACAGCAATTGAAGGATACAGCTTGTTCAAGAAGAACAGAAGGAATAAAAAGGGAGGTGGAGTTGCGGTATATGTTAAAAATATATATTCCTGCACAGAAATACAGGAAGATGAGCTTGGTAGCTCCACCGAGAGTATCTGGATTCAAATTAATGGGGCAAGTAATAAAAGGAATGTCTTTTACCAAAGGAATGTCTTACTACCAACCACCCAATCAAGGAGAAGATGAGAATTTAACTTTTGAAAAGCAAATTACCAATATTTCGAGGAGGCATGATGTAGTAGTAATGGGGGACTTCAATTATCCCGATATCTGTTGGGAGACAAATTCTGCCAAACACAGCCCCTCCAAGAAATTTCTGACTTGTGTTGCAGATAACTTCCTCCTACAGAAAGTGGAGGGAGCAACCGGAGGATCAGCTATCCTGAACTCGATTCTAACCAATAGAGATGATTTGGTAGATGAAGTGGCAGTTACGGGAACTCTGGGGGAAAGTGACCACACCATACTTGAACTCTTGATTTTAACAGAAGCAAAAGCTGAGAGTGGCCATACACGCACCCTGGACTTCAGGAAAGCTGATTTTAATAAACTCAGAACAATTGTAAGTACGGTTCCATGGCAAGCAACCATAATGAGAAAAGGAGTCCAAGATGTGTGGGAGTTTCTAAAAAAGGAAATTCTAAAAGCACAATGGCGAGCAATTCCAACAAGGAAAAAAGGGGGGAAACAGCAGAAGAAGCCAATGTGGCTTCCTAAAAAGCTTAGAGATGACCTGAAAACAAAAAGGACACATAGAGGAAGTGGAAAGAAGGCCAGGCCACAAAGGAAGAGTACAGGCAGGTATCATGGAATTGCTGGGTTGGTGTCAGAAAGGCTAATGCTGAGAATGAGCTGAGGTTAGCGAGGGATGCTAAAAGCAACAAAAAAACACATTCCTTTCATTACTTGCCCCATTAATTTTAATCCAGATAGTCTTGGTGGAACTACCAAGCTCATCTTCCTGTATTTCTGTGCAGGAATATATATTTTTAACATATAGCGTGACTTCACCCCCCTTTTTATTCCTTCTGTTTTTTTTGAACAAGTTATTTCCTTCAATTGCGGTATTCCACTCATGGGAGTCATCCCACCAGGTTTCAGTTATACCTATCAAGTCGTAATTGTCCTCCTGTATTAAGAGTTCAGGTTCGTCCTGCTGGTTTCCCATGCTCTGCGCATTACTATACAGACATCGAAGACCATGTGATTTATGGCTTGGCTTCCTTACTACATTTTTCTGAGGACTGTTCCTGGTCCCTATTATAGCTGATCTCTCTATTCCCATTCCTGCGCACAAGCCTTCATCAGTCGTTACCACCAAGTTTATGTCCCACTCCCCCTTAGGATTCAGTTTAAAGCCCTCCTGATGAACTTCTCCATGCTCTGGCCAAACACATTCTTCCCAGTCCTTGCGAGATGCAACCCATCACTTGTCAGCAATCCATCTTCCAGGAACCATAGCCCATTGTCCCAGAATCCAAATCTCTCACATAGGCACCACCTTCATAGCCATTCATTCACACAGAGTATTTTTCTTTCCCTTTCTACTCCTCTTCTAAATAGTGGAAGGATGGATGAAAAAACTATCTGGGCCTCAAAGTCCTTGAGTTTCCTTCCCAGAACTTCAAAGTCTGATGTGATTTCTTCATAGCTCCATTTGGCAGTATCATTTATTCCCACATGGATGAGGAGAAAGGGATACCTGTTGGTAGGCTTGATGAGTGATGGCAACCCTTCCGTCACATCTCTAATCCGTCCTCCTGGTAGACAGCATACCTGGCAAGTCCACGGATCATCTCGGCATACTTGGGTTTCGATCCCACACAGTAGGGAGTCTCCCACTACTAGTACTCTTCTCTTCTTGTTGTGGGGTGTGGATTCATTGTCCCTGCTTGATTGAGCATCAGCCTCTTGCTCGTTGTCTCATGGGGTCTCCTGTAATTCTTCCACCACAGGCTGTCCTCCAGTTTCATCCTTGAGCGGTTGAAAGTGGTTCCATAGCTCCACTGGTGAAGGGTGTCTTCTAGCTCTTCTGCTCGTAACTGTCACCCTTTCCCACAGAGTTTCTGTTGGAATAGGCAAATATTGCATGTTCACTTTAAAGGATATTTGGGAAATATCCCATGTACCTGTTTACCATGATATAACTCCCTAATGGTTGGGGTTAGTTACCTGGCTTTCTCCTGTTTTGTCCTGGAGTTTTTGAATATTCTCCATTACTTATCTTCTACCACTGGGATGAGGCCACATGGCAGATGCTCTCTGCTGAGAGCGTCACTGTAAAGACTAAGATGGACTGTGACTTCTATTTTACTTTTCATCTAAGCTAAAGCCTATGTTTCTGAACATATGAGGTTGTGAGTAAATGTTCTTTATATTTTACCTAAGAAGAGTGTGTCTTGTTATTTGTCTAGAGAAAGATGGGCTGGTTACATCTTCACACTGCTGCTTGTATTTTTTATATCTCTGCTAAGAAATAGGACCACCAAACTTAGTTCCTATTTCAGTTTGTATTTTTAAAATACCAAACAGGTTATGTTGCCCGGAAATAGTTGAGAATTAAAGCAGATTTTTTGGGTTTCATTTTGAGTATTTCTTGCGTACATTATTTCCCCCTTTGCTCTATATCAGGCACCAGTTTTAAAAGAGACTATTTTTGCTGCTGTGACTTTCTTGAGTTGTTTAGCATACTAAAGCTCTTCTCAAGACCAGGAAGGATGTATCAGTGAAGCAATAATTTTTTTTTGCCAGGATGCCTGAACTATCTGCTGTTAATTTTGACCAGTGGAGAAGTAGAATCAAGATTATTTTAGCAGCAGAGAAAGCCCTTTGCTGTATTGAAAACCCTAAACCAGAAGTGGATGACCAAGAAATAAACATTTGGGAAGACAGAGATGCATTTGCTAAAGCTATAATATTTGATGCTATCAAGGATGATCAGCTTGTTTATGTAAATAAGTGTAAAACTGCCAAGGAGATGCTAGACAAACTCCAAACAGCTTTTGGATTTCAAAGCTTTAGATGTCAAACAAAGTTGATTCACGAGATAATGAATTTAAAACTACAGACAAAGGAAAGTTGTGAAAGACATATCACTTCCTTGTTGCTTATTTTCAGCAAATTAAAATTAGCTGGACTTGATTTTAATCACCAACAGAAATTGGGTTTCCTTATGGGAACGTTGCAAAAGAAATTTGATCCTTTTATTTGTCTTTTAAACCATAATCCTGAGATTCAGTTTGAAGACGCCCTAGCAAAGTTAAGAGAGGAATGTATAATCCAAAGAGATTCAAATGATAATGGATCAAATTACGTGGCTAGCAGAAGTCAAGCAAGCAGGGGAGCTTTCATTCGGGGGGGGGGAATTTAGGTGTGGCCTCAAAGGAATGTAGTCTCAAGGAATATCCAGGGGCTAGCCACTGTTCATCTGGTGGAGCCACGGGCCCAGCTGCCCCATGCCTAATACTAATACTAACTCCAGCATCAATTTTAGGCTTCGTAGAGACTCTGTCAGACCAGAGGAGGGTGGAGCACTGAGCAATAAATACCCCTCCGTACTCAATCTTCACCACTGGATGGAGATGAGATACTTAGAGGAAAAAGAACTGGGCCCTTTGGAGGCGAAGTCACCTATTATAACTACTCCGAAACAGGCAGCCTCTTGGAGGCCTTCTAATGTTACTACCCGTAACCCCTTATTGGACACCATTGAGTGTTTAGACGAGCGTGTTGAGGTACTGGAGAAATTTGGGGACTCCAATAACCTATTGGAAAGCAGTAAGGCTATCGATAGAAATTTCATAGAGGTTCACCACCCCCAGAGTCCTGAGGCTCCTAAGGAGCAGGGTGCCTGTTAAGGTGCGTCTTTAGGGGAGCCCCCCCATGTTCATGTGACATAAGTTTACTCAACAAAATCCCCCCCTCTCCCTCCTTTCCTGGAATGTAGCGGGATGGAAAAATAAGCATGCAGACTCGCTCTTTTTTGCCTTTATCAAAACGTTTGACGTTATTTTAATCCTGGAGACCTGGTTCTTAGGTTCTCACCGATTTTGTAGTGCATGCGTTGGAGGCTACTCCCAGTGAATCTGGTGGCTGTCCAAAAGGGGGCCTTGGGAACTTAGTGTTAACCAAACTGGGATGTACACATACATGATTACCGGATTTAGATAACATGGCTGTAGCAGTCCTTTTGAGGTTTCACTCGAGACTAATATTGTTGATTAATATTTATTTGCCTCCTCTATTAATCAAAGCGCACTGGACTAAACTCAAAGAATACATTTTTAAACTTAGAGATGATCATATTGAACAGGAGTGTGGTGGGAGATAGGCCGGGTGAATTTACTTATATTAGCAAGTTTGGTGTGTCAACTATAGATTATTTCATAGTCTCCTCTAATGTGATTGATTTGGTAAACAGTTGTTGCATCCTCAACCGCGTTGAAAGTGATCATCTTCCCCTGTCCATTACTCTTGACATAGGCAAGCAGTTGGGTCCTGCTGCCCTTGAACCTACGCTAAACGGAGATGGAACAATGGGGGACTCAAAGAGTGCTTCGCTCGAGCTGGATTTCTACCTTAGCTAATGCTTTCTCTCAGTTATTAAATTCAGAGGAGCCTCTTAATTGCCGCAATGCTCTCTTGCTTGCAACCCACCCATCACAAATATTAACACAGTACCAAGAGATTACAACCATTCTAGGGAATATGGGGAGTGCAGGTGGAATAGGCAGACAATTAGATACCAGGGTAGTTTCTAAACCCTGGTATGATAAAGAATGTGTTGCTTTAAAAAAAGTCCCTTTTGGCGGGTTATAAACTCTATAGATCTCTGGATCTTCCAACATTACCTCCAGAATACTTAGCATTGAAAAGAAGCTATAAAAACCTGATAGCAGAAAAAAAGAAAAGGGCACAACGCGAGGCCTGGCAAAATCTAATTAAAGCCTCCAGGCTGAAGGACTCGACCATGTTCTGGAGATGGTAGCCAAGGGTTGGCAACCCAACCTAAGGGTTATGGACTCCCACATCCCGATCGATGTTTGGGAAACTTACGTCCATGGCATATATGCCAAGACACACTCCAACGTGGAAATGAGAGGGGAGGAACGGTACTCTTTACCTGACTGGCCTCCGGTTACCATCTCTGAGACCCACTCCTTTATTCAATCTCTCAGAACAGGCAAAGCCCCGGGGAGTTATACTATTATGTTAGAAGTACTGAAGGAAAATATGGATTGGTGGGCGCCAGTTTTGGCAACCCTATTTACCGCAATTGACCAGTCTGTACAAATTCCGGTTCACTGGAAATTAGCAATTGTTATACCAATCTTTAAAAAAGGAACTAGAGGGGATCCAGCCAACTATAGTCCCATTAGCCTACTCAGTGTCATCAGCAAGTTATATGCTAAGCATTTACTTGAAAAATTAATTACCTGCCTGGAAGAGGAGAAAATCATAGCTGATGAACAAGCGGGGTTTAGGACAGGAAGATCGACTGCAGACCAAGGTCTTGTCCTCCAACACCTTGTTGAAAAATATTCTGCAATACCAAATGGGACTCTATTTGCTGCTTTCATAGATTTTAAATCGGCATTTGATTCGATCTCCAGGGACAGACTCTGGTATAAACTGGAGAGCCTAAATATTGATAAAAGGCTGCTTCTTCTAATTCTCAGTCTACACAAGAACACTAGCAGAAGGGTTAGAGTTGATCGAGCAGGGCATTTGTCAGCGCACATTCCCACCTTGAATTGTCCCATCCAGAGCCGAAAGAATGAGGCTGGAGTGTGTGTGCAAGTAAATCTCGTTTTATTAGAGTAATGGATACATCAAAGGCATTGCGCTTCATAGGAAACCCTACGCTAACTCACTAGAGTCCCTAACTATACTCTAGACATGCTCTGCAGCGTGTGAAGGAAGTTGACTCAACGACCCCCCACTGGGAGCAGCAGGCTTATATAGGAAATGTTTTCGAACATAATCTCTGACTCCTTCGTAATTCCTGTCTCTGCCCTGTCCGTTTCTCGTGGCGACGGGAATAAGGAGACAGGGGACGCGCATCCAACAGCTCATCTGAAGACACCTGCTCCCGAGCAACGGGCTCGAGGTCAGGGGGCGGGGCCACTCTGGAATCCTCCTGGGAACTGCTTGGTAAAGGAGGAGCTGGCACTGACTCTGAAGCTTCCCCCCACAAGTCCTCTGCATCAACTGGGGGCAGTGCGCTCAGCTTCTCGGAAAGGGCGTTACTCGTGGGAACTGGCTGGAGAGCAGGCTGCCCCCCTCCCGCACGATCCTGCTCAGACACAACAATCCCCAACTCTGCTTCTTCTGGCTGCGGAGGCGCCTGAAACTCATGCCTCCCCCCTTCCTGTCCCTTCTGAGTTGGCTGCAGCACAACATGAATGGAGTCAAACAGCACTGCATTCTTGCCCCTACTCTTTTCAATCTATACATAAACTCAGTAGCTAGTTACCTAAGGTCAGTAAATTCTCATCCCCCTAAATTGGGGAATAGGCCTCTGTTCATATTATTATATGCAGAAGATGCGGTCCTCTTAGCTCAAACAAGTGTTGGCTTTCGGCGCCTCTTGAGGGCCCTCGCGGCCTACTGTAATGAGGAGATGCTTAAAATAAACTATGATAAAACCAAGGTGCTGATCTTCACCAAGAAAAAGATCAAGCACAAATGGCAAATAAATGACCATCCGATTCAGCAGGTCACAATCTATAGGTATCTGGGCATTATTTTCCATTCCTCTGGCTCCTGGAAACCGCAAGTTACCTACACTACGGCGAATGCCCAGAGGACTGTCAAGGCGCTTTTATCTTTCTTCTATGGTAAAGGGGGGCAATATGTCCCCTTGGCAATCCAGGTGTTTAGCGCCAAGGTAATAGCTCAGATGCTCTATGGAGTGCAATTTTGTGCGCTCGAGGAGTATGGCCCTCTGGAAATTATCCAATCCAAGTTCCTAAGAGCCATTTTAGGCCTCCCCTCTTGTGTACCTAATGTGGTTATACCCCTCGAGGTCGGTCTTCTACTAATTGAATCCCGTGCCTGGATCTATAGAATCAATTACTGGCTCAAAATGATATTTACATCCATAGGATTGGCTCCCCTGACGCTAGAAGACCCATTTCAATCTAGATGGAAGCAACGTGAATACAACAAACTTTACGCCCTGGGTTTTTCACCTGAGGCTCTCATAGAGCTGGGGTTCACTAGGGCCAAAACAGCCATCCAGCAACGGATCAAGGATATAGAATTACAGAATAATTTAAGTTTGGCTGATCAGATAAGTTTCTAATCTGAGTCTAAATCAAAGAGTATTTTCTTCTATGTCTTATTTGACAAACCTAACTGTGGCCAAATATAGAAAAGCTTTTACTCTGGCCAGATTCAATGCTTTGCCATCTGCCCTGCTCGATGGTAGGTATAATAGAGTGCCCTATCAAGATCGAGTTTGTCCATGCGAAGCACGGGAGGTGGAGACCATTGGACATGTTCTTTTGAACTGTCCTTTTTACTGAGACCTCCGGCATGTTCTTATTACTCCTATCTTACACGAGCTTTCTGTAAAGTCTGACGCTGACTACCTCCATCTTTTGTTAGTGGATACTAGCCCAATGGTGACATTCAAGGTAGCTGAATTGTGCGCAGCGGCCACCACCTGCAGACAGAAGATTCTAGATACTAATCAATTTTTTAATTATTGGCTTCTTTTATATATTCTAGTATTCCTAATTTTATACATTTTATGCCTTCTAATGGTTTTATTGTAAGATGTAAATCGTATATTGTGTAATTTGTGCATTGTGTTCATACTATGTTGGCTGGTCCATGACCGAAATAAATTCATTCATTCACAGCTAGCAGGAAGGGAAAAGCCCCTCCCAAGAGCCAATCACAATGTTGTTTTTCATGTGGGAGGCATGGTCACCTGGCTAGGGACTGTGACTCACCCAAAAGTTCAACAGCCAATGGTAGCTCTCCAAGTTTTAAACAAAGAGAACAAAGGCAGCATGCTTTCCCAAAGCACTAGCATGGACCTCAGAGAGTAATCCAAACAAAGCAAAGGAAGAAATTTCCTTTTAACACATAAAAGTATTGTGACAAATAATTATAAGCAAAAATCAAACAATTGGATTTTAGACAGTGGATGTACAAACCACAGTTGTTATAATGAGGATTTATTTGATGAAATAAACAGTGATACTGAAGGAAGAATCCAGACTGCCAATGGTCAATATATGGATATTAATGGATCTGGATCCACTGCTCTATGGTGCAAGGTATCCAATCAAACCATAGTAAATGTGGCAGATCATATTTTATATGTCCCAGACTTAAATTGCAATCTGCTAAGTGTCTCAGCTTTAGACAAGAAAGGATTTGCAATACGTTTCCAGGATGGAAAGTGTACCGTGACCAAAGATGATGAATTGCTTGCACTAGCTTATGAAAATGATGGTGTTTATGAACTGAGTCTTACAGCTGAACAAGCAAACACAGCCATGGTGGACAAGGATGAGACCAGCCTAGAACTTTGGCACAGACAAATGGGACATCGTGATCCAAAGGTGATCCCACAACTACAAAAGCAGAACCTTGCCACAGGTATCAAGGTAAACCAAGAGTGTCATGATAAGGCAAGCAGGTGCATAAATTGCATTGAGGAAAAGGGTGTTAGGCCCTCATTTCCACCAAGGACTGAAAAGAGAAGCACCAAGGTACTAGATCTCATACACAGTGACCTCTGTGGACCATTTAATGTACCCTCACTTGGGCAGAATAGATATGTTCTAATTTTTGTGGATGATTTTTCAAGGTGCTCTGTGACTTACTTATTGAAGGACAAGAGTCAAACACATGAGATGCTGAAGAAATATATCTCCATGGTGTCCACAAAATTTCAAAGGAAGCCGAAATCTCTACAGACAGACAACAGTGGTGAGTTTATATTGCACCAAACACAAAGTTTCCTGGAGGAACAAGGCATTTTGCACAGGAGGACTGTCAGTCATACTCCAGAGCAGAATGGGATTTCTGAAAGGAGACTTAGATCTCTTCTGGAAATGACAAAATGCATGCTTGCTGACGCTGATCTACCCAAAAGGCTGTGGGGTGACGCGATCGTGGCTGCAATGTATATCCAGAACAGATTGCCAACCAAGGGCACCACACACACCCCATTCCAATTGTGGCATGGCAGGATTCTAAACCTGGCACATATCAGAGTGTTTGGAAGCATTGCTTTTGCCTACATAGCAAAACAAAAGAGGCAGAAGCTAGATGCTAGAACAGAACAGACTATTTTGATAGGACATGCTCCTGGTAGCAAAGGCTACAGAGTTATGAAGCTAAAGACAGGTGAAGTCAGCACAAGACACGTTGTCTACTTTGATGAATGAAGCAGAGCTGACAAAAGAGGGACTGTGCTAGATTTCTCAGAAGAGCAAGGACACCACGTCCAATCTCTTATAGATATGCCAGTACCCACATACGAAATACCAGTGACATCACAGATATCTGCACAACCTGACCCAAGCCTTAAACAAGAGGAAGAGGCAGAGATTGCAAAAAGTGATGATGAGGCTGAGAGAGGTACAGACGCAGATGAGAATGATGAGATGACCGGACTGGAAGATGCTGCAGAGCCAGACCAGATCCCAGAACAAGCTCCCAGATCCTCATCGCGAACCAACAAAGGTGTACCACCTCTACGCCTGTCCTACCTCGCAAAGTCGGTGCTACCCAGAGAACCATTGACTTGGGAGGAGATCAAGCAGATGCCAGCATCCGAGGCCGCTCAGTGGAGAAAAGCCGCTTAGGAGGAGATGGATGCACTGCACAAGAATAAGACTTGGACCCTGACAGAACTTCTACCAGGCAAGAAAGCCATAGGATGCAGATGGATGTTCAAGGTGAAGTAAGATGCAGGAGGAGAAATTGAGGCAAGACTAGTTGCCAAAGGTTTCCTGCAGAAATATGGAGAGGACTATAATGCTACTTTTGCTCCTGTTGTCCGACACAGCACAACAAGAATGCTACTAAGTGTGGCAGCCTCCAAACAGATGCACGTCAGACACCTTGATGTCAAGACTGTTTTTCTGTATGGAGAAATAACAGAAGAGTTGTACATGCAACAACCTTCAGGCTTCGTGAACCAGAAACAAGCCATCTTGTATGCAAAATTTAAAAAGGCCTGTATGGACTTAAACAAGCTGCAAGGGCCTGGAATGAGAAACTGGATAAAATGCTCAAGGAGCTAGGCTTCAAGCAAGGTGAGGTAGACCAATGCCTGTACACCAGAAGCAAAGATGGACATTTGACATATATTCTGATTTATGTCGATGATTGTGGCGACGCAAAGAGATCAAGACTACAGAAGAAGTTGTACATCATTTGAACAAAGAAGTTGAAATCAAAGAGCTAGGCACTGCAACATACTACCTAGGCATCCAGATTGAAAGGGAAGCAGATGGCTCCTACCAGAGCTTGGAAAAGTTACTTTTTTGAACTACAACTCCCATCAGCCCCAGCCAGCATGGCCACTAGATTGGCTGACGGGAGTTGTAGTTCAAAAAAGTAACTTTTCCAAGCTCTGGCTCCTACCTACTCAACCAAAAACAAAAGATTGTTGATCTTTTAGAGACTCTAGAACTCAAGGATGCCTATCCTGTAGCAGCGCCTATGGCAACAGACTTTCTTAAAGACAATGATGTAGGTGAACCTTTACCAAATAATAACAAGTACAGAACAGCAATAGGGAAGCTTTTGTACTTGACCACCAACACCAGACCTGACATAGCAAGTGCAGTAGGAATCCTATGTAGGAAAACTAGCACACCCACACAAAAGAACTGGATTGCTGTCAAAAGGGTGGCTAGATACTTGACAGGGACTATGGACTTTAAGCTGAGATTGCCAGCTAACAGTGATCCAAAGCTTGTGTGTTACACTGATGCTGACTGGGCTGGAGATAGCTCAGCTAGTGGCTTTCTGTTTATGTATGTAGATGGACCTATCTCCTGGGCTAGTCACAAGCAAGACATAATAGCATTTTCTTCCACAGAATCTGAGTATATAGCTGCTGCAGAAGTGTGCAAAGAAGCTATTTGGCTTAACAGATTACTAAAGGACTTTGGAATAAGAGTGCAGAGACCAATCCACATGATGGAAGACAACCAAAGTTACATTAGATTTTCTTTTTTTTTTTTTTCAATAATTTTTATTCAGATTTTCATAAAACATACAAGACAAAATCATAAAACATTCAAAGACAAAAAACAAAATCAAAAATAGTTAAACAAAAAGAAAAAAAGAAAAGAAGAAAAAAAAAAAATAAAGAGTAAAATATTGACTTCCCATTTGTCAAAGATCAAATCAGTTATAAGTCTATAATATATAACAATCCTGTCTCTTAAGTCATATTATAAAATCACTTTCCTCCAGTAGTTATCTTACTTAATCATCAAATCTCATAAACATTACTTTATTCTTTCCACAAAAAGTCAAAGAGAGGTTTCAATTCTTTAAGAAATATATCTATCAATTTTTTTTTCCAGATAAGCATATCGATTAATCCATCTCATTACTAATTATGATAATCTTATTGTCATAACCATAGTCAAAATAAACATTTCAATTAATCCATCACATCAGAATCTGTTAGGTTCAGTAATTTCAGTAGCCATTGTTCTATTATCTCTATTAGTTCCATTTTCCATCTTCCATCTTCAGTAGTCTTGTTAAGTCCAGTAATTTCAATATCCAATCTTCCATTATCAGTATTCCATAATAATCTTGCTGTCAAAGCCATAGTCATATAATAAGAGTCTGATGGGAATTACCTCTATCCCAAATATTTTCTTGCCATCCATTCTGAATAAGTTGCTGAAATACTGCTGTAAAATCATATCTCTGTTCTTTTTTTCAAAATACACTGGGTCATCTCTTAAAAGTTTTTCCATTGTCACATGGCTGCAGTTAATTCCATAGATTTTCTCTATATTGGGCTCCATCACATCATTCCAGTCCAGAAGATAATCCATGCCATTGATAACTTTATCTCTAGAATCTTCATTAATTTCTTCAGAGATAACATTGAGTTCCAAACAATAGATTTTATTTCTAAAGTCCATAGACTCCAAATCTTGTTCCTGTTCCACGTTTGTTCCAATCTCCGGGATCTCCTCTCTCACAGGGACCCCTATTCCAGTCTCCAGGGTCTCCTCTCTCACAGGGACCCCTATTCCAATCTCCGGGGTCTCCTCTCTCACAGGGACCCCTTCCAGGGTCACCTCTCTCACAGGGACCCTTATATCTTTAATCTCCTGCTTCATTTTACTCAATTCAATTTTCGTTATCTCAATCTCATTCATTATTCTCTGAAACATAGTTATTTCCAGATTCTCAGCCACTTTCTTAATTGCCATTTTAAAAGAAAAATATAGGAAAACCACTTCTTATTTCAGCAACAATTGGGTTAATACTCCAAACTTGGTGACATCACAGTATAAACAGAGCAGACAGCCTTATCTCTCCAATAGTTAAGTAAACAAAATGCAGTTCCCAGGATCGAAGCAATTAATGGCAATCGTCAAGAAACAGATTCGTCAAAATAAAATAGACCAAAAAGAGAGTAGTCTCAAAACAGTATAATATTTTTCAAAATAAAAATCTGGAATAGAAATCCCTCTTCTGTGTGTATCTTTAGAATGCAAATCCAGGACAGCTTTTTGCAACAAAAACAGAGATAAGCTATTAATTAGTGCGTAGCAGAGAGAAGTTACGGCTCCCCAGTGAGATGTCAAAAACCGATCAATCTGGCAAATCTCTTTTAAACAGCAACAATTTAAGTCAAGTAAAAGAAAAATATAGAAAGAAGGGTGCTTGCCTGTTAGTGCGTTCTCTCTTAGAAGATAAGATGAACGTTCGCTTTAACAGATAGAGCTTGCTGTTGAAAATCCGTCCCACCTTCGTCGGCTGGACCTCGTCCCATAAATTAATGAGATCTGGTCGTCCCAACAAAAATAGGCTTTGAGGTTAATCTCTTCGTTTCTCCCTACCCGGGAGAAGTTTAATCAGTCAAAAAAAAAAGAAAAAACTGACTGATATATCTGAATAAGCTTCTTTTGAGGCAGGAGCCCGTCTCAAAAGCAGGCACAGGCTAAGTCACCCTTCCCGGAAGTCAGTTACATTAGATTTTCTCAGACTGAGAGAATCACGCCACGGACCAAACATATAGCTATAAAATATCATGTCGTGCATGAGTTGACAGAGAAAGGATTCATCAAGATGAACTATTGTCCAACTGCAGAGATGACAGCTGACATCTTGACAAAGCCATTACCAAGAGACTGTTTCCAGAGACTTCGTGTCAAGGTGGGCCTGTTAGATTAATGCATGCAAATTCGAGGAGTGTTGGAATAGGCAAATATTACATGTTCACTTTAAGGGATATTTGGGGAAATATCCCATGTACCTGTTTACCATGATGTAACTTCCTAATGGTTGAGGTTAGTTACCTGGCTTTCTCCTCTTTTGTCCTGGAGTTTTTGAATATTCTCCATTACTTATCTTCTACCACTGGGATAAGGCCACATGGCAGGTGCTCTCTCCTGAGAGCATCACTGTAAAGACTAAGATGGACTGCGACTTCTATTTTACTTTTCATCTAAGCTAAAGCCTATGTTTCTGAACATATGAAGAAGTCGTGAGTAAATGTTCTTTATATTTTACCTAAGAAGATTGTGTCTGTTGTTATTTGTCTAGAGAAAGGTGGGCTGGTTACATTTTCACACTGCTGCTTGTATTTTTTATATCTCTGCTAAGAAATAGGACCACCAAACTTGGTTCCTATTTCAGTTTGTATTTTTAAAATACCAAACAGTTTCCTCCACTTCATTGTTCCTCTCCAAAGCAGTCTCCTCTTCTGCTACCACATGCTGTTGCTCTTCCACCTCCACTTCTCTTTGCTGCTGTTGTTCCAGTGTTCTAAGAACTCTTCATCTTCTCTTATAGTCCTCAGTGTGGCCACCTGCCCTTCCAAGCCTCTCACGTTTTCTTCCAACAGTGCCACAAGCTTGCACTTGTTGCATATGTACACTAGGGTTGCCAGGTTCTTGGCCTGATCCTGATCCTGTATCTTTAGGAGAAGAGAAAGTCAGCCAAGTGCAGGTGTTCTTGCAACCCTGTAATGAGAAAAATCACAAGGTAGAATTCTCCCTTCCCCCTGCACATCTTTTAAAGATACAGAAGACCTCTTGGTTGCCAGGCCCGGCCTCCAAGAGGTCTTCTGTATCTTTAAAAGTTGTGGAGGGGGGAGGGAGAATTCCACCTTGTGGTTTTTCCCATTACAGAGTTGCAAGAACACCTGCACTTGGCTGACTTTATCTTCTCCTAAAGATACAGGATGAGTCTCAAGCCAAGAACCTGGCAACCCTAGAATAGACCTAGTCAGGCCTTCCTCATACATAGCTCCTCCTGGACAGGAAGCAACAAAGGCTACCTGAGTTCTGGTGTGTCTTATGTTTCTATTCTTGTTTTCCAATCCTGCCTTTTGGTCTGTCTTCCAATCCTGATTGCTCTTCAGTCCAGACTCCTCTTTTGTCCTTCAGTCAGGATAACACTTCAGTCCAGACTCCTGGCTTGTTTTCTGGTCCTGACTCCCGGTTTGTCCTCTGATTCTGATTGCCCTTCAGTTCTTAGGGACCTCCCCCTTTACCTCCCCTGTGGAACCCCTCTGTCAAACTCATGTTTGCTCTCCCTGTTCGCTTGCTCTGTTCGCTCGCTCTCTGAAAGCTGGCTTGCTTATTTGTCCTCACCTGTAGATCAGCTGAGACAGCTCCCTCTGCTCTGCTCTGTTAGGAGTCAGGAAACAGAATCAAACAGAATTTGTCAAAATTTGGAGAAATTCAGTCTCAGTATCTTGTAGCAACTTTATTGGTAAGCCATCTGTTCCTGGTGATTTGTTTCTTCCAATAATTTTAAGAGCAGCTTTCACCTCACATTCTAAAATTTCTGTTTCTTCATCATAATGTTCCCCCATGAATGAATCTGTCATCCTTGCATCTATTTTATAGAGTTCTTCAGTGTATTGCTTCCATTTTCCTTTTATTTCATCTTAGCCATCCTAAAAACATAGCAGTATGTTATGATAACAAGCTGGCATCTAGGATCTTGTTTTTCAGTGCCCTTTGTATTATGGGATTGTTTTTTGAGACGAATGTCCTTTTATCCTGTGTGAGCAGCAGTTCTATCCATTGACTTGTACCAGCCCATTTATTTGGATTTTTATTCTTTGCCTCATGATATCTCTGAGCAGGTTAGAAAAAAAGAGTAAATTAAAGCTTAATTTGTCCTCTCTGTGCTATTTCCTCTCTCAACATCTATCCTTGTGTCTAGAACCATCATTGCTACCCCCTCCATGTCCTCTTCTTTATTGCACTCGGGTCCTGCTTGCGGGCTTCCCCCGGGCACCTGGTTGGCCACTGTGAGAACAGGATGCTGGACTAGATGGGCCACTGGCCTGATCCAGCAGGCTCTTCTTATGTTCTTATGTTCTTATGTTATTGTTTTCAGCCAATGGCCATTAAAATATAAAAAAAAATACAAAAGAACATATTTATCAAACATTAAATTTCAATCCGATAAAACATGGATAAAACCCTGAAACTTTGAAAGAGAGTAATAAAAAATTACTACATTTGTTTAGATCAGGAGCACACTCCTAATGTGACAATGTAAAATGGATTCTATGCCATCTTAGGAAAAAGGAATGTACTATTGGGTTTATTTTAAATGAACGACTTCTAAACCAGATTTCCAAACTGTGGTCCGTGACCACCATTCGTCCACAAGCTTCATTCAGGTGGTCTATATTATGTTCCCATTAAATATTAATATTGATTTTAATTGTATTCTTATTACTACTTTTATTATGGTTTATTATAGTTCCTTTTATTATATTACAATTTGAATTCTATGGAATGCAAATTATAATACAATAAAATACAATATAAGAAATAAAAGAATCAATAAAATACAATTAAAAATTATACAGCATCTAGCACAGTGCGTTACAATTGCTACAACAGGCCAAAAAATTATCACATTGTCTGAGGGAATAAAGGTTGGGAACCACTGTTCTAAACTATATCAGTTATTTATTTATTTATTTATTTATTAAACTTATATACCGCCCCATAGCCGAAGCTCTCTGGGCGGTGCACAAGACTAACATCAAAATACAATAAACACATATTAACAATTTAAACACATTAAAAAGATTTAAAATTTTAAAAGATGAAACAATTCCAACACATACTAAAAACATATTAAAATGCCTGGGCGAAGAGGAAAGTTTTAACCTGGCGCCGGAAGGATAGAAGTATTGGCGCCAGGCATATCTCCTCAGGGAGATTGTTTCATAAATCAGGGGCCACCACTGAAAAAGCCCTTTTTCTTGTTGCCACCCTCCGAGCTTCCCTATGAGTAGGCACTCGGAGGAGGGTCTTCGATGTTGAGCGTAGTGTACGTGTAGGTTCATATCGGGGGAGGCGTTCCATCAGGTATTGTGGTCCTGTGCCGTGTAAGGCTTTGTAGGTTAGAACCAGCACTTTGAACCAGGCCCGGAAACATATAGGCAGCCAATGCAAGCGGGTCAGAATCGGTGTTATATGTTTGGACTGCCTGGTCCCCGTTAACAGTCTGGCCGCAGCATTCTGCACGAGCTGCAGTTTCCGAACCATCTTCAAAGGCAGCCCCACGTAGAGCGCATTGCAGTAATCTAGTTTAGAGGTTACCAGGGCATGAACTACTGAAGCGCGGTTCTCTCTGTCCAGATAGGGGCGTAGCTGGGCCACCAGTCGAAGCTGGTAAAAAGCATTCCGTGCCACCGAGGCTACCTGAGCCTCAAGTGATAGGGATGGTTCTAAAAGGACTCCCAAGCTATGAACCTGCTCTTTCAGGGGGAGTGCAACCCCATCCAGAACAGGTCGAACATCCACCATCCGGTCAGGAGAACCACCCACCAGCAGCATCTCAGTCTTGTCTGGATTAAGCCTCAGTTTGTTAGCTCTCATCCAGTCCAGTGTTGCAGCCAGGCATCGGTTTAGCACGTCGACAGACTCACCTGAAAAAGACGAAAAGGAGAAATAGAGCTGCGTGTCATCAGCATACTGATGGCAACACACTCCAAAACTCCTGATGACCACACCCAGCAGCTTCATATAGATATTAAAAAGCATGGGGGACAGAACTGACCCCTGCGGAACTCCATACTTGAGGTCCCAGGGTGCCGAGCAATGCTCCCCAAGCACTACCCTCTGGAGACGGCCCGCCAAGTAGGAGCGGAACCACTGCCAAGCAGTACCGCCTACTCCTAGATCAGTGACAACAAAGGCCATATGTGACAACGAAGATACTTGGGAAAGCACTGTGGAAGTGCTCTAGAAAGTCTTAACAGCTTTGAAAAACACTAGCACTTTCCAGATCTGCAAATTTCTGGTTATTTTGAGTATTAAATGCAAAATACAGTATTCCTTATCTTTCTGAACCCCTTCTTACCAAAAGTACACAACCCCATCCACAGATGGGTGTTTTCCCCTTACTTTTCCTGATTCCTTACTAGTCTGTTCCTTCCGTTGGTCTCTCAAATTCCCAATCTACTCTGGTGCACACAGCCTCTTCGGTCCTTTTACCTACTCAACAAACTTTCCACTTCTCTTTCATCAGTTGCAATGGTTTGTTACTGATGCAGCTCCATAACAGTTAAAATGTTTGTATACATTTTGTGACAATGGAGAACCTCAGCCAATGGGACAAGAGACTGGAGGCATGCAGACAAGCCATGTTAACAGGGCTGGTGCCAGGCATGCATGGCCCCTTGGGCACCAGCCTGCCCCAGGCCTGCAGCACTGTAGCCCAACCCCTCCATATAGCTGGTGCGGGGCTAAAAAACCCACATGAGTATCCCACCTACCTCTATCATCCCTGTAAATTACACGTGCACTCTGTGCACATGCCTGCCATTAACCAAGATGATGGCAGGGGCATCAGCCCCTTAGAGAAGCCTTCACTGCCATCTTGGTTGATGGTAAGCATGCGTGCATAGAGGGCACATCATTCACAGGGATGGGAGAGGCATATGGGGTGTGAGTGCAGGCTTTTTGAAGCCAGCACTGACTGCATTGGGTCTTGTCAGCAACTTTATTTCTAACCAATAGAGATGACTTAGTGGATGAAGTGGCCATTAGAGGAACTCTGGGGGAAAGTGACTCTTATTCATGAGTTCTTGATGTTAAAGGAAGAAAAAGCTGAGAGTAGCCATAAGTGTACCCTGAATGTCAGGAAAGCCAAATTTAATAAACTCAGTAACATCCCAGAAGAGTATAAAGATCAAATAAAGAACAGGTTTGAGGCTTTAAACTTAGTTGTCAGAGAACCCAAAGAACTATGGATTGAAGTCAGACTCATGATCAGGGAAGAATGCAAAAAGACAATACCTCTTGTTAAAAAGAGAGAAAGACCTCATGGATGACTGAAGAAACTCTTAAAATGGTTAAAGAGAGAAGGAAAGCAAAAGCAAAAGGAGAGAGAAACACAGTCAGAACCCTGAATGCAGCAATACAGCGACTAGCACGTAGGGACAAAGAAAACTATTACAATACTTATTGTATAGAAATAGAAAAGGACAACAAAATGGGAAGAACAACAGCCCTATTGCAAAAGATTAGAGAAATGAAAGGGAAATTTAAACCAAGAGTAGGGATGCTGAATAATCAACAGGGGAACACAATGACTGACCGAGATGAAATAAAAGGAAGATGGAAGGAATACACTGAAGAACTCTATAAAAGAGATGCCAGGATGACAGATTCATTCACGGAGGAACCGTATGATGAAGAACCAGAAATTTTAGAATTTGAGTTGAAAGCTGCTGTTGAGGTGCTTGGAAGAAACAAATCACCAGGAACAGATGGCATACCAACAGAGTTGCTACAAGCTACTGAGACTGAATCTGTCCAAATTTTGACAAAAATATGTCAACAAATATGGAAAACCAAACAATGGCCCACAGACTGGAAGCGTTCAATATACATCCCAATTCCAAAGAAAGAGGATCCCAGGGAATGCAGTAATTATCAAACTATTGCCTCAATATCCCATGCAAGTAAAGTAATGCTCAAGATTCTACAACAAAAGCTCTTCCCATATATGGAGCGAGAAAAGCCAGATGTCCAAGCTGGATTTAGAAAGCAAAGAGGCACCAGAGATCATATCTATAAGCATATCATATCATACGGAAAGCGGGATTGGACCAAGATCAAGAAGGTGTGAGAATTGGAGGGAGAATTATCAATAATTTAAAGTATGCAGACGATACCATACTACTAGCAGTAACCAGTAATGATTTGAAACAAATGCTGTTGAAAGTTAGAGGAAAGCACAAAAGCAGGACCACAGCTGAACATCAAGACTAAAGTAATGACAACAGAAGATTTATTCAACTTTAAACTTGACAATGAGAACATTGAACTTGTCAAGGATTATCAAAACCTTGGCACAGTCATTAACCAAAATGGAGACAATAGTCAAGAAATCAGAAGAAGGCTAGGACTGGGGAGGGCAGCTGTGAGAGAACTAGAAAAGATCCTTAAATGCAAAGATGTATCACCGAACACCAAAGTCAGGATCATTCAGACCATGGTATTCCCGATCTCTATGTATGGATGTGAAAGTTGGACTGTGAAAAAGGCGGATAACAGAAAAATCAACTCATTTGAAATGTGGTGTTGGAGGAGAGCTTTGCGGATACCATGGACTGCAAAAAAGACCAATGATTGGGTGTTAGAACAAATTAAACCAGAACTATCCCTAGAAGCTAAAATGATGAAACTGGTTATCATACTTTGGACACATCACAAGAAGACAGGATTCACTAGAAAAGACAATAATGCTGGGAAAAACAGCAGGGAGTAGAAAAAGAGGAAGGCCAAACAAGAGATGGATTGATTCCATAAAGAAAGCCACAGACCTGAACTTACAAGGGTGGTTCACGACAGATGCTCTTGGAGGTCGCTGATTCATAGGGTCGCCATAAGTCATAATCAACTTGAAGGCACATAACAACAACAACAACAACAATAAGTAAGTTTCCATGATAAGTGACCCTAATGAGAAAAAGAGTCCAAGATGTGTGAAACTTTCTAAGAAAGCAAATTCTAAAGGCACAATTTCAAACAATTCCAACAAGGATAAAGGACAGAAGACAGCAGAAGAAGCCAATGTGGCATCAGAAAAAGCTTAGAGATGACCTGGAAACAAACAAAAAAGACACATACAGGAAGTGGAAGGAAGGCCAGACCACAAAGGAAGAGTACAGACAGGTAGCACAGAATTGCAGAGGTGGTGTCAGGAAGGCTAAAGCTGAGAATGAGCTGAGGTTAGCGAGGGATGCTAAAAGCAACAAAAAAGCTTTCTTCAGGTACATCATTAGTAAAAGACAGAGAAAAGAAATGGTGGCACAGCTACTCAATGAGGATGGGAAAATAATAACAGATGACAAAGAAAAGGCAGAAGTGCTCAATTCCAATTTTGGCTCAGTCTTCTCCCAGAAAAGAGTCTGTGATGCTCCTGGGAAATGTGAAGTTGAAAGAGCAGGACTGCAGCTTGAGATTGATAGACAAATGGTCAAGGAATACCTAATCACTTTCAATGAGTTCAGATCTCCAGGGCATGATGAACTGCATCCTAGAGTATTGAAGGAACTGGCTGAAGAACTGCCAGGACTACAGTCTATTATTTTTGCAAAATTGTTGAGGATGGGTGAAGTGTCAGATGACTGGAGGAGGGCCAATGTTTTCCCTATCTTCAAAAAGGGCAAAAAGGAGGAACCGGACAACTACAGACCAGTCAACCTGACATCGATCCCTGGGAAAATTTTGGAGCAGATTACAAAGTGGTCAATCTGTAAGCACCTTGAAAACAATGCCGTGATTTCTAGGAACCAACATGGATTTATCAAGAACAAATTCTGACAGACTACTCTTATCTCATGTTTTCATTGGGTAACCTCCCTCGTAGCATGTGGGAATGCTGTGGACATAATATCCCTCTACTTCAGCAAAGCTTTTGACAAAGTGCCCCATGATATTCTGATTAGCAAGCTAGGGAAATGTGGGCTGGATGAAAGAACTATCAGGTGGATCCACAGCTGGCCCCAAAATCGTACTGAAAGAGTGTTTATCAAAGGTTCCTTCTCAAACTGAACGGAGGTAACGAGCAGAGTAGCGCAGGACTCGGTCCTGGCCCCAGTGCTCTTCAACATTTTTATTAATGACTTGGATGAGGAGGTGCAAGGAATGCTTTATCAAATTTGCAGATAATACAGAATTGGAAGAGCTAGCTAATACCCTGGAGGAGAGAAACAAAATTCAAAGTGATCTTGATAGGCTGAAGTATTGCACTGAAAACAACAGTATGAAATTTGACAGGGATAAGTGCAAAGTTCTACACCTAGGAAAAAGAAACCAAGTGCACAGTATGGGATACTTGGCTCAGCAGTACTACAATACTGCAAGAAGGATCTTTGAATTGTTGATCTCAAGCTGAATATGAGCCAACAGTGTGATGTGGCTGCAAAAAAGGCAAATGCTATATTAGGCTGCATTAACAGAAGTATAGTTTCCAAATTGCATGAAGTACTAGTTGCCCTCTATTTGGCACTGGTTAGGCCTCATCTTGAGTGCTGCGTCCAGTTCTGGTCTTTGCACTTCAAGAAGAATGCAGACAAACTGGAACAGGTTCAGAGGAGGGCAACAAGGATGATCAGGGGACTGGAAACAAAGCTCTTTGAGGAGACACTGAAAGAACTGGGCATGTTTAGCTCAGAGAAGAGAAGACTGAGGGGAGATAGCACTCTTCAAGTGCTTGCAAAGTTGCAGAGGAGGGACAGGATCTCTTCTCAATCATCCCAGAGTACAAAGCATGGAGTAATGGGATCAAGTTACAGGAAGCCAGATTTTGACTGAACGTCAGGAAAATCTTCCTAACTATTGGAGCAGTACAACAATGGAACAAATTATCAACACTGGAGACATTCAAGAGGCAGCTGGACAAGCATCTGTTGGGTATGCTTTAATTTGGATTCCTGCACTGATCAGAGGGCTGGACTTGATGGCCTTATAGGCCCCTTCCAACTCTACTGTTCTATGATTCTACTATTCTAACTTCCTTCAACTATGGGGTATTTTTTTAGAATCATAAGAAACATAAATTGTAGAATTGGAAAATCTTTAAAAGTTGCCAATCTGTTTTTTTCTCTATGAGGTTGCCCCCTTTAATGTCATCATCAATCTTTCAACCATGCACATGTGTACAAGTGTTTTCTACCTGTCCACAGGCCCTCTCCCCCCCTTTTCCTCCCTTTTCCTTTTTTGTGGGGTGATTTAACGCTCACACGGAAGCTTTACTTTCCTCATCAACTTGTATTTAATTACCAATCTGTACACATATTTATCAGTTATGGCTGGGTTCATTCTACATTAAACATCTGCTTTCATCATGCTGTTCTCCCAGAGGAAGGGCACAGGGGAGGCATGAAAGCAAAGGGTACAGGGTAATTCTCTTCCCTTCTCCACCCACCTGCACTGCCTCCACCATGTTCCCCAATTTTTCCCTCTCCCACTGTATTATTTCCACTTCCTACTCCTAGTAATATTTTTGTTTTCTTCTGTCCCACCCACCCCCTTTGCTGGGAAAACATGGTGGTGGTGGTGGTGGCTGGGATGGCACTGGAAAGGGGGAAGAGGCATCACAGTGGGGTTGTTGCTTTACATGGCAAAGCAGTGGTGGGCTGGAAACCCTGCCATAAATCAACAGAATGAAAACATTGAGGCATGTGACTAGGAACCATGACTTTTTTATTTTACTCCTTGGGATGTGCAAGCCTAGCACCACCTGACAGATGGAGAAGAGGGGGGGGGCTTTCACAGGGATAGCTTTTTTAAAAAAACCAGACTATTGCCTACTTATCAGACCCCAGACTATAGACCTCTTATCCAAAAGAAGGAGCTGTATCTTTTTTAAAAAAAAAAATTACCTTTGCTGTCTTCTTTAAAATATAGGGGGGATCCTTTGAGAAAAGTTTGTTTTGCTGATTTTCTTCCATTTTTCTGTCGTGAAAATGCACCATTTTGCATTTTCATAAAACACACAAATGGAGTAACACTCAAAAGTCTTCCTGTTCCTTGATTTTTGAAATTTTTTGGAGTAAATATATGAACACTTTGTTTAAAACATTTTATTCATAATTCGAAAATAAAATAGTTCTTAATCCAATTTTTTTCAGTTTCAATAAAATAACCTTTCAATAAAAAAAGGTTTAGGAAAAAACAAAGAAAATGTTTTTTCAAAAGAAATTCATTTTTTCCTGGGCCTTCATATCTCTACACACTAGTGGGTGGTGCTTGATGGGATGTATTATCCCTGTCTATTGTTATCCCCTCCTCTCAATTATTACTTCACTACCCTCCCTGAATTCTGCAAACCTGAGGTTGATTGTGGACATGCGCGCAAGCATTTTTTAAAATTGTGTGTGGCCATTTCCTTATACAAAACAGTGGGTTAAAAAAACCAAAAGTGTGTGTTGTGTGACCAGCCCAACCAGCAGCTCACTGAGAACACTTTGCCTATGTAAGTAGGGTTGGGGTCTGCATTTTGGTTCTGGTTCGATTCTCACTCCATTGAACTGGCTGGTGATTCCAGTCCATCACAGATTACTTTCCACTACCTTCTATAAATTCCATTTCTCTCTCTTGAAAAAATATCAATATTTCTATTGATTTTTACATGACTCTTTATCGACATTTCCCTAATACCTACTAATATGTTTACATTTGTATTCACATGTAAAAGAGACACATAATTGCAAATCAGGTTTGTCTGATGATTCAGGCTTATTTATTTATTTATTTATTAAATTTATATGTCATCCTTCCTCCCAGTAGGAGCCCAGGTTATCAAACAAAAACACTACAACACTCTAAAACATCATAAAAACAGACATCAAAATATATTAAAACAAAACATCTTAAAAAGCAGTTCCAATACAGACTGGGATGAGGTCTCTACTTAAAAGGCTTGTTGAAAGAAGAAGGCCTTTAGTAGGCAACGAAAAGATAACAGAGATGGTGCCTGTCTAATATTTAAGGGGAGGGAATTCCACAGGGTCGGTGCCACTACACTAAAGGTCCACTTCCTATGTTGTGCAGAATGGACCTCCTGATAAGATGGTGTCTGCAGGAGGCCCTCACTTGCAGAGAGCAGTGATCGACTGGGTATATAACGGGTAAGATGATCTTTCAGGTATCCTGGTCCCAAGCTGTATAGGGATTTGTATACCAAAACCAGAGCCTTGAACTTAGCCCGGTAGCTAATGGGCAGCCAGTGCAATTCTTTCAGCAGTGAGGTGACATGTTGATGATACCCTGCCCCAGTGACCAGATGTGCTGTTGCATTTTGCACCAGCTGCAGCTTCTGGACCAACCTCAAAGGCAGCCCCACATAGAGTGCATTAAAGTAATCCAACGTGGAGGTTACCAGTGTATGAACAACTGTGGTCAGGCTATCCCGGTCCAGAAACGGCCACAGCTGTCTTACCAGCCAAAGCTGACAAAAGACACTCCCAGCGAGGCCTCGAGGTGACTGAGCGTTTTTATTCCCCTTGCTGACGTCGCCGTCTGGGGAACCTTCGTCGCCGTCGCTGCCGGGCCTCTCCAAGCCAGAGAAGGAGGAGGAGGTTGGCGGATGCTCCACGCTGCGGTCACCCTTAGCACAGCCACTTGAGCTCGGCACAGAGCAGCCGCCACCAACGATCCTGGCCTGATGCCAGTGGGTCTACTCTTAGTAGAAGCAGCACCGCCTCCCTTCTGTTGTTCGTTCGACTGTGTGAGGGACTGTGCCATGGCTTGCCCTGCGCCTCCAAGCAGGCTGTCTGTGGTTCGAGAAGACAGACTTGGGACCCCTGGTTTTAGTGGGTCTCTTCGAACAAAAAGCCTTCTACCTAGAGGATAGCAGTTTGGGGGGAGGGGGGCCTGCCTGATTGGTGGATACTAAGGGGGGCATGTGCAGACCGGAGGGGGGTACCATGGGAGGGGTGGGGAGCCATGATATTAAAAGGCTAGACGGCAGATCCTGGAAAGGGGCGGGTGGCAGGCCACGCCAATTTAGGGGAACAAGGGATAGATGCATAATATCTATCCCCTGTTCCAGGCCTGTCCATAACCAGAAGACAACTGGGGGACGCAGGACTCCATCTGACCTTCGACTGCTGCTGTGTAACGCCAGGTCTGTGGTACAGAAAACAATGCTCATCCATGATATGATCCTGGATGAGAATGCAGACCTGGTGTGTATCACAGAGACCTGGCTGGATGAGGCCTCAGCTCCTACGCTGGAGGCCATGTGTCCAGCCGGTTTCCAATACGCACAGCAGCCGAGGGTTGGTAGGCGGGGAGGGGGAGTGGCACTCATCTATCGAGGGTCCTTGGTCTTTGCCAGGCCCCCTCTCCATCAGACCAAGTTTGTTGACTGCATGTACTGGAGGTTGGGCCCAAAGGGCAGTCTAGGGATTCTACTTGTGTACCGCCCACCCCGCAACACAGCAGACTCCCTGACCGAGGTGCTCGAGGTGATCTCGGATGTACGAATGCTGTCCCCCAACCTGTTGGTTTTGGGGGACTTCAACGTGCATGCCGAGACCGTCCTCACTGGAGCTCCTCAGGATTTCATGGAAACCATGACTTCCTGGGAACTGCACCTTAGTAATACAGGGCCCACCCATGTAGCCGGTCATGCTATTGACCTTGTGTTTGTCTCGGGAGGGGAGGGAAGTGCTCTGAAAATGGGGGCTGTTTCTTCCAACCCCGTGTCATGGTCAGATCACTACCTGGTGAATATGGACCTCTCAATGCCACACACCCTCCGCAGGGGACAAGGACCTATTTAGATGGTCCGCCCCAGACGCCTGATGGATCCTAAAGGATTCCTGAATGTGCTGGGAGATCTGGAGCCGGCGGAAGGCCGCCCGGTCGAAACCCTGGTGATGGAGTGGAATAAGGAGATCACTAGGGCAGTAGACCGGGTGGCTCCGAAATGTCTTCTCCCCCTGAATAGAGCTCAGATAGCACCCTGGTATACACCACGGCTCCGGTGTCTGAGACAGGAGGTGAGACAACTAGAGCACCAGTGGCGGAAATCGCGCTCTGAAGACGATTGGACACTGGTTAGAGCAGCAATAGCTGCCTACCAGGTGGCAACAGGGGCAACAAAGAAGGAATTCTTTGTTGCCTCTATTGCGTCTGCAGGGTGTTGTCCCAGGAGGTTGTTCCAAGTGGTCCAAAAGCTGGTCGGTCCAGTTGTTCAGGAACCCATGGAGCATTCTAAAGCCTCCTGTGACATATTTGCTAAACACTTTGCCGAAAAAATCGAGCGCCTGAAGAGCATGATTCCATACGCCGTGGATACAGGAAGTGAGCCATAGCTGCCCAGTTGCATTCCGGTACGCTGGGATCGGTTTCAGCCTCTTCCTTCTGAGGAAGTGGACAAGGTGCTTTCTACTGTGAAGCCAACCACCTGCTTGTTGGATCCTTGCCCCTCATGGCTCATTATGAGCTGCAAAGAGAGACTGAGCGGAGGGATCGAGGCAATAGTAAATGCATCCTTGGAAGAGGGTGCAATGCCATTGGCCTTCAAGGAGGCAGTCATAAAGCCCATCTTGAAAAAGCCCTCCTTGGATCCCCAAGAGTTGAATAACTTCCGCCCAGTCTCTAATTTACCATTCCTGGGCAAGGTGATCGAGCGAGTGGTGGCCAAACAGTTACAAACACACTTGGATGAAGCAGATTATCTAGATCCATTCCAATCGGGCTTCAGGACTGGACATAGAACTGAAACAGCCTTGGTCGCCCTGGTGGATGATATGAGGAGGGCGCTGGATAGGGGAGAATCCACCTTCCTCGTCCTCCTGGATCTCTCAGTGGCTTTCGATACCGTTGACCACGGTATCCTTTTAGATTGCCTGGAGGGATTAGGAATAGGGGGCACTGTTTTACGGTGGTTCCGTTCCTATCTCTCAGACAGGCACCAACGGGTGGCATTAGGGGATAAGGTTTCAGACCCTTAGCCTCTCAATTATAGAGTGCCACAGGGTTCTATCCTCTCCCCCATTCTATTCAACATCTATGTAAAGCCGCTGGGGGCCATCATCAGGAGATTCGGGCTGCGGTGTCACCAATATGCAGATGACACTCAGCTCTATCTCTCGTTTAAGTCCTCACCAGAGTTGGCTGTGGACACCATTTCCAAGTGCCTGGAATCTATAAGTGGATGGATGGGAAGGAATAGGCTGAAGCTAAATCCCGACAAGACTGAGGTGTTGCTCGTGGGAGACAGGGGCAGGCTGGGGGACATAGACCTGGTGTTCAGTGGGGTAAAATTGCCCCTAAAAGACCAGGTCCACAGCCTCGGGGTCATTCTTGACTCCCAGCTGTCCATGGAGGCTCAGATCTCAGCAGTGAGCTGGGCAGCTTGGTATCAATTACATCTGATAAGGAGACTGCAACCCTACCTTCCTGCCCATCTGCTCCCACGGGTGATACATGCCCTGGTCTCCTCTCGCTTAGACTACTGTAATGTGCTCTACGTGGGGTTACCCTTGAAAACAGTCCAGAAATTACAACTGATACAGAATGTGGCGGCACGCTTAATTAAGAACAGCCGTCGCCGTGATCATAACACTCCAGTGTTAGTAGATCTACACTGGCTACCCGTTGTTTACCGGGCCCAATTCAAGGTGTTGCTATTGACCTTCAAAGCCCTATACGGTTTCGGCCCAGTTTATCTGAAGAAGCGCCTCCAGCATCACCAATTATGCCGCCTGACAAGATCAGCCACGCAAGACCTTCTCTCGGTCCCACCAGTTAAGATAGCGAGGCTGGTGCAGACCAGAGAGCGGACATTTTCGATTGTGGCCCCCACCCTCTGGAATTCCCTTCCTTTTGACCTTCGCCATGCCCCTTCCCTGATAGGTTTCCACCGGGCCTTGAAGACCTGGCTGTTCAGGCAGGCCTATGGGATCTCTGGGGTGGGTTGCTTTTAATATTGGTATATTAATTATTGTTGGTGGTTTTTATTGTTTTTATTGTATTTTATCATGTACATGTACGTTGCCTAGAGTGGCCGTTAATTCGGCCAGATAGGCGACTCACAAATAAAATTTTATTATTATTATTTATAGGTCACCTGGGCCTCTAGTGACAAAGATGGATCCAGGAGCATCCCCAGACTATGAAACTGCTCTTGCAGAGGGAGTACGACTCCATCCAAAGCAGGCAACTGGCCAGTTATCCAAACTTGGGAACCACCAACCTACAGCACCTCCATCTTGCTTGGATTCCAGCTCAGTTTACTGGCCCTGGAGCTAGGAACTAAGAAGTCTACACTCCATTGTAACTAGCTGAGGCCCCTGTTCTACCTGGCAAGGCTGTTGTATGCATTAACACACTCAATGTGTCAATTGTGTGCAGCGATTAAAAAATTACCTTCTAAAAACATGACATGGCCACTGGTGTCATGAGTGTGATGGGGAAACGAATGAGTCCTTTTCCCTGCAGTAACTTACAAACACAGAGTCTTTTCTCCCTCCCCTTTTTTTAAAAAAGGGTGGAATCCATCAGCATAATTCCATAGTCATATACCATTCCCCATCCAGATTCTAGGCCAGCCTACCTACAGTCAACAACAAGCAAGCACAAGCCACAAGGACCAATTTCATGCACTCCCCCCTACCTCTCACCTCACAGCGATTAACTCTCTCTTTCTCCCATCTCCCTCGCCTCCCACTTCTGCCTGTTCTGAGAGGGACCTGCCCTTTCAGACAATACGAAGAACAGACAAGTGAGATTACAAACAAAAGTAATGTATTGTTTCTGTTAACTACTTATATTTTTTAGAAAATAAAAAGTCACCGTAACATGTAAGTAAAAAGCTATTTTATCCAGTAAAAATTAGTTCACTTTAAAAAAATATAGTGTAATGTTTTTACAACAAAGAAAGAATATGTACAGAATGAAAAAAATACTAAAGATAAATTGTTTAATTAGTTGACATCAGTTTTTCATAAGTTACTTAGAGCTCAAATGTTTTACCACAAAGGAGTATGTTCAGAATGTATAAAGAAAATAAAAATATTTTCAAATATATCAAATAAAAAATATTTGATCATTTGACACACTTAAAAACTAGAGAAAAGGGGAGAGCACTGAATTGAGCCTATCTGTCTTGGCGTATGGCTTCACCTGGCACTGGGAGTGTTGAAGTCAAACTCCATGGTCATTAATAGAGCCCCTTTTGTGAAGAGGTCAACAGAATGCCAACAAAAGCTGTCAGAAATGTTCCATATTGATTGTTGTGTGTGTGCATCAATCAAATTGCAAAATACCCTTCACCCACCAGCCTAGAGCAAGTAAGCCTTGCCAGGTGGTCCACATTTTGCGATGGTGGAGATGAATGGAAGCAGCTTCTTTACTGCAGTCTCTCAGTTTAGCCTACCTCACAATGTTGTTGGGAGGACAATATAAAAAATAATTTTGAGAATGGATGCACTGGCTACCCAATTTGCTAAGTGCAGAGTCTTTACTCTGTACAAGTACATTACTTGAAGACAATGGTTATACCCTGTAAAAGAGAGCCATATAGGTATTGTGGGACAGTATTGGTTAGAGCATTGCAGGCATGAAGCCCTTTTGCGCATATATTCTCAAAATATTCAAACATGGGTAACTCATTAGCAAACAGAGTAGACAGTGCATCTATTCTCACAATTATTTTTCCAAACAACAACCCTGTGAGGTAGGTTACACTGGGAAACAGCACAGCAGTAAAAATGAGCTTCCATTCAAGACAAGGCTTGCTCGAGTGATGTGTGTTGGAAGTGGGGCAACAGCAACTCCTGTTTTGTTCTTTTGCTTATGTTCCAGAAGGGAGATAGAGTTAGGGTCCTCCAGATGGCTAGGCTTGACTACCTTTACCTGCGATGCTCTGACTGTCTTCCTTCTGTCGTTAGATTGATATGCTCAGGGAAGCTTATCTGCCCCTCCTCCTTCCGCTCTTCCCTCTTCTTCTCTTCTTCGACTGTCCAAGAGAGAGGAGACACTTTTGCCTCTGCTCTCTCTCTCCTGAGCCATGAGGGCAACTCCCAAACCTGGGTGTTCCGCCCCCAACTTAGTTAGTTAGTTAGAACTAGGTATGCCTTTCTATCTACTATGTATCTCTATAAATAAAGTAGCTTTTCTTATTTTACCAAGTCTTAAGTCTCAGTGATTTCAATGCAGGGTAAAAGGCTGCTTTCTTAGGTAAATGCACACACTGGCACACAGCATCAGACTGTTGACAATCTCTGCTAACATTTATACAAATTTACACAACAAAAGGGTTATGGCTGCAGTGGCATCACTAGGGTTGGTGTCACCCAGTGCGGTAACTCATGGTGTCTAAAAAAAATAAAAATAAAAGGAAATTGGTTCCAGGGAGATGCTTCATCGGAGGAAGGCCCCCCCAGAAATGAAACAAGGCTACAAAAGGAGCCCGAGTCCAAGAAGAGAATCTAAACAGAGATAGTTTGGTAAAGCTTTCATAAGAAGAAGAGCTGCTTCAGGACAGGGGTGCTTTTTTCCCCATATGACTCCCCCCCCGAAAAAAACACCAAAGAAAACCCCTGCAATATGTTTTCTTTTCTCTTCAGGGGATGGAGGGGAGGGGAGAAAGAAAACAGCCTGCAGCTGTTACAAAGCCGACTCCAAAAACCTTGCTAAAGCTAACGCAACTCGAGGCTGGGACATACCTCACACCCACACCCCAAAAAAGAGGAAAGGATTAAGTGCGCGGCTCTGAATCGCTAGAAGAGGGGGTGGCAGCCGGCAGCAAGAGCATGGGTGAGGAGGGGGAAAGGAGAATAGATGCCCAGGTGTGAGAAAAGGAGGTGCAGGGGCAAGGAGACAGCCCGAGCTGGAGCAGCAGGAAAGGGAGGGCAATGGCGAGAGCAGCCAGGCTTCCCCGGAGAGGCTGCCCTCTCCACGGCAGCCCACGGGAGAAGCCCAAGGATCGGCTAGTCTGAACTGGGAAGGAGGAAGCTGTGCCTGTTCTGGATCCTCGTGTGCTGCAGCACGGCCCAGTCCAACAACTCCTCCTCCTCCGAGCTCTCGCTGCTCTGAGGGCTCTTTTCAACTTAATCAACCCCAAGCCAAGGGCACAGGGAGAGGCAGAGAAGGAAGCGCCTTCCTGGTGCCTAGGGGCGCCTCTGGGTGTCACCCCCTCTGATGGTGTCACCCAGTGCGGTCTGCACTCCCCGCACCCCCCTAGTGACGCTGCTGTATATACAAATTTACACAACAATGTGGAGGGCATGAATTGGTATGATGAATGAAAGCAACATTATTACTGCTACTGTCCCTCAGCATATCCTACAGGGCTATTTGGTGGATAAATAATAGATAAATAATAGAAATTATTTTTAAAATAGATGCACTGTCTCCCTTATTTGCTAATGAGAGAATTACTTGGCAAAAAAGACCCATAACCCATATAAGAAAGACTTGTCTTGTTCAAATTTCATGGTGGTGACTTAAATTACAAAGTGTTCAGTTGAACGACCTGTGGCTCATATTGAAATGCACTGCGGAGGCCCTTCATAGTCCTGCCCTAATGCTATGGAACTTCCAATTCATTTCTGAGAGACTCCTCCTGATAGGTTAGAGCTTATTCTAAGGGACATAAAATCAAAAAGGAGGTCCTGGAGGTGCTGAGAGGACCCCTGCCATCCCGAAGCCACTCCTACTAGAATGTTACCCCTGGAAACAGGGGTGGGACCATAGCAATGATTGTGATTGGCTGTGCTACCCAGAGATGATTGGCCAGAACAGAAGGACAGAAACATGTCCAGAGTTTCTCTAAATGTGAAGTACTGTATTGAATATGAATGTAAGAAACAGAGAAGGGACTGAACTACAGGTTTGAGGTTTAGGGTGGTTAGGGTGGGCAGTGCCCCACCTGCTCTTGATGAGGGGCCTCCACTTATCATTGTTCTGAGTTTATTAAAATTAGCTTTCCTGAAGTCCAGGGTAAGCATATGGCTACTTTCAGCTTTTGCTTCTTTTATTATCAAGAACTTCAATATAACATGGCTCCCCCCCCCAAGTTTCCATAACTGCCACTTCATCCACTAAGTCATCTATGTTGGGTTTTATATTGTTTTAAATTGTTAATTGTTTTTTAAAAGATGTATTTTAAATTGTATTTGTTTTTAGTTACTGTAAACTGCCCAGAGAGCTTCGGCTATGGGGTGGTATACAAGTATAATAAATAAATAAATAAACAAGTTTGCATGCCGCCCCCTTTGACAGGGAGGTCCCCTCTAGCTAGCATTGGAGAACATCTCTATGCTTGTTTACATGATGTAACTTCCTAAAAGGTGGGATTATTTACCTTCTCTTCCTCCTCCTTTGTTAAAGGATATTGATCCTTTTTTGCATATTCTCTATTAAGCTTGAGGGGGTGAGAAGCATACACATGCTTGTCTTCCAAGATGACCATTACCATGGACTATTTATTTTTCTATCCAAGCTAGAGCCTATGTTTCCTGAACATATGAAAGGTCGTGAGTAAATATGCTTTACACTTTTTACCTAAGAACACTGTGTTGTTTATCTCAATTTAACTAGTGTGCATAAGAGAAGAAGGTGGGACTGGTTATTCTCGATTCCGCTGCTGTGTATATACTTTGCTAAGAAATAGGACTACAAACGGTTCCAATTTCATTTAAACCAAACAGATTATGTTACCCAGAGTAAGATGAGAATTAAACCAGATTTTTTGGGATTTTATTTTGTGTATTTTTAGTGTGTTTATTTTGTTTCCCCCTTTGCTCTGTATCAGACACTAGTTTTAAAAGAGACTTTTTTGGCTGCTGTTTTTTTTTTCTGAGTCGATTTGCAAACCAAGAGCTTCTCAGATCAGCAATAAAGAATGTGTCAGCATGACAATAAAGTTCTTGCCAGGATATTGCCAAAGTTAACTGCTGTTAACTTTGAACAATGGAAGAGCAGGATAAGGATTGCTCTAGAAGTAGATGAAGATTTTTTCCTGTGTTGAAAAACCAAAGCCGCAGGAAGATGCCCCAAAGATAAGGGATTGAGAAAAGAAAAATGCCATTGCAAAAGCCATTATTTTTTATTCCCTTGAAGATGATCAGCTGGTACATGTTAGTGAGTGCAAAACAGCTAAAGAAATGCTGGATAATCTTCAAATCTCATTTGGCTTTACAAGCTTTAAGTCTCAAACCATGCTAATTCAAGAAATTATGAAGCTCAGACTTGATTCAGAGAAAGACTGTGAAAACATAACTTCTTTGATTACTATATTTGGCAAATTGAACTTAACTGGACTTGAGTTTAATGACCAACAGAAGTTGGGTTTCCTTATGGGCACATTAGAAGAGAGATTTGAACCATTTATTTCTCTTTTAAATAACAAATATGAGATTAAGTTTGAACAAGCCATCACTAGACTAAGAGAGAAATGCATTGATCAGAGTTCTCCTACAAGTGGCTCAAATTACCTGGCCAGTGGGAAGGACAAAGGGAAGGGGAAAGCCCCTCCCAAGAACCAATCACAATGCTGTTTTACCTGTGGGAGGCATGGTCACCTAGCTAAGCACTATTACTCACCCAAGAGCTCATCAGCCAATGGTAGCTCTCCAAGTTTCCAACAAAGAGAACAAAGACAGGAGTGAGCAGTGAAGTGGCCAAGTTTGCTGACGACACTAAATTGTTCAGGGTTGTTAAAACAAAGAAAGATTGCGAAGAGCTCCAAAAAGACCTCTCCAAACTGAGTGAATGGGCGGAAAAATGGCAAATGCAATTCAATATAAATAAGTGTAAAATTATGCATATTGGAGCAAAAAATCTTAATTTCACATATACGCTCATGGGGTCTGAACTGGCGGTGACCGACCAGGAGAGAGACCTCGGGGTTGTAGTGGACAGCACAATGAAAATGTCGACCCAGTGTGCGGCAGCTGTGAAAAGCAAATTCCATGCTAGGGATAATTAGGAAAGGTATTGAAAATAAAACAGCCGATATCATAATGCCGTTGTATAAATCTATGGTGCGGCCACATTTGGAATACTGTGTACAGTTCTGGTCGCCTCATCTCAAAAAGGATATTATAGAGTTGGAAAAGGTTCAGAAGAGGGCAACCAGAATGATCAAGGGGATGGAGCGACTCCCTTACGAGGAAAGGTTGCAGCATTTGGGGCTTTTTAGTTTAGAGAAAAGGCGGGTCAGAGGAGACATTATAGAAGTGTATAAAATTATGCATGGCATTGAGAAAGTGGATAGAGAAAAGTTCTTCTCCCTCTCTCATAATACTAGAACTCGTAGATCTCGTTTGATACCATCGACCATGGTATCCTTCTGGGGAGACTCGCAGAGTTGGGTGTCGGGGGCACTGCTTGGCAGTGGTTCCGCTCCTACTTTGCGGATCGTCACCAGAAGGTAGTGCTTGGGGAACATCACTCGACACCATGGACTCTCCATTGTGGAGTCCCCCAGGGATCGGTCTTGTCCCCCATGCTTTTCAACATCTACATGCAGCCGCTGGGTGTGGTCATCAGGAGTTTTGGAGTGTGTTGCCATCAGTACGCTGATGACACGCAGCTCTATTTCTCCTTTTCATCTTCCTCAGGTGAGTCTGTTGATGTGCTGAACTGTTGCCTGACCGTGATAATGGACTGGATGAGAGCTAATAAACTGAGACTCAATCCAGACAAGACCGAGACATTGTTGGTGAATGCCTTCCCTGCTCAGATGGTGGATGCTTACCCTGTTCTGGATGGGGTTACACTCCCCCTGAAAGAACAGGTACGTAGTTTGGGGGTTCTTCTCGACTCTTCCTTGTCTCTCGAGGCCCAAGTGGCCTCGGTGGCACGGAATGCGTTTTACCATCTTCGTCTGGTAGCCCAACTACGCCCCTATCTGGACAGGGACGACCTCGCCTCCGTTGTCCACGCTCTGGTAACTTCAAGATTGGATTACTGTAATGCGCTCTACGTAGGGCTGCCCTCGAAGACAGTTCGGAAGCTTCAGCTGGTGCAGAACGCAGCTGCCAGATTAGTGACGAGGACCAGTCGGTCTTCGTATATAACACCTGTCCTGGCGCGTCTGCACTGGCTTCCTATTTGCTTCCGGGCGAGATTCAAGGTGCTGGTTTTGACCTATAAAGCCTTACACGGCGTGGGACCTCAATACCTTGTGGAACGCCTCTCACGCTATGAACCTACCCGTTCACTTCGTTCAGAATCTAAGGCCCTCCTCCGGGTACCAACCCATCGGGAAGCCCGGAGGGTGGTTACGAGATCTAGGGCCTTTTCTGTGGTGGCCCCTGAGTTGTGGAACAGCCTCCCCGAAGAAGTACGCCTGGCGCCTACACTTCCATCTTTTCGGTGCCAGGTAAAGACCTTTTTATGCTCCCAGGCATTTTAATCTTCTTAACTTTTAAAATCTTTTAATCTGTATTTTAATTTTTGTAGTATTTATTTTGTTTTTGCTGTGCTTTTCGTTGTTTGTTTGTATATGTTTTGTATTTTTATTATGATATATTGTATTTTATTTTGTTTGTTCACCGCCCTGAGAGCTATTTCGCTAAGGGCGGTATATAAATTGAAATAATAAATAAATAAATATAAATTCAAAGAAGCTGAATGCTGGAAGATTCAGGACAGACAAAAGGAAGTTCTTCTTTACTCAGCGCATAGTTAAACTATGGAATTTGCTCCCACAAGATGCAGTAATGGCCACCAGCTTGGATGGCTTTAGAAGAAGATTAGACAAATGCATGGAGGACAGGGCTATCAATGGCTACTAGCCATGATGGCTGTGCTCTGCCACCCTAGTCAGAGGCAGTATGCTTCAGAAAACCAGTTGCCGGAAGCCTCAGGAGGGGAGAGTGTTCTTGCACTCGAGTCCTGCTTGCGGGCTTCTCCCAGGCACCTGGTTGGCCACTGTGGGAACAGGATGCTGGACTAGATGGGCCATTGGCCTGATCCAGCAGGCTCTTCTTATGTTCTTATGCTTTACCTGAGTATAACAAGAGACCTCAGAAAGGAGGATCCAAAGGAAGCAACTTCCTTTTAATGCATAAGGGTCTTATGGCAAATAAATATAAGCCAAAATCAAACAATTGGTTAATTGACAGTGGTTGTAGCAATCACAGTACATTTAATGAGGCTTTATTTGATAATATAAACAGAAATATTCAACGAAAAATTCAAACTGCTAATGGCCAACACATGGAGATTCATGGAGCTGGCAATGCTGTTCTAAAATGCAAATTACCTCATGAAACCATGGGAAACATAGCAGATCTTGTTTTATTTGTAGCTGAATTGAGTTGCAACATGCTAAGTGTTTCTGCATTAGATAAGAAAGGATTTGCAATACATTTCCAGGATGGAAAGTGTACAGCGACCAAAGATAATATTTTGTTTGTACAAGTTATTGAAAATGATGGTTTTTATGAACTGAGTCTTTCAGCTGAACAAGCAAATGCAGCCATAGTGGATAAAGATAAGATCAGCTTGGAGCTGTGGCACTGGCATCTGGGACATTGTGATCCAAAGGCAATCCTGCAACTACAAAAACAGAACCTTGCGACAGGTATCAAGGTAAACCAAGAGTACCATGATAGCACAAACAGGTGCGTAAACTGCATTGAAGAAAAAACAGTTAGGTCCTCATTTCCACCAAGAACAGGAAAGAGAAGCACCAAGATGCTAGAACGTATACACAGTGACCTCTGTGGACCATTTAATGTACCCTCACTTGGGAAGAATAGATATGTTCTAGTTTTTGTGGATGATTTTTCAAGGTACTGTGTCACCTACCTATAAAAGGAGGAGAGTGAAATGCATGAGATGCTAAAGAAATACATCTTGATGGTGAGCATGAAGTTTGAGAGAAAACCAAAAACTCTACAAACGCACAATGGCAGGGAGTTTATATTGCACCAAACAGATAATTTCCTGGAGGAACAAGACATTTTGCACAGGAGGACTGTCAGTCACACTCAAGAGCAGAATGGAATTTCTGAAAGGAAATTTAGATCTCTTCTGGAAATGACTAAATGCATACTGGCTGATGCTGATCTACCCAGCAGACAGCAGGGTGAAGCAATAGTCACTGCAATGTATATCCAAAACAGATTGCCAACCAAGGGCACCACACATACAACATTTCAGTTATGGCATGGCAGAATTCCAAACCTAGGACATATTCAAATGTTTGGAGGCATCGCTTTTGCTTACATAGCAACACAAAAGAGGCAGAAGCTAGATGCCAGAACAGAACAGACTATTTTAATTGGCTATGCTCCTGGTAGCAAAGGCTACAGAGTTATGAACCTAAGAACCGGTGAAGTCAGCATGAGACACGTTGTCTACCTTGATGAGCAAAGCAGAGCTGACAAGAGAGGGACTGTGCTAGATTTCTCAGAAGAGCAAGGGCACCACATCTAATCCTTCACAGATATGCCAATACCCACATACGGGACACCAATGACATCACAGACATTTGCACAACATGATCCAAGCCTTGAGCAAGAGCAAGAGGCAGAGACTGCAGAAAATGAGACTGAGAGCAATACAGACGCAGATGAGGATGTCAAAATGACTGGGCTGGAAGATGCTGCAGGACCAGACCAGATCCCAGAACAGGCTCCTAGATGCTCATCATGAACCAACAAGGATGTAACATCTCTACGCCTGTCCTACCTCGCATAGTCGGCACTACCTAGTGAACCATCAATTTGGGAGGAGATTAAGCAGATGCCAGCATCCGAGGCTGCTCAGTGGAGAAAAGCTTCTCGGGAGGAGACGGATGCTCTGTACAAGAAAAAGACATGAACCCTGACAGAACTTCCACCAGGCAAGAAAGTCATAAAGTGGAGATGGGTGTTCAAGGCCTTTTTCCCTTGATGGAATTGTTTGCCATTGTGCCTTTAGAATTTTGTTTGTTAGAAACTCCAACCATGAAGTTTTCCATGTTGTGGCCAAACACATTCTTCCCAATTCTTGTGAGGTGCAACCCATCACTTGCCAGCAGTCCATCTTCCAGAAAGCGTGCGTAGCCTGTGGTCCCAGAATCCAAAAGGCTCAGAGAGCACATGTTCAGAACTCACAGTGACTCTGAACACACAGCCTCCTGGGGTTACTCCAGGTCACTCACCCCTTTGCCTTTGTCCCTTCCTCCCTATATCTCCACTGCCAAACTCCTATTAGCTCTCCCTGTTAGCTTGCTCTTTTTGCTGGCTCGCTTGTATATTCTCTGGACCAGCTGAGACAGCTCCCTGTGCTCTGCTCAGTTAGGAGTCAGGAAACAGAATTTAGCAAGAAAAGAGGCTTTGAAAATGCATTTGGTGGTTGCAAATATATGTTATTGACTGTTCTGGGCACATCAACAGCAATGACCACATTTTCTTAACACACATAAGAAAAGGCAGTATATCAGAAATTTAAGAGATAATTTCTAGTAAGGCAAATTGAATTAGTCCATGGATAATGTAGTTTGTGATGCACAGAGCAGTTTAAGAAGCATTCTAATAATTATTATATGTAACTTGTCAAGGAGGACACAATGGTGATGCTGATCAGCTCATAAGAAGCTATAGAATAAGAAGCATATGTAGTTCAAAATGAAATTAATTTATTTAAAGAACAGTTTGTAACACAATTATTCTTTTTAATTATTTGGTAAAAAATAATTTATTATAAAATGAAATTAACTGACCAGTTACAGCAGTTTTCCCTTTTGGCTTACATTTTTATCCGTAACATACAAAATTGAAAATGTAATGGTTTTTCTGTTTAAAATGTACTGAAATAAGAAAATGATAGTGTATGCGAAACATACCAAGGTGTTTTTTCTAATGTTCATGATGGTCTGTGAACCTGAGGTATATTGAAATGTCAACTTGAATAATGCTATGAATACATTACTTAAAGAGGCAGAGAGAAGCAGACTTACTACTTTAAGCAGCATATAATTGACTCCTGCTGAGCTGCCTCTGTGGATTTAAAAAAGGGTGTGTGGTTAAGGATATAGGTTAAGAATACAACAATGAATTGTAATGGCTACCATCAACACCTCATTGACAGAAGTTAAGGGGAATACATATTCAAGCAATTTGTATAGAACTTGACATTGATACAATTATCATTCTTAATATCAGAATTTTAGAGGCAATTTTTTTAAGAAATCCATTTTTGAAAATAGCTGTGGAAAATTGCTACATAAAAATCTGATCTGCAAAGAAAGAAAAGAATTGAAGAAATAGAAAATTCAGTATCAAATCCACATTTGGAGGAATTCTCGCACATCTCTAGTAGTGGGTGTAGTGAGAAATGTCACAAAGCAAAATATCACCACACATGTAAAAAAAAAAAAATCTGTCCACACAATTTGCTTCAGTACGTCCACAGTTCGGTTTCATGTGATTTTATGTTGGATTTTTTTCCTTCACGGCATGATCTGCAGATTAAAATGTAAATGTACTGCCTTCAACTCGATTCCGACTTATGGCGACCCTATGAATAGGGATTTCATGGTAAGCGGTATTCAGAGGGGGTTTACCATTGCCTTCTTCTGAGGCTGCTGAGAGGCAGTGACTGGCCCAAGGTCACCCAGTGAGCTTCATGGCTGTGTGGGGATTCGAACCCTGGTCTCCCAGGTCATAGTCCAGCACCTTAACCACTATGCCACACTGGCTCTCATCTGCAGATTAGGAAAATCCAAATTAAATGTGCAGGGAAAGTGCAGGCTGCCACTTGGGTGTAGAAAAAAGTTAATGCATTGAATTATACAGCCACAAGAGTGCCTGTATCCTACAGCCAGCATGGATTTTTTACATTCTGCAGTGTTAAATTGAAAATACCCCCATGCCATTCTGCTGCTTCCCATAAGTTCTGGTTCCGGTTGACGGCATCGGGTGAGCTTTTTGTCTCATCATTAGCTTTTGCCAGTTTTATTTTTCTAAACAACTATTTCACCCTGGCTGAAGTCGAGAAACCTCATATCTCAATGCCTTTTAACTCCTAACTTATTAATTTATCAACTTAACTGGCTGAAGAAACGTGTGGGGTTAAGTGTTAATTAATTGGCGTCCTTGAAACTTAACACACCATCAGATAGCAGACAGCAAGGAGCTACATTCTAATCCTTTATACTTTATACTTCATCGGGAAATTACAGCCAGATAATGGTACTAACAAGGAAAGAGAGAAAAGCTCTCGGATTCCCCCCTCTTCTTGAAAGCCTGCCAGGAAAGGAAAAGAAAAAGAAGAAACAGGAAAAGGTTCAGGAGAAATCATCCCCAAGGTTGGCTGAAAACCCAATTAAAGAAATAAGAGGACAGCAAAAAATTACGAACTTTTTCCCAAACAAGCCACAGTACTGTACTGAATGGGATAGCTGGCAGGCTGCAGCCACTCCTTCGGACTGGTCTCTTCCCCTTAAGGGCTTTTCCCATAGCTCATGGAGGGAACCATTTGCTGTGAACCTGGCTGATGAAATAGAGTTGGCTGAAAGCCAGAATTTAACAAATGTAACTTCTCCAAAAGGGGCCAGCTATGTAACGTCTACAAAAGTTTGCGAACAGTCCCCTGATAATTCCTTACAGGAGGCCACTGACGTGTCACACATCTCTTCCACAAACCAGAGCGCCTGTATATCTCATCACAAGGGGGTGGGCTTTCCCCCCGGATGGCCTCTAGATCATGTTGACAACCCCTCTTTGAAAGACGATCTTCCCGGACAAGGCCCGTCCCTATGAGATTGGATGCTTATGATGACATCAGATTTGGAGCATGTTAAAACATATTTAAATGAATGCAATTCACTGTTGACAACCTTAGTCACTTTGCAACGAAAATCTTATCCACCTCATTCGACTACTGTGCAAGCTCAACCGGTAAAGCCCATTGTTCCTGTAGAGCTACCCCACCAAAAGTCTGTTCGGTCTAAAAAAAGGCGACCGGTGCCTACTATAAAAAAGAGCAAAAATATAAAGTCATATAAAACACCAAGGAGAAATAGGATGAACTTTAAAAAACTTTTCAGCCTGTTGAATAATCTCACAGAAGAGGTTCAAACAAGGTCAAGATTGACACTGGACAAACATCTCCCCAAGGACTGCCCTTTGGTCCCCATGGAAAGAGGACCTGACCCACCTCCTCTGCTGCCAATTATAAAAGAATTAAGTACTGACCCTACCCAGAGTCAATCTCATTTTATTCCCCACCAGGACCCTTGGCAAGAAGAAGCCCTGGTTGATCTGTGGAATGCGGAGATGACCCGGGCTGTTGACACGATCGCTCCTGCGCGCCCTCTCCTGTGTAGAGCTCATACAGCTCCTTGGTACACTCCAGAGCTGAGAGCGATGAAACAAGATAGGAGGCGGCTTGAGCGGAGATGGAGGCGAACTCCCGACGGATGCAATTATGCGCTGGTTAGTGCTTCTACCAAGCTGTATGTGGGAGCGCTGAGGGCGGCAAAAAAACATTTTGCTGCCACTATTAAGTCATCTCTTTGCTGCCCAGCGGAGCTTTTCACAGTGGTCCGAGGGCTACTCCATCTAGACCTTCAGGACACGGTAGAATCATCGGTGGCCCGCTGTAATGAGTTTGCTGAGCATTTCCAGCATAAGATCTTATGCATCCACCGGGACTTAGACTCCCAATTTATAGCAGTTGATCTTAACGAGGTGTCCGGAGCACAGTCTTGTCATGTTTTATTGGATGAGTTTCAGTTGGTTCAGCTCGAGGACGTGGACAAGGTGCTTGGACAGGTACGCGCAACCACTTTGGTACTGGATCCGTGCCCCTCTTGGCTAATAAAAACCAGCAGGGATGGAACAGTTGACTGGGCCAAGGAAGTGATAAACGCCTCTTTACAAAAGGGAGTGGTCCCTGGCCGTCTGAAAGAGGCGGTGGTGAGACCACTTCTGAAAAACCCTTCCTTGGACCCAGAAAATTTCAACAGTTACAGACCAGTAGCAAATGTTCCATTCCTGGGCAAGATCTTGGAACGAGTGGTTGCTAGCCAGCTCCAGGCGCTATTGGATGAAACTGATTATCTAGATCCATTTCAATCGGGTTTTAGGCCTGGTTTTGGCACTGAAACAGCCTTGGTCGCCCTGTATGATGACCTATGTCGGGAGAGGGACAGAGGGAGTGTAACTCTGTTGGTTCTCCTTGATCTCTCAGTGGCTTTCGATACCATCGACCATGGTATCCTTCTGGGGAGGCTCGCAGAGTTGGGAGTTGGAGGTACTGCTTGGCAGTGGTTCCGCTCCTACTTGGCTGGCCATCTCCAGAAGGTAGTGCTTGGGGAACATTGCTCGACACCGTGGGCTCTCCAATGTGGAGTTCCGCAGGGGTCGGTTCTGTCTCCCATGCTTTTTAACATCTACATGAAGCCGTTGGGTGCGGTCATCAGGAGCTTTGGAGTGCGTTGTCATCAGTATGCTGATGACATGCAGCTCTACTTCTCCTTTACATCCTCTTCAGGTGAGGTTGTTGATGTGTTGAACCGTTGCCTGGCCGCGACAATGGACTGGATGAGAGCTAACAAACTGACGCTCAATCCTGACAAGACTGAGATGCTGTTGGTGGATGGTTTCTCTGATCGGATGGTGGATTCACACCCTATCCTGGATGGGGTTACACTCCCCCTAAAGGAGCGGGTTTGTAGCTTGGGAGTCGTTCTAGACTCTTCCCTTTCACTTGAGGCTCAAGTAGCCTCGGTGGCATGGAATGCATTCTACCATTCATATCCTAGCAACTCTCAGCACCCTGCACATACTACACTTCCCAGAATTCTTTGTGGGAAGCCATGACTATCTAAAGTGGAATAAAGGTCTGGTGTGGATGTGGCCTGGGACAACTTTGACCTAAATTTGGGTGGGAGAGTACATGCACCTACTGTAGAATAAAAAGGTGGAGGAAACCCTGAAAAACAATGATATTGTTCACAATGTTTTCCTTTTGGAAAGGTAAGGGGCTTCCCCTCTGCCCACTGCCCACCGAGCCAATCTCCTCCTCTCCACCTCCCCAATTCCTTCCCCTCATCCCTCTACCTTCCTCCCCACCCCCACCCTTCCAACCCTTCTTGTTGGTGCGTGTGGAATTGCGTGTCCATCTCTTTACAGATGTACAGCAAGACGTTCAAGAAATCCAAGCATAGACAGAGAACTTGTTTAAGAGTCCTTTACTTTGGACATTAAGGTAGCAAAAACAGCATACACGATTGCACCACCTCCCTAGCAAGAACTTCTTCCCCCACAGAGCTTCTTTCGGTTTCTCTCCAGCCTTTTGTAGATAAGATTGGCCTTGCTGGGCACAGCTGCCTGCCAACGTCCTTGGTGCTCATCCTGGCTGGATTAACCCCATAACTACATGTGAGGCGCATACGCACGTACACACATATCCAACAGCCCCCACCTGTGTCTCACATGTACATAATTTATTTATTTATTTATTTCATTTTTAAACCGCCCATAGCGAATAGCTCTCTGGGCGGTGAACAAAACAAGATTAAAATACAATATTACAATAAAATTACAATAAAATCAGCAACAAGTTAAACAAAAAAAAAATTAAATGAAACACATTGAACATTAAAATGCCTGGGAGTATAGCCAGGTCTTAACCTGGTGCCTAAAAGAAAGTACCGAAGGTGCCAGGCGTATCTCCACAGGTAGACTGTTCCACAGTTCGGGGGCCACCACAGAAAAGGCCCTAGATCTAATAACAATCCTCCGGGCATCCTGATGAGTTGGTACCCGGAGGAGGGCCTTGGATATTGAACGAAGTGAACGGGTAGGTTCATAGCGGGAGAGGCGTTCCACAAGGTATTGTGGTCCCACACCGTGTAAGGCTTTATAGGTCAAAACCAGCACCTTGAATCTGGCTCGGAAACAAATAGGCAGCCAGTGCAGGCGGGCCAGGACAGGTGTTATATGCGCAGACCAGCGGGTCCTCGTTAACAACCTGGCTGCCGCATTTTGCACTAGCTGAAGTTTCCGAACGGTCTTCAAGGGCAGCCCTATGTAGAGCGCATTACAGTAGTCCAGTCTAGAGGTTACCAGAGCGTGAACAACTGAGGCGAGATCGTCACTGTCCAGATAGGGGCGTAGTTGGGCTACTAAGCGAAGATGGTAAAACACATTCCGTGCCACCGAGGCCTCTTGAGCCTCAAGCGACAAGGAAGGGTCAAAAAGGACCCCCAAGCTACGAACCTGTTCCTTCAAGGGGAGTGTAACCCCATCTAGAACAGGATGAACATCCACCATCTGGGCAGGTAAAGAGCTCACCAACAGTGTCTCAGTCTTGTCTGGATTAAGTTTCAGTTTATTAGCTCTCATCCAGTCCATTATCGCGGTTAGGCAACGGTTCAGCACATCAACAGCCTCACCTGAAGAAGGTGAAAAGGAGAAGTAGAGTTGCGTGTCATCAGCGTACTGATGGCAACGCACTCCAAAACTCCTGATGACCACACCCAGAGGCTGCATGTAGATGTTAAAGAGCATGGGGGACAAGACCGACCCCTGAGGGACTCCACAATGGAGAGTCCAGGGTGTCGAGCAATGTTCCCCAAGCACTACCTTCTGGCGACGATCCGCTAAGTAGGAGCAGAGCCACTGCCAAGCAGTGCCCCCAACTCCCAACTCCGCGAGCCTCCCCAGAAGGATACCATGGTCGATGGTATCAAACGCAGCTGAGAGATCAAGGAGAATCAACAGAGTCACACTCCCCCTGTCCCTCTCCCGACAAAGGTCATCATACAGGGCGACCAAGGCTGTTTCAGTGCCAAAACCAGGCCTAAAACCGGATTGAAACGGATCCAGATAATCGGTTTCATCCAAGAGCGCCTGGATCTGGCCGGCGACCACCCGCTCCAGGACCTTGCCCCAAAAAGGGACATTCGCCACCGGTCTATAGTTGTTCAAAATATCTGGGTCCAAAGAAGGTTTCTTTAGAAGAGGTCTCACTACTGCCTCCTTGAGACTACCAGGGACTACTCCCTCTCTCAAGGAGGCGTTTATCACCTCTTTGGCCCAGCCGGTGGTTACAGCCCTGCTGGCCTTCACCAGCCAAGATGGGCAAGGATCAATACATACAGGCATTTACAACTTTACATTCTACAACTCATCATTTACAGTACAGTTTATGTTCAACTTGCAACATTGGGCATTGATCTCTGAAAGCTTTATTTATTCACTGAATTTGGGTTTCACACAAGTCACATATAACATTTCTGCATCCATTTCACGTTCACTGTATGCACCTGGGCCGCTGACTATACCCACTGTGAATCTGTCCAGCGGTTTCCCTATGTTAGCCCTCTCGGAGCGCCTCAAGGGAACTGGAGCTTCGGCTCCCACTGTACCACCACTATCTGCACTTGTACTTGGCATTGCTTGTTCAGGTGATGTCAGATCATCAGCTTTTCTTTTCTTTGTTTTATGTTTGCCCCATATTAATTCATTTAGAGCATCTTTCAATGGTATTTGAGTCTCTTCTGTTTTCACCCCTTGCGTTGGTGCATTGTCTGACCCATTTAGAACAACAGACTGGTTTTGGTCCCACGGCTTGACTGAGATCTTTATGCTCCTACTCAGTACAACTTGCTGTGTCTTAGGAACCCAAACCCTGTAAAAAGCATGTTGGAAACCCAGCACAAATGCTTCCTGTGCTCTGGGAGCCAGTTTCCCATGCCTTTTTCCCTTTGGAATATGTACCCAGCACCTACCCCCGAACCGTTCAATGTGTTGCACCCTCGGCTTTCTTCCCGTGAGTTTCTCATAGGGCGACATCCCAATGAGACTGTGTAACACCCTGTTGTGTATGTATGTTGCATACAAGATGCACTGTCCCCAAAATGAGCCTGCTAGGCTGGAATTCCCCAACGTGGCTCTCATCGATTCCTGAAGGGCTCTATTTTTTCTCTCTGCAACCCCGTTAGAAAACGGAGAAAATGGAGCTGTGAAGTTTTGTTCTATTCCCTTGCTTTCCAGGAATTCATGCAATGCTCTGCCCGTGAATCCCCCCCCCCTGATCTGAGTGTATACGTTTCACTGTAATGCCATGCTGTGTTTCAATCCTCCTGATAAACAGACGTAGCTTCTGTTCTGCCTCATCTTTCTTTTCTCTTCAGTAAATAAACATGACAGTACCTCGTAAAGTCATCTACCACGACCATGAAGTATTTAGCACCCCCTCGTGAACTTTGTAGGCCCTGACAGATCAACATGAATCAGTTGGTAGGGAGCGGTTGTGGAGCATTCCGCCTCTTTATTGATGGGTGCAACCGTAGCCTTCGCTTTACAACAGGCATCACAATCCATCAGTTGCCCACACTCTGTCAGTTTCATGTTTTCGCTATGTGTAGGGGTTTTCTTAATTGTCTCATAGTTTGCATGTCCTAACCTTCTATGCCAATCTTGCACACAGCCGTTATGTGTCTGTCTCTCTGCACTCAACGCAGCACACCCTGTATGATTGCTCTGTATGATGAACTGTGAATCTGTTAGGCACCCTTGCATGCAGACCTCACCCTTTCTTTGCACAACACATTTCTCTTTATCAAAGATTACAGTATAACCAATATCAACTAACTTCTTCACAGATAGAATATTACTGGCTAATTGGGGTACATACAAAACGTTTGTCAGAATTCCCAGCTTACTCAACTTTACCGTGCCTCGTGCCAGAACGTCCCTCCTGGATCCGTCAGCCAACAAAACAGAGTCTTTTACTGCTCTCAACATGTGAAACAAACTTAGGTCCTTTAAAAGACAATGGGAAGCACCGCTGTCACACACCCATTGCGTATGGATGGTTTGAGGTTTTTCTGCACTTACGAAGTTCACACTTGACTGCTTCCAGCCACAGTCTCTGCTTTTCCGCCTGGCTGCACAGTTCCTTTGTATATGGCCCCGTGCTCCACAAAAATAACAGGTTTTCAGCCCCTGCTGCTCCTTGAAGTTAGACTGCTTGCTTTTGACAGCTTCCTTTAGCCCAGTCCTTCTCGACTCCTGTCTTCTCTGCCATTCTTGGTTCAGTTTTTCCTCCACAAAGTCTAAATTCAGACCTCCGTCTGGCATAGCCTCCATTGACATCACGGGATTATTCCAGGTTTCGTCAAGTGAAGACAACACTATGTACACCTTCTGCAGATTCTGCAAATAAACGTCTGAATTCTGTTAGATGCTCGGTCATGGTGCTTTCCTCAGTTAGACACATCTGGTACAGTTTCCTCGCCAAGCCAAGTTTGCTCCCCGCTGTTTGTTGTACATGGACAGTTTGTAACACATCCCACATTCGTTTTGCTGTGGGCTCGTCTCTCACATATAGTAATTGAGAGTCAGAGAGTGCCAAAGTAATAAAAGCCTGGGCCTTCTCATCCTTACACATCCAGGCCGCCTGGGGAACTGCTGGTGGGGCAGTGTTGATAACTTCAAACAAGTCTTCTTTAATCAGAAATGCTCTCATCCGTAGTTTCCAGCTGGCATAGTTAGTCTCCGTGAGACGTTCCATTGGCATGCCTGCCGACATATTCACTGCCATTGTTGCTCACCTTTTCAAGGCACGATCAAGCAGCCTTCCGGAGCTCTGACTTGGATCAGAACCGTCTTCACTGTGTTGTAAATTGCGCCGGATCTGGGTCTATAACCCTGTTGGTGCATGTGGAATTGCGTGTCCGGCTCTTTACAGATGTACAGCAAGACGTTCGAGAAATCCAAGCATAGACAGAGAACTTGTTTAAGAGTCCTTTACTTTGGACATTAAGGTAGCAAAAACAGCATACACGATTACACCACCTCCGTAGCAAGAACTTCTTCCCCCACAGAGCTTCTTTCGGTTTCTCTCCAGCCTTTTGTAGATAAGACTGGCCTTGCTGGGCACAGCTGCCTGCCAACGTCCTTGGTGCTCATCCTGGCTGGATTAACCCCATAACTACATGTGAGACGCATACGCACGTACACACATATCCAACACTTCTCTCCCCCTTTCCCCTCCTCCCCTCTCCCTGCCCCTCCCCCCGGTCAGTTTCACCTATGCTAAGCATGATTGCACAGGAGTAAATCCCACTGAATTCATGCAAATGATCAGACACCTTTCCCCTCCCCATTCCCCTTGCTCCTCTCCTTCCCTCTCCGTCCCCTCCTCTCCTCCCCTCCTCCTCCCTTCTTTCTCCATCCCCCTTCTTCCTCCTCCCCTGCCCACTCCATTCCCCCTCCCTCCCACTTCTCCTCCCCTGTGGTCAGTTTCTCCTATCCTAAGCATGATTGCATGGGAGTAAATCCCACTGAACTAAATAATCATTATCAATCCATTCTCAGCAAACTTGCACAGGAACCTATTTCTTACCTCTCAGATTAAAAAGCAGAGAAAGTCACTAATAGGAAAAAAACACCTTGCAGTTTAAGAATGTACCTACAGCCAACCGATATTTCTAACAAACTTTAAAAAGCAAGGAAATTGGTCAGCTATAGTGAATGTACCAGGGGAGCAGGAGACCTGACCTCCTCTCTGGGATATTGTACTGCCCTATAAATGTGTCAAAATGCAAACACAATTTGGGTTGATCTTTCATAGTCCAATCCACTTCCTGTGTAGCTTGGAAGAATTTGTTAACAGGTGCCTCTGAGTGAGTGATGGCAACACTCAGCCCAAATAACAGAAACAAGACATGTGCTGCACTGATCTTGTTTTAGCAGGGAGGAAGCAACAATATTGACAGTTGATATAGTTCAGATAGTCACTTTAAATATTTACTTTGCAATTTTAGTGAAGGTTCCTGTAGTAAATCATTTTCTTTTGCTTCTGTTTCTGTGAATATGTGAAGCACAGCAACACTTTGTATAATTTACACTAAAAAAACTCCAAAAACAATTGTGGAATTATGCCACTGACTATTCTGCTGAATAATCTCCAATGGACATGAGGAGTGTCACAGTTTGCACAAGATAAAACAGTGGGAGGTGATATATATTCTAGCAAACTTCTAGGTGTGTTCTATGTTTTTAATTGACCATGCCCGCCTTTCCTTAAGTGGACTGATTTAAGCATAACAGGCTGAAAACATGCATCTAGGGCAGTCAAGTATGTTTTTCCAACAGCTAGATTCATTGGTTAAGTAGCAACATATTGTAATCAGTCTGATTTTACAAAAAAACTACAATTTCAGATTCAACTGTTAATGCACCCAAAATAGAAATAGAATATAACCTCCAGTTTGAAACACAAAAGACTGTCTTCACATATGACACTGACCAATAAAAGTCTTTGAAATTAACGGAAATACATTTGACACACATTTCTTGGGTGAATAATATTACATATTACAATGCAACCGTAGTCAAGCATCTAGGGAGCGTGTACTAAGAACAATAACCATAACTTTCTTGTACAAGTCAATGTGATTGACTTCTTAATTTTGTAAAATATTTACTGCATGATAGACCTTTCATAAACTTATAAAAATGTGTGATAAACACACAAGAAAGATTTCTTAATGGTAGGTGCACAATACAGAATATTCCTCTAGGGTTATTGTCAAGGACTGTGAATGTACCCCATGATCCGATTTGTGGTTCTAATTTATAATTACAGATCAGGCCCAATCTGGTCTGGACAGATCCAGATCTGAATATGGATCACTATCCAGACATTACATATCTCTGGAAACCCCACTGATTTACATTGCATAACCAAAATGGCCATCACTTTCTTGCTTTGTTTTACCTAGAGACATGAAATTTGGAGACATAGTAGCTGCTACACACAGGATTAAACCAGCCAAGTTGCAGGTAGATAGTTCGAGGGGTTTTCATGCTAGCTGCCTTTAAAGTTTAAAATGTTTTAACATTAAAACAGGCATAACAGCTTTTTCACACAGGGACATGACATTTGGTGACTTGGTAGCCCCTATAGAGGGACTTAACTCTTCCAAATTTCAGGTGGGTTTCCAGTGGTTTTCATGCTGCCCACCATTAAAGTTTGTTTTTCCAAAAAAAAAAAAATTAAAAGACTGTGAGTCATGCTAATTCTCATGTTCCTGTGCTTGTCTTACAGGGGGCCAATAGCAGTAGTGAGTGAGGGGGAAAATACTGTTTCATATTAATAATATTCACTGTGGTTAGCTATTGTAAATAATAATAATAATAATTCTTAAACCAAATGTTGGCTAATATGCCCACAAGGTTTGGCTTGCTGGCTAGCTAACAATAACAATAATAATGTAACCACACAAGCTAGCTGCTTCTTGTTGTTTGTGGGTAGCAACTGGGATGATGGTGATGATGACGATGGAGAAGGAGAAGGAGAATTTGGAAAGCTGTGGCTAAATATGCCCACAAGGTTTAATAATAATTCTTAGCAATCAGAATCAAAATAAAATAAAACACAGACAACAAACTTTTTTATATAAATAAGGATGAGACTGGGATTGATTTGGAAAGTACAGAAAACATACATAAGCTGAAGAAATGCCACCCAGCCCCCCCAAACACTTCTAAGAACAGAACTTATAAAAGATTTCTGCGTTTTACGACTTCATCCTTTCCAAGTACTGTGACTGGAGATTGTTGGGTGGGATGATAGTAGGGTTGCCAGATCTCTGGTTTTCAGCCGGAGTCTTTGGCAAAAGGGGGCCGTCTCCAGTCTCCAGCCATATTCTCCTTAAACATGTGGATCCCTGGTTTTCCAGCGGCGTCCCCAGCCACGCATGCATACGCCAAAGGCTCTGGCCGCCCGCTCTTTCCCAGTCAGCCATCCTCTGCTTGCTGCTCGCTGCCTCCCCTCCCTCCTTCCTTCCTGCCCAGTTGATGCCAAGGAGCAGCACCACCACTCAGTGGCATCCCAAGGGGGGGTGGAGGGGTGGCCCGCCCCGGGTGTAGTCAATAAGGGGGTGCAATAAAGATGGAGTAGGGTTACCAGGTGTCCGATTTTCAGAGGGAGTTTCTGGTTTTGGGGAATTCCCTTTGGGTCTCCAGCTAATGTACCTTAATCTCCGGACTCTCTGCTTCAATTTTAAAAAAAAATTAAGTTTCTAGGTGGTCTGGTTCCCAAGATATACACCAAAACGTCAGCCGCCCCCGCAACTGTTTAATCTGTTTATTAACGGATCTGTATAGCAGCTCTTAGCAGAGCTTGGAAAATTTACTTTTTTAAACTACAACTCCCATCAGCCCCAGCCAGCATGGCCACTGGATTGGGCTGATGGGAGTTGTAGTTCAAAAAAATTACTTTCCCAAGCTGGGGCTCTAACCCCGCCCTTTCAGGATTGTAGCCAATCAGGGAAGCCAGGGTTGTGATTTGTTGACCCAGGCAGTGCTTGGGCTTCATTGCAACATCAGAAAATGGTGGTTTTCAGATCTTCAGTTTCAGTAATAAGTAAGAATATGGCTTAAAGTTTTTTTTCTGTTGTGTGCCCCAGGCTGACCCTGGGCTGTTGGAGAGGGCAGTGCTTTGAAAACCTTGGCAATATGAAAGTATTTAATCCAATATGCTAATCCCATGTACCTGGAGTAAACCCCATTGGATTCATTAGGACTTACTTTTGAGTAGACATGGTTAGGATTGTGCTGTAAATTAATGGGACTTCTGAGTAAACATAACAAAGAATTGTGTTTGTGTTGTTAATCTTTCCCTCCCTCTCCAATCCAATTTTTAAAGCAATTAGGCAGGGTTTATCTAGGTATCACATTTTTTATTATGTAGGAAACTAATACTGATCTTTTAAAAAAATGTTCTGCAATGACCAACTGGTTTGACAATAAACTATTATATGAGGTGTATTTTTACAAGTGTGTGTGTGTATGGAGTCTTTCCAACAATCCTGTGAGGTAGGGTTGGTGATTGGAAACCAAGGCAGCTCACAATAAGAAATAAATCCCTTTAAAAACCAATAACCATAAAACAAGTATGAACAGTTGCAAAACAGCTTAAAGTGGCATGATTCTGAATTTTGGGTTGGGTGAATGAAGTTTATTTATTTATTTTGCCAGGGCGGCAAACAAAAGCACTAAAACACTTTAAAAATCATAAAAACAGACTTTAAAACATATTAAAACAAAACTTATTTTAAAACATTTTTAAAAGCTGTGACTCCAAAAATTATTTATGTATTTTATTTACAACAGTTATATACTGCTTTATTGTAAAATAAAATCTCAAAGCAGTTTACAGAAAGAATTAAAACAATAAAATTATTGGCAAAAACAAAGACGTATTGAAAAACATTCAAATTAATAAAACCAACAATGAGTTAAAAACAGATTTAAAAACACAATAGCTTCTACATGCGTGGATAGGCTTGCCTAAAGAAAAATGATGTTAGCAGGTGCTGAAAAGGAGCATTTGCCTAATGTCAATAGGCAAGGAGTTCCAAAGCGTAGGTGTTGCCACTTCGTTGTTGTTATGTGCCTTCAAGGCAATTTTGACTTATGGCGACCCTATGAATCAGTGACCTCCAATAGCATCTGTCATGAACCACCCTGTTCAGATCTTGTAAGTTCGGGTCTGTGGCTTCCTTTATGGAATCAATCCATCTCTTGTTTGGCCTTCCCCTTTTTCTACTCTCTTCTGTTTTTCTGTATTGTCTTTTCTAATGAATCATGTCTTCTCATTATGTGTCCAAAGTATGCTATGTGTCCAAAGTCAGAGGAGGGCAATGGTAAACCACCTCTGAATACCTCTTACCATGAAAACCCTATGAACAGAGTATCCAGAATGCTGCCACTTTACAGGACTGATTTCTTACAAGAGCAGAACAAGTACTATGTGGCATCCATAACATGGAAAGCACAGTTTGAACTTGGCCTGGTAGCAAATCAGCAACCAATGCAGATTTCAGAGCAGAGGTATTATGTGCTGATAGGATCTCACTCATGTCAGCAATCATGCCCCAGCATTCTGCATTAACTGACTGGCTGCCAGGATTTTTTTAGTTTTGGTTTTCGGTTATGAATCCTGACTGGTTGTGGGATGCTAAGTTGTCTGCCTTACTCATAGGAATCTTGTTGTGGTTGGTATGGTATTGCATTTAGGAAAGCATCACTGTCTGTTGTTTTTCATTTTCTGTTTGCATTTCATTTACCTTTAACCTCACTCCCTTACATCCATAGAAGCAACAGCAGCGGTTGAATGTGCTCAGCTCAACCCCCTAAAACCCACTGATGATGCGCCTTGTCGGTTGCATAGCAGTTTGTTTCTTGCCCAATAGTGGTAAAAGAGAATTCACATATTTGAAAGTGTGGTGCAGTTGTTGTTCCCAAGCTGCTGCCTGTTTTCTCTCTGTCAATTATTACTCACTGGAATTGGGTTGGCTGTCAAAGTGAGTTTATAGCAGCCCACAGGGTAGACAGAAAGGGTAAGAATCTTCTTACTCTCACTCATTTCTCAGACCTCTTTCTGAAGTGAAGGGTCAAATCTGTAAAGAAGTTTGGAGCAGCCACATTAAAAGATAAGGGCAGGGCATTCCAGGCAGGGGGTTGCCAACCCTGCTTGGATATGGATCTCTTTGCAAAGGATCCCTAGTCAAGCTTTACCAACAGCACAATCCAAACTGCTCAGAAGTAAGTCCTGTTGAGTTGTATGGGGCTTAGTCCCTTAGCGCATGAGTTTAGAATTGCAGCCTTCAAGGGCATCCATCTTTATTCCCGAATGCTCCCATCTAACATCTCCAAAGCACTAGGTTCCTTTCTTCCTACAGTGGCCTTCTGGTGACTGGCCTGGCCTGAAGGCACTTAAACCCTTCTTGCCAAAAGCAAGTAAGATAGATTAAATGCTCCCTAAAGGTGGTGACCTGGCAGACCAAGGTTCGAATCCTCACACAGCCATGAAGCTCACTGGGTGACCTTGGGCCAGTCACTGCCTCTCAGACTCAGAGGAAGGCAATAGTAAACCACCTCTGAATACCACTTACCATGAAGACCCTATTCGGTATCAACTTGAAGGCAGTCCATTTCCATTTTGCATCCATGCTCCCTAAGCTTGTGAGAAGGAATGACCTTGTCACTTCAGATGGACCTGGGAACACCCTATTTTAGGTAAGATTTCTATTTTAATTTCCAATCAGAGAATTTTTTTTTGAATGGTATGCTCCAAACAACTGTGGTTGATACATGTATCATGCTTAATGACATAATTAGGGCCTGCCCCATGACATCACTAGGGCCCGCCCCATGATGTCACTAGGGCCTGACCCGTGACATCACTAGAGCCCGCCCTATGACATCACTAGGGCCCACCCTGTGACATCACTAGGGCCCACCCCGTGACATCACTAGGGCCCGCCCCCATTTTATCCGGTTTTTGGATGGTTCCAACCTGGCAACCCTAGATGATAGCATACTAGCCTTCCTCCCTTTCTCCCCACCCTGGTGTTCTCCTTTATGGTGTTGTAATTGCCTCATTCAGAGACACTGTCTCTGGGTTTATTAGAAACTGTTTTGACCTACAGATCTGTACAAATCTCTACAAATTGATTTGGGACTAGCCAATCTGGTCTATAGAGATTTGTAGCTGCTTCAACCTGATTTGTTCAGGATAAAAATAGGCCCGAATCAGCCCTATTTAGTTAATTTGTGATTTGTACCAATACAGTGCACAGTCCTACTGTTTCCATCCTTTGCTATCCCATTCTCAAGACAAAGAAGAAAAATAGCTACTATGATGGTGACTATCGTGCATGCTTTGAAAGGTAACTTAGGGTAGATATTTTTTTCAGATCACTTTAAGTGATCTCATTATTTCACCCTTTAGCAATAAGCATCCAATCCTGCTCTACTCATCATAATAACTGCAAAATATACAAACTCTTCTTACTGCAAGCAAGCAAACATGTTTCTTCATTGCTGGCTGTGAACACAACTGGAGGCTGCCATTGTCTATCATGCCACAAATTAAAAAGACAATTTTTAAAAAATCCTACAGGGGGGTGAAGCACAGCTCGGGGGGGGGAGACATGCACCCATTTGCTGCTGCATCCTGAGTAGGACAAATTAGGTTTGCCACCTTAGTGAGAACTAGGCTTTTAAAACTCAGTGAACTTGGGGCTCTTTCATAAGTGGTTGACAGTACTCATTTTCTAAGCCCTCAAGAGTCTTCTCCCAGGAATGTAGGCATCAGATGCCCTTGCTCCTTATGCCACCAGGGCAGTTCTCAGGCAGAGGGAGCCGTTGACCTGGCATTTGTTGTGCTGTATTACCCTAATAAGGACAGGAGAGGATAGTGCAGTTAATCAACCCATCTCTATTCAGGGTCTTGATCATCTTCAGTCTGAGCAATTTGTGCCTATGCCCTGCCTTGCCCAGTCTGATTTTACAAACTATGTTGTATATATTTTTCAATTTAAGCATATATACTTGTTTCAAGCCAGCTACCGTGGGCATCTGGCTCATGTAGATTTCAAAAGATTTAATTTACACAGATGCTCTGTCTTTATATACCAACATGATGCCCCTTGCTAATATTCAGATTAGCAAGCTAGCTAAATGTGGGCTGGATAGAAGGACTTTCAGGTGGATCCATATCTGACTACAGAATCATACTTTAAAAAAAACCTATCAAAGTGGTTTATAACAAATAAAACACCATACAGTAAAAACCATTAAAATACAGTTTAAAAAAGGTCAGTTATTGTAAAACCACATCTTAATTGCTTGCATAAGCCTGATGGAACAGAAAGGTTTACAGCAGGCATTTAAAAGTCAAAACAGAAGGTGCCTGCTGGATCTCTGGTGATATATGTATATTAAGGAGAATGTAATAACTGGCCATTGTGCACATTCACCAGGCCTTATGGAGAATGTGTACATTAACCTTCTTCCATGAAGAGAGAGTTGTGCACATTTGCCTGGTCAACATACATAATCTCCAACAGCCCTTGGGAAATGTGCATATATACAGGGCCAGTTCTAAAGGACAGCCAGGTTGGGCACTGGTTCGAGGGCCCTGGAGCTACAGGAGCCCCTGAGGGGCCCTCAGCTCCCCTTCTGTGATCCGCACCCCCCCACGCCCCCACTTACTTGTCAGACGGCTTTTTAGCGTTGCCCTTAATGAAGATGGCAGCCGCAGCTTACCTAAGGTACTGAAGCCGCTGCAGCCATCTTAGTTGATGGCAGAGATGTGCACGCGTAGCAAGCACGTGTGCCATCAACAAAGATGGCGGCGGAGGCTTCATTCCCCTTAGGGAAACCACGACTGCCATCTTCATTAAGGGCAATGGTAAAGACTAGACAAGTAGGGGGACCATGGGGGGCGCATGGGGGGTGCACGTGCACGCATATGCGTGCGCGCACACACCCACACACCCACCAGGAGGCCAGGCCAAGCTGATGCCCAAGGGCCCCCGCATGCCTGGAGCCGGCCCTGCATATATAGACTGAATTTTGCACATTCTCCAGTCATTTTGCATAATCTCCAACAGGCCTTGGGGAATGTGCATATCTTCGCTAAATTTTATACTTACTCCAACCATTATACACAGTCCCCGACAAGTCTTGGGGAAAGTGCATAACTCAGCTAATTTTGTACATTATTTGGCCATTATGCATAATCTCCAACAGGCCTTGGGGAAAGTATATATAGCAACTGCATTTTATACATTATCCAGGCAATGCGCATTCTGCAGCCAGTATGCATAGTCCCCAAGAAACATGCATTTTTTCTATCACTTGTTCAGAAGTGCACAGTCTGTGCTCCCTGTGATGTTTCTGGCCCGCTGCCTAATCTTACATATTCCACAACATACCCTCCCACTGATCAGCTGAGCAGTGCTGGGGTGGGGGTCCAGATAAAGATTAATGATTAACAGTAGCTACATGGCATCAATCATCATGGGAATCACAGGAGAGGGAATATTTAACCAGCTGAGGAAGGGTTACCTAGCAGGGAAAAGAGGATTGGGAGAGAAAGAGTTTGAACTACCAGTGGGTGGGCACTGCCATTTCTGGTCCCATCCACTGCTTGCAAATTACTTACCCCTTGCCTTTCACCCTGCCAACATGAAATATTCTCACTTCCATTAACTTTTTGGGAGAAACCCTATAGTGTTTGTTAAAGTTTTTTCATAATTGGGTTTAAACAATAAATCTATAATGTTTTGCCAATTTTTAATTCCCTGTTTTGGAATTGAAGCTTTGACAGATGTTTAAAGCATTCTCATATTGATTGGAAGATGAATTCATATTGTCTGGCATCTCTTTGGAGACACTGGGTTATACTAAGTCCTATTCAGAGCAGACCCACTGAAGTCAGTGAAACTAAATTAGTCATGTCTATTGATTTAAATGAGTCTACTCTGAGCAGGACCAGTATATGCATATGGCTTGTTTCATTTCTTGTCACTGCAATCCCAACTCCACAATGCATTTGTAGCCCTGGTGCTCATGCCGGTTAGGACAAAAGGGGTGGTAGGGTTAACTTTAGGGGAGCCACAATGTCATCACATAATGGTATCAGGCCCAGTTTGGCCTCCAGGCTGGAACAGTGATTTGACTGACCCTCCTCCCGGCCTTCTGCAATTTTTTATTTAGTTTAATTTATATACCGCCCTAAGCCCGAAGGCTCTCTGGGCGGTGTACAAAAAGATAAAAACAAGCACAATATATAAATACAATAAATACAATAAATCAAAAAACAAAACAAACAAACAATAACGAACCAAACAACATCCAAAATACGGAAATGCTGTTTAAAATACACTTTAAAATGCCTGGGAGTATAAAAAGATCTTCACCTGGCGCCGAAAAGACAGCAGCGTCGGCGCCAGGCGCACCTCATCAGGGAGACTATTCCACAGTTCGGGGGCCACTAAATTTAATAAATGCAAAATTTATTAAATTAATTAAAAATCAGCCAGGCATTTTGTTAACTTTTAAACTACAGAAGAAGAAGGTCAGCATATGGGGCAAGGCCAGTAACAGGATTACGGGTACTCTGTGGCTGATTTTTAATGAATTTCAACAGATTATGAGAAAAAGTCCAAAAGGGGTCTGGTGTGTTTTTATCTCTCTTTAGACTTTGAACTCTCTATTGTTTTTGACTGTTTTGTTTATCACCATGAAAATTGACAGGGTTGTTAAGCAAGCGTTCAGGAGTATAAGTTTTATAAGGTTTTGTTTTCAAATGAGCTTATGGGAAGCATCAGAATGGGAAGGGGGTATTTTCAATTTACATTGTGGAATGCGAAAAATCCCTGCTGGCTATAGTATACAGCCACTCTTGTGGCTGTATAAATATAACATGCTATCAACTCCAATTTGAATCTTGTGTGGGTTGAGCTTCAAGTTTATCTCTCTGCATCTGTCCAGTAATGCTGTGAGATTGTCCTCATGAGCTTTCCATGTGGCCCCATAGATTAATATGTCATTTACGTTCACTTCATGCCTTGCAGAACCAAATGTGCCTTCTTATGGAAGATGTCCTGGGTGGACAAAATCCTGAACGGCACCCAAGTGAATCTCTATCTTCCAAATGGCGAGTTGAATGTGGTTAGCCAACTGCTTTTCCTATCAACTTGTAGCTGCCAGTTGGTCAATTGTGCATCTAGCACACTGAAGAATTTTGCCTTGGAAAGCTTGTATGTGATATCCTCTAATTATGGGAAGTTGATAATGTTCCCTCACAATAACTTGACAGAAATCACTGGGATCTAGGCAAATTCTGAGTTGTCTGGTGCTTTTCTTTTCAGTTGCTACCATAGAGCTTAACCATGGAGTGGGCTCTTCCACTTTCTTGATGATTCCGATCTGTTTCATGAGCTTGAGTTCTGTTTCCATCCTGTTTCCAGGTGATATTGGGACTTTTCTAGGTGTGTGTATGACTGGTATGACACATGGCTGTAGTTTAATTTAGCACAAGCCTGGTAGACATCCTAGACATAATATGACATCTGAGAAAAACTGTAACTTTTTGCTTAAATATTCATGTTTTGGTGCTATCAATCTCACAATCTCGATTATTTTTTATTTCTGGCATTGTTGTGTCCCAGGTTGGGGGGGGTGGCTTGGAGGAGGAGGACACCGACTTTGAGGACTGGGTCAACCAGCTGAGAGAGGAGAGCGTGCAGAATGCGCAGTCACCTGCCCCCCCCATGGATGCACAGCACAAGCTGTCAGAGACTGCTACTATGGCCACACACTCCTCGCCCTCATCTGAGGTGCTGCCTTGTCATAAAAAGAGAAAAACGCACAGAACCGTGTGCACCTGGATTTTTTGCCTTCGGACAGGACAGGCATGTTGCAAATCCTAGTATTGTTCATGCTGGAGTATCTATCACATTAAATTCCAACATATGCATATTGCTGTGGGTTTCACATTCTAATGTGCATTTCCCCACTACTTTTAGTGGATGTTCTCCATATCCAGCTAGTGCTGGGAATCCTTACGTTTCCAGCTCTGTCTCTTTTGCATCCACATCCCAAAATATTTGTAATCATATACAGTTGACTAAACTGCAAGTTCCTTCTCAGGTTGCCCACCTTTATGTTTACATATGCTTCATCTAGTTCCTTGTTCCCCAATGTGACTTTTGCTAAGCAGAGTTGATCTAAGTCATTTGATATTGTAATATTATCCTTACTTTCCTGTTATCATGTTTACCCTCTTCTCTCTGGTATCTTTACTTTGTACATTTTGGCAAAATGGTCTTTTTGCAGTAATTGCATATTTTGCCCCATGCACAGTCATTTGTTTGTTATTTGTATCTTTTTTCAAACTATATGTACTTTCCCAGGTCTGTTTTGCAAGATTTGCATTTGCACTGTTGTCATTTCTTGAGCTCATGCAATCTTTATTGTAACCTCTAACGTTAACCTCTTCCTGCAACAATTTCTCTTATATATCTTTGGAGTTTGACTCCATCAAGATTCTGTCTTTTATCATGTCATCTGCATCATGAAATGCACCCTCACTTGCAATTAGACATAACTGTGTTACCCATTCATCTATGGACTCTGCTTGTGCTTGTTGCCTTTCATAAAAGGCTGTAAAAGGCTTGTTCTGTACAGAGACATTCTTAAGTGGAGTGCAATTTGCTTCAAACTTTGCAAACAATATTTTAGGTTTCTTTTTGGCCATGGTCCACTTGCAGTCTATCATCTAGAAATACCGCTGCCCTTCTGGCACTTTTTTGATGTTTCTGCTGAGTCCTGAGTCTTATTCTAACACTACGTTATGTTCTGCTGTGGGTGCTGTGCAGGAAGGAATGGACATACCCTCTGAGATTGCCAAGTAACAAAGAACACTTTACTTTGATACATCTTATGTAGCTCTATTATCACTAGCACCAACTAGTAAGATTAACTATAACTGCAGCTACAGTTACTTTACAACTACCAGATCCCATATATTACAGTCAGGAGAAAAGCTTTCTATACCTGGGACTCATCTTGTGATTCCTCTGCACAGTTCACACTCATGAGAGCTGCCAAGCGCGAGAACCTCTTACTGCTTCTAGCAAGATCCATGCTGAAGAGCTGCCACAGCAGGGAAAGGCAATGACCTTGCTGGTAGAGAATAGCTAGTTTCTTCTCCCTGCTAGAAAAGATACCATAAGAGTACAGAGGATCAGAGAACCTCCTCATCTCTCTGACCACCCTGCGAGTTACTAGCTGTGAGATCATCTAGGATGTTCCAATATGGTATTGCAGCAATACAAGATTATAGCTGTCTTTGTGAGGTTTATACACATCCAGGTCCATGTTGTCCCTCTCTGGAACCAATCCTGTGTAAGGTCTGTAGCAATAATGGGGTCGTATGGGTTTCTTTTGCCTTCCCTCAGCATATATTAGTACATACCAGGCTGGATAGCAAAAAGTGAAGGCTTGTTGAGCCCATGCATGGCTGTCAGTTTGGTTTTGGCTTGGGTGCATCTGAAGTTGTGGTTGTGGCCTTGTTGCTCTGTTAAGCCATGGTGGAGATTGGACTATGCATTTATACTGTGCTTCTGACCTCCCAACATCCAGTGCTAAAGCCTTGAAAAGACTACAGCAATGTGGGCAGGAGTGGACAACCTTTTTTCCATTAATGTCTGGCATCTCTTGGAGTAATCTCTCAACAGGATGTGGGGGGGGGGGCAAAAATGGCAGTGGGCAGGGTCAAAGGTTCTTCACAATCTCTCTCTCACTGCTGGTTAAATCTTCCCTCCCTTGCGATTCCCATAATGATTGACTCCATGCCTTTTCCTTAGCTTAAGAGCAGTGGGGGGCAATTTCCATCAGAATTGTGGGAGGGGGAAGGAAGGTTTAAAACTTTCCTCTCCCTGTACCCCCTTGTGCTGCTCAGCTGACTGGGGAACAAGTGAGAATGGGGAAAGGGGGACTGGACTACAGAAAAATGTTAATCTTTATCTCAACCACCTCCCCCTTCCTGCTGCTCTGCTGATCAATGGGAAAGATACTGTAGTTCATGTAAGATTAGGCAGTAGGCCAGAAGCAGCCCAAAGGGTGCAGATTGCACACTTCTGAACAAGTTATGTTTCTTGGAGACTATGCAAACTGACTGGAGAGTGTGAATATTGCCCAGAGAATGAACAAAATGCAGTCAAGATATGTACATTCCCCAGGGTCCGTTGGGGATTACGCATAATGACCGGAGAATGTACAGAATTCAGGTCAAATATCACATTCCCCAAGGCCTGTTGGGGATTATGTATGTATGGTGTGGAAGAAACAAAGCTTCACATTGTGTTTGAATCAGTAAGATCTGCTAGAGGTACTTTACTGAAAACAAAACAAGCAGCTGCTTGGAGAGAAATTCAAACAGGCATAGAAACAACATGAGTGTCCAAAAGTTCTCTGCCCCAAGCAATTTTCAGCACATACTTATAGGGATTTTCAAAAGCACACAGGCAGCAGCATCCTGCCTCTTCGAAAACAGAACATCCTATCATTGCACAGGCACAGTTTTCCTTATAATTGCTCAAACATCTTTATCTATTTGCAGTTAGAAGGTTGAGCATTAGCAGTTTCTCAGAACGTTCTGTGACATATCCTCATAACATATCCTTCCAGCATGTTTCAATGTCATTCTTTCCCATCACCCACTTCGTACTTACAAAGCCTGAACCAAAGTTTGAGGCTTGTAAATTTTAATTCCACACTGGGAAATGTGCACAATTTCCTCCTCATGGACAGTAAATGTGAACATTCCCCATGAGGCCTGGTGAATGTGCACAGTGGCTGGTTATTACATACTGCTTAACACATGTACACACACACACAACACACACACTAGATAGGTAATAGTAGCAGTCTTTTCTCTTGTGATTATGAACCAAAGTGCTATATGCCTCAATAGCTGACTGGTATGCCCTTGGGCATAGCTAGAAGCCATGTTCCTAAGAGCAGTTTAGTCTCCTCCCAAACAAACAGTACAGTAGGGCCCCGCTTTACAGCACTTCACTTTACAGTGTTCCACTAATGCAGCGGTTGTCAATTGCAGAAAGGCCCCGCTCTTACGTGCTTGTTCCACTTTTTTTGCTGTCGGGTGCCATTTTGGTCAATGTTAGTCAATGGGTTCCACTTTACAGTGGTTTTCGCTTTATAGCAGGGGTCCAGAACATAACCCACTGTATGAGTGGGGCCCTACTGTACAAGGAAAGCTTTGTGGAGGAGATGGGGGAGGGATTAAAGCCAAGCCTGATGAAGAGATAGGATAAAGTTTCTGACCAGACATCTGTGGCCATTTGGCTCAATTCAGACCTGAGCCTAATTTCTAAATATGAAAGCCCTCCTTGTTCTACAATTTAGACCCATGCTTCGTATGACCCTCAGAAGGTAAGTGCAGTCTTTCAACAATGAGTTGGTTCTTATCATTTCCTATTCACCAGTTCTTTTCCTGCAAGAGGAAAAGCAGTGAATGGATGGGATGGTTTTTTAGGAGAAAAACCACCAGAGCTGAAAAGGTTAAAAAGTAACTTATCCCAGACTGGTCTTCCCCTCCAGACTGTAGCTTCTATGGCTGCATTTGGTAAAAAAAAAAAAAAACATTTGGAGAAAATGTACAACTGAGCATCATAGGTTGGGCCTTACTTGCTTTCTCCTGAATAAGCTGAGACCCAGGCAAACTGAGTCTTGATGAAAGCTTTAGTAATTGATCATTTCACTCTGCACTGGAGTAGCAAAATGGAAAGAACACCTCTTCAGTTGGTGTTTCTGGCTGCTCTGTGGACATCTAATAGGGCAGTGAGTGATGTTATCAACAGAGGAAATATAATGGCTGTTCTTGTTGGCTGGAACTGGACTGTTCACCACTGAGAACTGCAACAAAACTTTGTGGCCATGCAGAAGTGTGCTGTCAGAGATTGTCAGCCATAGCTATGTTTTATCAGCACTAAAAAGAATAGCAGTTAAAATAACCTCCCTCCGAGACAAATACCTGCTCTCATTGTGCACCAGTTACTGCCCAAACCCAGTGAGATGGGGGCTCTCTTGTTGCAAGTTCCAGCAGGGCAACCACCCACTTAATTAGCACAAGTTGCTAGCAAAGAGGTATCATTTAGAAGTTATAACTGGAGAGAAGAATTCCTGCTTTGCAACTTAGTCCTCCTCCAACTTACTCTACTGTCACTGAAAGTTTGTCAATGTGCAAATTTATATTTATTTATTTATTTATTTATTTATTTATTTTATTTATTTCATTTTTAAACCGCCCATAGCGAATAGCTCTCTGGGCGGTGAACAAAACAAGATTAGAATACAATATTACAATAAAATTACAATAAAATCAGCAACAAGTTAAACAAAAAAAAAATTAAATGAAACACATTGAACATTAAAATGCCTGGGAGTATAGCCAGGTCTTAACCTATTAACCTAAATTAATATCATACAGAGGGTGGGGGCAGGGATGCCTCTGTAGAAATTGTTATTTTTTTTTAATAATTTTTATTCAAATTTTTCAAAAGACAAACAAAACAAAGTCAAACAACAAAAACATAACAATACAACAAAAGAAAAAAAATAAAATAGTTGACTTCCGATTTGTCGCAGATCAGCTATAAGTATATAATATATATCAAACCTGTCCCTTAATATATACATACAGGATCACTTTTCTCCATAGGCTATCATAGTTAATCGTCAGATCCCAATATCATCATTTTATTTTGATCTTTCAACAAAAAGTCTAAGAGAGGCTTCCATTCCTTAAGAAATGTGTCTGTCGATTTTCCTCTAAGTAAACATGTCAATTTATCCATCTCTACTAAGTCCATTAATTTCAATAGCCATTCTTCCGTTGTTGGTGTTGATTCCATTTTCCACTTTTGTGCATATAATAATCTTGCTGCCGTAATCATATATAATATTATTCTTCCATATTTCTTTTCTATTTGTTTATCCATAAAACCCAATAAAAGAAATTCTGGTTTTGACTGAATATTTATCTTTAGAATTTTTTGCATCATCCTACCTATCTGTGCCCAAAATGATTTTGCCGTTTTACACAACCACCACATATGATAAAATGATCCTTCTTGTTGTTTACATTTCCAACAAACATTAGAAACATTACTATACATTTTTGACAACTTTTCTGGAGTCATGTACCAACGATACATCATTTTATAGAAATTTTCTTTAAGATTATAGCATAATGTAAATCTCAAGCCTTTTTTCCACATATTTTCCCATTGATCCATTTGTATGTTATAACCAAAAAATTTTGCCCACTTTACCATACACTCTTTTACTTGTTCTTCTTCCATATCCATTTTCAGTAAGAGTTTATACATTTTTGCAATTGTATTTTCATCATTTGTACACAAACCTATTTCAAAATCAGATTTACTTATTTCAAACCCATACATTTTCTTGTCCATTTTATATCTTTCTAACAATTGTAAATAGGCAAACCATTGAGAACTATATCCTTCCTTTATCAGTTGTTCTCTCTCTTTCATTATATATTCTCCATGTACATTTTCTAATAGTTCTTGATAAATTAACCATTTATCTTTTCCAGCCATTTCTCTTCTGTAAAACGCTTCTTGACTTGAGACACATAATGGTATTTTCGAATAGAACCTTGGTTTATATCTATTCCATATTTTCAACAGAGGACGTCTTATAAAATGATTATTAAAGTCTACATTTACTTTTACTTTGTCATACCATAGATATCCATGCCATCCCCACTTCAGGTTATGGCCCTCCAAATCCAATAGTCTTTTATTCCTCAATAAAATCCACTCCTTTATCCAGACTAAACAGCAGGCAGCAAAATAAAGTCTCAGATTTGGTAATCCCAGTCCTCCTCTTTCTTTGGCGTCTTGTAGTAATTTAAATTTAACTCTTGGTTTTTTTCCTTGCCATACAAGTTTAGAGATATCTTTTTGCCATTGTTTAAAAGGTAAATCAGAGGATATTACAGGTATTGTTTGAAACAAAAACATCATTCTCGGTAATACATTCATTTTTATCACAGATATCCTACCCATTAATGACAATTGTAGTTTATCCCATTTTAGCAGATCTTTCTTAATCTCTGTCCATAATTTTTCATAATTATTATGAAACAACTTTGAATTTTTATTTGTCATAATGATACCTAAATATTTCAACTTTTTCTCTATTGTAAAATTTGTCTTGTCCATTAACTCTTTCTGTTCCCTTAAAGTTAAATTTTTCACCAACATCTTTGTTTTTTGATTGTTGATCTTAAATCCTGCTAACGGTCCAAATTCTTTTAATTTCTCCATCAATACATTAATTCCTTCCAAAGGGTTTTCTAATACAATTATCAAATCATCAGCTGTCAGAAGGCAGAGCTGGGGTCCCAATCCCGGGGAGCTGGATCCCGGAGAGTTGGGAGGAGTATTCGGATGGATGGCAGAGGGAAGGGGGAGGAACTTTCCCCCTTTGGAGCGAAGACGAAACAGAGGAACTGCCAGTGATAAGGTCGCTTAGCAATGGGGAGCCTGAGCCCTCCCTGGACATTCTCACACCTCCCCCTCTTTCAGGCTCAGAGCAAGAGGGGGAAGAGGGAGGGCTGCTCACAGCCGAAAAGCGGGGAGGCAGTTTACCATCAGCCCCTCCCCTATCCCCCATCCTGGAATTGGAAACTTCAGAAGAGGAGGGGGTGATGCTTCCCCCCTCACCGCACACACGCAGACAGCTGAAAAGACAGCAGAGAAGGGGGGAAGGCGGGCAGTACCTGAGGGGCAGTTAAGAAGGAGCGAAAGATTGTGCGCCCATTTGGCCCCTTCTTAAAGAACAGGCGGGAAGAAGTCCCTTGCTCTGTCAACTTTCTCCCAATGCCGCAGGACCTGTATCCCTGTATTGCTTCATGAGAAAACACAGTCTTTGTTTGGACATTACCCTAATAAAACACGAATTAACTACAACCGCTGGTCTGGTTCCTGAGTCACATCCTGGGCCTGACAGCTTGACAGAGCCACCTAAATCACCCTCAACACTCTCTTCACTTGACTGGGACAAGATGTCAAAGGGAGCAGCGGGGGGGACGAACCCCACTTCTGAGACGGAAGAAGTGAAACTCTTCAGGACTAAGGTAGCTGATTTGCAGACGGATGTTCAAGCCCTGCTAGCAGCAGTCAAGGTGCTGAAGATGGATAATCAAACCTTGAAGGCCACGATAGACCAGATGCGAACAGCCCCTCCAGCTGCCGTAGTAAAGGTTCCCATTGGATTGCCCCCAAAATACGCGGGACAAAGTGATCAGTTGGCAACTTTTGTGGCTCAATGTGAGTTATATCTGGATGTCAGGCACACGGAATTTCCAGACGATGGGGCTAAAGTGGCCTTCGTGATTAGCCTCCTGGAGGGAGAAGCTGCAAAATGGGTGACTCCGTATCTCATGAGAAAGGATACTGTCTTAAGAAGGTACAGAGGATTTATACAGGAGATGACCAAGATGTTCCAAGACCCGCAAAGAGCTGAAACAGTAGCACGGCAACTAGGCGCTCTGAAGCAAGCTAAAGGGACTGTTTCCAAGTACACTAACGCTTTTAAAATTCTGTCCCAGGAAACTGGTTACAATGACGCCGCCCTGATGTTTATGTACCGGAGTGGATTAAATGCTGAAATCCTGGATGAGTTGGCCAGGACCTCCCCCCCCCCGCTGACCTACCAGGGCTCATCCGGCTATGCCTACAGATAGATCACCGGATGGAAGGAAGGCGCCTGGAAAGGAAGCAGGAGGTCCCGAGATACTCAGCCTCGGCATCCCGCAGCAAGATCCTTCCCTCTGCAGGGATGGCAGGTAATGCAACTGAGGGACAGGGAGGGGCTAGGCCAAGACTGTCGGAAGAAGAAAAGGAAAGACGCTGTCAGGAACGTTTATGCTTTTATTGTTCAAAGCCGGGCCACGTGGCCAGAGACTGTGGACTGAAAGGGGGGAAAGCTGAGCCGTCGGGAAACTAGAACAACCAGTCCACTTGCAGGCCGGTGGACTGGGGGCAGCATTGTATAAAGGCCCCCCAACGATCCAACCTCCCTCAAAGGGGGTGTTGGTCTTGCCTATTCGGATTACAACTTCCAGAGGAGTGGTGTTTAATTCCACTGCCTTAATTGACAGTGGAGCCTCCACAAATTTTATTGATGCAAAGTTAGTCAAGCGTCATGGAATTTCCCGGTGGAAACTGGACGCTCCCCTAGCTGTGGAGACTATCGATGGGAGACCCCTGAAGTCAGGAGGGGTGACACAAGCCACGGAGGAAGTGAAACTTCAAATCCCTGGGCACGAAGAGTTCATTTCACTATACGTGTCAGATCTCTCGAACTTTGAGGTGATTCTGGGAATGCCCTGGCTAGCAAAGCATGAACCCAAAATAAGTTGGAAGGAGGTGGTGGTGTGGTTCACCTCACAGTATTGCCAGGAGAACTGTCAACCTGAAGGAATCAAGAACACCTTAGCGGGGGCAGTGCAAGAGATCGAGCAAGTGACCCTGCCGCCAAAGTATGAAGAATTCAAAGATGTGTTTGATGAAAAAGAGGCAGAGACTTTACCCCCCCACCGCCCTTACGACTGTGCAATTGATCTAGTGCCAGGAGCCAGCATCCCATCAGGGAGAATCTACTCTCTCACAGAGAATGAGAGGGAGGCCCTGAAGGAATTCCTGGATAAAAACCTGAGGCGAGGATTCATATGCCCCTCACAATCCCCTGCTGGAGCACCACTATTGTTTGTGAAAAAGAAGGGGGGGAACACAGACCCTGTAACGACTATCGCGCATTGAACCAGATCACCATCCCCAACAGCTACCCGCTGCCCCTGATCTCAGAGTTGCTGGACCGACTGCGCTCTGCAAAAATCTTCACGAAGTTGGATTTGAGAGGAGCGTACAATCTGATCAGAATGAAGGAGGGAGATGAATGGAAAACAGGATTCTTGACCGCTTACGGACAGTATGAATACCTGGTCATGCCGTTCGGGCTTTGTGGAAGACCAGGAATTTTTCAAAAATTCATGAACGACGTGTTTAGAGACTTGTTGGACACGTATGTAATCTGTTACTTAGATGATATCCTGGTGTTGTCAAAGAACCAGGAAGACCACGACCAGCATGTGAAGATGGTGTTGAAGAGACTGAGAGAAAATCACCTGTATGCTAAATTAGAGAAATGTGGATTTGACCTCAAGTCTCTAGACTTCCTTGGATATCGAATCTCAGCGGAAGGCGTGGAGATGGACCCAGGGAAAGTAAGCTGCATATTGGACTGGGGCCAACCTGTCACCAAAAAGGATGTACAACGGTTTTTGGGGTTTGCCAATTATTACAGAAAGTTCATTCCAGGGTTTTCCAAATTAACAGCTCCTCTGACTGACTGTTTAAGGGGGAAGAAGAAGTTTCAATGGACAGAGAACGCCACCGAGGCCTTTGAGGAGCTGAAGAGAAGGTTTGCTACTGAGCCCATTCTGCGCTTTGCTGATCCGAACCGCCCTTTCGTAGTGGAAGCAGATGCTTCAGATTTTGCCATCGGGGGGGTCCTGCTACAATTAGACCAAGAAGGGAAGGAGCTGCACCCCTGTGCGTACTTCTCTCGGAAGTTAAATCCTGCAGAGAAGATCTACACAGTTTGGGAGAAGGAGCTGCTGGCCATCAAGGACTCTTTTGAAAACTGGAGACAATACCTAGAGGGAGCCTCTCATCAAATTGAAGTGCGCTCCGACCACAAGAATCTTGAAAGCCTCCAAACCACCAGAAAGCTGAACCAGAGACAGATAAGATGGTCCCAGTTCTTCACTAGGTTTAACTTCCAGATTACTTACCATGCCCAAGCCAAAAACCAGAGAGCGGATGCCTTATCCAGACAGCCACAATACAAAGAAAGTGAATCCGAGGACCAGCCTCAGTACGTAATCCCGCCAGAGAAATTAATGTTGGGAGTATGCCAGCCTTCATGGGAAGAGGAACTCAAAAAGGCACAACAAGAAGATGCAGACATGCTAAAATATCAGCAGGAGACGGGACAAGGTCAAGACTCAGAAGTAACCTTTCACTGGAGAAATGGACTGTTATGGTTCAAAACTGCCAGATATGTGCCAGAAGGGGAATTAAGGCTCAGAATCCTACGCCAGTGTCATGATTCCATCACAGCGGGACACTTTGGGATTTACAAGACCATTCAGAACGTGGCCAAGGACTTCTGGTGGCCTAAAATGCGTCGGGATATTGAGAGTTATGTAAAGTCCTGCTCTGTCTGTCTGCGGACAAAAACACAAACAGGGACACCAGCAGGACTGTTACAACCGTTGCCTGTCCCACACGAACCCTGGAAGGACCTCTCCATGGATTTTATAACTGATCTACCCAAGTCCCAAGGAATGACAGCCATCTTAGTAGTGGTGGATCTACTTACCAAAATGGCACACTTTCTTCCTTGTGCAGGGGCCTTAGAGGCTAAAGAAACAGCCAAGTTATTCATAAAAGAAGTCTACCGGCTGCATGGATTGCCAAACAGCATAGTCTCAGACCGAGGAACTCAGTTCACAGCCAAATTTTGGAGAGCAATGTGGAAACAGTTGCAGACGGAATTAAAACTCTCCTCCGCCCGTCACCCCCAGACAGATGGGCAGACGGAACACTTGAACGCCGTCTTGGAAAGATATTTACGAAGTTATGTGTCCTATCAACAGACTGACTGGGTATCATATTTGCATTTTGCAGAGTTCGCCTACAACAATTCTCTGCACTCCAGCACTCAACAAACCCCGTTCTTCGCTAATTATGGATTCCATCCTAAAGTCTTTCCAAGCAGCTCAGAAGGAATGCTGGTACCGGCAGCTGAGAACTTCCTTAAGAAATTGCAAGCGGTGCAACAGACACTGAAACAGCAGTTAAACGAAGCCAAAACGGAGTACAAGCGAGTTGCTGGCCTGCACAGGAAGGAGGGCCCCCCCCTTCAACTGGGAGACCAGGTATGGCTGTCCACCCGCTTCCTCCAGATGCCGGGCAAATGTAGAAAATTGCAAGACAAGAGGGTGGGTCCTTTCAAAATAGAAACTCAAATTAATCCCGTGGCGTACCGACTGAAGCTGCCTGACACGTTTAAAATACATCCTGTGTTCCATCGATCCCTCTTAACGAAAGCCGCCCCTCCCAGTGAGTTACGGCCGGAGGAACCTCCCGGAGCTCCACTCCTGGTAAATGAGCAGCTTGAGTTTGAAGTTGAGGAGATCTTAGATTCCAGGATCAGACGCCACAAGCTGCAGTACTTGATTCACTGGAAAGGCTATGGGGTGGCTGACAGATCATGGGAAGATGCAGCTGATGTGCATGCTCCAGAATTGGTAAAACTTTTCCATCAACGTTTTCCCCACCGTCCCAAGCCAGACAAGGGGAGGGGGGCACAGCCTGGGAGGGGGGATGGTGTCGGAAGGCAGAGCTGGGGTCCCAATCCCGGGGAGCTGGATCCCGGAGAGTTGGGAGAAGAGTATTCGGATGGATGGCAGAGGGAAGGGGGAGGAACTTCCCCCCTTTGGAGCGAAGACGAAACAGAGGAACTGCCAGTGATAAGGTCATTTAGCAACGGGGAGCCTGAGCCCTCCCTGGACATTCTCACGCCTCCCCCTCTTTCAGGCTCAGAGCAAGAGGGGGAAGAGGGAGGGCTGCTCACAGCCGAAAAGCGGGGAGGCAGTTTACCATCAGCTCCTCCCCTATCCCCCATCCTGGAATCGGAAACTTCAGAAGAGGAGGGGGTGATGCTTACCCCCTCACCGCACACACGCAGACAGCTGAAAAGACAGGAGAGAAGGGGGGGAAGGCGGGCAGTACCTGAGGGGCAGTTAAGGAGGAGCGAAAGATTGCGCGCCCGTTTGGCCCCTTCTTAAAGAACAGGCGGGAAGAAGTCCCTTGCTCTGTCAACTTTCTCCCAATGCCGCAGGACCTGTATCCCTGTATTGCTTCATGAGAAAACGCAGTCTTTGTTTGGACATTACCCTAATAAAACACGAATTAACTACAACCGCTGGTCTGGTTCCTGAGTCACATCCTGCGCCTGACATCAGCAAATGCTCTCAGTTTATATTCTTCTTTTTTTATCTTTAATCCCGAAATCCTTTTATCTTGCCTTATATCTCTAAGCAGCACTTCTAAGACCAGAATAAATAGAAGGGGAGATAATGGACATCCCTGTCTTGTACCCTTTTGTATTTCACATGAATCCGTTAAATCTCCATTAACAATTATCTGAGCCTTTTGAGATGTATAAATCGATCTAATCCATTTTATAAAATTGTCTCCAAAATCCATTTGCTCCAAAACCTGAAACATAAATTTCCAATTCAAATTATCAAATGCTTTCTCAGCATCTAAGAAAATCAAAGCTGCTTGTTTACCATTTCGTTGTTCTAAATATTCCAACACATTCAAGACATTCCTGACGTTGTCACGTAATTGTCTTTTAGGTAAAAACCCCGATTGATCTTCCTGGATATATTGTTGCAATATTATTTTCATTCTTTCTGCCAAAATCATTGTAAAAATTTTATAGTCATTATTCAATAGAGATATCGGCCGATAATTTTTTGTTTTAGTTAAATCTTGCTCCTCTTTAGGTATTAATGTTATGTTAGCATTTTTCCAACTATCCGGTATCTGTCCCTCTTGCAAAATAGAATTCATTGTATACTGTAAAGGTAGCAAGAGTTCTTCCTCCAAACATTTATAGTACACTGCAGATAACCCATCTGGTCCTGGCGCCTTTCCTGATTTTATTTTGTTTATAGCTTCAGATATCTCTCTTGACGTGATAGGGCCATTAATAGCTTGTCTCTGAAAGTCTGTAATTTTAGGCAAATTCTGTTTAGATATATACTCTTCTATTTTTTCAGATGGGATTTCCTGACACTTGTACGATGTTGAATAGTATTGATGAAAAATCTTTTTGATTTTTACATTATCTGTCAGCATCTCATCTCCTTCTTGTATCTTTAAAATAATATTTTTTGACGTTCTTTTCTTAATTAATATGCTAACCATTTCCCCGGTTTATTTGCAAATTCAAAAGTCCTTTGTTTAGCAAAATTTAGTTTCCTTTCAATTTCTCTGACTGTCAGCATTGATACTTGATTCTGTAACATTTTAATTTGATTTACAATAGAAACTTTAGTTGGATTCTTTTTCAATTCTTCCTCTTTTTGTTTTATTTCTTCCAAAATTAATTGCATTTTCTGTTGTTTCTTTTTTTTTAATTCAGAGTTACATTTAATAAACTATCCCCTCATAAATGCCTTACTTGTATCCCAAACAATATTTTCATTTGTTCCTTTATGTAAATTATGTTCAAAAAACTCTTTTAATTTCTTCTTACATTCTTGTACTACTTTGTCATTCTGTAATAAAGATTCATTTAGTCTCCATCTAAATCCAAGATTTTTTTTTTTGAAAGTTAATATCACAGGATTGTGGTCCGAAAAAGTTTTTGGTAATATATCCATTTTAAAATATCTTTCACTAGATTTTTAGACATCCAAATCATATCAATCCTCGAGAATGTTTTATGTCTTTCTGAAAAATAAGTAAATTCCTTTGTGTTATCATTTATATATCTCCAGGTATCCACCAATTCTAAATTTTCCATCAATTCAAAGCAAATCTTCGGTAATTTACCCTGTGTCTCTTTAATATTTTTTTCAGAAAGTCTATCAATTTTTGGTGAGATTACCCCATTCCAATCACCCATGACACACCAATGATCATATGAAAACTCTGACAATTTTTCCATAAGTCCTGTGTAAAACCTTGTTTTATCTTCATTGGGGGCATAAATACCCACTATCAAAATTTTTATGCCCTGTAAAGTAATTTCAACCCCCACAAATCTACCACTATCATCCAGTAATATCAATTTAGGAAGCAATTGTGGGTTAATGTAAAGAACAACTCCATTTTTTTTTTAATCCAGCCAAAATAAATTCTTCACCCAAATTTTTACAAATCAAATATTTGGAATCTTTCTTCTTAATATGAGTTTCTTGTAAACAAATTATATCCAATTTTAATTTTTTTCAAATAATGAAACACTTTCTTTCTCTTCTGCGCCGTGTTGGCTCCATTTATATTCCAAGTTAGATATTTGTAATCCATCTTTAAGCGTGTATTTTAAAATGTACCTGATGCTCCCTTTAATCCATCATCTTCCTTCCCCTCCTCTGCATGTTCCTGTTGACTTTGTTTCCCAGGAATTATATCCATATCTTTGAGTTTATCTTCTTCCATGTCTTTTGAAGCTTTTCTCAAGAAATCCCTTGCTTTTTGAACAGTATTCAATCGATATTTCTGTTGTCTGAATGTAAAAATCACTCCTTCTGGAACATCCCATCTAAATTGAATTTTGCATTGCTTAAGTTTTTCTGTAAAGAAAGCATATTCTTTTCTCTTATGTAAAAGTCTAATAGGAATTTCTTTCACCACCAGTATTTCCTTACCATCAATTTTAAAGGTATTGTTGAAGTGTTGTTGTAATACCATATCTCTGGTCGTCTTTTTTATGAAGTGAACAAGCACATCTCTTGGAATTTTTTTCATTGTTGCATATCTGGAATTAATTCTATAAACTTTATCTATTTCAAATTTCATCCGATCTTCATTCAAATCCAGAAATTTTACTAAAGCATTAACAATTTTATCTCTGATGTCTTCACCTGTTTCCTCAGGGATTGCACGGAATCTCAAACAATGTTCTTTATTTCTCACTTCCATCACAGCCATGTAGTCCAAATTTTTTTCTAATTCCAGATTTAATATATCTGTTCTATTCTCCAAGATTTGTACCTTTTCTTTAGTATTTTTTGCATCCTCCTTTATTTGCCCAATTGTCCCTTTAATCTCATCCACTTGTGTTTTAATATAGTCTTTTATATCTATCAATTCAGTTTTCATTTCCTGTTTTATATCACTAATCCCTTCCATTATTTTTTGAAACATATCTGGGGGTATAGCCCCTTCCTGTGGATCAATTGAACCTCTTCGCTCCTGAGCCTTAGCTGCTTTTTTAGTTGTCATTCTTAAAAGAAGCCTTTAATTTCTGATATTAACCACTGTTCCAAAACCTAGAGGCAGTCTTTTTTTTTTCCTCCACCAACAAAAGAGTTAATATTCCAGGCCTGTTATTATAGTCCGGCCAGCACAGTGCTGAACTGAACAGAAATTGTTATTGTTGTTGTTGTTGTTTCAATTTATATGCCTCCCTTCCTCTCAAAGGAGCCCAAGGCAGCAAATACATCATTAAAACAGTGTCATAAAAAACATTCTTAAAAAAGACAAGAGCCTCAGGACCACTTCTACATTTTGATTTGCAAGCACATTCCATTTTTTTTAAGTGTACACCTAAAAATATAAAGTGTGAGTATGACAAGTAGGTAAAGATGGAGGAGAAATTCTATTTCATTTGCATTCCAAGGTCAATTTATCAAATTCAGTTTCCAAAACAATATGAGAACCTAAACACAGCATCCTTCAGAATTAGCACTTAAATCTTTTTTGAAATACAGTTCTTCAACCAATGTTTACAAAAATGTAATGCAGAGCTTGGAAAAGTTACTTTTTAAACTACAACTCCCATCGGCCCCAGCCAGCATGGCCACTGGATTGGGCTGATGGGAGTTGTAGTTCAAAAAAGTAAGAGAAAGCGTGCATAAAAATGTATTAATGAAAATAACATACAAACACAATATTGCAAAAATGTGTGCATTAGTCCAAGCTGCAAATTGCTGCAGAAATGTGGAGAACTGAATTTAAGAGCAGAAAAATAATAAATTGAGAGAAATGAAATTGTCAGATCCTTCCATCCCTACAAGCAGGTATTTGAAAGCACACGTATCATACAGGAACAGTAAGAGCACAGGATTGACTAGCTCACTACTGAAGCTATAACCTGAACCTGAACCGTGTTATCCCATGTTGCTCAGTAAAGGCATTAAGATCAATAATTGTTGTTGTTATGTGCCTTCAAGTCGATTATGACTTATGGCGACCCTATGAACCAGCGACCTCCAAGAGCATCTGTCATGAACCACCCTGCTCAGATCTTGTAAGTTCAGATCTGTGGCTTCCTATATAGAACCTGATTAGTTTTGCAAGAGCCTGATGATTATCGGTTTGTGGTAACACAGCCACAGGCTTTTTCACTGATAGCACCAGTGTTGTGGAATGCCTCCCCCTGCTGATATATGAAGGGCTCCATCAGCATTGGCATTCCACCAGCTCTTGAAGACACACCTGTTTAGATTGATCTCCTGGCTTGAAACTCCTGTTTTAATTGTTTTGATTGCTGTTTAATTGTTTTAATTGTTACACTGTTTATTGGGTTTTTTTAGTGTACCTTTTAGTGGATGTTTATTTCAATGTTTTGATGGAATTGTTTTATAGTGTATTTTAATTATGTGTGGCTATATTTTTATACCCATTTTTATACATGTAAACAGCTGAGAAGCTATTCTGGCAATTAAGCAGTATATAAATAAATAAATAATCCATAGCAAACCATATTTCTGTGTATTTTGTGAAAGGGCCCTTTGGTTGCACATAGACATAATATTTTTCAGTGTGCAAGCTATTTATTTTCCAAAACCACATTTTCCCATCAGATCTTGTCTCTTTCTTGCTGCTGGGGGTTTCTGCTCCCACTCATTATTAGAGGAGGCTGGAATATCCAGATTCAAAGGGGAGGACTGGTTTTGCAATGGAATCTGTCTATCAGTAGGTGTGCAGTGTTGCACAAGTTTTCCATTTTACTGTGTTTCTTTGCAGAAATAAATAATCAGATCCTTCTCATTGACATATCTTCTTTTTCTTTATCACTATATTGAATGCTAGTCCTTCTTTATCTGACCTTGAGTTAACAGCTTCTGATTTTCCAAGAATAATAATAAACTTCTCTTTTCAGAGGTGTGTTTTGCTTTTGCATAGTTCCCACCACCCTTATAGTTCCCATGATTCTGTAGTGGAATTCATGTGCTTCAAATGTGTGTTGAATGTGCTTTAAATGAATGGTGTAGATCTGCCCTAGGGAAGCAATGCAATCATTGGTGAATTGAAAAGAACAATTTGAAAAGATCCTTTTTTAAAGAGAAGAAGGAATGTAGCTCAGTGGTAGGGCATATGCTTTGCATGCAAAGGTCCAAAATTCAATTTCTGGAAAAGTCTATTGCCTGGAATCCTAGCATTGGCTAATGCTAGTTCATGTCATCACTACTGAGCTAGATGGTATCAAATGGCCTGAGTCTGTATAAGTCAAATTCCTTTGTTCCTAAAAGAGGAAAGCGACCCAAGGGCCACATTGACTCCAAAATTTATTTATGTATTTTATTTACAACATTTATATACCACTTTCTTGTAAAAAAATCTCTAAGCCGTTTACACAAGGAATTAAAATAATAAAATTACTGGCAAAACAGTTAAAGACAGGTATTTTAAAACATTCAAAATAATAAAACTAACAATGAGAAAAACAGATAGAATACATAAAAGCTTCTACCTGCCTGGGTAGGCTTGCCTAAACAAAAATATTTTTAGCAGGTGCCAAAAAGAATACAATGAAGGTGCCTGCCTAATGTCAATATGCAGGGAGTTCAAAAGCTTAAATGTTGCCACACTAAAGGATCCATTTCTTACAGAAGAACAAGAAGTACTATGTGGCATCCATAACATGGAAAACACACCTTGAACTTGGCATGGTAGCCAATCGGCAACAGTACAGATTACAAAGCAGAGATATTATGTGCTGACAGGGTCTCACTCATCTCAGCAATTGTGCCACAGCATTCTGCACTAACTGCAGCCCCCAGGTCAGGTTGTGCTGCATGGGGATTTCTGTGACTTTGGCTGACTGGCTGCTAGGATGTTTTTAATTTTGGCTTTTGGTTAGGAACCCTGATTGAATGTGGGTGCTGACTTTTCTACTTTACTTAAAGGAATCTTCTTGTACAGTAGGGCCCCGCTTTACAGCGCTTTGCTTTACAGCATTCCGCTAATACAACGGTTGTGAATTGTAGAAAGGCCCCGCTTTACAGCGCTTGTTCCACTTTTATGGTGGTTTTTTGCTGCTGGGTGCCATTTTTGTCAATGTAAGTCAATGGGATCTGCTTTACAGTGGTTTTTGCTTTACAGCGGGGGTCTGGAACGTAACCCGCTGTATGAGCGGGGCCCTACTGCATTCAAGTATTGCATTTAGGAAATCATCACTATCTTTTCTTTTTCTATTTGCATTTCATTTACCATCTGACCTCACTGCCTTATATCCATAGAAGTAACAGCAGTGGTTCCATGCGCTCAGCTAAACCACATTAAACCCACTGAAAAGGGTAGAGAATCTTCTTACTCTTACTCATTTCTCAGACCTCTTTCTGAAGTGAAGGGTCAAATCTGTAAAGAAGCTTGGAGCAGCCACATTAAAAGGCAGGGGCAGGGCATTCTAGGCAGGGGGTTGCCAACCCTGCCTTGATATAGATATCTTTACATAGGATCCCTAGTCAAGCTTTACCAACAGCACAATCCCAACTATATCAACTCAGAGGTAAGTCCTATTGATTTCTATGGGGCTTAGACCTGTAGTAAGTTTGTTTAGAATTGGAGCCTTCAGGGGCATCCATCTTTACTCAAGTGGGCTACCCTATTTTTGGTGAGAAACGATCCTGACCTGAGTCAATATACCGCCTTTGTCACAGCCATGACCAAGATGTTTCATGACCCCCAGCGTAAAGAGACAGCCTCTCGACAGCTAGGAGCCCTGAAACAGGGGAAGGGCTCCGTGGAGACTTATACTAACACATTTCACATCCTAGCCCAGGAGGTGGATGACAATGACCCCGCTCTGATGTACTTCTACTAGAACAGACTTAGCGCAGAGATGCTGGACAAATTGGCTTGCACCTCCCCACCTGGCATCCTGACAAAGCTGATCCAGTTATGCCTGCAGATAGATGGTCAGATTGAAGGTCACAGATAGACAGTCAGATTGGAGCGCAGGGCAGAATTTCCATGTTCTCAGGTTCCCACACCTCTCCTCCACACCCATTTCCCGCCTAGCATGGGAACTTTGATTTTGTCAGGGGTGGAGCCCATGCAAATTGGAGGGGCTAGACCACACCTGTTGGAGGAGGGGAATCCTAGAATCATAGAATAGTAGGGTTGGAAGGGGCCTACAAGGCCATGGAGTCCAACCCCCTGCTTGATGCAGGAATCGAAGGAGAAGCGCAGGAGGGAGCGGTTGTGTTTGTACTGTGGGGAAAGGGGGCACCTGGCCCAAGGATGCCCCTCCAAAGGAGAAAGAGCTCCCGTGCAGGAAAACTTCAAATCCCAGCTCTCGTAGAGGCCAAAGAGTTGGGTGCCAAGCAGACACCATGGCCTCGCCAGCAGCCCCTCCCATCGCAGCCTGCCCTTTACCTATCGGTTCAGTTGACTCTTCCTTCGGGGTGAAGTCTCCAGGTCAGCAGCATGATTGACAGTCAGGCCTCCTCAATTTTTATGGACTGGAATTTTGCCCAGGAGCATGGCATGCCCACTCAGATTCTCAAGAAGCCTTTGTCCATTGAGACCATTGATGGGCGGTCCTTAAAGTCAAGAACTGTTACCAGGGTGACAGAGGCACTGGGCATAGAAATCCCAGAACATGTGAAGAGACTGTCATTCTACGTGGCATCCCTGCCCCTCTTCCCAGTGGTGTTGGGAATGCCCTGGTTGGTTCAGCACAACCCCACAATCTTCTGGGATGAAGCGGTGGTGGTGTTTACCTCGGGGTATTGCCATCAGCACTGCCAACCATGGAAAAACTCCCCTCAACGTTGTGGCTGGAGTCGCACTGCAGGAGGGAGTTGTCTTGCTGGACAAGTATGAGGAGTACCAGGATGTGTTTGACAAAAAAGAAGCCGATCAGTTGCACCCCCACCGACCATATGACTGTGCCATAAATCTGATGCCTGGGGCACGCATCCCTTCACAGCTGATCTACTCCTTGTAGGAACCAGAGTTGGTGGCACTAAGGGAATTCCTGGAAACTAATCTCAAGAGGGGCTTCATTCAACCATCCCAGTCTCTGGCCTGGGCCCCTTCGCTGTTCGTTAAGAAAAGATCACAGAGCTACACCCATGTAATGATTACTGAGAGGTGAACAAGATTACCATTCCCAACAGCTACCCCTTGCTGCTCATCACGGACATGCTGGAGCGACTGCTGTAGGCCAAAATTTATACCAAGTTGGATTTGAGGGGAGCTTACAATCTGGTATGAATCAAGGAGGGGGATGAGTGGAAGACAGCCGTCAAGACACGATATGGACAGATTGAGTACTTGGTCATGCTGTTTGGTCTATCCATTAGTCCTGGGGTCTTCCAAAACTTTATGAATGACATATTTAGGGATTATTTGGACCAGTTCATGATTGTGTATTTGGATGATATTCTCATCTATTCGGACTCTCCAGCTGAACACGATGAACACATGCGGGTGGTGTTATGTCTCAGGGAATATCACCTCTATGCCAAGCTGGAGATGTGCAGCTTCAACATAACCAGGCTGAACTTTTTGGGGTACTGCATTTCTCCCACCGGAGTGGAGATGGACCCGGGCAAGGTCCACAGCATTCTCATGTGGCAACCTCCCAAAATGAAGAAGGATCTTCAGTGGTTCCTGGGGTTTGCCAACTACTACCATTCATTCATTGCTAATTACTCCAACAAGACTGCGCCCCTCATGGACTGCCTGAAGGGTTCGGGTCCCTTCCAGTGGACTGATGCCATGCAAGGAGCCTTCAAGGAGCTTAAGGCTTGGTTCGCCTCTGAACCCATACTGCAACATGCAAACCCTACACGCCCCTTTGTGGTGGAGACAGATGCGTCAGATGTGGCCATTGGAGCAGTGCTTTTACAACCAGCACAGAGGGGAGAGGTCTGAGGCCATGTGCATACTTTTCACGGAAGTTGACAAGTTCAGAGCAAAACTATACCATGTGGGGAAAAGAGTTGCTGGCCATTCAGGATTCTTTTGAAACTTGGTGACATCTTTTGGAAGGAGCGCAGCATGAGATAGAGGTGCACACTGATTATTGGAACGTGGAAAGTCTCCACACTGCCTGTAAGTTAAACCAGAGACAGGTGGGTTGGACTCAATTCTTCGCTTGCTTCCACTTCCAAATCCATTACATTCCCCAGGCACCGAATAAGCGAGCAGACACTCTGACCCTCAAACTGGAATATCTGGAGAACCCAACCCTGAGACTGCCGCAACTGATAATACCCCTCAAGAAGATGGTGGCGGGGGGTGCCAGGACTCCTGGGTGGAGGAACTGCGTTTGGAGCAAGAACAAGATCCATTTGTCAAGGAGAAGCATTCAGAACTAGAGGAGCAGTCTCCTGGGAGTGCAGAGGGCTTCACGCTGAAGGGGGGTTACTGTATCATTATGATGCTATGAACATGTCCCCCGGGAACGTGAGAGCCAAGGTCCTGTGTCAGTGTCATGACTCCCCCACTGCTGGGCACTTTGGGGTTTTTAAACACTTGCAAGCAGTCGCCAGGTAGTTTTGGTGGCCCTGAATGAAGTGGGAGGTGGAGTGCTACATCCAGTCCTGCCCCACCTGCGCCAGAGCCAAACACATCATGGTACAGCCAGCAGGACTCTTAGAGCCACTCCCTACACCCAAGGGTCCTTGTAGATGATAACTATGAACTTCATCACCGACCTCACCTCCTCTCAGGGGAAGATGACAGTGTTGTTGTTGGTGGATGCTTTTACTAAAATGGCTCATTTCATTCCATGCTCGGGACTTCCAAACACACGAGAGATGGCTCAACTGTATGTGCAGCATGTTTACCAGCTGCACGGTCTTCCAGACAGTTTAGTTTCAGATTGGGGCCCGCAATTTACGGCTCAATTTTGGTGCACTTTGTGGCAACTCCTGCAGAGTGACCTGAGACTGTTGTCATCTGATCACCCTCAAATGGACAGTCAGTCTTGGAGCAATATCTCTCATTTAAGTCCTCACCAGAGTTGCCTGTGAAGACCATGTCCAAGTGCCTGGAGTCCGTAAGCAGATGGATGGGCGAGAACAGGCTGAAGCTAAACCCTGACAAGACTGAGGTGTTGCTCGTGGGTGACAGGAGAAGGTTGAGAGATATCGACTTGGTGCTTAATGGGGTGAGATTACCCCTGAAGGACCAGGTCCGCAGCCTAGGGGTCATCCTTGACTCCCAGCTATCCATGGAGGCTCAGGTTTCAGCAGTGAGTCAGATGGCTTGGTATCAATTACATCTGATACAAAGGCTGCGACCCTACCTTCCTGTACATCTGCTCCCACGAGTGATACATGCCCTGGTCTCCTATCGCTTAGACTATTGTAATGCGCTCTATGTGGGGTTACCCTTGAAAACGGTCCAGAAACTGCAGCTGGTACAGAATGCAGCGGCATGCTTGATTAAGCATAGCCGTCGCCAGGATCATATCACCCCGGTGTTGGTAGATCTTCACTGGTTACCAGTGGTTTACCGGGTCCAATTCAAGGTGTTGGTGTTGACCTTTAAAACCCTATACGGTTTTGGCCCAGTATATCTGAAGGACCGCCTCCAGTATCACCAATCAGGCCATCTTACAAGATCAGCCACACAGGACTTCCTCTCGATCCCACCAGTCAAAACAGCTAGGCTGGTGTGGACGAGAGAGAGGGCGTTCTTGGTTGTGGCCCGCACCCTCTGGAATTCTCTCCCTTATGATCTTCGGCATGCCACCTCCCTGATGACTTTCTGCTGAGTGTTAAAGACCTGGCTATTCAGGCAGGCCTACAGAGTCTTTGGGGTGGATTAGATTAGTTTTTTGGTTAATTAATTGATGTATTGATGTTTTTAATTGATGAGTTTGTTTTGGACTGTATATTGTCCGTGAATTTGGACAGATAGGCGACTAACAAATAAAATTTTATTATTATTATTATTATTATTATTATTATTATTATTATTATTATTATTATTATTATCTCAGTTGTTATGTCAACTACCAGCAAGACAACTAGGTGTCCTTTTTGCCCTTACAACAATGCAGTGCATGCTACCACGCAACAGACCCCATTCTTTGCCAACCTGGAATACCACCCTTGAGCCTTTGCCAACCCACATCAGTCCCATTGTTCTGGCAGCCGAGGACATTGTGGAAGAGCTCCAGGCAATGCAGCAGTTGTTGAAGAAACAGAGAGGGTGAAGGTGGACTATAAGACAGTTACAGATAAACATCGACAGGAGGGGCCCGAAATCCATGTGGAAAATAGGGTGTGGCTGTCCATACATTATCTGCCTGCACGGGTGCGATGCCATAAACTGGAAGACAGAAAGATGGGTCCTTTTGAAGTTGAGGCTCAGATCAATCCAGTGGCTTTTTGTCTGAGGTTGCCACCTTCCCTCAAGATACATCCAGTGTTTCATCACTCCCTGCTTATCCTGGAGCATCCTCCTGATCCCCACAGGATACCAGAGATGCTCCGCCGCAGCCCCCATAGCTGTGAATGGACAAGAGGAACGTGAAGTGAAGCAGATTTTGGACTTGCAGAAGCTCCAAGGGTGGCTTCAATACTTGAGCCACCGGAAGGGGTACAATCAGACAGAGCGTTTGTGGGTATCAGCTGACGATGTCCACATGCTGGATTTGGTGAGAGAGTTCCATGATGCCTACCCAGACAAGCTCAAGTCCAGGGGATGGAGGGAGATGGAGCATGGAGGAGGGGATAATGTTGTGCCCCAGGTGCAAGGAGAGTTAGACCAGGGAGACGAGTCAGGTGAGGATGAGGTCCCTGGGGGCATTGAAGGAGGGGGGACTCTGCCAGCCCACAGACTTCCTCAGCCAGCACCCCCATTGAGGCAGGTCCCACCCTGCCTGCGAGCTCCCTGCCTGAATTGTTGGGAAGTGACCCTTCAACCCCAACCGCACAGGAATAGTGCCCAGCACTTCAAATGCTTCCCCACCAACCAGCTTCCCACTCCCTGAGGTCGTGACATCACCTAGTTAAGCCCCACTGACAGATGGGCCCTTGGAGGCTGCCCCCCCCTCGCCCCACGTGAGAAGGTACAAGAAGAGAGGCTTTCAGAGGATGGAACTTCGGAAGAGCAGTCTTTTACATGAGAAGACCTTCCCTACTTAAGCAGGTGCCCACCCAGGCTCTAGTGCTGAGTCATCACTCCCCACATGCTGCAGAGACTGTTTAGGTAGGCTGGTTAGGGAAAGTAGTAAGTCAGAGTAGACAGGTTTATGAAGTGCACCGCTTTGGATGTAACCATCACACTAATAAAACAAGAATTAGACCAAAACTTGCCTCCGTCTCGTGTCTTGGATTCTGGGCAGGACACTCTCTCAGGAAGGAAGGCTAATACCCAAGGAATAAATCTCCATTTGACAATATAGCCAACAGCATCACAGCACAAGCTGACAAAGCATCAAGGCAAGTTAAGCAGCAAAGTGAGTTCAGCAGCAGGGCAAGTAGGCCAGACCACTCCACTCTGCCCATCTGTTCCTTGACCTAAAGGAAACCTAAGCGTTCAATACATTAACTCAATAAACCACAAAACAATTATGCAGGTAGGAAGCCAGCAGGGGTGGGGGTTTTGCACTGTGTGTAACATGTACAACTATTTGCCTGTTGGAGATAAATCGTGGGTGTGCCCTCAGTGCAGTGAGCTTCTGGCTCTCTGGGAACAAGCTTGCTTCCTTGAGGCCAAGGTGGATGACCTGGAGAAGCTGAGAGAGATGGGAGGTTTCTGGATGAGACAGGGAGGTTTGTGGATTACTATAGCTGTGTCCTACGCTCAGGATGATAGCACTCCTGCTATCATGGAGAATGAGGGCCTCAGGTAAGGAGAGCATCTATCTGAGGAAGAGGGAAATGATCCCTTAGAAGGGATCTATTCCTTGGGGGACAAGCAGATATCCTCTAATGACAAGGTTACTTCTCTGGGGAATGGAGAGATCCTAGTAGTAGGTGATTCGATCATTAGGAACATAGGGGGGGTGATGGGCATGCAGACCACAGGATAATTTGCCTGCCTGGTGTGAAGGTTGCCCATGGTCTAAATAGCTTAGTAGGTAGTGCTGAGGAAGAATCAGTGGTCATAGTGCATGTTGGCACCAATGACATGGGGAAATGCAGTTGTGAGGTATTGGAAGCATAATTTAGATTGCTAGATAAGAATGCTGAAAGCCAGAACCTCCAAGGTAGCTTTCTCTGAAATGCTACCAGTTCCATGTTGCAGGGCCAGCTAGACAGGCCCTTCTTTGTAGTCTCAATGTGGGGATGAGGTGATAGTATCGGGAGCAGGAGTTTGGATTTGTTAGGTACTGGGGGACATTTTGGGATAAGCCAAGCCTGTACAAAAGGGACAGGCTCCACTTGAACTGGGATGTAACAAGACTCCTAGCACTTAAAACCAAAACGGTGGTAGAACTTTTAAATTGATTGAGGAAGGTAAGCCAGCAGGAGCTGAGGAGGGTCTGGGTTGGAACAAATCTCTCTGCCCCCTCTCCCCAGCTAAAGACATACAATGAGGAAAATTTAAAGGGGTAGCTTATAACTAGGCATTCTGAGTGCAGGGGCACAGGATTCAGAAAGGCCAAAGTGAGTGGGCTGCCTCATGCAGCAGATACTCAAGGGTGAGTGCTGGAGGACAGAGCTGCGTGTGCCACTCAGCCTGTCTTGTGCTCTCTAAGCCTGCTGCCCTCAAATGCAGTGGAGGAGGATGTCCCATCGCCATTGCTGAAGTAAGGCTGAACTGCCAGTCTGCACATGGGAAAGAAAGGGCTGCCATCTTTTTCTTTGCCTTGAGCAGCAAAATGCTTTGAGCCAATCCTGTTCAGGATGTGAAACAAATGGGTGGAGAAACAAGGATGTTCTTGATGAAACTGCAGACTGGGGCAACCACTGGGTGATTTATTTCCACTCCTTAAAAGCAAGCAGAATACTAGTATGAGGATGAAATATATAGTAAGAGAATGAGGATGTTGATTGTTTAGGAATGCCCACCCTCCCTATCCTGCCAACAGACTCCAACCTTGCCTTTTCCTTTGTCTGTAAAGGAGTGTGTGTGCTAGCCTCCTGCAGATTATTGCTCTTTATAATTATACAAGTTGCCAGGCTGGCTGTGCTTTGGAACAGGAATCTCTGTGTCTCTGGATGTGTGCTTTCCACACCTACTAGTCTGAGAACTTGGCTAGGCCTCTGTGTGTTGCTCTGATACCAATCACAATGAATAATTTGTGGTATTCAGATCAGGTCTTTAATTCTACAGCTGGTCCTTTGTTGTAAAGGGTATGTGGGTGCCATTTGTTGCTTTTCCAAATCGTTCCAGTGACCTCTCTCTGCAGGGAAATAAATGCATGTAAGATGTAAAAAGACACCTGAAAATTCCAGTTATAAAGATTGGCTTCTTCATAAAAGCAAGCCAGCAAGATTAAAGCCCTTTGAATTCTGCAATCATTAAACCAACTCCCCCTTACTCCCCATGCCGTCCTCCCAGAATGTATGTGAAATGATCTTTGCAGCCAGCTATGCAGCCATGAGAGGGAATCGATCGAAGTGTGGAAATTGCTATTGACTGCAAGGGCTGTGGCTGCACTATGTACTTCTCCAGTTTTTAAAGATAACCATCCAGCTGATTTCACTTTGCACATGACAGAGCTCAGAATCGGCACCTTAAGATCATTCTCTGCCTCCTTTCAGCTTCTTACTGGCAGAAATGAGTCTGTAGAAGGGAAGAGATGTTGGTTTATCACACAGAATTGCAAATCATGTGTTTGTCACTGGTTTGTCATTTATGGTAAACTTCACACCCCCCTTTAAATCCACTTATTTAAGGTCAGATTCAGGGACCTTTTCCCCAACAGTTAATATGACTTTCAGATGGTCACTTGGAAGTAGTAGATAACTATATGAAACTCAGTGGAGACCCCTCACTAAGTACAAATGGGGCACTGCTCACCCTAAATCCCCAATCCCTTCCAAAGCTATAACCCAGTCCCATTTTTGTTCCTTACATTCATATTCAATACATTACCTCACATTTGGAGACACTCTGGACTTGTTTCTGTCCATCTCCTGTGCCAGCTGATCATTTCTGGACAGCATGACCCCTCTGCACTTCCATTTTGATTTTATTTCCATTGGAATAAACTCTAGCCAATCAGAAGTCCCTCAGAAATGCATTGAAAATTCCATAGCACTACTGCAGGACTATGAAGAGGCTCCCCAACCACTCAGATGCATGTATTTCAATCTGAGCTAATCAGATACATACATTTGCAAGCTGATTATTGTTCTTCTCTGAGGCTGAGTTACTATTTCCTCCTTTTGCAAGCACCATGTTAAAGCAGCAACAAGAACATTTTTTTCTTTACTGTGGCTAGACAGCCTACTAGTCTTTGAAATCAGCAATATCTCTCTGTAAGTTCATTGTTCAACTTTTGGGTCATCACTGCCATATATACAGACATTTCAGTGAAACAGGTGGTGGTAAACTACCCCAAAAGCATGTTTGGCTGGCATGGGGGCGTGAATCTGTTTCTTTGTAGGCTGGACAAAGCCCTATTTATTGTAGGGGGAAGGGAGAAGAGATTCTTGGTAGCAAACAGCTGCTAAAAATGTTTGGCTAGCATCGTAATGAGTGTGTATGGAATCTGATTTCTTCATGGGCCAGACTGGGCCTCTTTTATTGTCAGGGTGGCAGGATGAAGAGATTCTTGTTGGCAGACAGCCCCTAAAAATGTTTGCCTAGCTTCTAGGGTTGCCAGGTCAGAAGCATCCCAAACCCTGAGATTTCACGGGCAGGTCCTAGTGATGTCACGGGGGCACATCATACTGATGTCACAGGTGTGGGCCGTAGTGATGTCATGGGTGGGCACAAGTGATGTCACAGGGTGGGTCTTAGTGATGTCACAGGGGTGGGCCCTAGTGATGTCATTAAGCATGATACATTAAGCATCAATCACAGTTGCTTGGAGCATACAACTAAAAAAAAATCTGATTCGAAATTAAGACAGAAATCTTAGCTAAAAGATAGAGCCTGGGTAGGGAACATTTAATCTAGCCTACTTGCTTTCAGCAAGAAGGGTTTAAGTGCCCTTAGGCCAGCACAGTCACCAGAAGGCCATTGCAGGAAGAAAGGACCCTAGTATTGTGGAGAAGTTAGATCGGAGCACTCAGGAGTAAAGATGGCTGCTGTCGGGTCCAGGATGAGGGACCAGACCAGTGGGTGAAAGCAATTCAGTTTTTATTAGAGTGACATCCACACAAACGCTGCGCCTTCTCATAAAGCGCCACTGACTTACAGATCCTGTGACATGGAAAGATAGTTGACAGAGCGAAGTGCACTTTCCCGCCCAACTCTTAAGTAGGACCCAAACGGGCGTGAAGCCTTTCACTCCGCCTCAATCCACCCTCCGGGGCCACCTGTCTCCCCCTCCCCCTTTCTTGTCTCTTCATTCGTCGTCGAGTACGCGGTGACGGGGGAAGCGCCGGACCCTCCCCTTCTGAAGATTCCGACTTCAGTATGGGCGTAAGGGGAGGTCCTGGCGGAGGGGGAGGCGTGTGAACTTTCAAGGTTGGCTCTGAGACTCTGGCGCTTCCAGGATCTCCGTTGCTGGGCAACCCTATCTCTGGACATTCCTCTCCTTCTCCTTCGCTCAAGTCTGACAGGGGGCTCCCCTCCCCCTCATCTTCTGACTCTAAATCCATGGGACCCCAATTCCGCGTCCCAACATCATCCCCTCTTCCAGGCTGAGCCCCCCCCCCTCTACCTGGCTTGGGACGGTGGGGAAATAACTCATGAAACCGTTTCACTAACTCTGGAGCATGCACATCAACTTCATTTTCCCAACTCCTATCTGCAGACCCGTACCCTTTCCAATGGATCAAATACTGCAATTTCTTGCGTCTTATTCGGGAGTCCAAGATGTCCTCAACTTCGTACTCCGTCTGCTCATTTACCCTGATCGGAGCCCCTGGAGGTTCCACTGGCCGCAACTCACTGGGGGGGGCTGCTTTGGTGAGCAGAGATCGATGAAACACAGGGTGTACTTTGAATGAATCGGGTAACTTCAGCCGGTACGCCACCGGATTAATTTGAGTCTCTATTTCAAAAGGCCCCACCCTCTTATCTTGCAGTTTTCTGCATTTGCCTGGCATGGGGAGGAAACGAGTGGACAACCATACCTGGTCTCCTGCTTGAAGGGCGGGGCCTTCTCTCCGGTGTAAATCGGCAGCTCGCTTGTACTCCGTCTTGGCTTCGTCCAGTTGTTGTTTCAGGGTCTGTTGGATGGCTTGTAACTCCTGTAGAAATTCTTCAGCGGCGGGCACCAACACTCCCTCCGAACTGCTAGGAAAGGCTTTAGGATGAAATCCATAATTTGCGAAGAACGGGGTTTGCTGAGTGCTGGAGTGTAAGGAGTTGTTGTAGGCAAACTCTGCAAAATGTAAATACGAAGTCCAGTCAGTTTGTTGATAAGAAACGTAACAGCGTAAATATTTCTCCAAAACGGCATTCAAGCGTTCCGTCTGACCGTCTGTCTGGGAGTGATGGGCAGACGAGAGTTTTAACTCCGTCTGCAGCTGCTTCCAGAGCGCCCTCCAAAACTTAGCCGTAAACTGAGTCCCTCGGTCCGAGACCACACTGTTGGGCAATCCATGCAACCGGTAAACCTCCTTGATGAATAATTTGGCCGTTTCTTTCGCTTCTAAGGGCCCCGGGCAAGGGAGAAAATGTGCCATCTTGGTAAGTAGATGTACCACGACTAGAACGGCAGTCATCCCTTGTGACTTTGGTAGATCAGTTATAAAGTCCATGGAAAGGTCCTTCCAAGGCTCACTGGGGACCTTTAACGGTTGTAACAGCCCTGCCGGTTTTCCCGTTTGATGTTTAGCTCGCATACAAACCGAACAGGATTTCACATAGTCCTCAACGTCCCGGCGCATCTTCGGCCACCAAAAGTCTTTAGCTATATTCTGAATGGTTTTGTAAATCCCGAAGTGTCCTGCAGTGACAGAGTCATGGCACTGGCATAGAATTTTGAGTCTTAAGTCTCCCTCTGGCACGACCCTGGCCGTTTTAAACCACAACAACCCATCTTGCCAGTAGAAATTCACCTCTGAGCCTGGATCCTGCCCCGCCTCATGAATGTACTGCTGCATGCCCGTCCCTTCCCGTTGCGCTCTTTTGAGCTCTTCCTCCCATGAAGGTTGGCATGATCCTAGTGTTAATTTCTCCGGCGGGATCACGTACTGTGGCTGGTCCTGGGGCTCACTCTCCTTAAATTGCGGCTGCCTGGACAAGGCGTCGGCTCTCTGATTCTTGGCTTGGGCGTGATACGTAATCCTGAAGTTGAACCGGGCGAAGAACTGGGACCACCTGATCTGCCTCTGGTTCAGCTTCCTGGCCGTTTGCAGACTTTCCAGGTTCTTGTGGTCAGAACGCACTTCAATTTGATGGGAGGCTCCCTCCAAATACTGCCTCCAGTTCTCAAAAGGGTTCTTAATGGCCAGTAACTCCTTTTCCCAGACCGTGTAGTTCTTCTCTGCAGGCTTTAACTTCCTAGAGAAGTATGCGCAGGGGTACAACTCCTTTCCCTCGGGATCTCCTTGTAGCAAAACCCCCCCGATGGCAAAGTCCGAGGCATCAGCTTCCACTATGAAGGGACGGTTTGGATCAGCGAAGCGGAAAATGGGTTCGGTAGCGAATTTCTCTTTTAACTCCTCAAAAGCCTTCGTAGCATGCTCCGTCCATTGGAACTTTTTCTTTCCCCTTAAACAGTCGGTCAGGGGAGCCGTTAGTTTGGAAAACCCCGGGATGAATTTCCTGTAGAAGTTAGCAAACCCTAGAAACCGTTGCACATCCTTTTTCGTGATGGGTTGCCCCCAGTCCTTTATGCAACTCACTTTCCCTGGGTCCATCTCCACTCCTCCCGCTGAGATTCGATACCCCAGGAAGTCCAAAGACTCAAGGTCAAACCCACATTTCTCCAACTTAGCATACATTTCTCTCAGTCTCTTTAACATGGTTCTTACGTGTCGGTCGTGATCCTCTTGATTCTCTGAAAACACCAGGATATCATCTAAGTAACAGATTACATACGTGTCCAGTAAGTCTCTAAATACATCGTTCATGAATTTTTGAAAAATTCCTGGACTTCCCGAAAGCCCAAATGGCATGACAAGGTATTCAAATTGACCATAACACGTGAGGAACCCCATTTTCCATTCATGTCCCTCCTTCATTCTGATTAGATTGTAGGCTCCCCGCAAGTCCAACTTCGTGAAAATCTTGGCTGAACGTAGCCGATCTAGCAACTCTGAGATTAAAGGCAGTGGATAGCTGTTAGGGGTGGTGATCTGATTCAGTGCGCGGTAATCATTACACAGCCTGAGCTCCCCCCCCTTCTTCTTCACGAACAACAAAGGCGCCCCGGCCGGAGACTGTGACGAGCGAATGAATCCTCGCTTCAGGTTCTTTTCCAAAAACTCTTTCAGAGCCACCCTTTCAGTCTCTGTGAGCGAGTAAATCCTTCCCGCCGGTATGCTGGCCCCTGGCACAAGATCGATCGTACAGTCGTAAGGATGGTGGGGGGGTAAGGTTTCCGTTTCCTTTTCATCAAATACATCTTTGAATTCCTCATACTTCGGAGGGAGCATCGCTGGCGTGCCCTCTTGTATGGCTCCCGCTAAGGTGTTCTTGATTCCTTCTGGTTGGCAGTTCTCCTGACAGTACTGAGATGTGAACCACACCACCGCCTCCTTCCAACTTATTTTAGGCTCGTGCATGGCAAGCCAGTGCATCCCCAGAATCACCTCAAAGCTTGAAAGATCTGACACGTACAGTGAGATGAGCTCTTCATGCCCGGGAATTTGAAGCTTCAATTCCTCTGTGGCTTGCGTTACCCCCCCTGACTTCAGGGGTCTCCCGTCAATGGTCTCCACGGAAAGGGGGGTGTCCAGTGTCCAGCTAGAGATGCCATAATGCTTGGCCAGCTTTGCGTCGATGAAGTTGGTGGAGGCTCCACTGTCGATTAAGGCAGTAGAGTTGAACATCACTCCTCTGGCAGTTGTAATCCACACAGGTAGAACCAGCACTCCTTTGGAGGGAGGCTGGGTCATCGGGGGGCCTTTGTACAATGCTGCCCCCAGTCCACCAGCCTTCACATGGACTGGGTGTTCTAGTTTTCTGACGGCTCCGTCTTCCCCTTCTTTAGCCCACAATCTCGGGCCATATGACCCGGTCTGGAACAATAGAAACATAAGCGTTCTCGGCGTCGTCTCTCTTTCTCTTCTTCCGAGAGCCTTGGTCTGCCCCCCCGCCCTTCGGTCGCGCTACCCGTCGTTCCCGAAGTGGAGGGATTCTTGCTGCGAGGCGCCGAGGTGGAGTATCTAGGGGCCTCCTGTCTCTTCTCCAGGCGTCTCCCCTCCAGTCAGTGATCGATCTGCAGGCACAGCCGAATAAGTTCTCGCAGGTCGGTGGGGGGGGTGGTCCTGGCCAGTTCATCCAGGATCTCCGCGTTCAGTCCGCTCCGGTACATGAACATCAGGGCTGCCTCATTATAGCCAGTCTCTTGGGATAAAATTTTAAATGCATTAGTATACTCGGAAACAGTTCCTTTTTCTTGTTTCAGGGCGCCTAGCTGCCGCGCTACAGTTTCCGCTCTTTGCTGGTCTTGAAACATTTCGGTCATTTCTTGTATGAATCCTCTGTACCTTCCTAGGAGAGCATCCTTTCTCACCAGATACGGAGTCACCCACTTTGCAGCTTCTCCCTCCAGGAGGCTGATCACGAATGCCACTTTAGCCCCATCACCCAGAAATTCTGCATTCCTGACATCCAAGTATAGTTCACATTGAGCCACGAAGGTTGCCAACTGATCACTTTGTCCCGCATACTTTGGGGGTAATCCAATGGGCACCTTTACCGCAGCGGCTGGAGGGGCGGTTCGCATCCGATCGATCGTGGCTTTCAAGGCCTGATTATCTGTTTTCAGCACCTGGACTGCTGCCAGCAAGGATTGAACATCCGTCTGTAAATTAGCCACATTAGTCCTCAGGAGTCTCACTTCTTCCGTCTCAGAAGTGGGATTTGTTCCTCCCTCCGCTCCCTTTGACATCTTGTCCTCGTCCCGTGGAGAGAGCATTGAGAGCGATTTAGGTGGCTATGTCAAGCTGTCGGGTCCAGGATGAGACTGAGAGACCAGACCAGTGGGTGAAAGCAATTCAGTTTTTATTAGAGTGACATCCACACAAACGCTGCGCCTTCTCATAAGGCGCCACTGACTTACAGATCCTGCGACATGGAAAGATAGTTGACAGAGCGAAGTGCACTTTCCCGCCCAACTCTTAAGTAGGACCCAAACGGGCGTGAAGCCTTTCACTCCGCCTCAATCCACCCTCCGGGGCCACCTGTCTCCCCCTCCCCCTTTCTTGTCTCTTCATTCGTCGTTGAGTACGCGGTGAGGGGGGAAGCGCCGGACCCTCCCCTTCTGAAGATTCCGACTCCAGTATGGGCGTAAGGGGAGGTCCTGGCGGAGGGGGAGGCGTGTGAACTTTCAAGGTTGGCTCTGAGACTCTGGCGCTCCCAGGATCTCCGTTGCTGGGCAACCCTATCTCTGGACATTCCTCTCCTTCTCCTTCACTCAAGTCTGACAGGGGGCTCCCCTCCCCCTCATCTTCTGACTCTAAATCCACGGGACCCCAATTCCGCGTCCCGACAGCTGCCCCTGAAGGCTGCAATTCTAAATGCACTTACTAAGCCCCATAGAACTCAATAGGACTTACTTCTGAGTACATATGGTTTTGATTGTGCTGTTGGTAAAGCTTGACTAGAGATTCTCTGCAAAAATGTGCATACCCAAGCAGGGTTGGCAACCCCCTGCCTAGAATGCCCTCCCCTACTTTTTAACATGGCTGCTCCAAACTTCTCTACAGATTTGACCCTTCACTTCAGAATGAGGTCTGAGAAATGAGTAAGATTAAGAAGATTCTCTACCCTTTTCTGTGTACCTTGTGGGCTGCTATAAACTCACTTTGACAGCCAATACAATTCCAGTAAGTAATAATTGACAGAGAGAAAAAATACATGGTTTGATCTACCTTCACAGACAACAGCTTGGGAACAACAATTGCAGCCACACTTCCCAGTATGTGAATTCTCTTTTGCCATTGTTGGGCAAGAAACAAACTGTCATGCAACCAACAAGGTGCATCATCAATGGGTTTAAGGGGATTGTGCTGAGCGCATGTTATCAATGTTGTTGCTTCTATGGCTGTAAGGGAGTGAGGTTAAAGGTAAAGGAAAGGCAAACAGAAAAAGAAAAGACAGTGATGATTACCTAAATGCAATACCATACCAACTACAACAAAATTCCTATGAGTAAGACAGAAAAAACAGCATCCCACAACCAGTCAAGATTCCTAACCAAAAGCCAAAATTAAAAACATCCTGGCAGTCAGTCAGCCAAGGACACAGAAATCCCCATGCCGCACAACCTGACCAAGGTGCTGCAGTTAGTGCAGAATCCTGTGGCATGATTGCTGACAACAGTGATACTCTATCAGCAGATAATAACTCTGCAGTGGTTGTTGATTTGCTACCAGGTCAAGTTCAAGGTATGCTTTCCATGTTACAGGCGCCACATAATACTTGTTCTGCTCTTGTAAGAAATCGGTCCTTTAGTGTGGCAGCACCTACAATTTGGAACTCCCTGCCTATTAACATTAGGCAGACACCTTCATTGTACTCTTTTCTGCTAAAAACATTTTTCTTTAGGCAAGCCTACCCACACAGCTAGAAGCTATTGTGGTTTTTAACTCATTGTTAGTTTTATTATTTTGAATGTTTTTAAATACCTGTCTTTAACTGTTTTTGCCAATAATGTTATTGTTTTAATTTCTTCTGTAAACCGCTTAGAATTTTTTTACAATCAAGCGGTATATAAATGTTGTAAATAAAATACATAAATAAATTTTGGAGTCAATGTGGCCCTTGGGTCTCTTTCCTCTTTTAGGAACAAAGGAATATGCCTGATACTGAGTCAGGCCATTTGGTGCCATCTAGCTGAGTACTGATGACATGAACTAGCATTGGCTCTCCAGGATTCCAGGCAGTAGTCTTTTCCAGAAATTGAATTTTGGACCTTTGCATGCAAAGCATATGCCCTGCCACTGAGCTACAGTCCTTTCCCTGTTTAAAAATGTATCTTTTAAAATTGTTCTTTTCAATTCATTGATGAATGCACAACATACCTAGGGCAGATCCACACCATTCATTTAAAGTACATTACAGACATTTGAAGCACATGAATCCCACCACAGAATCATGGGAACTGTAGTTTGTTAAGGGTAGTGGGAACAATAACTGTAAGGGGGAAACTATACTTCCCAGGATTCTGTTTATACTTTTTATGGTTATTGAATTTTAAAGGGATTTATTTTTTGCTGTGAGCCACCTTGGTTTCCAACTGGCAATCCTACTTCACACACACACACACGAGATGTAAAAATACATAGACCCCATATAATAGTTTATTGTCAAAACCAGTTGGTCATTGCTGAACATTTTTTTAAAAAAAATAATGATATCAATGTTTGTTTCCTACATAATAAAAGCAGCGGTACCTATGTAAACCCCGCCTAATTACTTAAAAAAATAGAATTGGAGGGGGAGAGAAATATTTACAACACAAGCACAATCCTTTGCTATGTTCACTCAAAAGTCCCATTAATTTACAGTACAATCATAACCGTGTCTACTCAAACGTAAGTCTTATTGAATTCAGTTGGGTTTACTCCAGCTATGTGGGATTAGCATTGCAGTTTTACTCCCAGAAAAGCAAGTATTGGATTAAAGCTTCATATTGGGAAGGTTTTCAAAACATTGCCCTGTTCAACAGCCCAGGCAAATGTAAACTTGTTTGACCTATATACAACAGGAAAAAAGACTTTTGGTACTGCTTAAAAGTATATATTTACTCAATTTAAGTAGTAGATACCTATGTGAAACTCAGTGGGAGGCCCTCACTAAGTGCAAATGGGGCATTGCCCACCCTAAATCCCCACCCCCACCAAGTCCTGGGCTCCTGCTGGAAGGGCAGGATATAAATCAAATAATAAATAAATAAATAAAATTTATGACATCTCAGATCAACAGGAAAAAAACAGCAGTGTTCCACCTTTGCCAGAAATCTCTTGTCAATCACATTCATTTCATTGGCAATCACTTGTGGCTGAGTAAGATTGTCTTCCAGGGTAAGGTCTTTAGGAGTGGGTTTGTAAGTGACTGTGGAGGCCAATTCTGGATCCACACAGCCTCCCACAGTGAGGACACAAGTTTCCAGATGGAAGATGGTCACAATGAGGATTTGCTTGACGTGCCTTCCGCTTAGCTCGTTTGTCCCTTTCACCCTGTACTTGTGCTTCTTCAAAGTCCATAGCACCTTTGATAATGGCCCACCTCCAATTGGGACGCTCATGGGACAAGACTTCCCAGTTCTCGATGCTTATGTTACTTTTTTTAGATTAGCTTTGAGAACATCTTTAAACCTCTTTTGCTGTCCACCAATATTCCGTTTTCCATCCTTAAGTTGGGAGTAAAGTAGCTGCTTTGGAAGACGGTGATCAGGCATTCGAACAACATGGCCGGTCCAGCGAAGTTGGTGTTGGAGGATCATTGTTTCAACACTGGTGGTCTTTGCTTCTTCCAATACGCTAACATTAGTCCGCCTATCTTCCCAAGTAATTTGCAGAATTTTCCGGAGGCAGCGTTGGTGGAATCTTTCAAGAAGTTGGGAGTGGCGTTTATGTTTCACAGGCATACAGTAAGGTCGGTAGTACAATGGCTTTGTAAATAAGCATTTTGACCTCCCTGCAAATATCCCGATCCTCAAACACTCTATGCTTCATTCGGAAGAGTGTGGCACTCGCAGAGCTTAGACTAGCCTTTCCCAACCAGTGTGCCTCCAGATGTTGTTGGACCACAACTCCCATCAGCCTCAGCCAGCATTGCCAATGGTCAGGAAAGATGGGAGTTGTGGTCCAACGACATCTGCAGGCACACTGGTTGGGAAAGGCTGGCTTAGACGATGCTGAATTTCAGCGTTGATGTCAGCATTTACAGAGAGATTGCTGCCAAGATAAGAAAAGTGATTGACATTCTCCAGCGTCGCACCATTAAACTGGATTGATGGTGCTACAGAGGGATTGGTTTGCACTGGCTGATGAAGTATTTGGTTTTTTTGATGTTAAGCAAGAGGCCAAGCTTTTCATATGTTTCTGCAAAGACATTTAGGATAGTTTGAAGATCTTCCTCTGAATGTGCAGAGGCTACATTATCATCGGTATATTCAAGTTCTATGACAGAGGTTGTAATTACCTTACTTTTTGATTTCAGCCTACTGAGATTAAAAAGCTTTCCATCTGTTCGATATGTGATTTCCACACCAGTGGGAAGTTTCCCCTCAACAAGGTGTAGAATCATGGTGATGAAAGTAGCAAATAAGGTTGGAGCAGTGACACATCCCTGTTTGATGCCTGATCCCACTTTGAATGTATCACTTTGAGAGCCATTATTATCCAAAATTGTTGTCGTCATGTTGTCATGGAGGAGTCGAAAAATATTCACAAATTTATCAGGGCATCCAATTTTCAGAAGGATGGTCCAGAGAGCAGTTCGATATACAGTATCAAAGGCCTTAGTCAGATCAATAAACGCCATATACAGAGGTCGGTTTTGCTCCCTGCATTTTTCTTGAAGCTGTTGTGCAGTGAAGATCATGTCCACTGTCCCCCTGGAAGGGCGGAAACAATTTTGGGATTCAGGAAGGATGTCTTCTGAGATAGGTAGGAGGCGATTTGCGAGGATCCTTGCAAGGATTTTACCTGTGGTAGCAAGAAGAGGGATGCCTCGGTAGTTCCCACAATATGTTCTATCACCCTTCTTGAAAAGAGTGATAATTATGGCATCCCTAAAGTCTTCTGGGATCTCCTCCCTCATCCAGATTTTTTCAATGAGATTATGAAGTTGTTGTGTAAGTTCAGGCCCACCTTCTTTGAAGACTTCAGCAGGAATCCCATCACTAGCTTTGTTGTTCTTCATTTGATTGATGGCTTTACTGACTTCATCCAAATTAGGGGATACTGCAAGCTCATCTCTAATTTGTTGTTGTGGGATTTGCAAGAAGACCTTATCAGCCACAATAGAGTTACAATTAAGGAGGTCATGGTAATGCTCTTTCCAACGCAGTGCAATAGACTCTTTGTCCTTTAGAAGTTTGCTACCATCTATTGAACCTAAGGGATTTGTACCATAATTTGTTGGTCCATAGATGGCCTTTGTGGCATTAAAAAAGCCCCGTGCATCATGAGCATCTGCAAAATGCTGGATTTCTTGAGCTTTCTTTATCCACTAGGCGTTCTTAAGTTCTCTAGTTCTTTTTTGGACCTCAGCCTTTGCACTGGCATAGATTTTTTTCTTAGCAGCACAGTTAATGTCTTTTTGCCATATCTGGAAGGCTTTCCTTTTCCTTGAATATGTTCAATTTCACTATCATTCTCATCAAACCAGTCCTGATGTTTCTTAGTTTGGTATCCAATAGTTTGTTCACATGCTGCAATAATGGAAGTCTTCAGTTTAGTCCAGTGTTCTTCAGCGTTTTCAGGGAGTTCCATAGGCAGATGTTTCTTGAGAGTTGTTTGAAAGCAAGCTCACTTAATAGGATCTTGAAGGGCGTGGATGTTCATTTTACGCCTTGGTTTTCTTCCTTGGAGCCTACATTGAGGAACAATATTAATGGCCATAGTGGATCAAATTAATCAGTGATCTGTCCAGCAGTCATCAGCACTCATCATGGCCCTGGTGAGGAGTACATCATGACGATCTCTGGAACGGACAATTACGTAATCCAGGGGATGCCAGTGCTTCGACCAAGGGTGGTTCCCTGATGTTTTAAATTTATCTTTCTGGTGAAAGACTGTGTTGGTAATAAGAACATTATGCTCTGCAGATTTAGTCAGAAGTAGAATGCTATTCAGGTTGCTATTGCCAACTCCTTCTTTCCCAATGGTTTCTCGCCATAAATCAAAATCACGCCCAACTCTTGCATTGAAATCGCCCAGGAGCATAATTTTATCCTCCTTAGGTATCTCTGATAAAATGGGGTCCAGCTGGTTATAAAAATTTTCCTTGATGTCTTCATCAGCATCCAGTTAGCAGGGCATGTGTAGGGGGAAGTGGAACCTGTGTAGATATGGTTGATCAAAAGGAGAAGCAAATCCTGTTTTTACAAAAAACTAAGAACATTAAAGATACTTTGTATGAATGTCTGAGTCCTCACACCAGTGGAATACTGGAGGAGCTTGGGGACCTCCCTGTTCTTACCATGTTCTTATCATGACTTACCATGTTCTTGAAGAATTTAAATGTAGAAACACTGCATTGTCACCATTCCTTTAAGCCATTGACAGATCCCTTGTGTGAAGCAGGGATCTTCTATAGATGGGGATTCCCCTTTGCCTTACTGAAGTGAATGGCACTGTGCAAAGTGCTTCAACAAGGAAAGAGATCTTCCTCATACTGTCTTTCTATAATATTCCTATTCCATGCAAGGAGGATAAGCCAGAATCCAATGAACTGCTGGATCTAGTGCTAGTACAGAAAGACTGCAAAATACCACAGGAGGCTTTGGGCAGATTCTGTCCTCCCTGCCTCATTGCCCCAGGGGAATACGAGATCAATTAATGCAAAGAAGAAATGAAAATGGTTTGGCTTTTTTCTCGAGAGGAAATTTGATTTACCTGGGGTGCCACCTTAGAGACACTACTCTATTGTTCTAACATGATTTTTTTTGTTCTGTGGATCTTGTCTTGCAAACGTATTAATAGTTTGAGAAAGGCATTCTTGTTTATGGGTAAGACAATTCAGAGGGGGAAGGGATGCTTGCAAAGGGCTGACTGTTACATTCTTGTGAGGATGTCTATGATGGGATTGGTGGCATGTTGGTTGCCCCCTTGTATGGTCATGCCCATTGATGGTGGTGGGATCAAGTATCCAGATTGCAGGCAATGGGACAAGTCCCCAGAGCCTTGTGTGGGGCATGTTTGGGGGAAGGGGATTGGGTGTTTTGACTTGCATGGAGTGTTATGTCAATTAACCAGGCAGGGGTTTTGCTTTGCTTCTTGGTTTTGTGCAGTCTGGTTGTTAGTCTTGTCCAAATGTCTACATTTTAGACTGTTTGCTTTTATACACTGGGTTCCATTTTTAATATTTATTTATTTAAGCCATTTCAATACCGCTTAATATATATAAAAATCTCTAAGCAGTGTACAGAAGATAAAACAACAGCAAGTATTATAAAATAATGTTTTAATATGTTTTAACCCTTTTTTAAAGTTGTTAATGTTTTTAATGTTGTTTTGTTAATGTATTTTAAGATTTGTTTTGATGATGTTTTAAAGTGTTTTAGTGCTTTGTTTGCCGCCCTGGGCTCCTGCTGGGAGGAAGGGCGGGATACAAATTAAATAAATAAATAAATAATAATGATAATAATAATAATAATAAAAATATACAAAAAAGCCACAATACAAATGCATGCGTTGAACCGTTGCCTGGCCGCGACAATGGACTGGATGAGAGCTAACAAACTGAGGCTGAATCCTGACAAGACTGAGATGCTTAGGTATTCAGAATGTTTAGGTATTCAGTATCTGTGGGTCCATAATAGTGCTTTTGGGTACCATCCTAGAGAATGCCATAAGGGAAAAGAATTAAGAAATAGCTAGTAATTTGTTAATAGCTGCTGAAACAGAGAAATGCTAAGAAATGGAAAATGTCTATTGCATCTTTTATGAAAGACTGTGGAGTGTGTGGTCTGTTGGGAGATACAAAGATAGTAAGACAGAAAAGAAATGAAAATGACTCACATTTTATGAAGATTGGTACATCTTTATTAATTTTTTGAATGTCACATGGCTATAATCTTTTGTACACCGCCCAGAGAGCCTTCGGGCTTAGGGCGGTATATAAATTAAATAAAATAAATAAATAAATAAATGCTGTTGGTGGATGGTTTCTCTGATCGGATGGTGGATATACACCCTGTCCTGGATTGGGTTACACTCCCCCTAAAGGAGCAGGTTCGTAGTCTAGGAGTCTTCTTAGACTCTTCCCTTTCACTTGAGGCTCAAGTAGCCTCGGTGGCACAGAATGCGTTCTACCAACTTCGGTTGGTAGCCCAGCTACATCCCTATTTGAGCAAGGAGGACCTTACATCAGTTGTACATGCTCTGGTAACCTCGCGTTTGGATTACTGCAATACGCTCTACGTAGGGCTGCCTTTGAAGACAGTTCAGAAGCTACAGCTAGTGCAAAATGCGGCGGCCAGATTGTTAACAAGGACCAAGCGGTCCGAGCACATAACACCTGTTATGGCTCGCCTGCACTGGCTACCAATATGCTTCCGGGCCAGATTCAAAGTGTTGGTATTAACCTATAAAGCCCTATACAGCGCGGGACCACGATACCTGTCGGAACACCTCTCCCGATACGAACCGGCCCATACACTACGTTCTACTACGAAGGCCCTCCTCCGGGTTCCGACTCACAGAGAGGCCCGGAGGGTAATGACAAGATCTAGGGCCTTCTCAGTGGTGGCTCCCAAACTCTGGAACAGTCTCCCCGAGGAGGTGCGCTTGGCACCGACATTGTTATCCTTTTGGCACCAAATTAAAACCTTCCTCTTTTCCAAGGCATTCTCATATTAATTTTAATTTAATTTTAATTTAAGCTAACTTAATTCTAAATTTGTTGTAATTGATTTTAGATTGTTTTATTTTTATATGTCCTTGTTATATCATACTGTGTATTTTATTGTATTTCTTGTGTTCACCGCCCAGAGAGCTATTGCTAGGCGGGCAGTATAAAAGTCTAATAAATAATAATAATAATAAATAATAATGCATAATACAAATTAGCAAATAAATATTAAAACAATTGCCTTGCACCTCTCCACTCAACATCTCTCAATATCTTATATAAGATTACCATGTCTGAAATTCATGTTATTACTTTTAATGTGTGGGGCTTGGAGGATGTTGTGAAACAGTGAAGGGTCTCTGACTACCTACATGCTTGGAGGCCCTCCATTGTCTTTTTGCAAGAAACATACAAGGTGAGAGATGGGGCCCAGATATTTACACACCCCATTCATGACTTCGGACTCCTCCCACTCTCGGGGCATAGGAATCATTCTTGCAAAAACTGCAGACTTCCAGGCACATAGGATTCAATGGGATGAAGAGTGTATCTTTGTTTCTCAGAAGTTCATTTTTGCTTTCATTTATTCCCCGAACTCCAATCAGTATATGTTCTTAGCTATAACTGGAAAAATTGACCTGATTTGCTAGTGGAGAAGTAATAACTGGAGACTTCAGTACTATTTGCAGTCACACTGTGGATAAGCACACTGGGGGCCCCTCACAGTCTTATTAGGGGCAGCAGAATATTGCTCAGCCTCTGAGTCAATACAAACTGGTGGATGCATGTTGCCATATGAACCAGGGGGTCAGAGACTACTCTTATTTCTCTCCTAGTCTTTTTCAAGGCTAGATTATGTCTTGGTCTCTGCCCCCCCTGGTATCAATCCTGACTTGAGCTGACATCCTTCTGAGAATACTCTTAGATCATGCTGCAGTGGAGGTTGGTATGCAGACACTGCAGGGTGGTCCATTTACACCAGCTTGGAGTATCAATTCTGTTTTATTATTGGATCAGATTGCCTCACAAGCTTTAACCACATCCCTTACCAAATACTTTGCTACTAATGTAATGGTACACACTTTAATAACGTATGGGATGCCATGAAGGCTACTTTGAGGGGGTATTGTATTGCTGAAACTGCTAAATGGAGATGGAGATGAACTCCTAGTGGATGCAATTATACACTGGTAAGTGCCTATGGTAAGCTGTATTTAGGGGCAGTAAGGGCAGCAAAAAAAAATATTCTCCTGCCACTATCAAATCATCAATCTGCCGCCCAGCAGAGCTCTTCAGAATTGTCCGGAGGCTATTACACTCTGGCCCCAGGGACATGGTAGAACCATCGGAGGCCTGCTGTAATGAATTTGCTAGGCACTTCCAGGATAAAATCTTTCACATCCGCCAGGACTTAGACTCCAGTGTTATAGCAGGTGAATCAAGCGAGGTATCCAGAGCACAGCCTTGTCCCGATTTCTTGGATGAGTTTCAGTTGGTGCAGCTTGAGGACATTGACAAGGTGCTTGGAAATGTTCGTGTAACCACTTCTGTACTGGATCCTTGCCCTTCTTGGCTAATAAAAGCTAGCAGGGATGGAACAGCTGGCTGGGCCAGGGTGGTGATTAATGCCTCTCTGCGAGAGGGGGTGGTCCCTGGCTGCCTGAAAGAGGCGGTAGTGAGACCACTCCTGAAAAAACCCTCCCTGGACCCAGAAAATCTTAATAACTATAGGCCTGTGGCAAATGTTCCATTCCTGGGCAAGGTCCTTGAACGAGTGGTTGCGGGCGCTCCAGACACTTGGATGAGACCGATTATCTGGATCCATTTCAGTTGGGTTTCAGGCCTGGTTTTGGCATGGAAACAGCCTTGGTATGATGACCTTTGTCAGGAGAGAGACAGGGTGAGTGTGACTCTGTTGATTCTCCTTGATGTCTCAGTGGCTTTTGATATCATCGACCATGGTATCCTTCTGGGAAGACCAGCTGAGTTGGGAGTGGGAGGTATTGCATTGCAGTGGTTCCGCTCCTACTTGGCACGTCGCCTCCAGAAGGTGGTGCTTGGGGAACATTGCTCAGCACCCTGGACTTTCCAGTATAGGGTTCCACAGGGGTCAGTTCTATCCCCCATGCTGTTCAACATCTACATGAAACCGTTGGGTGCGGTCATTCGGAGCTTTGGAGTGCGTTGCCATCAGTATGCTGATGACACGCAGCTCTATTTCTCCTTTTCATCTTCTTCAGGTGAGGCTGTCAATGTGCTGAACCGGTGCCTGGCTGCGACAATGGACTGGATGAGGGCTAATAAACTGAGGCTCAATCCAGACAAGACTGAGATGCTGCTAGTGGGTGGTTCTTCTGACTGGATGGTGGATGTCCAACCTGTCCTGGATTGGGTTACACTCCCCCTGAAGGAGCAGGTTCGTAGCTTAGGGGTTCTCCTAGAATTATTTCTGTCTTAAGGCTCAGGTAGCCTCAGTGGCATGGAGTGCCTTCTACCAACTTTGGTTGGTGGCCCAACTACATCCCTATCTGGACAGAGATAACCTGGCTTCAGTTGTCCATGCTCTGGTAACCTCTAAATTAGATTACTGCAATGCACTCTACGTGGGGCTGTCTTTGAAGACGGTTCAGAAACTGCAGCTTGTGCAAAATGCAGCGCCCAGATTGGTAACAGGGACCAGACAGTCTGAACATATAAAACCGATTCTGGCCCGCTTGCACTGGCTGCCTTTATGTTTCCAAGCTCAATTCAAAGTGCTGGTTTTGACCTATAAAGCCTTACATGGCTTGGGACCACAATACCTGATGGAACACCTCTCCCGATACGAACCCACCCATACACTATGTTCAAGATCAAAGGCCCTCCTCCGGGTGCCTACTCCGAGGGAAGCTCGGAGAATGGCAACAAGGGAGAGGGCCTTCTCAGTGGTGGCCCCCAATTATGGAATGATCTTGTTGACGAGGTGCCCCTGGCACCAACACTGTTATCTTTTCAATGCCAGGTCAAGACTTTCCTCTTCTCCCAGACATTTTAGCATGTGTTTTATATTGTTTTATTTTTTTTAAAAAAGATGTATCTTAAATTGTATTTGTTTTTAGTTACTGTAAACCGCCCAGAGAGCTTCAGCTATGGGGCGGTATACAAGTATAATAAATAAATAAATAAGTAAGTAAATAAATAAATAAATGCAAGAATGTGGTGGATCCAATTAAGACCAAATTGTTGGAGGATATTGTTGCTTTAGAAATACAACACAATATATGGAAAATATATGCTCAATTGGACAGCAAGTGTAAAGAGTTGGAAGACTTAGATTCTACTAAAATTGCTAAATCTTTGCTAGATGTTCGTCACAAATACTCTGAACTTGGGAATTGTGGCTCCAAACTTCTGGCCTAAGAAGCAACAAACTTTCTCCAAGATTAGCTTGTTGTATAAGGGGGGTGGGACTCTCACACGTAGCCTGGAGAGCATTTATGCAATATTTGCAGATTTTTATAAAGAGCTGTATATATCTGGATGCCCAGTGGTCTCTAATATTGATTCTTACCTGTCTCAATTCCAGCAAAAGACCAGAGGTCACAACTAGATGGACCTATAATGGAAGATGAGGTCCTACAAGGTGTTAAATGGCTTAAGCCTAACAGAGACCCAGGCCCGGATGGATTCAATAGGGTTTTTTTACAAAATAAATCACAGGTTGATCAGTTCCATACATGGCCCACTTGTTTAACTTGATATGGTCTGAAGGCTAGACACCAGACACATGGCTTTCCTCTCACATTATTATACATCCTGATCATGACAGGGACAGGACCTTGTGTGGCTCTTACTGAACCATCATACTATTGAATCAAGTGGCAGTCTGGTTGAATATTTTTATCACAGAAATGATCCATCCAGACCAAATGGGGTTCATGCTCAAATGCAGACCCAATTCATAGATTATTAAGTGTCACTCATAGTATGATACATGCCAAGCATCCCCCAGTCTCACTATCATTGGATGTTTATAAGGCATTTGATTGCTTGGAGTGGGGATTCTTACAAGAAGTCCTCAATCATTATCATTTGGGAGCAGATTTCCTCTCAGTGATATCTAAACTGATAACAAGATGGTAAGCACTAATACAAAGGATTCACCACCAGTTACACTAGAGAGGGGCACCAAGCAAAGGTGCCTGCTATCTCCTCTGCTCTTTGCTATCTCCCTGGAATCCCTCTCCGATGAGCTTCGGTATAATATGACTGTTGAGGGTTACTGGAGGTACACAAGGTTACGCAAGGTACACAGCATCTATAAAACAATTTACCAGCTGCAACTAAATTGATTTGGACTAACTGATCACTTCTAGGTACATCATCTTATCTGGATTTGTTACCTGCTCATAAAATGAGATATTGGACACTGTGCAACTCTATAATGGGGGCTTGGATGTTTTGTTTTTCTCTTGTTTTGTTGACTCTTTTCCACAATAATCTTTTTTAAAAAATCTAAGTAAGCAATGTTACTCACTGTGGGTTTTTTTTTGTTCTGGGATTTAATATTCTATAGCCTTTGCTTCATGGACCATAGCCAATCATTATTCTCTCATTGGCTCTGTCATCCAGTTTTGACCTCTTTTCCTTTGGTACATGAACATAGTCTGTGGCTCTGAACACTCTGATGCACTGCATGCTTGGTTTTGTCTGTGCCATAGTTCAAACTGAGTCTTTCCTTGGATGGCAGTCTGTTTTGCCACTATCTAAATGCCATCACAGCTTCTTAGTACTGGTTAGGTGGATTGGAAACCAACAACATGTGCCTCACAACCTTCATTAGTGAGCTATTCTCTCTGTGGCATCATTCTGCTTAAGTGTGTATGGAGTTGTGTGTCTGATTGCTGTGTCCTGCTCTTTCTGGTAATTTAAGGTGTGGTGTGACATGTACTTATCCTCACTGTCTGTTTTGAAGACCTTGAGGTTTCCTACCAAATTTGTTGCTCACTGTTGCAACTTTCAGTAATTTCAGGATCTGACTCTTCTTTTTCAGGTGATACCTCACACAGTATCTGGAATAATCATCTTCAAAAATTAATAAGTAATGATTTCCTGCCTTGGAAGGTGACTGACCTTCCAATTGTATACTTGTGTATACTTGAGTGCCTTTCACTCTATTTGGGAATGGATTGGCTTGTGCACTTCTGTCAAATGTGGGGGTTCACAGAGGCATGCAGCTAATGAACAGACAAGGCCAGACCATAAATCTGCCTTTGTAGCTGCAACACCTGTTGTTGTCTTCTCTCTGTTGGGGAAGGGGCAACCTCTTGGTGGCTTCCTGATTCTGGCAGGCAGGCTCCCTCAGGGGCTCGTCTCTGGTCTGGTGAAGGGTCCTGGGCTGTCTCCCTGCTTGTTCCCGCTCCTGGGTCTGCGGTCTCCCATTCCTCTTCCTCCTCAGATGAGTCCTCTGAAGGGGGCATGACAGCTTCCTTTTTATGCAGTTTATGCACTTGTCCTTGCCACTACTACATACTTCTATTGCTATGCCTTTCATTAGATTATTTCTTTTCAGTTCAAGTATAGCATTCATATTATGATGTCCAAATCATCATCAGTGTCATAGCTCAAGACTATTCGTACTTGCACAACACTTTTCCTGTTCCTTTGTGCAGTTTAGTTCAAAAACACTTTGTTTCCAATGGTATAATTGTGCATAAAAGTTCACATTAAAGCCCTTTTTAATTAATGTGGAGACACTCAATACATTTCCATCCATATCTGGAGTATACACGGCATCTCTTGTTTCTATCTTGTAACTTCCAAGCTCTGCATTGCAGTTTAGAACATCCTTTCCATGTCCTTTACAGAGTTTCCATCTGCTAAAAACACACTTCTGCTTTTGGTTGGTTTCCCATTTTTTGAAAACGTTTGCATTGGAAGTCATGTGCATGCTAATTCCACTATCAATTAGCCACACTGCATTTTTAGAATTGTTCTGCATTATCAAAAATATTTTATAACTGTGAGGCTTAAATTGGTATGGTTTAGACTGGCATGAAGGTGGTGCTTGGGGAACATTACTTGGCACCCTGGATTCTCCAGTGTGGGGCTGCCTTTGAAGATGGTTTGGAAACTGCAGCTTGAGCAAAATGCAGCAGCCAGATTGGTAACAGGGACCAGATGGTCTGAACATATAAAACCGATTCTGGCCCGCTTGCATTGGCTGCCTGTATGTTTCCAAACTCAATTCAAGGTGCTGGTTTTGACCTATAAAGCCTTACACGGCTTGGGACCACAATACCTGATGGAATGGCTCTCCCGATACGAACCCACCTGTACACTATACGAACCCACCCATACACTATGTCCAAGATCAAAGGCCCTCCTCCAGGTACGTAGTGTGAGAGAAGCTGGGAGTCTGGCAACAAGTGAGAGGGCCTTCTCAGCGGTGGCCCCCAAATTATGGATTGATCTCCCTGACAAGGTACGCCTGGCACCAACACTGTTACCTTTTCAGCACCAGGTCAAGACTTTCCTCTTCTCCCAGGCATTTTAGCATGTGTTTTTAAATTGCTTTTTAAAAATGTGTTTTTTAAATTTGTATATTTGTTTTTAATGTTTTTAATTGTTGTAAACTGCCCAGAGAGCTTCGGCTATGGGGCAGTATATAAATGCAATTATTATTATTAATAATGATGATGAAGAAGCATCTCTTCTCTGTACGTGTGTGCTTGCTTGCTAGCCTGTCGCTGCTTAATGTGTGAGCTCCCATTGGCTGGACAGTTTCTTTTAAAATGTCCCTTCTGGCCACAATAAAGTTGAGCTCCATTTTCTGATTGGCTTTTGGATGGCACACATGCAAATGTCCTTTCCATTTGTCTTCCCTTGGCTGTGTAATTTGATCCAGTAAGTAATTTGATCCTTCAATTTGATCCTTCAATACTCTAGGATGCAGTTTGAACTCATTGAACTGCTGATTTGAACTCGTTCAAAGTGATTAGGTATTCCTTGACCGTTTTGTCTATCAATCTCAAGCTCCAATCCTGCCCCTTCTACTTCATGTTTCCCAGGACGGTCATAGACCATTTTTTGGGAGAAAACTAAGCCAAAGTAGGAATTGAGCACTTCTGCCTTTTCTTTGTCACCTGTTATCATTTTGCCATCCTCATTGAGTAGCTGTGCCACCTTTTCTTTTCTCTGTCTTTTACTAATGATGTACCTGAAGAAAGCTTTTTTGTTGCTTTTAGCATCCCTCGCTAACCTCAGCTCATTCTCAGCTTTAGCCTTCCTGACACCATCCCGGCAATTCCATGATACCTGCCTGTACTCTTCCTTTGTGGCCTGGCCTTCTTTCTACTTCCTGTATGTGTCATTTTTTGTTTTCAGGTCAATTCTAAGCCTTTTGTGAATCCACATTGGTTTCTTCTGCTGTTTCCCCCTTTTTCCTTGTTGGAATTGCTTGCCATTGCACTTTTAGGATTTCCTTTTTAGAAACTCCCACCCATTTTGGACTCCTTTTCTCCTTAGGGTGGCTTGCTATGGAACCGTACTTACAATTGTTCTGAGTTAATTAAAATTAGTTTTCCTGAAATCCAGTGTGCACATATGACTACTCTCAGCTTTTGCTTCTGTTAAAATCAAGAATTCAAGTATGGTCTGGTCACTTTCCCCCAGAGTTCCCGTAACTGCCACTTCATCCACCAAATCATCTCTATTGGCTAGAATCAAGTCCAGGATAGCTGATCCTCTGGTTGCTTCCTCCACTTTCTGTAGGAGAAAGTTATCTCCAACACAAATCAGAAATTTCTTGGAGGGGCCGTGTTAGGCAGAATTTGTCTCCCAACATATATCGGGATAATTGAAATCCCCCATTGCTACTACATCATGCCTGCTTGAAACATTGGCAATTTGCTTTTCAAAAGTTACATCTCATCTTCTTGATTGGGTGGTCAGTAGTAGTCTCCAAGCAACACACTCCTTTTATTACTTGCCCCATTAATTTTAATCCAGATACTCTCGGTGTAGCTACCAAGCTCATCTTCCTGTATTTCTGTGCAGGGATATATATATTTTAACATATACCGCAACTCCACCTCCCTTTTTATTCCTTCTGTTCTTCTTGAACAGGTTATATGCTTCAATTGCTGTATTCCAGTCATGGGAGTCATCCCACAAAGTTTCAGTTGTACCTATCAAGTCATAATTAGCCCCCTCTATTAAGAGTTCAAGTTCGCCTGCTTCCCATGCTCTGCGCAACAGTATACAGACATCGAAGACCATGTGATTTATGGCTTGGCTTCCTTACTACATGTTTCTGAGGACTGTTCCTGGGCCCTAGTACAGCTGATCTCTCTGTTCCTGTTACTGTGCACAAGCTTTCATCATTCATTGCCACCAAGTTTTCATCTCCTTCCCCCTTAGGTTCCAATAGTTCCAACCCTGCAGTGTGTCCATTTAAAACAGAAGTAGACAGTTCCACCAATGGGGGGGGTATCCGCACCTTCCCAGTGATGTTGTGAGTGGGTGCATACCAAGATTGCAAGGGGAGGGTTTTCAAATGTAATTGAATAAAGGGAAAGAGGCTCAAACACATATCAAATAACGACATCCTGGATGGCAGGGTCTACAATCAATCTAGATTGAAAGCAGCATTGTGATTTAAGAATGCACCTATAGCCAACAGATCTTTCTATCAAACTTTAAAAAGCAGGGAAATCGGGCAGCTATAGTGAATGCACCAGGGGAGCAGCAGACCTGACCTCCTCCCTGAGATATTATACTGCCCTACACATTTATAAAAATGCAAACACAATTTGGGTTGGTCCAATCCACTTCCTGTATAGCTTGGAAGAATTTGGTAACATGTGCCTCTGAGCATATGGTGAGTGGTGGCAATACCTGCCATCTCCAGAGATGGAGAATTACATTTTGTATGTTTGTTGGTGTTCTTACTTTGCTTCTTTTCTGTGTTACTACTGTTCCTACAGAGAATCTAACCTAGAAAATTATATTTCTCTCATTATTCATCTTAGAAATCTGTGTCAAATTTATGTGTATTAATTTCAATGTCTTTTTATTGGTCAATGTCATATGATGGTGGAAACAGTGTTTCAAACTAGAAGTTATGCTCTATTTCTATTTTGGACGCATTAACAGTTGAATCTGAAACTGCAGTTTGATGTAAAATCAGATTGATTACAATATGTTGCTACTTTAGCAATGACTCTAGTTGCTGGAAAAAACAAACTTGGCCTGCCCAAGATGCTTGTTTTCAGCCTGCTATGCTTAAACTACTCCACTTAAGGAAAGGTGGGCACGGTCAATTAAAAACATAGAGCACACCTAGAATTTTGCTAGATTATATTTCACCTCCCACTGTTTTATCTTGTGCAAATTGACACGCTCCTCATGTCCATTGGAGACTATTCTGCAGAAGTCAGTGCCATTATTCCACAATTGTTTTTGGAGCTTCTTTTTAGTGCTGCGAAGTGATGCTGTACTTCACATATTCACAGAAACAGAGGTAAAAAAAAAGATTTACTATAGGAAACGTCACTAAAATTGCAAAGTAAATCAAACATATTTAAAGTGACTATCTGAACAATATCAACTGGTTTAATATTGTTGCTTCCTCCCTGCTAAAATAGGAACAGCACAACACATGTCTTGTTTCTGTTATTTGGGCTGATTGCAGATGTTGCCAACACTCACCATATGCTCAGAGGCACATGTTACCAAATTCTTCCAAGCTACATCGGAAGTGGTTTCAACTATGAAAGATCAACCACAATGGTGTTTGCATTTTTACACATTTGTAGGGCAGTACAATATCTCAGAGAGGAGGTCAGGTCTCCTGCTCCCCTGGTGCATTCACTATAGCTGCCCAATTTCCCTGCTTTTTAAAGTTTGTTAGAAATATCTGTTGGGTATAGGTACATTCTTAAACAGCAACGTTTTTTGTCTATTAGTGAATCTCTCTGTTTTTTAATCTGGGAGGTAAAAAATGGAATACTGTGCACATTTGCTGAGAACGAATTGATCATTTGCATGCTTATTGACAGGATAGGTGAAACTGACCACAGGGGATAGGGAGGGGAGGAGGGGGAGGGGAGCAGGCAGGAGGGGAGGGGAGGTTTGATTATTTGCATGTTTATTAAATTCAGTGGGATTTATTCCCGTGCAATCATGCTTAAGATAGGTAAAACTGACCATGGGGAGGGAGGCCTGGAGTAGGCAGGGAAGGAGAAAGAAGGAAGAGGGGAGGGAAGGAAGAAGGGACGAGGAAAGGAGAGAAGAGGGGAAGGAGGAGAAAGACAGGCCTGATCATTTGCATGCTTATTGAGTTCTGTGGGACTTACTCCCATGCAATCATGGCTAGGATGACCATGGGAGAGGAGGAGGGGAAGAGTAGAGGAAAGAGGAGGGGGGAGAGGGGATCAGTATTGGAAAGCAGATGGAGAGGGGAAGGGAGGGGTGAAGGAAGTGTTAGGGAAGGAGCAAGAGGGAGGAGATAGGAGGGAGGAAGAGTGGAAGGCAGGTTTGATCATTTGTATGCTTTTTGAGTTCAGTGGGATTTACTCTTGTGCAATGATGCTTAGGATAGGTGAAACTGACCTGCGGAGGGGCAGGAAGGGGAGAGGGAGGAAAATGGATGGGTAGACACTGAGCAGAGGGGAAGCCCCTTTCCTTTCCAAAAGGAAAACATTGTGAACAGTAACATTCTTTTTCAGGGTTTCCCCCACTTTTTATTCTACAACAGGCATATGTAGCCTCCCACCCAAATTTAAATCAAAGCTGCCCCTCACCACATCCACACCAGACCTTTATTTCCCTTTAGATAATCATGGGTTCTCCCAAAGAATCCTGGGAAGTGTAGCTAGTGAAGGGTGTTGAGAGTTGCTGGGAGATGCCCTGTTTCCCTCACAGAGTTGAATTGAATTGAATTGAAACTTTATTTTTACCCCGCCCTTTTTCCAAACTGGAACTCAGGGCGGCTTACAAATAGAACTACATGTAGTTAAAAACAAAGAAAAACATACAATTAAAATACCATTAAACTATGCACAACCTTAAAACCTTAAAAGGCACTTAAAAATCTAAAAACAATTTAAAACAATACAAATAATAACATAAAACAATAAAACAAGCCTTGTAAAGCCCAATCCTAAACACCTTCTATCCCAAAAGCCTGTCGGAATAAAAAAGTATTTACTTGCTGATGGAAGGATGGCAAGGAGGGGGCCATTCGTGCCTTCCTAGGAAGGGAGTTCCAGAACCTAGCAGCAGCCACCGAGGAGGCCCTATCTCGCGTCCCCACCAATCGCACTTGTGAGGGTGTTGGGACTGAGAGAAGGGCCTCTCCTGAAGATCTCAGGGCCCGGGCAGGCTTGTATAGGGAGATATGGTCTGACAAATAGCCTGGACCTGGGCTGTATAGGGCTTTAAAGGTCAAAACCAGCACTTTGAATTGTGACCGGAAACAAACAGCCAGTGGAGCTGTTGTAACAAGGGAGTTGTATGGTCCCTGTAACCAGCCCGTTAATACTCTGGCTGCAGCTCTTTGTACCAGTTTAAGTTTCTGAACAGTCTTCAAAGGCAGCCCCACATAGAGTGCGTTACAGTAGTCTAAATGGGATGTAACTAAGGCATGCAGCACCATAGTCAAATCAGGCATTTCCAGAAATGGGCGCAGCTGGCGCACTAGTCTTAAATGAGCAAAGGCACTCCTGGCCACGGCCAAGACCTGGGCCTCCAAGTTCAGAGCTGAGTCCAGGAGCTCACCCAAACTGCGAACCTGTGTCTTCAGGGGGAGCGTAACCCCATCCAGCACAGGCTGAATCCCTATTCCCTGATCTGCCCTTCGACTGACCAGGAGCACCTCTGTCTTGTCTGGATTTAGTTTCAATTTGTTTGCCCTCATCCAGTCCATCACTGATGCCAGGCACTGGTTCAGGACCAGGACAGCTTCCTTGGCTTTAGGTGGAAAGGAGAAATAGAGTTGGGTGTCATCCGCATACTGATGGCACCGAACCCCAAACCCCCGGACAACCTCTCCCAGCGGTTTCATATAGATGTTAAATAACATGGGGGACAAAATTGAACCCTGAGGGACCCCATAGGTCAATGGCCAAGGAGTTGAACGGGAGTCCCCCAGCACCACCTTCTGAGTTCGTCCCTCCAGAAAGGAATGGAGCCATCGTAACACGGTGCCCCCAAGTCCCATCCCAGCAAGGCGGTCCAGAAGGATACCATGGTCGATGGTATTGAAAGCCGCTGAGAGGTCCAGTAGAACTAACAGGGACACACTCCCCCTGTCCAGCTCTCTGCGAAGGTCATCCACCAAGGCGACCAAAGCTGTCTCTGTCCCGTAACCAGGCCTGAAACCAGACTGAAATGGATCCAGATAATCCATTTCATCCAAGAATCTCTGGAGCTGGGCGGCCACCACACACTCTATTACCTTGCCCAAAAATGGAATGTTGGAGACTGGCTGATAATTCCCCATTATGGAGGGATCCAGGGAGATTCAATCAGAGCAGCTGACTGTTAAACCACTCTGGCCACCAGAGCTCTGTCAGGGGAATAGGAGTCTCCTCTCAGCACCCTTCACAAACCACACTTCCCAGGATTGTTTGGGGGAAGGAATGACTGTCTAAAGGGAAATAAAAGTCTGGTGTGGGTGTGGCACTCTGATTAGCCAACCAAACAGCTGTGAGTCTGGCTTTTAAAACACAGGTGGTTCTTACTGAGCATGCCCAACATCATTCAATTCAATGCTAAATTTTTTAAATTAATTGAAAATCAGCCAGGCATTTTTTTAAACTTTTAAACTGCAGAAGATGAAGGTCAGACTATGGGGCAAGGACAGTAATAGGATTATAGGTACTCTGTGAACATAGCTGATTTTTAACTAATTTCAACAGCTTATGAGAACTCTGACAGAAAAGAAGTCCAAAAGGGTCTGGTTTCTCTCTCTCTTTTTACAATTTGAACTCTTTATTTTCTCTGACTGTTTTGTGTATCGCTATGACAATTTAGCGGGTTGTTAAGCAACTATTTTTGAGTTCAGGACTATACTTTTTGTAAGGTTTTGTTTTGAAATGAGCTTATGGGAAGGATCAGAATGGCATGGGGGTATTTTTGATTTCACATTGCGGAATGCAAAAATCCATGCTGACTATAGTATAAAGCCACACTCATGACTGTATAATCTAGTTTCTCATGGACATATTCATCATTCATTCATCCATCATTTTATTTGTATGCTGCCTTTCCACAAAAAATTGTGCTCAAGACAATTTACAACAAGGTGAACAGAAAGACATCTTACACAAACAATTTCCTAATTACAAAAAAGTAACATAACAGATATATCAGCAAGCAACAACAAAATTTTAATATTATGAAAATAATAAAACAATCTTCATTATTCTGAGCGGAGGCTTGTTTTGGAGGGATGCTGAAGCAGCACCACAGTCTCTTTGTAAGCTGTGAGGTGTGGACTCCTCCCCTTCAACACAGATAGAGGCTTCCAAAGCCACTTTGGGGTTAAAGGGGCAGGGCAGGTCTTCTCCCAGGCTGGCAGAGCTTCTGCAGAGAACTCCTTACCAGCTTACCATTTTCAGATCAGTCATCATAATGATCATCCATTGCCCTCCTCAAATAGATGCCCGCCATCCTCTGTGCTCGTGTCCTGGTTACCATATATCAGTACATATGAGCCCATTTTTCATGCACACACCTTTGGTAGCTCGTAGTACTTTGTGCAATTGCAGGCTAGTAGATGGAGCATGGCCTGAGATGCAGGCAGATCCTTCATCCAAAATACAACTAGCTGCTCAGTCCCATCTCTGACTTCCGACATCCAGCCCCTGCCAATGGGACTTGATGTTCTCAGATCCTGCTCTGAACACTTCCTCCATATGAGTTGTTCAGTGGGATGGTCCTGCTGTGTAGCAAGGTGAAATTTCCTACTGTAGGGTGAGACTAGGGATGTGGTAGAATTCCGTCCAATTGGGATGTGGTACTGAATTTTCCATTAATTTCTTATTCTCTATCATGTACTGGATTTTTATATAGCAATCTTCTGCAGATATTTTTGAAATATTAATATTAATAACAATACATATATCTATATTTCCTTTCATTTATCATTTAGTTTCATTTTCAAAATATTAATATTAATATTGGGGGGGCAGAAGAAAAAAGGAATGGGAAAGAGCAATGGCAAGTGGACAAAGAATGAACTGGAATAGATACTGGTCTGTTAGGTTGATGGAATGATTTTGAAAAGGCACCAGCCAACATACCCATCCTTAGGGGAGACTGACTGGGAGAATCCATAGTGCCTATGTGATTGCATGACAGCTCCCACTTTGCTTTACAACACAACAGGAACTTCCTGCAGGATGAACAGGAAATGACTGTTCATTTGAGGACAGTCAACCAGAGATCAGCATTCCTTGGTTTGGCACAAGTCCCACAACCTGAAAAGGGAGTTTTGAGCTAACAGATAGGTGCCTGGGGTGAGGATGGTGTTCTAGCATGGGGTTTTCTGCCTACAAGATCCAGTCCCCTTCCTTTGTTCAGAAAGCACAGCTTGGCAGCTCACACAGCTGTGTGAAATACTGCACTGCTGGTGCAGTACTGCAAACAATGTTTTCTAATGCAGGTGTGTGTATTTTGTTTCTCCCGATAGTTTACAAGCCAAGGTGGGCATCTGAATTTATGTAAATGGATATAGTTTATATTAGATTTTATATTATGTATTTCAAGTAACCTCTAGTTGCTGATAAGACAATGGAGCTGTATGAGATCAAATACCATTTCAAGGGCAGTGTATGTCACAATAGGCCATCAAGAACAGTCTGTTGGTCATTTAGTAAGGATACAGAGATATGAATCCTGGCTAACTTTGCTAGAAACACCCTGGAGATATGGAAATTCTAGATATAGCCTACCATAAAGATTGTATGTCTATATCTACCAGAAGAAAGCTGTTGGACAGTTTAAAGCAGAAAGTTGGGGAGACTGAAGAGGCTGGGAGCACTGATTCCACTAAGAAAAGGCTACGCAGGAGAGCACCTTCTGCAGGAAGAGTTTATGAAACTGTCTGGATGAAAACTGAATGAAAACTAGGAATGTCACATGAGAAGCTTATCAAGGCAGTACAAACAAGAGCCAATCACAAAATACATGAGTGCACAATCAGAAAGCAGGACACAGTTTTAAAGAAACATAAATCTCCATGCTCTGATGGACTCCCCTCTGAATATTATCAGGTACTCAAAGATAGAGGAACCTTATTAAAAACAATCAACGAATCTGTATGATTGAGGATGATGCCCAATTCTTAGAATATGGCCAAAATTGTGGTGTTACCAAAGCCAAATAAGGACCTTTTTCTTTCTTTTTTGTGAACAAATTTTATTATTTTAACGTATTATTCTTCCATTGGATGAATAAGAAGAAATAGATAAACAGATAATATTAACAAAAATAAACAACCACCAAACTTTTGGTGTGCACTTCACTTTTGGAGGAGAGAACATAGTAAAAATTATTAATAACTCATAAAGACTATGAGGGATAGTATTAGACTGAAAATAAAAATAAATCTATATAAAAACATATGTTCTATTGATTTCTTGTTGATGTTTGTTGCCAAATCTGCCAAGCTTGTATAGATGTTCTCTTCATACATTTGTCTTCTGAAGTAAAATCAATGCATTTTTGCCATACCATATAGAAGGTATCAGGTTTGTCTTGACCTTGTCAGAACTTTAGCTGCTGTGTGATCTTTTCCATTATTGGAGTGTTCCACAGTGATTGATACCAGTGGTCAACTGATAATTCTGAGATTGATTTCCAGTTAGCAGCAATAACTAATCTTGCTGCTAAAAAAAAGTGAAATGGACTTCCTTCAAGTCGATTCCGGCTTATGGTGACCCTATGAATAGAGTTTTCATGGTAAGCAGTATTCAGAAGGGGTTTACCATTGCCTTCCTCTGAGGCTGAGAGGCAGTGACTGGCCCAAGGTCACTTCATGGCTATGTGGGGATTCAAACCCTGGTCACCCAGGTCGTAGTCCAACACTCAAACCACTATGCCACACTGGCTCTCTTCTTGCTGCTAAAGCCATGTAAATTTTAAGTTCTGTTGATATTATGTTCAAATGTTCATCTTCAAAAATATTTAACAGCAACAATTTAGGGTCAAATACATTTTCTTGTGCAATAAGTAGCATTTCTTTGCAAACAAAGCCCAAAAGATCTTAACGTAATCACAGGACCGCCATAAATGAAAATAGGTCCAGGTTTTATTACAACTTCTCCAACATAATGGTGAAACAGATGCAAACATATGGGAGAGTCATACTGCCAGCAATGAATTAGTATTAATGAGTTCTGTCTCATAAAACTAGACACAGACCAAAATGGACAAGTATCCCAAAGTTTATTCCAATCACTAAGCTGGATTTCAGCCCCCACATATGTTTCTCATAGAGTTTTAAGGGAGGTGATAGAACTGTAAGACACATTCAGTAAAATATTACACAATTTTGATACAAGACCTTTCTCTCCTTTAATCATATTTCTTACTAATTGTTCAAATTGTGTGAGTGGTCTTGTAGCTTGTTGTACAACAAATGCCTGTTTGATAAAGCTCCTAATTTGCACAAAGAAAAAACAATTAATCTTTGCACCACTTAAAGCACGTTTTAATTGGTCTACAGATAAAGGGTGATTGTTAGCATAAAAATCATATAGACTATAGATGGCAGCATCTAAGACTTCTATTTGGGAGCAATAAGGACCTTTCTAATCCTATCAGCGAATTTCCAGACTAAATGAGGACTTAGAAATATAGTCATCAATGATAACAGCAAAGCTAGATCTGGTTATTGGAAAATATATTGGCATAGATCAGACAGGATTTATAAAGAAAAGGAAAATGTCAACCAATATAAAGAGATTAAATATAATAAAAAGATCACAAGACTTGAAGTTAATAAGAGCATTGCTGTTCCTAAATGCTGAAAAAGCATTTGATTGGGCGGAGTGGAAATACCTCTTAAAAGTAATGGAAGTATTTAATTTTGGTGTACAGTTTAGACAATGGATTCAACTCCAACAGATGGCATACCAATAGAGTTGCTACAAGATACTGAGACTGAATCTGATCCAATTTTGACTAAAATCTGTCAAGAAATATGGAAAACTAAACAATGGCATTCCATATATATCCCAATTCCAAAGAAAGGGGATCCTAGGGAATGCAGTAATTATTGAACTATTGCCTAACTATCCCATGCAAGTAAAGTAATGCTCAAGATACTACAACAAAGGCTCTTCCCATATATGGAGCAAGAAATGCCAGATGTCCAAGCTGGATTTAGAAAGGAAAGAGGCATCAGAGATCATATCACAAACATACATTGGATAATGGAACGGCCCAAGGAATTTCAGAAGAAAATCACCCTGTGCTTTATAGATGACAGCAAAGCCTTTGACTATGTAGAATGATCATGAAAAACTATGGAATGCTTTAAAAGAAATGGGGGTGCCACAACATCTGATTGTCCTGATGCAGAATCTATACTGTGGACAAGAGGCTACTGTAAGGACAGAATATGGAGAAACCGATTGGTTCCCCATCAGAAAGGGTGTGAGACAGGGGTGTATTTTATCACCCTATTTATTTAATCTATATTCAGAACATATCATATGGAAAGCAGCATTTGACCAAGATCAAGGAGGTGTGAAAATTGGAGGGAGAAATATCAATAATTTAAGATATGCAGACAATACCATACTACTAGAAGAAACCAGTAATGATTTAAAACGAATGCTGATGAAAGTTAAAGAGGAAAGCACAAAAGCAGGACTACAGCTGAACGTCAAGAAGACTAAAGTAATGACAACAGAAGAGTTATGTAACTTTACAGTTGACAATGAGGACATTGAACTTGTCAAGGCTTATCAATACCTCGGCACAGTCATTAACCAAAATGGAGACAACAGTCAAGAAATCAGAAGAAGTCTAGGACTGGGGAGGGCAGCTGTGAGAGAACTAGAAAAGGTGCTCAAATGAAAAGATGTATCACTGAACACTAAAGTCAGGATCATTCAGACCATGGTATTCCCAATCTCTATGTATGGATGTGAAAGTTGGACAGTGTAAAAAACGGATAAGAGAAAACTCATTTGAAATGTGATGTTGAAGGAAAGCTTTGTGTATACCATGGACTGCAAAAAAGACAAATAACTGGGTGTTAGAACAAATTAAACCAGAACCATCATTAGAAGCTAAAATGGTGAAACTGAGGTTATCATACTTTGGACACATCATGAGAAGACATGATTCACTAGAAGACAATAATGCTGGGAAAAACAGAAGGGAGTAGAAAAAGAGGAAGGCCAAACAAGCGATGGATTGATTCCATAAAGGAAGCCACAGACCTGAACTTAGAAGATCTGAACAGGGTAGTTCACGACAGATGCTCTTGGAGGTCGCTGATTCATAGGGTCGCCATAAGTCATAGTCGACTTGAAGGCACATAACAACAATCAGCACAAGTGTTTGCTAATGCCTATTTATCAGATACTTTCAGGTTGAACAGGGAAACAAGACAGGATTGCTCCTTATCTCCATTATTATTTGTCTTAGCAATTAACCCCCTTCTATTAATATAAGGGATCACCCTGAAATCTTTGGTATTCAATTTGGTCAATTAAACACAAAAAATCTGTTATATGCAGATAATATTGTTCTGACCTTGACATCTCCTATAAAATCATATAAATACATTTTAAGGATATATTAGATAGGTATGCTAATATATCAGGATATACACAGAAAAAAACTAGAATGTTTGAGACTAGAACTCCAAGAGGCAGAAATCAGACAATTAATGGATATAATGAAAATAGCCTGTCATATAAACCAATGAAATATCTTGGAGTATGATAACACCAAATTTGCAACAATTGGTAGAACTTCATCATGAAAAGTTGTTACTGGTAGTAGAAAGTAAGATTCTGGAACATTTTGCCTTTTGCTTGGATGGGATGTATTGCAAGTCTTAAAATGAATATTTTTCCAGAGTTATTATTTTTGTTTATAAATATTCCATTGCAAGTCCCAACCAATGTCCTAACAAATGGCGAAAGACAATGCTGGATTTTATGTGGATCAAAAAAACCCAAAAGTGGCAAGGAAGGTTCTTCACGAGCGATCCCAAGAAGGGGAAATGGAAGTGTTTTTATTTATTTATTTATTTATTATTTGATTTATATCCCACCCTTCCTTCCAGCAGGAGCCCAGGGCAGCAATTATCATGCAGTCAGAGTAACACTGTTAAAAAAATTGTTTTGTACCAACCCTATTATACAAGCAGAAAACTGTTTTAAAAAGGCAAATGAGAGATATGTTATGGTATCATGAATCAAATTGGGATGTAGTAACAGAAATGATACCATATAGTATAAGCTAAGAAGAAAACTTTCTCCAGGGTTATCACCCATACATGTTCCTTTTATACTGAATGTTTGACGTATACACAAGGGATGTTAGAAGACCTGAATACATGGTATCAATGGGAGGTGGATGAAAACATGGTATCAATGGGAGGTGATGTCCCTTCCCCTTCCACATCCCTTTCAATCCCCTACTTCTCCTCCTCCTCCTCCTCCCCTCTGCCCTCCCTCTCCTCCTCCCCCATGGTCAATTTTACCTATCCTAGGACTACGACCTGGGAGACCAGGATTCAAATTGCCACACAGACATGAAGCTCACTGGGTGACCTTGGGCCATTTACTGCCTCTTAGCCTCAGAGGAAGGCAGCAGTAAACCACCTCTGAATACCGCTTACCATCAAAACCCTATTCATAGGGTCACCATGAGTCGGACTCAACTTGAAGGCAGTCCATTTTATTTTCAAGCATGATTGCAAAGGAGTAAATCCAACTGAACTCAATAAGTATGCAAATGAGCATACCTGTCCTTCCGTCTCCTCTCCCTTCCTCCTCCCTTCTTCACTCCTCCCCTTCCAACCCCCCATTCCCCCTCCCACTACTTCTGCTCCCCTCTCCCCCTTCTTCCCTCCCACTACTCTCCCCTCCCACTGCCCCTCCCCCATGGTCAGTTTTACCTATCCTATCCATGATTGCACAGGAGTAAATCCCATTGAACTCAATAAGCATGCAAATGATCAGACCTGCCTTTCCCCTCCTTCCCCTCTCTTCTACCTTCCTCCTCCCTTTTTCCTCCCCTCCCCTCCCCTCTTCCTCCTCCCTTGACCACTCCAGCCCTCCCTCTCTCCCTCCCCATGGTCAGTTTTACCTATCCTATCCATGATTGCACAGGAGTAAATCCCATTGAACTCAATAAGCATGCAAATGGCCAAACCTGCCCTCCTTTTCCCCTCCTCCTCCTGCCTGTTCTGCTCCCCCTCCTCCCCTCTGCCCTTCCTCATCCTCCCCTCCCCATCCCCTGCGGTCAGTTTCACCTATCCTAAGCATGATTGCACGGGAGTAAATCCCACTGAACTCAATAAGCATGCAAATGATCAATCCATTCTCAGGGAGTTTGCATATTCAGAGAAACAGAAGTAAAACAGAATTATTTACTATACGAAACATCACTAAAATTGCAAAGTAAATTAAACATATTGAAAGTGACTATCTGGACAATATCAACTGTTTTAGTATAGTTGCTTCCTCCCTGCTAAAACAAGATCAGCATAGTACATGTCTTGTTTCTGTTATTTGGGCTGACTGCAGGTGTTGCCACCACTCACCATATGCTCAGAGGCACATGTTACAAAATTCTTCCAAGTTACACAGGAAGTGGATTTGGACTGTGAAAGACCAAGCCAAATTGTGTTTGCATTTTGACAAATTTGTAGGGCAGTACTATATCTCAAAGAGGAGGTCAGGTCTCCTGCTCCCCTGGTGCAGTCACTATAGCAGCCCAATTTCCCTGCTTTTTAAAGTTTGATATACATATCTGTTGGCTCTATGTACATTCTTAAACCGCAAGGTTTTTTGCCTATTAGTGAATTTTATTTAAGTAGGTGTGAAATGAAATGAAGTATTTACAGGGCCTGCAGTTCTCTCTCTCACTACCTCTCTAGCATTCTCTTTGCTAGTCTTCCTGACTCACTTTCTGTTCCTCCTTCCAGCTCAGTCCCCTGCTACTGCTGCCTTTTGTTTAAGCTTCATATATATTGCTACATCCTTCCTTTCAACAGTTCAAATAGATAATTGACTTATCAAGGGCTAGAGGTTGCTAGCAGATAGCCCACTATAGAGACCTAGACTTTAGTGTAGGTCTGATTTGTACTTTTAGGACTCATAGTCATCCAGATATGCTGGTTATTTTACCAGCCTTCCACTTCTTGTTTGTTTGTCTGTACTTGGCCCAACACCCATTGGTCTCTGATGCATCAACAAAGTTGTCTTGGTCCTGAGCCTGGAATCTTTCACTCAGTTGTGCTTTCCCTTTGCCCACACTCTGCAGCTGCCTTCGAGTACGTCTTAGTCGTTGTCCACTCTCTGTGGCACCTTCATAAGACTTGTGTCCAGCATTTTCCCATTCTTTCACATGTGGACTTACTGTCTGTATCCAGACCTTTTCCCTTCTGCAGAATAGTCTCAAGTCCCTGGCTCCTTTGTTATACTGAGAAACCTTACTACAGTGCTGTTTTTCTAACTGCTTCTGTGTATAGTTGCCCCATCCCCTTTCAGGCTGTACAAGACAGTCTCTCATGGGCAGCAACATCTTAGTTCTCCATCCCATCAGTTTTTGTGCTGGGCTGACCCTGTTTATATAATTAAAGGAGCAACTCCCAATTTGACATGAACACTGTACTTCAAGTAGGTCTGAAATGAAATGAAATATTCACAGGGTCTGCAGTTCTCTCTCTCACTACCTTTCTAGCCGTCTCTCTGCTAGTCTTCTTGACTCACTTCTTGTTCCTCCTTCCAGCTCCACCCCCTGCTACCGCTGCCTTTAGTTTAAGTTCCATACATATTGTTACAAGAAGCATCCGGCATTTTCCTTGTATGCTGAAGACAGACCTCTTCACCCTGAATAGTCTGAATAGCATTTTGCCTATTGGTACCAGTCAGGCTACTGCTGCAATTGTGTATTATTACAAATATAATAACAAACCAGCTATAGAAAAACATGTGAGGACAACACAGAGAACACTGGAATGCAACAAGCTAGCAACGATGTAACCTGGATTCTCCATATAAGGTGAGTGAATAATGGATAGCAATTCAGAGAAAAGACCTTGTGTGGAAGTAACTACTCTGCTGGTCAACACACACTCACACTCACTCTTAGAGGAAGGAAAGTCAAAAATATGTAAACTGTTATGAATGCTGTCCTAGATATAATATCAATTTGGTTTTCATAATGAATTTAAGGTAATAACTCAATGTAAAATATTTTTATTTGTAAAGTATACTTGCTGTCTATGTTATTTTGATCATAATGTGGATAATAATTAAAATAAAATTTATTTAAAAATAAATAAATATAATATCAATAAGTAAGCCTATATAAACAGACCCAGGATGAAAAGCTATGGGCTGTCCCTATACATTGTGACTTTGCACGCACACTTGCTACATCAAAAGACACGGGGATTTTCAATATCTGACATTCTATGTCATACATTACACTGCATCTAAGAAATTCCTGGCAATTTGCATAGAGTAATATGCTGTTGGGGAAAAAATCAGTCCCTTTTCTTCTTTAAAATATTATTTTAAAAATAAACAAAATACTTTATAAAAAATAAGGCAGGACTTTTACTATTCCTTAGGGTAGTAGTACATTCCATCTATGCTCAGTCTGCACATTTATACATAAATGTAAACATCACAAAATGCCAATAAGCAAAAGAAAAACAAAGCTGGGTAAGTGCTTCAGCCCCTGCAACTTCTCATCACTCTGAGAATGGGTTTCTGCAATAATAATATCTGGTACAATCCAGCTGTATTGCAATAAATGTGAGTTCGCCATTCACCTCAGTAAAATGTGGATTGCACTAGATTGGAAAGCATCACACAGCTTGTTCCTATGCATGTTTATTTCAAAGAAAGTTCCACTGTGTTCAGTGATGTTTACTGCTCAGTAAATGTGCACTAGACTGCCAGCTATTCACATTCCTCTATAAAATGTCAAGCTATTATTATCATAGTTAATATCAAAAGAAAATATCACAATACCTGTATTGAAACAATAGTGTTCAAAATGCTGGAAGGATGCTTTTGAATTGTGTAGGGATTTTTCCAAGGTGCTGCATGTGATGTTCCTATATTAATGTATATATGGTAAGTGTTGTTGTTTTAGAAGATACATGGTAAGTGGAGTGAAAGAGGGGGAGTGAATGGGCAGTAGAATGCGAGATGATTGGCTGAGTGTTTAAAATGGGTGAATGTGAGGTGGTGAATTGTGGAATCTGGGGGGGAGAAGAGAAAGAGTGGATTGCTTGGTGGGGTTTAGAGAGTTGTTTACCAGGAGGGAGGTGGAGTTCGGATTAGTATTGAGTAAAACCATATGCTTATGTGCCTTAAGAAGAAATCTTGTTGATCTTATTAGCTTTGTTATCTTTAATAAATACTTAATTTGGTTTACCAAAGGCCTGATCCTTGGCTGGGGTTTCACAGACCAGAAGGGAGGGTAAGGTAATGACCAAGGCTGAAGGGGAACTGTAACAAATGGTGGCAGCGGTGAAGAGAATAACAATACCAGTATTCAGAGTCTCTGGGAATACTAGTATTGGGACGTTACTGGTGGTTGCCTAGCAGGGGGATCTGTTGAGATCTGTGCTAGAGCGGATAGGTAAACCATAAGAGAGTGCGGTCCGGACTGGTGGAGTCCCTGGTGGTGCCTAGAGACAGGCAGTAACCACGCGCAGGTAGGAACCTGACAGGGAGAGCCAGGGAAGGACGCATCACATGTGGTGGCAGTAGCGGTGGGATACGAACAACAGAGAATCCAGATACAAATACTAGAGAATCCAGAACAGTGGTGTGGCAAACAGAAATAACAAAACAAGATTTCTTGTGAGAGTGACTGGCAAAGAGTGTGTGGCAAAGAGTGAGTGAACTCAAACACCATGGCTGAATACATAAAAATGAAAAGAGAGGAGCTGGTGGAGAAGTGCATAACATTCAATTTACCTCACGAGGGTAAAGGGGTAGATGAATTGAGGGTAGCACTTATAGGATTTGCTACTGCCCAGCAAAAACAACCTGTCAGGGAAGAGACCCCAGAAGGATATTTAAGCAATCCCGCTTATATAGAGTACTTGAGAGAGAAGTTAAGATGGGAGGCTGAGGAAAAAGACAAGCAGAGGGAGTTGGAAGCTGAGAGATTGAAGATGGAAGCTGAGAGATTGAAGATGGAAGCTGAGAGATTGAGGATGGAAGGTGCAGAGAAGGAAAAACAGAGGGAGTTGGAAATTGAGAGAATGAGATTGGGGTTTGAGGAGAGGGAGAAGCAACGAGCATTGGATGCTGAATTACAAGTAGAAAAGTTAAAATTTGATAGAGAGAAATTTCACTCTGAGGAGACAAGGAAAGACAGAGATGGAGCAAAAATAAAAATTACTCCAAAGGACTTTGCTGTCTATGAGCCTGGTCAAGATCCTCAAATTTACCTCAGCACCTTTGAAAAAGCAGCTCAGTTGTGGGGGCTACCTGAAGATAAATACATGCAGTATTTATCAAACCTGATTAAAGGGGAATTGGCTGAGGTATACCAATATTTCCCCTCAGACAGGCCCGTCACCTATGCTGAATTCAAAGACGCAGTGTTTAAAAGATTCAGACTGGGGCCTGATTATTTTAGAAAGCTTTTCAGAAACTGCCAGATACAGACAGGGAGGTCTTTTGTGGAACTGGGAGCAAAGTTGATGGATATATTTGGAAAGTGGATGAGTAGTGCCAAAGCTCAGTCAGTGGAAGAGGTGAAAAGCCTCATGATACTGGATCAATTATACCATCAGTTACCACCAGAAATAAGGCTCCTTGTCAAAGACCGTTCCCCTACATTGGTGCAGGAGGCCACAGAGATGGCGGATCACTTTGCCTCCAATAGAACTGGCTGGGTGGGGAAAACATCAAGAGAGTTTAAACCCAGACCATATAATGGTGGCAAAAAGGATGTGGTGCCACAGTGAGTGAGTCCTCCAGTAAAATCTGAAGGGCACAGGACACCCCAGAGTGGATCTGTGTACCCTAAAAGTGAGGAGAAATTATGCTACAAATGTGGTAGACCAGGGCACCTACGTTTTCAATGTGAGGTTGCCAACCCCATTAGTAATCCTGCTCAGACAAGGGCAGTGAAAACAGAGCCCAAGGCTTTAGAAACAGCGAAAAAGGTTCAGTTTTGCCAGATAAACTGGACAGAAGTAACAGACCTTGATTCAAGTCTGAGAGAGGAAGTGAGTGTACAAGGGGCAACTTATTGGGCATTGCTTGACACTGGTGCCGCTCAGACGTTACTGAGGCCAGATTTAATAAAATCTGAAGAAATATTACCTCAGGAAACAGTGACTATCCAAGGAGTGAGGGGTCAACCAGAGAGTTTGCCTGTGGCCCTAGTGAAAATGGAATGGAGAGGCCGAAAGGGCCAATATAAAGTTGGTATTAATGCCCAGCAACAAGAACCAGTAATACTGGGAAGAGATGTTATGGGGGCACAGGGGAAAATATATGTAGTGACCAGACAGCAAATTGGCAGAGAAAAAGAAGCCATATTAAGGGGGTCTGAAACAAACAGGGTGGAATCTGTTAACCAGCCTCAGGTCACCATAGCAACCACTAGCAGGCCTGCTGAAGAAGACAAACTGTATCAAGTGGTCTCTGGGGAAGAGACAGAGCATTTCAGAGAAGAATTGAATACCAGTTTGAGTCAAATAAAGGAACAGGCTCTGACCCAGCAGATTCCTTTCGCTGACAAGCTGAGGAGTCAAGTTGTGTGTGAGAATGGGATTTTATATAGACTGTGGATGCCTGCTGAGAGAAAGGGTGAATGTGAACCAGTGAAACAAATGATGGAAGTGGTGAAAGAGAATTTGAGTCATGCACAGGAGAAGCAAAGTTACTGGTATGACAGAACAGCCAGAGAACGTGTGTATGATGTGGGAGATATGGTTATGGCGTTCATACCCAGGAAACATGACAAATTACAGGCTAACTGGGAAGGACCATATACCATCAGAGAAAGGCTTGACACAGTGACATATGTAAGCACCACAGACCAATTAAACAAAAGCAAAGTGGTTCATGTAAATATGTTGAAGCCTTACCATACCAGGGATGCACAGGTGTTGCAAGTTACCTTATTCCCTGAGGGAAGTGGGCCTGAACTTCCAGATTTGGTACAGGAAAGCAAAGACAAAGGAGGGGTAGATCAAGTGGAATGGTCAGAGGAGGTAGAGGAGGAAGTAAAAGAAGAGATTCTGAGAGTTTTGAAAACCTATAGGAATCTCTTTAGCAACAAACCTGGCCGAACTAGTATAGTTATACATTCCATTGATACTGGAGATCATGCCCCAATCAGATCTGTTCCGTACCGTGCGCATGGGAAAGTTTTGAATGAGATCAAAAAGGAGGTGGAAGAGATGCTGGAATTAGGAGTGATCAGGGAATCCATCAGTCCCTGGGCCTCAAGTATTGTCCTGGTTCCGAAAAAAGATGGAACGACAAGGTTTTGCATTGATTATCGGCTAATCAATAAAATTACTGTCCCAGATGCGTATCCTATGCCTAGGGTAGACGCTATGTTAGAGTTATTGGGGGAAGCAACCATTATCTCTACACTAGATCTCTGTAAAGGATTTTGGCAAATGGAACTAGACGAGCAATCCAGAGCCAAAACTGCCTTCAGTACACCAGATGGGTTATATGAGTTTGTGACCTTACCCATGGGACTAAGGAACTCACCAAGTTCATTTCAGAGGCTAATCAATACTGTGTTGCGAGGCATGTCAGATTTTGCAGTGGCCTATATCGATGACGTGGCCATTTTTAGCAAGTCGGTGCCTGAGCATGTCCAACACCTGACAACAGTATTGGAGGCCTTAAGAAAAGCAGGCCTCACAATAAAAGCTAAGAAATGCCAGTTTGGACTAAAGGAAGTAATCTATTTAGGACATAAGGTGGGGAGTGGGAAAATCACCCCCTTATGGAGCAAGGTGGAGGCAATATAAGCGTGGCCGATCCCCTTAACCAAAAAACAAGTAAGGGCATTTCTGGGTGTGGCTGGATTTTATAGGAAGTTTGTGAGAAATTTTGGGGAAATAGCAACCCCCTTGCATGAATTAACAAAGAAGAAGTGTTCTGAGCGTGTGGTATGGACGGATGAATGTCAGAAGGCTTTTGATCTACTGAAGCAAGCCTTGTGCCAAGGACCCATATTAATAGCACCAGACTATGAGCAACCATTCATCGTGGCTACAGATGCGTCAGACCTCGCGCTGGGAGTCGTCTTGCTGCAGGAGAGAGAAGGCACCAGACATCCAGTGGCGTACCTGAGTCGCAAGCTGACGCCGAGGGAGAAAAACTATTCGTCGGTCCAGAAGGAGTGCCTAGCGGTCGTGTGGGGACTGAACAAGTTGCGCCCATACGTGTGGGGACGAAGATTCACAGTGACTACGGATCATCGGGCCTTGTTATGGTTGCAGACTATGAAAAACCATAACACTATGCTGCAGAGGTGGTCCTGGGCCCTACAGGACTATCAAGTGGACTTCCAGTTCATCAAAGGCAAGGACAATGTACTGGCCGATGGACTTTCCAGGCTGGGACTGCAGTGACGTGACCAGACAGAGGAACAAAGAAAGACATTTTCCCCATAGAGACTTTTATTTGTTAACGCGATGTATAAATCCTGGAACAGGAATAATACTCTGCTGTTGTTTAAGGGGGGGGGAAATGTGATGTTCCTATATTAATGTATATATGGTAAGTGTTGTTGTTTTAGAAGATACATGGTAAGTGGAGTGAAAGAGGGGGAGTGAATGGGCAGTAGAATGCTTGATGATTGGCTGAGTGTTTAAAATGGCTGAATGTATAAAAGGAAGAGTGAGAGTGGAATCTGGGGGGGAGAAGAGAAAGAGTGGATTACTTGGTGGGGTTTAGAGAGTTGTTTACCAGGAGGGAGGTGGAGTTCGGATTAGTATTGAGTAAAACCATATGCTTATGTGCCTTAAGAAGAAATCTTGTTAATCTTATTAGCTTTGTTATCTTTAATAAATACTTAATTTGGTTTACCAAAGGCCTGATCCTTGGCTGGGGTTTCACAGACCAGAAGGGAGGGTAAGGTAATGACCAAGGCTGAAGGGGAACTGTAACAAATGGTGGCAGCGGTGAAGAGAATAACAATACCAGTATTCAGAGTCTCTGGGAATACTAGTATTGGGACGTTACTGGTGGTTGCCTAGCAGGGGGATCTGTTGAGATCTGTGCTAGAGCAGATAGGTAAACCATAAGAGAGTGCGGTCCGGACTGGTGGAGTCCCTGGTGGTGCCTAGAGACAGGCAGTAACCACGCGCAGGTAGGAACCTGACAGGGAGAGCCAGGGAAGGACGCATCACACTGCACGTGAGTGTGTTAGGGAGAGGGAAGCTGCTTCTGTGGATATTAGGTAAACATTGTAACCTAGAATTGGAGCAACTATTTTCCACCACACCACCTGGAAACTCTGACCTGAGAAAAATTACTGTATACCAGCTCTTTTCTAGCATTTGAAACACTGTGCAGCCTAACCCTAGATATATTTACTCAGAAATAAGTCTCACTGAATTCAATAGAACTGACTCACAGGTTGTGGAGATGTAGCCACAGATGAAATGGTCTTTCATTTGTTCTATGTGACCAACATAGCTACTCATGTTGCAGTGGTATCCATGTTTGCTTTGGAGACAGCCACATTGGTATGTATGATTCAATCCCATGCCTTTTTGTCTTTTTACAAAGATGCAAGTTCCCTTGTGTTCAACAAGAATTACTTCCAATTAAATGTGCACAAGATTACAGCCTGATCATAGATTCATGCCATTGGGAAGGGCCTATAAGGGCATTGAATCCAACCTCCTGCTCAATGCAGGAATCTAAATTAAAGCATACCCGACAGATGGCTGTCCACCTGCCTCTCGAAGGCCTCCAGTGTTGGAGAGCCCACCACCTCCCTAGGAATTGGTTCCATTGTCATACCTCTCTAACACTTAGGAAGCTTTTCCTGGAGTTCAGTTGAATTCTGGCATCCTGTAACTTGAGCCCATTATTCTGTGTCCTGCCCTCTGGGATGATTGAGAAGAGATCCTGGCGCTCCTCTGGAGGCAACCTTTCAAGTACTTGAAGAGTGCTATCATATCTCCCCTCAGTCTTCTCTTCTCAAGACTAAACATGCCCAGTTCTTTCGTTTCTCCTCATAGGGCTTTGTTTCCAGTCCCCTGATCATCCTTGTTGCCCTCCTCTGACCAGTTCCAGTTTGTCTGCATCCTTCTTAAAGTGCAGTGTCCAGAACTGGACCCAGTACTCAAGATAAGCCTAACCAGTGCCGAATAGAGGGGAACCAATAATTCATGTGATTTGGAAACTATACTTCTGTTAATGCAGCCTAAAATAGCATCTGCCTTTTCTGCAACCATGTCACACTGTTGGCTCATGTTCAACTTGTTATCAACAACAATCCTAAGGTCCTTCTCGCATGTAGTATTGCTGAGCCAAGTATCCCCCATCTTATAACTGCATTTGGTTTCTTTTTCCTAGATGTAGAACTTTGCACTTATCCCTGTTAAATTTCATTTTATTGTTTTCAGTCCAATGTTACAGCTTTATCAAGATCCCTTTGAATTTTGTTTCTGTCTTCCAAGGTATTAGCCATCCCTCCCAATTTTGTACCATCTGCAAATTTGATAAGCATTCCCTGCACCTCCTCATCCAAGTCATTAATAAAAATGTTGAAGAGCACTGGGCCCAGGACTGAGCCCTGTGGTAGCCCACTCATTACCTCTCCCCAGTTAGAGAAGGAACCATTGGTGTTGTTGTTGTTGTTGTTTATTACATTTGTATACCACCCCATAGCCGAAGCTCTCTCTGAGCAGTTTACAACAATAAAAAAATTAAAAACAAATATACAAATATACAAATTTAAAAACACTTTTAAAAAAACAATTTAAAAACACATGCTAAAATGCTTGGGAGAAAAGGAAAGTCTTGACCTGGCACCAAAATTTAACAGTGTTGGTGCCAGGCGCACCTCCTCACCAACATCATTCCATAGTTTGGGGGCCACCACGGAGAAAGCCCTCTCTCCCTTGTTGCCATCCTCCAAGCTTCCCTCAGAGGAGGCACTCGGAGGAGGGCCTTCGATATTAAGCATACTGTATGGGTGGGTTTGTGTCAGGAGGGGCGTTCCATCAGGTATTGTGGTCCCAAGCTGTGTAAGGCTTTATAGGTCAAAACCAGCACTTTGAATCGAGCTCGGAAACATACAGGCAGCCAATGCATGCAGGCCAGAATCGGTTTTATATGTTCGAACCGTCTGGTCCCTGTTACCAATCTGGCTGCTGCATTTTGCACAAGCTGCAGTTTCCGAGCCATCTTCAAACACAGCCCCATGTAGAGTGTATTGCAGTAACTTGGAGGATACCAGAGCATGGACAACTGAAGCCAGGTTATCCCTGTCCAGATAGGGACATAGCTGGGCCACGAACCGAAGTTAGTAGAAGGCACTCCATGCCACCGAGGCTACCTGAGCCTCAATATGGTTCTAGGAGAACCCCTAAGCTACGAACCTGCTCCTTCAGGGGGAGTGCAACCTCATCCTGGACAGGTTGAACATCCACCATCTGGTCAGAAGAACCACTCAGTCTTGTCTGGATTGTGCCTCAGTTTATTATTTATTATTATCTTATTATTTATTAAATTTATTAGCCCTCATCCAGTCCATTGTTGCAGCCAGACACTGGTTCAGCACATTGACAGCCTCACTTGATGAAAATGAAAAGAAGCAGAGCTTCGTGTCATCAGCATACTGATGGCAGCACACTCCAAAGCTCCGCATGACTGCACCCAATGGTTTCATGTAGATGTTGAACAGCATGGGGGACAGAACTGACCCCTGTGGAACCCCATACTGTAGAGACCAGGGTGCCGACCAATGCTCCCCAAGCACCACCTTCTGGACCCAACCCGCCAAGTAGGAGCGGAACCACTCCCATACAGTCCCTCCCACTCCCAACTCAGCCAGTCGTCCCAGAAGGATACCATGGGATGATATCAAAAGCCGCTGAGAGATCAAGGAGAATCAATAGAGTCACACTCCCAACAAAGGTCATCATACAGGGCGACCAAGGCTGTTTCCGTGCCCAAACCAGGTCTGAAACCCAACTGAAATGGATCCAGATAATCGGTCTCATGTAAGAGTGTCTGGAGCTGGCCTGCCACCACTAGTTCAAGGACATTGGCCAGGAATGGAACATTTGCTACCGGCCTATAGTTATTAAGATTTTCTGGCTCCAGGAGGGTCTTTTCACGAGTGGTCTCATGACTGCCTCTTTCAGGCCGCCAGGGACCACCCTCTCTCGCAGAAAGGCATTAATCACTTCCCTGGCCCAGCCGACTGTTCCATTCCTGCTAATTTTTATTAGCCAAGAAGGGCAAGGATCCAGCACAGAAGTGGTTGCACGAACGTCCTCAAGCTGTCCCAACTGAAACTCATCCAAGAAATCGGGACAAGGCTGTGCTCTGGATACCTCGCTTGATTCACCTGCTATAATTGTGGAGTCTAAGTCCTGGCGGATGCTAAAGATTTTATCCTGGAAGTGCCTAGCAAGTTTATTACAGTGGGCCTCTACCATGTCCTTGGGGCCAGTGGATCTACCGTGTCATTGGGGCCAGTGTGTAATAGTCCCCGGACAATTCTGAAGAGCTCTGCTGGGTGGCAGATTGATGATTTGATAGTGGCAGCAAAATATTGTTTTTTTGCTGCCCTCACTGCCCCTAAATACAGCTTACCATAGGCACTTACCAGTGCGTAACTGCATCCACCAGGAGTTCGTCTCCATCTGCACTCAAGCCGTCTCCTATATTGTTTCATCGCTCTCAGCTCTGGGGTATTCCATGGAGCCATATGAGCTCTACACAGGAGAGGGCACACAGGAGCAATTGTGCCAACCGCCCAGGTCATTTCTCTATTCCACAGTTCCACCAGGAGGTTTCGACAGGAGCACCAGCCCTATCAGCCAGAAAACTCACCAGAGCCCTTTGTAAACCATCCGGATCCATTAATCTCTGGGGGCAGAACAACTTAATAGGTCCCCCACCCTTGCAGAGAGGAAAAGCTGCTGTAAGTCTATACTTCAGCAAGCAGTGATCTGTCCATGACAGAGGGACTGATGTAAGCCCCCACACACACACCATCTTCATGTCCAGTTGCAAAAACCAAGTCTAGAGTATGCCCTGCTACATGTGTTGGGCCAATGGCTGCCCCGGATAAGGTGGCCTCGGCATGGATGTTGACATCCCCCAGAACCAACAGTCTGGGGGATCTCAACAGTACACCCAAGACCACCTCCATCAGCTCAGCTAGGGAGTCTGTTGGGCAGCGGGGTGGGCAGTATACCAACAGAATTCCCAGTCTGTCCTGCTGACCCAACATAAGGTGCAAACACTCCAGGCCAGTAGTCACATGGACAGGGTGCCTGCAGAGGGAGATGGAGCTCCTATAGACCACAGCACACTCCCCTCCCCGACCCTCAGGTCTACTCTGATGCTGAACCAGGTACCCTGGTGGACATAGCTGGGAGAGACTGACTTCTCCCTGCTCACCCACCCAGGTCTTGGTTATACATGCCAGATCGGCTGCCTCATCCATAATTAAATTGTGAATGAGGGATACCTTATTGTGCACAGATCTGGCTTTTCGGAGCATCATCCAGAGGTCTGAGAGCTGGCAACCAACAAACCTGCAGGTGTGGGGAGGACCGGAACAAGGCACAGTCATTAACTGCCTGGGCCGCATTCCCCTTACCTGGCAAGTCCTCCTTACAATGCCATATCTCCCTCTACCTGTCACTACACTAAATGGGCCCCCCTCAAATCTCCCCACTTGGCTCTGAGTCCTCTCTCCCAGGCACATGACTCAAGACCTGCAAAAAGCCAGGCAATCTGCAAAGCAGGAGCCACCTCAGCCAGCCACCTTATGTATACCCTCCAGCGAAGGGACAGGTGGATGATATCAGCAACAGCTGGCTGAGTACCTGGGGACCTGGTCCTGCAAGGTGTGACCCCTGAAGAGCAGAAGTCCAACAGGGAGAGGGCGGTGGTGGTAGCTGAGTAGCTGCTGCAGCAGCAAGCAAGCAAGCAAGCAGCCTATTAGCATGAAGAGGAGCATTGCAGGGCAGGTCTTCCTCAGTCCCCTAGTGCTGCAGCTGTACTCTGAGTACACTCTGAGTACAACTGTGTAGCCAACGGTGGATCCACCTGATAGTTGTTCCATCCAGCCCACATTTTTTGCTAATCAGAATATCATGGGGCACTTTGTCAAAAGCTTAGCTGAAGTCAAAATAAATTATGCCCACAGCATTCCCACAGTCTACAAGGTAGATGATTTGATTAAAAAATGAGATAAGGTCAGTTTGGCGTGATTTGTTCTTTATAAATCCCAGAGCTTGGAAGTAACTCGTTATTTTTAACGAGTTACTTGTAATTTGTTACAATTTTAAATAACGAGTGGGTAATTCCATTACATTTGGCAAGTAAAGGAACGACTAGTAATTTCCCTACTTTTCAGCTGCAACTTTAACGTTTCCACGTTAGGTTGGATGTTACTTGGGGGCGGGAACAAGGGGAAGTCAGCTCCTGGCTGTGATTGGTTAACACAAGACATGTGCCTCACACTGATTGGACCTCTGCGCAGACTCTCTCTTCCCTTGTGATCTGTGTTAGGAGGCACGAGGGAAGAGGTGAATAGGCAGGGCCTGCTACTGTCTGACTCTGAGAGGAAAAAATGGACGCTGGAGGAAAAAGCCAGGGCAAGGAAGGCAGCAGCAGAATGGCGAAGAGCTGTGGAGGTGAGTGACGATGATTTGTGTGTGTGTGTGTGCACCCCAGTGTGTGTGATTTCGGCTGGAGTCTCTGGTTTTGGGGGAGGGGCCTCCGGCTCTCTGGCTACCACCCCTTACTCTCCGGACTCTCAGCTTCAATTTTTTTAAAAAAGTAAGTTTCTAGGTGGTCTAATTCCCAAGATATACACCAAAACGTCACCCCCCCGCACAACTTTTTTTTAAACAGATCCATGCTCTAGCTACAACTCCCATCAGCCCAATCCAGTGGCCATGCTGGCTGGGGCTGATGGGAGTTGTAGTTTAAAAAAGTAACTTTTCAAAGCTTTGGCTGTAACCCCACCCTTTCATGATTGTAGCTAATGACGCCAGAGTTGTGACTTGTTGATCCAGGCATGCCTAGGCTGAACGTCAGAATATGGTGGCTTTGAGTTTTTTGCAGTTTGCATAAGTAATATGGCTTAATGTTTTTTTTCCTCTTCTGTCCAAGAGTCAGACCCTGGGCTATGAAATATGAAAGTATTTAATCCAATATCTGCTTTTCTGGGAGTAAAGCCATTTCTAGGAGTAAAGCATGTACCTGGAGTAAACCCCATTGAACTCCATTAGGACTTGCTTTTGAGTAGACATGGTTAGGATTGTGCTGTAAATTAATGGGACTTGTGAGTAAACATAGTGCAGACTTGTGTTTGTGTTGTAAATCTCTCTCGCTCCAACCCTATTTTTAAAGAAATTAGGCAGGGTTTATCACAGTTTTTATTATGTAGGAAACTAATACTCATTTTTTTAAAAAATGAATGAAGTTTATTTATTTATTTATTTTTATTATTTGATTTATATCCCACCCTTCCTCCCAGTAGGAGCCCAGGGCAGCAAACAAAAGCACTAAAAACACTTTAAAAATCATAAAAACAGACTTTAAAATATATTAAAACAAAACATCTTTAAAAACATTTTTAAAAGCTTTAAAAACATTTTTTTAAGAAAAAGTTTAAAAACATATTAAAAAGCAATTTCAACACAGACGCAGACTGGGATAAGGTCTCAACTTAAAGGACTTGTTAAAAGAACAAGTTCTTTATCACTTGAGGCTGCAGTTTTCCCTGGTTGAGTAAGCCCCATTGAATACATTGGGACTTGCTTCTGAGTAAACAAACATAGGATTACACTATAAATATCTTTACAGGTTATACAAATAAACATATCTGATAGTCATGCTTATATAAATATTTCCATAGAATCATAGAATAGTAGAGTTGGAAGGGGCCTATAAGGCCATCAAGTCTAACTCCCTGCTCAATGCAGGCATCCAAATCAAAGCATTCCTGACAGATGGCTGTCCAGCTGCCTCTTGAATGCCTCCAGTGTCGGAGATCCCACTACCTCTCTAGTAATTAGTTCCATTGTTGTATGGCTCTAACAGTTAGGAAGCTTTTCCTGATGTCCAGTCGAAATCTGGGATCATCGAGAAGAGATCCCGGACCTCCTCTGTGTGGCAACCTTTCAAGTACTTGAAGAGTGCTATCATATCTCCCCTCAGTCTTCTCTTCTCCAGGTTAAATATGCCCAGTTCCTTCAGTCTCTCCTCATAGGGCGTTGTTTCCAGTCCCCTGATAATCCTTGTTTATTTATTTATTTATTTTATTACATTTTTAGACCGCCCTATAGCAATAAGCTCCCAGGGCGGTGTACAGCATAATAAAACAGGTTAAAATACAAGTGGATGTAAATACAATACACAATAAAACATAATTAAAAATTTTCAATTTTAAATTCAAATTTTAAAATTTTTTAAAATGCCTGGGCAAAGAGGTAGGTCTTTACCTGGCGCCGAAAAGATAACAAAGAAGGCGCCAGGCGTATCTCATCAGGGAGGGCGTTCCATAGTTCGGGGGCCACCACTGAGAAGGCCCTAGCTCTAGTTATCGTTCTCCGTGCCTCCCTATGCGTTGGGACACGGAGAAGGGCCTTCGACGTCAAGCGCAGCGACCGGGTAGGTACATAGCGGGAGAGGCGTTCTGCCAGGTATTGCGGTCCGATGCCGTTAAGGGCTTTATAGGTAAGAACCAACACTTTGAATCTGGCCCAGAAACATATTGGTAGCCAGTGCAGTTGGGCCAGAATAGGTGTTATGTGGTCAAATTTCTTTGTCCCAGTAAGAACTCTGGCCGCAGCATTCTGCACCAGCTGAAGTTTCCGAACCGTCTTCAAAGGTAGCCCTATGTAGAGTGCATTACAGTAATCCAGTCTAGAGGTTACCAGAGCATGGATAACTGTAGCAAGGTTCTCCCTATCCAGATAGGGTTGTAGTTGGGCTACCAGCCGAAGCTGGTAGAACGCATTCCGTGCCACCGAGGCTACCTGAGCCTCCAGTGACAGGAGCGGATCTAATAAGACCCCCAAACTACGGACCTGCTCCTTTAGGGGGAGTGTAACCCCATCTAGGGCAGGTCGGACATCAACCATCTGGGCAGAGAGCCCCCCCACCAACAGCATCTCAGTCTTGTCAGGATTGAGTCTCAGTTTATTAGCTCTCATCCAGTCCATTATCGCGGCCAGGCAGTGGTTTAGTACGTTAACAGCCTCACCTGAAGAAGATGAAAAGGAGAAGTAGAGCTGCGTATCATCAGCATATTGCTGGAAACGCACTCCAAATCTCCTAATGACCTCGCCCAGCGGCTTCATATAGATATTAAAGAGCATGGGGGACAGAACTGAACCCTGTGGGACCCTATATTGGAGTATCCAGGGACTTGAGTAATGCTCCCCAAGCACCAGCTTCTGGAGACGATTCTTGAGGTAGGAGCACAGCCACCGCCAAGCAGTGCCTCCAACTCCTAAGTCCGCAAGACGTCCCAGAAGGATACCATGGTCGATGGTATCAAAAGCCGCTGAGAGATCAAGGAGAACCAACAGAGTTACACTCCCTCTGTCTTTCTCCCGACAGAGGTCATCATACAGGGCGACCAAGGCTGTTTCTGTACCAAACCCCGGCCGAAAGCCCGATTGACATGGATCCAGATAATCAGTTTCATCCAAGAGAGCCTGGAGCTGGTGAGCGACCACACGCTCTAAAACCTTGCCCAGGAACGGAACATTTGCTACCGGTCTATAGTTGTCAAGATTTTCAGGGTCCAAGGAGGGTTTCTTTAGGAGCGGTCTCACCACCGCCTGTTTCAGGCAGGGTGGTACCACTCCCTCTCGTAAAGAGGCATTGATCACCTCCTTGGCCCATCCAGCTGTTCCGTTCCTGCTAGCTTTTATTAGCCATGAGGGGCAAGGATCCAGAGCAGAAGTGGTCGCCCGCACCTGTCCAAGCACCTTGTCCACATCCTCGAGCTGAACCAACTGAAATTCATCCAATAAAACAGGACAGGAATGTGCTCCGGACACCTCATTAGGCTCAACTGCTACAATATTGGAGTCAAGGTCCCGGCGGATGTTTGTGATCTTATCTTGGAAGTGTCTCGCAAACTCATTACAGCGGGCTATTGATGGTATTATTGCGTTCTGAGGACCAGAGTGTAAAAGTCCCCGAACAACCTTATAAAGTTCCGCTGGGCGGTTAGAAGATGACTGAATGGAGGCAGCAAAGTACTGCTTCTTCGCTGCCCTCACCGCCTTCACATAGAGCTTGGTAGAGATCTTCACAAGTGAAAGACCACAGCCGTCGGGAGTTGTCTCCATTTGCACTCAAGCCGTCTCCTTTCTTGCTTCATCACTCTTAGCTCCGGGGTAAACCACGGAGCCAATTGAGCTCTGCAGAGGAGAGGGCGCACCGGGGCGATCATGTCAACTGCCCGGGTCATTTCCGTATTCCACAGATTGACAGGAGCGTCAGTTTTATCAGCCGGAAAACTCCCCAGAGCCTTCTGAAAACCTTCAGGATTCATTAGTCTCCGGGGGCGGACCATCTTAATTGGTCCTCCACCCTTGCAGAGGGGAGAAAACATTGTGAGCCTACACCTCAATAGGCGATGATCTGTCCATGACAGAGGAATAGATGTAAAATCCCTCACTCCCAGATCACCATCCCCTGCTCCAGTAGCAAAAATTAAGTCTAGAGTGTGCCCCGAAATATGCGTAGGGCCAGTAACAAATTGAGACAGCCCCATGGCTGTCATGGAGGCCATGAAGTCCTGAGCCGCCCCAGACAAAGCGGTCTTGGCATGAATGTTGAGATCCCCCAATACCATAAATTTGGGGGATCGCAACACCAAACCCGAGACCACCTCCGTCAGCTCAGTTAGGGAGGCTGTTGGGCAGCAGGGTGGACGGTATACCAACAGTATTCCCAGTCTGTCTCGCTGACCCAACGTAATATGGAGACACTCCAGACCATTAGCTACCTGGATAGGGTGCCTAATGAGAGGGATGGAACTTCTATAGACCACAGCGATTCCCCCTCCTCGACCCTCGGATCTACCCAGATGCTGAACCGAGTACCCAGGTGGGCACAGCTGGGAGAGATTGATGCCTCCCAGATCGCTCACCCATGTCTCAGTAATAAACGCCAGATCGGCCGCCTCATCCACAATTAAATCATGGATGAGGGAAGCTTTATTATTTACCGATCTGGCATTAAGAAGCAGCAACTTGAGATCCGAGAGTTGGCTGATAGAGCTACCAGCAATCCTGTGGATGTGGGGAGGACCGGAACACGGTACAGCCACCAATTGTCTGGGCCGAGTTCCCCTCAACCGGCATGTCCTCCTCACAACGCCATACCTCCCATTACCCGTCACTACGCTAACAGGGGCCCCCTCTGGTCCCCCCTCCCAATACCCTATCATCCCGCCCAGGGACATAATAAAATAAAATAAAAATAAAATAAAATAAAATAAAAATACACACACACTCACAACATACAGTCATACAAACATCCACTCATTCCATTCAGGTCTACACAACAACCACAGTCCCGTGCTCCATGCGCACCAACGCAGCTCTCAAACTGTTCTTCTTCCCGGGAAAAGCGCCACCTGGGGCCTGGTCCTGCAAGGTGCCCACGTGCAGAGCAGGAGCCCAAGAAGGAGAGAGCAGAGATGTTGACCAAGCAGCAGCAGCAAAGCAGGCAGATGGCTCTCCCTCCCTGGGCGGTGATGGTCCTCTTCCCTTGCAGGCACTGGATCTCCCAAGCCCCCTCAGCCAGCCGGCTTACATATCCCCTCCAAAGAAGGGACAGGTGGAACAGTATCAGGCACAGCTGGCTGAGTACCTGGAGCCTGGTCCTGCGAGGTGCCCACGTGCAGAGCAGGAGCCCAAGAAGGAGAGAGCAGAGATGTTGGCCAAGCAGCAGCAGCAGCAAAGCAGGCAAATGGCTCTCCCTCCCTGGGCAGTGATGGTCCTCTTCCCTTGCAGGCACTGGATCTCCCCAGTTGCCCTCTTTTGAACCTGTTCCAGTTTGTCTGCATCCTTCTTGAAGTGCAGAGACCAGAACTGGACACAGCACTCAAGATGAGGCCTAACCAGTGATGAATAGAGGGGAACTAATACTTCACATGATTTGGATACTATACTTCTGTTAATGCAGCCTGATATAGCATTTGCCTTTTTTGCAGCCACATCACACTGTTGGCTCATATTCAGCTTGTGATCAACAACAATTCCAAGATCCTTCTTGCATGTCGTACTGCTGAGCCAAGTATCCCCCATCTTATAACTGTGCATTTGGTTTCTTTTTCCTAAGTGTAGAACTTTGCATTTATCCCTGTTGAATTTCATTCTGTTGTTTTCAGCCCAATGCTCCAGCCTATCATGGTCCCTTTGAATTTTGTTTCTATCTTCCACGGTATTAGCTATGCCCCCCAGTTTTGTATCATCTGCAAATTTGATAAGCATGCTCTGTACCTCCTCATCCAAGTAGTTAATAAAAATGTTGAAGAGCACTGGGCCCAGGACCGAGCCCTGTGGTACCCCACTCATTACTTCCACCCAGTTTTGTCATGCTGTGTCCCTATAAGTATCCAATCGCATACTATGGTTGTACAATACTTCCTTTACATTTTAAGTATGCCTTGGGGTAGTCATGGTTCTCCATTGTTTTCATCCTGAGGGGCAGATAGGCTGACAGATGGTGAGTAGCCCATGGTCACCCACTACACTTTATAGCTTATTTCCATTTTGAAAAATTAATTAAAATAATTTACATGCAGGCAAAATTTATTAAGCGGATTCACACAATATGTGTAAAGCACATCCAACTCGCATTTAAAGCGCACGACTTCCCCTAAAGAATTCTGGGAAATGTCATATCCCCCTCACAGTTATAGTTCTCACCACTCTTAACAAACTGCAGTTCCCCTGATTCTGTGGTGGGATTCATGTGCTTCAAATGGGTGTTGAATGTGATTTAAAGGAATGGTGTGGATCTGCCCTAGGTATGATGTTCATTCGAATTGAAAAGAACAATTTTAAAAGATACTTCTTACTCTTACTCATTTTTCAGACCTCTTTCTGAAGTAAAGGGTCAAATCTGTAAAAACATTTGGAGCAGCCACATTAAAAGATAAGGGCAGGGTATTCCAGGCAGGGGGTTGCCAACCCTGCTTGGATATGGATGTCTTTGCAGAAGAACCCTAGTCAAGGTTTACCAACAGCACAGTCCAAACTATATCTACTTAGAAGTCAGTCCTGTTGAGTTCCATGGGGCTTAATCCCTTAGTAAGTGTGTTTAGAATTGCAGCCTTCAGGAGCCTCCATCTTTACTCCCCAAAGCTCCCATCTAACATCTCCACAACACTAGGCTCCTTTGTCTCTGCTGTGGCCTTCTGGTGACTGCCCTGGCCTGAAGGCACTTAACCCTTCTTGCTGAAAGCAAGTAGGCTAGATTAAATGTTCCCTACCCAGGCTCATATATATAAAAGATAAAAGATAAACGGCATTTTGTCAAAAGTATTTTTGTCTACATTTTATACCTCATCCTTGGTTTTCCAAGCTTGGCATGGAATGCTTCTCATACAGAATTAATTTGAAATGCTGCATATTTATTATCATAATCATCATATTCAAAATAAAAAATATATGTACCGCCTTCAAGTTGATTCCAACTTATGGTGACCCTATGAATAGGGTTTTCATGAGGCTGAGAGGCAGTGACTGACCCAAGGTCACCCAGTGAGCTTCTTGGCTATGTGGGGATTTGAACCCTAGTCTCATTTTGTTCTCACAACAACCCTGTGAGATAGTAGGTTAGACTGGCCCAGGCAGGGTTATTCAGTGAGCAAAAATGATGCAAATAGGATCTCTTTTAATTGTGCTATCGACCTGCTTACTTCCACTCTGACTGGGGGATCTTGCAGCATGGGGAAGAGATGGGGGCACATCACAGCTGAAGTTCACCCATATAGGAGCATTATCTCTTGTTTATTACAGAGACGCCTGTTGCAGGTTTTGCTGCTGAGAGCAGCAGTCAGTTAGTGCGGCCACTTGAGTCACAGCTTGTTGATCCTGAGGAGGCAAAACTAGAAAGTGAGGTTCAGAAAGGAGGCCCTGTGCATGAGGAGGAGGAGGGCATGAAGCAGTGCCAGTTGCCCACAGCCACATCTGCAGAACAGCAAGTACCATGGTTTGGCTTTGAGAAAGCTTGTACATTTGTGAGCCAGAGTGGGAAAAATGTTGTTGTACGATGCAATTACTGCCTTCCAAGGATCAAAAATCTGAGATCAGCTGTTTCCTCCTCATCCAATGTGAAGAAACATTTTGAGGTAAGCTTTGTCATGCTGGTCCTCAAAGAGTGTCCATTGTCTATTTAAGTTTAAATTGTGAAGTTCCTCTTCCATTTTTTCTTGGATTCATGCTTTGTTCTTCTTCCTCAAAGGGCACACCCTGAGAAGCTGAGAGCAATTGAAGAAGCAATAAAGGCAAGGAGACGTGGCCTTCCTGAACCAATGCATGACACCTCTCCTCCCAAAATGCTGAAGCAGCAGCAGACAACCCTTGAGAGGTGGGGATCTGGCAGGGAGCCTGTCACCCAGAGCAATCTCGACAGGAGAATCATTGATTTCATTGTAGAGGAGACATTACCACTTCAGACTGTGGACAAACCATCATTCATTAATCTGGTTCGCATTGGACTCCCCAAAGATCTCACCATCATATGTGCCAAGACTCTGAGAGACAGAATTGAGAAGAGAGCATGCCACATGAGAGAAACTCTTGCAAACCGAATGGGTGCTGTGGCATATATAGTAACCACTGCAGATTGTTGGACCAATGGCAAGAAGAGTTACTTTGGGGTAACAGCCCACTGGATCAACCCAACTACCCTGAAACGTGAGGTCGGGGCCTTGGCTTGTAAGCGTCTGAAGGGGCGCCATACATACGATGTCCTTTCAAAAGCACTGCATGATGTACATGTGCAGTACAGGATCCACAACAAAGTTATGTGCACTACTACAGACAATGGCTCCAACTTTGTGAAAGCGTTCAGAGTTTTCATGGCCAAAGAACCAGTGGAAGCTGCAGGCACCAGTGACGATGATGGTGATAACTAGGAGGAGGAGGAGGCTGAGGTGGAGTTTGTGCCTATCTGTGAGATCCTGGACACAGGACCTGAGGCAGAGGAAGAAGCTGCAGTCTCAGGAGAGGATTTTGTTTTACCACACCAGAGATGTGCTAGCCACACCCTCAACCTTGTGGCAACACAAGACATAGAGGCCATGCTTTCTGACTCCTCCAAAAGTAGTCTTCTTGGTCCTTTCAAGAAACAGTTTCGTTCCTTGATGGGAAAGTGCAGCAAGTTGTGGTCCAAGCAGAACCAGTCAGCACAGATTGCTGAGTATATCCATGCGCAATGTGGTGTGTATCTGAAGGTACCAAATAAGACCAGGTGGAATTCCACCTTTGATGCGTTGAAGCAACTACATGAGCTCCTGTCAACTGTGCCACTAAAAATGCACACCATAATGGACTGCTGCTCCTTGTCCAGGATCACAGCTGCTGAGATTGAAGTGGTACAGGAATACACAGAGATTATGGAGCCACTAGCCCAGTCCCTAGATATCCTGCAACGGGAGAACGGCATGTTCATGGGGTATTTGCTACCAACGCTCTTCAATCTGGACCGCAAGTTAGAAGGACTGGAAAACAAACCTGAGAGGTACACATAACTGTTTTCAGCTGCTGAGAGGTGTGCGCGAAGCCCTAAGAAAGCGGTTTGCAGCTATCTGGGAGGACAAGAGGCTTCTTCTGGCAGCCTGCCTACACCCTCGCTTCAAACTAGATTGGCTGGAATCGTGTCAGGCCACCACCCATACCAACAAGTAAGAACATTAGGGAAGCCCTTTGGGTGGATTACTCCAAGGGAAATGTTGTCTCAAGGGAGGCATCAGAGGGCTTAAGGTGGTAGGCAGGGGCTGGGCCTTTTCTTCCTGGGGCTCCTCATCACAACCTTGGGTTGCTGCAGGTAATCCTTAAGGGTCTGCTGTGCTGCCCCATGAGTGTGGTGACTTGGTCACCTTCCTACCTTCCATGTCATCATCCACAGGCTCAGGCTGGACCCTGAACCAGGGGACATGACAAGCATCAGGAAATGAAGAGCAGATGATGGTTTCCTAACATATATGTGTTAACATATCCTCTCTCTTTCTTAGATACACAATGGAAGCCTTGCTGAAAGCTGAAATAAAGATGGGTGTACTTAATGAGGACAGTGATCAGTCTTCAGATAAAGACCAGGAAGGAGATGACTTAGAAGATGACTTCTTTAACTTTCTGCCCCAGGGCAAGAAGTCAGCAGTGGACACTGCTGAGGAGGAACTGGTGAGGTACCTGAGGTCTCCCAGCAGGGAAGTGTCATCACTCCATGGCTTTCCACGTGTGCTGCGGTGTTTTTTGCAGCACAACACAGGCATGCCTTCAAGCGCCGCAGTAGAACGCCTGTTCAGTACTGGTGGCAACGTAATGACTGTAAAAAGGCATTCCTTGTCTGACATGCTCTTTGAGCATCTTGTTCTTTTGAGACATAACAGAAACATATTATAAAAGCATTTCAAGTGTAAAATTTGATTTCAAGAGTTGGGGTAACTTCATTGCTTGGGGGGATGTGAGATTCTGTTATGCCATTATGTTAATCTTATGGATAAAATTTTTTATTCTACTACCCCCTGTGTGTGTGTGTTTATTTTTAATATTGTTTTAGTCTTCTTAGATGTGCAGCAGCCAAGGCCAGCACCTTGTAGGAGTTTTTTTTAAAAAGTAACTGAAATGTAATTGTAGTGATTACTTTTGAGAAAAAGTAAAGTAATCAGTTACTTTCAGAGCAATTGTAATTGTAACGGTAATTACTACTTTTTGGGCCAAGTAGTTGTAACTGTAATTTATTACTTTTTAAAAGTAATCTTCCAAGCTCTGATAAATCCATGTTGGCTTCTAGTAATCACTGCACTGTTTTCAAGGTGCATACAGATTGACCACTTTATAATCCGCTCCATAATTTTCCCAGGGATCGATGTCAGGCTGAATGATCTGTATTTCCCAGGTTCCTCCTTTTTGCTATTTTTGAAGATTGGGACAGCATTCCCAATCGTCTGGCACTTCACCATCCTCTATGATTTCACAAAGATAAGACAGTGGTTCCGAGTGTTCTTCAGCCAGTTCCTTCAACATTCTAGGACAGCCTTTCCCAACTAGTGGGCCACCAGGTGTTGTTGGACCACAATTCCCATCTTTCCTGACCATTGGCAATGCTGGCTGTTTACTCAGAAGCAAGTCCCAATCCTGTACAGAGAAAGTATGCTCCTTTTTGCCCTTTTTGAAGATAGGGACAACATTAGTTCTCCTCCAGTCATCCGGCATTTCTCCCATCCCCCACAATTTCGCAAAGATAATAGTGGTTCTGAGAGTTCTTCAGCCAGTTCCTTCAATACTCTAGAATGCAGTTCATCAGGCCCTGCAGATTTGAACTTATTCAAAGTGATTAGGTATTCCTTGACCATTTGTCTACCAGTCTCAAGCTGCAATCCTGCCACTTGAACTTCATGTTTCCCAGGAGGGTCATAGACCCTCTTTTGATGGAAGACTGAGCCAAAGTAGGAATTGAGCTCTTCAGCCTTTTCTTTGTCATCTGTTATCATTTTGCCATCCTCATTGAGTTGCTGTACCACCATTTCTTTTTCCTGTGTTTTACTATGGATGTACCTCCTGAAGAAAGCTTTTTTGTTGCTTTTGGTGGTAAACAAAGGACAAAACATTAAATACATCCTAAAACATGTCAAAACCATTTTAAAAATAAAACTTCTTAAAAGCACATTTTAAGAAATCTTTGAAAACATCTTAAAAAGCAGTTCCAAAGCAGGCACAGCCTAGGATAAGGTCTCTACTTAAAAAGCTTATTGAAAGAGGAAGGTCTTCAGTAGTCTCCAAAAAGATAACAGAGATAGCGCCTGTCTAATATTTAGGGGATGGAATTCCAAAGTGTCGGTGCTACAACACTAAAGGTCTGCTTCCTGTGTTGTGCAGAACGGACCTCCTGTTAAGATGATATCTGCAGAAGGCCCTCATCTGCAGTGCCTTGATAGACTGGGTATATACAATAAGGGGTAAGTATCCTGGTCCCAAGCTGCATAGGGATTTGTACACCAAAACAAGTACTCTGAACTTGGCCTTGCAGATAATGAGCAGCCAGTGCAATTCTTTCAGCAGTGGGTTAACATGTTGGTGGTATCCTGCCCCAGAAAGCAGTTGGGCTGTTGCATTTTGCACCAGTTGCATCTTCCAGACCATGCTCAAGGGCAGCCCCACACGGAACGTATTACAGATCACCAGTGCATGGACAACAGCTGGAGGTCACCAATGCATGGACAAGAGTGGTCAGGCTTTCCTGGTCCAGAACTGACCACAGCTGTCTTACCAGCCAAAGCCAGTAAAAGGCACCACTACTCATTGAGGTCACCTCGGCCTCTAGTGACTAAGGGCTCATCCAGACGACTGCAAAATGTGTGACACGCCCGCTATGTGTGTTCATTATTTTTCAGTCGTCCAAATGATGTCTCGCACTGTTACGCATTTTCGCGGGTTAAATCCGCTCTTTGCAATACCGGCAAAAATGCGATTTGCTGTTTAAAATCAGTTATCATCCACTGTGCCATCAGGAGTTAGGATGCAATACCGCGGACTTTACAGCTGATGGGCAGTTCTTGGGCGTTTCCCTTTGCCCCTTCTCCTCATTCCAGCCAATCATGTATCTGGACTTTTGCGCATGTGCGAGAATAAGCCCGGGAAAATTGAACCAATCATTGCAATGGTGGGATGTTGGGGGGGGGTCTGCAACTACTGCGCAGATGCATTTTATTTTTTGCCAGCCTGCAAACTGGGCGGCCGCTCTGGGTGAGATCTGCAATGCACAGCAAGCAAGAAAGGGGGGGGTTGGTTTCAGCCTGCCTCCGAAAGCTTTGTCAATTTCATTCTACTTGCTGGGATTTTTGCTTCAAATCACAAAAGCATACATTTGTTTAAGTGTAATATCGCAAATGCAAACAAGAAAAGGGCTGCTGGTCAGTTTCAAGCCTGCTCCGAAAGCTTTGTCAATTTCATTCTCCGTGGGAAGGAAAGGGAGAAGGGGTGTGTGTGACACGTTTCTTGCTTTTTTGGAGAAATAAGTGCAATTGCCAGTATGTGTATCTCCTTAAATATCAATAAAGGCAGAAAAGCATACATTCATTTAAGCATAATATCGAAAATACAAACAAGGCAGGCGTGAAACCAACCAGCAGCCTTTCCTTCAGAGGTGAGAACTCCTTTACAGCCATATTGTGCTTCGTTGCAAAGGGGGAGAGGAGCATATGTAATTTTTTTGATGACCAATTGGTTGATAGGGGGAGGTTTTAGAGGCGGAGTTTGGAAAAAGCGAAAAGAATGTAGGGGTCTTACCGCTGTGGGTGCGGGTGCAATAAAGCATTTTTTTTAATTGGGAAAGAGCAAACTAAAAGGCAAAGTGAGGACTATCAGATGACAAACCGAATATGGAAACTGTGGATTATCCCGCTCCATTTGGATAAGCCCTTTGATGGATCCAGGAGCATCCCCAGACTATGAACCTGCTCTTTCAGAGGGAGTACGACTCCATCTAAAGCAGGCAATTGACCAATTATCTGGACTCAGGAACCACCTACCCACAGTGCCTCCATCTTGTTTATTGGTCCTCATCCAGCCCACCATCAAGTCCAGGCACTGACTGGTCCAGGGTTTGCATGGCCTCTCCCAATTCAGATGTTACAGAGAAATAGAGCTAGCATCATCAGCATACTGCTGGCACTTTGCCCCAAATCTCCTGATGTCCGCTCCCAATGGCTTTATATAAAACAGCACTGAGGACAAGGTGGTACCCTGAGGCACCCCAGACTACAGCTGCCAGGGGGCTGAAAGACAATCACCCAATGCTATTCTCTAAACCAACTCTAGACTGAAGTTGTACAGTATTGCTGCCTCAGTATTGTCAGTGGGGATATAATAATAATAAACTTTAATTTATAGGGCGCCTATCTAGCTAGTGGCCACTCTAGGCGGTGTACAATAAAACATGATAAAATACAATAAACAATATAGCCAGTACAGTACAATGTAAAAATTACAGTATTTAGTAGATTGTTCATACTACAGTTCTAGAACTAGTTCACCCTGGAAGTCTCAAAGGTCGTAAAGGCCTGATGGAAAAGCCAAGTTTTCAGGCCCCGGCGAAATATATCTAGGGAAGGGGCATGTCGAAGATCCATTGGGAGGGAGTTCCAAATCGTGGGGGCTGCCACAGAAAAAGCCCTCTCTCAAGTCCTCACCAACCTAGCCACTTTAGTCGGCGGAACCGAGAGAAGGCCCTGAGTGGCAGATCTTGTAGGGCGGCACACTTTATGACGTTGGAGGCGCTCCTTCAGGTATACTGGGCCAAAACCGTATAGGGATTTAAAGGTTAATACCAACACCTTGAATTGAGCCCGGAAAATAACTGGAAGCCAGTGAACTGGATGTTCTCATGTCCTGCCACTACCTGTATCTGGATATCTTTTTGGCTCTTTTGGGGAGGATACATTGGGTCACTAAGCATTTGAGCCTCACTAGCTGTCTTCCGCTTTTTGAACTACAGTAGGGCCCCACTTATACAGCGGGTTAGGGACCAGGCCCCCGCCGTAAAGCGGAAATCGCCGTAAAGCGGAACCCATTGACTATAATGGGCCGCGTTGCACGAAAATCACAAAATCAGCTTTAAAACGGGGAATTTCTCCTAATTGAGAGCCGCCGCATTAGCGGAACGCCGCAAAACAGAACGCCGGTAAGCAGGGCCCTACTGTAGCTGCGGATCTCCGTAGCTAAGCACGTGGGAACAATTCTGTTTCTTTGCTGTCTCTTTCCTGCAACCTTATATAGAAAACCCTTGTGCCTCTCTTTCAAACTTCAACCAATCAAAACAGTAGAACTAAGTTTCTGTTTCCCAAGATAACTTAGCCAGCACTTTTGGTTTCTATTCTTAGACACCACCCCCACCTGCCCCTCAGGTGAGGCTGGGCCTTCACCTGATCCCCAAAAGGCACAACTCCTTTGTTTATATTTTTCCCCTAGGGTTTCCTAATCTTGTAGTATTTGTAGAAGCAGTATCATTAGGTCAGAACAAGCAGCATTCATCTGAGCAGCCTGCTGGCCTAGGAAGTGTCTCCTTCAGAAAATGCAGAGAGTCTGACTGTGGCATCCACTTTGAATAGAAGTGGTCTCAGAGATTGCTCTATACCTCTTTCCAACTGGCTGGCTATGCACATTACAATATATACATCCATTTAAGAATGGAAGGCAAGAACACCCCTGCAGACATCCATGAGAATAATACTATATATAATTAAAAAGCTGTATATGCAGGCTATAATTGTCTTCTGTTCATCCCCCCACACACACACACACTATGCATATTTTAGGTGCTTTAGAAATAAATTGTCATTTTAAGAAACATGCACAGGATTTGGCTGCACAACTTGGATATTCCCCTTGAGTGTACTGTGCTGCATATACCCGTTATCTGCAGCCGTCCCAGGAGGTTAGGAGATCTGATGCTTTTCTGCTTCCATCGCCAGCTTGCCTCTTTAAGGGTTGGAGCCTCCCGCGCAGCCCACCTCTGAACTCGGTGAATGACAGGCAGCCGCCTGGAGGGGGCTGATGATGGCGAAGAGGAGGAGGAGCTGCCGCCGGTGGCCAATCAGGACGGTGAGGCGCCCGCTTGGCTCTCTCATCAGCACCACCCATCTGCTCGCCTCCCTCCCCCCTCCCCCTTCCTTGCTGGCTGTGCCTTTTCTGTGGCAGTTTCAGGAGTCCTGAGCCTGAGCCTCAAACAAAAGCGGGAGGCTGGGAAGGGGCTCTCCGGAGTTCGCCGAGGCACAGAGCTGCGGGGAAGGCTCGGCGTCAAGCTGGGCTAAGCTTTTTGCTCCCAGCCTTGTGCAGCACAAAATCCCCTTTTTGGAGAGCATCTGGCTAGTAAGTGAGGCTGGTTGGCTGAGGGAAAGTTTCCTTGACTCTCCCCCTTTCCTTGTAGATCAGGGCATATTTTTGCCACAGGAAGGATTAAGCGGCAGCCTTCCAAACGCCGATCATCCCCAGTACGGCTCTGTTGGCCACAACAAAAGCGAAAGACGAGAACCTGGCTGGGACAGGGTGGTGGTGGTGGGGAACCAAGCCCGATCTGGTTTCTCGCCTTGATCCTGTTCAAGTGCGTCAAGGAGAAGGTTTTTTCTTTTCTTCTGGAGTCAGCAGCCTCCTTGCAAGAATTCCAAGGGTGTCTCCCCACCCTCTTCCGGAAGGGTTTATAGGCATCATCAAAGGATAATATTATTTCTCTTTAACAACAACAAAAAATCAGAGAAGAAAGAAAAGGAAGGCAGCCAAACAAGGTAGTTGGTTCTTCTTCCAGAAGAAGCGCGCCGCCGGCCACAGAAAGAGCACGAGAAGGGGGAAAGGAAGGGGCAGCCGTCCGCGCCTATCCGCGGCAATGGACGATCAGCCCAGGTTGATGCATTCCCACGCCGGGGTGGGGATGGCTGGGCATCCTGGCCTGTCCCAACACATGCAGGATGGAGCCGGGGGCACGGAAGGCGAGGGGGGACGAAAGCAAGACATTGGGGACATTTTACAGCAAATCATGACCATCACCGACCAGAGTTTGGATGAGGCGCAGGCCAGGTGAGCCCTTCCTCCTCCTTGCAATGTAGTGATCATTATAATTATTATACTTACACATTTCTTCTTCGCGAAGCAGTATACTGATCCAATAAAATCCTTGCTGTCGTGTTTTCTGTGCTTTCAATAACGGGCAGGAAAGAAAGTCGTTCTGAAGAAAATAACATCCTGTCTGGATGTGTTCGCATTAATAGACTAGTTGCATATCTAAGTATATGCATATTTCCCTCTGTGTGTGTATACGTACAGAGAAAAAGAAAGCTGGGGAGAAACCGCTGATGCTCTGCTCATCTCCCTTTACCAAGTTAGGCAGGGCTGGATAGCTAAGTTGGCTGACTTGTTTTCTTTTGGAACTGCATCTTTCCATGTTCTTTTGTGGCAGCTCAAGGGGAGAATGGCTCAAATAGCCACTTAATGTAGTTTTGTTTGATCAGAAGGATATTGTCATTCTCCTAGCTGAGCTTCGGGATAACTGAGCCTCTGAGTTTTAGATGCATGATCCCTCCATACCTACCTACCGTCTAATTGAGCTGTTGAATGAAACACATACATGAATTAGTTATTCCAAAAATTATTTTGAGGAGCTGTAAACGTTTGTAAAATTAGGTTTATAGAGCAGTTTTGAAGGGTGCTGGTGGCCCAATCTCTGTTTTTGAAATGGGAGGGGGGAATAAAAGGCCTTGTTTGCTTTATTGAATCCTGGTTACTCCAAGTTCACTGCCACTTCAACTCATTAACTACAATCCAGCAAAGTTAAACTCACTTAATCCCATTGAAATTAGTGGACTTAATCATATGTAACACTTGTTGGACTGTGGTGTACAAAAGGAGTATGTTTTCTGGTTCTGTTATATTAGTTAATTCTGCTGCTGTAACTGGAACCGTGTGTCCATTTGTTGGTGTATAAAGGCACAAACAAGGTTTTTGTTGCTAAACTAATGAGTGAACATATTAACTGAGCACTAGCAGAAACATATTAATTGGGCTAGTAGAATCAAGCCATTAAATGCTGCTTCACATGCAAACATACACATTTCCTTCACAGAATATGCTTTCATGTTGAAAACGGCATGAAATTCATGTATAGATAACCAAGTGTGTGGCAATTGCACATATGTATATATCATTAATTGTGCGTATTGGAACATTTGACATAGAATTCATGTTACCCTTAGCAATTATGTTTTGATTGTTGATTTCATCACATAACATGCCATTTTGTGACACACTCAGGGAAATTTGGAGGTGGGGGAGCATTTTAAAATAATGATTAGTGTTAGACATATTTTAAAATAATTAAATGTATCTAAAGTTATGTTTTTCATTTGGATGATTTAATGATTAGTATTGCACATACATTTATTATTTTAAAAATGATGCTTCTTCAAAAGAAACAAGACAGTTAAATAGCATCATCTGATAGGTAAAACATGTGGGACTTTGCATAATACTCTCAACTTAAATTTACAAAATGATTACTAAAGTTGAAAATGAAGACATGGATTTACAGAAGAGAAGAATGGACAAGAAGGAAAATAGGAAAACAAAGCACAAAAAAGTTCCCCAGTGTCCATTAGAATTTTATTACCTGAAGAAAAGCTTTTAGCATTTCACCTGCATTTTGTGTCTTGCAGTTATCACAGATATATTCGTTATCAACCTGAGAAGACAGTCCATGTGTCCCTGGAAAACTACACACCTCACTAATTAGCTTTGTAACAACTAACTTGGTACTGGGGTGGTAATTATTCCAAAAGACCTTTTTAATAAACCTAGAATGAAAAATACCAATTTCATAAAAACTTTTAATAAAACATTTGGACTCAGTGAATAATAGTTTCTGTTGAATGATGCTTTCCAGTATTGCCATTAGACAAAGAGGAGGGAAGATGCTGCTTCTGAAAGTTTAAGAGCTGGCTTGGTGAAATGTTTTGTGTGTATAAAGATCTATATACTGTACTAATGAAATGGGAAATCAATACAAATGTAAGGATGCTTTTTATAGGCAGTTACTCTTACACACTCATTTAGCTGGAGTGTTTCTTGTAGTATTGCAGCTTTAAAAAGCGTTCTGTGCATTTCAGTATTTCCTATTCTATTCAATCATATAAGGAATTGTAGAGAAGTTGAAGTGATTGTGAGGCTTTTCAATATTCATCTACCCATATTTGTACTTGGCCAAAGATGTTTTGGAGGCAGAAATTGGGTTTTTTTTAACCAGATGCTCATACAGAGACACCCCAATTGTGAAGGAGAGGCAGGAACCTCACACAATAAATGTTGGGTGTCATTGAGGACAGCAGAGTGGCAGGCCTTTCAAAATTACTGGGAACTCTCCAAAGCTTTCCTAAGGCTTGTGAAGGAGAACTTCCTAGTGGATTAATCCCATGTTAACCAGTGGAATGACGTGTCTTCCTTAGATGCCTGAGGCATCAAAACATTCATATCCACATGTGTAACCTTGATTCAAAAACTCATTCTGCAACTGATTCTAGATGAGATTAGACCTTTTGCACACAACAAATATTCACAAAGATTGTGTATGTCTGAGAAATATAATTTTAAAAATATCAGGAACAGTCTGAATGAACACTTGCTGGGACATAAAACTAATCAACCTAATAAACAACAACTTCCCTGTTGCAGGACCTATAAGAAAGCAAGGGCCAGAAAGATCCATGCACATTCTAGATGCATGTCTAAATGCAAAATAGCAAGGTGGGTTTTTTTGTGTCATTCTGATTCATGTTTTAGGGTGGCTGTTTTTGAAGCACACTAATTTTAACACCCTCAAATAAGCAAGTATGAGCATAAAAGTATTTTCCTTCTCCCGCCACATTGTATATGTGCTTTTCCCTTGCACTGTATTTCTATACTCTTTAACTCAAGGGCTGAAATTTCTGTACATCGGCTTTTCATGTTGAAGGACCTTGCTTATACAATGGCATCTGCACAATGAACGGGTGAATAAAGAGAGAGGTGGATGAGAGGAATACCAATGTTCCCTACGTGTTTGAAGAAGATCTTCATTAGACTTATGAATGGCTTATACACCCTCCTAGCATTGACCTGTTAATGGCCAGTAAGCATGATTTGTGAATGCTGCTGAAAGACTGACCCAAACTACTGGCGTTTGCATTGCCATATATGCTGGGCAGTCACCAAACTGGTGTTTCATTAATATAAAATTGTAATATAATTTTTTTTTCACCTGTGCATAATTTCGGTGACTGCTTAACTTTCAATGTTTTTACCTAAAATATCCCATACCATCTAATTTTTTAAGGCCTCTTGTACTTCTATGGCACACTCTAAATATAAATTATTTTGCTCTTGTTGCAGAAAACATGCTTTAAACTGCCACAGAATGAAGCCAGCACTTTTTAATGTCTTGTGTGAAATCAAAGAAAAAACAGGTAAGGAGAAACTATATAATCTTGCACCCTTTTCCTCTTTAGCTCTCACTTTTCATGTATTTCTCAAAAATCTTACTTCATTTAAGATTTTTATTTAAAGGGAAAGGAAGCAATTGCTTTATGCTTTGGAGGTTACATTGTCCTAATGTATAGATGCCTAAATAGCACTATAGAGTCATATGTGTGTTTATAATGCAGGAGATACTTCTTCTAGTGCACTATATGCTTTATCACTGCTTTAAATATTACATTAGTTGAAAACAGTCCAGAACTGTATCATTAACATTGCAATTTTAAAAATCCTTTTTACAAAGGATATTTGTCTTACTAAGGTTTTAAAAGTTACTGTAAAATACATTGTTTCCATGTATAAAACACTCTAAAAGTCCATCATTTGACATATACTGAGCCCAGATAACACACACACACAAACACTAAAAGAGGGCTGTGTGTCCGTGTTTGTATGTGTATAAACACACACACATAGGATTGTTGGCTATTTTAGTTTTCTTGGTGCCAAAGGTGCTAATGGCATGAGAATGTTCCTTCGTTCAGTATTTCCCACCTTGCAGACCTTCTGCCATGCACTAATACACTTATAAATGTCTCAGGGGTGCATTTAAATTTTAAAAGCAACAATTAAAAATAGCTGTCATCAATCAAGGGTGATCTTAAACAGCAGATGCTCAGAGAAGAGTGTTCAGTGACATCCCAAGCTTATTTATTTTAAATTTTGTATAGGGAAAATCCTGGCTTATGCCTTTAGCCCATAGGAAAAGGTAGCAGCATAGACCGTTGCTGCATTTCAGCTCTTGAGTCGACTGCTCAGTTGAGGTGTGTTGCAAACTATCTACTATTTTCCATCCCTGTCTCTTTCCCTCCCCAACTAGAATGTATTAATCAGTAATTCATCTCTCAATCAAATAAATAAGGGGTGTGACATGAATGACAGTGACAACAAATATGATTGCAAACTCACTTGATATACATTGAAAGGTGATACATAAAAGGGAAAGCAGCTTTCATAAAACCCAAGTCTATATGCCTTTGAACTGTGAGTGAATATGCTTTATCGTGTGAACAGCTGAGTGAAATGGGATTATTTGACTCCTGCAATCTAGATAAGATGACTAAGGAGGTCCTTTGTTAACTCTTGTTTGTGTAGCTTGTAACATAGACAAAGCACCCAGCATTGGCATTCATGCCTCTAGAGCCCTTAAGGCTGCAGAGCTGAATGCTGACCCTTTTCAGAAGCCATTCTTTATTTGGCTCCTGTAAAATAATGTATAGGGGTCTCTACAGTCTTTCTATGATGTGATGTAATGCCACTTGAATATATAAGAACATCTGAATATTATGGGGGTTTCTTTTCTTTTTCTGTTATTTCCTCTGTGTTCTCTCTCTCTCAAAAAAAACAAAGCAAGACCTTACCTTGTCTCCTGTTTTCAAACTCTATTTTATTTAATTTGTTGGGAATTTTTGTCCCTTGTGTGGCAGTCTTAATTGATTTCTGCCTTGATCTGAAATGGAAATGGCTATGAAGTGGTAGCAGATGGTTAGTGAAAACAGAATCTCTTTAGAACCGCCCCCAAGTCTAATCTTTGGAGAGGCTGGGATTTGGAGCGAGGTGAGAAAATCTGACTTTCCCTACCAATGGGTTAATTCTGGTTGTATTATGAGCACAGCCAGTGACCAGCTTTTTCAGCATTGGGGTCCACACTGGAAATATCCTCCGCTGGAGGGTTGTATTTTGTATATTATTGGCATGTCACTAATATAATCTCCATATCATTTGAACCTTGCAAAATCACCACCTGCGTTTGGTATACCTCTTAGCCTTATTCTCATTCAGACATTCTTGCACGCACAGATGGGGAAAAGTTTAATGGGCTATTGCTAAATAGTGAGATGCCATGAGTCTTTCAAATCTTAAGTTTTGTAGTGAATTTTCCTGTCTATTTGTTCCTGATGCTTCTGCATTCTCCCATTATTTTTCCAAAAATTATCTTTGCGAATATAGAAACGGGAGGGTTGGGGGAAAAACCTGTAATTCTCAGAATTATAATAATGCTGGCCATACAGAAGTGGAGATTTTTGGGGGGAGGACTGCATTTTGACTGTAGATTGTAAATTGTCTGCCCAACCTACTGCTCCAATGCATTTGAGATTTGGGATGCATACAAAAAAGATATGTTTTGTTTTTGTTAATGCTTATAGTTGTGTTGTGAGTTGATAGAGGTGTGTGTGTTTTAACCAGGCATACTCCCACTAGCTGTACACGCAGAAACATGCATTCATGTGCCTATTTCCTAAACTTTAAGAGTTAAGTTGTGAGATTGGATTTGCTGGGTTTTGTAGTGCTTTCAGTATAAAAAAAAATGCAACCAGGAGGTGGGGGGGTTGTGGGGTTCTCAGCCAGGCATATTCCAGGGTAACATTTTATATACATTCTGGATATATTCTATCCAGTTGCTTAATTCAAAGTATACCTTCTGCCTTTCAGTGTTCTGACAGTAAGTGTTAAAGCACTGGATTGTTTGACAAGCACCAGGGCACTTTTAAATATTTTAATAATGGTTAGTTTATTGAAATTATTTTCCACATGGAATTATAATTCCCTTCCAGTGCATCCATAATACCTGTGCCCCATTACAAAATTTACCATATGTTTTGTAATTTAAAACAAAACTGTGATGCTAAATAGGTGAATATGGTTATTTTGGGATAAGAAATTCCATAAGCTGATGGTTGGAAAGGAAGAAACAGTGCAATGTATTACAATTAATTCTGTCATATTGTAATATTACAACTTGTTACAAGTTGTAATATTGCAACTGATCCTGTCAGAATCATCTTCCAACAAAGATTGAAAAGAATATATCGCTAGATCAAAATCCCACTCTGCTGAAATAGTTTGCAGCTTGTATTCTGTGTATGTGTCTGTGTTCTTCATCTCCTTTCACCCCTGGTGTTCCAGTGCCCTGAAATGGGTATTCACTTTTCCACGATGTGATTTAAGTTACTCCAGAGTCTTCTTGAGACTTTACCACCACCCATTGCAACAGTGCAGCTAATATTTCACAGAGTTAACATTGCTGAAACAAACCTAAAGTGTCTATAAACTTGTTGGGAAAAGAGATCGTCTTCACTGGCCAAAAAGATCCTCCTTGTCTGCTGATGTTCCAGTTTATTTTAATGGATTTATGGATCCTTCTTTAATGTAAGTTTGAGGTATGATACTGTGAGTTATATGAAATCTGGGTATGTTTATTTGTAAAAGATAGAAGGCAAGACTTACATTTTGATGTAATTGGAGGGAAACAAATTTTGTTTACATGTTTTTCTGGATTTAACATGTACTTTTTGGCAGAAAGAGAAGAACTGAATTGTGAGGCAGGCAAATCAGAAAATATCTGGTGTTTAAAATGCTGCAGTCTGTCAGTTAGCTGAAGTCTTTCATTTGCTGTAGCGCAGCAAACACAGGATCATTAGCCAGTTGTAATGCTTTATTCAGTCCCTCTGGTGAATCCTCCCTGCTAGTTCATTTTGTTTTCCAGAAACAGTTTGGGGCTGGCAGTGTAGGGCTTCCCCTGTGAATTTTTAAAATAAAATTTGTTTTAAAAGGAAAACAATTAGAACTGAATTGTTTCATTGCAAAACTATATTAAACAAACAGAAAAATGTAAGTTTTTAATCTTGAAGCTCTTTGAATTTTGGGTTTAGAATTTCAGGAACTCTGAAGATAAACTTGACTTTTGATTGTGTCTACAAATCTATCTCTTTTAATAATTTTTCTCCCCACCTCCCCAGTTTAAATGGTTTAAATGTGAACAATTTATTCATGTATTCAGCATTAAGATACTATTTTCTCCTATACAGTAAAGCAGACTAAATAAAATATTTATAGGTAGCATTGACCAGTTCTTTAGCTGTTAAGGGAAATTATTTTATTATTATTTTATTATTATTATTTATTAAATTTATATACCGCCCGACTAGCAATAGCTCTCTGGGCGGTGAACATAAAATAGCATAAAAATACAATGAATAACAAAATAATACTAAAATACAATCAACAATCCAATACAATAAACATTTTTAAAATTAAATCAGTGTAACTTAATATTTTCCTGCCCCCCCCAATTATTCATGATACCTTATGCTTCTCGTCTTCTGCCTTTATATCTGCTGCAAAATTAATTGAAATCTTTGAAGAAGGAAGGAATTTTAATATTGTCACTTTCTTTCTCTTAGTATTCTGCCACTGGACTGCATTCTTTATTTTCTTCATGAAATAAATTTTATTTGGGCTGGATTTCACTTCTGACACCTTTGTTGCTTCTGCCTCTCATTTAAAATATTTAGTGATTTATATTTTGAATTTATTTTTGTTACAGGTCTAGATTTCTGTACAGGGAACCAAATGCTTCCTGGCTGTACTTTTTTGTTTCTCTAATGTCCAGTCTTGGTCTTGGCAGCTCTTGAGCTTGGTTGGTTGTGCTGATGTTCTGTTTAAAATGGTGCAATTATCACTGCCACCTTGTATAACTAGGTAAAACTTAGCATCAAAGTCTCATTGTATTTTTTTATGGGAGCCGTAGAACTAATTATGTTAACAGTAAGGACCTAACACTATGGTAGCCTAAGAAAATAATTAAGACTTCTTTGTGCTAGGAGCTGTGCAAATGCAAACAAGGGAGAATCTTCCGTTCTATTTACCTGACCTTTTGACCTGTACCTCTTACCATTTTTTGAGTATAGCTCATTTTTTAAAAAAGAAGAGTGTCTAAAATTAAACATTTAAGATGGGGTGTCCACACCACTGTTATAGTACACCACTGTTTATGGTACAGTGTTGTGGTACACTGTTATGCTGTCTTGCAAAGGAAATATTCTGATGCAAATGTTTGGCTCAGAATGCTCAATCTTTGCTCTTTGCAGAATGTTCAATGATGAGCAGTCATCAGGAGATTTGGGGCAAGGTGTCAGCAGTATGCTGACAATACCCAGCTCTATTTCTCCATGACATCTGAATCGGGAGAGGCCATGCAAGCCCTGGACTGCTGCCTGGACTCGGTGGTGGGCTGGATGAGGACCAATAAACTGAGTCTGAATCCTAGCAAGACAGAGATGCTGTGGGTTGGTGGTTCCTGAGTTCGGATAATTGGTCAGTTGCCTGCTTTGGATGGGGTTGTACTCCCTCTGAAAGAGCAGGTCCATAGTCTGGGGGTGCTCCAGGATCCATCTTTGTTGCTAGAGGCCCAGGTGACCTCCTTGGCTGGGAGTGCCTTTTACCAGCTTCTGCTGATAAGACAGCTGCGGCCGTTTCTGGACCTGGATACTGGATACTGGATACTGGATTACTGTTGTCCATGCACTGGTAACCTTCAGGCTGCATTACTGTAATGCACTCTATGTGGGGCTGCCCTTGAGGTTGGTCCGGAAGCTGCAGCTGGTGCAAAATGCGGTGGCAAGACTGCTCACTGGAGCAGGGTATCGCCAACATGTCACCTCGCTGCTGATAGAATTGCACTGGCTGCCCATTTGCTACAGGGCCAAGTTCAAGGTTCTAGTTTTGGTATACAAAGCCCTATATAGCTCGGGACCTGAATACCCGAAAGACCATCTTATCCCTTCTATACCCAGTCGATCACTGCACTCTGCAGGTGAGGGCCTCCTGCAGATACCATCTTATCAGGAGGTCCATTCTGCACAATATAGGAAATGGACCTTTAGTGTGGTGGCACCTACCCTGTGGAAATCCCTTGCCTTAAATATTAGGCAGACGCCATCTCTGCTATCTTTTCGGCACCTTTTGAAGACTTTCCTCTTTCAACAAGCCTTTTAAGTTGAGACCTATCCCAGGCTGTGTTAGAATTGCTTTTAATATGTTTTCTTTAATAATATGTTTTAACCCTTTTTTTGAAAAAAGATATGTTTTTAAAGCTTTTTAAAAAATGTTTTTAACGTTATTTGTTTTAATGTATTTTAAGGTCTTTTTATGATGTTTTAAAGTGTTTTTAGCCTTTCTGTTTGCTGCCCTGGGCTCCTGCTGGGAGGAAGGGCAGGATATAAATCAAATAATAAATAAACAAATAAATAAATAAATAAATATTTCTGCCCTTTGAGGCTTGATTTCATTCAGGACTCCTAAGGCTTGTCAGGCAGGACCAACCCAGGATATTTTGCTGACTGAGATGAAGAACAAGATGTTCCCCCTCCCTCATTCTCTGTACAAAAGTCAACCAGATTGGTAGTTGGATTTTACTACAACACAGGTAATGAACAGTGCCCTCCACAACAATTAAGGGCAGCAGGGTAGCTTAGCTGGGTGGAGGGCAGGCTGTGTGTCATACATAGCTCTGTCTGTTCCCTGCCCCTCAGCATCTGCTGCCTGAAGCAACTTTCTCACTCTGCCTAATGGTAGAGTCAGTCATGTTTCTAGGTAAAATTTGATTAAATTAGCCAGGGCTTGACCTTTTCATGAGTGAGCCATCTTGGACAGCAAATGCCAGATTTCATGTCTCCATATCTGTGTGCCATTGAAGAACAATACTGAAGGATGTTGTGTGTCACTTTGGCTTAAGGTAGAAAAATGTTTGTACTGAAATTAGAACAGAAACAGGGTGAGGGGAGATGAGAAGTCAAATACAGCTCATATATTTGGTTTTTGATGTGTATTCACTGAGTGTGGTGATATGGCTGACACATAACACCAAATTTGTATCTTGACAGTAGCTTCAAAATATTTGGTTTAAGTCTGGAAGAAGCTCACTGAGAGAGTTACTTCAGCTTTTACCCAAACCCACATTACCACAGCACAAAGTAGAGGCGGAAGAATGGTAGTAAATATGGATTGAGTTGAGACTTGTGTTTGTGGGGAAATAGTTGCACAATTGATTCACAAACACAAGCTTGTATGTTCTCAGTCCCATCCCTCCCAGTTGGTTGTGTGAAAAAGTGCTAAAACATATGTAAGAATTTTCATGGGCTTCAGACCTTCTCTTTGGAGCTGACCTCTTGAGAGGGGTAAGCAGGCAGGCTTCCTGCCTCTAGCATATCACTGTGAAGATACTGAACACACACCACACTTGTTCTTTGTTCAGATGCATTTGTTCTGCTTCTGCCATTGATTCTGAAGTGCCAATGAGAAGACTTTGGAAAAGAAAAAGACACCTTTGTTTTAACAGGACTTTATCCAGTTGTGATGCTGAATACACTTGAAAAGAATGATGGCTAAGGAATTCTTACCTTGGCTAACCCTAGCTGCCTCCCAGTTCTTTGTTTCTCAGAGGAATGGAATCAATGAGATCTGACTGCTTGACTGAATAGAAGCTACCTCAATGTGATAGTTCCTTTCCATTGGAACAGACGCATCTCTCCCTCCCCCCTCCTTTAGGCCTGGCTGGTTCAAATGGGTATTGGATGGAAGAGGTAGATGGTATGTGTAGCCCAAAACAGGAAAGGAGTGTCTGCAAGGTCCTATGGCAGTGTTTCTTAAACTTTCAATTAGGTCTCAGTGCCATAGCTTTCCCATCGCCAGCCCTGGCTTGTCATAGTCTTTTAGATGGGTCAGTGCAGCTCCAATAACTCCTTGCATGCTTGAGTAAAGGTGGCTGGGAAAAAGATAAGTTCTAGCCAGAGACCATGATGAAGGAAATCTGAAAGTGAGACAAAATGTTAATATTTATTATCATCAGTACTGTATCATTATTAATAAATAAGTTGAAAATAGAAAGGAAAGGGATAAGAGAGGAAAACTGTTATAGAAGGAAAAAGTGAATGTAAAAGGAACAGGGAGGAAGGATGAAAGAAACTGGAAATATTTTTGGGGTAGGTACATGTCGAGTGTGAAAGGAGAATTGGAGAAGAAATTATGGGAGAGGTAAAAATACTTTGAGAGGCATGTGGGGATGGGAAGGAAAAATATAACAGAAAAAGCCTTTTCCATCTACAAACTCTGGATCAGCAATTTTTGCATAAAATGAGGAGGCTTAGTCACAATACCTTAAGAACAAATGTCTGTACATAGCTTGAAGAAAGCTGAGCCATGAAACCTCTTGCCACAAGAACTATGATGTGGTACAGAATGTAGCAGTTTCAAAAGATGGATAAGGTATCAGTAGAAAGTGGTGTCAATAATAATAATTGCCAGTTGATTATTCCAGGCTCTGCCTGCATCTCCACAGTTTTGTAACTGGTTGGCTAATTTTCATCTCTCTCAAGTGGGCTCTGGGGTTAAAATTTTAAGTATCCAGCTCCATTAGATTTTCTGATTTTGGAATTATCTAACAGAAACTGAAGATCTTTTATGATATTATCCCCTTGAGTCTCTCCAAGTATCACAGTTTTGCAGTCTGAGAGAGAGGTAAATTCAGGTGCCCACACATTTTCGCTTGGCTTACTAGCCAGCCTTATTTCTTTGTGGTTGCCACTCATCCCTCCCTCCTCATAATCTCTGTGTGTGCCAGAGGGTGGAGGGGTAGGAAACAAGGGCCCTTGTTTCATTTCATGTGGGTTTTTTCCAGACGGCAAAAGCAACTTGAATCTTTTCCCCACTGTTTTCTACCTTCTGCAAAGGAGGACAAACCTCTCACCTTCTCCACATTTTCCCTGATTCACCAAAAACTAGAGGAAGGGGTACTTCTCATTGGTGAAGCTGGGGACAGATTTGTGAAGTCTTGCTTAAATCTTTTCAGGATTGGGCTATGTTTGCTTACCTGTCCAATAAATAGGTGCAGATTTTGTGCGAGGGAGAGGTTTCTTGTTGGTTGGTTTGGAAAAGAAAAATCTGCTTATCACCTTTTAGCCATACACATCAAGGGCTGCTTTCACACTACGCTTTATTCTGTTATTCTGACAATTTCTTACTGTACATTTTATTTGATCTTTCACACAATGTAAAAGCTAGTTCTGGAAATCTAGTGGACTATAGTGGAAGTTTAACACTCATTTCCATGCTAAATGATTCCAGAAACAATCTGTTTGCAAGTTTGGGATCCCGGAAAATTGCAGTTTTGTGCTAGCTGTAGCCACTCACATGACAGGCATCCTGGCATGCAATGTGTTCTTGCCCTTTAGGCAAGCATCATTTTTTTTTCCCCCTGGCAAAAATTGTACCAGTACTCTGGGGTAGGTGTGAGTAGCTACTTCCTCTTCCTCTGTTTATGCCTCTGCCTCCTCAGGTGGATTATTATGTTTTGGATCGTTGTTTTCAAACAACAATTAAACCCTGAAGATAGAGCTGAATGAGGTTTAATAAAACTATAAACTCATCTTTAAAAAAAAAAAGCTCAGCCATACTCGGTAGCTGAGGAACTACTGGTATATTGGCATACACCAGAGAAGTAAGAGAGAGAAAAAGCCCACACAGTGTGCATGTGCTGAGGGACAAAAACAAGACATTGTTAGTTGCAGCAGTGTGAAAAACATTTGTGTGAAATGCTGGTATATCGGCTGAAAAACCATGGTTCCTTAGTGCAACTGGTACTGCAGTGTGAAAAGAATTTTAGAAATTGAGACAGAAGCACTACCATTTTAATTCACAAAATTTAACACAATAAGCCCCATGTATGAAATCAGTCAAGGTTTTGTTACATTAATTTGCATGTCTAACATGTAGTTCCACTCCAGATCTAACTTCTGTTGGACTAGCGGCTAGACAGCCTGATATTGTTTTCAAGAACTGGCTTATCTTTAGTTGTCGTGGCTGGGAGCTGGCAGCCTTTTTGTCTGGGTTGCCGGAGCTCCTGTCTTCTCCAGTTCGATCTATTTGACCCTGCAGCCTTTGCCTATTGATTGTACCCATCTCTGCTTGGGATCCAGTTATTTTTTCTTACTTGTACAGGAGATGCTTCTTTTTAGGAAGAGAGGATTCTGCGAATTAGTCAGAGCCAAGGCCAAGTTGCACCAGCACCTTGAATTAATTGTAATTTTAGCTGACTTTACAAAATTAATAAATTATCAGCAAATAAACTCCAAAAATGCCCATCAGTTCCCCATCGGGGGGAAAAATGCCTCCATTGTCTCACTGTCTTTATGGCTCCTAATTCTTCTCCATAACCATTACTGGTCTCACAACTGAACATTTTAATTTATTCAGCATACTATCTACTCCACTGTTTTCTGTAATTTATACCTTATACTGCCTGCTGTCTCGAATTATTTAACTCCATAAGGCTTGTAGTGAGAAACTGGTACAAAATTGCTATGCAGAATAAGGCTTGGTTAGACACTCTACCTTTCACATTATTAGCTGGATTTTAAAATATGGCCCTAATCAGATATTTCTAAAGGAACAGACGACAAGAAGAATTGCAGCCAAGGGCCAGTTCGCACAGTTACTAGTTTCTCCACATCAATAGCATATTCCTAGTCATATGTGTAAAGAAGATTGCATGGAGAAACAGGAGGATAAACTTATTCTCTTGATAAACTTGTACGTGGTTACAGCCAGAGCATTTCCTGTGACCATGGCAGTTGCAAAGAATGTTGTTGTGATCATGGACATTGTTGCAGGACATGAATAGCCCAGTTCACACTTTTATTTCTTCTTATAATCATTGGCATGTGTGTGCCATGTTGTGATGAAAGTTGTGCATGTGGGAGAGAGGGATTTAGAAAGAGACAGAACCAGAAAGGGGCTGCTATCTTTTGCCTTTATTGGAATAGGGAGGAATGTTAGTGTATTTGTCTTGTGCTTTTCATTCCTGCAAGATAGTTTTGGATCCTATCCTGCAGCTAGCATTTGGCTTCTTCTAATTTCTTATCCATCCTTTCTTATTTTGTGAATTCTTGAGCAAATACCCCTCTTGAAGCATTTAAGGAGGATTAAGAATGGGTGTATCCACCAAAGCTTTCTCTTCTTGCTCCCCTAGCTGTTTTTTGCTATTTGCAGAGCCTGTATTTCATTGTTGCTCAACATTTCCCAAGGTGGCTGAAATTTGCTTTCTGCCTGTTTGGGCCATTCTCTAACATTTGCACACCTTGAGTGCTTTAAGCTTTGCACATAGGACAATAAAGTGAAGTCCCACAGCTTTCCCCTCAGCTTAGGGTCATGATGCAAAGAGCAGGCTCAGTTCCTCATGCAAGTAGAGAACTTTCTTCCTGACCTAAAAGCTTTGAAAAAAAAGGGTTGAGCAGGCATCCATTGCAAATGGAATTGCATTTAGACTTGTTTGGGGGCAAGAAGTCGACTCAGTAGGTTTACTCATTTGTTCTTTTATTTTTCATCTTGATTCTGTGGTGCTCATCATAAGGTGGGAGGTGTTAGTAATTTTTGTGTGGGGAGCAAAAGGATTTCATTCTGAACTTAGCATGAATTGGCTTTGGATAGCCAAACACATTGGCTTTTGACACCTGATAGTATTTTCTTACCCCAAAAAGATATCTTTATTTATATTGTGTCTTTTAGTATCCATGTGGTAGTTTTCTGTTGTCCCAGTTTGGTACGGTAGGGTACACCTGGGAGCATAGATGAATCTCTGGATTAAGCAGGGGCCCTTCTCCTGATATCTCTTGATGCTCATTCAGAAGACAAGCAGCCAGCCAGACTGTCCAAACCACAGAGGGTCTGGTCGGTCAAGTTGAAGTGCCTTTCCATGTCTGCTGCAGAGATCTCATGTGATGAAGCAACTTGTGAATGTGATTTCCCCAAATTTCCTGAGATCAACCTGGCAACAAGTGTTTGTCCCAAACTGTATTTGTAGGCTGACTGCCGACTGAGGCTGATTTTTAAAACAGAAGGAAAAACTAGCCAAGTGTAACTATAATGTGCCATATATCTTACGCTGTAGCTCTCCATTGAGAATACACAACAAAACACTGAGCCAAACAGCTTTTGAATCTGCCAAGACCTGTTTACAACTTTGTATGCCTCTTGCTGTAGCCAAAATCATTGTTTTATTCTCTAACAGAATAGGGGCCTCTTTCCAGCCCCTGGCCTATTCTAGGCTTCAGTAAGGAGATTTTTAATCTCCATACACATACAGATGGTGGAAACATTCAATTTCAGTTCAGAGTATGCCACAAGAATGTGGGTGGATTTAAGGTGCTCAGATCAGATTTCATTTCTGAATTTGCAGTGTCAACTACTTTTACTTATCACTAGCATATGAATTTGAGAGCAGGAATATTTGGAGGTTCTGGAGGTTGTGGTGTTGGGGTTGTCTTTTGTGGAATGTGATCAGAATTTACTGTCAATTCCCAATACAATCTCTCGGTGCCTCTACCATCCAGCAGTCTGCATTTTCCTTCTAAAAAGGGCTATGCTAATATATCCAGAACAAAAGCTGCTGATGTATTGTGGGAAGGTCACGTCCTTCACCTTATCTTGAACCCAATGATCCAGACTTGCCAGACTTGTCTGGAAGAAATAACAAATAAGAACTATATAAAGCTGGAGAGAATCTGATTGTAGGGGGGAAAGCTAAAGAATCTCCTTGGAAGGAGGGTATTTGTTGCATGCTTCTGGATAATAGCCTTAATTGGACCCTGATCAGATTTTATGCAATAATACATACAGACTCTTATCCCAAATTCTGACATTTTCCCTCCCTTCTCCCTTGTCTTCCAGCTTCCTTTTCCTTTACTCTGTTTTCAAAACATGTCTGCATCCATCAGCAACAATCTACCCTCCCAGACTCAACTGTCCCAAGATTCAGGTTACTACCTCTCCACTCCATGTTGACTTTGGAAACCTTTTTCCTTTTCCTGCTTTCTTGTCATACCTTTCTTTTCCTCTCTCACCAAAGTTCTCTTCTTGTTTCTCAGTTTTAGTAGGAAAGCCTCTAACTCCCCCCCCATTTTTCTCCCCACCCCCATGTGTGTGTTAGGATGGAAAGATCTGTCAATTTTGGTTCTCTGAGTTTCTAATTTTTCTGATCTTAAATCTCCACAATTCTGCAGCAATTTGTGGATTTGCCTTTTTTAAAAAAATGCTCATTAAATTTCTCCAGCATTGTTATGCACACTTTCCCATAACACATGCATTTTTGTAAACACTGTTTGCTTGGCGAACTGCATTGCCAAATTCTAATAAGTTTAAATTTTGAAGGATGGCTGTGTTTCGGTTCTCATATTATTCCGGAAAGCGTGAATTTGATAGATTAAGAATATGAACTGAATCTAATTTCTCACCTATCCTGTGTGTGTGTGTGTGAGTGAGTGAAAACAAGAACTGGATGACAAGGTGAAGGCATGAGGCAGAACTGGGTAACAGCAGGACTTTGTTTTTAAAAAATGGGGATCAGCTATTGCTTTTTCATCCCAGAATCCTAGGTATTACCTGATACTAGCTGACACCTATCACCTAGTAAAGACAATTCCCGTCTACACTCTCTGTCTTCAGACCTCCAGGTTTCAGCATCCAGCCTGTTTTTTGTCCCCCTCTTTCTCCCCCCCCCTCCTTGCTTTGTGTAACATCCATCCTGATGAAAAGTTCTGGAGAACATGAAAGTTTGCACACTATTTTGCATCACTTTAGTTTTCCTAATAAAGGTATTGCCAGCCAACTTGGATTTTGTAATTTAAAAATAAAAATAATTCCTATTTGGGTTTTACAAAATAAAATCCTTCTTGCTGGCCCCTAGTTCTGCTGCTCATGAATTTGTTTGAGAAAATAGGTGCTAACATCCTTCGTTACTGAATGTGCCCCCTAGGAAGGCAGCTTGAACATCCCTCTGTCTTACTGGAGCATGGTACTTCCAGGGACTGCTCTTGTGCTGAAGTTGACTGAGAAGGACCCTTCCCCTCCTGAACACTCTCTCTCTCTCTCCTCTCTCTCTCTCTCTCTCTCTCTCTCTCTGGAAAGCTGTGCCTGGTGTGTTTCACCCTGTTCTCCTTACTTCCCAATGAGGTTCATTGAAAGTTCGTTCAACCAAGGAACGAAGTGGCTCAGACCTTTCTCTGACTTCTCACCCTTTGTCCTCATCACTCTATTCAAGACAGGAATCTAACACCACCAGGGGCTGGCAGGCTGGGCATGGCTATTGCATGAAAATACTCCCACTAAAAAGAAAGAGGGACATACTCAAACAAATGAATACATAGCCACATATTAACACCCTCACTTTGAAAGTGTCATGTGAGAGAGGATGGCCTTGCAGGTTTTTAAAATTAAAAAGTGGAGGGGGTTTTATGGTTGGAACAGGAACTGAAGACTATTTGGGAACTCCAGTTGGCAATAACAATTATATTCCGATTTATCTTGAAGCAAGCAAACAAACTTAACTTGTTTATGTGGCTGGGGTTAAACAGCGGGTGTAATCTATTAAACTGAGGAAAAGATCCCCTGGATAATTAGAGGCTTGTAATTTTCATCTTCAGGTAAATGGTTTGAAATTGTGTAAAGAAAACTATGATCAACACTATACATAACCATGATGTTGGCAGTGTTGGAGTAAACAAATATTGCATGGTCACTTAAAGGGATATTTGGGGAATATCCCATGTACCTGTTTACCATGATGTAACTTCATAATGGGTGGGGTTAGTTACCTGACTTCCTCCTTCTTTGTCCTGGGGGATTTTTGAATAATGTCCATTGCTGATCTATCCACCATTGGGAGAGGCTGCATGGCAGATGCTGTCTCTGCTGAGAGCATCAATACCAAAGACTAAGATGGACTGAGACTATTTTTCTTTCATCTAAGCTAGAGCCTATATTTCTGAACATATGAAGAATTCGTGAATAAATGTTTTTTCTTTTACCTAAAGGATTGTGTCTGTTGTTATTTATATAGAGAAAGGTGGGGCTGGTTTATATTCTCATTCTGCTGCGTGTATTTTTACAACTCTGCTAAGAAATAGGACCAACCAAATCAGTTCCTATTTCTGTGTGTATTTTTATAATGCCGAACAGGCAGTTCATAGTAAGTACACAGTTGTTAGTTTGCAGTCTGACTGATTATTTTCTTTACTACAGTCTGTTCTAAGCACCTGACCCTTGGAAAAGCACAAGTAACCATACGCAAAGTATCAGACAAGTGCTATTTGGGTTTATTTGCTTTTTAACTCAGCTAGCATGGCTGTCCATTTTCTCCAAATCAAAGTGCATTTGAACGAGAGATTGAGCAATTAATGTCTGCTTATGTGGCCAAGTCACATATAGCACATGGTGCAAGGTTTGGGTCATTCACTCTTTGGAGGAAGATGATGGTATTGATACAGAGATCTTTCAAGGCATGCAGGCAATGGTCTGTATACAAGCCTCTATTTGTTCATAGATATAGATATGGCTTTTTGTCCCCTGTCTTTTTGGTGTATTGCTCTATGTCTCCAAGCTGTTATTCACTTCCCTAAATGTCCCATCTCAGCCACCCTGTTGCTCCTTGCCAAAAGTTTTAAAATTTCCATAAATGTAATGTTGATTCAATATGCTTTATTACACAGAATGTGAAAATATCCTGTGTGTGAGAGAGAGATAAACACACGCATGATACACTGGTGGCCCAGCTGTGCCCATATCTGGACAGGGGTTAACCTAACTTTTGTTGTCTATGCTCTGGTAACGTCTAGGGTAAGACTACTGCAATGCATAATATAAGGGACTGCCTTTGAAAACGGTTCAGAAACTACAGCTGGTGCAGAATTCAGTGGGAAGATTGTTGACTGGAATAAGCTGGTGTGCACATATAACACCAATTCTGGCATGGCTACCAGTTAGTTTCTGGGCTCAATTTAAAGTGCTGGTTTTGTCCTGTAAAGCCCTATGTGGCTCAGGACCTCAATACCTTAAGGACTAAACATCTCCAGAATTTTTTTTTTTAACCAATTCTGTAAATTGTAAGCTTCTGTTGCTCAGAGGAAAAGATATAGCAGGTGGGGAAAACAGGAAGCCAAAATGTAAGAAAACGATATGATCAGTTGTAAATATTGTAGCAGGATATTCCACAAGTTCCTCCAGTATGCCACTGGTGCAGGCACTCAGATATTCACACAAAGTATCTTGAAGTATCGATTTTTATAAAAGCAGGGATTTGTTTAACTCAACATTCCTTCTCCTTTTGATCAACCATATTTACACAGGTTCCACCTCTCCACTCAAAGTGAAATTGGGGTGTGCAAAGTGTGCAACAACCCCACATATGCCCAACTAATTGGGTTACCAATGCCAGGCTCTCTGTGTTATCAACTACTCCCCTGCTCTCTTCTCTCCCAGCCCCCATCATGAAAGACACAGTCCTGGGTTCAGAAAGAAAATAAACATAAAATAAAAATAAAGGGCCAGTCGAGCCCAGTCCACTTTGGGGGCAGTTTGCCACCAAGAAACTCCTCTCCCTCTGACCCTGACAATTAGGGTTGCCTGGTCCCTGGTTTTTGCCCAGAGTCTCTGGATTTTTGGGGTCCTCTCCGGGTGAGTCACCCCAATATCCAGACTTTTAGCTTTCTTTAAAAAAAAAAAAGTTCCTAGGTGGTCCGATTCAAGAGATATACACCAAAACATCTTCCGCCCACCGCAACTTCTGTTAAATGAGCTTATAGCTTAGCTGCTCTAGCCCTGCCCTTTCAGGTTTGTAGCCAATAAGTGAAGTCAGGGTTGTGATTGACAAGGGATTTGTTGAGCTCCAAGCAATACCTAGAACCGATTGCATGTTCAGAAACCTTGTTTTTTCCTGCTTGTCTGAAAATCTCATAAACTGAGTAAGTGTATAGCTTTCAGCAATAGCAAAAGTCTCTTTCTCTCTTGTGTGCAGGATAATGAAATGCCATTACAATGTGTTATACTTTTCTAATTATGAGGAGTCAAACAAGTTTAAATTCTCCTGGAATGTTGAAAAGGGCAGTTCGTTTGTCTAATTCATAGCCTGTTTTGAAAACCGTGCTTTTCTGGGAGTAAAGCTGCCATACTAGTAGTAAACCCTATTGAATTCAATAGGACTTTATTTTGAGTAGACAAGGTTAGGATTCTGCTGTAAATTAATGGGACCTGAATGAGAATAGCAAAAGATTGAGTTTGTATTGTAAATCTCTCGCCCTCCAATCTTATTTTTAAAGCAATTAGACCGGGCTTACTTTTTAAAACAGAGGTAGGGCTGTAGCTCAGGGGCAGGGCACATGCTTTCCATGCAAAGGTCCATACTACAATCTCTGGAAAGACTATTGTCGGGAATCATGGAAAGCCAATGTTAGTCCATGTCATTAGTACTGAGCTAGAAGGTACCAAATGGCCTCACTCAGAATAAAAGAGGAAAAAAACCCAAGGGCCACAGTGATTCCAAACTTTATTTATGTATTTTATTTATAGCATTTATATACCACTTTATTGTAAAAAACATCAAAGCTGTTTACAGAAGGAATTAAAACAATAAAATTATTAGCAAAAACAGTTAGACAGGTATTTAAAAACATTCAAAATAATAAAACCAATAATGAGTTAAAAGCAGATTAAAAACATAGTAGCTTCTACATGCCTGGGTACGCTTGCCTAAATAAAAATGTTTGTAGCAGGTGCTGAAACGAGCACAATGAAGGTGTCTGCCTAATGTCAATAGGCAAGGAGTTCCAAAGAGTAGGTGCTGCCACACTAAAGTATTGATTTCTACAAGCGCAGAACAAGTACTATGTGGCACCCGTAACATGGAAAGCACAGCTTGAACTTGGCCTGGTAGCAAATCGGCAACCAGTGCAGAGCAAAGGTATTATGTGCTGATATGGTCTCACTCATGTCAGCAAACATGTTGCAGCATTCTGCACTAACTGCAGCCCCCAGGTCAGGTTGTGCCAGAGCTGGAATGTTGCTTTTAAAAAGTAATAAATTACAGTTACTGTTACATCTCCCCAAAAAGTAATAAATTATTATTACAATTACAATTGCTGTGAAAGTAACTGATTACTTTACCGTTACCCAAAAGTAAACACTACAATTACACTTTAGTTACCTTTTTAAAAAATGGAGGGCCTACAAAGTGGTGGCCTTGGCTGCTGCACATCTAAGTAGCCTAAAACAACATTAAAATAAACACACACACACACAGAGGGTAGCAGAATATTTTTTTATCCATAAGATTAACAGAATGGCATAACAGAATCTCACATCCACCCCCCCCAGCAATGGTGATACCCCAACGCACGTATACTTTTTCACTTGAAATCAAATTTTACACTTGAAATGCTGTTTTTACAATACATTTCTGTTATGTCTCATCTTTGCTCAAAGAGCACGTCAGACAAGGAATGTCTTTTTACAGATTATGTTGTCACCAGTACTGAACAGGCGTTCTCCTGCGGCGCTTGAAGGCATGCCTGTGTTGTCCTGCAAAAAACAACGCAGCACCCCTTTCAACTAAAACACATTTTGATCAACATAGCAATCCCCTATCATCAAAGAAAAATGCAAACTTTAGTACTTTACTAGTTGCCTTTGTAATTTTTTTTGTCAACAGTATAACTTAGAGGTAATTTAATCCTGTACATACTTACCAGGGAGTAAGTCCAACTGAACTCATCAGGTAGATATGTATGCCTGATTGAACTGCCAGAAGCAGAACTTAAGGTAGACAGAAAATGCACATATCAAAAGTAATCCACCAGCATAAACGTTATCCCTTCTCCTGCAATTAAAAATGTGGTCTTGCCTGGCATATAGTGAAACTATGGAATTTGCTACCACAAGAAGCAGTGATGGGCACCAACTTGGATGGCTTCAAAAGAGGATTAGACAAATTCATGGAGGATAAAGCTCTCAGCGGCACCTAGCAATGATGGCTATGTTCTACTTCCACTGTCGGAGACAGTGTGCTTCTCAGTATCAGTTGCTGGGAATACAAGTGAGGGAGTGCTGCTCGTGCACTCAGGTCCTGCATGTAGTCTTCCCTTTAGGGCATCTGGTTGGTCGCTGTGAGAACAGGATGCTGGACTAGATGGGCCACTGGTTGGATCCAGCAGGCTCTTCTTATGTTCTTGTATGTATTGGAACAAACAACAAAAGTTACTTCTGGGGCCTTACAGACCAGGGATAGCCAACGTGGTGCTCTCCAGATGTTGTAGGACTACAATTTCCATCATCCCTGATAATTGGTTATATTATCTGAGATTGATTAGATTAATGCAACTCCCTTCCCATCTACCCACCTGCTTCAAACATGTCCAGAAAAGTATGTCTCTTAAATTCTATGTCTGACAGCGCGTTCCTTTCAGAGGTAAAAATAAATCTGCAATCCTATATATTTATCCATTTAACTCAATGAGACTTAATTTGGGTTAGATATATATAGGACTCGACTCCACCAGAATACATTTCACCATTTCAGGGGCTATACTTTATTAATGCTGGACCAACTACCAACTGCTCCTTATGTATATAGATTGTCTTAGCCTATGCTACCTCACAGGGTTGTTGCAAAGATAAAGGGGGGGAGGGAATGGCAATGGTCATGGCATTCACAATCAAAAGTAAATCTGGGGAGGGGGGCACACACAAGAAATAATATCTGACAGACAGAATGTTAACAGATGAAGCTTTCTCCATAATCGTAGTTCCATAGTAGAAAAGGCTTACTCCATTTAATTTCTATCTGCCCCACAGCTGTTAAATACATAAGAGCATGATCTCTTACAATGCCACCCCTAAACCATGCAAAGAACTCAAGTAAAAAAAAAAAACTACCACAGAATTTGGGCAATTGTTTTTAAAGAACATCTGTAACAGTATGAAATACAACATTCTCTGGCAAAAAGAAGTTATGAGACAGTAATTTGCACAAAAGAACTTCCAGGGAATGCCTTCCTCAGAAGATGAAGATGCATCCTGATTGTTAAGAAGAAATGAAGGGCAGCAAAGAAAACTGGAAGAAGAAGCTCTTGAGGACCCTGGCTGCTTGCTGCTGCAATGTCTACCTGCCCCTCACTCACCCTGATGCTGTGGCTGTGAGGAGGCTTTTGTCTCTCTGCTGGTAAGAGAGGGGAGGTGGGGAGGGAGGCAGAAGCCACTACTCAAAGCTTTGCACTCCAAACACACACACACACACACACATCATCATCTCTCACCTCCACAGGTCTTCATGCCCATTTTGCCACTGCCTCCTTTCCCTCCAGCCCCTTTCTCCCTCCACTCCATTCTTCACCACCACCATCAATTTTCTTTAAACTATTTTTTCTCCACTCCACCTCCATCTCGCTCTCCACCTCCTCCCTCGTCACCACCTAAACACCCATAGAGCACAAGGGAAGAGCAACACTGCACAGAAGCACATGATTTTTATCCATGGATCAGAGGAACAGAATGTTTCCCCTGCTTCCCCCCCCTCCCCAAGTAACTCCCAAAAGTAACGTTGGAAACATTACAATTACAGCTCAAAACTTGTTCTATTACAATCAAAATGTAAAAAAAATTACACATTCATTCCTCAAAAACAAGTTATATCCTTCAATTGCTGTATTCCAGTCATGGGAGTCATCCCACCAAGTTTCAGTTATACCTATCAAGTTGTAATTACCCTCCTGTATTAAGAGTTCAAGTTCGTCCTGCTTGTTTCCCATGCTCTGCGCATTAGTATACAGACATCGAAGACCATGTGATTTATGGCTTGGATTCCTTACTACATTTTTCTGAGGACTGTTACTGGACCCTATTTGAGCCGATCTCTCTGTTCCCATTCCTATGCACAAGCCTTCATTAGTCGTTACCACCAAGTTTATGCCCCCCTCCCCCTTATGATTCAGTTTAAAGCCCTCCTGATGAACTTCTCCATGCTGTGGCCAAACACATTCTTCCCAGTCCTTGTGAGATGCAGCCCATCACTTACCAGGAGTCCATCTTCCAGGAACCATAGCCTGTTGTCCCAGAATCCAAAACTCTCACATTGGCACCACCTTCATAGCCATTCATTCACACAGAGTATTTTTCTTTCCCTTTCTGCTCCTCTTCTGGAAGGATGGATGAAAAAACTATCTGGGCCTCAAAGTTCTTGAGTTTCCGTTCCAAATCTTGAAAGTCTGATGTGATTTCTTCATAGCTCTGTTTGGCAGTATCATTTGTTCCCACACGGATGAGGAGAAAGGGATACCTGTCGGTGGGGTTGATGAGTGATGGCAACCCTTCTGTCACATCTCTAATCCGTCCTCCTGGTAGACAGCATACCTGGCGAGTCCACGGATCTTCTCGGCATACTTGGGTTTCGATCCCACGCAGTAGGGAGTCTCCCACTACTAGTACTGTTTTCTTCTTGTTGTGGGGCGTGGTTTCATTCCCCCTACTTGATTCAGCTTCAGCCTTTTGCTCATTGTCGCATGGGGTCTCCTGCAATTCTTCCACCACAGGCTCTCCTCCAGTCTCATCCTTGAGTGGTTGAAAGTGGTTCCATAGTTGCACTGGTGAAGGTGTTTCTAGCTCTTCTGCTCCTGTCACCCTTTCCCATGGAGTTTCCTCCACTTCGTTGTTCGTTGTTCCTCCACTTCTCTTTGCTGCTGTTGTTCCAACATTCTGTCTAAGAACTCTTGTTGCACATGTACACCATGTTGTTCTCAGGCAAGAAAACAAACATGGCACACACCATGCAGGTCACAACCACTGGAGTATCCTTCCCATTCATACTTTCTTCTACCTTTTGTTTCTTTCTAACTACTTGTTTTGGAGTGGCCTGTGCTTTGTACTGTCCTACATCAGGGTAAACTTGAGAGTCCCACTGGTATGCAGTGCACTGTACAAGAAGAATTAGTAATTTTTTTAAAACACATTTTTAGGGACCTCCCCTGTCAAATTCCTTTGTCAAACTCCTGTTTGCTCTCCGTGTTTGCTTGCTCTGTTCGCTTACTCTCTGAAAGCTGGCTTGCTTGTATCTCCTCTCCTGTGGACCAGCGGAGATAGCTCCCTCTGCTCTGCTCAGCTAGGAGTCAGGAAACAGAGTGAAAACAGAATGATGTTAGCATGGCATTTGCAAACAGTGTCTCTTGCATTTATTGCATACACAAGGAATGGGAAAATCATTAGGAAGATTTTATTCAGTGATCTGAGGCAACCATAAACCATCTTCCTCTGTGAAGCTGTACTGAGATGGGTTAAGGGCTATCACATCTTCAAGTATGTGGTACCATCAATAGCTCTGTTCTCTTTTTGAGAAAATGTGTAGTGGAGGATGTCTGGCAGCTTTGAAAAGTCAAGATGCTTCACTCAATAGTACTGTTGAATTCACCAATAGTACTGTCAACAGTGTTTGACTGAGTGGATCCAGGGTGTGGTCAACACATCATTGCGGGAGGGAGTGGTTTCAGCCGCCTTGAAAGAGGTGGTGATCCAACCACTCCTGCAAAAGCCCACCCTGGACCCACTGGTTCGTGACAACTACCATTTTAGGGAATGTGATTGAGAGGGTTGTGACGCAGCAATTGCAGGTACTCTTCGATGAAACAGATTATCTTGACCCATCCCAGGCTGGGTTCAGGCCTGGTTATGGGACCGAATCGGCCTTGGTCAGCCTGATGGATGACCTTTATTGGGAGGAGGACAGGGGGAGTGCAATCATGTTATTCTTACATGATCTCTCAGCGGCTTTTGATACCATTGACCATGGTATCCTTCTGGGCCGACTTGGTGAGATGGGTACTGGAGGCAATGTTTTACAGTGGTTCTGATCCTATCTCCAAGGTTGTTCTCAGAAAATAGTCTTTTAGCCCGCCGGCAATTGTGCTGTGGGTGCCACAGGGTACCATCTTGTACAATTTAAAACACATATTTTAAAAACAATTTAAAACACAATTTTAAAATTTAAAACAATATAAAAATGAGCCCAATCCCTGGGGCTGATGGGAGTTGTAGTTTAAAAAAGTAACTTTTCCAAGCTCTGGATTCACGTGGTGGTGATGAAATGCCTTGTGCTACCATTTCACTACAGTAAATGTGTTATTACTAGTTAATATACATTTGCCATTTATGAAGGAGATGGAGTCGGACAGTAGAAAAATAGAGGAGTCGGAGTCAGAGTCGAAGGTCTGGCGTACCGACTCCACAGCCCTGACCTCCCACTCCCAACTCAGCCAGTCGTCCCAGAAGGAAACCAAGGTCAATGGGATCAGAAGCCGCTGAGAGTTCAAGGAGAATCAACAGAGTCACACTCCCCCTGTCTCTCTCCCAACAAAGGTCATCATACAGGGCGACCAAGGCTGTTTCTGTGCCAAAACCAGGCCTGAAACCCGACTGAAATGGATCCAGATAATCAGTCTCATCCAAGAGTGTCTGGAGCTGGCCTGCCACCACTCGTTCAAGGACCTTGCCCAGTTGTCTTTTTATAATTGGTTTTATTATTGTTATTTTGCTGTTGGCTTTTAGTTGTTTGTGAATCACCTTACCCTTTCTTCTCAAAATGAAAAGGGGTATATACATTCTTCTAAACAACAACAATAATAATATACTAGAAGTGTTGTAATTCTGCTGCTGCTCCCACAGTATCTTGGCTGTGATACTGGACACTATTCTAACCATTTAGGTTCATGTCAATAGAAACCTATGTCAGGCAGAGGTGACTGATGTCTACTGGACCTGGTGGGGTGAGGTCATGGAAGTATGGCAAAGTTATTCTGGTTTCCCCTCCATCTTCCCTTGCAAAGATACTGTAGACACAAGGATTGTTTTTACCAATAGTTAGCACCTACCTTAGCTGAAAAATGTCTTACTGTGGTTCAGAAGGGGTCCCTGCTGTCATTGTTTCTTCTCTGCTGCGAAAAACATTATGTGGCCTCCACCTGTTCTGGTTCTCCCTAGCTGCCTCCTTTTCAACAGTGGACACTTAAACATTGCAGTTTGATTAATATTTAGCACCTAAGTGTCTTGTCTTGGTTGAGAACTGTCACAATTTCTAGTTTCAATTCATGCCACAATAACTGTTCATTACTCAGAGGTAAGCCTCCACTGAATTCCACGGGGATTGCTCCCTGTTAAGTATGTACAGGATTGCATCCTGAATTGGTTAGTTTGAAAGGTGCCGCACAAGACTGTAAACAAGGGACCCCATACATTTCCAGACCTATGGGAAAATATTATCCCCGCCCAGCTTATCCATCTCTACATCTTAATAGAATGTGGAATAAAATGCAGGGAAATTAAGTGGACTAGGGCCTGGGAGACCAGGGTTAAAATCACCACTCAGCAGAGTTTGGAAAAGTTACTTTTTTAAACTACAACTCCCATCAGCCCCAGTCAGCATGGCCACTGGATTGGGCTGATGAGAGTTGTAGTTCAAAAAAGTAACTTTTCCAAGCTCTGCCACTCAGTTATGAAACTCACTGTGTGAATGAGGGCCAGTCACTGTCTCTCAACCTAACCTACTCGTAGGGTTATTGTGAGGATAGCATGGAGAAAAGGAGACCTTTGAATGTTACCTTGAGCTCCTTGGAAGAAAGGTGAAGTGTATATAAATGTAATACTGATAAAGAAGGAATATTGGAAATAAATAAATCTATTTCCAGCCTGCTTTGTTCCTGATTTTGAATTGGGGTTGGGGTGCAGCTTTGGAATCATGAAAAAAACCAACATAAAAAACAATTCCTAGTGCAGTTTCCAAAATTCTACTAGAAAGGCACACATTTACCACAAAATAAGTCTTCTGCTATCTGCTGGGAGGAGGGGCAGGATATAAATCAAATAATAAATAAATAAATAAGACTAACACATATTATGGTGTAAGCTTTCATGGGCTACAAAAATACGTTGAGCATGAGCAGTTTAACATTTTAAACTTTCTTAATTTATTGTTTTGGCTCACATCCTGCCTTGGGCCAGTTACCCACTCCCAGCCTACATTTTTATATATTTAGGTGTGCACTGCAAACTTTATTGATGCAGACAGAGATCTGAAAAGAACACCACAGTTTTTAGTTGGTCATGCTACCATCTTATAGTGTCAATCCTAATCATGTCTACTCAGAATTATGGCCAAAGGGACTTAGGCTGCAAACACATATCTACTCAGAAGTAAGCTCCATTGGGTTCATTGGGACTAAGTTCCAGGTAAGTGTGTACTGGATACGCTCAGGGATGGGATAGGATTGTGGCCTTAGCAAGGGGAACAAAAACTGGACTGGGCAAATAAGCATACAGGAGAGGAAGGCAGCCCCCCCCCAAAGCTCCCATGGGCAAACAAACCTGCAGAAGAGGAAGGTAATGGGGTATGGGAGACCAGAGAATTATGATGACAATATTTTCCCCTTTCCAATTATCTAAAAGCCCCCGCGAGCAAACAAACTTGCAGAAAAAGGTGAGTGGCACATTAGAAGAGTAGAAAATTACTTCAGCCTCCTGCTCCTGACTTTCCAAAAGCTTTTGGGAGTGAACATGTTTGCAGTAGAGGAGGACAACTGCCAAGCACATGGAGGGTGAGCATGCTCAGAACCTATGTATGATTCTGATATAGGCTAAAAACTACCAAATGGGACTCTACACATGACCTATCCAAAGCAATCTGTTCTCCCATTATCATTCCAACTTTTATTAGTCCTGCTACTTAGTATGTCTATACTGGACCTCCTTATGTTAGTTGTTGCCATAGTAGTAGTAATTAATATTTTTAGTTGCATTATTGTATTCTCTCTTTCGGATTGTCTGGCGCAAGAAGATGGGAGACCAGATTTGTATACAGAAGATAGGTTATGTGTACATTGCCTTAGGCTGGCTGGTATTGCTCCATCTTTCCTCCAGGGAGGTTGCCAGGTGAGCCTTAACCATGTCCATTTTTGTTCTTTCATAGTTTCTAAATTCATTGTTTGTGCATTGCTCCCCATTCAAGCCAGTTTATCCCCATTTTTCCTGTCCTTATAATGTTGCCGGCTGTCTTTACAGTGTTAGCATCTGCAGCCTTATGTATACACTTTCAATTCTGGCTCCTTCTTGGGGTGGGGTTAATAGTTCAAACTCATCATTTTTCTTTGGGGTTGAACTTGTACAAAAGCAGCCTGCTGAGATATTGTTTTGGCCCCTTGGCCCCTGACAGTTTGGAGGAGTAGGACAAACAGGAGAAATAAAACCTGAAACTCTCTAGGGAAACTTTGGAAGGGTTATATAGGCAATAGGTTGACCCAGACGGGCAGAGGAAGCTGACAAATGTGGGCCTGAGTTTTCATCCCAATCAGTAGCACTGAGCATTCTTACGCATCCCAAATAGGTTGGCTTTTTGGGACCTTGTGAGTGGGAATTGTCTGGTTTCTTGAAGCTGAAAAAGTCTTAAATTTTGCTCTTTGTTATAAATTAAGGTATTAAAGAATAGCAAATGGGAAGAAAAACCAACATAAAACATGCAGTACTTTCTATAGTAGAAATTACATGGCAAGGAACATCTTGGATAAAAGTACAGAAGGAGTCTTTTAATTAACCCATTCTTGGCATAGAAAATCATCAAGCACTCTATATAGTGAAGAGATACTCTACCATAGTGGTTCCCAATTGTTTTTTCCTCACAGACTTCTTAAAAATTGCTGATGGTCTTGGTGGACCACTTAATTAGTTTTCTCCCTGTTGTAGCAATGCACTGTGCTAGGTGCTGTATGATTTAATTAAATGTGTACTGCTCCTTTTATTTCTTATATTGCATTTTATTGTACTACAATTTGCATTCCATAGAACTCAGGTAGATATGAGTATTTAATGTGGCCATTCCGTGGACCACCTGAATGAAGTTTGTGGACCACAGTTTGGAAACCTCTGCTGTAATGGGACACATCTTCCATCTTAATACTTCCATATTGGTATTAATGGGATTCGTGCAAGAGCACTGATGGGACCAGTGCATAAATAGGAGGATTTTATTAAAAATTTGGACATTTTTTAAATTGTACTGTACATTTTTAATATAAATTGTCACATTGATTAATGCTTTCTTTAACAAGATTGACAAGAGTAGGTTTGAACAAGGAAGAAATACTATTAATAGATCACTACAAATCACCCTGCAATCCAAAGTGAGTTTGCTCGGGGATGCATTGATGTGGGGTTGCACAAGCCAAATGTACCTTTCATCTCTAGCTTTGGGGGAAATGGTTTTGTAAATGTGAAATATCAGTTGACTCTATGAACAGTGCTGATATGTTGGTCCTATGTGATGTCATCAAAACTCTCCCCATTCCTAGAGCACTTTTTTACAATGTTTTACATGGTACATTTTTAGATTGTGATGGAGGATAGGTTATTCTAAAAATACTCCTAGTGCCTGTTTAGAGACATAATGGGAAACCATAGGTCGTATTATATACATGGATAACTAGGAGACTTGGGTGTGCATGTTCCTTCCTTGCCATCGTCTTTTATCTATGTGCAAGGGGAGGTGATTAGGAAATTCTGTTTCTAGTTAGCAGTAAGCCATACTTTACCTTTGTGTCTAAATATAGTAAATTATGGTTTGTGCAAACCACAGTTTGCTGCAAATCAGGATCCCAAATCATGGTTTGATTCTGGTTTGGGATTCTATGGACTACAGTTTGCTGCTACCCTGAAGTGGAAACTTAATTTCCTCCCTTTGTGTGCAAAGTAAGAGAGAAGGGGGAGGAGTGAGCACACAAGCCTGAGACTTTGACTAGTGCACATAACAGCAAGCTGTTACCCAGGGCTGGCCCCAGGCATGCCGGGGTCCTTGGGCATCAGCTTTCCCCGGCCCCTGGTCTCTCTGTGTGTGTGTGTGCCTGCACGGGCAGCCCCCCATGCCCCCACCTACCTGTCTTCTGACTTTTAGCATTGCCATTAACCAAGATGGCGGAAAGCACCTTAGGATAACCTCAGCCGCCATCTTCATTAAGGGCAATGCTAAAAGGCAGGAGATAGGTAGGTGGGGCAAGTTAGTAGTAGTAGTAGTAAAGTTTAATATGGTCACAGACCAAACAGGGTGGGGCAAGGTAATGGCATGCAGGTGGATCACGGAAAGTGAGCTCCAGGGGCCCTCAGACCAGTGCCCCACCTGGCTGCCCTTTAGAATCGGCCCTGCTGTTACCCCTGAATGCAACCAGCATGTAAAGATCAAAATATTCAAAATTTTGGAAACGTTAGTTTTCCCCTTTAGAATAATGGTAATATAACACCTCAGTTGCCAGATTTTGACTGTAGGATCTAATATGTACTGATTATGACTTCAGAATTACTGGGCTTCCTCTATGGAGGATGGTTATGTGTATCAGAGAGAAACAACTCTTTAACCATCCATATTTTGAGATCCAAAAGGTGGTTAAAGCAAATTAAAGAATATTAAAAATACATTAAATAATCTTGCCTTCATAGGATGCATTATATTATATGCGAAATCACATTCACCTATTTTGGTCAGATAGAAATATTTTCCTGCAAGTTTCCATGGAAGCTGGCTGGGCACAGCACTGATTGGCTGGCACTTGTGACATCCTAAAACCATTTAATTCATTCCCAGTGTAATTTTTCACATTAGCAAAACTGATTTGTTGAAAGATTTATTTGGCTTTAAAATTTATTTTGTTAATTAGATAAACTTGCAAGGCTCTTGAAGGAAAAAGGAAGCAGACAAGTTGCCTGAAGCATTGGGATGGGGAGAAAATTAATGATGGAATCCAACAAAATATATGTGGTGTTTAGAAGCAGCCTCAGAAGGAAGTTAAGGTCACTCCACAGCAGGGGGGGAACCAACCATATCAAATTATTTTTGTATTGGGGCACCTTTGTTGTTTTTGCTACAACAGCAAAAAACTTTACCGTTCTGAAACTCCTTTGTGTATGTATGTCTGTGTACACCCTTGAAGACCCTGTGAAAATAACTTTGTTGGTATTCTTTTCATAATGGCTTTGTTTCAGTATTTTTAATTAAATAATTAGTTGCAGAATGACGTCTTTTAAAAAAAATACATTCCTTAAGAGCAATAGATTATTGCAGTGTTCATTCTTTGGTCTCACCAGTGCAAATCACCCTCTTCTTTGTCTGAACTTTAATAATGACTTGGAAAACAATTTGCTTGCATGTTGCCCCCTTCATTATCAGCTGTTTGTCAGCTCCTACATCTATGTGCTTCACATTCTTCTGTAAGGAATTCTGCCCAAAGGGGAGCCCATCCCCATGGCCCTCAAGGTCAGGTCTGAGGCCTCTGAGCCCTTGTCCTCCTTTGTATTCTCCTCCTTGCTGAGTGCTTGGGTAATTGTTGCCTCTTGTCTGCTAATGATTATAAATTAGTAGTTGAGTGTATAAAAAGTTAATGAAGTTCTTGTGAGTGGAACCATTATGAGTTCCCAGGATGGCACATAAAGGTTGGCTGTTCCAGTAAAAGAAGCTGGTTGGAGTTTAGCCTTTCAAGATATAGAGTTTCAGCTTTGCTTGTGTTGGATTTCCAGGAGGAACCAAGCCTACAGAACTTCAGTGAGTTTGGAGGGAGCGACAAGACATTTGCTAGTTTTGCTGCTGAAAGAAATGCCTGAAGCCAGACCTATTCCTCACCCCTCCCCAGTAAAATCAAATAAAGTTAACAAAACAATGAATAATGAGAAAATGGGCTTTGTTTGTAACGAATGGGAATGGCAAACTTAATTACAATGTAAAATTATATACTTCATTAAATTAGTTACTACAGAAGAAGTATGCATATTGTGGGCTTTTTTCCTTCACATGATCTACTTGTGAGTCTTTACCTAGCGCATGTTCTCTTTCTTTCAGTCTCATTGAGCTCATCAGGATAAGTCCTGGAATGCTTTAGTTCAGGGTTCATGTGAAGAAGCTGATTTGTATAGAGCCTGCATTATCCCATGGACTTGGAGAGTGTTATCACAAATAATACATGCACAGTATACACAGATGTGAATTCTTGTCTCTGAATTCATAAAGGCATTTGGGGGGGGGGACCAGAACAACAATATTACATATAAGAGAGTAACCTCAGTTCCCTTTATTTATTTGAAATAGATGTGTTGCCTTTTCTTTCACCAATACAGATTTGAGCACTAGGCCCTTACACAGAGATAGTACTTCACGATATGAAGTATTGAACAAGACTACAGCACGTACAGTGCCTTCTTTCACTTCTGACCCCCAAATCTATAGCCCAATCCATTTTCTGTTCATATTCAATACAGTACCTCATATTTAGAGACACTCTGCAGTTGTTTCTATCTACTATGCTGACCAATCATCTCTGGACAGCAGAGCCAATCACAATCATCCCTATGGTTCCAACCCTGTCTCCAGTAGTTAACAAAAGTTTTTAAATAATAAATTCCAGTAGGAACAGCTTAGGAAGGTCAGGGGACCCCCCAGAAACTCAATTTTTTAAATCATTCTTTTTTTACATTATTAAACATAATCAAACATAATCAAAACATCATATATAAATCATACAACATTAACAAACTTAAATACTCAAAAATAATTTAAAATACACTCATATTGGTTGGTGTTACAGTGCATTTATGGAATTCAACTTTTAAAGCCATGATATTTTCATTTACAATTTTCAGTATACTGCTTATCTTACTTATGCTTATTCTTTCCCTTTTCTATTTGGGATGGGGATAAACCAGAAAAGTGAGGGGGAAAGACCCACTTAAAGAAACCATATCAATTTATGCAAAACTCTATTTTGATGTCATTTCCCTTTGGATAAATTCTAGCCAATCAGGAGTCCCCCAGAAATAATTCCACAGCATTAGGACAAGACTCTGAAAAGTTTCCCTAACCAATCAGGTCAGCTGCTTCTTTGAGGCTGAGATACTTTCACCTCCTTTTACAAGCAACAGTGCGATGTGGCTGCAAAAAAGGCAAATGCTATTTTAGGCTGCATTAACAGAAATAGAGTTTCCAAATTGTGTGTAGTTCCCCTCCATTCAGCACCAGTTAGGCCTCATCTTGAGTACTGTATCCAGTTCTGGACACCGCACTTTAAGAAGGATGCAGACAAACTAGAACAGGTTCAGAGGAGGGCAATGAGGATGACTGGGAGAAAAAGCCCTGTGAGGAGAGAGTGAAAGAACTGGGCATGTTGAGCTTTGAGAAGAGAAGTCTGAAGGGAGATATAATAGCACTCTTCAAGTACTTGAAAGGTTGTCATACAGAGGAGGGTCAGGATCTCTTCTTGATCATCCCAGAGTGCAGGATGTGGAATAATAGGTTCAAGTTACAGGAAGTCAGATTTTTACTGAACAACAGGAAAAGGTTCCTAACTGTTAGAGCGGTATGACAATGTAACCAATTACCTAGGAAAGTGGTGGGCTCTCCAATACTTGAGGCCTTCAAGAGGCAGCTGGACAGCTATCTATCAGGTATGCTTTAATTTGGATTCCAACATTGAGCAGGGGGTTGGACTCAGTGGCCTTATAAAGCCCCTTTCAACTCTTCTGTTCTGATTCTATGAAGTTTGGTTTTCTCTGATGAACAGCTGAACATCTGTTATGGTGTCAACACATGTATCAAAGTTGAGAATGAATTTTCACACACAGCTGTAGATGCACCAAAGGTGAGTCCTGCAGCATACGAAGTGTGTATGTGTGGAAATTTATTGTTTTATTTATTTATTACATTTATATACCACCCCATAGCTGAAGCTCTCTGGGCGGTCTACAGCAATTAAAAACAATAAAAAGAAATATACAAATTTTAAAACACAAAAAACAATTTAAAAACACAATTAAAAAAAAAATTAAAAACACATGCTAAAATGCCTGGGAGAAGAGGAAAGTCTTGACCTGGCACCGAAAAGATAACAGTGTTGGTGCCAGGCGTACCTCGTTAGGAAGATCATTCCATCATTTGGGGACCACCACTGAGAAGGCCCTCTTCCTTGTTGCCAGACTCCCGGCTTCCCTCGGAGTAGGCACCCAGAGGAGGGCCTTAGATGCTGATTGTAGTGTACGGGTGGGTTCATGTCGGGAGAAGTGGTCCATCAGGTATTGTGGTCCTAAGCCGTGTAAGGCTTTATAGATTAAAACCAGCAGCTTGAATCAAGCTCAGAAACATAGAGGAAAGGCTTTCTTGTTTTAGTAAGTTCATGAACTGTGAGCTCAGGTCTCCTGAGGAAGATGCTTCCTGGAATTAACTACCCTGGTCTCCTTTGCCATCCCAGCAAAGCAAGTAAGAGACATTTAACTTTAAAAATTAAATTAATACCTATAAACATCACGTTTCATAAGGAAATGCTTGATAGCATGTCATCTAGGAACTATACATCTCTCTGAACTACAAGTTCCACAATCAACTGTACAAGCACATAGTCTCTGTTCTAGCCTTGGGCCAGTCTGCTGCATTGCTTCTGATGGCTCTTCCAACGAATCTTATACACCCTATTTGGGTCAAACATAAGTTTGCATGAGAAAAGTTAAATAAGGTGCATTATTATATCTTTTTAAACAAACTGAGAAAGAAATGACCCCCAGACACACATACATACACACGCACACAAGCAAACATAGTATTCCAGCTCCCCATTGCCTGGGCTGAGTTAGTAAGGTCTTATTAGGCTTCCTGGACCTTGGAGAGCAAGCTCACTCATCTGTCTGCTTCTTCTCAGGTTCTGCCCTGGGCTAGGCTAGTCTGCTGTACATTCTAGGCCCAAAAGCCTAGGCACACCCACCAGATGCACAATAATGTCCACCACCTCCAGAGGTTGGTTGAGCATCGCAGAGAAGGGGGAGAAGCTCTGCAGTGCATAACAATGCTCTCTTTCCTGCCTTTTCTCTCTCCAGCTGCAAACTCTTAGGTTTGCCAATTCCCTCCCCCATCCATCAAGACTTGTGTTCACTTTGCCCTGCCCCTCTCTTTGGATGCCTAAACTGTATTTCTGGAGTTTTAAGTTATTGCAATACTAGAAATTGGGGACTGAAGGAAAATTTCATGGCAGGGTCAGTATTATAATTTGGGAAGGCAATGCCATCACACACACACCATCATTACGCCTGTGAGTGGTACATCGTTTCTTCATGAGCCAGACTGAGCCCTATTTATTGTCTGGGAGGGAGGGAGAAGAGATTCTTGGTGGCAAACTGCCCCTAAAAATGTTGGGTTGGCATCATAAAGGGAAGGGGAGAATCTGGTTTCTTCATGGGTCAGACCATTTTATTGTCAGGGTGAGGAGAAGAGATTTTTAGTAGCAAACTGCCCCCCCACCCCAATGTTTGGCAAGGGGCAGAACAGAATCTGGTTTCTTCATGGGCTGGACTGGACCTTTTTTTATTGTCAAAATGGGAGGGACAGGAGATTCTTGGTGTTGAACGGCCCCAAGAATGGACTGGGCCTATTAAATTTATTTTTATTTTTATTTGAAAATTTGATATGGGCTTATACAAGATAATTAATTCCCATTAGGGATTTAATTTAATTATTTTAATTAAAACAAAAACCTAGCAGTACTTTGAAGAGGACCAGATGTTTACTTTCTTGCTGAGCCCTGGATTGTGTCTTTCATGATGAGGGGTGTGGTAGGAAGACAGAAGGAGAGTAGCTGATAACACAGACATCCTGGTATTAGTAATCCAGTTAGCAGGGTATGTGTGGGGCTGTCGCATTCTTCCAGCCCCAATTCATTCTGAGTGGGGAAATAGAACAGTATCTTGACCTGAGTAGATGTGGTTGATCAAAAGGAAAAGGAATTCTGAGTTCAGCAAACCTCTGCTCCACAAGCTAGAGGGAGCCCCAGCTGACAAAGCGTCAAGGCCCCATCAGACAAAGCTTCAAGGCGAGTTAAGCAGCAGAGCAAAAAGAGGGTAAGTAGCTCCCATTTATTTCATTATTTAATTCAGAGCTTGGAAAAGTTACTTTTTTGAACTATAACTCCCATCAGCCCAATCCAATAGCCATGCTGGCTGGGGCTGATGGGAGTTGTAGTTTTAAAAAGTAACTTTTCCAAGCTCTGATTTAATTGAATTAAAACAGCTCAGAGCAATAAGTAATAAGGGCAGCCTAAGGCCACCCTGAGCTAGGGCCAAATCCTGGAAGAACCTATATCTTAGGAGACAGATCCTAGGAGAAGGAAGCCTATAGAAAGCTAGTTTTCAACACCACCCTAGCAGGAAAGCTTCAGGGGACACTGTAAACAAGGCTAAATTCCAGTTGGAGAGAAGGGGAAAAAGGAAACTCCACCAATACATACAGGGAGAGAGTCAGCTCAGTCCTTGCTAAAAAGCGCAGCTTTAGCCTTCCTTAAACACAACCACAAGCTCTGTTTCCCTAGGTTAAAGAAAGGTCAGGATGTTCTAGGTGAGAAAACAACAAACAAAAAAGACTCATCTGGAAGTCGCAGCCCCTTGCTTAGATTAAAAGTAGCCAAAAGCTAGTCTAGTTTGTCCAGGCCAGAGTGCAAGGCACCACTTAAAACTACAGGGGAACTTGCACTGATAAAAATGGTTGTTGTCAGCAAATAAAATAAAAATAGAGTAAAAGCTAGTTAACCTTTCTTAGTACCACTAGTCAAAGTCCTTAAACAGCCCCACCCCTCACTAAGGAAGGAAGCCTGCCTTCCTGCCTTCAAAAGAAGGAAGCCTGAGATGATCCTAAAGAGTTAAGCCCCAGCTGATAGTTGAGCCATCAGCCTCAATTAACACATCATTGGCTGGCAGCAGTAGCTGGGAGGGACCAGCCACACACATAAATTCAGAGTACCCTAGCGAGGGAGCCTGCTCCATGAGCTAGAGGGAGCCCCAGCTGACAAAGCGTCAAGGCGAGTTAAGCAGCAGAGCGAGTTCAGCAGCAGGACAAGGAGGCCAGCCCCCCCTCTCTGCCCATCTGTTCCCTGACCTCAACTAAACCGCAGTTTCCAACCCATTGACATAATGAACCTTAAACAAAACTATGCAGGTAAGAAACCAGCAGGGGTGTGGGGGCTTTCCAGTGTTTTGCACTGCCTGCAGCATGTACGACTATCTGCCTGTTGGATAGAAGTCATGGGTGTGCTCTCGGTGCAATGAGCTCCTGGCTCTCCGGGAAGGACTTCATTTCCTTGAGGCCAAGGTGGCGGACCTGGAAAAGCTGAGAGAGGCAGAGAGGTGTGTGAAGGAGGCCTTCAGGGACATTATAGCTGTGTCCCACTCCAAGGATGATAGCTCTTCTACCATCATGGAGAACGATGGTCTCAGGGAAGGAGAGCATCCAGCCGAAGAAGAGGGAAACAATCCCTTAGAAGGGACCCATTCCTTGGGGGATGAGCAGCTATCCTCTCGTGCCGAGGATATATCTCCAGGGGGTGGAGGGATCCTTGTAGTGGGTGATTCGATCGTTAGGAACATAGACAGTGGGGTGTGTGATGGGCGTGCAGACCGCAAGGTGTTGCCTCGTGCGAAGGTTGAGGATATCGCCCATTGTTTAGATAGTTTGGTAGACAGTGCTGGGGAGGAGTCAATGGTTGTGGTGCACGTTGGCACCAACGACATGGGGAAATGCAGCCGTGAGGTCCTGGAATCAAAATTTAGGTTGCTAGGTAGGATGCTGAAAACCAGGACCTCCAAGGTGGCTTTCTCTGAAATGCTACTGGTTCCACGCGCAGGACCAGCCAGACAGACACAGCTCTGCAGTCTCAATGCGTGGATGAGACGATGGTGTCGGGTGGAAGGGTTTGGATTTGTTAGGCACTGGGGAACATTTTGGGACAAGCCAGGCCTGTACAAAAGGGATGGGCTCCACTTGAACCCGAATGGAACCATACTGCTGGCACTTAAAATTAAAAAGGTGGCAGAGCAGCTTTTAAACTGACTGAGGGGGAAAACCCTACAGGAGCTGAGGAAGGTCTGGTTCGGAGTAAACCTCCCCCCTGGGATAAAGTCCAAAGAAATGATGAAATTGTAAAAGGGGTAGGCCTAGAAGTAGGCATTGTGAGAGCAGGGGCACAGGATATAAATTCAGAAGGGCAAAATTACCACAGGCCAAACCACAAGTGCCAAAGACACTTGAAGAGAGACACTGCTTACAAGTGCCTGTACGCTAATGCTAGGAGCTTCCGAACCAAGATGGGAGAACTGGAGTGCTTGGTCTTAGAGAAGAGCATTGATATAGTGAGCATAACGAAGACCTGGTGGAATGGAGAAAACCAGTGGGATACGGTTATCCCTGGATATAAACTATATCGGAAGGACAGGGAAGGACGTATTGGTGGCGGAGTCGCTCTATATGTGAAAGAAGGCATTGAATCCAGCAAGCTCAAAACCCCAAAAGAGGCGGACTCCTCCACAGAATTGTTGTGGGTGGTGATACCATGCCCCAGGAGGGACTTAATACTGGGAACGATCTATCGTCCCCCTGATCAAAATGCTCAGGGTGACCTTGAGATGAGATATGAAATTGAGGAAGCATCCAAACTAGGAAATGTGGTAGTAATGGGTGACTTCAACTACCCAAACATAGACTGGCTGCATATGTGTTCCAGTCATGACAAAGAAGCAAAATTTCTAGATATTCTAAATGACTATTCCCTAGACCAGTTGGTCATGGAACCGACCAGAGGGATGGCAACCCTGGACTTAATCCTCAGTGGGGACTGGGACCTGGTGCGAGATGTAAGTGTTGTTGAACCGATTGGGAGCAGTGACCATAGTGCTATTAAATTAAACATACATGTAAATGGCCAATTGCCAAGAAAATCCAACACGGTCACATTTGACTTCAAAAGAGGAAACTTCACAAAAATGAGGGGGTTGGTAAAAAGAAAGCTGAAAAACAAAGTCCAGTGGGTCACATCACTCGAAAATGCTTGGAAGTTGTTTAAAAACACTATATTAGAAACTCAACTGGAGTGAATACCGCACATCAGAAAAGGTACCACCAGGGCCAAGAAGATGCCAGCATGGTTAACGAGCAAAGTCAAGGAAGCTCTTAGAGGCAAAAAGTCTTCCTTCAGAAAATGGAAGTCTTGTCCGAATGAAGAAAATAAAAAAGAACACAAACTGTGGCAAAAGAAATGCAAGAAGACAATAAGGGATGCTAAAAAAGAATTTGAGGAGCACATTGCTAAGAACATAAAAACCAACAACAAAAAATTCTATAAATACATTCAAAGCAGGAGACCATCTAGGGAGGCAATTGGACCTTTGGAGTCAAAGGTGTACTAAAGAACGATAAGGAGATTGCAGAGAAGCTAAATGAATTTTTTGCATCTGTCTTCACAGTGGAAGATATGCGGCAGATCCCTGAACCTGAACTAACATTTGCAGGAAGGGATTCTGAGGAACTGAGACAAATAGTGGTAACGAGAGAGGAAGTTCTAGGCTTAATGGACAATATAAAAACTGACAAATCACCAGGCCCGGATGGCATCCACCCGAGAGTTCTCAAAGAACTCAAATGTGAAATTGCTGATCTGCTAGCTAAAATATGAAACTTGTCCCTCGGGTCCTCCTCCGTGCCTGAGGACTGGAAAGTGGCAAATGTAATGCCAATCTTCAAAAAGGGATCCAGAGGGGATCCCGGAAATTACAGGCCAGTTAGCTTAACTTCTGTCCCTTGAAAACTGGGAGAAAGTATTATTAAAGCTAGATTAACCAAGCACATAGAAGAACAAGCCTTGCTGAAGCAGAGCCAGCATGGCTTCTGCAAGGGAAAGTCCTGTCTCAGTAACCTATTAGAATTCTTTGAGAGTGTCAACAAGCATATAGATAGAGGTGATCCAGTGGACATAGCGTACTTAGACTTTCAAAAAGCATTTGACAAGGTACCTCACCAAAGACTTCTGAGGAAGCTTAGCAGTCATGGAATAAGAGGAGAGGTCCTCTTGTGGATAAGGAATTGGTTAAGAAGCAGAAAGCAGAGAGTAGGAATAAATGGACAGTTCTCCCAGTGGAGGGCTGTAGAAAGTGGAGTCCCTCAAGGATCGGTATTGGGACCTGTACTTTTTAATTTGTTCATTAATGGCCTAGAATTAGGAGTGAGCAGTGAAGTGCCCAAGTTTGCTGACGACACTAAATTGTTCAAGGTTGTTAAAACAAAAAGGATTGCAAAGAGCTCCAAAAAGACCTCTCCAAACTGAGTGCATGGGTAGAAAAATGGCAAATGCAATTCAATATAAACAAGTGTAAAATTATGCATATTGGAGCAAAAAATCTGAATTTGATATATGCGCTGATGGGGTCTGAACTGGCAGTGACCGACCAGGAGAGAGACCTTGGGGTTGTAGTGGACAGCACGATGAAAATGTCGACCCAGTGTGCGGCAGCTGTGAAAAAGGCAAATTCCATGCTAGGGATAATTAGGAAAGGTATTGAAAATAAAACAGCCGATATCATAATGCCGTTGTATAAATCTATGGTGCGGCCGCATTTGGAATACTGTGTACAGTTCTGGTCGCCTCATCTCAAAAAGGATATTATAGAGTTGGAAAAGGTTCAGAAGAGGGCAACCAGAATGATCAAGGGGATGGAGCGACTCCCTTACGAGGAAAGGTTGCAGCATTTGGGGCTTTTTAGTTTAGAGAAAAGGCGGGTCAGAGGAGACATGATAGAAGTGTATAAAATTATGCATGGCATTGAGAAAGTGGATAGAGTGGAGTACTGGAGAAACTTGTGGAACTTGCTGCTGCAGTATTTAGAATTGACCGTGTGGTGTGAAAGACTCCTTTTACTAACATTTTGGCTACTTGTTTTTCTCCACTTGCCACATCTTTTTCTCTGAGCAATAGCTGCTTGCAGTTTACAGGATAAATTTTATTTTTTTAAAAGAAACTCTGGAGATCTTTAGCCAATAACTATCATCCATGATACTAAAATGACTGGTCCAGGTCAGGGAGGTTCTTTCTGCATACCAGGGAATAAGCCAGGTGCATAGCTTAAATAGAGCATAATGTTCCTGAATGTTATAGTTACCAATTTCTCCATTGGATTGATATAGACATGCATAGGTAATTATTAACTATTATTATACCAAGGAGGAAGTATGATCTAGCTGCAGGAACTAACATAATTCTATTAATTTTACTTAAAAGTAAGCCCCACTTTGTCCATTTGTGGGTATAGAACTGAACCCTGGTCTTCTAGGTCCTGATCCAACACTCTAACCATTACATTGACACAATTACAGATGATCATTTAAAATATTTTTTAATTTAAAAATATATTATGAAAATGTTTGAAACTTTCTCTGGATTTCCTGATACATTTTAAGGCAGTAATGAAATTATGAAAATATACACACCCTCCCATTGGATGAATTATTAAGATGCAGTACTTTCCAAACTTCTGTTGTTTTCTTATTATTGTAATGTAATTCTGTGTATCGTGTAATGCGGAAAGTAATAAATAAATAATAATTTAAAAAAGAGCTACAGATTATGGTTTGATTACAGTAGGGAAATATATATTCAGATTGCCTAAATGTATGTTTTATATTCAAATTGCCCAAATGTGTTTTCTTTTCTTTTTACTCTTGAGTTCTTTGCATGGTTTAGAGTTGGAACTGGGGGACAGCAGCACTCTTGTGTCTTTAACAGCTGTGTGGCAGGCAGAAACTATTATGAACAAAAAAAATGCATTTGAATGAACTTGAACTGAACTTTCCTTTTTAAAGTGAACTTTCCAAGCACTGCTGATTACTAACTCAATCATATTCAATTTACTCAGAAGTAAGTAAACCCTATTTTGTTCTGTGGGACTTACTCACGTAAGCAACCAGGGCCGGCTCCAGGAATACCGGGGCCCTCGGGCATCAGCTTGCCCTGGGCCCCGGCATGTGTGTGTGTGTGCACGTGCCCCCCCATGCCCCCCACCTACCTGTCTGCTATTTTTTACCATTGCCCTTAACGAAGACGGTGGCCGCAGTTTCCCTAAGGGGATGACGCCTCCACCGTCATCTTTGTTGATGGCACGCGTGCGTGCTACGCACATGCATCTCTGCCATCAACTAAGATGGTGGCAGGGGCTTCAGTACCTTAGGGAAACCGCAGCCGCCATCTTCGTTAAGGGCAATGGTAAAAGACAGCAGACAGGTAGGTGGGGGGCGTGGGGGGGCCACGGATCGCAGAAGGGGTGGCTGAGGGGCCCCCTGTAGCTCCAGGGGCCATCGGGCCAGTGCCCTTCCTGGCAGCTCTTTAGAACCAGCCCTGTGAGCAACTTTCCAGCAACTCACTAACTCTGTGTCTAAACAGGATTGGGAGAGTTTTACTGAATAAGCAGAGATCTAGTGTATGCATACTCATGAAAGTGGGCATAGGACTAAAGCTCCGTTAGGTGCTAAGTATTAATAAAACTGCAGTGTTTTAAGTGTGCACAGTTTCTTTGCAAAGGAGGAGGATAGGGAAAGAACCAAAACACGTGAAGGCCACACGACGTTTCTCCCATCAAAGGAGCAATTGGGAGAGCAGGGACTCTTCATGAGCCAAAGTAAGACACTTGACAGTTTAGTGGTATTTGTAAAACTGGAATGCTTAAGTGTCCACAGTATGTTTGCAAGGGAGGAAGGAGAAAACCAGAACTTGCCCTTGCTCCTCTCCCTTCACTGGCCATGCCAACATGGCATCCTAGCAGCCATACCAGGTCTAGTGAGCACCAGCTGCCACAGATGTATGTGATATATATGGATATGAGAGAGCTGAAATGTCTTGATCAGGCAGACCACACTATGCCAGCCTGGCTGCATCCTGTATAGCTTAGGTAGCTTGGCCATTTGTGTTAAGACATATAAACCAGGGGTGGAGAACTGGTAGCCTGTGCTCTGGAACTGGCCCGCCAAGCCTTCTTTGGCCCACCAGCCACCTACTGAATTTGCCAGAGGTGCTGGTGGTAGTATTGATCAATGGCGAAAGATTTATACAATCTGAAGAGAAACCATTTCACATGGCTTGTTCAATTGTAGTTATTACGAAGGGGCCAGAAAAGACCTAAAACATCCTATTACACAGTTTTTCCCAGGCTGTTGTTCCTCTGAGTCCCTTCTGATTATTTTATTTGAGGGTTCAGATAAGGAAATTACTGAGCAAGTGGCAAAATTCCTGAACTTGGCCATCTTGACCAGACCCCGTATGATTGTTAATGGCAATTAAACTAATGCTGTTTTTTTATAATCTAGTATGCTGCAAGTTGTAGTTTGTGTTATTATGTAGTCTTTTATTTCATAACATCTAATATTATGTTCTGTATTTGTGGTCAGTTGACTGTAAATAAAGATTTGATTTGATCAATAGCAGAGACGGCTTTGGTGCTAAAGAAAAACATGAGTCTTACTGTAGGGGGGAGGTTAGTAGTGGGGTGGGGGGCTTTCCCCCCCTGTATTGATGGCAGAAAAAAGTAAACCATGAGTTTTTCAAGGAGAGTCCAGCTGAGTTCTCCAGTACTGGTTTTGCGAGTGCTGAGCCACCTTTGTTTAAGCACTTCTTTAGGGTTCAGAGATCAAAATAGGAATGCTAAGAGAACATTGGAAGAGCATTGGGCAAAATTAGAAGTGATGCCCCTCTCATGTCTCCGTTCATTTCAGGCAGTCAGAAATATCAAACCACCTTTACATAAATTTTACTAAATATTGGAGAGCAAATTCATTCATGTCAATGAGGGGTGGGGCATGGGGATGAGGGTGTCTGGTGGCATTATGAATTCATTTTTATTTTAAATCAGTTTCTTGTCCAATTAATTTAAGTTTATTTTGTTTATCAAAAAGCAAGCAAAAAGGCAACTTTAAGTTAATGTGTGGGGGGGTGTGTGCATGTGTCAGGAATGAATATTAGATTTCCTAATTATGAATTTGAGTTTAAATTTAATTATGAATTTGATTTTCAAAAACTTCAAGCTAATCAAATTATAATGCACTTCATTGGTTTCCAATAGACATGGTTTGAAACATGCAGATCTTTGCTTTGGCCCTGCATACTTTTGGCATGTAGCCAGCAGAGGGTCTGCGAAGGGGCAACACAACTCTTGGAACAAAAAAGATTCTCCACCCCTGACAAACTTTCCATCAGTTAATAGTATCAGCATCTGAATCTAGCAATTTCATCCTGGGATAATGTGAGAGGATAGTCTTGCCTCTGAGATATTAACCAGAACGGTGGCACTTTTGCTGAAATGTGACTGAGATCTTGGCTAAATGCCTTCCAATCTCCTCATTTTGCTCTGGTAAACTCCCACTGCAGGTTTCAGGTGGTTATCCTGCAGTTGTCCTAGCACTGTTATGCATAGTTAAACAGCTGTCTTGCTTCTTCCCAGAAGTGGCTGCAGTTGGACTCATGGCAGGCCATTGTGTGGCTGAACAGATGGTTATATTTCTCCAGCACATGGACTTAATGATAAAATGGATTCAAATCCACAATTACCATGGAGTTTCATAAAATGTTTGTTCTCTGTTTTAGGAAGGGTGGTGGGAAGGCCTTCCTGTTGCTCCAGATGATAGTTTCTCATAATGACAGTAGTTTTAGTTGGGATTACTCATCACTGTGGCCCAGAGGGGCCCCTAAAGAGCCCCTCCTTAGGGTGGGAGGGTAGCACTTCCATTCCACGATGCAACCCTGCCACAGATCAGAGAGGGAGTTCTCAGGCACACACTTCCCCAATACAGACAGCATGTGCTTCAAGGGCACAGTCATCAGGGCCGGTGCCAGGAATGACTGGGTGCTTGGGCACCCAGCCTGCCCCAGGCCCATGGTGCCATAGCCCACCCACCCCATACAAGTGGTGCAGGACTAATAAGCCCGTCTGCACACCCCACCTACCTCTCTCATCCATGTGAATGATGTCTGCACTGTGCACGCATACCTACAATTAACAGGCTTCCCTAAGAGGTGGACACACACCCCATCTTGGTTGAAGACAGGTATGCATGCATGGCACGCACGTCAGTTGGCATAGTGTACTTGGACTTTCAAAATGCTTTTGACACGCTACTTCACCAAAGACTCCTGAGTATGTTTAGCAGTCATGGAATAAGAGGAGAGGTCCTCTTGTGGATCAGCAACTGGCTAGGAAACAGAAAACAGAAATAAATGGACAGTCCTCCCAATGGTGGGATGTGCAAAGTGGAATCCCTCCAGTATTGGGATGTGTACTTTTTTACCTGTTCATAAACAATCTAGAATTACGGGTGAGCAGTGAGGTGGCCCAGTTTCTGATGGCACTAAATTGTTCAGGATCATTAAAACAAAAAGGTATTATGAAGAACTCCAAAAGGACCTATCCACACTGAGTAAATTGGTGGTGAAATGGCGAATGCAATTCAGTTTAAACAAATATAATGTGATGCATGTTGCCAAAAAACCCCAACAACTTAATTTTATATATACACTCATTGTGTCTGAACTGCTGGTGACTGACCAGGAATGAGACCATTACCATCCTCGTTATGGATGGCTTGATGAACATATTGACCCAGTAGGAGGCAGCTGTGAAAAAAGGCAAATTTAATACTAGAGATCATTAGGAAAGGAACTGAAATTAAAACTGTCGATATAATGCTGTTATAAACATTTATGGTGCAACCACATTTGGAGTATCGTGTACAGTTTTGTGCGCCTCACCTCAAAAAAGATATTGTAGAGTTGGAAGAGGTTCAGAAAAGAGCAACCAGAATGACCAAGAGGATGGAGTAACTCCCCTATGAGGAAAAGTTGCAACATTTAGGGCTGTTTAGTTTAAGGAAAAGGTGCATAAGAGGTGACATGATAAAGTGTATAAAATTATGCACGGCATGGAGAATGAAGCTAGAGAAAAGGTTTTCTCCCTGTCTCTCATAACGCTAGGATTTGTGGACATCCAACGATGTCAGGCCCAGGATGTGACTCAGGAACCAGACCAACGATTGTAGTTAATTCGTGTTTTATTAGGGTAATGTCCAAACAAAGACTGCATTTTCTCATGAATCAATACAGGGATACAGGTCCTGCGGCATTGGGAGAAAGTTGACAGAGCAAGGGACTTCTTCCCGCCTGTTCTTTAAGAAGGGGCCAAACGGGCGCGCAACCTTTTGCTCCTCCTTAACTGCCCCTCAGGTACTGCCCACCTTCCCCCCTTCTCTCCTGTCTTTTCAGCTGTCTGCGTGTGCGCGGTGAGGGGGGAAGCATCACCCCCTCCTCTTCTGAAGTTTCCGATTCCAGGATGGGGGATAGGGGAGGGGCTGATGGTAAACTGCCTCCCCGCTTTTCAGCTGTGAGCAGCCCTCCCTCTTCCCCCTCTTGCTCTGAGCCTGAAAGAGGGGGAGGCGTGAGAATGTCCAGGGAGGGCTCAGGCTCCCCGTTGCTAAGCGACCTTATCACTGGCAGTTCCTCTGTTTCGTTTTCACTCCAAAGGGGGGAAGTTCCTCCCCCTTCCCTCTGCCATCCATCCGAATACTCTTCTCCCAACTCTCCGGGATCCAGCTCCCCGGGATTGGGACCCCAGCTCTGCCTTCTGACACCATTCTGGAGCATGCACATCAGCTGCATGTTCCCATGATCTGTCAGCCACCCCATAGCCTTTCCAGTGAATCAAGTACTGCAGCTTGTGGCGTCTGATCCTGGAATCTAAGATCTCCTCAACTTCAAACTCAAGCTGCTCATTTACCAGGAGTGGAGCTCCAGGAGGTTCCTCCGGCCGTAACTCACTGGGAGGGGCGGCTTTCGTTAAGAGGGATCGATGGAACACAGGATGTATTTTAAACGTGTCAGGCAGCTTCAGTCGGTACGCCACGGGATTGATTTGAGTTTCTATTTTGAAAGGACCCACCCTCTTGTCTTGTAATTTTCTACATTTGCCCGGCATCTGGAGGAAGCGGGTGGACAGCCATACCTGGTCTCCCGGTTGAAGGGGGGGGCCCTCCTTCCTGTGCAGGTCAGCAACTCGCTTGTACTCCGTTTTGGCTTCGTTTAACTGCTGTTTCAGTGTCTGTTGCACCGCTTGCAATTCCTTAAGGAAGTTCTCAGCTGCCGGTACCAGCATTCCTTCTGAGCTGCTTGGAAAGACTTTAGGATGGAATCCATAATTAGCGAAGAACGGGGTTTGTTGAGTGCTGGAGTGCAGAGAATTGTTGTAGGCGAACTCTGCAAAATGCAAATATGATACCCAGTCAGTCTGTTGATAGGACACATAACTTCGTAAATATCTTTCCAAAATGGCGTTCAAGTGTTCCGTCTGCCCATCTGTCTGGGAGAGATGGGCGGAGGAGAGTTTTAATTCCGTCTGCAACTGTTTCCACATTGCTCTCCAAAATTTGGCTGTGAACTGAGTTCCTCGGTCTGAGACTACGCTGTTTGGCAATCCATGCAGCCGGTAGACTTCTTTTATGAATAACTTGGCCGTTTCTTTAGCCTCTAAGGCCCCTGCACAAGGAAGAAAGTGTGCCATTTTGGTAAGTAGATCCACCACTACTAAGATGGCTGTCATTCCTTGGGACTTGGGTAGATCAGTTATAAAATCCATGGAGAGGTCCTTCCAGGGTTCGTGTGGGACAGGCAACGGTTGTAACAGTCCTGCTGGTGTCCCAGTTTGTGTTTTTGTCCGCAGACAGAGCAGGACTTTACATAACTCTCAATATCCCGATGCATTTTAGGCCACCAGAAGTCCTTGGCCACGTTCTGAATGGTCTTGTAAATCCCAAAGTGTCCCACTGTGATGGAATCATGACACTGGCATAGGATTCTGAGCCTTAATTCCCCTTCTGGCACATATCTGGCGGTTTTGAACCATAACAGTCCATTTCTCCAGTGAAAGGTTACTTCTGAGTCTTGACCTTGTCCCGTCTCCTGCTGATATTTTAGCATGTCTGCATCTTCTTGTTGTGCCTTTTTGAGTTCCTCTTCCCATGAAGGCTGGCATACTCCCAACGTTAATTTCTCTGGCGGGATTACGTACTGAGGCTGGTCCTCGGATTCACTTTCTTTGTATTGTGGCTGTCTGGATAAGGCATCCGCTCTCTGGTTTTTGGCTTGGGCATGGTAAGTAATCTGGAAGTTAAACCTAGTGAAGAACTGGGACCATCTTATCTGTCTCTGGTTCAGCTTTCTGGCGGTTTGGAGGCTTTCAAGATTCTTGTGGTCGGAGCGCACTTCAATTCGATGAGAGGTCCCCTCTAGGTATTGTCTCCAGTTTTCAAAAGAGTCCTTGATGGCCAGCAGCTCCTTCTCCCAAACTGTGTAGTTCTTCTCTGCAGGCTTTAACTTCCGAGAGAAGTACGCACAGGGGTGCAGCTCCTTCCCTTCTTGGTCTAATTGTAGCAGGACCCCCCCCCCCGATGGCAAAATCTGAAGCATCTGCTTCCACTACGAAAGGGCGGTTCGGATCAGCAAAGCGCAGAATGGGCTCAGTAGCAAACCTTCTCTTCAGCTCCTCAAAGGCCTCGGTGGCGTTCTCTGTCCATTGAAACTTCTTCTTCCCCCTTAAACAGTCAGTCAGAGGAGCTATTAATTTGGAAAACCCTGGAATGAACTTTCTGTAATAATTGGCAAACCCCAAAAACCGTTGTACATCCTTTTTGGTGACAGGTTGGCCCCAGTCCAATATGCAGCTTACTTTCCCTGGGTCCATCTCCACGCCTTCCGCTGAGATTCGATATCCAAGGAAGTCTAGAGACTTGAGGTCAAATCCACATTTCTCTAATTTAGCATACAGGTGATTTTCTCTCAGTCTCTTCAACACCGTCTTCACATGCTGGTCGTGGTCTTCCTGGTTCTTTGACAACACCAGGATATCATCTAAGTAACAGATTACATACGTGTCCAACAAGTCTCTAAACACGTCGTTCATGAATTTTTGAAAAATTCCTGGTCTTCCACAAAGCCCGAACGGCATGACCAGGTATTCATACTGTCCGTAAGCGGTCAAGAATCCTGTTTTCCATTCATCTCCCTCCTTCATTCTGATCAGATTGTACGCTCCTCTCAAATCCAACTTCGTGAAGATTTTTGCAGAGCGCAGTCGATCCAGCAACTCTGAGATCAGGGTCAGCGGGTAGCTGTTGGGGATGGTGATCTGGTTCAATGCGCGATAGTCGTTACAGGGTCTGAGTTCCCCCCCTTCTTTTTCACAAACAATAGTGGCGCTCCAGCAGGGGATTGTGAGGGGCGTATGAATCCTCGCCTCAGGTTTTTATCCAGGAATTCCTTCAGGGCCTCCCTCTCATTCTCTGTGAGAGAGTAGATTCTCCCTGATGGGATGCTGGCTCCTGGCACTAGATCAATCGCACAGTCGTAAGGGCGGTGGGGGGGTAAAGTCTCTGCCTCTTTTTCATCAAACACATCTTTGAATTCTTCATACTTTGGTGGCAGGGTCACTTGCTCGATCTCTTGCACTGCCCCCGCTAAGGTGTTCTTGATTCCTTCAGGTTGACAGTTCTCCTTGCAATACTTTGAGGTGAACCACACCACCGCCTCCTTCCAACTTATTTTGGGTTCATGCTTTGCTAGCCAGGGCATTCCCAGAATCACCTCAAAGTTCGAGAGATCTGACACGTATAGCAAAATGAACTCTTCGTGCCCAGGGATTTGAAGTTTCACTTCCTCCGTGGCTTGTGTCACCCCTCCTGACTTCAGGGGTCTCCCATCGATAGTCTCCACAGCTAGGGGAGCGTCCAGTTTCCACCGGGAAATTCCATGACGCTTGACTAACTTTGCATCAATAAAATTTGTGGAGGCTCCACTGTCAATTAAGGCAGTGGAATTAAACACCACTCCTCTGGAAGTTGTAATCCGAATAGGCAAGACCAACACCCCCTTTGAGGGAGATTGGATCGTTGGGGGGCCTTTATACAACGCTGCCCCCAGTCCACCGGCCTGCACATGGACTGGGTGTTCTAGTTTCCCGACGGCTCGGCTTTCCCCCCTTTCAGTCCACAGTCTCTGGCCACATGGCCTGGCTTTGAACAATAAAAGCATAAACGTTCCCGGCGTCGTCTTTCCTTTTCTTCTTCCGACAGTCTTGGCCTAGCCCCTCCCTGTCCCTCAGTTGCATTACCTGCCATCCCTGCAGTGGGAAGGGTCTTGTTGCGGGATGCCGAGGCTGAGTATCTCGGGACCTCCTGCTTCCTTTCCAGGCGCCTTCCTTCCATCCGGTGATCTATCTGTAGGCATAGCCGGATGAGCCCTGGTAGGTCAGCAGGGGGGGAGGTCCTGGCCAACTCATCCAGGATTTCAGCATTTAATCCACTCCGGTACATAAACATCAGGGTGGCGTCATTGTAACCAGTTTCCTGGGACAGAATTTTAAAAGCGTTAGTGTACTCGGAAACAGTCCCTTTAGCTTGCTTCAGAGCGCCTAGTTGCCGCGCTACTGTTTCAGCCCTTTGCGGGTCTTGAAACATCTCGGTCATCTCCTGTATAAATCCTCTGTACCTTCCTAAGACAGTATCCTTTCTCACGAGATACGGAGTCACCCATTTTGCAGCTTCTCCCTCCAGAAGGCTAATCACGAAAGCTACTTTAGCCCCATCGTCTGGAAATTCCGTGTGCCTGACATCCAGATATAACTCACATTGAGCCACGAAGGTTGCCAACTGATCACTTTGTCCCACGTATTTTGGGGGCAATCCAATGGGAACCTTTACTACGGCAGCTGGAGGGGCTGTTCGCATCTGGTCTATCGTGGCCTTCAAGGTTTGATTATCCGTCTTCAGCGCCTTGACTGCTGCTAGCAGGGCTTGAACATCCGTCTGCAAATCAGCTACCTTAGTCCTCAGGAGTTCCACTTCTTCCGTCTCAGAAGTGGGGTTCGTTCCCCCCGCTGCTCCCTTTGACATCTTGTCCCAGTCAAGTGAAGAGAGCGTTGAGGGTGATTTAGGTGGCTCTGTCAAGCTGTCAGGCCCAGGATGTGACTCAGGAACCAGACCAACGATTGTAGTTAATTCGTGTTTTATTAGGGTAATGTCCAAACAAAGACTGCATTTTCTCATGAATCAATACAGGGATACAGGTCCTGCGGCATTGGGAGAAAGTTGACAGAGCAAGGGACTTCTTCCCGCCTGTTCTTTAAGAAGGGGCCAAACGGGCGCGCAATCTTTCGCTCCTCCTTAACTGCCCCTCAGGTACTGCCCGCCTTCCCCCCCTTCTCTCCTGTCTTTTCAGCTGTCTGCGTGTGCGCGGTGAGGGGGGAAGCATCACCCCCTCCTCTTCTGAAGTTTCCGATTCCAGGATGGGGGATAGGGGAGGGGCTGATGGTAAACTGCCTCCCCGCTTTTCGGCTGTGAGCAGCCCTCCCTCTTCCCCCTCTTGCTCTGAGCCTGAAAGAGGGGGAGGCGTGAGAATGTCCAGGGAGGGCTCAGGCTCCCCGTTGCTAAGCGACCTTATCACTGGCAGTTCCTCTGTTTCGTCTTCGCTCCAAAGGGGGGAAGTTCCTCCCCCTTCCCTCTGCCATCCATCCAAATACTCTTCTCCCAACTCTCCGAGATCCAGCTCCCCGGGATTGGGACCCCAGCTCTGCCTTCCGACAAACGAAGCTGAATGTTGGAAGATTCAGGACAGACAAGTTGTCCTTGCAGCTCATAGTTAAACTATGAAATCCAATCCCTCAGGAGGCAGTGATGGCCACCAACTTGGATGGCTTTAAAAGAGGATTAAATAAAAATGCCAGGTTTTGTTATGTTCTTATTGTTTGTTTGGGGGGGGGGGAGAAACTACAAGCCTGGTTTAACCATAGCTTAACTCCGGGTAGCCTGGTGGTAGAAGAAGTGGGGAAGGAGTTAAGTGGTCATGATTTACATTCTGTGCACCCACATGTTTGTTCATTCATGCTCACATATGGTTTGGCTTAGTGTTATTTGTGAACGATTATTATCACTCAGATGCCATGCCATCTGCAATATGAAAATAATAAGCTATATGACAGGGCTGTTGTAAAGATTACGCCAGGACAATGTATGTGAAATACTTTGGACACTATAAATTGCAATATAATAATGTAGTGCTATTAGAGATTAGGTTGATATTTGCAAGGGGGGTGCTTTAATGTGGGATGCAAGTAACAGGTTTAGTATGGACCATATTGGGCAATTTTATATATTCTCCCTCTCCTGTACTTTTCCATTTAACATTTTGAACATAACTGCCCATTTTAGCACAAGGAAACAATTTGGTTGCCTCTATGGACGCTTGAATCTCTTTACCACTCACAACACTTTGCTTTCTCTTTTAATGGCATTCCTGTAACTGCTGCTGCACTGAGCAAAAACCACCTCCAAAGTTTTGGTCATGATCATTCCCCAACTTGTTTCCTGGCATTCTTCCAGAGAACAGGGGCTTACACACCAGACATGCCTCAACTGGTGTGAATAAAAGGCTTTCCTTGGAGAGGAGGCTGCAAAAGATTGATAAATGGAAGGACTGAGACTTTGAGAGATGTGGGCTACAGGCACAATTCAGAAGAGCTCATATCTGGAGGCAAAGTAGGTGCTACCAGATCACCTTCCTTGTCAAGAAGGTTTAAAAAGGCTACAACAGAGAACAGAGGAACCCACCAAATACTCGCTTTAATCCTGTGTGGACGCGTGTGGACTTGCGGTTTTGGCCAGTTCATGTAATACGATTGTGTGAAGTCTAGGCCATACCACAGTGATAGGACCACTTGCATTGTATACAGTAATCCACAAGTTCAAGCTTATGCATCTCCTGTTAAAAAGGATCTGGAAAAGGCTCCTGCCTGAGACCTTGGAGAGCTGCTCCCAGTTGGAATGCAGAATACTAGTCTAAATGAACCCAGTGGTCTGACTTTGTATAAAGCAGCTTCATGTTTGTGGCTATCTGCTCATCATTTTCTGCATGTATTGCCCCATGACAAAGGAGTCACATGCACAACTTTGACATTTACAGGCCACTGCTAAGAATTCAGTAGTAAGGTTTAAGTAAAGAAGAGTGGTTTGTGTTAAGTGCTTAAACTGCCTGATAGCCTGTTTGCTCCAAAATGATGCCATTCATTTCAATGAGAGATGTGCCTGAGAATGTCCTTGTGGATTGTGGCTCAGATCTGTCTCCTCCATAATTGCACACATCATCTGCCTCACGTTAACTCATAGTAGAGCCATTTTTTGCTTTTTCTTAGGCTGTCTGGCAGTTGGGGGGTTCCTGTGTTCATGGTGGGTGCCATCCAAGTATTTAGAGCATGTCTGAATTGTTGTAGTGCCAGCCCTGCTCTCGCTTTCTTTGTTGCATTTGAATTAAAAATGGGACTTGCACAGTTAGCATCGGAGTTGCAGCCTGGCTGTCGCTGCACAGTTGGGTTCTCTTTTATTTTTCTTTTCTTCCCTGAATCTTCTCTAGCAATAAACTTGGAATTCCTTCCTCTTCCTTGTCCTGCCAACATTTTTTCTTTGGTGATTTTGTGTTGTGCTTCTTTCCTGTGCACTTTCTTCAAAATAAGGTAATTCCATTCTCTCTAGCCCCTTTCAAAACTCAAAAGCCCCCCCCCTTTTCTTTTCTTTTTGTTTCCCCTTGCTTGTATTTTTAGGCTTTTTACCAGTTGTTGCTTTAAATTCTCATTGTATTTTTCTTAACAACTCAGCCAATCTCCACCATTCCTGAATCTGTTTCTGATACAGATTTTACAAGTGTTGTCAGTATGTGTCATTCACTAACAAAAAATTCTCTCAGGATCCTGGAACAGATTTTTCTCTAACATTACTCTGTAGAGCATCAGAATGAGTGGCTCTAACTTATCTGTCTCTTAAAGCACACAAGATGCCTCCCCCAAACATCACCAGGTTGCTCTGACTATGTCATGTTTTTCTTAGACTGCTTTGGAGTTGATGGAATTTTGCAGATGAATAGCAGCAAAGGAGTGAATTATTTTTTGTTTCTTCTGTTTATTATGAATAGAGTACCCTGAACTGGGTTTAGAACAAAAAGAGCTGTGAATAAGTTTGGGGAGACTTAAAAAGCCAACATTGGGGATTAGGCAGCTTGGATTCAAGGCAAGTTTCTATCTGTCATTTTACCTCTCCTTCTCTGCTCCGAAACGTCTCTACTTAAAACAAGCATAAAAAGCTAACAACCCACAACAATGGGTTCCTTTCTTCTCTGTTGCTGGTGTTTTGATAGTTTTATGTTACATCCCCCACCCTCCGTTGTGGGCTGGAGTTGTGGAGGGGGACATTTAGAGAATCTGACACAGGCAACATGATATAATGTATTTTTCAGCCTAGTAACAAGGGAGTTTTTCACCCAAAGTCAGCAAAATTTATGTCAAGCCCCCAGACTCCCCCAGACTGGCTGGGCCTTGGGGTGGGAAAGCGCATTTGGAACAGCAGGTTGCTGCTCTGGTTGCTGCTACATCTCACCAGTTGTGTTTATGGGTGGAGGGGCCCAGCCTTACTCCAGCTTGAACTAAAAGCATTGCATCTGCAGTGTACAAGTGAAGACCATTTTATACCCTGTGTTTTGTTAATCAGCCATCACATCTGTTTCCTATTGAAAACCTAATTGGAGAGACAGAAAGAGAGAGTACTTTTTTATAGCTTAATAATCTTGGAGGCAATACATCAGTCCTTTGCTGATTGTCCGCTAATCCCTCCCTTTCCCCAACCCTTGAGGTTTCATGTTAACTTCCACTAACAAAATAAACCAACCTGAATGTTGGGGTCCTACTGACATCGTATTTTTTGGCATCTCCACTACTCTTTCTTGGGGTTTAGTAATATACAATGTACCTTTATTATACCCCTTTCTTTTACTCTTTCCATTTTGAAGTTTGATTGTGGTGGCACTTGAAGTTGTTTATGATCAACTGTGAGTTCTCTGGTCTTTTTTCTTGCTCAAGGTGGAGAAGATTCAGGAAAAATATTAGAAGTAGAAAGACAGCATGGATTCACCCTGCCTGCTCCCCAATGCCAGCTTTTCAAGCACCTCTCAGACTCACTTGCACCTCTCTTCCCTTCCTGGTCTCATCCCCACAGTTGGATACTATTGCCCCAGAAGAAAGTCTCCCTTTCTCAAAGATGATCTGGCTTTGGCGAATCTCCATTTTTGGGAAGTTCCAGAGAGGGCATGTATTTAGGAATGTTAATGTGGCACGCAAAAGAGAATCTTAGATGGATTTGATGGGTCAAAATGGAGAAGAGGAAGTATGTTGGCACCAAGCCACTTAAGACTTCCTAGGTTAAGCCCAGAACCCTTAATTGTTCCAAGAAGATGATCCAAAGCCAGTGCAGATGCTACAGCAGGGTTGGAATTTAATGGGGATCATAGGGGACTTGGCCCTCTTTTCGTTTGTGATGGCTTCTTTAGCTACTTTAGTTTCTTAGAAGCCTACAGGGCAGCTAAATTAGAGGGCTCCCAATTCCCTTTCCCATCACTGGAGCACTGTGTTGAAACACTTGTCAGGTATGTAACTTCCCAAAGTGGCTTTTAAAGGTGGTGTGGTTGTTTTTTGAGAGGAGGGAGAGTGATAAAATATTTAATAAGCATTTTTTACAATTTGACAGAATAAGACTGCAAGAAATGAAAACTTCCAAAAAGCCTCACGTTGCCTCAGATGGCTCGGGAATCCACAAGAAGAGCCTTGGATTATTACCATAATAGTTCCCTTATGAGGGTAGGGACAGCGATGAGGGGGGGAAAATGTAAATGTACTGCCTTCAAGTCGATTCTGACTTATGGCGACCCTATGAATAGGGTTATCATGACACTGAGAGGCAGTGACTGGCCCAAGGTCACCCAGTGAGCTTCATGGCTATGAAGGGATTCGAACCCTGGTCTCCCAGGTCATAATCCAACACCTTAACCACTACATCACACTGGCTCTCTCATGTGATGAGGAAAAGGCTCAGGCAAAAGTCCTCTCAGATTCTCTTTTCTGTCCTTGTTACCTGTGTTACTTGCTTGGGCTGGGGGGCAGTGGATGGAATTAACTCCCTGTCTGCCAAGATATATCCAAGTTTATGGTTTGGGGTGCTCTCTGCCTCCTTTCTTGGGCACCAATGAAGCTCTCCCCTGCCTTTTTGCAGACTGTTTTATTTTATTGATTTAAACATGTCAACCTTTACTTTAATGAGGATGCTAATGTTTTGGCTTCCAGCACTACAGACAAATAACTGAAATTCCTAGCTATGCAAATTTATTGTAAACTTTTTATAGCCTCATGAAAAAAATTATTCTGGAAATGGGTTTTCTCTCCATCCAAAGCTGCATTTGTCAGAATATTTTTTACTGGTCCTGGTCTGTTTGAATCCATGAATATTAGCGTTTAGTGTAGGTCCTGCAATCAAACTACAAGCCTGATCCCCCTAGAAGCATTAATAAGCAAGCCTCATTGAAATGAAAGCTGCAAAAGAACTTTCTGCATTTCATATCAGTAGAACTTGTACACAAGAAGTTCCTAATGGTTTGCTCCTTAGACTCATAGGGTTAGAAGTTGCAAGTGGGCTCCTACTGGGAGAAACGGAAGTTATAAATCAAATAAATAAATAAATAAATAAAACTGGAAAGATTATTCTGGAGCAAATGGTCAGTGAAGGACAACATTATTCTTTGTTTACATCTGTGTATTTCCCCTCTGACTTCTGCCTCCAAAAACTGGAACACATCCCTAATACTGAAGCTGCTAGCACATGCTCTGCTTCTTTTTCAAGAATTCTTCTTTTATCTCTACCCCACCCCCATTTTTGTTAGCTTCATTGCTTTTGATGTTCCCAGCCTCCTATCAGCACAGCTCCCATAATGCCAGCCCTGTGCCTTTCATTATCACGTTAACAAACTTGAGTCGTGCCTAACGAGGACGTCTCATACGTTATGCTAATGATCAAGAGACATGTTAATGATATTTTAGAAGCCTAATTAGTGGAATATATAACTATATGCAATTTGGTAATGGACTGTGACAACAAGTTGTTAAGAGGGGGCTTGACAAATCTGGTTGGATGTGGCCTCAGATAAACATTTGCTGAAAAAGAACAGGAACTGATTGGGGTGGGGGAAGAGATATTTGTTGTGCAGGTATGCATGCGTGTCAGCTACATATGAATGCCATTTCAGCAAATCAGTCAGCTTTCCTTTTTTACTGTTGACACTCAAATCCTAACTGGTTTACGAGGAAGTAAGTCTCAATGATTTCAGTAGAATTTGCTTTCCCACAACTGCATAATAATGTAATCTCTGTTCTGGTTTTTTTGCACATATATTACTAATTTTTAGCCTTTATCCCAGTTCAGTCAATCTACATAAATATGGACTTTTGGTTCCTTATGAAGCAAAAAGTGCTTGGTTTACAGGTACATCTAGATTCATCACTTGCCCTGGAATTGCAATTGGTGACAGGGAGTTCCTTTTTACCTGCTTTGGCTGCTTTGATAGACTAGATAGCTGCAGTGCTTGCTATCTGGTCCTGCATTTAAAAAAGAGGTCTGGAAACTTCAGCTGTTGACAAATGCTTGTTGCTTTCTGGTACTGGAAGGTCTGATTGTATCCTAATCTTATATGATAGGCAGTGGTTGTCCATCTGAGTCCAGTTTACAGTGCTGGTGCTGACCATTTGAAAGCAAATGGGTAGGAGTGGACCAGATTATTTGAGAAACCATCTGCTCCTTTATCAGTGGTTCCATTACTGTGGTCCGTGAGCTCAATTCGGGTGGTGTGCGACAGATCTCTGAAGAACACCTATATAATGAAATACAATATAAGAAATGAAAGAAGCAATAAAAATACAATTAAAATCATACAGAGTTTTTTTTCATGACAGTTGGGTCATTTCCGTTTCTGGCAGTCAATTTAGATCTAAATGATCAAAAGCTTCCAGAAACTGAGATTCTTTATTGTTATTACAGATTCCTTAATATGGAAATGACATATTCCCCTCCCCCCAGCATTTCATTACCTCTCCTGTATCATCCCAAATCAGTTCAAAACTGAAACAGCCACCCTCACTCCCCCTCCCAATGAGTGGTGCCTCTTTTGATGCCCAACTTAGGGGTCAAATGCAGCTCCTACAAATTGTTTTGCAGTGGAGAGAACTTATTATGGTGGCATCTTTGTCTCATCCTCTCCCCCCCCCAAGTTTAAAAGCCACTGCCTCTGCTGCTGGCATTGGTGGCACGGCAATTAGAGCAGAGGTCTGGCCGCCAGCATAATCCTTCCTAGTCATAAATCACAGTGGATCACCAAGGACTCCTTTACATCACCTCGAAGGACAAGTTTTAATCCTAATACACTTGGAAGACCTCCACTGGACAGAACTGGGCCGACACAATGCTGGCAGAGAAGTATTTCTTTCCTGCCATCATTGCCATAGAGTAGCCTTGATAATGAACACTTGCATTTAACCCATCTTTCCAGTGGTTTTATTGTCCCCAGGTTCTTGGTAAACCACAGAGGTGAACAACAATATCCTACAGAGTGATCAGGGTTTTAACACAAGCACACCAGCTATGCCAACTGGAACTTGCTGAGGGTTCTCAGGAATCTCTTAGGCTCCACCAGAACTATAGAGGGTAGTGGTTGCTCTGAGCCTAAATCTCATATTAGGAGAAATTAATAAAGCAGAAGAATCTTTACACTCTGTAATTTTATACCATGGATCAAAGAAAACAGAGCACAGTGACCATAAAAATCACTGCTTTTTCAGTAAAGGATTGAATAAATTTCATATTAATTAAACACTTAACTTTTAACCTCCTCCTGCATCTACATTTGGCTGCCTATTGGAGAAAAAAATTAATTGGACATCTTAAATCTTGCATTACTAAATGCTTTGACAGAGGTTTCAGAAGCATTCTGAACTTAAAGCTCAAGGCAATGGGGCCATTTGTCCTTGTACTCACTTAATTGAAAAGTCTGAGACTGGCAGGTGGGGAGTAGAAAATTTAGCCATTTTATAGTTGAGTTTCTTTTTTCTTTTTAAAGCATAACTTATAGTTCCAGTATTATGGCCCCTGTTTTAATTTCATCTCTGTGACACCTTGCAGAATGGAAACAATTGATCTTTGGTTACATGTGCCCTATTGATCCTGCACCATGTTGGAATTTGGAAGAAATTTGTTATTTGCAGTTGTATGAGATAATAACATTTAATAACTTTATGTAGTGTTCTTCTCCTTGCAGTGTGCTTCACAGACTTGCATGTGGATATGAAAAACAAAATGAGTATAATAATAAAGTTGTTATTGTTATTTTCCAACATTTCACATAAAGAATTTACATTAATTTGTGAAATGTTGAATGTTCATTTGAAAATTCAGCTGTTTTTGGAGTAAGGTACAACACATGACTGGAATACAGCAACTGAAGGATATAACTTGTTCAAAAAAAACAAAAGGAATAAAAAGGGAGGTGGAGTCGCGCTATACGTTAAAAATATATATTCCTGCACAGAAACACAGGAAGATGAGCTTGGTAGCTCCACCAAGAGTATCTGGATTAAAATAAATGGGGCAAGTAATAAAAGGAATGTGGTGCTTGCTGTCTACTACCGACCACCCAACCAAGGAGAAGATAAATTTCTCCTATAGAAAGTAGAGGAAGCAACCAGAGGATCAGCTATCCTTGACTTGATTCTAACCAATAGAGATGATTTGGTGGATGAAGTGGCAGTTACAGGAACTCTGGGGGAAAGTGACCACATCATACTTGAATTCTTGATTTTAACAAGCAAAAGCTGAGAGTAGTCATACGCACACCCTGGATTGCAGGAAAGCTGAATTGAATAAACTCAGAACAATTGTAAGTACAGTTCCATGGCAAGCCACCCTAATGAGAAAAGGAGTCCAAGATGGGTGGGAGTTTCTAAAAAAGGAAATCCTAAAAGTGCAATGGCAAGCAATTCCAACAAGAAAAAAAGGGGGGAAACAGCAGAAGAAGCCAGTGTGGCTTCACAAAAAGCTTAGGGCTGACCTGAAAACAAAAAAGGACACCTATAGGAAGTGGAAAGAAGGCCAGGTCACAAAGGAAGAGGACAGGCAGGTATCACGGAATTGCTGGGATGGTGTCAGGAAGGCTAAAGCTGAGAATGAGCTGAGGTTAGCGAGAGATGCTAAAGAAACAAAAAAGCTTTCTTCAGGTACGTCCATAGTAAAAGACAGAGAAAAGAAATGGTGGCACAACTACTCAATGAGGATGGCAAAACGATAACAGATGAGAAAGAAAAGGCAGAAGTGTTCAATTCCTACTTTGGCTCAGTCTTCTCCCAAAAAAGGGTCTATGACCCTCCTGGGAAACATGAAGTAGAAGGGGCAGGATTGGAGCTTGAGATTGATAGACAAAAACGGTGTCGTGTTCAGGTTGGGACTCAGGAACCAGACCACTTGGTGCAAGCAATTCAGTTTTTATTAAAGTAATATCCAAACAAAGGCTACTCCGTCTCATGAATTGGAACAGCAAAACATAACCTGCAACATGGAAGAGAGTTGACAGAGCAAGGGACCAGTATTCCCACTGTCCCTTAAGAAGGGGGCAATCGAGCGCGAATTCTCTCACTCCGCCTCAGTGTGCTTTCATCCACCGCCCGCCTCTGCTCCCCCTTCTTTTGCTGCCTCTTTTGCTGTCGCCTTGTACGTGGAGAAGGGGGAGCCACTGCCTCCTCCCCTTCTGAGGAATCTAACTCAGGTATGGGGGAAAGCGGGGGGGCAATGCTTAAAGCATCTGACTGTTAATTCTGGCTTTTCCCTGGATCAGGAGGAGGTTGAATTCCCCCTTGCCCTCCCTCCTTCTCTAACTCTTCTGAGAGAAGAGGGGGAGGAGGCGTGGGAAGCTCACAGGGAGAATCTGTGCCTGTTGGAGCTTCAAGGCCTTCAGTCCCAGACAGCTCTATCTCGGAGATTCCCTCCCCCTCTTCTGTGCCTTCTTCACACAGCTCTGGCCAAATGACCCCCTCCCTTTCCTCATCTTCTGAAACATTAGGGTCCCAATCCTGCATCCTGACAAACGGTCAAGGAATACCTTATCACTTTGAACGAGTTCAAAGCAGCAGGGGCCGATAAACTGCATCCTAGAGGGATGGACTCTCAGAACCGCTGTCTATTATCTTTGCAAAATCATGGAAGACTGGTAAAGTGCCGGATGACTGAAGGAGAGCTAATGTTATCCCCATCTTCAAAAACAGCAAAAAGGAGGAACTGGGGAACTACAGTTCCTTACATCAATCCCTGGAAAAATTGTGGAGCAGATTATAAAGCAGTCAAACTGTAAGCACCTTGAAAACAATACAGTGATTACTAGAAGCCAACATGGATTTATGAAGAACAAATCCTGCCAAACAAATCTTATCTCGTTTTTTGATTAGGTAACTTCCCTTGTAGACTGTGGGAATGCTGTGGACGTAATATATCTCGACTTCAGCAAAGCTTTTGACAAAGTGCCCCTGATTAGCAAGCTACCTAATGTGGGCTGGATGAAACAACTATCAGGTGGATCCACAGTTGGCTCCAGAATTGTACTCAAAGAGTGCTTCTCAATGGTTCCTTCTCAAACTGGGTGAAACAAGTGGGGTACCACAGGGCTCAGTCCTGGGCCCAGTGCTCTTCAACATTTTTATTAACAACTTGGATGAGGAGGTACAGAGCATGCTTATCAAATTTCCAGATGATACAAATTGGGGGGCCCAGCTAATACTGTGGAAGACAGAAACAAAATTCAACGGGACCTTGATAGGCTGGAGATTTGGGCTGAAAACAACAGAATGAAATTCAACAGGGATAAATGCAAACTTCTACACAAGCTGAATATGAGCCAACAATGTGATGTGGCTGTAAAAAAGGCAAACACTATATTAGGCTGCATTAACAGAAGTATAGTTTCCAAATTGCATGAAGTATTAGTTCCCCTCTATTCAGCACTGGTTAGGCCTCATCTTCAGTACTGCATCCAATTCTGGTCTCCGCACTTCAAGAAGGATGCAGACAATCTGAAACAGGTTCAGAGGAGGGCAACAAGGATGATCAGGGGGCTGGAATCAAAGCCCTATGAGGAGAGACTGAAAGAACTGGGCATGTTTAGCCTTGAAAAGAGAAGATTGAGGGGAGATATGATGGCACTCTTCAAGTACATGAAAGGTTGTCACACAGAGGAGGGCTGGGATCTCTTCTCAATCGTCCCAGAGTGCAGGACACGGAATAATGGGCTCAAGTTGCAGGAACCCAGACTTTGACTGAATATCAGGAAAAACTTCCTAACTGTTAGAGCCGTACGACAATGGAACCAATTACCTAGAGAGGTAGTGGGCTCTCCGACACTGGAGGCATTCAAGAGGCAGCTGGACTGCCATCTGTTGGAATGCTTTGATTTGGATTCCTGCATAGAGCAGGGGGTTAGACTTGATGACCTTATAGGCCCCTTCCAATTCTACTATTCTAAGATTCTTATGATCATGTCTTGCTCCAAATTTTGTGTTTGAGAGTATAGCAATGTTTGCCAAAATCTATTTAACTGGTGTTTAGGCCTACTGTGTGTTACGATAATAACTGTTTTAAGTAACAAATAAAGAGGTTTATATTTCAGTAACATTTTACTTATTTTGCTCCTTGATCTAGAAATTAGATCAAGGATCTTGATCTGAAATTCACCTATACCTAAGAATATGCACCTACACCTAAGAAAAAGAAACCAAATGAACAGTTATAAGATGGGGGATACTTGGCTCAGCAATACGACATGCAAGAAGGATCTTGGAATTGTTGTTGGGCACAAGTTGAACATGAGCCAACAGTGTGATGTGGCTGCAAAAGAAAGGCAAATGCTATTTTAAGCTGCATTAACAGAAGTATAGTTTCCAAATTGCATGAAGTATTGTTATGTGCCTCCAAGTCGACTACGACTTATGGCGACCCTATGAATCAGTGACCTCCAAGAGCATCCGTCATGAACCACCCTGTTCAGATCTTGTAAGTTCAGGTCTGTGGCTTCCTTTATGGAATCAATCCATCTCTTGTTTGGCCTTCCCCTTTTTCTACTCCCTTCTGTTTTTCCCAGCATTATTATCTTTTCTAATAAATCATGTCTTCTCATGATGTGTCCAAAGTATGATAACCTCAGTTTCATCATTTTAGCTTCTAGTGATAGTTCTGGTTTAATTTGTTCTAACACCCAATTATTTGTCTTTTTCACAGTCCATGGTGTGTGCAAAGCTCTCCTCCAGCACCACATTTCAAATGAGTTGATTTTTCTCGTATCCGCTTTTTTCACTGTCCATCTTTCACATCCATACATAGAGATTGGGAATACCATGGTCTGAATGATCCTGATTTTGGATATGTTAAAGTACATATCACTGCTAAACTGTATATTAGTATTCTATACCCAACATCAAAATTCACTTTCACTGCTGGTTAAGACAATGATTTGGTAAACGTTGAAGATAAACACCTTTGTATACATAAACAATTAATCCAAGGGTGTTTTTAGCCATATCAGTATGATTGTATTCAAAATTCACAAGTCGTGACAGTTGTCTAAGAAACTGGCAGCTCCATTTAGTCATTTAAAACATATTCTACCTTTTATCAAAGAATTCAAGGAGATTTACAAAAATTAAAACAATAAATACACTCAAAACGACCAGCAGATCAGGCACACTTAAAAATTCAGTTTAAAATATCTAAGATAATTAAAATGTTTTAAATTGCTTGGGTGAATAAAAATGTTTTCGCACAATGTCTAAAAATCAGCAAAGATGTTGCTAGGTGTACTTCCTTAGGGCATTCCCTAGCTCTGGTGCTACTACCAAAATAAAAGGCCTCTCCTTTGTTGTAACAAACCTCACCTCTGATGGAGGTGGTATTTAGAGAAGGGCTGGTTTGTATGGGAGTTTATAGAACCACCACCCAGAATCAAAAGAGCCCCTAGTTTTGCCAGGCATTGTTTATTTCACCTCAGTCACTCTGGTTCACCCACTGGAACTACAGTAGTCCTATCCTTCCTCTTTAACAACTGCATGGAAACTAAACATGTAGCAGGTGCCATCTTCTCACCACACCACATGCCCCTAATAATCTTGTGAGCATGTATCCATTAGAAGTACACAGAGCCTCTGTCAGGATAAGAAGGCAAGTGGCAACAGAGCAGGTTGATCTCTAGGGTTGCAGTTTCATAATGTAAGAAAATTGCTCTGCTAGATTAACACAATGGCCAATTTAGGGTGAAGACAGATGCAACTAGTGCGGTGGAAGTGGTCTGAGCACAATTTGCTGCGAATGCATTTCATTCCAAAGCATGTGTACAAATGGTTTCCACCACACTTTGACTTTTCAGATAAAAAAGTGGCCTGTAGCAATTAGTATTCAACACAAAATGCAGCTGACAGGTGTTAAGCATGAATGGAAATGAGACACAGGCCCTACCCTCACACTTGCAGTTTAAAAGACAAGACACACAAGAGGGAGGGTAGAAGTAGAAGAGTGAGATCTGTTTGACAATGTCAGAACAAACAGACATCAAAGGCATTATCATCCCCATTCTCTCGAATAGCAACCTCCAGTGGTTTAGCACCTATAGGTTTGAAACCAAAATGGGTCCACCTAAAAACTAAAGTAGTGGTTTCTACGTGCTTGGAGGATTCCACCAAGAAGTATATAAGCTTGTAAATGAAAAGAAAAATATTTTAACACACATACCACCAAAATGTGAGCAAATCAGACTTCACTAAAATTGCAAAGTAAATCTAACATATTTAAAGTGACTATCTGAACTATAACAACTGTTTTAATACTGTTGCTTCATCCCTACAAAAACAAGATTAGCACAGCACATGTCTTGTTTCTGTTATTTCGGCTGATTGCAGGTGTTGCCACCACTCACCATATGCTCAGAGGCACACGTTACCAAATTCTTCCAAGCTACACAGGGAGTGGATTGGACTGTGAAAGACCAACCCAAATTGTGTGTGCATTTTGACAAATTTGTAGGGCAGTACAATATCTCAGAGAGGAGGTCTGGTCTCCTGCTCCCCTGGTGCATTCACTATAGCCACCCAATTTCCCTGCTTTTTAAACTTTGATAGAAATATCTGTTGGCTATAGGTACGCTCTTAAACCACAAGGTTTTTTGCTTATTAGTAAATTGCTTTTTAATCTGGGAGGTAAGAAATGGGATCCTGTGCAAGTATGCTGAGAATTGATCATTTGCATGCTTATTGAGTTCAGTGAGATATACTCCCCTGCAATCATGCTTAGGATAGATGAAACTGACCACAGGGGATGGGGAGGGGAAGAGGAGAGCAGGCAGGAGGGGGAGGAGAAGGGGAGGTTTGATAATTTGCATGTTTATTAAGTTCAGTGGGATTTACTTTGGTGCAATCATGCTTAGGATAGGGTAAAACTGACCATGGGGAGGGAGGCCTGGAGTGGGCAGGGGAGGAGGAAGAAGGAAGAGGGGAGGGGAAAGACAGGTCTGATCATTTGTATGTTCAGTGGGATTTACGTCTGTTCAATCAGGGCTAGGGTAGGTAAAACTAACCATGGGAGAGGAGGAGGGGGAGGGGAGAGTAGAGGGAAGGAAGAAGGGGAGAGGGAAGCAGGAAAGGGAGGGGGAAGGATTGGAAGGGGAGGGGGAGGGGTGAAGGAAGGTCGAGGGAAGGGGCAAAAGGGAGGTGATGGAAGGGAGGAGGAGGAGGGGAGGGCAGGTTTGATCATTTGCATGCTTATTTTCAATGGTTTTTACTCCTGTGCAATCATGCATGAAAATGAAATGGACTGCCTTCAAGTCGAGTCCGACTTATGGCAACCCTATAAATAGGATTTTCATGGTAAGTGGTATTCAGAGGGGGTTTACCATTGCCTTCCTCTGAGCCTGAGAGGCAGTGACTGGCCCAAGGTCACCCAGTGAGCTTCATGACTGCGTGGGGATTCAAACCCTGGTCTCCCAGGTTGTAGTCCTAGGATAGGTAAAACTGACTGTGGGGGAGGAGGAGGAGGAGGGTGGAGGGGAGGGGAAGGAGGAGGAGAGGGTTGGAGGGTTGGAAGGGGGATGGGGCAGGGGAAGGAAGGAGCAAGAGGGAGGGAATAGGAGGGAGGGGAGGACAGGTTTGATCATTTACTTTTTCAGTGGGATTTACTCCTGTGCAGTCATGCTTAAGATAGGTGAAACTGGCCTGGGGGAGGGGCAGGGGAGGAGGTGGTCATGAAGGGGGAGGGGCAGAGGGAAAGCCCCTTACCTTTCCAAAAGGAAAACATTGTGAATAGTATCAATCTTTTTCAGGGTTTCCCCCAAGTTTTTATTCTACAGCAAACACATGTAGCCTCCCACCCAAATTTAAACCAAAGCTGTCCCTGGCCACATCCACACCAGGCCTTATTTCACTTGAGACAGTTATGGTTTCTCCCAAAGAATCCGGGGAAGTGTAGTTAGTGAAGGGTGCTGAGCGTTTGGGCAATACAATATCCCAGAGAGGAGGTTAGGTCTTCTGCTCCCCTGAGGCATTCATTATAGCTGCCAAATTCTCCTGCTTCTTAAAGTTTGATAGAAATACCTGTTGGCTATAGGTACATTCTTAAACCGCAAGGGTTTTTTTGCCTATTAATAAATATTCTTTCTGGTCTGAAGTTGTTGTCTGTATTAATTTTGCACTGGCAAAATCTGATATTTGCAGATGTTCATTTACCTTTAAATTATATTCTTGTAGTATGGATGTTAAAGCAGGACAATAAAAGTGGACTTTGCAAGCTCTTATGGTTACTAAGAGACTTATACTTCAAACATGGAAGGATAAGTCCCCACCATTTATTACTGAAGACTTCACTGCCCTGGCTACATTTTAACATATTTCATACGGAAATGAATTTCAAGTGGATACTTCTTTGGACATCTGGAGGGTTTATGTCAATTTATGTGCTTAACTCACGATGCATGTACTGCTGGGTACTGTATCCATAGTGTACACTGATGCTGGTTTATTGTTATTATTTGCATTCATATATTTGTCTTAATTTTTTAAATTTTTTGTCTCTTCAGCATTTTTTCTTGTTTTTTCTTTGTTTTGTTTCTTTCCTTTCATTGTTAAATTTGCAGCTATTCAACAGTGTGGGGGGGAGGGAAAGTCAGAGGGACTCTGTGAATGCACAGAGATGCTTCTCTTTGTTATGTATTATTACTCTGTTAAAAAAAAAAAAGCTTGCAGCCAAAGATAGGAACTGTGAGGCTACAGGACTAACAGTGTAAGAGATTATTTTCTGTTTGCAACACAAAGGTTAATGAGTTTTTCATTATGTAGACATGTACATTATATGCATTGTGGAGATAACCATAATTATGGTCAGAAACAATTGTTTCCCGTTTGATCTGTTCATGTTTTATATTTGGGGTAGATTTGGTTAAATTTATGGCTCAAATATACTGTGATGCTTTGTTGTTCCAATCCTTTGTTGAATGTGCCCCCCCTTCAATTTCTGTAATGTGAACTTGCAAGTGATTAGTATATACAGTATATACCAATTGGTACCCAACACAGACTACACCCATCAACAAATCCTTTGCTAAATGTGATTCTAAGTAGCACCACAATTTGGCACTTGAGCCCTTTCCATCACCCCAGCATCCAAGTCTTAATAGCAACCAGGAGAGTGTGCCTTTCTGTATCCCTTCCTCTTCTTTCTGTGATACAAGGCAGGGGAAGAAAAAAAGAGGAACTGTATAAAAATGTTAATTTATTAATCATTGCCTATATAGCAGTTCATCTGAAATGCTGTTGCTATGCCAACACCCTGGGAGTTTATTTTCTTAACCCAAGTGAGGAGCTCCCAGTCTCATGGCCCCCTGCTGTGTCATTTGAATATGGTGCTGCTACTGCCACAGTATCTATTTTAAGGGGAGGGAGGGAAGGAGGCTAAACCACCAAAGCAGTCAAATGCAAAACAGTAAGAGGCCTTGCTCAATACGACTTAGTAAAAATGACACAAATTAATATACTCTACTTAAACCAGACTAAGATTAATGGTTCTCTATCAGAGCTGCTTAGTCCAACTGTCACTCGGCAAGCACGCTTCCGACAAAATCAACACTAATCAACATTTATTCCTCTCTTGCCCTTGGGTCCGAGGACCGACAGCGAGCTGTGGCATTCTCCCGCTTGTCTTGCCACGCTTTTCACCCTCTATCCAGCTTTGCCATATATCACCTTCTGTGCTGTGCTTCCCATGTATGGATCCACACACTCAGCTATCAGACAATATTAGAGGCATGATAGATTTTCTGTTTTAATTTACATCTATTATATTACAACATAACAGTTCTTCATTCAGGGGAGGATAGTGTCTCCTATAGATGGCCTCAACCGGAGGATTTTTGCATTAGCTTATTAGGGCTGGTTAGAATATGCTTTCAAATAGACTCCCTCTTTTGTACTCTCTCTCACTCTTCTTGCATGATGAGTGAGGAAGCTTTGCTGCTCCTATCCAAGAGTGCTAGCCTTGGACTGTGCTTTGTTTTCTCTGTGAAGCTGGAAGTTACTCTTGTGCTGCCTTTTAAAGGACCAATGGGCACAATGCACAGGAACCTTACTTATACAGACCCTGCTGAAATAAATGTGACATGCACAAGAGCACCTATTAACAGGGAAGTTAATTTCAAAGGGTTGTGTACAGGTGACGTTCCTGAGGCCCACTCATCACTATATTTATTGAGATTCATAACTCACACAATACAATTTATTTTTTTTAAAATGGGTTTTTTCATTCAGTAGGGCTTGCCATATATTAGGAGTGGAAGTGTGTGTTGTCAATCCTTCTCTTCTGTCCACTTGCTCTCCTACCCAAGATAGCCACCCTCCAAATTCTAGACAGCACACATTTGCTGCTGTTGTGAAGTTTTCTTTCTGATATCTGCTGGAGGCCCTGACAAGGCTAGATATTGACAGCCCTTATTTAACAGGTGTCTTTTGAATCTGAATAGATAAGAGGAGCCAGGAGAAGGGAAGGATCCTACTCCCTGCAGCTACATTTTATAGATGCACAATAGTGGCCAAGAATTAGTTTGCACTGCAGTTTTCAAATAGTTTGCTGATGCTAGGCTTATCTGTCCCACCCCTATTTCTAAGATTTATGCATGACTGCCAGTAGTTCATTCTTAAATTGGTGGTGAAAGTTCAGACAATTGGTTGTTATTACACACGTGTTGCAGAATATATTGAAAAGGGCTGCCTTCTTCATATGAGCGTATGGGTGGCCAACAACTTTATTCTTCTTCTGCGGCCTGGCTTTAGGTCCCTTCACTGGCAAAAATACAGTTGGCAAGCAGTTGAGACCCTTTCAGTTGGGCATGGAACAGCGGTTCTGAGAGTTCTTCAGCCAGTTCCTCCAATACTCTAGGATGCAGTTTGTTGGCCCCTGCTGCTTTGAACTCGTTCAAAGTGATAAGGTATTCCTTGACTGTTTTTGTCTGTCAATCTCAAGCTCCAATCCTGCCCCTTCTACTTCATGTTTCCCAGGAGGGTCATAGACCCTTTTTGCCATTGCGTTTTTAGGATTTCCCACCCATCTTGGACTCCTTTTCTCATTAGGGTCGCTTGCCATGGAACTGTACTTACAATTGTTCTGACTTTATTCAATTCAGCTTTCCTGAAGTCCAGGGTGCGTGTATGGCTACTCTCAGCTTTTGCTTCTGTTAAAAACAAGAATTCAAGTATGATGTGGTCTCTTTCCCTCAGAGTTCCCATAACTGCCACTTCATCCACCAAATCATCTCTATTGGCTAGAATCAAGTCCAGAATAGCTGATCTCTGCTTGCTTCCTCCACTTTCTATAGGAGAAATTTATCTCCAACACAAGTCAGAAATTTCTTGGAGTGGCCGTGTTAGGCAGAATTTGTCTCCCAACAGATATTGGGATAATTGAAGTCCCCATTACTACTACATCATGCCTCCTTGAAACGCTGGCAATTTGCTTTTCAAAAGTTACATTCTCATCTTCTCCTTGATGGGGTGGTCGGTAGTAGACAGCTAGCACCATATTCCTTTTATTACTTGCCGCATTAATTTGAATCCAGATGCTGTAGAGCTACCAAGCTCATCTTCCTGTATTTCTGTGCAGGAATATATATTTTTAACATACAGCGTGACTCCACCTCCCTTTTTATTCCTTCTGTTCTTTTTGAACAAGTTATATCCTTCAACTGCTGTATTCCAGTCATGGGAGTCATCCCACCAAGTTTCAGTTATACCTATCAAGTTGTAATTACCCTCCTATATGAAGAGTTTAAGTTCGTCCTGCTTGTTTCCTATCCTCTGCGCATTAGTATACAGACATCGAAGACCATGTGATTTATGGCTTGGCTTCCTTACTACATTTTTCTGAGGACTGTTACTGGACCCTATTTGAGCCGATCTCTCTGTTCCCATTCCTATGCACAAGCCTTCATTAGTCGTTACCACCAAGTATATGTCTCCCTCCCTCTTAGGATTCAGTTTAAAGCCCTCCTGATGAACTTCTCCATGCTGTGGCCAGACACATTCTTCCCAGTCCTTGTGAGATGCAGCCCATCATTTACCAGGAGTCCATCTTCCAAGAACCATAGCCTGTTGTCCCAGAATCCAAAACTCTCACATTGGCACCACCTTCATAGCCATTCATTCACACAGAGTATTTTTCTTTCCCTTTCTACTCCTCTTCTGGAAGGATGGATGAAAAAACTATCTGGGCCTCAAAGTTCTTGAGTTTCCGTTCCAAATCTTGAAAGTCTGATATGATTTCTTCATAGCTCTGTTTGGCAGTATCATTTGTTCCACACGGATGAGGAGAAAGGGATACCTGTCGGTGGGCTTGATGAGTGATGGCAACCCTTCCGTCACATCTCTAATCCATCCTCCTGGTAGACAGCATACCTGGCGAGTCAACTGATCATCTCAGCATACTTGGGTTTCGATCCCACGCAGTAGGGAGTCTCCCACTACTAGTACTCTTCTCTTCTTCTTGTTGTGGGGCGTGGTTTCATTCCCCCTACTTGATTCAGCTTCAGCCTTTTGCTCATTGTCGCATGGGGTCTCCTGTACTTCTTCCACCACAGGCTGTCCTCCAGTCTCATCCTTGAGTGGTTGAAAGTGGTTCCATAGTTGCACTGGTGAAGGTGTTTCTAGCTCTTCTGCTCCTGTCACCCTTTCCCATGGAGTTTCCTCCACTTCGTTGTTCGTTGTTCCTCCACTTCTCTTTGCTGCTGTTGTTCCAACATTCTGTCTAAGAACTCTTGTTGCACATGTACACCATGTTGTTCTCAGGCAAGAAAACAAACATGGCACACACCTTGCAGGACACAACCACTGGAGTATCCTTCCCATTCATACTCTCTTCTACCTTTTGTTTCTTTCTATTATTTATTTATTTGATTCAATTTCTATACCGCCCATAGCAAGCTCTCTGGGCGGTGCACATCAAGTAAAAACACAGCAAATACAATTTAAAACAACCTGGTCATCAGATTACAATTTAACTGTCTGTTAGAACATTAAGTACAAAATACTAAAATATTAAAAATGTTAAAAAAATGTTAACATGTTAAAATGCCTGGGCAAAGAGGAAGGTTTTCACCTGGCGCCGAAAGGATAGTATTGTAGGCGCCAGGTGAACCTCGTCAGGAAGGGTGTTCCAAAGTTCGGGGGCCGCCACCGAGAAGGCCCTCTTTCTTGTAATCGCCTTCCGGGCGTCTCTATAAGTAGGCACCCGGAGGAGGGCCTTCGCTGTTGAGCGCAGTGTACGGGTAGGTTCATATCGGGAGAGACGTTTCATCATGTATTGCGGGCCCATGCCGTGTAAGGCTTTATAGGTTAAAACCAGCACTTTGAATCGGGCCCAGAAACATATGGGCAGCTAGTGCAAGCGGGCCAGAATCGGTGTTATGTGCTCCGACCACTTGGTCCCAGTTATTAATCTGTCCGCTGCATTCTGCACGAGCTGCAGTTTCCGAACCGTCTTCAAGGGCAGCCCCACGTATAGTGCATTGCAATAGTCCAATTTCGAGGTTACCAGAGCATGAACAACTGAAGTAAGATGTTCCCTGTCCAGATATGGGCGTAGCTGGGCCACCAGCCTAAGTTGGTAAAAAGCACTCCGTGCCACCGAGGCCACCTGCGCCTCAAGTGACAAGGACGGGTCCAAAAGGACTCCCAAGCTGCGCACCTGCTCCTTCAGGGGGAGTGTAACCTCATCCAGAACAGGTCGAACATCCATCATCTGGTCAGGGGATCCATTCACTAACAGCATCTCAGTCTTGTCTGGATTGAGCTTCAATTTGTTCGCTCTCATCCAGTCCATTATCGCGGCCAAGCATCGGTTTAGCACCTTGACGGCCTCACCTGAAGAAGATGAAAAGGAGAAGTAGAGCTGCGTATCATCAGCGTACTGATGCGAACGCACTCCAAAACTCCTGATGACAGCACCCAGCGGCTTCATATAGATGTTAAAGAGCATGGGGGACAGAACTGATCCCTGCAGAACTCCATATTGGAGCGCACAGGGTGTCGAGTAGTGCTCCCCAAGCACTACTTTCTGGAGACGACCTGCTAGATAGGAGCAGAACCACTGCCAAGCAGTACCTCCAACTCCCAAATCCGCAAGCCTCTCCAGAAGGATACCATGGTCGATCGTATCTAAAGCCGCTGAGAGATCAAGGAGAATCAACAGGGTTACACTCCCTCTGTCTTTCTCCCGACAAAGGTCATCATACAGGGCGACCAAGGCCGTCTCCGTTCCAAAACCGGGCCGGAAAATCGATTGAAATGGATCCAGATAATCAGTCTCATCCAAGAGAGCCTGGAGCTGGGATGCAACCACCCTTTCCAGAACCTTGCCCAGGAATGGCACATTTGCTACCGGCCTGTAGTTATTCAAATTTTCAGGGTCCAGGGAAGATTTCTTCAAAAGTGGTCTCACCACCGCCACCTTAAGACAGTTCAGGACCACCCCCTCACATAGAGAGGCATTAATCACTTCCCTGGCCCAGCCAGCAGTGCCATCCCTGCTAGCTTTTATTAGCCAAGAGGGGCAAGGATCTAATACAGAGGAGGTTGCACGCACCTGTCCAAGCACCTTGTCCATGTCCTCAAGCTGCACCGATTGAAACTCATCCAACAAAACATGACCAGACTGTGCTCTGGAGACCTCATTTGGTTCAATTGCTGTAACATTAGAGTCTAACTCCTGACGGATGCAAGAGATTTTATTCTGGAAGTGCTTGGTAAATTCGTCACAGTGTGCTTCTTTCTAACTACTTGTTTTGGAGTGGCCTGTGCTTTGTCCTGTCCTACGTCAGGGTAAACTTGAGAGTCCCACTGGTATGCGGTGCACTGTACAAGAAGAATTAGTAATTTTTTTAAAACACATTTTTAGGGACCTCCCCTGTCAAATTCCTTTGTCAAACTCCTGTTTGCTCTCCGTGTTTGCTTGCTCTGTTCGCTTACTCTCTGAAAGCTGGCTTGCTTGTATCTCCTCTCCTGTGGACCAGCGGAGATAGCTCCCTCTGCTCTGCTCAGCTAGGAGTCAGGAAACAGAGTGAAAACAGAATGATGTTAGCATGGCATTTGCAAACAGTGTCTCTTGCATTTATTGCATACACAAGGAATGGGAAAATCATTAGGAAGATTTTATTCAGTGATCTGAGGCAACCATAAACCATCTTCCTCTGTGAAGCTGTACTGAGATGGGTTAAGGGCTATCACATCTTCAAGTATGTGGTACCATCAATAGCTCTGTTCTCTTTTTGAGAAAATGTGTAGTGGAGGATGTCTGGCAGCTTTGAAAAGTCAAGATGCTTCACTCAATAGTACTGTTGAATTCAACTCAATACTCAGTACTCAATAGTACTGTTGAATTCACCAATAGTACTGTCAACAGTGTTTGACTGAGTGGATCCAGGGTGTGGTCAACACATCATTGCGGGAGGGAGTGGTTTCAGCCACCTTGAAAGAGGTGGTGATCCAACCACTCCTGCAAAAGCCCACCCTGGACCCATTGGTTCGTGACAACTACCGTTTTAGGGAATGTGATTGAGAGGGTTGTGACACAGCAATTGCAGGTACTCTTTGATGAAACAGATTATCTTGACCCATCCCAGGCTGGGTTCAGGCCTGGTTATGGGACTGAATCGGCCTTGGTCAGTCTGATGGATGACCTTTATTGGGAGGAGGACAGGGGGAGTGCAACCCTGTTACTTGTACTTGATCTCTCAGCGGCTTTTGATACTATTGACCATGGTATCCTTCTGGGCCGACTTGGTGAGATGGGTACTGGAGGCAATGTTTTACAGTGGTTCTGATCCTATCTCCAATGTTGTTCTCAGAAAATAGACTTTCAGCCCCCTGGCAGTTGTGCTGTGGGGCGCCACAGGGTACCATCTTGTCCCCCATGCTGTTTAACATCTATGTGAAGTCCTTGGGAGTAGTCATCAGGAGATATGGGGTGAGGTGTCAGCAGTATGCTGATGATACCCAGCTCTATTTCTCCGTAACATGCCCTTGACCGCTGCCTGGACTCAGTGGTGGGCTGGCTGAGGGCCAATAAACTGAGTTGGAATCCTAGCAAGATGGAAGCAATGTGGGTTGAAGGTTCCCGAGTTCAGATAATTGGTCAGTTGCCTGCTTTGGATGGGGTTGTACTCCGTCTGAAAGAGCAGGTCTGTAGTCTGGGGGTGCTCCTGGATCCATCTTTGTTGCTAGAGGCCCAGGTGGCCTCCGTGGCTAGGAGTGCCTTTTACCAGCTTCGGCTGGTAAGACAGCTGCAGCCGTTTCTGGACCGGGATAGCCTGACCACTGTTGTGCACGCACTGGTAATCTCCAGGCTGGATTACTGCAATGCGCTCTATGTGGGGCTGCCCTTGAGATTGGTCCGGAAGCTGCAGCTGATGCAAAATGCTTGTATTACCGAAACCTAAATGACCAAGGTGTAGATCTTTCCCAGCTCTGCCCACCAGGTTTTGTGGCACTCCAACATCCTAGATCCAGGGGACGGGCAGGTGGGGTTGCAATTGTCTGCAGGAAATCTATCTCCCCTGTCAGGTACCCTGTCCCTAACACTTCCAGCTTTGAGTGTGTGTGCCTTGCGTTGGGTCAGGGAGACAGAGTGGGGATTCTGTTGGTGTACCATCCACTCTGCTGCCCAACAGTTTCCCTCCCTGAGCTGGTGGAGCTGATCTTGGCGTTGGTATTGCAGTTCCCCAGGTTGATGATCCTGGGTGACTTCAACATACATGCCGAGGTTAGACTCCCAGGTCCACCTCAGGATGTCATGGCTGCCATGACAACCATGGGGCTGTCTCTAATATCATCTGGACCAATGCATGTGGCAGGACACACACTTGATCTTGTGTTCTGTTCGGGACAAGAAGAAGGTGATCTGAGGGTGGAGGGATTCTTAGTGACTCCATTGTCATGGGCAGATCACCACCTGACAAGGTTTAGACTTTGTGCTCCTGGTAACCTTCGCAGGAGTGAAGGGCCGATTAAGATGGTCTGCCCCAGGAGATTCATGGATCCAGATGGTTTCCTGAATGCTCTGGGGGATATTCCCAGCATGGCTGGCAATACTGCCAAAGCCCTGGTCAATCTCTGGAATACGGAGGTGACCCAGGCAGTGGACACTATTGCTCCAAAGCACCCTCTCCCAGCAGGAAAGGCCCGTAATACACCTTGGTTTACTCAAACTTTGGGCCTGATGAAACGGCATGGACGACGGCTAGAGCGATGATGGAGAAAAACTCAGTCCATTTCTGATCAAACACAGGCTAGAGCTCATTTTTGAGCCTATCATGTGACGGTGATGGCAGCGAAGAAAGTGCACTTCTGTGCCACCATTGTGTCTGCTCAGTGTCGTCCGGCAATGCTTTTCCGGGTGGTCCAGGGTCATTTGGGCTCTGCCCCCACATTAGACTTTGAGCCCTCAGTAGCTCGCTGTGACATGTTTGCAAGGCACTTTGCAGATAAAATTGCTCGCATCCGGACAGACTTGGGCTCCTCATTAACTACAGTTGTGCCAGATGCCCCCGAAGCTTTCTCTGGTCATTTTTCTATGGATACTCTTCAGCTTGTAAAGCCTGAGGATGTGGACAGGACTCTGGGAGTAATAAGGGCCACTACGTGTTCTCTTGACCCTTGTCCATCCTATTTAATCAAATCTACCAGAGTGGGAGTGGTTGACTGGTCGGTATATTTAATTAACATCTCCCTAAGGGAAGGTTCTATGCCAGCATTGTTGAAGGAGGCTGTGATAAGGCCTTTGTTAAAGAAGCCTTCGTTAGACCCTGCGGATCTTAACAACTTCCACCCAGTCTCTAATCTCCCCTTTCTGGGCAAGGTGATTGAGAGGGTAGTGGCTGCTCAGCTCCAGGTTTTCCTGGATGAATCGGACTATCTAGACCCTTTTCAACTAGGCTTCAGGCCTGGTCATGGGACAGACTGCCTTGGTCACCCAGCCTGATGACCTGTGCTGGGCATCAGACAGGGGGAATGCATCCCTGTTGGTGCTGCTGGACCTCTCGGCAGCCTTTGATACGATCGACCATGGTATCCTTCTGAGCCGTCTAGCTGGGATGGGATTGGGAGGCACTGTTTTACAGTGGCTCCGGTCCTACCTGACAGACAGGACCCAGAAAGTGGTGCTGGGAGACTACTGCTCAATCCCCTGGCCGTTGGCCTACGGGGTACCTCAGGGTTCCATTCTGTCTCCCATGCTCTTTAACATTTATATGAAACCGCTGGGAGAGGTCATCAGGAGATTTGGAGTACAATGTCATCAATATGCTGATGACACTCAGCTCCATCTCTCCCTACCACCTGATCACAGGGAGGCAGGACTCATCCTAAACTGGTGCCTGGAGGGTGTGAAGGGCTGGATGTGGGCTAACAAACTGAAACTTAATCCAGACAAGACTGAAGTGTTGCTGGTCAAGGGGAAAACTGCACCAGGGATGGGGTCGCAACCTATTCTGGATGGGGTTGCACTCCCCTTGAAGGAGCAGGTCCACAGTCTGGGAGTCCTCCTGGATCCTGGCCTGCTGCTTGAATATCAGGTGGCTGCGGTAGCCAGGAGTGCTTTTGGCCAACTCAAACTGGTCTACCAGCTGCATCCGTTCCTGGAAGAAGTTGACTTGGCCACAGTGACACATGCATTGGTGAGATCGAGGCTTGATTACTGTAACACACTATATGGGGCTGCCTTTGAAAACTGTTCGGAAATTGCAGTTGGTTCAAAATGCAGCAGCCAGAATGTTAACTGGAGCACGGCGCAGGGAGCATATCACTCCTGTGCTTTATCAACTCCACTGGCTCCCAAATTGTTTCCGGGCCTTATTCAAAGTGCTGGTTCCAACCTTTAAAGCCCTAAACGGCCTTAGACCAATATATCTGAGGGACCGCTTAAGCCCATATGTACCTGCCCGGGATTTTAGATCATCTGCCGCTGGTCTCCTCTGCATGCCTGGAATAAAAGATTAAAAGATGTTAGACTGACAGGCACGCGGGAGAGAGCTTTTTCAGCTGTGGCCCCCAAGCTTTGGAATACCCTACCCCAAGAAGTCCGCTCTGCTTCCTCCCGGTTGGTTTTCCGGAGACTTCTGAAAACTATCTTGTTCCGGAGAGCCTTTGGGAGGGACTGAAGGTAGAGCCTGACACTGATTTTATGCCTTCTATGTTAAATTTTTCCTTTGTAGTCCCTTTAGTACCACCCCCTATATGTGTGTGTATATATATTAATTGTATTTTATGTATTTCAATTTATTTTAATGTTTTTGTGATTTTACTGTTTACAATTTTATTATGTTTGATTTTATTTATGTAAGCCATCTTGAGTGCCTTATTATAGGGTAGAAGGGCGGGGAAAATATTGTAAATAAATAAATAAATGAAATGTGCCAGCGAGACTGCTCACTGGGGCAGGGTATCGCCAACATGTCACCCAGCTGCTGAAAGAATTGCACTGGCTGCCCATTTGTTACCGGGGCAAGTTCACGTTTCTAGTTTTGGTGTACAAAGCCCTATACAGCTTGGGACCAGGATACCTGAAAGACCATCTGATCCCTTATATACCCAGTTGATCACTGTGCTCTGCTGGTGAGGGCCTCCTCTTATCAGGTCTGTTCCGCACAACATAGGAAACGGACCTTTAGCGTGGCGTGACCTACCCTGTGGAATTCCCTCACCTTAAATATTAGACAGGCGCCATCTCTGTTATTTTTTTGGGACCTATTGAAGACTTTCCCCTTTCAACAAGCCTTTTAAGTTGTGACCTATCCCAGTCTGCATCTGTGCTGGAATTGCTTTTTAATATGTTCTTAAACTTTCTTTTTAAAAATATTTTTAATCTTAGAATATGTTTTGATAACTGTTTTTAAGTAAGGTTTTTGAAGATGTTTTGTTTTAATGTGTTTTAAAGTTTGTTTTGATGTTTTAATGTTTTTGGTGCTTTTGTTGGCTGCCCTGGCGTCCTGCTGGGAGGAAGGGTGGGATATCATCATCATCATCATAGTAATAATAATAGTCATTAATTGCAGAGAAATTTGGTGATATAATTCTTACAAGAAATGATTCTGTAGCCTGTAGCATAGGGTCAGATGCTAGGGTTCATTAGGAAAAGTACTGAAAATAAAACTGCCGATATCTTAATGCTGTTGTATAAATCTATGGTGTGGCTGCGTTTGGAATACTGTGTACAGTTCTGGTCACCTCACCTCAAAACGGATATTGTAGAGTTGAAAAAGGTTCAGAAAAGGGTAACCAAAATGATCAAGGGGATGGAGCAACTCCCCTATGATGAAAGGTTGCAGCATTTGGGGCTTTTTAGTTTAGAGAAAAGGCGAGTCAGAGGCAACGTGACAGAAGTCTGTAAAATTATGCAGAAAGTGGATAGAGAAAAGGTTTTCTCTCTCTCTCATAACATAGAATTCGTGGACATTCAATGAAGCTGAATGTTGGAAGATTCAGGACAGACAAAAAAAGTCCTTATTCACACAGGACATAGTTCAACTATGGAGTTCGCTCCCACAGGAAGCAGTGATGGCCACCAACTTGGATGGCTTTAAAAGAGGATTAGACATTCATGGAGGACAAGGCTATCCATGGCTGTTAGCCATGATGTCTGTGCTCTACCACCATAGTCAGAGGCAATATGCTTTTGAAAAGTAGTTGCCAGAAGCTGCAAGAGTGGAGAGTGCTCTTGCATTAAGCTCCTGCTTATAGCTTCCCCTGAGCATCTGGTTGGCTACTGGGAGAACAGGATGCTGGACTAGATGGGCCTCTGGCCTCATCCAGCAGGTTCTTCATATGTTCTTAATTCTTCCTTCCTGAACATCATCAGACAGTGTGGTGACTCTTTAGCACATTTAAGAGTGGTGTGCTTTGTACCCAATTTGCTTGTGGTATTGCACCCAGTTAAGGCATGTACTGCAGGCATGATTCCAATCACTAAAGTATGTCAGCTTTGAACTAATATGTAAATTGGAACAAATCTTGTCATGGTTCCTTTCCCACACAAAACCCACAGCTCAGTCTCCCCTTGATTCTTAAAGGCATTAATGTAGTACTAGAGTGAGCAAATGAATGCATCTGTGTCAGATTATGCCAAAACAATACTCTGAATGCCTGAATTCGTGGTAACATGATTAATATGAAAAAAGGTCTCAGATTTTTCAAGATCAGATATCAGATCAAGAGCCTCACTTATTTTGCCATTTGATAGGCATATACGCTTCTCCCTATCAAACCCAAGTCCTCCCACATAAAATGTCTTTCAGTTGTTTCCACTCCCTCAGAATGTAATCCACAAAGAATGTTTGCCCAAAATGTATTCATATTCTTTGGCAGAGGAGTTTCAATACCAGTTACGCTGAATTCATCAGGATCACATGCCATTCTTCTATGGTGCTCTGACGATTTAATACAGTAGGGCTCCGCTTCCCAGTGTTTCGCTAATGCGGAGGCTTTCCTCCCCTCTTTTAAAGCCAATTTTGCTGCTTTTGCAGCATTTTGCGGCATTTTCACGCAACACGCCCCATTAAAGTCAGTCAATGGGGTTTCGCTTTGCGATGATTTCCGCTTTATGGCGGGGGTCCGGAACAGAACTCGCCGTATGAGCGGGGCCCTACTGTACTACCATCTCTATACATCCAATACAATGTTGATTTTCAAGGATCCTCTTGACAAAGATCATTGAGCGAGTGGTGGCTAATCAGTTGTCGACACACTTGGATGAAACGGATTATTTGGATCCATACCAATCGGGTTTCAGGACTGGACATGGAACTGAAACAGCATTGGTCGCTCTAGTTGATGATATGAGGAGGGCATTAGATAGGGGAGAATTCACCTTTCTTGTCCTCCTCGATCTCTCAGCGGCTTTTGATACTGTCGACCACAGTATCCTTTTACATCGCCTGGAGGAATCGGGAATAGGAGGCACTGTACTACGGTGGTTCCATTCCTTTCTTTCCGACAGGCATCAACAGGTAGCATTGGGGGAGGAGGTTTCAGACCCTTGGCCTCTCAATTGTGGTGTGCCACAGGGCTCTATCCTCTCTCCCATGCTATTTAACATTTATATGAAGCCGCTGGGGACAATCATTAGGAGATTTGGGCTGCAGTGTCACCAATATGCGGATGACACTCAGCTCTATCTCTCGTTTAAATCTTCACCAGAGTCTGCTGTGGAGACCATGTCCAAGTGCCTGGAATCCGTGAGTGGATGGATGGGAAGGAACAGGCTGAAGTTGAATCCTGATAAGACTGAGGTGCTACTCGTGGGAGACAAGGGAAGGCTAGGACATGTTGACCTGGTGTTCGACGGGGTGAAATTGCCCCTGAAGGACCAGGTCCGCAGCCTTGGGGTTGTTCTTGATTCCAAGCTGTCCATGGAGGCTCAGATTTCGGCAGTGAGCCGGGCAGCTTGGTATCAATTACACCTCATACGTAGACTGCAGCCCTACCTTCCTGCTCATCAGCTCCCACTGGTGGTACATGCCCTGGTCACCTCTCGGTTGGATTACTGTAATGCGCTGTACGTGGGGTTACCCTTGAAAACGGTCCGGAAATTACAACTTATACAAAATGCTGCGGCTCGACTACTTACAAACTGTCGCCGCCGGGAACACATCACCCCAGTGTTGTTCGACCTACACTGGCTCCCAGTTATTTTCCGGGCCCAATTCAAGGTGTTGGTATTAATCCCTATATGGTCTCGGCCCAGTTTATCTGATGGAGCGCCTCCAGCGCCACCAACCATGCCGCCCAACAAGATCAGCCACACAGGACCTTCTCTCAATCCCGCCAACTAAAACAGCTAGGTTGGCGGGGACAAGAGAGAGGGCATTTTCAGTGGCGGCCCCCACTCTCTGGAACTCCCTCCCATATGACCTTCGGCATGCCCCTTCCCTGAATGTATTCCGCCAAGCTTTGAAGACCTGGCTCTTCAGACAGGCCTTTGGGACTTACGGGGAGGGTTAAATTTTTATGACCAATAGCCTACTACTCTGTACTGGAACTGTTTTATTGTTTTATTGTTATATTGTATTTTATGATGTATTTTATTATGATGTAATGTATTGTTGTTAAATTGTACGTCGCCTAGAGTGGCCATTGGCCAGATAGGCGACCCACAAATTAAATTATTATTATTATTATTAAAGACAGAAACCTGTGCGGTATCAAAATCAGGGATGTTTGATGACTTTGGAAAATGAGTCAGGAACCAGATAAGATCCATTTTTGATGTTGTTGTTCATACTTAATTTGCATTTATCATTGCAAAAGGAACAAATTCAGGTGAAACATCACCACGTACCTTGGCTTTTGACACTTTACAAGCTTTTAACACTTCAGGATATCACCAAATGTCCCCCCCCCTTTTTTTCCCAACGTTAAAGCTGTCAAGTGTGGTCACAGGAAAAATTTTAGGAGAGTATTCACTGTCCTGAAAGAAACTGTATCATGTGTCCCTCCAATGCTAGCAACAGTGTCTTGTTCCTCATCAAAGTTATCTATTGATGCACACAGTGGTTTGTTCTTTACAATAAGTGGTGCTAGTGGAATCCTGGGACCATCACTGAGAGCAACTATTCTGGATGCAAGGAAAAGCCCGCATGGCAGTCACAGAGGTCATAAAACATTTTCCTTGTTCTTACACCACAATCATAAACCCATATACAGCATTTCTCCACAGTTGTCAGGCCCAGGATGTGACTCAGGAACCAGACCAACGATTGTAGTTAATTCGTGTTTTATTAGGGTAATGTCCAAACAAAGACTGCGTTTTCTCATGAATCAATACAGGGATACAGGTCCTGCGGCATTGGGAGAAAGTTGACAGAGCAAGGTACTTCTTCCCGCCTGTTCTTTAAGAAGGGGCCAAACGGGCGCGCAATCTTTCGCTCCTCCTTAACTGCCCCTCAGGTACTGCCCGCCTTCCCCCCCTTCTCTCCTGTCTTTTCAGCTGTCTGCGTGTGCGCGGTGAGGGGGGAAGCATCACCCCCTCCTCTTCTGAAGTTTCCGATTCCAGGATGGGGGATAGGGGAGGGGCTGATGGTAAACTGCCTCCCCGCTTTTCGGCTGTGAGCAGCCCTCCCTCTTCCCCCTCTTGCTCTGAGCCTGAAAGAGGGGGAGGCGTGAGAATGTCCAGGGAGGGCTCAGGCTCCCCGTTGCTAAGCGACCTTATCACTGGCAGTTCCTCTGTTTCGTCTTCGCTCCAAAGGGGGGAAGTTCCTCCCCCTTCCCTCTGTCATCCATCCAAATACTCTTCTCCCAACTCTCCGGGATCCAGCTCCCCGGGATTGGGACCCCAGCTCTGCCTTCCGACAACAGTGTACAAAATTTTATTTCAAGACAGATACACAGGCATAATTTACTACTACTTTTTGAATATATTTATATTTGAATAAATCGTTGACTTTAGGCCAATAAGTGTTATTGAATGAAATTATTCAAATTGTTCTTAGGAACAAAGTTTATAATAACTGTCTTCCTGAAATCAATGGTTTCTGAAGAAAATGATTTATGAAGCAAGGAAGCATAGGGGCAGTTTTGTAGATTTGCAGCTATTTTGGAAAAGAAAAATGACGGGGTCAGGATGATGTGACCAAGCCAGAAAATATTCTATACTATCCAAGAATACATCCCAGAAGAGAAACTCTCTGTACGCACATTGGCCAACAGGCAGATGGGTGGCCCATGCACTAAATCTACTCATATTAACTCTTGCAATTTAAGAACGTACCTATAGCCAACAGATATTTCTATCAAACTTTAAAAAGCAGGGAAATTGGACAGCTATAGTGAATGCACCAGGGGAGCATGAGGCCTGACCTGCTCTCTGAGATATTGGACTGCCCTACAAATTTGTCAAAATGCAAACACAATTTGGGTTGGTCTTTCACAGTCCAATCCACTTCATGTGTAGCTTGGAAGAATTTGGTAACAGTAGAGAGGTAATAAAGACAGAAAAGCTGGGGAGGGGGGGGGCTAAGACTCTGAAGCAGAGATTGTGTGGCCCCTGAGGGCCCAGTCAAGTGAAAATTGCTATCTTGAGAGAAGGTGAAAGTAAATCTAGTAATCTAGTAAAGGGAGTGTGGAGAAAGACTAGGAATCTGAAATCACAGTGCAATCCTAATCATGTTCCACTGTTTAATAGGGCTTACTCCTGAAGTGAACGTGAACATAGAATTGCAACCTTTAACATCTAAATTCATTTTTTCCTTTAAATACTAGGTGATTTATCAATAAATATTATAAAATTTATAATAAGTCTGTTAAATGTTCAATGTGTCATCATGTGACTCTTGTTGTTGCTTGCTACAGAATAGCACAGTTACTCTTGAGGACTGTGCCACAAATAGATTCCAAAAAGTCTGCTTTAAACTTGCTCCAAACCCCTGTGGCATGTAATGAATAGTAGCTGCAGTCACAACTGCAATAATAAAATAACTTAATGGCCAGGTAATACATCACTCAGAAATGATGTTTTGAATAAATAATATAAACTTCTGGTAATAGTTATCACTTGTGTCTTAACAACATACTCTCAAGCAGATTTACTCAAAAGTAACTTTTACTGTTCAGTGGAGCTAAGTGGAGCATTCAGCGTGCGCATTGCTGCCATCAACCAAGATGGCGGCAGAGGCTTCAGTCCCTTACAGAAACCTCAGCTGCCATCTTGATTGATGGCAACCCTGTGCACGCAGTGCGTGCAGCTGCAAAGAACAGCAGAGAAAGGTAGGTGAAGCGGGGGGGATGGCGGGTGGCTTGGAAGGTTTTGTCTTGTGATCCACGGCACAGCTCATGTGGTGGATCACAGAAGGGGAATGGAGGGCCCCTCAGGGGCTCCTGTAGTTGCAGGGCCCTCAGGCCAGTGCCCAACCTGGCCGCCCATTAGAACCGGCCCTGCTTATCAGTATACAGTTATGATGCTTTTTATAGTTTGTACTGTGATTTCTGCTCGTCACTGACTGTAATAAATATTCATTCATTCATATTAATGACTTGGATGAGGACATGCAAAGCATGCTTATCAAATTTGCAGATGATATAAATTTGGGGGATAGCTAATACCGTGGAAGACAAAAAGAAAATTCAAAGGGACCTTGATAGGCTGGAGCATTGGGCTGAAAACAACAGAATGAAATTCAACAGGGATAAATACAAAGTTCTACACCTAGGAAAAAGAAACCAAATGCACAGTTATAAGATGGGGGATATTTGGCTCAGCAGTACGACATGTGAGAAGGATCTTGGAATTGTTGTTGATCACAAGCTGAATATGAGCCAACAGTGTGATGTGGCTGCAAAAAAGGCAAATGCTATATTAGGCTGCATTAACAGAAGTATAGTTTCCAAATCGCGTGAAGTACTAGTTCGTCTCTATTCAGCACTGGTTAGGCCTCAACTTGAATACTGGGTCCAGTTCTGGTCTCCGCACTTCAAGAAGGATGCAGACAAACTGGAACGGGTTCAGAGGAGGGCAACAAAGATGATTAGAACTGGGCATGTTTAGACTGGAGAAGAGGAGGCTGAGGGGAGATATGATAGCACTCTTCAAGTACATGAAAGGTTGTCACATAGAGGAGGGCCGGGATCTCTTCTCGATCGTCCCAGAGTGCAGGACATGGAATAATGAGCTCAAGTTGCAGGAAGCCAGATTTCAACTGGACATCAGGAAAAACCTCCTAACTGTTAGAGCCATACGACAATGGAACCAATTACCTAAAGAAGTAGAGGGCTCTCTGACACTGGAGGCATTCAAGAGGCAGCTGGACAGCCATCTGTCGGGAATGCTTTGATTTGGATTCCTGCATTGAGCAGGGGGTTGGACTCGATGGCCTTGTAGGCCCCTTCCAACTCTACTATTCTATGATTCTATCTACTCTTTACTAGAGTGCCCCAAGTGCCACCAACTACAGCCAGCTGCAAAAGACGTAAGTCTAATATGAAAGAACTAGATCAATATATAACTTTTGCTGATCACAGGATTTTGTTGCTTTTGTTAAACAACTGGAAGCCGGAAGCTCTTATCAATTGTCTACAGATTTCCCAGGGATCTACCAATAGATTACAGTCTGGGATCTACCTTGTGTTCTACTAGAACTCCAAGAGCCACCAACTAAAGCCAGCCGCAAAACATATAAAAGAACATGATGTCTCTGAGAAGTTGCTGAGCACAGGGTTATCAGAACTGAGATGAGCTCACAGTCTTTCCACACATAGTTCTATTGCTAGTTTCCACAAGTACTCTTCATTTTAGTTGTCAAATTTCCAAATGTGTGTTGCTAATTGTTGAACAACTGGAAGCCAGAAGCTGTTGCCAATTGACTACAGATCTCCCAGGCATCTACCAATAGATTACAGTCTACCTTCTGGCCACCCCTGCACTAGATCATTTGTATGGACACAGGCCTACCTTACAGGGTTGTTGTAGCATGGTTCAAAGGAGTGCTTGCAAGAATTAAACTACAATGGCAGAAGTAAGACTCTTCAAAACAGTGCCAAAGAAGGCATTCTCAAAAAAGCAATGTCACCTTTCCACTGTGTACCCAGAAATTGTGGATTTGCTGATTTCTGTGCAGCTCTCACCTTCTGCATCAAGTGTCATGCATCAAAATTAGACACACCTGATTGTCAAACACATGATAACAGCTGCCCTCATTAGAAATTGCTGCCAGAAGTAGCTGCATCACATGGTTTTATGGTAACACAAACCTGCCTTGTAGGGTTGTAATATTCTACATCAGGATGGTAAGATTTCAGGTTTTTTGTATTGATATTATTATTATTACTACTACTACTACTACTACTACTACTACTACTACTACTAAAAAACCCAAGATGAACCAACCAGAGCAAGCCACAAAATATGTACACTTAGAATTAAATAATTTTTAGCCGAGGGATTTGTTTTGAGTTCCAGAACTGAACTGAGCTCACAGTATTTCCACATAAACGTCCACTCCTGATTACCGACCCCCAGCTTCTTCTCAACAGTATAATGGGGGGGGGGAGTCATTTTCTTTTTTTCCATTGTAAAACAGTTAGGAATCTGAAATCTTCACTGATCTTCTGCAAGTCATCCTAAGATATGGCAATACACTTCAATCTACTTTCTGCCCACCCTGCATTTAAAGTGCTATCCAAAAGCTAAATATTATGATATAGATCATAAAAAGAGATACTGATCATCACGTTTTGATAGTGAGCTACAGACATTTCCACTGAAAAACTATAAACACCATAGCCCAGAGCTTTCCTGTTTCCCAAATACCAGGAAAGGCTTTCCAGGGGACAGAGTATGTTACAATGGGAGCAGCAGGCTGGAAACCCTACTTGATAAATAATCTTCCCCACATTTACATTTTGAGTGAAGATCTGTGTATTAAAACACACGAGATCCTCAAGAAAGAATCAGGTGTACCATGTTGCAAGAATCATTTCAGTTCATACTCTTTTAAGCAGCTTGTTTTTGTTGCAGCCCCCTCCTCCTCAAAATATTTTCATATATAAACATTCAATATATTTAGGTCTGCACATATACAGATTCATCTATAAGTCCAACTGAACTCTATAGCTCTTACATCTCAATTCTTGTATAGGATTGTTCCATGAATGCCTGCATCAAAGAAAACCATACATACTTTAAGAATAACGGGCAATGAAAAATGCAATATTTTAATAGATATAGTTAAGATAGTTACAGAAGTTAGTATTTACTTTTTAAAAACTGATGTTTTAATTTTAAAAACTTAAGAATCTGCAGGAAATATGAAGAGTAAAACTATATTCCCCTTTCTGTCAAAACTTTCTGTTGAATGTAAGCCTTGAGAGAAAACAGTTTCAGGAAGTATAACAGACCCAGCATGCCTTGCCTTGTTGCCAGTAAAAGGGAATTGGTTCAAAGGCGCATTTAATAAGTGTCATTGAATCCATTTTCTGTTCCTGGCAGCAAATGTATATATAACGGAGACTGTACACTTGTTGAATGTTACATGTGAATAACTGTACACAGCTCAACTACTTGTGTACCCAGGTACACAGTCTGTACACTCGTTGAATGTGAACAGGACCAGTATCATTTTGGGGTTTTTTTATTCTACAGCAGATACATGTAGTCTCCACCCAAATTTAAACCAAAGCTATTCACATAGCAACAAAATAGTTCCTTTAACCAAACACCCAGAGGGCCACATCCATACCAGACATTTATTCTACTTTAAACAGTCATAGCTTCCCCCAAAGAATCCTGAGAAGTGTGGTTTGTGAAGGGAGCTGAGAGTTGTTAGGAGACGCCCTATTCTCCTCGCCTAGCTCAAATTCCCAGAATTCTCTGGGAAGGGGGCTGGCTGTTAACCCACTCTGGCCACTGGAGCTCTGCTGGGGGTGTCAAGAATGCCTGGGTTGCTAAGGTTTGCTAATAAAGATGGTTCTGTAGCAAGGAATTGTGGGGAAAACAACTTGCCTGAACTAGGGCCTTTAGAAGGCCATGAGACTGTCATTTCCCACAGCTGAACTCAGTTAATTAGGCAGTGAGTGAGGACGCTTGCTGATCAGCTTGAGACTGGTACCTCAAGACCACAGACCTGGGAAGGTTGGAGAAACTGTGCAATGGCAGCACAAAAGCTCAGGAAGTTTTCATCATCAGAAAGCCCTCTGATTGGCTAATTAGTTCTTGGCTGTTTCCGGCCTTTTTCCCCAATAAAAGTAGACCTAAGATTTTGGGTCTTTGTTCCCCAATGTTCCTTGGTGTTACCTGATGTCGGGGTTTCATCTTTCTATTGCTATCCAGGCCATCCATCTCTGGCGGAGATGTGGAACTATGAGGTTACTCTGCCTGTCTTCCTATTATGTGTGAATATAAAATAGGCTAGGCAGATTTGTTATTTTTTTGTCCTGTGCTTGAACTTTCTGTATATTTGTTTTTTACTTAACCCTCTGGGTGTTTGGTTAAAGGAACTATTTTGCTGCTATATTTTTGCACTTATAATTTTATTTTAATAAAGACTACCTGTTATTTATCAGTGTGCATTCATTGCAGGAGAAATTTCAGCTCTGAATCCAGCACCTTGGCTATTTAGCCACAGACTACCATGTAATTGGGTATTTTGCCTTAAGGCTCCAATACAAAGAGTGCATCTTTGGTTCTTGTCTTTTGGAATCCTTGGCAGGTCTATTTCTGGAATTTTGGGTTTCCCCTTTGCCCAGAGTGGGTGATCAGGTTTAAAGGGTAGTGATATACATACCTTCTAGGGTTGGTGTTGGTTTAACTCAGACCTGGTAAGGGAGGCATGGGTTGTATCTGGCCGGTATCAATTACCCTGGGCTTGGGAGTTGACCTCCTGGTGGGAGTTGACCTCCCGGCGGGAGTTTTTCACAAGGCAAACAAGAATCTCCTGACAACTCTCAGCATCCTCCACAAACTACACTTCCCAAGATTCTTTGGGAGAAGCCATGACTGTTTATAGTGGAATAAATGTCTTGTGTGGGTGTGGCCCTGGTTAGTTGAGCCAAGGAGCTGTTAGTCTGGCTTTTAGAACATTGACAGTTGGTTCTTCCAGAGCATGCCTGCACTATCATAGACTCCAATGTTAATTTTTTTAAAATTAATTAAAAATCAGCCTGGCATATTTTTTAACTTTTAAACTGCAGAAGATGAAGGTCAGAGTATGGGGCAAGGTCAACAATAGTCACATGTACTCTGTGAACATGGCTGATTTAATTAATTTCAACAAATTATGAGACCACCGACAGAAAAAAGTCCAACAGGGGTCTGGATTGTTTTACTCCTTTCAGACTTTGAACTCTGGATTCTGAGTGTTTTGTGTATCACCATGAAAACTTAGAGGGTTGTTAAGCAAGCGTTTCTGGGTTCAGGACTATAAGTTTTCTAAGATTTTGTTTTGAAATGAGTGTATGAGAAGCAGCAGAATGGCATGGGGGTATTTTCAATTTAACATGGCAGAATGTGAAAAATCCATGCTGGCTATAGTATACAGCTACTCTCGTGGTTTTTATTTATTTATTTATTTGTTAAATTTCTATACCGCCTGACTAGCATAGCTCTCTGGGCAGTGTACAACAGAAAAATATAAAATACAATAAAAATCCAATAGTTCAGTATAAAAACATGTAAATGGGATCCATAAATCTAAAATCAATTTAAACACATTTAGAGACTAAATGTATAATTTAACATGGCAGAATGTGAAAAATCCATGCTGGCTATAGTATACAGCTACTCTCATGGTTGTATAATTTGGTCTTACTTTAAAAAAAAAACTTTCCACAACTAAGCAGCAATAAACTGCACTTCAGCCAGGCGACTCACTGGAGTCAAAGCAGAGCCAGAGTCAGATTGGCAGTTGTGTTCAGTGTGTAGTCTGCAGGCAGCAGAATGCTCTGCATAGTTCCCCCTGTCAGAGTGTTTTGTATTGTCTGCAGAATCAAGTTGTTGCCAACCAATGAAGCTTTTTAAGAAGGTTTCTAGATGGTTTAGCTCAAACTCAGTCCAGGTCTATGACTGGTGTGGTTTGGGCAGTTTGTTTTAAGCATGGAAACATTGCATTTTGCTTTTATGTAATTTATATACAGCATATTGGCTCTCATTCAGACACTAATCTGGAGCTTTCACAGCCTCTCCTGATTCAGATGTTATGGAGAAATACAGCTGTGTATCATCAGCATACTGATGATACCTTGCTCTAAAACTCCTAATGACCACATTTTGGGATCCATAAGTCCTACTTGTATTCAGTTGATCTTGCTCCCAAGTTGGCATGCACAGGGGATTGATTCCTAAATAGTTATCTTTGGCTAGTAGCCATGGGGGGGTGGAGAACCGTGGAAAACAGTGGTTTATTTTTACTTTTAAAAAGATTAAAAATGAAGTTTTACTATGTTACTTTTACAGGTAAAAGAGCAAGGAAAAGCATACAGTATTTTTTCCTAATTGCTTAGTAAAAACAAAACATACTGCCCCAATGGCAAAACCACTGAGATAACTCGCAGGATTTTAGAATGTTATAAAATAATTTTCACAGAGAGGAATTCCTATAGCCTGGTGTTCAAGCAACTCGCTCATAATCACAGCTCTGACATCACACATTGGCTAAAACACAGAAAGGTAGGAGCACTCAGGCTGGCTCATCTCATAGTAATGAATTACAGCAGTAGTCGCTAACCTTTTTGAACCCGGGCACTCATTTGGATTTTTGCAAAAATGCCATGGTCACCACTCACAGAATGGTTACCACAAGGTGTGTGTGTGTGTGTCACTCACTCATTACCTCCCCCCCATTGATTGCATAGAAATGATGGGGTGATGGTAAAACTACAGGATCTGGATGTAGTAGAGAGGAAGAGGGGGGATTGGTGTACTTGTTTTTATATTAGGACTGTACTGCAAACTTTATTGATGCAGACAGAAATATAAAAAATAACACATTATTTAAATTGGGCAAGTCATCAGTTTAGTGTATTTCTAACCATGTCTGCTCAGCAGTATGTCAGATTACATTCAATGGGGCTTACTCCCAGGTAAGTGGGGTTAGGACTGCAGTTTTACCTTTAAAAAAACACAAGAACATAGGAAGCAGCCTTATACCGAGTCAGACTATTGTTCCATCTCGGTAGTGTCTACACTGACTGGCAGCACCTTCAAGTAAAGCCACTATTTTAAACAGGGCAAGTCACCACCTTACATTGAAAACCTAGTCATATCTTTGCAGAAGTAAGTCCAACGGCACTTATTCCCAGATAAATAGGATTGCACCCTTACCAAGGGCAGCAAAAGCAGGACTTGATCAGTGATTTATTTATTTAGTTAGTTAGTTTCATTTATAGACCGCCCATAACCAATGGCTCCCTGGGCGGTGTACAACATATAAAAGTACAATATAACATACAAGTGCGTTAAACAATATCAAAAACAACTAAAGCAATTAACACATCAAAATACTTAAAAATATATTAAATATATTTAAAATGTATTTAAAATGCATTTAAAATGCCTGGGAGAATGCTTGAGATCAAGTTGCAACTCACTCCACTTCTTCCCCAGCCCAACTAAGGAAACCATAAAAAATGGAGAGGCCATACTAACCCACGCAACACATCTGGCACACAAGGTGAGCATTCAGCTCCCTCTCTCCTCTGTAAATGTGCCACATGGTCCCCTTGGATCCCGGCACCAGCAGCATTAAGTCCTTGGCGTGCAAGAGAGCTCTTCCATCTTCCCATTTCCCTTGGAGGATGTTATCCTCAACGTGGTCTCCTAGCCCCATGCACTCGCTGCCAGCTTCCTCACCTCAACTCCTCCCACAGTTTCCTACTTGGTGATCGGCAGCAAAAGTCTTCACGCATGCATCTCCTTTTAGAACATCACTCCAGATACAGGAGTGCTCCACAAACAGGAGCAACCGCCTTGGAGGTTTCAGGAAGAGGATTCGCTTTGCAAGAAGGCTCCAACATTTGCAAGAAGTGATCCAACATCCCCTTTCCAACAATTATCCTGGGCAAACACATTTCCAAGTGAGGAGGGCACCCCTCAAAAAAAAACATATGAAGAAACACACAACCACAAACTCCATGCTAATTTTATTTAAATATTTAGATTTCTTTTTTTATATGTTATATCTGTTGTAAATAGCTGTGTTTTAATTCTGTATATGCAATGGCCTTTGGCCCAAGCAGTAATAATAATAAACAAGCCACAACATCCTCCCCCCTCCCAACTCTATCAAAGCCCCTGTGAGCAAACAAGCTTCCAGAAAGAGGAGTCCTGCTGGGACTTTAGATGTACTTACTGTAACTTCCTCCTAACTTTCCAAAAGTCTTTGTGAGCAACCAAGCTTGCAGAAGAGGAGTTTTTAATTTGGGAAGTCACCATTTTACAGTACAATCTTAATAACATCTACTTAGAACTAAGGGGGGCTTACTTCCATGTAAGTGTAGTTCTGATCATGGACCATTTATAAACGCCACTCCCAGCTTCTTGAAAGATTTATTTATTTATTTATTTATTTATTAAATTTATATACCGCCCGACTAGCAATAGCTCTCTGGGCGGTGAACATAAAACAGCATAAAAATACAATAAATAACAAAACAATACTAAAATACAAGCAACAATCCAACACAATAAACATTTTTAAAATTAAATCAGTGTAACTTAAAATGCTTCAGAGAATAGGAAGGTTTTGACCTGGCGCCGGAAGGAGAGCAGAGTCGGCGCCAGGCGTACTTCCTCAGGGAGACTGTTCCATAGTTCGGGGGCCACCACTGAGAAGGCCCTAGATCTTGTCATCACCCTCCGGGCCTCCCTGTGAGTTGGAACCCGGAGGAGGGCCTTCGTAGCAGAACGTAGTGCACGGGCCGGTTCATATCGGAAGAGGCGTTCCGCAAGGTATCGTGGTCCCGCATCGTATAAGGCTTTATAGGTTAATACCAACACTTTGAATCTAGCCCGGAAACATATTGGCAACCAGTGCAAGCTGGCCAGAACAGGTGTTATATGCTCGGACCGCTTGGTCCTTGTCAGCAATCTGGCCGCCGCATTTTGCACTAGTTGTAGCTTCCGAACTGTCTTCAAAGGTAGCCCTACGTAAAGCGCATTACAGTAATCCAAACGTGAGGTTACCAGAGCATGTACCACTGATGTAAGGTCCTCTTTACTCAAATAGGGACGTAGCTGGGCTACCAACCGAAGTTGGTAAAACGCATTCCTAACCACCGAGGCTACTTGAGCCTCAAGTGAGAGGGAAGAGTCTAAAAAGACTCCCAGACTACGAACCCGGTCCTTTAGGGGGAGTGTAACCCCGTCCAGGACAGGGTATATATCCACCATCCGATCAGAGAACCCGTCCACCAACAGCATCTCAGTCTTGTCTGGATTGAGCTTCAGTTTGTTAACCATTTCACCAATGGTGCCTCTGGAAAATTCTGCAAATTACTTGGGAAGACAGACGGAGTAATGTTAGTGTTTTGGAAGAAGCAAAGACTAACATTGAAACAATGATCCTTCAACATCAACTTCGCTGGACCGGCCATGTTGTTTGAATGCCTGATCACCGTCTTCCAAAGCAGCTACTTTACTCCCAACTTAAGGATGGAAAATGGAATATCTGTGGACAGCAAAAGAGGTTTAAAGTTGGTCTTAAAGCGAATCTAAAAAAATGTAACATGAACGTTGACAACTGGGAAGTCTTGGCCCATGAACATCCCAAATGGAGGTCGGCTATTACCAAAGGTGCTGTGGACTTTAAAGATGCACGAATAGAGGGTGAACAGGACAAACAAGCTAAGCGGAGGCACGTCAAACAAATCCTCATTGCAACCATCTTCCATCTGGAGACCTACGTCCTCACTGTGGGAGGCTGTGTGGATCCAGCATTGGCCTCCACAGTCACTTACGGACCCACTGTTAAAGACCTTATCTTGGAAGACAATCTTACTCAGCCACAAGTGATCGCCAATGAATGAATGAGTTCTGATTGCAACTTTAGCAAAGGAGTAAAAGCTGGATTGGAGCAACGATCCACAACCAGCTCCCAACTTTTTAATAGCAATCTTGTGGGCTTATAGAACAGAAGGGTGGGTGGGACACTCAGAGTGGACACAGCAACTTCCTGCTCCTAACTTACAAAAGCGTTTGAACAAACACATTTGCAGAAGAGGATGACAACTGCTAAGCACATGGAGGATGGGTGTAAGGGGGAATTTGAAAATAACTCATCTTCATCAGCTACCTCCTCCCAACAGTCCATAAAATGCACGTGCACAGTCCACTATTGCTCCTTCCCGTTATCCTATTCTGTATTGTCCTCCAGCCCATTCACAAAAATAAATTGAAATAGTTTAACAAGTAAAAAAAAGTGTTACAGAGACACACTGTCCACTGTTCTCTCTGTGTTAACAAATACTAATCCCACCCCCTGCTCAAACTAAAAATCACTCCCCCTGCCTGCTTCAAGCTGTTTAGAGGTGTGGCTTTAAACCGTAAAAGAAACAGCTTTTGAGTATTCTGAGAACAGTTTCCTGATCTGCAAGAAAGGTAGACTTAGTTAACTTTAGATACTGACAGCAGGAAGGATTATACAGCCACAAGAGTGGCTGTATACTATAGTCAGTAGGGATTTTTCGCGTTCTACCATGTTAAATGAAAATACACACGCACACACACCTTTCTGGTGCTTTCTATAGTCCCACTTCAAAACAAAAACTTACAAGTCTTATACTGTTGAATTCAGAACCGCTTGTTCCACAACTCTGGAAGTTTTCTTGGTGATACACAACCCCCCCCCCTCCGGAGAATCCACAGGTTAAAGTGAAAAACGGGAAGGAAAAAAACTAGAAGCCGTTTGGACTTTTCTCTTGAGAAGTTCTCATAATCTGTTGTCGTTCATTAAAACTCAGAGATGACTGTAAGGTATCTCTAATCAAATCCCTGAGCTTGCCCCAAACACAGACCTTCATCTTCAGTAGGCTTAAAGTAAAAAAAAAAAGGCATGGTTTGTTTTTAATTAATAGATTAAAAAATGCATTACCGTGGGTGATAATGTCACGCAGGCACAGTAGAAACCAGGAGTTCTTTCGTTTCACTCCCCCTCCCCTTCCAGTTACTTGGAGGAAGCAGGGGAAGTCTTCTGCTCCTGTGATTGGTGGGCAACAGACATGTGACTCACACTGGCCTTCTGCTCGGTGTTGCTCTTCCCTTGTGCTCTGTGTAAGGAAGCACAAGGGAGGAAATGGAAAGCCAGACAGTTAGGAGAGAGAGAGAGAGAGAGAGAAATGGGCGGTGGAGGGAGAAAGTGAGAGAGCAAGGATGACGGAGAAGGTGGCAGCAGAATGGAGGTGAGTGACGGTGATGTGTGTGTGTGTGTTCCCACCCCTGCTGTCTCCCGCAGCCTTCTCTTTCCGCTGGCTCAATCGCCCTGCCATCCCACACCCCCTATCCTTAAATGGGTTTATAAATGACAAAAGCTCAAATACTTTTTGTTTGCGGTGTGTGTGGCTGTTTGACCTGTGCTCATAACATCGTTGTAGTTATTTTGAGATTGTATAAGACTGTTTGTAACACTTTAATCCTGAATATAGCTCTTGGTTCTTAAATCTCTCTCTCTCTCTCTCTCTCACACACACACACACACACACACACACACAAACACACACACACACAAACACACACGCACACACGCACACGCACAATCATTAGTATATGCATAGTGCAGCAGTGGGGAGGGGTGGATGTAGTGCTGGAGAATTCATAGGTTACAGCAGCCCTGCAAAGTAGCCTAGTGTGGCTGTACAGATATGGGGGAGGTGAGAGGGAGTTGTGTATGACAACCCTGAAGTGTAGTCCAGTGTTGTTCAGTCTCTTGGTTTTGTGTTTTTTCTTTTTCTTTTTTGAAAAGAACTTTTAAATTGACTGTAGCAGCAGCATGTATTTCTTTAATTTATTAAATTTATATCCCACCATTCCTCCCAGAAGGAGCCCAGGGCGGCAATGGGTGGAGGTCATTGCTTTCCCACTCATGGGAGAAAAATAGAGGCTTCTTGTGTTTGGGTTGATGCTGGTGGTATAAATCCTTAAATGGGTTTATAAATGACAAATGCTCAAATACTTTTTGTTTGAAGTGTGTGTGGCTGTTTGACCTGTGCTCATAACATTGCTGTAGTTGTTTTGAGATTTGATGCGACTCTTTCTTTTTAACACTTTAATCTTGAATTTAGCTCTTGGTTGTTTAATCTTAAATCTCTTTCACTCACTCACTCACTATCTGAAATTAGTCCTGTGTTGAAGCCCCCATCTGAAATTAGTGCTGTGTTGGCCACTGCCTCCCACTTTTGTGAAAGCCTTCGCTGTATAGGGAAGAGGTATTTTCCTCTTCATCTTTTGCAGAGAACAAGAACGTCTTCATCAAACATTTGCAGGGGCATCAAACACTTGCAGTTAGTGTAATACCATATTACATTAATGAGCTGGCCAAGTGGTTTTTCTGTTTGTGACCAGTAGTGTAGTAGCAAATTAAAAAGTGCAGGGTCTCTTTATGATAGTCACAGCCATGCCCCTCCTTTTTTTGCTGCTGGGTTGAGAATAAGATCCTTTTTAATGCCTTCTCCTATAACAATAGACGTCCCTAGCTCAGTACTGACAGACAAGGTTTCAGATAAGGATCTCTCCCAGCCCTAATTGGAGATGCTGGGTATTGAATGTGGGGACTTTTACATACAAAGCATGTTCTCTGCCACTAAGCCATGACCCTCTTGTAAAAGTAAAGGCATTCTTGATGGTAATATAACATTTAAAATACACTGCTGAACTATTTCTGTTACTGCTGGTGCTAACTTGCACAGGATCCCATCTCTTACCTCCCGGATTAAAAAGCAGGGAAATTGAGCATATGGTGAGTGGTGGCAACACCTGCCATCTCCAAAGATGGCGAATTACATTTTTGTATGTTTGCTGGTGTTCTTCTTACTTTGCTTCATTCCTGTGTTACTAATGTTTCTACAGAGAATCTAAACCAGAAAATTTTATTTCTCTCATTATTTATCCTAGAAACCTGTGTCAAATTTATTTTTTATTAATTTCAAAGCCTTTTTATTTGTCAGTGCCATATGATGGTGAAAACAGCCTTTTGTGTTTCAAATTGGAGGTTATGTTCTATTTCTATTTGGGGTGCATTAACAGTGGAATCTGAAACTGAAGTTTGATGTAAAATCAGACTGATTCCAATATGTTGCTACTTCAGCAATGACTCTAGCTGTTGGGAAAAAAATTAGTTGTTCAAGATGCATGTTTTCAGCCTTCTATGTTTAAACAACTTCATTTAAGGCAAGGTGGGCACGGTCAATTAAAAACATAGAGCACACCTAGAAATTTGCTAAAATATATTTCACCTCCCACTGTTTTATCTTGTGCAAATTGACACACTCCTGAGGTCCACTGGAGACTATTCTGCAGAAGTCAGTGCCGTTATTATGTTTGGAGTTTTTTTAGTGTAAATTTTGCACAGTGTTGCTGTACTTCACATATTCACAGAAATAGAAACAAAAGAAAATGATTTCCTCTAGGAAACTTCACTAAAATTGCAAAGGAAATCAGACATATTCAGAGTGACCATCTGAACTATATCAACTGTCTTAATAATGTTGCTTCCTTCCTGCTAAACAAGATCAGCACAGCACACGTCTTCTTTCTGTTATTTGGACTGATTGCAGATGTTGCCACCACTCACCATATGCTCAGAGGCACATGTTCCCAAATTCTTCCAAGCTACACAGCAAGTGGATTGGACTGTGAAAGACCAACCAAAATGGTGTTTGCATTTTGACCAATTTGTAGGGCAGTACAATATCTCAGAGAGGAGTTCAGGTCTCCTGCTCCCCTGGTGCATTCACTATAGCTGCCCAATTTCCCTGCTTTTTAAAGTTTGATAGAATAGCTGTGGGCTATAGGTATGTTCTTAAACCGCAAGGTTTTTTGCCTATTAGTGAATAGGAGGGAGGTGGAAACTGTATGGGTGGTGCAAATAGCAAGCAGCACTGGCAAGATAAAAATAGTATTGCATGGTTTTCTCGCCTGGAAACAGATGGATGGGACATCCTGGCCATAGCAATTCTTCTAGATTGAGATTGGCTAAACATTGCAGAAAGCTGATTGGCCAGAGAACAGGAGGCTGACAGAAAAGTATCCTTGACATTCTATATTGAAATGGATTGTGGAAGAATATGTGGAACAGGAAAGAGTGCAGCTTTGAGAGTTTTTAAAAAATTTGCTGGGCATTTTACCTGGTAGCCCTAATGGACCAGTCTCTGCTGACAACAGTGCTCTTATTTATTTAAATAGGGCTTGTGCAGGAGAGCTTCCCATTGAACTCTCTCTCCCAATAGAGTGCACCTGTGTCTATAATGGAGCCACACCTGCATGTGATTTGTCTATGCCCAAGTGAGCATGTTGAGTAATTTATAGCATGTTTAGAGGAAAGCTGGTAACTGCCATGTAAATTTTGTATTATTCAGCATTACAGTAAAAGATGCTTACCATAACTCTGAACTTTAAAGAAAAAAAGAAGAAAGAATCCTCCAGTAATGGGAGGTGATGTGCATTAACTATGTATTGGAAGTTGGCCTCATTAGTTTTAATACTGGGAAACTCTCGTGACTATTAGGGGTGGGGAAGAGAGATGAACATCTCTGTCTCTGTAATAAGTTGGCAGTGTTTATGCCTTTGCTGAAGCCATCACATCTGACTGGGTGCAGCAGGGATGTTTCTAAGCATTGCCATGTCTGCAAACCACTCTTGTAACACTAATAAAGTGGGAGACACTGGTTTATAATATTGTTATTTAACAGAACTTCACTTCCATAGAATCTGGTAACCAGATCCAAAATATTCCTCATTCACTTTGGACTATCTACTTCAGTTTTTAAAAGGATACTTTTCTAGTTCTGAGGACCAGCTTTGCTGAATTTAAGTAGATCAGGAGCTTGAGTCAAAAAGGTTAGTTAACAGAATAATTAGCTTAACTTGAGCAAGGTAGCCTTGCAACTGTGAATGTATTGGAGTTAATTGTCTGCTCAGCCACCTGCTCAGGGCTCAAAGAAACAAGAAAAACTATAACAATTTAGATCTGAGTTTGTTTTTCAACTAAACATTACCTTTTGTTTTATTAATGTGATACACTGACTACATTCAGTTGTAATGCTAAACTATGGTTTATCGTTACTGGAACAAGCCTAGGTAAGCCTCAGGCTTGTGTGCTCCCCCTCTCTGCTAGTGTAGCCATGAGCATGTGATGGAACCTTTCATTTCCATTTTTGATTTACTATAGTTTATTGTTATGTAAGTCCAAACCCCCTTACTGTGGTTAATCTTAATTATGGCTTACTATAGTTAATAGGGTTACCAGGTTCTTACCAGGCCCAGCCTTCAAGAGGTCTTCTGTATCTTTAAAAGTTGTGTAGGGGGAAGAAAGAATTCCACCTTGTGGTTTTTCTCATTACAGGGTTCCACGAACACCTGCACTTGGCTGACTTTCTCTTCTAAAGATACAGGATCAGTCTCAGGCCAAGAACCTGGCAACCCTAATAGTTAACTATGGAGAAGGAAGTGTGCAAACCCGAGGCTTGCCTTGGCTAATTCTGTAATGATAAACCATAATTTATTGTTACATTCAAATTCAGCCACTGTCTGTATCTGTAATCTTCTGAATGGAAATACAAAAGGAGATTATTTTTTACTTAGAAGGGGTTTATTTATGGGTGATATGGGAATGACTTCATAATATGTGACTGACTGATCACCTTAAATATTTTTTGTTCACCTGTCATTTTTTATTGATATTAATCATTATTATTTATTAAATTTCTATCCTGCCCTTTGTCCCAAAAGAAGCCCAGGGTGGCAAACAAGGGACAAAACACTAGAAACATCTTTAAAATTTATTCCTTCACCCAGGACCACACACTAGGGAAATAATGACGACAATTCTGTAAATGGGTCTATAACACCTCTGCCTTAAATCCAGTGCTCAGGGTTGATGGGAGTTATAAATCTAGGAATATCTGGAGAGCCACTGGTTCCCCTCCCTGGTCTAAGGTGTAATGTTAGATATCCCTACAGTTCTGAAATGGTTCTCTTAGTGCTTGCCCATATTCCCTCTTTCTTCACCTCCCATTCATTCTGGTTAAAGAGCTGGTGTGGTGCAGTCTGGTGCAGTGACTAACAGACCACATCATGAACCAGGAAGTCCTAGGTTGGAATCTAGCCTCTCCCATGAGTTTTCTATGTGGCCTTCGGCAAGCTGTACCCTCTCACCTGCAATATGGGAATAAGAGTACAGACCCACCTTATGGGGTTTTTAAATCTATGTTTATTTATTACATTTTTATGGTGCCCATTATCCAAGACGCTAAGGATAGGGTAGGAGTGGCTGATTTGGTGGGGTTCTACTGTGGGACCAGCCTCCCAGGATGGGCTGAGGTTTGGGTGATGGAGGCACATCAGTGGGATAATGGATTGGTTCTGCCAGTGTGTCTGAATTGCCTTGCCCTTGCCCAGGAAATGGCTATGATTCCACTGCTGGGAGGATGACTCTGCTGCAGTGGCCCACCAAGTAAGCTACATCAGGGACAAGGTATATGGTTCTCCCTTTCCACCATTTTACCTTCACAACATTGCTGCGAGGTCAACCTGGTGAGCTTCTTGGCTAAATTGGGATTTGAACTAGAGTCTCTCCAATTTCAGTCCTATATTTTGACCATTATACCACACTGGTTTTCTCTAGATTGTTGTAAGGATTGTTGAAGTGCTTTGAAAACTCAAAAGTCATAGGGTTATAGGATGGGAGTCATACTCTCTCCTAGATGAAACAATATGCCTCATTTGCAGGGATATGAATGGGCAGTTGTGGCTCTAGGCTATGAAGAGCACTTGACATTCCTCCAAAACAAAAAGCAATATCCAAATCCGACCCTAAATAGTTCAGCAGGGCATAGTCCTAAAATATGTTTTCAGTGCCATGACCCAGGCTAGGGACTTGTGGAGCGTGTGTCTGAGTATGCGTGAAGTGCTTTCCCCTCACCTTACTGTCCCATCCCTCTCATACAAGACTTTCACTGAGGTTAGTGACTGCTTGTGCCTGGTGGTTGAGCTACTGGCTGCCAGAGCTGAGCTTTAGCCTATCTTGCTCTTTCGTAGCAAACTGCTAGCATTGGTGGGGTGTGCCAGGTGCTGGGGCTGTTATTTGCCTCTGCATTGCCCACTGTGTTGCACTGCTGCTTGTACCCAATTCAGAAACAAGTGTGTCTCCTGCCTATCCTGCATGTCGCATTAATGTAACATGAGTGTGGGCTGCCAGAGCTGGCATGGTAAAAAAGCTGCCAAGGAATGTATAGGAAGAATTCAAACACCTACTTATTTGAGGGTCAGAGAATTAAGGGTCAGAGGTGCTATTCCCCGTGGAAGTGTCCCTACTTATCCAGGAAATATATCTTTTTAAGGTGGGCAAGTGTAAATGTGTGCTATTGGTTAGAAATGAACAAGTACAGAGAGATAGCATCTATGATGGTGATTTAACCTGGACAAAACAGTGTTTTCACCAAGGAAGATGTTCCGCCATCTATCTTCATTCATCATGTTGCAGTTGAAATATGCTAATGAAGCCCATGGCCAGGAACGCAACATGGTGCTAATTACTGTCCCAGTTTGTTCCATTTTTCACTTTGTGGGGTAGTTTCAGAATAGTAAGCGGGCTAGGGGAATAGAACGTGAGAGAAACAGTTTGTGTTCAAATTGTTCAGAAATAATCTGAAATGTGGATTCTGAGATCCAGTGACAATTTAAAACTCCTGATCCCTTGAAAAGTTTCCTGCTAGTACAATCTAGTCTGTGCATGGGAAATACTTACTTTTATAGAAAGGCAACCATGAATCTTTGAACTCCCCAGGCCTGTAGCCAGCCTAAAAGTTCACGGAACACCAAAAAAGTAGGGAGGCAGAAATGATTTTCTGTAATAAATTTCTTTTTTGTAAAAAATAAATAGGGGGTGTAGAAAATGTTTATGGGGGTGGGCCCCCCAGTCTTTCAGAATCTGTGGTGGGTCATTTGTTAGAAGTAACCAAGTTTTCACCATACACATAGTTCCAATTCATTTCAATGGGTATTGCCCAGGAGAAATTCTCTGTTGATTGTGTCTCTACTGCAATAGATGTGTGTACTCTATTCCAACTGCCACACTTTCAAGCAAAGAAGAACATATCAACTAGGTAAGAGTTTCCATCAACGTTTCGCCTAATGTGAAATTCCAAAGGGAATTCCTCAGGTGAAATATTTGCAGAATTTCAAAGGAACAAGCAAGTTTCCTTAAGTCTAATGGAATTAGGAGAGTGGGGAAGAGGTTCTAGCATATTTCCAATCTACACATAGTTCCTGTTAGGCAGATACCTTTCAAATGAAAAATAATAATTGTCAAAGAGTAAAATGCCAGTGATTAGTGAATCCACTTACGAGTAGCTTGGATGAGGATTGATGCATCTATCAAGTTCATTGGGGAGATGACCACCTGCATCCTATAACAGAACTGGCCCATGTCCTGCTCCCAATCTCTCTCTTGACAGAAAAGTATTAATAGCAAATTGGAAAGAGGTAGCAGGATAGTTCAGATACTGAATTCAGATGTCCTCTTCTGCTCCCCACTGAACTTAATGGGTGCATTGGAGATCAATGAAAACCCAGACTTTAATTCGTAGCTCAGATTTCCAATCTCTGGCAACACAGTGTGACTAGGGCTCTTTTAGGTCCAAAATGTGATCGTTTATGCTAGAATGGAACCAAATTTTTCTTTTAGTTTAAAGTTTTATGTTGACATTTGCATATTTGTTGAGGAAGAACTGCTACACAACAATTCAAATTGTACCCCCTCCATCAAAATCAAAAGTGTTTCTCTGTGGGAGCTTTTTCAAAGTCCTAAAAACTAATTATAGCTCAATAAAAGTGTTACAAAAGCTTCCCTAGGCTGATTTTAAGGCTTCTGCAAGCTATACAGTCTTTGAGTTCTTTTCAGACTATGAAGTTGGACCCACTTATCCTTTTTATCAGTGCATGTCAGGCAGGCCAGCGCTACACATGCTGGGGCCCTTACCCCAGGCCCCAACGCATGCACACACACACACGCATGAGTGCGCTTACCTGTCTCTTGCAGGGAGGGAGCTTCTTTCGCCCACCTATTCCCTGGTTCCATCTGTCCTGTCTCTTGTAGCATATTGCTGCCATCAACCAAGATGGCTCTGGAGGCTTCACCCCCTTAGGGAAACCTCGGCCGCCATCTTGGTTAATGGCAGTCCTGCGCATGCAGCCCGTGCAGCCTCAAAAGATAGGAGAGATGGGTAGGTGGAGCCAGTGAATGGGCAGGCAGAAGAAGCTCCCACTCTGCAATCAGCGGCAGCTACTCTGCCACGGATCATGGAAAAGGAGCGCTACTCCTCCCCCACCCTATTGAGAGGCCCCACAGGGGCCTCTGTAGGTCCAGGGGCCCTCGGTCAGGGCCCAACCTGGCCACCCTTTCGGACTGGCCCTGATGTCAGGGCCCTGTGAAACTGGCCAAACTTTGCCTCCTGTATGGAGCAGGAAGTGCTGAGGTCAGCAGTACTCAAACTTTTTTTCACAGACCACTTGAGAATTGTTGGTAAACCACTTAATAAACGTTTGTTGTTCTACAAATAAGATCATAGAGTCATAGAGTTGGAAGGGGCCTTGTAGGCCATCGAGTCCAACCCCCTGCTCACAGCAGGAAATCCACAGCTAGAGCATCTCCCGCAGATAGCTGTCCAGCCTCTGCTTGAAGACATCCAGCGAAGGGGATCCCACCACCTCCCTAGGCAGTCAGTTCCATTGCCGAACTGCCCTTACTGTCAAGAAGTTCCTTCTAATGTCCAATCTGAATCTATGCTCCTGCAACTTAAAACCATTAGACCTAGTCCTACCCTCTGGGGCAGCAGAGAACAAATCTGTACCCTCCTCTATGGGACAGCCCTTCAGGTACTTAAAGAGTGCAATCATGTCACCCCTCAGCCTTCTCTCCACCAGACTCAAAAAGCCAAGTTCCTTCAACCTTTCCTCATAAGGCTTGTTCTCCATACCGGCTATCATCCTCGTCGCCCTCTTCTGAACCCGCTCTAACTTGTCTATATCTTTCTTAAAATGAGGCGCCCAGAACTGAACGCAGTATTCCAGATGAGGCCTGACTAATGCAGAATATAGTGGCACTATTACTTCCCTTGACCTGGAAACTATAGCTCTGTTTATGCATCCCAAAACTGTGTTTGCCTTTTTTGCCGCAGCATCACACTGCTGTGATAATTTAGTAACTGTTGTCTTGCCTTTCTAATGCAATGGATATATCCAGTTTTTAGGACAAAGTTCTGTGAAGTTGATCTCCGTCATCAGGAAATAAAAAATCAGGTGTAGAGCCAAGTACACATGTACTTGTTAACATGTTAACAAAAATATTTTATGTTTAAAAACCCATGACATGATTGCTAATGACAACATGAATGCAACATGTAGTTTCAGCTTCAAATCCAGGAGCAACTGCGCAAGATGCTGTTTCACCTATAAAGAATGTGGGCCAGCTTTACTGCAGATAGGCAGGATCTTTGTCACTCCAGTGCTGGAGTGGGGCACTCGTCAGTTATGTCACCAACACTATCCAGTTGGTGATTATGACATTCCTACAGCTATGTTCTACTTACAATAGGTATACCAGCTTTTTTATGTGGAGGGGGGAAATCTCTTTCCCAGTAACAATATTGTTTAGTTTGAACACTGGTAAAATGGGAAACAGAGAAAGATGTCCAGACCCTACACAACTAATGAGCAAACACTCTGTGTTTGTTGTTTGATAAACTTATTGTCTATGTGTGGTCTCTGTTGAAATATCACAACATTGGGCATTAAACTTTGAGCAAGATCTGGACAGCCTGGGAAAAAATCATCAAAAACCTTAAAGATGAAGTACTTATAACATCAGTCCAATGACAAAAGGAGCTGGTCGTGTTCAGATACAAAATTGGGGGGCACAGCTAATACCGTGGAAGACAGAAAGAAAATTCAAAGGGACCTTGATAGGCTGGAGCATTGGGCTGAAAACAACAGAATGAAATTCTACAGGGATAAATGCAAAGTTCTGCACTTAGGAAAAAGAAACCAAATGCACAGTTATAAGATGGGGAATACTTGGCTCAGCAGTACAACATGTGAGAAGGATCTTGGAATTGTCGTTGATCACAAGCTGAATATGAGTCAACAGTGTGATGTGGCTGCAAAAAAGGCAAACACTATATTAGGCTGCATTAACAGAAGTATAGTTTCCAAATCGCTTGAAGTACTAGTTCCCCTCTATTCAGCACTGGTTAGGCCTCATCTTGAATACTGCATCCAGTTCTGGTCTCCGCACTTCAAGAAGGATGCAGACATACTGGAACAGGTTCAGAGGAGGGCAACAAGTATGATCAGGGGACTGGAAACCAAGCCCTATGAGGAGAGACTGAAAGAACTGGGCATGTTTAGCCTGCAGAAGAGAAGACTGAGGGGAGATATGATAGCACTCTTCAAGTACTTGAAAGGTTGCCACACAGAGGAGGGCCGGGATCTCTTCTTGATCATCCCAGAGTGCAAGACATGGAATAATGGGCTCAAGTTGCAGGAAGCCAGATTTCTACTGGACATCAGGAAAAACTTCCTAACTGTTAGAGCCATACGACAATGGAACCAATTACCTAGAGAGGTAGTGGGCTCTCTGACACTGGAGGCATTCAAGAGGCAGCTGGACAGCCATCTGTTGGGAATGGTTTGATTTTGATTCCTGCATTAAGCAGGGGGTTGGACTTGATGGCCTTATAGGCCCCTTCCAACTCTACTATTCTATGGCTCTATGAGTTCTTCAGAAGAGAAGGCTGGAGTAGAGGAAAATAGATAGTGATCAAAACTTTCAAACTTGTAATATGCTGCCAAAATAGATGAGACAGTTGTTCATTGTACAAGGGAAACTGGATTTGAATTGCAGAAATGGAAGACTCAGTTCAGTATCAGGGGTTTTTCTAGCCCCCAAAGCAGAGATTTTATAGATCTTAGGAGGGAGGTTTTCAAATACAGATGAGATAAACCTTCATTTCAAGTCGATGTACCTAATGGCCAACACCCCCATTTCATCCTTATCGCTGTGGCCTGGTCACTTGGTTATCTCCAAACTTCATTGGCCTGTTCTAAGGAAGTGATACCTATCTCTTGTTTCTTGGTAGCTTCATTTTGGCTACATAGCCATCACAATTCAGCACTTGAGTTTGGGATATCTATCTATGCGCAGACACACATATAGATGTGCAAAATCTCCAGCATATATATATGCACACACAGAGAGAGATGTGCAGAATCTCCAACAAAATATTGCAGCCAGCCATGCTTTTTTCTAGGATATTCCATATTCTCTCTCTCATACACACAAGCACATATTCTGTTTTTCTCCTTCAATAGACACTCTGCGTGCTGTGGCTTCTGATTAGTTCTCATTGGGCTCTTTTTGTTCCCCCTGTTTAGGTCTTGTTCTAAAGTTCTGTTGTTCTTTTCCAAACTTTGGGGTTTCCCTAAACCTGCAGATACCTCTCTCTTGTGCTTGGATTGTGCTGATTTGGCTACATAAGCACTCAGATAATTAGTTTGATTCTACTATATGGCCAATTACTCAATCTCAATCTAATCTGCCTTGCAGGATTGTTTTGAGGGTAAAATTGAGGGTGGAGAGAACCATATAAGCTGCCTTGAGCTTCTTAGGTTAAAGGTGAGAAGCAAATATACTAAACAAACAAATAAATGGATCCCTGCATCAAATGTTACAGTGTATCCTTGGCAGAGCTTGGAAGATTACTTTTAAAAAGTAATAAATTACCGTTACAGTTACATGGCCCAAAAAAGTAGTAATTACCGTTACAATTGCAATTGCTGTGAAAGTAACTGATTGCTTTACTTTTCCTCCAAAGTAATCACTACAATTACATTTCAGTTACTTTAAAAAAAAGCCTACAAGGTGCTGGCCTTGGCTACTGCACATCTAAGTAGCCTAAAACAACATTAAAAATAATGACACACATACAGAGGTAGTAGAATAATTATTTTTATTCATAAGATAGCAGTGGTGGTCTCTCTGCTGGTAAGGGTGGTGCGGAGGGAGGCAGAGATCACTACTCAGATCTTTAAACGTCAAACCAAGTGCAACCCCCCCCTCAGCCAGCCAGCATAATCTCTCTCACTTAACCACCTCCTGGACCCGGCCCTGCCACCAACTTAAGGGACACTCACCCAAGCAAACATTTTCCCCTGAGATGCAAAAAAGTTAAAATAGCCACAGAGGGTGGTGGAGGCCACTTTGTGTGCCAAGTGCAAACACAGTATTCTCTCTCTCTCTCTCTCTCTCTCTCTCTCTCTCTCTCTCTCTCTCTCTCACACACACACACACACACACACACACACACACACACAGAGAGAGAGAGAGAGAGAGAGAGAGAGAGAGAGATTAATCTTTCACCTCCACAGTTCTTTATCTCCATTCTGCTGCTGCCTCCTTTATCCATGTTCTTGACCTCCGGCTCCTTTTTCCCTCCACCACTATCTTCACCACCACTATCTGTTTTTCTAAATAATTGTTTTCTCCATTCCACCCCGTCTCACTCTCTGCCTCCTCCCTTGTCGCCTCCTACCCACCCACAGAGCATGAGGGAAGAGCGATGCTGCACAGAAGCCCAGTTTGAGGCACATGATTTTCATCCACAAATCAGAGGAGCAGAAGACTTCCCCTGCTTCCCCTCCCCCAAGTAATGCCCAAACGTAATTCTGGAAACGTTACAATTACTCCACAAAAGTAGTAAAATTACTCCTAGTTCTATTACACTCAAAATGTAAAAGAATTACCCACTCGTTACTCAAAAAAGTAATGAATTACAAGTAATTCGTTGCTTGTAACTAGTTACTTCCAAGCTCTGATCCTTGGTGTGTGTGAGAGCGAGTGAGAGGGCCTGTGGATGAAGGAGCTGAAAAACAAAACTTAGTATCATTGACAGGAGCCCCTACTCTGATTTGGGTCAAGTCAATGGAGCATAACACTTTTGCTAGCAATTGATTGACGTATTTGAGCTGAGAGGAGATCTGAGAAGGCAATATAAGTTGATTGACCTTTGCAGCATCCTGAGAAGTATGGAGATTTTTTACTAAGAACCCAAACCAGTTTCAGCCTACCATATTAACAGTTGACTTCATTTGCAGGGCTGTCATAAGCTACTCTCTCTTAGCACAGCTTTCCAATCTGCAATGGGGGCAGAACAGTGAACTACACAGTGAACTGATCTGCTAACTAAAATATGTAACTTGTCCCTCGGGTCCTCCTCCGTGCCTGAGGACTGGAAAGTGGCAAATGTAACACCAATCTTCAAAAAGGGATCCAGAGGGGATCCCGGAAATTACAGGCCAGTTAGCTTAACTTCTGTCCCTGGAAAACTGGTAGAAAGTATTATTAAAGCTAGATTAACCAAGCACATAGAAGAACAAGCCTTGCTGAAGCAGAGCCAGCATGGCTTCTGCAAGGGAAAGTCCTGTCTCAGTAACCTATTAGAATTCTTTGAGAGTGTCAACAAGCATATAGATAGAGGTGATCCAGTGGACATAGTGTACTTAGACTTTCAAAAAGCGATTGACAAGGTACCTCACCAAAGGCTTCTGAGGAAGCTTAGCAGTCATGGAATAAGAGGAGAGGTCCTCTTGTGGATAAGGAATTGGTTAAGAAGCAGAAAGCAGAGAGTAGGAATAAATGGACAGTTCTCCCAATGGAGGGCTGTAGAAAGTGGAGTCCCTCAAGGATCGGTATTGGGACCTGTACTTTTCAACTTGTTCATTAATGACCTAGAATTAGGAGTGAGCAGTGAAGTGGCCAAGTTTGCTGACGACACTAAATTGTTCAGGGTTGTTAAAACAAAAAGGGATTGCGAAGAGCTCCAAAAAGACCTCTCCAAACTGAGTGAATGGGTGGAAAAATGGCAAATGCAATTCAATATAAACAAGTGTACAATTATGCATATTGGAGCAAAAAATCTGAATTTCACATATACGCTCATGGGGTCTGAACTGGCGGTGACCGACCAGGAGAGAGACCTCGGGGTTGTAGTGGACAGCACGATGAAAATGTCGACCCAGTGGGTGGCAGCTGTGAAAAAGGCAAATTCCATGCTAGCAATAATTAGGAAAGGTATTGAAAATAAAACAGCCGATATCATAATGCCGTTGTATAAATCTATGGTGCGGCCGCATTTGGAATACTGTGTACAGTTCTGGTCGCCTCATCTCAAAAAGGATATTATAGAGTTGGAAAAGGTTCAGAAGAGGGCAACCAGAATGATCAAGGGGATGGAGCGACTCCCTTACGAGGAAAGGTTGCAGCATTTGGGGCTTTTTAGTTTAGAGAAAAGGCGGGTCAGAGGAGACATGATAGAAGTGTATAAAATTATGCATGGCATTGAGAAAGTGGATAGAGAAAAGTTCTTCTCCCTCTCTCATAATACTAGAACTCGTGGACATTCAAAGAAGCTGAATGTTGGAAGATTCAGGACAGACAAAAGGAAGTACTTCTTTACTCAGCGCATAGTTAAACTATGGAATTTGCTCCCACAAGATGCAGTAATGGCCACCAGCTTGGATGGCTTTAAAAGAAGATTAGACAAATTCATGGAGGACAGGGCTATCAATGGCTACTAGCCATGATGGCTGTGCTCTGCCACCCTAGTCAGAGGCAGCATGCTTCTGAAAACCAGTTGCCGGAAGCCTCAGGAGGGGAGAGTGTTCTTGCACTCGGGTCCTGCTTGCGGGCTTCCCCCAGGCACCTGGTTGGCCACTGTGAGAACAGGATGCTGGACTAGATGAGCCACTGGCCTGATCCAGCAGGCTCTTCTTATGTTCTTACACTACAGGGTTGTTGTATACTGTTCTGTCAACTCAACTGCAATGTGGGGATAAAAGCAATTGATAACATCGCAGATTGTTGTAATGTAAGTACTCTCAGCTTCTGCCCAACCCCCATCCAGCAATAGAGGTCTAATATCCCTGGACAACATTGCAGGGTTATTGTAAGCCACTCAGAGTTTAACCTGCAATATTCCACATGAACTACACTGAAAGGCTGTCATGAGCCACTTGCTTCCAGACAAAGCTTCTTGCAACCTGCAATATGTGGACAATGGGCTGTATTTGCTTTGGAATTTGCATTAGCAGGGCTATTTTGTAAACATTCACAATAAATAAGATATGAGTTTGAAACAGCAGGAATTCTTTGCTGCTATCTTACAAGTGAGATTTTTTGGTTTTGTTTTCTGAGAAGTGAGGCGGACACCAGGGCTGTGGAGTCGGAGTCATGGAGTCGGAGTCGGAAGCAATTTTGTGTGGAGTCGGAGTCGGTAGAGATGTACCAACTCCGACTTCAAAATAAAAACTTTCATAGGAATTTAGGAAAGTTTTCTTGTTCAGAAATTTTAATCAAATAAATATATTTTAAGTTCTATCAATCCAGCCTGATGGTTCACATGGTGGTGATGAAATGCCTTGTGCTACCATTTTACTACAATAAATTTGTTATTACTAGTTAATATACATTTGCCATTTATGAAGGAGTCGGAGTCAGAGTCGGACAGTAGAAAAATAGAGGAGTCAGAGTCAAAAGTTTGGCTTACTGATGCCACAGCCCTGGCGGACACATTGGTGGTTCCCAATCCTGGCTACATTAAAATTTATCTATTGATTACTGTGGTCTGCTTTCACCTTCATCTCTGGGAATATTTAAAAATAGCTTTTCAGTATGATCCAGGAAGTGATCTATCCAGACATTAATGTACTTCTCTCTCTACATTTTATTTTTGTGTGCCTTTTCCTCTAGCCTCTGTTGCTCATTTTTCTTGGTGGAAGAAAGGGAAAGAGAGAAAACAACTGGGGGAAAGACACATCAATAAATGGCCCTCTTTCTGCACTCCTCCTTACTCTCTCTACTCTCCTTATCTTTTCTTTCAGCAAGTCTCTCTTCCTGTTCACTAGCCACTTCCATTCCCCCTCCCTTTTCTTTTCCAGTTGTCTCAGTGTCCTATGGTTCCTGAGATACTGAGTTATTGGGCTGTTTTGGTTGTGGCCTCCCAACATATTTTTTTGTATTTCTAAAAACTTGTGGTTCTCAGAAGGCTTCAAGTATTTACAGGGCCGTTTCTAAACGGTGGCCAGGTGGGGCACTGACCCGAGGGCCCCTGGAGCTATAGGAGGCCCTCTGCTCTCCTTCCGCGATTCACGGAAGCATCCGCGGACCGCCATCCCCCCGCTATCCCCCTGCTTTACCTACTTTTCCATTGTTTTTTGCGGGGTGCAGATTTGCCATCAATTAAGATGGCGGCCAAGGTTTCCTTAAGGGGCTGAAGCCTCTGCCGCCATCTTTGTTGATGGCACGCATGTGTGCTACACGTGCGCGTTGCTGCCATCAACAAAGATGGTGACAGAGGCTTCAGCCCCTTAGGGAAACCTCGGCCGCCATCTTGATTGATGGCAAACCTGCACATGCTGCAAAAAACAATGGAAAGGTAGGTAAAGCAGGGGGATAGCAGGGGGGATGGCGGGCACAGCTAAAGCTCCTATCTTGCGGTCCACAGATGTTTAAGTTCTGCAGATTGCGGAGGGGGAACGGAGGGGTCCAGGGCAGGCTGGTACCCAAGGACCCCGGCATGCCTAGGGCCGGCCCTGAGTATTTATAGCAGGCAGGCCTGGCTAATCCAAAATATTCATGGTATACGGGAAATTGACCCCAGAAGATTGGCGAGGAGACAGAATGACCTGTACAATTGTTCCTTCATGTCTGACTTCTGACTCTGAATTTAGCTGCCAGGCCCTTTAGGAGACTGTAAGCATGTTTGAGGCTTAATTGGCTATTTTCCTAAAGAAACTGTAAGCTTGTTAGCTTAATTAGTTGTTTTTTAAAAGTAGCTACCTGGTCAGGACAGCATCCTTGAAGTTTGGGAGAAGTCCTTATCTGTTAGGGTGGATATTTGATGTTCTTAGCTCATCTGCAAAAATAGTCATAAACATTGATAAGGGTTGGGAAGCTGACCTTCCAGTCAGGTGCAACCAATTAAGTTGGTATAAACTTCAAAAAAGGTGCTTAACCAAGAACATGACCATTATGACAGGTGTGATTGATGAGGTTGTTGTTGAGAATCAGCACCTAGCCTTTGGAGCTTTTAATCATATAAATCTCAACAATTTGTTGCCAAAGTGAACTTTGACACAAACCTGGACCGGGGAGGTGCTGCGTACTGACCATTAGCTGGGGTCTCTCCATTGTTGTTCACTTAGCGTTCCCAACAATTGAATGGAGAAAGTAAGCTCAGTAGATTTTGCTGTCTGTGTCCTTTAGCCTGCTACTGAATAAAATATTTGACTTCCACCAACCTGTGTGTTTATTGCCTCTGAATCCAAAAGAACCCTTGCCAGTTGGCAAGACACATGGATATCAGCAGGGCAGATGTTGTACACCCCATCTGTTTATATGTGAAGATATCTTACTGAGGCCTGAGCACAGACAATCCAAGGTAGTTCCCCAGTCTAGGTGTGCCAGTTGTGCCCACTCCTAGTACAGCCATACTTGGCCTTGGGCCAACATGGGGGTTATCTTATTAACAGTGCAGTACTTTCTGCTTGTTATGTTACAGGCTCCAGACCCAACAAGTAACCTTACAGGACCTTAAGATTGAGAACTCAACCTCCAGGTCTAGGTTTAGGTATAACCACCCAAGGCCCTGGCTGGCACTACAAGGAAGATAGTATTGGTGCTACTATTTTCTAACACTTGGACTATGGTTCTCTTCTTGCCTGCAAAAAGCATCTTGGCTTTCCTTTCTGCTTGAAAGGGTAGGAACACTTCTGTCCTGCTCAACCACAGAGTCTGTCCAGTAAAGATAATCCATACCATGCTTGGTTGCTACTATCAGGATGGCTAATCACATAAATGATTTGCAGCTTGTCTGAAAGAGTTGCTTTGGCAATGCACTGAGCATATTCTCAGCACACACACAGGGCTGGTGCCAGAGGGCGGCCAGGTCAGGCCCTGGCCGAGGGCCCCTGGGTCCTAAGGGGCCCCTGAAAGGCCCCTCCTTCGGGTGGGTGGTAGCTTCTGCAATCCATGCCGCGGATTGTGAGAGGGAGTTCTGAGGCAACCCCCGACTGTCATGCAGACCCGCAACAACCGCCTGCAACATGCTTCGTCTACCTCTTGAAGTAAATGCTGGTCACCAGGGCAGCGCCAGGCATGCCAGGGCCCGTCACACTGAGGGCACAAGTCTGCCATCAACCAAGATGGTGGCCGAAGTTTCCTTAAGGGCCTGCAGTGATATGCTTGTTCTGTGATATGTTTATTCAGAGAGCATCTAAAAATGTTATTTCAGGGGCAGAGCTTCTCTGTGGTCAGCAGTGGCTGATGGACTCTGGAGTTGGTGGGGCCTAAGAGGTTGTGTAGGCCCTAATAATCACTCTCTTGCTATTAATTCAAGATGCAGGAAAGTGCAACAGTACAGGGGTATTAATTTACATCTGGAGTGATAGTTTGTTCCCGGAGAAAACATGGGGGGGGACTATTTGTGATTTCAACATTTTGTTACTTTGCATTAGTTCAGATAATTATCTGGGAAGCTTTGCAGAAATCCCAGATGCCTAAAATGTGAGTCTGGAAAATGAGAACTGATCTTCAGAGTCTTTAAGGTGGCATGACACAGCCATTGTTGCCTGTGGAACACAATTCCCCCCTTCCACTGTGGTCTCAGAGTAAATTGGTTTTGTAGGTTTTTGAAACACTACATAAAGCTGAAAAACTCATTTGACCAAAACAATAGCAAGAAGGGGGGAAATGCATTAATGTGAATAAAACAGAGAATGATGTCTCTTCAAGTCTAAACAGCTACCGTAGCACCACAGTGTGAGAATCAAGAATTAGTAAGCTTTTTCAAAAAGGGAAACTTCAGGCTTGGAACAGCCAAGTAGGTTTCCTTGGCAGGATTTGTCTCCTACAAATCTACAGAAGCAGAAAATCGACTGGATCCCAGTCTTGCACTGGAGGATGGGGAGTGAATGAGTCCAGTGTTTGGATATGCACTGTTTTGCAAGAAGGTCTGGATGTACGTCACACATGAAAGGGCCCTTACTGAGAAAAGGACCCTGGCTCCAGCATCAGTGATCAGTTCTCCATCTGCTGATAATGGAAAGAAAAGTAGTCTTGTTCTGTTGTCCTTTCCTTCTTATTAAGGCCATGTAATGAAAGTGGGGTGCAACTGTGCAGTAAGATTGTGCATTATTACAGCTTTAGTAGAATAGACCCCCTCCAGGATGCACACCTTAATGTGGTTAGGGGTTTGAGAGTGTCAAAGAAGCTGAGAGCAATGCTATCAGGAGTCTAGCCCAAGAGACTAGACTCCTAGCAGGTGCGTCCAAGGCGGAATGGTCAAAGCTGAAACACCAGAGTAAGATGCATCCACACTCAGAGGAAGGCAAAGGTAAACCATCTCTGAATACCTCTTACCACGAAAACCCTACGAACAGAGTATCCAAAATGCAACACGAGATAGTGCTGGAAGATGAGACCCCCAGGTCAGAAGGCACTCACCGAGCTACTGGGGAAGAACAAAGGACAAGTATGAGTAGCGCTGTGACTAATGACGCAGCTGGGTCAAAGCCAAAAGGAAGCCCAGAGGCTGATGCACACAGATGCGAAAGGAGAGTCCAGAGTTGTATGACGCACACAATAGGAACATGGAATGTGAGAAGCATGAAACAGGGAAAGTTAGAAATTGTCAAGCAAGAAATGGAATGTATCAACATTACAATACTTGATGTGAGTGAATTAAAATGGATGGGAATGGGACATTTTCAATCAGGCAACTACAAAATATTTTATGCAGGAATTTAGAAATTAAGAAGAAACGGGGTTGCTTTAATAGTGAGAAGTGATGTAGCAAAAGCAATTAGGAGCTACAACGCAAGGTCTGAGCGAGTGATATCAATGAGATTAAATGGGAAACCTATTAACATAACCATCATCCAAGTCTACGCTCCAACGGCAAATGCAGAAGAAGAGGAATTGGAGAGATTTTATGCAGAAGTACAGGAAGAAATTGATCACACACCAAGACAAGATGCACTGATAATCACGGGGGACTGGAATGCAAAAGTAGGGAACTGAGAAGAACTAGGAATTGTGGGAAAATGGGGCTCAGGAGACAGAAATGCAGCAGGAGAAAGACATTGAATTCTGTGAAGCCAATAATTTGTTTCTTGCAAACACATTTCTTGAGCAACCGAAAAGACAACTGTACACGTGGACATCACCAAATGGTCAAAATAGGAATCAAATTGATTATATAATTGGTAGCAGAAGATGGAGAAGTTCCATACTTTCTGCGAAAACAAGACAAGGAGCAGACTGTGGTACAGATCATGAACTGGTAATATTGAAATAAAGAAGAACAACAAAGCAATCATAATGCCAAAATACAATTTAAATAACATCCAAGAAGAATATAAAGATCAAATAAGGAACAGATTTAAACTTAGTTGACAGAGAACCAGAAGAACTAAGGATTGAAGTCAGAGTCATTATCAGGGAAGAATACAAAAAGACAATACCTCTCATTAAAAAGGGAGAAAGACCTCAATGGATGACTGAAGAAACCCTTAAAATGGTTAAAGAGAGAAGGAAAGCAAAAGGAGATAGAAACACGGTTAGAACCCAAAATGCAACAATACAGTGACTAGTACGTAGAGAGAAAAAGAACTTTTACAATAGTTATGCATAAAAATAGAAGAGGACAACAAAAAGGGTAGAACAAGAGCCCTATTCCAAAATATTAGAGAAATTAAAGGAAAATTTAAACTAAGAGTAGGGATGTTGAATAATCAACAGGGAAACACACTGACTGAGCGAGATGAAATAAAAGGAAGATGGAAGCAATACACTGAAGAACTCTATAAAAGAGATGCAAGGATGACAGATTCATTCATGAACCGTATGATGAAGAACCAGAAATTTTAAAATGTGAGGTGAAAGCTGCTCTTGAAATACTTGGAAGAAACAAATCACCAGGAACAGATGGCATACCAATAGAGTTGCTACAAGCTATGGAGACTGAATTTGTCCAAATTTTGACTATCACTAGAAGCTAAAATGATGAAACTGAGGTTATCATACTTTGGACACATAATGAGAAGACATGATTCACTAGAAAAGACAATAATGCTGGGAAAAACAGCAGCGAGTAGAAAAAGAGGAAGGCCAAACAAGAGATGGATTAATTCCATAAAGGCAGCCACAGACCTGAACTTACAAGATCTGAACAGGGTGGTTCTTGACAGATACTATTGGAGGTCACTGATTCATAGGGTTACCATAAGTCATAATCAAGTTGAAGGCACATAACAACAACAGTAGAATAGAATTTAATTCATTAATTAAGAACACTGAATGTCTTCTGACAAACAATTCAGAGGTTGCTTATGCATAAATAAAAACAATAAAAGGTAAAATAGGATTCAGAACAATGAAATACAACAGCAAAAACAGTTAAAAGCCACAAGCAGTGTCTCAAAGTCAGAACAATTATATTATGAGAAGGAGGAACCATTTCCAGTTATCCATATATGGAACATAAAAGCTAAGATTTCATGTCATGTTTTCAAAGAGAAAGATAATACTGGATCTTAGGACTGCAGATCTCTGGTACCAAGAATGCACTTAGACCACCAGCACTGGATAGATCAGTAATTTCAACCCACATTATAAGCAGGAGCAGAGGGTAGTAGACACCAAAGCCCACCAAGTGAATTAGCAGTGTTGAGATTCAATTTGAAAGAGCAGTGACTGTGGTGTATGTAGGGCTGACTGAAAATGCCCTCTCAAAATTCTCCATGCTATTTGTGAGTGGCAAAAGGGGGACATTTTGCCGATTATTCTTCCAACTGTTCTCAAACAATTATCTTCTGAAAAAATTCCTTTCACCTAATGTGCAGTGATCCTCCATTAGTTCACATTGGTGGATGAAAGAAGCAATGGATTAATAAAGGAGGACTGGAAGGGATAGGGCCAACCCACTGCTTTCTTCAACAATTTAAAAATAACACTAAAAATACAAAAACTGAATCCATAGTTACACAAAGAATTCATGGGCAGTGAACCGGAGAGGCTATTTTGCTGAATATTTTCCAGGGGAGAACAAATTTTCCAACCATTCAGGCAGAGCTCAAAAAGAAAAATTGTGATGAGTTTCCTACCTCTTCTTAAGATCCCAAGGATACTCGGAGCCCCAGGGTATGTCTTCACTTCAAACACAATCTGGCGAGCTCATAACTCTGGGAATTTGGGTACCCCTTTCATCATTGGATCCTGTCATTTTCAATATTTTCTGTAGTTCTCTCCCCTGGTTTATCACCAGGGCTGCAAGCTGCAGACCCTTCTCTGTGCGTTCCCCTTTGACTCCAGCCTCCTCTTTTCTACTATAGTAAAGCCTTCCACACATTCAGATTCCCACTTCCCTTACACAGGACCTGCAGCCCAGAGCTCCTTCCTTTTCTTCTTGCTGCACCCTTCACCTTGAGGCTCCCCCCCATCATCCCACAGCTCCATTTCCAGCCTCTCTGACTCATCTCCCAGTTGGGCCAATACAGGGGCAGTGTGGAGAAGGGTATCACAATCTCCTGATATTTTTTAATGTCCAGAAAAGTATTTTTTGAGAAATTATGGCTCATCCCTAGGTTCATGGAGTCATCCTTCCAGTAATGGCCCTCAAAAAATGGGCATGTGGATGGGTGGGTGAATATATTAGTGGCAGAGAACATCACAGGTTTTATCTCCAGCTAAAAGGAGCTACCCGAGGAAGACTATGAAGAGTCAGAGTAGACAACACTGCGTTAGAAGGGAAAACTCAACAGGTTAATGTATTCAAACTGTATAGCAATATAACAAATCATCATCCTTGTGTGTTTGTATGCCTTGCCTGTCTCCATCCCTTGGCCATTTGTGCCTCCCTCTCTATGGAGTGCTTTCCCCAGCAAGGCCCGCATGGCACAGACATCAACATCCTTTTGGTACCAGCTGAAGACATACCTTTTCTCTCGGGCATTTGAGGGAGTATTATACAGCCACGAGAGTGGCTGTATACTATAGCCAGCGTGGATTTTTCACATTCCGCAGTGTTAAATTGAAAATACCTCCCATGCCATTCTGATGCTTCCCATAAGCTCATTTCAAAACAAAACCTTACAAAACTTATAGTCCTGAACTCAGAAACACTTGCTTAACAACCCTGTCAATTTTCATGGCGATACACAAAACAGTCAGAGAGAATCGAGAGTTCAAAGTCTAAAAAGAGAAAAAAACCTCACAGCCCTTTGGACTTTTTTTCTCTGAGAGTTCTCATAATCTGTTGAAATTCATTAAAAATCAGCCATGTTCACAGAGTACCTGTAATCCTAATACTGACCTTGCCCCATACTCTGACCTTCACCTTCTACAGTTTAAAAGTTAAAAAAATGCCTGGCTGATTTTTAATTAAATTTAATAAATTTTGGCTGGGACCCAATGATAGCGCGGAGCATGCTCAGTAAGAACCAACTGTCAGAGTTCTAAAAGCCAGACTCACAGCTGCTGGGCTTGGCTAATCAGGGGGCCACACCCACACCAGACTTGATTTCACTTGAGACAGTCATGGCTTCCCTCAGAGAATCTTGGGAAGTGTAGTTTGTGAAAGGCGCTGAGAGGAGACTCCTATTACGCTGACACAGCTTCAGTGGCCAGAGTGGTTTAACAGTCAGCCATTCTGATTGAAGGTCTGTGAGGAGAACAGGGCCTCTCCTGGCAACTCTCAGCACTCTTCATTAACTACACTTCCCAGGATTCTTTGAGAGAAGCCATAACTGTTTAAAGTGAAATAAAGGCCTGGTGTGGATGTGGCCAGGGACAGCTTTGGTTTAAATTTGGGTGGGAGGCTACATGTGCCTGCAGGAGAATACAAAGGTGGGGGAAAGGCTGAAAAGCAATGATACTGTTCACAATGTTTTCCTTTTGCTCTCTGCTATCTTTTTGGTGCCTTTTGAAGACTTTTGTTCTTTTAACAAGCCTTTTAAGTTGAGACCTATCCCAGTCTGTGTCGGTGTTAGAATTGCTTTTCATGTTTTTTTTAATAATGTTTTTAACCCTTTTTAAAAAAAGATGTTTTTAAAGCTTTTTTAAAAATGTTTTTAACGTTGTTTTGTTTTAATGTATTTTAAGGTCTTTTTATGATGTTTTAAAGTGTTTTTAGAGTTTCTGTTTGCCGCCCTGGGCTACTGCTGGGAGGAAGGGCAGGATATAAATCAAATAATAAATAAATAAATAAAGGAAAGGGGCTTCCCTTCTGCCCAGTGCCCAACCACCCAATCTCCTCCCCTGGGTCAGTGCTGGACTATGACCTGGGAGACCAGGGTTCAAATCCCCACAGAGCCATGAAGCTCACTGGATGACCTTGGGCCAGTCACTGCCTCTCAGCCTCAGAGGAAGGCAATGGTAAAACCACCTCTGAATACCGCTCACCATGAAGACCCTATTCAGAGGGTCGCCATAAGTCAGGATTGACTTGAAGGCAGTCTATTTCCATTTTCAAACACGATTGCACAGAAATAAATCCCATTGAACTCAAAAAGTATGCAAACAATCAAACATAACATAAGAACATAAGAAGAGCCTGCTGGATCAGGCCAGTGGCCCATCTAGTCCAGCATCCTGTTCTCACAGTGGCCAACCAGGTGCCCGGGGGAAGCCCGCAAGCAGGACCTGAGTGCAAGAACACTTTCCCCTCCTGAGGCTTCCGGCAACTGGTATTCAGAAGCATGCTGCCTCTGACTAGGGTGGCAGAGCACAGCCATCACGGCTAGTAGCCATTGATAGTCCTGTCCTCCATGAATTTGTCTAATCTTCTTTTAAAGCCATCCAAGCTGGTGGCCATTACTGCATCTTGTGGGAGCAAATTCCATAGTTTAACTATGCGCTGAGTAAAGAAGTACTTCCTTTTGTCTGTCCTGAATCTTCCAACATTCAGCTTCTTTGAGTGTCCACGAGTTCTAGTATAATGAGAGAGGGAGAAGAACTTTTCTCTATCCACTTTCTCAATGCCATGCATAATTTTATACACTTCTATCATGTCTCCTTTGACCCGCCTTTTCTCTAAACTAAAAAGCCCCAAATGCTGCAACCTTTCCTCGTAACGGAGTCGCTCCATCCCCTTGATCATTCTGGTTGCCCTCTTCTGAACCTTTTCCAACTCTATAATATCCTTTTTGAGATGAGGCGACCAGAACTGTACACAGTATTCCAAATGCGGCCGCACCATAGATTTATACAACGGCATTATGATATCGGCTGTTTTATTTTCAATACCTTTCCTAATTATCCCTAGCATGGAATTTGCCTTTTTCACAGCTGCCGCACACTGGGTCGACATTTTCATCGTGCTGTCTACTACAACCCTGAGGTCTTTCTCCTGGTCGGTCACTGCCAGTTCAGACCCCATGAGCGTATATGTAAAATTCAGATTTTTTGCTCCAATATGCATAATTGTACACTTGTTTATATTGAATTGCATTTGCCATTTTTCTGCCCATTCACTCAGTTTGGAGAGGTCTTTTTGGAGCTCTTCGCAATCCCTTTTTGTTTTAACAACCCTGAACTATTTAGTATCGTCAGCAAACTTGGGCACTTCACTGCTCACTCCTAATTCTAGGTCATTAATGAACAAGTTGAAAAGTACAGGTCCCAATACTGATCCTTGAGGGACTCCACTTTCTACAGCCCTCCATTGGGAGAACTGTCTGTTTATTCCTACTCTCTGCTTTCTGCTACTTAACCAATTCCTTATCCACAAGAGGACCTCTCCTCTTATTCCATGACTGCTAAGCTTCCTCAAAATTCTTTGGTGAGGTACCTTGTCAAACACTTTTTGAAAGTCTAAGTACACTATGTAACTGGATCACCTCTATCTATATGCTTGTTGACACTCTCAAAGAATTCTAATAGGTTACTGAGACAGGACTTTCCCTTGCTTCAGCAAGGCTTGTTCTTCTATGTGCTTAGTTAATCTAGCTTTAATAATACTTTCTACCAGTTTTCCAGGGACAGAAGTTAAGCTAACTGGCCTGTAATCTCCGGGATCCCCCCTGGATCCCTTTTTGAAGGCTGGCGTTACATTTGCCACTTTCTAGTCCACAGGCACAGAGGAGGACCCGAGGGACAAGTTACATATTTTAGTTAGCAGATCAGCAATTTCACATTTGAGTTCTTTGAGAACTCTCGGGTGGATGCCATCCGGGCCTGGTGATTTGTCAGTTTTTATATTGTCCATTAAGCCTAGAACTTCCTCTCTCGTTACCACTATTTGTCTCAGTTCCTCAGAATCCCTTCCTGCAAATGTTAGTTCAGGTTCAGGGATCTGCCCTATATCTTCCACTGTGAAGACAGATGCAAAAAATTCATTAAGCTTCTCTGCAATCTCCTTTGACTCCCTTATCATCCAAGGGTTCAATCACCTCCCTAGATGGTCTCCTGCTTTGAATGTATTTATAGAATTTTTTGTTGTTGGTTTTTATGTTCTTAGCAATGTGCTCCTCAAATTCTTTTTTAGCATCCCTTATTGTCTTCTTGCATTTCTTTTGCCACAGTTTGTGTTCCTTTTTATTTTCTTCATTCGGACAAGACTTCCATTTTCTGAAGGAAGACTTTTTGCCTCTAAGAGCTTCCTTGACTTTGCTCGTTAACCATGCTGGCATCTTCTTGGCCCTGGCGGTACCTTTTCTGATTTGCGGTATGCACTCTAGTTTTAAACAACTTCCAAGCATTTTTGAGTGATGTGACCCTCTGGACTTTTGAGTGGTGTGACCCTCCCTTCTCCTCCCTCCTATTCCCTCCCTCTTGCCTCTTCCCTCCCCCTTCCTTTGTTACCAAATTCTTGCAAGCTACACAGCAATTGGATTGGACTGTGAAAGACCAACCCAAATTGTGTTTGCATTCTGACAAATGTGTAGGGCAGTCCAATATCTCAGAGAGGAGGTCAGGTCTCCTGCTCCCCTGGTGCATTCAATATAGCTGCCCAATTCCCCTGCTTTTTAAAGTTTGGTAGAAATATCTGTGGGCTATAGGTACATTCTTAAACCGTAAGGTTTTTTGCCTATTAGTGAATTATTATTATGCTTATTGCTGTTTCTGTGTTATATTTTTGGGGGGAGATATTGTTTTATTATTAAACTTTATGGTTGTATGTAAAATGTAACAAATAAAATAATAAATAAATAAATGTGCTCATTCAGTGCTAGTTTTGTGATATATATGGGTTCTCCACTGGCATGTTTTCACACTATTGTGACACATATCCTTTATGCAAAGGCCCACTCCCTCCACACCAAGACTTTCCAGTTTGCTCTGCTGTGAAGGGGAATTGAGTAGGGCTAATGGACCATCCCTTCATCTTTCCTGTCATATCTTGTCTGCAGCTCATTCACTGCGGCCGACCTGGGTGGGGAAGGAAAAAAATGGTTGGTTGGTTGGTTGGTTGGCTCCTTCATGAGAGGCATTCCTGTTTAGGATTTTTAAAGGTAACCCCAGATTAAGCTACACTGTTATTTTTAAAGGAACTCCTGTTTCTCTCACAAATAACATTTCCCTAAGGGAGGAGAATGGGTCTGGTTCCCGCTGACATTTAAACTGATAAATGTAATTTGTATGGTAAAATGCTGCTAATTTAATTGCATTTCCTTTCCTTCATCTCCTCTGTCCCTCACCCCACCCCCTTTTCCCCAAGAAAAGAGGATTGCAGCGGAAGGCCTTTGCAAGGTGTCGCTTTGTATTGTGCAGAATGGGAAAGGTCTCTACCTGGCTTATTTTTGTCCCCTTTGCTTCAGCTGTCACTGCTGACAGCCCTCATGTTTATTTCATCTTGTGTGGTGGCTGTCTCGTTTCCCTATCCTCCGATGTCATTAACTCACAGAGAGTGGGGCCTGCAGAGCCAAGCCTAATGAAATCCACTGTGGCTCTTCTGCTCCCCACCTCGTTACTGAGGCTCAAGGTGTCAAATTAAACCCAGCCTGGAAAAGAAGAGACGAAGTGAGCGGAAGTCTGGGGGTGAGGGGAAGAGAGACAGGGTCATAAGCGCTGGAAGAGAGAAACTCAACAAATGCCAGGCACTTATTGTTGCCACTCATCTGGGATAGTGGAGTCTAGCCCACTACTCCACCCCACATCCTGCCTATCTTTGCTTTGTATTTCCTGTTTTGATGTACACATATGGCCCTGTTCACACATTACATTCAACGAGTGAACAGTCTGTGTACCTCGTAGGGTTGCTAGTTTCAGGGGCTGAGACTGATCCTGTATCTTTAGGAGAAGAGAAAGTCAGCCAAGTGCAGGTGTTTTTGCAACACTGTAATGGGAAAAACCACAATGTGGAATTCTCCCTTCCCCCTGCACAATTTGTAAAGATACAGAAGACCTCTTGGAGGCCGGGCCTGGCAACCAAGAGGTCTTCTGTATCTAGGGATGCCAGATCTCTGGCAAACAGCCGGAGTCTCCAGCTCCGCCCTTGCGTTTCTCACCTCCTCATCCAAGTAGTTAATAAAAATGTTGAAGAGCACTGGGCCCAGGACCGAGCCCTGTGGTACCCCACTCGTTACTTCCACCCAGTTTTGTCATGCTGTGTCCCTATAAGTATCCGATTTCATACTATGGTTGTACAATACTTCCTTTACATTTTAAGTATGCCTTGGGGTAGTCATGGTTCTCCACTGTTTTCTTCCTGAGGGGCAGATAGGCTGAGAGATGGTGAGTAGCCCATGGTCACCCACTACACTTTATAGCTCATTCCCATTTTGAAAAATTAATTAAAACAATTTACGTGCAGGCAAAATTTATTAAGCGGATTCACACAATATGTGTAAAGCACATCCAACTCGCATTTAAAGCGCATGACTTCCCCTAAAGAATTCTGGGAAGTGTCATTTCCCCCTCACAGTTATAGTTCTCACCACTCTTAACAAACTGCAGTTCCCATGATTCTGTGGTGGGATTCATGTCCTTCAAATGGGTGTTGAATGTGCTTTAAATGAATGGTGTGGATCTGCCCTAGGTATGATGTTCATTCAAGAGTGAATTGAAAAGAACAATTTTAAAAGATACTTCTTACTCATTTTTCAGACCTCTTTCTGAAGTAAAGGGTCAAATCTGTAAAAACATTTGGAGCAGCCACGTTAAAAGATAAGGGCAGGGTATTGCAGGCAGGGAGGGGGTTGCCAACCCTGCTTGGATATGGATGTCTTTGCCGAAGAACCGTAGTCAAGGTTTACCAACAGCACAGTCCAAACTATATCTACTTAGAAGTCAGTCCTGTTGAGTTCTATGGGGCTTAATCCCTTAGTAAGTATGTTTAGAATTGCAGTCTTCAGGAGCCTCCATCTTTACTCCCCAAAGCTCCCATCTAATATCTCCACAACACTAGGCTCCTTTGTCCCTGCAGTGGCCTTCTGGTGACTGCCCTGGCCTGAAGGCACTTAACCCTTCTTGCTGAAAGCAAGTAGGCTAGATTAAATGTTCCCTACCCAGGCTCCATCTTTTAGCTAAGATTTCTATCTTAATTTCCAATCAGATATTTTTTTTAATTGTATGCTCCAAGCAACTGTGATTGATGCTTAATGTATTATGCTTAATGACATCACTAGGGCCTGCCCTGTGACATCACTCAGGCCCACCCTGTGACATCACTTGGGCCCACCCTGTGACATCACTCGGGCCCGCCCTGTGACTTCACTAGGGCCCGCCCCTCAAATCTCAGGTTTTGGGATGCTTCTGACCTGGCAACCCTATCTGTATCTTTAAAAGTTGTTCAGGAGAAAGGGAGAATTCCACCTTGTGGTTTTTCCCATTTCAGCGTTGCAAGAACACCTGCACTTGGCTGACTTTCTCTTCTCCTAAAGATAAAGGATCAGTCTCAGACCCTGAACCTGGCAACCCTAGTACCGGGGTACACAAGTAGTTGAGCTGTACATTCATACAGTTATTCACATGTAACATTCAACAAGTGTACAGTCTCCGTTATATACACATTTGCTGCCAGGAAAAGAAAATAGCTTCAATGAAACTTATTAAATGCGCCTTTGAAGCAATTCCCTTTTATAGGCAACAAGGCAAGGCATGCTGGGTCTGTTATGCTTTCTGAAACTGTTTCCTGTCAAGGCTTACATTCAATAGAGTTTTGGCAGAAAGGGGAATGTAGTTTTACTCTTTTCATTCTTCCTGCAGATTCTGAAGTTTTTAAAATTAAAACACCAACTTTTAAAAAGAAAATACCATCTTCTGTCGCTATCATAATTCTAGCTATTAAAATATTGCATATTTCATTGCTCATTATTCTTAAAGTATGTATGGTTTTCTTTGATACAGGCATTCATGGAACAATCCTACACTGTAATGTCTACTGAGATGTAAGTCCTATAGAGCTCAGTAGGACTTACTTATAGATAAATCTGTGCAAGTGCAGACCTAAATATGTTGAATGTTTATATATGAAAATATTTTGAGGAGGGGGAGTGCAAAAAACAAGTTGCTTAAAAGAGTATGAACTGAAATGATTCTTGCAACATGGTACACCAGATTTTTTTCTAGAGGATACTATGTGCTTTAATACACAGAACCTCACTCAAATATAAATGTAGGGAAGATTTATCAGTTGGTCTTTCCAGCCTGCTGCTCCCACTTTGACATACTCTGTCCCCTGGAAAGCCTTTCCTGGTATTTGGGAAACAGGAAAGCTCTGGGCTGTGGTTTTTATGGTTTTTCAGTGGAAATGTTTGCAGCTCAGTATGAAAAAGTGATAATCAGTATCTCTTTTCATGATCTATCATAATGTTTAGCTTTTGGATAACACTTTAAATGCAGGGTGGGCAGAAATTAGATCAAAATACATTGGCATATCTCAGAGTGACTTGCAGAAGATCAGTGAGGATTTCAGATTCCTGTTCTGCAATGAAAACAAGAAAATGACCCCTCCCCAGACATTATACTGCTGAAAATAAGCTGGGGGTCGGTAATCAGGAGTGGAATTTTGTGTGGAAATATTGTGAGCTGAATTCAATTCTGGAACTCAAAACAAATCCCTGGGCTAAGAATTATTTAATTCTAAGTGTACATATTTTGTGGCTTGCTCTGGTTGGTTCATCTTGGGTTTTTGTAGTAATAGTAATAATAATAATAATAATAATAATAAGTACCAAAACCCTGAAATCTAACCATCCTGATCTAGAATATTACAACCCTACAAGGCAGGTCTGTGTTACCATAAAACCATGTGATGCAGCTACTTCTGGCAACAGTTTCTAATGGAGGCAGCTATTATAATGTGTTTGACAATCAGGCGTGTCTAATTTTGATGCATGACACTTGATGCAGAAGGTGAGAGCTGCACAGAAATGAGCAAATCCACAATTGCTTTCTTTTCAGTTTCTGGGTACACAGTGGAAAGGTGACATTGCTTTTTTGAGAATGCCTTCTTTGGCACTGTTTTGAAGAGTCTTACCTCTGCCATTGTAGTTTAATTCTTGCAAGCACTCCTTTGAACCATGCTACAACAACCCTGTAAGGTAGGCCTGTGTCCATACAAATGATCTAGTGCAGGGGTGGCCAGAAGGTAGACTGTAATCTATTGGTAGATCCCTGGGAGATCTGTAGTCAATTGGCAACAGCTTCTGGCTTCCAGTGGTTCAACAATTAGCAACACACATTTGGAAATTTGACAACTAAAATGAAGAGTACTTGTAGAAACTAGCAAGAGATCTATGTGTGGAAAGACTGTGAGCTCATCTCAGTTCTGATAACCCTGTGCTCAGCAACTTCTCAGAGACATCATGTTCTTTTATATGTTTTGCGGCTGGCTTTAGTTGGTGATGGAGGATAATAGTGTAGTGGTTAAGGTGTTGGACTACGACCAAGGATTCGAATCCCCACACAGCCATGAAGCTGACTGGGTGACCTTGGGCCAGTCACTGCCTCTCAGCCTCAGAGGAAGGCAATGGTAAACCACCTCTGAATACTGCTTACCATGAAAACCCTGTTAGAAGGGTCGCCATAAGTCGGGATTGACGGAGGGCAGTCCATTTCCATTTCTTAGTTAGTGGCTATTGGGGTTCCAGTAGAACACAGGGTAGATCCCAGACTCTGCAAGAGCAGTGCTGTTGCAGGTGATTGGCAGCACTGCCACTCACTGAATGGGGGGATGGCGCAAGGTGCCTGCAAGTTCAGGGTTGGTGGCATCACTATTCTGCAGCAAGTGGGTACACACCGCTGCCACCTTCCGCCAAAGTACCCCCTATCTTGCCATCTCAGTGCCAGTGCCATTCTGCGCCCCCCGTGTATCACTGCTGCCCTACGCCATTAAACTCTTAGAAGAGCACTGGCTATATTTCTCTCTCTTGACCTTTAGGAGGAAATGTAAAGCACACAACAGAATTTACATCACCATTGATTTCAATAGGTTTTAAAAGACCAAAGAAGAAAAGTAATGGGTAATTTATATTGTGATTTACAGAGGTACTGTAGAGTGCAGGTGCAAAAGCAGTGATAAGACTGCTGTGCTAGGGCCTGCGGGACCTGGGTTCAAATCCTCATTCAGCCATGAAACTCACGGGGTGACTTTTGGGCTAGTCACCTTGTCAGCCTAAACTACCTCACAGGGTTATTCTGAGGTTATATTGGGGAGGTGCAGGAACATGTATGCCACACGGAGCTCTTTGCAGGAAAGTTGAGATATAAAGGAAATAAGGCATTAAATAAAATTAAGGCTACAATCCTATGCATGTTTACTTGAGAGTAAGCTCCACTGAACAGTGAAAGTTACTTTTGAGTAAATCTACTTGAGAGTATGTTGTTAAGACACAAGTGATAACTATTACCCCACGTTTATATTATTTATTCAAAACTATCATTTCTGAGTGATGTGTTTTATTATTGCAGTTGTGACTGCAGTTACTATTCATTATATGCCACAGGGATTTGGAGCAAGTTTAAAAAAGCAGACTTTTTGGGATCTATTTGTAGCACAATCCTGAAGAGTAACTGTGCTACTCTGTAGCAAGCAACAAGAGTTGCATGATGACACATGGAACATTTAACAGACTTATTTTAAATTTTATAATATTTATTGTTAAATCACTTAGTATTTAGAGACCCAGTGCCTGCAGGAAGAAGGGGACTACCCTCACCCAGGGAAGAGGGAGAGCCATCTGCTGCGGCTGTCTGCCTGCCTGTTTGCTTGCTGCTGATGCTTGGCTACCACCACGGCCCTCTCCCTGTTGGACTTCTGTGCTGCAGGTTGCCACACCTGGCAGGCCCAGGCCCAGAGGTACTCAGCCAGCCGTTGCTGATTTCGTCCACCTGTCCTTTGCCTGAAGGGAATACATAAGCTGACTGGCTAAGGTGCTCTCTAATGTGAGGCCAACCACGTGCTTGCTTGACCCTTGCCCTACATGGCTCATTGTGAGCTGTAAAGAGAAATTGAGCGAAGGGATCAAGGCAGTGGTGAATGCTTCCTTGGAAGAGGGTGCAATGCCATTAGCCCTCAAGGAGGCAATAATAAAGCCCATTCTGAAAAAGTCCTCCTTGGATCCCCAAGAGTTGAACAACTTTCGCCCAATTTCCAATTTACCATTCTTGGGCAAGGTGATCGAGCGAGTGGTGGCTACTCAGTTACAGACACACTTGGATGAAGCGGATTATTTGGATCCATTCCAGTCGGGCTTCAGGACTGGACATGGAACTGAAACAGCCTTGGTCGCTCTGGTGGATGATTTGAGGAGGGTGTTGGACAGAGGTGAACACACATTCCTCGTCCTCCTGGACCTCTCAGTGGCTTTTGATACCGTTGACCACAGTATCCTCCTGGATCGCCTGAGGGGAATGGGAATAGGAGGCACTGTTTTACAGTGGTTCCATTCCTATCTCTCTGATAGGTACCAGTGGGTGGCATTGGGAGATGAGGCTTCAGACCCTTGGCCTCTCAACTGTGGTGTGCCACAGGGTTCTATCCTCTCTCCCATGCTATTCAACATCTATATAAAGCCGCTGGGGGCCATCATCAGGAGATTTGGGCTGCAGTGCCACCAATATGCGGATGACACTCAGCTCTATCTCTCATTTAAGTCGTCACCAGAGATGGCTGTGGATACCATTTCCAAGTGCCTGGAGGCCGTAAGTGAATGGATGGGAGGAAACAGGCTGAAGCTGAACCCCGACAAGACCGAGGTACTGCTTGTGGGAGATAGGAGGAAGTTGGGTGATTTTGACCTGGTGTTGAATGGGGTGAGATTACCCCTGAAGGACCAGGTTCGCAGCCTCGGTGTTGTTCTTGATTCCCAGCTGTCCATGGAGGCTCAGGTCGTGGCGGTGAGCCGGGCAGCTTGGTATCAATTACATTTGATACAAAGGCTGCGACCCTACCTCCCTGTCCATCTGCTCCCACGGGTGGTGCACGCCCTGGTCTCCTCTCGCTTAGACTATTGTAATGCGCTCTACGTGGGGCTACCCTTGAAGACGGTCCGGAAATTACAGCTGGTACAGAACGCGGCGGCACGTCTGATCAAGAACAGCCACCGCCGAGACCATATCACTCCAGTACTTAAAGATCTGCACTGGCTACCAGTTGTTTACCGGGCCTAATTCAAGGTTTTAACCTTTAAAGCCCTACACGGTTTTGGTCCAGTTTATCTAAAGGAACGCCTTCAGCATCACCAGATAGGCCGCCAAACGAGATCAGCCTCCCAAGACCTTCTCTCAGTCCCACCAGTCAAAACAGCTAAGCTGGTGCGGACCAGAGAGAGGGCATTTTCAATTGTGGCCCCCGCCCTCTGGAACTCTCTGCCTTATGATCTCCGCCATCCCCCCTCCCTGACAGGCTTCTGCCGAGAACTGAAAACATGGTTTTTTAGGCAGTCATTCGAGACCTCTGTCTAATTTAATTTAAATTTTTGTATGATGGGGGTAGGTTTGGATTGAGTATACTTATTGTTGTTTCGTATTATATGTTATATTTTACTCTGTTATATTTTAGTCTATGTACGCCGCCTAGAGTGGCCGTTAATTCGGCCAGATAGGCGGCCTAGAAATAAAATTTTATTATTATTATTATTATTATTGTAGATTGCCTGACTTTTTGTGGAACTGGCAGGTCTTGGCTTATGTGCCTGGGAGAGAGGACTCAGACCCAAGTGGGAAGACTTCAGGGGCCCCCAATTAGTGTAGTGATGGGTAGAGGGAGATGTGGCGTTGTGAGGAGGACTTGCCAGGTAAGGGGAACGTGGCCCAGGCAGTTAATGGCTGTGCCTTGTTCCGGTCCTCCCCACACCCGCAGGTTTGTTGGTTGCCCTATCAGCCAGCTCTCAGACCTCCAGATGCTGCTTCTAAATGCCAGATCGGTACATAATAAGATCTCCCTCATTCATGATTTAATTGTGGATGAGGCAGCCGAACTGGCACGTATAACTGAGACCTGGGTGGGTGAGCAGGGAGGAGTCAGTCTCTCACAGCTATGCCCTCCAGGGTACCTGGTTCAGCATCAGGGTAGACCTGAGAGTCGGGGAGGGGGGTTTGCTGTGGTCTACAGGAGCTCCATCTCCCTCTGCAAGCACCCTGTCCATGTGACTACTGGTCTGGAGTGTTTGCACCTTGTGTTGGGTCAGCAGGACAGACTGGGGATTCTGTTAGTGTACCACCCACCCTGCTGCCCAACAGATGCCCTAGCTGAGCTGACTGAGGTGGTCTCGGGTGTACTTTTGGTTCTGGGGGATGTCAACATCCATGCCGAGGCCACCTTATCTGGGGCAGCTCAGGATTTCATGGTTTTCATAACAACCATGGGACTGTTCCAACATGCCATTGGCCCAACACATGTAGCAGGGCATACTCTAGACTTGGTTTTTGCAACTGGACATGCAGATGGTGACCTGAAAGGGGGGCCTTACATCAGTCCCTCTGTCATGGACAGATCACTGCTTGCTGAAGTGTAGACTTACAGTGGCTTTTCCACTCTGCAAGCGTGGGGTACCTATTAAGCTGGTCTGTCCCCAGACTAATGGATCCGGATGGCTTCCAAAGGGCTCTGGGGAGTTTTCCGGCTGATAGGGCTGGCGCTCCTGTCGAAACCCTGGTTGAACTGTGGGATACAGAAACGACCTGGGTGGTTGATATGATTGCTCCTGAGTGCCCCGCTCCTGTGTAGAGCTCGTACGGCTCCATGGTATACCCCAGAGCTTAGAGTGATGAAACAATATAGGAGACGGCTTGAGTGCAGATGGAGATGAACTCCTGGTGGATGCAATTACACACTGGTAAGTGCCTATGTTAAGCTATATTTAGGGGCAGTAAGGGCAGCAAAAAAACCCCAATATTTTGCTGCCACTATCAAATCATCAATTTGCCGCCCAGCGGAGCTCTTCAGAATTGTCCACGGACTATTACATGCTGGCCCCAAGGACATGGTAGAACCATCTGAAGCTTGCTGTAATGAATCTGCTAGGCACTTCCAGGATAAAATCTTTCGCATCCGCCAGGACTTAGACTCCAGTGTTATAGCAGGTGAATCAAGCAAGGTATCCAGAGCACAGCCTTGTCCCGATTTCTTGGCTGAGTTTCAGTTGGTACAGCTTGAAGATGTTGACAAGGTGTTTGGACAGGTTCATGCAACCATGGATCCTTGCCCTTCTTGGCTAATAAAAGCTAGCAGGGATGGAACAGCCGGCTGGGCCAGGGAAGTGATTAATGCCTCTCTGCGAGAGGGGGTGGTCCCTGGCTGCCTGAAAGAAGCGGTAGTGAGACCACTCATGAAGAGACCCTCCCTGGACCCAGAAAATCTTAATAACTATAGGCTGGTAGCAAATGTTCCATTCCTGGGCAAGGTCCTTGAACGAGTGGTGACAGGCCAGCTTCAGACACTCTTGGATGAGACTGATTATCTGGATCCATTTCAGTTGGGTTTCAGGCCTGGTTTTGGCATGGAAACAGCCTTGGTCGCCCTGTGTGATGACCTCTGTCGGGAGAGAGGCAGGGGGAGTGTGACTTTGTTGATTCTCCTTGATCTCTCAGCGGCTTTTGATACCATCAACCATGGTATCCTTCTGGGAAGACTGGCTGAGTTGGGAGTGGGAGGGACTGCATGGCGGTGGTTATGCTCCTACTTGGCAGGTCGCCTCCAGAAGGTGGTGCTTGGGGAACATTGCTCGGCACCCTGGACTGTCCAGTATGGGGTTCCACAGAGGATGAGGGCTAATAAACTGAGGCTCAATCCAGACAAGACTGAGATGCTGCTAGTGGGTGGTTCTTCTGACCAGATGGTGGATGTCCAGCCTGTCCTGGATGGGGCTGCACTCCCCCTGAAGGAGCAGGTTTGTAGCTTGGGGGTTCTCCTAGAACCATCTCTGTTACTTGAGGCTCAGGTAGCCTTGGTGGAACGGAGCGCCTTCTACCAACTTCCGTTTGTGGCCCAGCTACGTCCCTATCTGATCAGGGATAACCTGGCTTCAGTTGTCCATGCTCTGGTAACCTTCAAGCTAGATTATTGCAATGCGCTTTACGTGGGGCTACCTTTGAAGATGGTTCGGAAGCTGCAACTTGTGCAAAATGCAGTGGCCAGATTGGTAACAGGGACCAGAAGGTTCGAACATATAAAACCGATTCTGGCCCGCTTGCATTGGCTGCCTGTATGTTTCTCAACTCGATTCAAGGTGCTGGTTTTAACCTATAAAGCCTTACACAGCTTAGGACCACAATACCTGATGGACCACCTCTCCTGACATGAACCCACCCATACACTACAGTCAACATCTAAGGCCCTCCTCCGAATGCCTACTTGGAGGGAAGCTGGGAGTCTGGCAACAAAGGAGAGGGCCTTCTCAGTGATGGCCCCGAAATTATGGAATGATCTTGCTGACGAGGTGTGCCTGGTGCCAACACTGTTATATTTTTGGCACCAGGTCAAGACTTTCCTCTTCTCCCAGGCATTTTAGCATGTGTTTTTTAAAAAAAAATTTTTTTTTTAAATTATGTTTTTAAATTGTTTTTTGTGTTTTAAAATTTGTATATTTGTTTTTATTGTTTTTAATTGCTGTAAACTGCCCAGAGTGCTTGGGCTGTGGGATGGTATATAAATGTAATAAATAAATAAATATTTAAAGGGAAAAATGAAATTAGATGTTAAAGGTTGCAATTCTATGTTCACTTTCACTTCAGGAGTAAGCCCTGTTAAACAGTGGAATATGATTAGGATTGCACTGTGATTTCAGATTCCTAGTCTTTCTCCCCACCTGCTTTACTAGATTATTGGTATATCCTTCTACCTTCTCTCAAGATAGCAATTTTCACTTGTCTGAGCCCACAGGGGCCTACTCAATTTCTGCTTCAGAGTCTTAGCCCCCCTCCATCTTTTCTCTCTTCATTACCTCTCTGCTGTCCTTTCACCTCTTCCTACATTCCCCTCAAAATGATGTTGCGATCCTATGCCAGCCCCACTTATGTGGGAGTAAGTCCCATTGTGCTCAGTGGGACTAAACTCTGAGTAAACATGGCTAGGGCTACACAGTAAGCAGACACATAGACAAACTTTCCCCCCTTCCTTTCTCAGTCTCCCCCATACTGTTTCTTCTATGGGGATGGAATGCTAACCCTTCTTAACTGGGAATAAGTCCTCTTGAACTGAATGGGATTTATTTTAGAGCAGGCAGGTTAGGATTGCACTGTGAATATGAACCAAACTTACTTTTTTTTAAAAAACTAACAATTTAGACAGTCCATGCCTAACTCTAGCTTCCCTGACAGGGATCTTTTTTTTAGGCAATCCTAACTCCACTGAAGGAAGTGGGACTTACTTCTGAGTAGATATGTTTAGAATTACAGTATGAGCCTTCAGAAGCTGTCCCCCCTCCCCCAGGTTTGTGCTTCCCTGCCTCCTTTTGCCTTCTCTCAGGACAGCAATTTTTCCTTGTCTGAGATAGCACAGTGGGGAGGAGAGCCTGGCTGGGAGTCCAGACTGTGAGTTCAAATCCCCACTCGTGTCTCCTGGGTGTCAAGGGCCAGCTAAAGATCACCCCACAGTGAGTGGCTCAGGGGTGACGTGCCCTGCCACCTGTGCTTCCACAATCAGAAGATTGGTCAGTGAATACACAGTGAGTCTTCCTCAGGTACTTTTGCACACAGGGACAAATTAACCCCTGGTGTCATTGTTTGAATTAGGACTTGGATAATTTTGGAAAAGATTAGCATAAATATTATGAGAGATTGCTCAGTACGAATATCATCATAACATGTCATGTTTAATATTTGTTAGGCACCTACCATCACTGTGCACTGTCCAAACTATATGACAAAGTGAAAGGACTCTGCCCACAGAACTGGAAGCAAACACAGCAGTAAAGATAGCGTCCATCATTTCACAGTTCAACCTAGAACACCTGTGTAGGGTTGGGAGGGGCTTGAGGCCTGCCAGCTCAACAATAGCCTTGTAGAACACAGTCAGGACTACAGAATCCATGCTTAATAGTGCCACAAGCCGAAAGTGTATGCAAGCAAATGACTTTAGATGACAAAAGTATTGAGGCAAGCCATACCCTACATGGCAAGTCAAATACATATATTCAGTGGGTTGCTTTTACACCACTGAAAGGGCATTGGTCCTACTTTACAGGAAAGAAACACAGACAGCAACAAATAATTAGCCCAAGATCAATCGGAATTCTTAAGTGGAAATGAATCGAGTACCTTTGGACATACTCAGAGCATGTTTCTCTCACCATGGAGCAACTGTACCCTCCCCCCTGTCCACACATTTACAGAATGATGGTATGTCTTCCCAACAGATGGAAATCCTCTCTTTAGAAGTTAAATGCCAGCAGAACACGTACATTCTGTTCCCCTCCACTCAACTATTCACTCCTCATGTTTCAAGCCCGCTTTCTAGCCATTCTTCACAAAAACAGCTTCTTTGTCATGCACCCCCTTTCTTATTGTTGGCGTGATAGCCATCTCCCAGTCATCCTGGGTCCTGTGCCACCTGGGGAAGGGACAGCCAGCAAAAAGAGAATGTACCCATCTGTCTGCCCACTTTTTCCTACCCTGGATTCCTTCGCAGGGAAGGTTGGATATAAATTTCATAAATAATCAAAAGCCTGCTGCCATCTGGTAAGAGGGGAATTTAACTATAAGGCTGCCCCTTATCAGTCAGCCTAAACAAGAAATATTTCTTGAGTCTCCCTGAAGCCTCTCAAAATAATGTAATTTTATGGCTTCTGGATTTTGGGGTGTCAAAATAAGAGACTACAACAGGTTTTTGAAACAAGAACTAACGGTAGTAAACAAAAATCTGGAGTTTTAAGAAAAGATATATTATGCAAAGCTACAGAAGAACAAGCGCATTCCTCCATGGAGCAAAAGAACAAACAAAGGGTTAAACACAATCCTCTTTCTTCTCAATTACATATTCTAGGGTGAATCTTACTCTCCTTTGCTGACCTCAGTACAATCCCATACAACCCCAGTACAAATCTTCTTTCCCATCTCTCTCCCAGCCATACAGAATCCTTTTGATATCTCTGGAGTCCCACTGTAAACTACTGTCTCCAGGCTGACTACCTGCTGATATAACCTTTGACTACCTGCCTCCTACCAATCACTAACTCTGCCCAGCAGGCTGTAGTAAGTTACAGTCCCCCTTAGACCGGAGATGTGTTATTTGTCACATATACAATGGGGTTCTACTGCCTTCTCATTTGAGCAACCAGGCTAGGTCAGGTATGGCAAATTAACCCTATAAGTCCCAAATGAACAGACAAGAAAGGTGTAATTACCATATATGCACAACACTCCATATAAAAGCAGAATCCACGCAAACAGTCCAACTTCACAGTAGGAAACTTAATTTGTGATTAGAACCTACCAAGAGTTTTTTTAATCAGTTCACAGGCTGAGTCCTCAAAGAAGAATGCCTCTGAGCACATACAAGGTGTCTTTATTCACCAATTAATTGCCTTCTCACACACTTAGAATTCAGGAGTAGCACATGTTTACATAGGATTTTCAGTATAACAACTATTCTCTCAAAAAAAACAAATAAACCCACAACAAGCTTCTATTTTCAACCTCCCCTAATTCCAGCAGCCAGTTAAAACAACAGTAGAAGAAGGCATATTCTGTGTTTTGTAATGCTCTTCTTGGTGTCTTATTAATAAGTTGAGTGAGCAGATAGAAGCCAAAAAGTATTTTCCTAGCTCAATTTCCTATTACCAACACTCTTAGATTCCCACTTAATCTTTATCCAGAACAGCTACTGACACATTTTGTAAGAGCTCTAAAGAAATTCATTCTTTGGAATTCTGTCATTATTGTACTTCCAACTGCCCCTTTGTAAACAAACCAGGAATTCATACACCAAAGTTAAACATATTTAAGGGGCAAAGCCTGAAGGAGAACATCTGGTATAGCCCATCAGATACACTGTAAGTTGCTTTGCTTGTGGTAAATGTGTGCTGTGGGAATAAAGATCAGGATCAGAATGAAGTTTATTGTGTCTAATGGGCTTCATCTGATTGTAGTCCCTTACTACTCCACCACTAGATGAGTGCTCATATTGCACCTCATATTGCACACAAACTGCCCACCAAAGTCCATCCCCTGATGCTCTTCATTGTCTTTATATCTGTCTAGGATTTAATACTCGCAAAACTGGCAATCTGATGCCATAGCATTGTGTTAGTGCTGGTATTAAAGCTGAATGAGAAACTTTGAATGAACTAAACCAATCTGGCCGTTGAAACCCCAGTCTATCCCAACTTATCAGGATCATCCCCAGCTCCAACCAGGAGTGTGGCAGCAACCACATCTGGATGGTTTTTATATTTAGTCTTCTGGTCAAAACCCTGTTCTGTTTGGAAAAACAGCTTTGTATTGCTGGTTAATAATGATCAGAAACAATGGAATGGTGAAGATTAGGGAGTGAAACTACATAAAGTAAGTTTTTCAAACTTTTTTTTCCAGAACGGACATGACTATATTGACAATGCAGTCAGAGATATTGCCACACAGTTTGTAACATTCATTTTATTTTATACACCAATTAGCAGTTTAAATTGAGACTGTTGTTATTGTTATTTATTATTTATTATGTAGTTCGATTAATATGCATGAGATTTTATAACAAGAAAAATTGGCCCCTTCTGAGAAACTGGCACAATCTGAAAGATTTCACAATAATACGCATATGCAACAGTGGAAAAATGATTGGCAGCAGAATAATGAAATTGAATGGTGGGTGGAGTCAGAGTGAGTGAAAAGTGGAAGGAGTTAGTGGAGAAAGACAGGGAGAGTGAGACAATTGAGATGGAGAGTAAGAGGAGTGAGATCAGAGAGGGACAGAGAGAGAGAGAGAGATGGGGGAGGGGGTGGAAAGTAGAATAGCTGTAAAAGAGGTGAGCCAGATACTAGAATAGTAAAACTATTTGATATTCTTCATTAAATGACTACTTATTCTGAGTGTTGCTTTCCATAAATAAATATATGTACTGATTTTTAAATTAATGAATGTATTCTGGTCTGGGTGGATTCTAAGAATAACATGTCTCAGCCCAGGTGCTACTTTTGCACAATTAAGCATATAAAAGATGAGTGCTCCTGCTTTTTGTAATTTAGTAGGTGATGACAGTGGGTTATTTTGGGGAGTATTAAGGAAAGTCTGAGGTCAGTGGATCATCTGATCTACTGACATAGTGAACTTATAGGGCACCCCTGGAACATATGTTATGTTAGACGATATGTTAGCAATGATTTTGAACTGAATACATAGCTGTAGGGCACAGCCATAAATGTCTCTGCCTTTGCCACTATGTTTTGATATTGGTCAGTCAGTCAGTCAGTTTTTAATCTTTGTGATTTTAAAAAGTTAATTATATGTGAATTCGATACAATGCAGGCTGAAAATCAAAAGTGGCAGATGAGATAGCCAAGCCAGTTGAACCAACATGTTATCACCTGCCATTTTATCTAAATGGCCCACTTTACCTAAAGAGTCGCCTCCACTCGCACCAGGGCTTACAAGATCGTCCTTGAATGGTTCGCTTCTTATTCCCCCAACAAAAGCAGCAAGATTGGGGAGGACATGGTCCAGAGCTTTTTCAGTAGTGGCTCCCTCACTTTGGAATTCTTTGCCAACTGACCTCCGTCAGGCCCCTTCCTTGTTATGCTTTTGTTAGGCCTTGAAAACCTGGCTCTTTAATATTATTATTATTATTATTTATTAAATTTATATACCGCCCGACTAGCAATAGCTCTCTGGGCGGTGAACATAAAATAGCATAAAAATACAATGAATAACAAAATATTACTAAAATACAATCAACAATCCAATACAATAAACATTTTTAAAAGTAAATCAGTGTAACTTAAAATGCTTCAGAGAATAGGAAGGTTTTGACCTGGCGCTGGAAGGAGAGCAGAGTCGGCGCCAGGCGTACTTCCTCGGGGAGACTGTTCCATAGTTCGGGGGCCACCACTGAGAAGGCCCTAGATCTTGTCATCACCCTCCGGGCCTCCCTGTGAGTTGGAACCCGGAGGAAGGCCTTCGTAGCAGAACGTAGTGCACGGGCCGGTTCATATCGGAAGAGGCGTTCTGCAAGGTATCGTGGTCCCGCACCGTATAAGGCTTTATAGGTTAATACCAACACTTTGAATCTAGCCCGGAAACATACTGGCAACCAGTGCAAGCTGGTCAGAACAGGTGTTATATGCCTTGTCAGCAATCTGGCCGCCGCATTTTGCACTAGTTGTAGCTTCCGAACTGTCTTCAAAGGTAGCCCTACGTAAAGCGCATTACAGTAATCCAAACGTGAGGTTACCAGAGCATGTACCACTGATGTAAGGTCCTCCTTACTCAAATAGGGACGTAGCTGGGCTACCAACCGAAGTTGGTAGAACGCATTCCTAACCACCGAGGCTACTTGAGCCTCAAGTGAGAGGGAAGAGTCTAAAAAGACTCCCAGACTACGAACCCGGTCCTTTAGGGGGAGTGTAACCCCATCCAGGACAGGGTATATATCCACCATCCGATCAGAGAACCCGTCCACCAACAGCATCTCAGTCTTGTCTGGATTGAGCTTCAGTTTGTTAACTCTCATCCAGTCCATTGTCGCGGCCAGGCAACGGTTCAGCAAATCGACAGCCTCACCTGAAGAAGATGAAAAGGAGAAGTAGAGCTGCGTGTCATCAGCATACTGATGACAACACACTCCAAAACTCCTGATGACCTCTCCCAACGGCTTCATGTAGATATTAAAAAGCAGGGGGGACAAAACTGACCCCTGCGGGACCCCATATTGGAGAGCCCACGGTGTCGAGCAATGTTCCCCAAGCACTACCTTCTGGAGACGACCCGCCAAGTAGGAGCGGAACCACTGCCAAGCAGTACCTCCAACTCCCAACTCCGCGAGCCTCTCCAGAAGGATACCATGGTCGATGGTATCAAAAGCCGCTGAAAACCAGGCTTGGGAAGGGGGTTAGGGTGGCAGAGGGTAGTTCCATGGGGGTTTATTCAATTTTAAATTTTATATTGTTTGCTTTTTGAATTGTTTTTACATGGATTGTATTGTATTTTGTTGTACATTGCCCAGAGTGGCAGATTAACCTCTGCCAGATGGGTGTCTAACAAATCTAATAAATAAATAAATAAATTGATAGATTACTAGAACATGGTGCATGTGTATTGTTTTTTTATTAGTGTTGGCAGCAATAAATTATATTTTTGGCTCCTAATTCTCAGTTGTTAACATCTTGATTTCACTGTTCATTTATATTACTAACAGTTCTCTCTTTGTGTTCGCCTAACACTGATTTGTTTTGCTTCAGTCACTCAGACAGGATATTCTTGAGTTTCTCAAGATTTACATTTCCAGGACTTCCTCAGCTCAGATGTCTGATTGTGAAATGTGGATAAAATGAGTTGCCCACATTTTGTAGGTTCTGCTGCACCATGCCTTACCGAGAGATATGGATGTGCTTCCTTTACTCCAGATGCTACCTGTCTCCATTAATGCTGTAAAACAGATGTGTTGGAAGGTGACTTAAGACTAAGATGACAATCCCTTCCTTTCCTTTCCCTACACCCCAACCCCCTATGACTGCACTGAAGGGCTGGGGAACCCTCTGGAGCAGAATTTTGGGGTACATAAGGAACTACAGGTGGTAGGAGAGGAAGATGAAGTTCCATCGTGAATGCAGGAATTAGTTGTGTAGTCAGGTAGATGTCATTGGATGTTGCCCTAGAGCTGAAGCATCTGTTTGCAAATATTTGAAATCCAACAAATTTTCCAGTTGCACCATTCTATTCTGTCCAGTGGCAGAAGAACATGGCTGTGAGGCTCAGGATGAGACACTTCCCTGTACATTTTTGCAGCACCAGTGTCTGGGCCGCCAAGGCATAATCTGTCAAAGTACCCTCCATGAGGAGAAAGCAGATCTTGTAAGTTCAGGTCTGTGGCTTCCTTTATGGAATCAATCCATCTCTTGTTTGGCCTTCCTCTTTTTCTATTCCCTTCTGTTTTTCCCAGCAATATGGTCTTTTCTAGAGAATCATGTCTTCTCATGATGTGTCCAAAGTATGATATCCTCAGTTTCATCATTTTAGCTTCTAGTGATAGTTCTGGCTTAATTTGTTCTAACACCCAATTATTTGTCTTTTTCGCAGTCCATGGTATCCGCAAAGCTCTCCTCCAACACCACATTTCAAATGAGTTGATTTTTCTGTTATCCGCCTTTTTCACAGTCCAACTTTCACATCCTTACATAGAGATCGGGAATACCATGGTCTGAATGATCCTGACTCTGGTGTTCAGTGATACATCATTGCATTTGAGGATCTTTTCTAGTTCTCTCACAGCTGCCCTCCCCAGTCCTAGCCTTCTTCTGATTTCTTGACTATTGTCTCCATTTTGGTTAATGACTGTGTCAAGGTTTTGATAATCCTTGACAAGTTCAATGTTCTCATTGTCAAGTTTAAAGTTGAATAAATCTTCTGTTGTTATTACTTTAGTCTTGATGTTCAGCTGTGGTCCTGCTTTTGTGCTTTCCTCTAACTTTCAACAGCATTTGTTTCAAATCATTACTGGTTACTGCTAGTAGTATGGTATCGTCTGCATATTTTAAATTATTGATAGATATTTCTCCCTCCAATTCTCACACCTTCTTGATCTTGGTCCAATCCCGCTTTCCGTATGATATGATATGCTTATAGATATGATCTCTGGTGCCTCTTTGCTTTCTAAATCCAGCTTGGACATCTGGCTTTTCTCGCTCCATATATGGGAAGAGCTTTTGTTGAGCATTACTTTACTTGCGTGGGATATTGAGGCAATAGTTTGATGATTACTGCATTCCCTGGGATCCTCTTTCTTTGGAATTGGGATGTATATTGAACGCTTCCAGTCTGTGGGCCATTGTTTGGTTTTCCATATTTGTTGACATATTTTTGTCAAAATTTGGACAGATTCAGTCTCAGTAGCTTGTAGCAACTCTGTTGGTATGCCATCTGTTCCTGGTGATTTCTTTCTTCAAGTATTTTAAGAGCAGCTTTCAACTCAAATTCTAAAATTTCTGGTTCTTCATCATACGGTTCCTCCCTGAATGAATCTGTCATCCTGGCATCTCTTTTATAGAGTTCTTCAGTGTATTGCTTCCATCTTCCTTTTATTTCATCTCAGTCAGTCATTGTGTTCCCCTGTTGATTATTCAACATCCCTACTCTTGGTTTAAATTTCCCTTTAATTTCTCTAATCTTTTGGAATAGGACTCTTGTTCTACCCTTTTTGTTGTCCTCTTCTGTTTCTGTGCAATAACTACTGTAATAGTCATCTTTGTCCCTACATACTAGTCACTGTTTTGTTGCATTTCGGGTTCTGACTGTGTGTCTATCTCCTTTTGCTTTTGCTTTCCTTCTCTCTTTAACCATTTTAAGAATTTCTTCAGTCATCCATTCAGGTATTTCTCTCTTTTTAATTAGAGGTGTTGTCTTTTTGCATTCTTCCCTGACAATGTCTCTAGAAATGGGTCTTGTTTCTATTGCTAAATATATATTTACTTGGGAATAAGAATAATTTTGCTGCAGAATAGGGGCATGTATTTTCAAAGTAAAAATAATAAAATGAGTGTAACCAAATATATGCCCTGCTGGCTACCCTGTAACTATAAAATAATGAGGAGGAGAAGGCAGAGATGGTGAAGGAGGAAGAAAGGATACTACTCTCTATGGAGTGTTGGCCCCAAGGTCCATCCCTAGCTCCATCACTGGGGGAAAGAACTGAATTTAAATGGTCTTTGGAGCCATTATAAGCCTTTGAAATATAAGTAATCTTTTAAGTGAACCAATATTTCTTATCAGAAAGTTGAGCAACAGTTCAAGACTTGCATGATTAAGTTCTAGTAAGGGGATCTGAACATTCTAGCTGGGAAGTTAGATCTGCTGACTAAGATGAAAGGATGATATTTCCATGATTGTGGCCTCTGGGACAAAATTGTGGTTTCTGTGGTGAGCGTCTTCTAAAAAATCTAAACAGTAAACTAAGCTGTGATGATTATCCTTAGCAGTGCTGTCTCGAGCTGCAATTCAATACACACTTACTTGGAAGTAAGTCCCATTGAGTTCATGTATTGGATTGCAGCCTTGGTCCCTGAAACCTAACAATTCATTAATGCCTGGGGGGGGCACTGTGGCTTCCTCTCTTGGGGTTGTATTCAATTAAATCCTATTTAGAGTAAACCCACTGAAATTAATGAACTTAAGTTACTCATGTCTATTAACTTGCAATAGGTGTATTCTGACTAGGACTAGCATCGAATACCACCCTTATTTTCTCTGCTGCCATGTGCACATGTGAACCTCAATGGTGAGCTTCAGTTTCTCAGTCTGTGTCATATTAATTACAATACCAGAAACACAAAATAGCTAGTCAAGGAAGCAGCTTCTTGTTATCAAGGCCCCCTGAGGGAACGTCTTTTGACCTTAAATACATTAGGCTTAAGAAGGCTGCAATCCAATACATGTCTACTCACAAGTAAGCTCCATTGGGTTCAATGGGAATTACTCCCAGGAAAGTGTGTATTGGACTGCAGCCTAACTTATTTCTGATATTGAAATCTTTTTGGTTTTCACTTAGTCTTGAGCCTTGTTCAGGTGTTCATCCCCCCTCATTAGAACGATATGAGAGGGAGAGGGGGGTGCTTCTTGGCCCTGTCCCCCTGTTGTGTTCCTTTCGCTTGACTGTGTTGCCCTCCATGTATTGGAAAGGTAACTTCTGCATTAAGACAGCCTGCTTCAGTTGAGTAGTCTTCCCACACAATTTACAGCTTTGTGTGACCAAGGTTCCACATGGCCCAGCGAGGGAGCATTTGGATCCTAGGGAAGTGCCCACCTGGCTCATGAATCTCTGGCATGCTAAACACTATACATGCAAGCAAGGTGATGTGGCTTAATACTACACATGTATTTCTGCACAGATGATGGTTGGTGTGTGTGTGCTTCATTTAAATCAGGGCTGAGAATGGACAAAGCTCAACACTCCCAAGAGGAGTCTCTGTAGTATTACCTGTTGATAGCTTTAAGCTAATTACCAGATTAATTGGGTAGTGCAAAATCCAGAAACCTCCATGGAAATCAACATTTCTTCCTTTTTCTTTAACCTCTTTACTAAAAGTAGGTCAGAAAACTTGGAAACTTGCCAAGTGCCAAAGAGTAAAACCACCATGGCTTATTTGGGTTTATAAGTTGCCCTATAACCCCGTCTTAGCACTACTGTGTTTGCATACTCTGTAGAAGACTGCCACTCAGGTTTTATATTTGGGAAACTGAAGTGGGGAATGAGCAATATGCATAGGGCCATACAATGAGATTATGAGGGAAATGGGCCTCGAATGTTTTGCTTGCCCATTCCAAGCCAGGTACTATTTCCACTGAGTATGTTGTCTCTGTGTATGGTTGGTTACCATTCTGGATGAGCTAACATTTTCATTTGACCCTCCTAGTATGCAAGGTATGGATAAGAGATGCCCAGGGGATTTCAATACAGTTGCTTGTCAGTGATACTTTACTGGGGGCAGCAGGCAGTCACATGGTCCGAAAGAGATGATAAAAGCAAGCTTCCAGCTCTGTGTTGCTGACAAGTGATAGCTGGCTTATTTAGCTTACATCTGGAGAGGACCCATGATTAGACTGGACACTGTCTAAGGCTGCTAGCTTCCCAAGCCATCATCTTTGTGGTTAATTGCCCTGCAGGAGTTGCGGGGAATTATGTTTCCTTGTTCCCTGCTATTTTGTATTGGCCTCATTCACTTCTCTGGAAGCACAGCTTTTATTTCCTGGCAGAACCTGGGCCCCTGGTGCTACAATTGCCCCCTGGGCTCCTGCTGGGAGGAAGGGCGGGATATAAATCAAATAATAAATAAATGTTTAAAATCTCCAAATTTTCCATATCCACCTGGATGAATGGCGAGTTCCAGAACTGCAGATCTTATTGATCTCCAGAACCCACTACAATATTTTGTCATGAAATCTGGTTTCAAAAGGTGAACTTCTCCCAATGTTGCATTTTCAGAGTTTTGCAAAAACCAAGTTCCTGAAAATTGCACTCCTCTTCCCAGCATCCTGGTGACTTTCCCCCTCCAGGGAAGGAGTTTGGTCTATCTCTTTGTATAACAAACCACAATACAGAACTAGAAAAACCTGGAGTTCTTGGACTTTTTGAGCAATTATCCTGGCATATGAAATACTTGTTGAGTTATATCCAGAGCTGATATTTAAAAGGTCTGACACTGTATTTTAAGATGATAAAATATTTTCTCCCCATTGCCAACAAGAATCCTTCATAGAACTGTAGAGATGAAACAGGCCTATCAGGCCATCAAGTCCAACCTCCTGCTCAATGCAGGAATCCAAATTAAAGCATACCTGACAGGTGGCTGTCCAGCTGCCTCTTGAATGCCTCCAGTGTTGGAGAGCCCACCACCTCCCTAGGCAATTGGTTCAATTGTTGTACTGCTCTGACACTTAGGAAGTTTCTCCTGATGTTCAGTTGCGATCTGGCTTCCTGCAACTTGAGCCCATTATTCCATGTCCTGCACTCTGGGATGATCAAGAAGAGATCCTGGCCCTCCTCTGTGTGGTAACCTTTCAAGTACTTGAACAGTGTTATTGTATCTCCCCTCAGTCTTCTCTTCTCAGTGCTTAACGTGCCCAGTTCTTTCAGTCTCTCCTTGTAGAGATTTGTTTCCAGTCCCCTGGTCAACCTTGTTGCCCTCCTCTGAACCCGTTCCAGTTTGTCTGCATCCTTATTAAAGTGCAGAGTCCAGAACTAGATGCAGTACTCAGGCCTAACCAGTGCCAAATAGAGGGGAGCCAATACTTCACATGATTTGGAATCTATACGTCTATTCAGAGCTTGGAAAAGTTACTTTTTTTGAACTACAACTCCCATCAGCCCAATCCAGTGGCCATGCTGGCTGGGGCTGATGGGAATTGTAGTTTAAAAAAGTAACTTTTCCAAGCTCCGCTTCTATTAATGAAGCCTAAAATAGCATTTGCCTTTTTTGCAGCTACATTGCAGTGTTGGTTCGTATTCAGTTTGTGATCAACAACAATCCCAAGATCCTTCTCACATGGAGTATTGCTGAGCCAAGTATCCCCCATCTTATAACTGTGCATTTGGTTTGTTTTTCCTAGATGTAGAACTTTGAACTTATCCCTGTTGTTTTCAGCCCAATGCTCCAGCCTATCAAGATCCCTTTGAATTTTGTTTCTGTCTTCCAGGGTATTAGCTATCCCTCCCAAGTTTGTATCATCTGCAAATTTGATAAACATTCCCTGCACCTCCTAATCCAAGTCATTAATAAAAATGTTGAAGAGCACTGGGCCCTGGGCCGAGACCTGCGATACCCTGCTTGTTATCTCCCCCCAATTTGAGAAGAAACCATTGAAAAGCACTCTTTGAGTAAGATTCTGTAGCCAACTATGGATCCATCTGATAGTTGTTCCATCCAGCCCACATTCAGCTAGGTTGCTAATTAGAATATCATGGGGCACTTTGTCAAAAGCTTTGCTGAAGTCGAGATATATTATGTCCACCACATTCCCACAGTCTACTGTCAGTCACAATAAATACTGGGCTAAATGGAGCACTTATCTGATCCAGTGTAAGGCAGTTTTGAATGTTCAGTGGGGTAAAACATCTCATCAGGATTTTATCTGGATTTAATATACATATTTAATATGTCATATATGCTTTAAAATCATTTTTCACCATTTTGACATTTGGGGATGAATGGTCAAGAAATGTAAATAAATTGAAGAAGGAACAAAGGAGATGCATCTGTGTGCAATTTTTACAAGTCTTAATGACTCAGCCCCAGAATCCTTGAGCATGTCTCTAAGTATGAAGAGTTCGGTTTTTTTACTAATGACTTAACTACAGCTCCTCACTACCTATCTGGAATTAGGGGTCGAATGTCCACTAAAGATGGTAGCATGCCGTAGCACAGCTCTTTTTGACAACAGACCATTGATGACCATGCATTTGACCCAAGTGTGGCATTAGTGCATGGATGGGGAATCTGTGGCCCTCCAGATGTTGGACGTCAACTCCCATCAGCCTCATCATTGACAATGGTCAGAGATGATGGGAGTTGTAGTCCAGCAACATCTGGAAGGGCAAAGATTTCCCCGCCCCTACATTAGTGTCAGAACTGGAATTTGCCTTACATTCTTGCATCTCAGCTGCCATACACCATTCAGTAGGTAGGGCCTCTCTCCCACTCATGGAAAATGGCCGAGTGTAATTATGCAGAAAGCTCCACTGGAGCTATATCAATAAGACAGACGTCTGTTGTATCATTCTCTCTCAGTAAGGCATTTCTTCTCCCCAATTGCTCATATGGAATCATAGCCTAATAGCATCCCATTAACATAATTGCCAACACAACTAGTGTTCCGTGTCTCAGAGCCATTTACTTACTTTACGATTAAAAAAAACAACAACTACCAAAACCAGCCTGGAAATCACACCAAGGAGATGCACAGGGAGGATGCTTTGGCTTCTTGCCCCCCTTTTGGTGCTGTTTTGTTGTATGACACCCGGGTGGTGGAGGATAAACATGGGAGGGGTGGGCTCAGCTGCAGGATGTGGGATGCCGAGCAGTCGGACCAGGCTCCTGAGCAGACATGTGCTAAGATCTAAACGGATTCTGCCAGGCGAAATGAAATTCCCATTATTTTTAATTAATCCTTAATTAAAATATATTACTCTGCAGATTCCGCAAATCTCTCTTAATATGCAAATGCAGCCCATTCAAGGATATTTACATATCATTAATTAAAACGGCACATTCTTTCAGTCTAACAAGCTGAGGGCCTTGGCTGCTGCCATGCTGGCACAGTAACTGGCCCTGGCAGTGGCAAGGCCAAACAGTACAAAGACATTCAGTGTCAGCCCCTCTGCAAGGGGTTATTATTTATTTATTTATTTGTTTATTACATTTCTACCCTGCCTTTCTTTTTCATGAAACCCAAGGCAGCTTACATATGGTTCCCAGGCGGTCTCTCATCCAGACACTAACCAGACCTGACCCTGCTTAGCTTCAGCAGGATGCTGGCCTTATGTGCCTTTGCCTTTAGTGCCTTTATGTGCCTTCAGACCATAGCATTGCCCATTCACCTCTAGACTCCTGGGTGCATATCCTGCCTTGGTTTAAATGCTGTGCTCACCCCTCATGTGCTAGGCCACACCATTTGGGTGTGAGACCAAGTGTGCCTTCCAAAACGTACAACAAGTTCAGAGGGTCCAATTCATTATCTGTAGCAGCCTTCCTGTGACCTTGTACAAACCACAGTTGTTGTGTTTGCCCATGGTGTTTTTGGGGTGAGATCTATCTGAGCATAAAGTACAGCCTGCTTTATGAAGTTATATCAGTCCTGCACCGTAAAGTGACCCTACACATTATAGAAGTAGAGTGCATGGTATCATAATTAGCAATTCTCCTTAGCAGAGAAAAACATGTGAGCTTGACTAAGGAAATGGCTGGTTTGGCTTGCAAAAGGTTGTTGTAATTCGCCTTTCCCTCAATTAGCTCACCTGGCAGGCCCAGCACCAGCTGGCAATCATGTTAGGAACTGGCTGAGGGTCACTGCGGCTGACAGGGGCCCCTGCTGCTGGGGCTGAGGCTGGGAAGGTGCAGCTCCCACTTCACAATCCATACTAGCATTGGGTCATAAAGGGTGTGCCTCATGACCTGATGGTGGTGCAAATTGCAGAGCGGGAGCCACCCTTCCAGGCAACAACCACCGCCAATGCAGGCTGGCCACACCACTTCCCATGTTGTCATGTCAGCATGCTGTGCATGCATGTGTGCCATCACCCAAGATGGCAGTGTGCATGTGTGGGTCATCATCTTGGGTGATGGCAGGTGTCTGCATGCTGATGCAGCTGGACCTGTTTAAGCCCCCAGCAACAGCAGTAGTGCTGCCGTGCCAGTGCCACCTTTGAGGGCCTGCTGCAGGCTGATGTCACCCGGCCATCTTTTCTTGAACCACAGGCTCATGAGGAACATCAGTTCTGCAAGCTATCCTTCAGTTGGAAAGTGGTGGCTGGTGCTTTCATTTATTGGGTTCACCCACCTCCTGTAGGATTTGGGAAGTAGAAGAGGCTGAGGGAGACAGATGTGATGAGGATGGAGAGGCACAACCTGATTTATGCCATTTGCTTTGGTGAAGTGGAGAATGGATTTCCTCCTCTCCCCAAACACTGCATAAGTGGTGGTTCTCTTAAATTTCTATTCAGCCACATTTGAAAATGTTTGTACAGGGGGAAAGGAAGAAGCAGTTTGCATTTTCTCAGAAGTGACAAAATTTTCACAGTTTTGGATAGCATGCAAAAGAGGAACTTGCAAAATTCCTTTCTGGCCTTCAGCAAGCAGTTTAATAACTTATTTCCAAGAGCTTTTGTTTGAAGTTGATGAAAATTTAAATTTAGTTTAATTATTGACTCTCATTCTTGTCTTGTGTGATGTGGGTATGAATGTTGATGTATGGAGTTGCATTTTATATTTGATTGTTTACTGTAAAGTTGTTCAGGTTTTTTATTGTGAACTGCTCAAAAGGCATTGCTGTGGAGTAGTATAAAAATAATAAATACATTATATATAAATAATAGCTAGTGGTCTTACATTTAAGTAATAATTACAATGACCATATGAATGACACAGTGAGAATTCAAAATCAGTAAATACTGGCTGAGATGCGAGATCTGATATCAAGCAAATTGCCTTGCAACCTGACTCTTTGCACATTTACTTAGACGTTTGGTGGGAATTGTTCCCAAATTAACATGCATAGAACTGCAGCCCAGAATGATACAAATTTGTTACACATAATAGGAACTGTAACTTTTAAATTGATATTCGGAGAGCATGTTGATATGTATCTATACTATCATAGACTGCCAATTTTCAAGGTTTGAGGGCATGGACCGTAGCTCAGTGGTAGAGTACATCCTTTACATGCAAGGGGACCCCTTGTGTCTCCAGGTGGGACTGGGAAAGACTCTTGGCTGAAACCCAGGAGAGCTGCTGCCAGTCAGAGTCAACAGAACTGAACTAGGTGGACCAACAGTCTGACTTGGTAAAAGGCAGGTTCCTATGTTCCTAGAATCTGTCATGAGCTCAGCCAGGAGGGGGTGGATAGACGAGAGTAAGGCAGAGGAGGAGGACTGGGACTGGGAGGAACAGCCTGGGGAGGGGCCAAGTGGTGAAGTGGACTTAGAAGGCACCCTGGCTCCAGTCCTTGACAGCTCCTTCCCCACCACTCCGGACACCCCTGTGGGAGTGCAACCTGGCCTGTCTGATGCTTCCCAGCCGGATGCCTAACCCCTTCCCACGCCCAGGCTGTCAGTTAGCAGCCCCCCTCTGTCAGAGGGGGAAGACAAGAAGCTGGCCGAGGCGCCACCTTTGCCTCGCACCAGGAGATGAATAAGGTTAAGGCGGATCCTTTGCCTAGTGCGAGCTCTCAGTACTGACAGTTGGCACACGCAAGTGGAAAGCCCGCCCAGTCTTGCTGATTCGGGGGGAGGGGGAGCGGTTGCTGAGTCAATGTCTTAGAGTTGCGAAGTCACGTTTAGCTAGCTCTAACGAGATGCCAAGTTGAGTAAGCGTAGATAGAATAATGAAGCATACTGAATTTAAGCTGTCTCTTACTACAATGAAAGAAAAAGGCCCAACTATGTCTGCAACTTCGGGTAGGACAGAATCATAGAATCATACCCATATCATATCCTGAGGGGAGATATGATAGCATTTTTCAAGTACTTGAAAGGTTGCCACATAGAGGAGGGCCAGGATCTCTTCTCAATTGTTCCAGAGTGCAGGACATGGGATAATGGGCTCAAGTTGCAGGTAGCCAGATTTCGACTGGACATCAGGAAAAACTTCCTAACTGTTAGAGCAGTACGACAGTTGAACTAATTACATAGAAAGTGGTGGGCTCTCCGACACTGGAGGCATTCAAGAGGCAGCTGAACAACCACCTGTCGGGTATGCTTTAATTTGGATTGCTGCATTGAGCAGGGGGTTGGACTTGATGGCCTTATAGGCCCCTTCCAATTCTATGATTTTATGATTCCCCAGTGGTTCCTGGAGGGCATTCTGCAGCTTGGGAGGTGCCTCCCCCCAGGTGCGCAATAAGCAGGGTCCAATCTTCAGATTATATCACCCAGGGAGAGGGGCCATCCTGCTTTCTCCCAGACCTGTCCTGCCTACTGTCGTGGAGCCAGCCAGCTTTTAGTTTTTCATTGACCCAAAAATCTCCTTTTTCTCTCCACCTTTTCTACTTTCTCTTGTCGCTGATACTTCATTCCTGTTTCTTCTTCTCCCTCCCCACTCCTCCCTGGCTACCTAGCTCAGGATGGGGCAGGGCAATAGAGGGCCATCTGGCCCACGACAAGGGAGTGGAGCATCGGATAGCGTTTCACGCCTGCTCGATTGAAGGAGAGGCTCCACCGCGTGCAGCACGTACAGCCGCAGTTCCTTTCCTTGCCACTTCAGTGCCCATCTGATCGGCAGAGGAGAAAGGCGGCAGCGGTGGCAGCAACAAGGTGTGGCCTCTGTTCGCCTGTGCGTAGAGCAAAAAGGTGCGAGAAGGCATTCTCAGCCTTCAGCGACAATCAGGCCCTCCCCACCCCTACCTTGGGGTCGCCTGGGCTCTGAATTTCCTCCTGCCCGCAATTACAAACAGAGACATGACCACATTCTCGGAAGGGGAGCAGAGCGATCTAATGCAGCAGCAGATTTCGCCACGCTCCCAGCGGTGGGGTGAGACGCCTGAGCGCCACGTGGAGGGAGCGAATAGAGGCTGTTCAGCAGATTCCCCTGCTCCCCCCTCCCAGGACAGGAGGATTTCCACAAATTGCTATCATGAGTTAGGGGCATCATGGCTAAGGAAGTCAGGAACTCAGGGGTACAGGCAAGGGTAGAGCCCAGTTTAAGATCTAAGTGCCATAAGAGGACGCGCGGGTCCACATCAGGAGACAAGAAAAGAAGGCGCATCTCGTCTCCCCCAAGCAGCACCTCCCCCCTCCTCCTCAGGCTTCTCCTTCTCCTGTTCACCAAAGCAATTACGGGAAGAGGCACAAGGAACACTAAAGGCACGCACCCCTCTCACCACCCTAGAAGTAAGCAAGGGCATAAGAGGGTGATGAGTCAACAGGCAGATACAGCCTTGGGACTACTGTCAGACTCGGATTGCTCTTCCTCTTCAGAAGGCAGAGAGGAGGGAGAGCTCTCGGAGGAAGAAGTGGAAGCACCTCCTCCTAAGGGGAGACTTTTTCAGGCAGAGTTTTTTCCTGCTCTGCTAGCAAAGGCTAGATGGGTTTTCGAACTTCTGGAGGAACAGCCCAAGGGGGAGGAGCCAGGCACCTCCACTGCATCAAAAGGCTCCAGAGCAGCCTTCCCAGAGGGCCAGTTGAAGATGAATATTCTGCCTTTCCCAGACTCATTCCAGGCTCTGTGGAATGCAGAATGGGCCAACCCAGCCAAACCCAAACCGGTGCATTAGCTGGTTAGTAAACACTATTCCTTTGTGCCCCTGATCATGGGACAGCTAAAAACCCTAGCAGTGGACTCAGCAGAGGTTGCTCTCTCTTCTTCGGCCGCTATTCCCACTGAAGGGGAAGGGGGACCGAAGGACTCCTGTGATAAAAGGGTGGAGGCTGCACTACGTAGGGATTTTGAGGCACAAGGCGCAGCTTTCAGGGCTTTGGCTGCAGCATCAGTGTTTGCGCAAGTGAACATGTTATGTGCAAATAAACTGGCAATCAGGGATGACATTCCTAAGCAAGTGAAGGATGGGCTGAGGAAGATATCTCTGACAGCAGCCTTCCAGGCAGATCCTACAAGGGATGCAATGATGTTCAATGCCAGGGCAATGGCTTCTGGCACAGTGGCTAGGCAGAATCTATGGCTCAGACACTGGGAGGTGGTGAACTCTCCCTTTGGGGGGGGCAAGCTATTTGGAGACCCTCTGGAGAAAGTTTTAGGGACAAGGCTCTGCCCATGGCAAAAAAGGATGGGTGCAAGACAAAACAACAACAGTCTTTTCAGAGCTCCAGACACTTTCAGCGTCAATATACCTCTGGGTATAAATCTTGATGGGGAAAGTCAGACAGGACCCCCACATACCAACAGGTCCAGACAACAGCCTGCCTTTCCCCTCTACTTCAAAGTTCCAGAAAGGGTCAAAGAAGGGGCAAGCTTCCTGACGCCAGGCCAGGAGTTCTGCATGGAGCCATAGGGGGCTGTTTGCTACACTTCACATGGGCATGGGCAATGACCACATCAGACCGCTGGGTTCTTTCCACAGAGTTGCCCGGTTACTCCTTGGAATTTTCCAGTCTTCCAAGGGAAAAGTTCATCACAACCCCAAAGTCCAGGAGACTAGGAAAACATCAGGCTTTTTTCAAGGCCATAGGTCACCTGCTGGACATACATACAGTGGAACCAGTACCTGCTCGAGAGTGGGCTCGAGGCGTATACTCAATTTTCTTTCTGGTTTTGAAGAAAAATGGGAGTGTCTGGGCTATACTCAACTTCAAGTGGCTGAATCGGAGGGTGTCTTACAAGAAGTTCAAAATGGAGACCTTGAAGTCTGTATCGGAGGCTATAGATCAAGAGGACTGGATGGCATCAATAGACCTTTCCGAGGCCTATCTCCATATTCCAATTCGGCGGCAAGACAGGAAATATCTTCGCTTCTGTTATGCTAATCAGCATTATCAGTACAAGGCACTGCCCTTTGGTCTGACCTCAGCTCCAAGAGTGTTCACCAAGGCACTAGTAGCTCTGGTGACAGGGGAAGGAGGCGCTGCATTCCTTCTCCCCCTGCTGACCACACTGCAGAGAGCAAGAGCATTTAGTCCTGCTGAGTGCTACTTTGCCAGTGCATTTCCTGCAGGGAACATGATGGTGAAGTAGACCCCAGCAGCCAGTGGGATTGTAGCCTTGGTAAGTGGGTCTGTTACAGCACATTCTCAGCTGTGGTGCCAGGCCTGCTTGTCCTCCACTCTCTGCCATCCCCCTCCCATGTTGTTGCCCCCATCATATCCTGGGTCAATGTGGTTCAAGGCCCAGCCACCACCAGCACCATCTTGTCTAATTGGGTGATGATATCTTCAGAGGATGTCCAAACCAGTGCAGCTTCAAATGTTTTGGTCCCCCATCTTGATTTAAAATGGCATCCAACAGTATCAAAACATAGGCCAAGACCAAGTCCTTGCTGTTGGGAATTGTCAGACTAAATTAGGTGATGATATCTTTGGAGGCATCCAAGTTGGTACAGTTTGGAACCATCAAGCTGAATTGGGTTACATCACACCAAACTGGTCGATGATTAATTCAGAGGAGTGCAGTTTGGAACAATTTAATCTGCCATCTTGGTTCCAAATGTAGGTCAAACCTGCTCTTGCATCTTGGGTACTGGCATGCCAAATTGGGTGATGATATCTTTGGAGGTGTCCAGATCGGCCCAGTTTGGAATTGTCACACCAAATTGGGTGACACTATGGGAATGGTCCCCTCTGCCATTTTGATTCAGAATGGCACCTGGGAACATGCAGGAGCTGATGAACACCAGTTCCCCCATCTCAGGAACTGCCACACCAAGTTTGCAACGATACCTCAAGAGGCATCCAAACGCAAAGGAAGAGACAGATACACAGACAGACAAGCCATGTTCCAAAAACACATAGTAGATTGGATGGATGCAGAGACAACATATGTTCGTATTAATAATTGTCTTTCTGCCACATAGTCTGTGGTTGAAATGTTGCCTCAGCCATAAGCTCATTTAGACAAGTATTGAGGGCTTAGGGAAGTAAGCAAATTGCAAAAGGGAACATTTACTCACCATTGGAATGTTTCACATGCCTGTCTTAGACACACACTGTACAGCAGTCTTTGGTGGTGCTACCAGACTGTACGACAGCTCACATTGCCAGGTTCTCCTGGCTTTTATCCTGTCCCTCCAGGTCTCACCCCCCACTCAATGAGACAACACCCTTTAGTTCTGAGGCTCTGCCCCTGTGTCTCAAGACCTGAGTCTCAGTGGATCTAGCAAGCTTCTCTCCCAGTCCTCCTGAGCTGAGCTGGAAGTGCTGTGGACAAAGAGAGGTTGGAGTAACAACCTAGGTGATAAATAGCAGGGATGGGGATAGCATGGGAGAAGGGAGGACATCATGCAAAAATGCTTGAGAAAGCAAATAGTCATATCTTGAGAACTTGAATTCTTGTACAAGTACAAAGAACTGTGCACATCTGAGAATTCCCAGCTTACCCCGTCAAAATTATTTTGCTACTATTTTTTTTTTGTTCTAAGGCACTCCACCAAGTGTATTAGTTACACACTTCTTGCTCAGAGGACTTTCTGTCTACACAAAATTGCTCAGGGTGAAGACACATAACACTTTTATAGCAGTGGCGCTGCTCTGGAAATGCCCCTTGAGTAAGCATGACTACTCTGTCATTGGGTCTCAACATCTTGCTTTTTCATGCCAGGTCAGTAAAAGGGAAATCATATTATTCAGGATTTAATTCTAGATCAGTGTGCTGACCTGGCTTGCATCACTGAGAGCTGGAAGGCATATGGGCAGGGCCAGAGGGATCTGTCTCATATAATCTGTTGGTCAGTTTATGTGGTGGTGCAAAACCATAAACCCAATAAACAGGGAAGAAGGGTTGCCATTGTCTCTTGTGATACCATTACCTACTTTAGGCACCCTGTTCAGCAAGTGACGGGGTTTGAATGGCAGCATTTAAACCTGAGTCCAGAACAGAAAAGGGATTATCTTGGAGTACCGCCCACTCTGCTACCCAATAGTCATGGTATACAGGAACACAGAAAGCTGCCTTAGACTGAGTAAAAACATTGGTGCATCTAGCACAGTTGTCTATATTGACTGGTAGCAGCTTTCTAGAGTTTCAGACAGGTCTCTCCCAGCCTTACCTGGAGATAACGAGGATGGAACATGGGGCATTCTGCAGCAAAGTACATACATTCTCTAACGCAGTCTCCATTTCAGAGTTGCCATAGGTGGTTTCTAGCAGAGTGTTGGAGTCCTGTGGCTTGTAGTCTTGGATGACCTCAGTGTCCACATGACCATCTTGTTGGGTGCAGCTCATGGATTTAATGGCTGTCATGACAACCTTGAGCCTGTCCTAGTTGATATGGCTCCAGTTTTGTTTGGGACAGGTAGATATTTGATATTTGAGTGTGTGTGTTAAGTTGTTTTCTTTGTCATGGACTGATTATTTTTTTATTCTGTTTACTAGGGGCTGGCACCCCTGCTTGCTTCACTTGCCAACCCTACCTACACTCCATCCTACAGCACCCCCAAGACCTTGCTCAACCCCTCTGCCAGGCATCCCCTAGCCATCTGTCCATCCCCTCTGCCATGCTGCCTCTTACCACTCCCCCACCCTCTCTGCCAGGTGCCCCATAGCCATCCCCTCTCCTCCTCAACCCCAAGCCCACCACACATGGGTTATCATAGCCCTGCCAGGCACACACTGGTCATGGAAGCTCTCCTCCTTCCCCTCCAAGGGTCTCCCAACCTACCCCCATCCTCTCCAAGTGTCTGCAAACCTCCCCTACCCCCTATCTCCAAACCTCCCTTCCCCCCATGTTTCTCCAAACCTCCTCCACCCTCCATGGGTCTCCAAACCTTCCCCCGCCCCCCACGGGTCTCCAAACTTTTCCTTTCCTCCTCCGTGGTCTCCAAACCTCCCCCACACTCCCTATTTACCTTGTGGCCTTGCTGCTGGTGCTGCACACTCGCCTGTTCACCCACTAGGCCCTGGCTGGGACCAGTTAGGCAACAACGCTAGGCCCCACCGCCGCCCCTCTCATCATCATTGTGGCCTCCTCCTCAACATGCCATCGCAGCCAAGGTTTGCCTCTCCTTGCCCTCCTTGCTTATAAGCATCATACTACCTGTGAACACTTCAGCACAGGCACATACCTGCACAGAAGCATTCACAGATAGCATGACACTTACAAAAATATAATATAGTAAGCTTTAAGGTATTTATATACTTAATTACTGACATTTCTAAGCAGTGTACATCAGTATTAGAGGCATACAATTGATAAGATCAATTAAAATTAATCATGACAACAAAACTTCCTTAAAATGTCTACTAAAATAGAAAGGTCAAGCTTGGTGAGGTTTATGCTTATGTCAACCGTTGGATTGCTCAGGGGTGGGGGACCTGTTAAGATGCTTCATCCTTGGAGAATGATCAATTCACATGCATTGATGACAGTTCTGCCAGTTGTCTTGGTTAATCTCTGGAATATGGAGATTACTCAGGCAATTCAACAGTTTCTTTCCCCTGATCAAGTCCATAAGCCTCCCTGGTTGACAGGAGAGTTAATGGAATGAAGTAGGCAGGCAGCTTGAGTGATTATGGAGAAAGCTCATAATGAGCATGATCAAACACAATTTAGAGTCCTTTGCTCTGGGATGGTGAGGGTGGCCATCATTGCACCTACTCATTGCTATCCAGAGGAGATGTTTCAGGTTGTGAAATCTTTGCAGATCTGTGACCAACACTTGTGTTTGGGATCCTTGCCCATCCTGGCTGGTTAAATCAGTTTGGTCAGGCTTAGCAACTGGGTTAATGAAGTAGTGAACATTTTGCTGAGAAGGGCACCTGTTGAAAACAGTATCTTTGAATCCCTCAGTTTTGAACAATTGAAAAGGTCAAATATTTGTTTGGGAGCAAGGTGTGGGACCACATTGTAATGGTGAAGCTCCAGAGATTTTTTGAATAAAAGTGATTGTCTAGTTCCTTTAGAGTCAGGTTTTTGGCCTGTTTCTGGGATGGAAATTATCTATGGATGAAGTGATGGAAGAGGCAACCCTGTTGATTCTCCTGGATCTCTCAGCAACTTTTGATACCATCAGCCATGCTATAATTCTGGACCACCTGGGTGTAGGGGGCACTGCTTTGTCTTGGATCTACTCATTCCTGGGAGGGAAGATATAGAATGTGGTGAAACAACTGCTCTTTTTCTTGGCCTGTGGCCTCTGAGGCTCAGCCCCACAACATGCTATTCATCATCTGCATGAAACTGTTGGGCAAAATCATCCAGAAATTTAGCCTTTGCAGGCATCTGTATGCAGATGATATCTGCTCTCTCTTTTATTTTCATCTGGTTCTAGAGAGGCAGTGGAATTCTTGACCTGCTGTTTGTCGTCTGTGAAGAACTGGTTGGGATAAAACAAGCCAAAACTATTGGTGTGTGAACCATCTCACTCAGGGTTGGATGTTCAATCTGTCTGGGATGGAGTTGCATTCCCCCTGAAAGATCAGATTTGTAGTTTGTGACTGCTCCTTGGCCCAGAACTCTTGATCTGCTGGCTGCCTGGGTGGAATCAGTGGCAACTGGTGCTTTTCTCCAGCTTTGGCTGGTGTGTCCTGATGATGGGCCTCTCCATGGTCACTCATTTCATGGTGATCTCCAGATTACACTAATGTGAGGCTGCCCTTGAAAAACATCCAAAACCCTATGCTGGTGCAAAATGCTGCGGCCAGATTATTGACTAGTTTGAGGGATTTTGAACATAATATGCCTATGTTGTTTGAGCTATGTTGCCCGCTAGTGTGTTTCTGGGTTCAGTTCAAGATGATGATTTGAACTTTTAAATCCCTAAACAGTTTGGGACATTGATACCTTACAGACTACCTTTCTACATGTGCCTCTCCGCTTGAACCAGTCAACATCTGAGGCCCTACTTGGTCATTAATAATGAAGCAGGGCCTATTAGGAGCAGTGCCTTTTTGGTAGTTGCACCCATCCTGTAGAGCGTATAGCATCTTGTATTCCTTCAGCATTTGACTGACCATTATTTTCTCTTTCTGTACATTGCTGATGTCATTTCAAGATGTTGACATTGTGAGCCACTCTTGAGTCCAACTACTGGGGGGGGGGAGTGGAGTATAATCTTTAAAAACAAATAAATAACTTGTAACATTTATGAAGGAAAATGGGGACACTAGAGAACTCTGAAGGACCTGCTGTGATATTGCTGTGATATATCTTTTATATTATCCATCTTTACTAGAGATCCCATTGAAATTTGTTGAGATCGTGCCTGGATATCAAGCTGAGATAGTGCTTGGACTTCAAGTTTTGGGCTCTTGAAAAAGCTTACTTCCAAGCTGGAGAAGAATTTTCAGCTTATCCCCCCACCCCCGCCTTCCAAGCCCTTCCCTCCTCCCATCTAGCTCTCCATTCTGCCAAATAATCTCTCTCCTTCCCTTTAGTAGCAGCACTCCAGCCATGAGAAGAGAGGAGGGAAGGAGAGAGAGATTTGTGATTTTTCCAATGGCCATTGCAGATTGCTGGTTGGGGTTTTTGCGGAACTAAGGAGGAAAGGATTTGGAGTTGAAAATAACTGGAGTTAGCTAGTGCCATCTTAATTCATATCTTAATGTTTTGTAACACAGAATGATTTTAAAAAATCACAAGAGTGCTGCTGGATCAGACCAAAGTCACATATAGTCTAGCATCTTGTGGCCAACTAGATGGCAAATTCTGGTTGTTTGGAAATTTTGTACATTCTACTTCCGTATTAGGGTGTTATGTTGGAAGTATGGCTGAGTGGATATACCATGGAATGGACAATGTCCCAAGAGACCAAGCTTGGTAGGAAGAGTCAAAGGGGCTCTGAATCAAAGGGAAATAGTGCCAAGAAAGGGTTTGTAAGTGTTGTGGGGGTGGGACTCAGGGCAGTAGTTATATGGACAAAACTGAGATGCTAGAGTGTCTCTGCTATTATGATTTCACGAGTGCTAAGCTAGCTAACGGAATATCTAATGCAAACAGCAAAAATGCTGTTTGTGAGAAGGATCCCCTAAGAAATAACTGCACAGTCTTCCCCTCATCCATTGGTGACATCCTGCATTCCTCTTTCCTGCTGCACCAGCCCAAGACATTTAATGATTGAATTGAATTGAATTGAAACTTTATTTTTACCCCACCCTTTTTCCAAACTGGAACTCAGGGCGGCTTACAAATAGAACTACATGTAGTTAAAAACAGAAAAACATACAATTAAAATACAATTAAACTATGCACAACCTTAAAACCGTGAAAGGCACTTAAAAATCTAAAAACAATTTAAAATAATACAAATAATAATATAAAACAATAAAACAAGCCTTGTAAAGCCCAATCCTAAACACCTTCTATCCCAAAAGCCTGTCGGACTGATGTGATGTCTGTGCTAAGTACTTCTACATGGCAGGGCCTGTTTTATCTATCCCCCTATTTTTGTTCACCCCCCCAAAAAGCAATGCACTTAGCTATGCTTCTAACACAATTATTGTCAAGCATCGCAACCCCTACTTCATTTTTTTCCCAGCCTGGCACCAATGCACCCCCCACTAATTTTTGGTTAAGGAGAATTTCCTTAACTGACAGAGTAATCCCATATTTTCCTTATTCCAGAACGAGATATGCTGCTGCTGTGCCCAGGGAACAGCTGACATTGTCTCTCAACCTAACCTACCTCATAAGGATATAGGGAGGATAAAATTGGGAGGGGGAGAGCCATGTTTGTATACCACCTTGAGCTCCCTGGAGGAAAAGTGACATATAAATGTAATTATCCTCATTGTCCTCCTCATCACCACCACCAGCACCACATTCAATGCGTGCTCAGCCTGGGATGATAAGAGGAAAACACATAGGTAGAAAATGCAGAAATTGCACAAAAATGGCAGTTTATACAGCCGCTATGTTAAATTGAAAATACTCCCCATGCCATTCTGCTGCTTCCCATAAGCTCATTTAAAACAAAACATATAATCCTATACTCAGAAACGCTTGCTTAACAACCTCTAAGGTTTCATGGTGATACACAAAACAGTCAGACAGAATCCAGAGTTTAAAATGTAAAACCTTATACAAGACCTTCTCTCCATCCTATCAGTCAAAAGAGCCAAACTCGTGAGGACTAGAGAGAGGGCTTTTTCAATTGTGGCCCCCACCCTGTGGAACTCCCTCCCAAATGATCTCCACCATGCCCCTTCTATGATAAGTTTCCGCTGGGCCTTGAAGACCTGGCTCTTCAGGCAGGCTTTTTGGGTGGGCTAGATTTTATCTTCATTGTTTTTAGATTTTTAATGCCTATATATTGTATGCCTACGTTGTACGTTGCCCAGAGTGGCTGGACAGCCAGCCAGATGGGCGACTAATAAATTCAATAAATAAATAAATAAATAAACGAGTAAAATATTTCAGATCCCTGCTGGCTTTTTTTTTTCTGTCAGTGGTCTCATAATTTGTTGAAATTAATTAAAAATCAGTCATGCATACAGTACATGTCATCCTATTACTGGCCTTGCCCCATACTCTGACCTTCATCTTCTGAAGTTTAAACATTAAAAAAAAGCATGGCTGATTTTTAATTAATTTAAGAAGATTAACATTAGAGTCTATGATAGTGCAGAACTGTCTGTGTTCTAAAAGCCAGACTAACAACTGTTTGGCTTGGTTAATCAGGGGACCACACTCATGCCAGACATTTATTCCAATTAATACAGGCATGGCTTCTCCCAAAGAATCCTGGCAAGTGTAGTTTGTGAAGGGTGCTGAGAATTGTTAGGAGACTCCTGTTCCTCTGACAGAGCTCCAGTAGTCAGAGTGGTTAACAGTCAGCCCCTCTTCCCAGGGAATTCTGGTGATTATACCTCTGTGAGGGGAACAGGGCATCTCCTAACTCTCAGCACCCTTCACAAACTACAATTCCCAGGATTATTTGGGGGAAACCATGACTGTCTAAAGTGAAATAAAGGCCTGATGTGGATGTGGCCAGTGATCACTTTGGTTTAAATTTGAGTTGGAGACGTGCCTGCTGTAGAATAAAAAGGTGGGAGAACTCCCCCCCCCAAATAATGTTACTGTTAACAATGTTTTCCTTTTGGAAAGGAAAGGGGCTTTCCCTCTGCCCAGTGCCCGACTACCCAATCTCCTCCATCCCCCTCCCCTCCCCTTTCCTCCCTACCCCTATCCTTCCTCCCCTCCTCCCCCTCCCTGCCCCTTCCCCAGGTCAGTTACACCTATTCTAAGCATGATTGCACAGGAGTAAATCCCACTGAACTCAAAAAGCATGTAAATGATCAAACCTGCCCCCCTCCTCTTCCCTCCTATCCTCTGCCCTGCCCCTCCTCCCCAGTGATCAGTTTCACCTATCGTAACCATGATTGCAGGAGAGTAAATCCCATTGAACTCAATAACCATGCCAATGATCAATCCATTCTCAGCTAACTTGCACAGGATCCCATTTCTTACCTCCCAGATTAAAAAGCAGAGAAATTCATTAACAGGCAAAAAAATCCTTGCAGTTTAATAATGTATCTATAGCCAACAGATATTTCTGTCAAAGTTTAAAAAGCAGGGAATTTTGGCAGCAGTAGTGAATGCCCCAGGGGAGCAAGAGACCTGACCTTCCCTCTGAGATATTGTAGCGCCCTACACATTGGACAAAATGCAAACACAATTTGGATTCGTCTTTTATAGTCCAATCCACTTCCTGTGCAGCTTGAAAGAATTTGGGTTTTTGCCTATTAGTGAATACATTTCTGGATTTGGGAAACATAAGAATGGAATTTAAGCCTCATTGGGGAAAGGGGGGAAATAACTCCACTGTTGTTAGGGGCTAGGCAGCAGAGGGAGCTCCCAGGACGTCAACCCACACTACACAGCAGTTCCCTAACCACTCAACACAACAATCAGACACATCATAGGACATTTCTCTCTCCCTCTATCCCCATGTGTGCATGCACAGACACTGCTCCCAGCCTCGAAACCCAATCACAGACACCAGGAACAGAGGGAGGACACCCATCATATGTTTTACGTGCTGGGAGTCTCCTATTTCAATCCAGGGACCAATCCTACACTAGGAAAGGGGGAAGAGTCCCTCCATCCAAATAAACCTGAGTCAATCAGGAGTTTTGCATGGACCAATAAAGTGCCTCCTGCATGGGACAACCAGCCCTTTGGGCACACCCCTCCTTCAGGCATCTTACATGACCTATCCATTCCCCTCGGCATTTTTTCCCCAGACAGGCCTGACCTGCTAGGAAGCATCCTGGCAGACCTCATTGCCCCTCCTGCAGTGCATCATCCCTCCTTTGTCAGTTGGGAGTGAGAGTATATTTCCCCCTTTCCCTTTGGGGGTTGTAGCGAAACACTGAGTGTAATGGTTGGTTGTTCTGCTCCATAAATCTAGGCTATGATCCTGCAAGACAAAATTGCTTATGGGTGCTTGGCCCGTAGTAGTGGTTGGAATGAAGTGCTTTGCTTTTGCCAATGGAGATCTTGCATGCATGTGGGGGCAAGTATGTTTGGGAGACACTGCTCCCCACTACTGGGGGGAAGGGGAGGGTATTAAAGTGATACAGTTCAGACTTAAGCGGACTGAATATTTCCCCTTCCTCACTTTCACTGGATCAGTCATTCCATGCAAAAGTATGTCTGTGTACGACGTGGACGTGCGCAGACGCACGCGTAGCAAATATTAAGAATTTTTGTCTTACCTTTTAATATGAAGTAGTCAAGGGTTTTTTCTCTTTCTTTTACCTCCCCACCTCCCAAAAGCTTTACTGTCCCTTCATGTAGAAGCATGGCTGCTCTTAGCAGCACAACCGTATTCCTGTGAGCAGGGGATTTCCAGGGCCAGTCTATCCCACTGGCTGGGGCTGCTGAGAGCAGTTTCAGCTCTTTTGCCCAATAGTTATTGCCAGTGGAACAGCTCTGCTGGTGGCATGTTCTGCCAGCATACCTGAGGTGTTCTGCAGAAGTATTTGTCATGATAGCAATGTATTTGATGCTTCTACAGCTTAGCATGGCTACTGCAAATTCCTGTAGCCCCTCAGCTTCCAGATCTTTAGCATAGGATTATATCCTACAATCCTGTAAGAAAGAATTTCTCGAGTTTGTGTTAATGGTTTCACTAACTACTCTGATTAGCTGAGAGAGACTGAATTTTTTCTTTTAAATTACAGTGTGTTGACATTCAATATATGGAGAAACTTTGATAGTAGGGAGGCAGGTTTTCACATTTATCCTTGTCTTGTTTATTTTCTGTTCATTTGCTTCATTTTCCTGCCCTCCTCCCTTTTCCCCAGTCACCCCACCCCCCCACCCCACATCACCTCACCTCTCTCTCTCTCTGTGTGTTAAACACTGTTTTCTGTATTAGTGTATAATCCTTGGATTCCAGGCTTGCACGTTTCTTAAAGGGGGCAGCTATGAATTCTGTCTCAGATCACTACAGACAACCTGGGCCTACCAACTGGCAAGTGGTGTGTGTGTGTGTGTGTGTGTGTGTGTGTGTGCCTGTTTGAACACATAGTATGTATGTTCGCCTTTCAGCATTGTACTAAGGTTCAAGAGGTCTGAATTCCCAATTGTACAGAGAATTCAGCTCAAATGCTTTATGTTTTCTCCCCCACTCCCCAAGATCCCTTGCAGTTCTAAAGGATGAATAAATTAGACTTAAAGGAGTACATGATGGATTTTCCATTAGTAATTTCCGTTTTATTTATTTTAGTCCCTTTCCCATTCTCTCTCTCTCTCTTTCATATGCCCTCTTTTTGTCTCTTTCCCAGTGTGTGTGACTATATTTAGGTGTGAATTCAGCAATAGCTTTCTGTCTGTTTGTACTTTTCATTTTGATAAACTGACATCTCCACTCTGCCCCCACCCCAAAGCCCTGTGCACAGATTTGATATGAGCAATCCCTGGACCCTGTTGGAACACATTAAACACTCACCCAGACCCCTTATTCTGTCTCCATCTCTAAACCTTTTGCTCTCCTTTAATGAGAATTTCTCCTAATTATTTCAGTGGCTGCAGCACAGGGACTGCAGTGTACTTAGATCTCGATTCCAAGGACGTGACTGTTATGCTGATCAAGGCAAGGGATCAATAATTTAGGCTCCAGCTTTAATGGCAGAGCTGAGAGCTTAAGTGTCTGCAGTCAGGCTTGCTTCTGGAGATTCCTGGAGTATTAATGCTTTCCACCAGATTTGTGCCCATCTGCTACCACTACACCCTATATCTTTAGACATGTATACTGTACTTGTATGCTACATATTTGTAATTTCCTCTTTCTATCAGCAGAGGCTTAGCCCTAGTGTCTCCTTTTCAGGTTTTCCTGATTTACCCTTCTACATCTAGATATTTTCAGGCACATCAAAAAGAGAGAAAATCTCTCTCTCTCTCTCTCTCACACACACACACACACACACACTACATATACCTCAGATGACCTGCTTTAATTGATAGGCAAATATGAAAATGCACCTCTTCTTCTTTACATTTATATTTCATGTAGATTGTGAAATATAAACAGCTGCTCTGCATTAACTAAACTTGCATTTGGTGCTGAAGACAAATTGTGCAGATATAAACTGACGTCTATTTACTTTGCATAATTTCATCTGCTTTCAAGACTTTTTTAAAAAAAGAAAAAAGAAACTAATTTATTTATTTATTTGCCTGAGGATTGAAGAGGGGAAAAAGGGAGATAATTTTGTGTCTTGGGGGCATGAACATAGTAATGGGCAGACAGACAGGCATGCATGTGTTTTTGCCTGCACACACACACACATTTTGGATATAACATAATCCAGAGTAATTAATTTCCTGGCAGGACATCGTTATGTCCAGGATCCTAATCTGGACTGATATGACAGGAGGTTGAGGCACTGCAGGAGCCTCCAGGGGACAAATTAGACTGTTCCCCCTTTGGTGTTGCTACTGGAGGTGTCAGAGGCAGGTATCGTGGAACATCAGTACAGGTTTTCAGGCCCCAGTGCCTCCCTTATATTCATGATATGTCCAGTTGAGAATAATTGGGATTGTAGGTTCCATGACTCCCAATTGCCTTGTAAGGGCAGATCTTGTGATTCTGAGGACTGTGGCTCGTGAGGTCTTGTCCCTGACATCACGTTGGGCTTCTGAGGTGCAGGGATGGTCCCCTGCTCCTCATCTCCAAGTTCAGGATGTAGGTCGTTTGTAGTTGGTCCATGTTGCGTTGTCCTTCCAGGGTGCTTGGAGCACTTTCAGAGCATAGTGTGACTGAATCAATTATATTTTTTCCCCAGATCCCACGTTTAGGTAGTGTGATGGGGCTTTCTCTGAGGCAGCCACTAAGTTGTGGAATTTCTTCCACATGGAGGTGCACCTTCACTGTACAGTTTTTTGGCGAATTTTAAAGACATCCCTTCAGTACTTGAGATGTATATTTTCAGGACTACCCTATTCCTGTGAATGTAATATTTTTAACTGTTTTGATACTGTATTTTAAATTTCTGCAACGTGCCCTGGGACCTCATGGTGAAAGATGGGCGGCAACAACAACAATAATAATAATTTTTACTGTGGTGAATCAGTGCTCACTGTGACAAGTCTGGTGAGCTAATAATTTTTGGAACCTTGTCTGACTCTGCAGACATGTAAAGATGGGTCAATATGGACAGGTTTGCTGTAGTGTGACCAGTAGTATTAATATGATATGATACCACCTTTACGTGTAGGGTGGAGTTGTGGCCTGATCTCAGCATGCAAAGTGCTGAGGTCAATCCCATTTTATAATGCTGACTTTTTTGTGCCTTAGGTCTGAACCAACTTTCATTCAATGCTAGCATGAAAGCACAACAAAGCAGCATGCAGTCTAAGAGATGAGTGCTGGGATCTCAATGTTGAGAGTTGCTTGTGCCCCATCATCCTCTGCCACATCACACAAGATTGTAGTACACACTTCTTTGATTTTATAGGACAGCTGCTTGGGACAGAAAAAGATGGGCCAACTCATTTTAGATCTGCCTCCAAATTTTGATAGAAGTGAAATTTCAGAGAAGATTTGGAGATTCCTGCTGGAGTGAAGCCGCCATGGCTTTCAAGGAAATAAAAAGCAGGACTAGAAAAAATTCATTTTTGGACTAGCAAAAACTTATTTCTTAGTTTGATAACAAAGTTTATCAAAATTGAAATGTCAAGGCAAACTTGAAGGTTTGGTCAAAATATCTGAGGGACTTTGAGAGAAGCAAAAAGGTTTTTTGTAAAACTAGTGACATTTTTCACAAGTGTGATGGAAACTGAATGCCTCCCCCAAGCAATTCCTTTTCCCCAGGAGCCCTTAAGCACTCATACACCAGTATCCAAGAGCAGAAGTACAGTTTTCTTGAACTTGAACATGGCACTTGGCTGTTTTGTAGATGCATAATCATCACACTGTGATGCACTTCTAGATCCTCCTTACCACTGCTAAAACCTAGCCAGGGCATTATCACATCAAAAGCTGTGGATACCAATATACTCCTGATCCCAGAGAGTCTATTATATAGGATGGCAGAGGTCTAGTTGAGATTTAAGCACAAGATCTCAAATACTTACACTTGGATTATGATCTTAAGCCCTGGAGTCTTGTTATCAAATATACTCTTCAAGACGCAAGGCATTAAATGTGAGTGATGCACACTTTCTGGTTTCCTTTAGGGGCCTAAGTACAGGCTGCTCTGCTTCACAAATGAGGCTGGTCCTTGTATGTGTTTCTGTAACGCATTGGCAACCTGGTTGTGCATGGTTTGGAATTAAACAAATGTGGAGGTTATGCTCCAGGAGGCTTTTACATGTGCATAGTAGGGTGTACACCTGACACATTAAATATCTGGATACAAGTCCTATTGATTTCAGTGGAACCTGGTTCCAAGTACATGTGTAGAACTGCAGCCTACCTTGGTTTGCATGGCAAGGCCTTTTGTTTTGCTTGTCTGCCTGCCTACCTGCCTACCTACCTGTCCTTGCTGGCTTAGATGGAGTTGGCCCATCTTTGGCTTAGACATATGCAAATTCCCTCTATTTTAATACTCTGTTCAAATTAGAATACATGAAAATGAAATGAGACTGCTGGCTCTTGTTTATTTTCTTTGCTTCTCCTTTCCCTGACACAGAGAGGTCTATCTCTTGTCTTCTGCTCAGTCTGAGTCGCAACAGCACTTTGTAGGTTGGAATAGTCACATGCTGGCAGGAGGAGAGGGCAGCCCTGGTGTCTCCTGGGGCTTTGGAGGGCTAAGCCAGGAAAGAGTGATTGGCCTCACCAGTGTTTAAGCACCAGGATTGAAATTAATGTCCCCTCATCACTGGCTGGGCTGATAATATGTTATAGCAAACCACCTCACTAAAGTGAAATTAATATTTGTTTACCCTTATGAAATATATATCAAAACATGTTGGTGGCAAAAACCTTAATGAGTGGACTGCATTGCATTTGTTTCAGACCTGGGGGTGCTCTCCCATGACTTTATTATGGAACTTTTCCCCCACACTAACGGGTCCACAGCTGTGTCTTTGCACATTAATAGGACTTTAATGGAAATGCCAGTTCATCTGTCCAAAGATATTGATGAGCATTCCACAATCATATTAATCATCTCATTGCAGAAGGAAATTAAGGGGAGGAGCCACTGGCTTAATGTCAGCTGCCACTCCAAGTCCAGTATACTGCCAGTTGGAGTTGGCTGGATTATATAAGTAAGAGGGAAAAATCTCCACAGCAAGATGACCCAATGGACTGACCAGATAAGGAAAATTCTGGGCTTCTGTTTAACATGAAAATCATTAGGATCCTGCCAATAAATCCATTACTGTTAATTATATTGAGAGGGCTAATTATTTGTCAAAAATATTATCCCATTGATTTTCATTTTTTTCAGATCAGGGCCCCAGCTTTAATCTCTGCTGGGTGTTTTTAGCTTTTTTTCTAGTGATAGTTTCCCTAGAAGTGCTGAATGTTTCTTGATAGGGAACAAGCTGCATTTCTTTATGGCTTATGGCAAACTGCCTTGATTACTTCTACTGTTGTACTCATTATGTGAATTAAATATGTATTCAGTTGCACTCTGCTTACAATGTTACTGCTGAGTGACATATGGTACCAACTCAAGTTCCCAATAGGAAAGGGTGTGAGACAGGAGTGTATTTTATCATCCTATTTATTTAATCTATACGCAGAACATATCATACAGAAAGCTGGATTGGACCAAGATGAAGGAGGTTTAAAAATTGGAGGGAGAAATATCAGTAATTTAAGATATGCAGATGATACCATACTACTAGCAGAAACCAGTAATGATTTGAAACGAATGCTGATGAAAGTTAATGAGGAAGGCACAAAAGCAGGACTACAGCTGAATGTCAAAAAGACTAAAGTAATGACAACAGAAGATTTATGTAACTTTACAGACAATGAGGACATTGAACTTGTCAAGGATTATCAATACCTTGGCACAGTCATTAACCAAAATAGAGACAATTGTCAAGAAATCAGAAGAAGTCTAGGACTGGAGAGGGCAGCTGTGAGAGAACTAGAAAAGGTCCTCAAATGCAAAGATGTATCACTGAACACTAAAGTCAGGATCATGCAGACCATGGTATTTCCGATCTCTATGTATGGATGTGAAAGTTGGACAGTGAAAAAAGCGGATAAGAGAAAAATCAACTCATTTGAAATGTGGTGTTGGAGGAGAGCTTTGCGGATACCATGGATTGCAAAAAAGACAAATAATTTGGTGTTAGAACAAATTAAACCAGAACTATCACTGGAAGCTAAAGTGAAACTGAGGTTATCCTACTTTGGACACATCATGAGAAGACATGATTCACTAGAAAAGACAATAATGCTGGGAAAAACAGAAGGGAGTAGAAAAAGAGGAAGGCCAAAGAAGAGATGGATTGATTCCATAAAGGAAGCCACAGACCTGAACTGACAAGATCTGAACAGGGTGGTTCATGACAGATGCTCTTGGAGGTTGCTGATTCATAGGGTCGCCATAAGTCGTAGTCGACCTGAAGGCACATGACAACAACAAGTAGAAGAAGCTAGCATTAGATAATTCTTTGGACTGCATGCCTCCCGACCAGAGCTTGGAAACGTTACTTTTTTGAACTACAACTCCCATCAGCCCAATCCAGTGGCCATGCTGGCTGGGGCTGATGGGAATTGTAGTTTTAAAAAGTAACTTTTCCAAGCTCTGCGCCCGACCCATGGCTGGCTGCTGTGATGTCATCCGATTGTGCATTAATGGCCAGTCACAACTATTCTTAGATGCTAACATCCTAGCTATATTTGCAGGGGGCTGTGACAAGGAGTACCCTAATGTTTGTGCAGCCTTTTTGTTCCATCATTTGCTCCCTGTTTAACACATGACAGTATCAAACGGGCTATTTTCCCTCAAGGTGCTGTTTGCGATGAATAGCAGTTGGGTAGGAAAATGGCATGGAAATGAAAGAGTTAAATCCCTCCTGAATGCTATGGTCCTGATCTGGCTTGGTGCTCTGTGTGGTTGCTTTTCTCAGAAAAGAAAGTAGTTAGTAACATGAATGCCAGCTCTTAGCAACATCAGCTTTTACTTTCTGTGAAAAGTTTACATACACACATACATATATGTGTGTACATGTGTGTGTGTATGTGTGTGTGTAAACTGTAGAGCAAGGGAATGAATATACTGTATACTTATATAAAAACTTTGCATTCTGCCTCCTTTTCCAAACATAAATTTTGAAATGAATTAACAGGCCCTTTTTGTGCAAATGTTTGAAAATATATGTTCATTCACACATACAAAGCATACTTGTAGCAGTAGAAAATAAAACTGATTTTGCTCAGGGTTTATAAATCTTTTTCAACCTATTTCATCCTTTGAACATGTAGAAAATCAGAGGTCAAGGTGAATTTGGAAGTACTTTCAGATATAGACCTTGAAGGAGGAGTTAGAGGCCTTGATGTTGCTCTTGTTGTCGTCCTCCAGAATGAAATTATAGGCCTCCCAGCAGCATGTGCTTTCCTGGTGGCTCACAAAAAAAAGAATAAAACAGCAGAAGAAACCAATGTGGCTTCATAAAAAGTCTAGAGATGACCTGAAAACAAAAAAGGACACATACAGGAAGTGGGAAGAAGGCCAGGCCACAAAGGAAGAGTATAGGCAGGTATCATGGAATTGCCAGGATGGTGTCAGGAAGGCCAAAGCTGAGAATGAACTGAGGTTAGCAAGGGATGCTAAAAGCAACAAAAAAATCTTTCTTCAGGTACATCCATAGTAAAAGACAGAGAAAAGAAATGGTGGCACAGTGAGGATGGCAAAATTATAACAGATGACAAGGAAAAGGCAGAAGTGTTCAATTCCTACTTTGGCTCAGTCTTCTCCCAAAAAAGGGTCTATGACCCTCCCGGGAAACACAAAGTAGAAGGGGCAGGATTGGAGCTTGACCTTGACAGACAAACGGTCAAGTAATACCTAATCACTTTGAACGAGTTCAAATCAGCAGGGCCCGATAAACTGCATCCTAGAGTATTGAAGGAACTGGCTGAAGAACTCTTAGAACTCCTGTCTATTATCTTTGTGAAATCATGGAGGACTGGTGAAGTGCCAGATGACTGGAGGAGAGCTAATGTTGTCCCTATCTTCAAAAAGGGCAAAAGGAGAAACCAGGGAACTACAGACCAGTCAGCCTAACATCAATCCCTGGAAAAACTCTGGAGCAAATTATAAAGCAGTCAATCTGTAAGCACCTTGAAAACAATGCAGTGATTGCTAGGAGCCAACATGGATTTATAAAGAAGAAATCTTGCCAAACTAATCTTATCTCATTTTTTGATCGGGTAACCTCCCTTGTAGACTGTGGGGATGCTGTGGCCATAATATATCTCGACTTCAGCAAAGCTTTTGATAAAGTGCCCCATGATATTCTGATTAGCAAACCAGCTAAATGTGGGCTGGATGGAACAACTATCAGGTGGATCCAGAGCTGGCTCCAGAATTGTACTCAAAAAGTGCTTATCAATGGTTCCTTCTCAAACTGGGCAGAAGTAACGAGTGGGGTACCACAGGGCTCGGTCCTGGGCCCAGTGCTCTTCAACATTTTTTTAACGACTTGGATGAGGAGGTACAGAGCATGCTTCTCAGATTTGCAGATGATACAAAATTGGGGGCACAGCTAATACCGTGGAAGAAACAAAATTCAAAGGGACCTTGATAGGCTGGAGCATTGGGCTGAAAACAACAGAATGCAGGACACGGAATAATGGGCTCAAGTTGCAGGAAGCCAGATTTCAACTGAACATCAGAAAAAACTTCCTAACTGGTAGAGCCATACAACAATGGAACCAATTACCTAGAGAGGTAGTGGGTTCTCCGACACTGGAGGCATTCAAGAGGCAGCTGGACAGCCATCTGTCAGGAATGCTTTGATTTGGATTCCTGCATTGAGCAAGGGGTTGGACTTGATGGCCTTGTAGAGCCCTTCCAACTCTACTATTCTATTAGAGTATTTTTTTTAAAAAAATACAGTAATTAAATACAACATGAGCAATAAATACATCAATGCATTGGATTAAAACATTGGGATTAAAAAAAACTTTACCCAAAACCTTGTCTTTGGGCCCATGTAAACAAAGATACCACACAAACAGTAAGGGAACCATACATACTAATTAGACATGTGTCCTGGGGCTAACTATGTATAGGCAAAAGACCATGAAGTAGAAGGATGCCTCCTACCGACAACTTAATTTCCTTATTTTCTGTTTGACTGCCTTTAAGGGTCTACTATCACAATCATTTCAGCCCTTGGCACATGGACAATTCAATAATAATAATAATAATAATAAACCTCACACAACCCCCCCCAAAAAACAGTGATTGCTTTACATAAGATAAAATGAAATACAGATCCTGCCAGTAGGCTCATATTTTTAAGAAAGGTATACAGTACTTAAGGGAGTGTTACATGAGAACATAAGAAGAGCCTGCTGGATCAGTCCAGTAGCCCATCTAGTCCAGCATCCTGTTCTCACTGTGGCGAATCAGACGCCTACAGGAAGCGTACAAGCAAGACCTAAGCATAAGAGCACTCTTCCCTCCTGCAGTTTCCAGCAACTGGTATTTGGAAATGTAGTGCCTCTGGGTGTAGAAGCAGAGCATAACCATCATGGCTACTAGCCACTGATAGCCTATCCTTCATGAATTTTTTAAATCCTCTTTTAAAGCCATCCAAGGTGGTGACCATCATTGCCTCTTGTGGGAGTGAATTCCATTGTTTAACCATGCAAATTGTGAAGAAGGACTTTTTTTTGTCTGTCCTGAACTTTCCAACATTCAGCTTCATTGGATGTCCATAAGTTTTAGTGTTGAGTGAGGGAGAAAAACCTATTTCTATCCACTTCCTCCCTGCCATGCATAATTTTATACAGTTCTATCACGCCACCTCTTAGTCACCTTTTCTCTAAACTAAAAAGCCTCAAATGCTGCAAACTTTCCTTGTAGAGAAGTCTCTCCATCCCCTTGATCATTCTGGTTGCCCTTTTCTGAACCTTTTCCAACTCTACAGTTTTGAGGTGAGGTGATCAGAATTATACACAGTATTCCAAATGCAGTCGCACCATAGATATATATAACGGCATTATAATATTGGCATTTATTTTCCATTCCTTTCCTAATGATTCCTAGCATGGAATTTGTCTTTTTCACAGCTGCTGGATCAACATCTTCATCAAGCTATCCACTATGAGCCTAAAGTCTTATTCCTGGTCCATCACTACCAGTTCAGACCCCATGAGCATATATGAGAAATTAAGATTTTTTTGGGCTGACATGCATCACTTTTCATTTGTATACATTCAATTGCATTTGTCATGTTATCCCCCATTCATTCAGTTTGGAGAGGTGCTTTTGGAGTTCTTTGCAATCCCTTTTAGTATCACCAGCAGACTTGGCTACCTCACTGCTCATCCATAGACTGTTTATGAATAAATTAAAAAACAAGTTAAATATATCAACCTTTGGGGGACTCCACTGTCTACATCCCTCCATTGGGAGAACTGCATATTTATTCCTGCTCTCTGTTTTCTGTTAACCAGTTCCTGATCCACAAGAGGACCTCTCCTTTATTCCATGACTGATACTCCTGAGTCTTTTGTGAGGTACTTGTTGAAAGGTTTTTGAAAATCCAAGTACACTATGTCAGCTGGATGCGTGTTGACACGCTTAAAGAATTCTAATAGGTTAATGAGACAGGACCTACTCTTGCAGAAGCCATGCTGGTTCTGCTTCAGCAAGGCTTATTCTTCTATATGCTTGCTTATTTTATCTTTAACAATACTTTTCAATAGTTTTCCTAGGGCAGATGTTAAGCTAACTGGCTTGCAATTTCCATGAACCCCTCTGGATTTCTTTTAAAACATTGGTGTTACACTGGCCACTTTCCAGTCCTCAGGTATGGAGCCAGATCTTAGGGACAAGTTACATATTTTTGTTATAAGATCAGCAATTTCACATTTGACTTCTTTGAGAACTCTTGGGTGGATGCCATCCGGACCTGGCAATTTGTCACTTTTTATTCTATTAAGCCTAGAATTTCATCTCTCATCACCACTGTATACCTCAGTTCCTCAGATTCCCTTCCTACAAAAGTTCAGTCAGGCATAGGGATCTGCCCTATATTCTCCTCTGTGAAGACAGATGCTTCTTTGGTTTCTCTTTATCCTGCTTTAGCACTCCAAAGGGTAAGGAAATGAACCCGAAGAGGAATTCTAACAGAAGTCAAAATAATTGTTTTGACCAAGTGATGGTTTACTTGGATCCCAGGAAAGCGCATAAAAGAAAATGGGGCACACTGAATTCCCTGCAAGTCACCATATTGACTTGCAAAACACAAAAGAGGAGAGCATGGCGGAAAGGATTGTGCTATGGGGGAAACTTCATCCCTTTCTCTGCCATGGAAATGCCTTCTGAATTCTATTGCATCTGTCAAGTGATTAAGAACCTGCACCTCCCATGCACAGACTTTTTTCTTTCCCTGTTTGTAATAGAATAGAATAGAATATCCCCAGCAGAAAGCAGGCTGTGATGCTGCTGTTCACAGCATTGTTATTTATTTTCCTCAGTTGCTGCTCTGGAAGCCCAGAGTTGACAGACCGGTTTTGTAGAATAGAAACATTATAGACTGTTACTGTCAGAGTGTTAAATGTGATGGATAGAGAAATAGAGAAGAGGGAGGGGACTTTATACTAGCCATGTCTGAACACCAGGGTGCTCATGGGAAAATAAACCATCCGCATATAAGAAATGAATGAAGTAATGTGGCGGGAGGTAATGGGCTCTTGCAATGCGCCAGAACAGAAATGCTTATGACAGGATGGACTTAACCCTTGCTGTACTCCTCATTCCCTCACCACATCTGTTGGGAATAAACTTTTCTGTGCATTTGTCTGAAGCCTATTTTTATATTATTACTAGAAAAATGTCCCTCATTTTGTTTGTGTGTTCATGTATATTTCAGGCACCTGAATAGGGGGCAGAACAACATGTCTTTTGCACCCCTTAGATTCCTCTTGTCAGCCATCTAGTGCCAGGGCTGTTGGGCAAGTTGTTCAACACATTGTTGTCCCAAAGTGCAACATTGTATCCTATGGGGGTGAGTGGCAGCTGTTCACATATAAAGAAGTAAAGGGATACTCTCAGGAACACCAGTAGGTTCTAAGCATTCCTCTTGCCCCTAGTGATCCCAGTCTTTGCAGTAAATAATGGATTAGCCCCCTTTTCAGATATGGCCTGGTGAGAAGGAAGTTAGACACTACTGCATAGCCCAGGGGTAGCTAATGGAGTGCCCTTCAGATGTTTTGGACTAGAATTCTCATAATCCCTGACCAGTGACCATGCTGGCTGAGGCTGATGGAAGTTGTCCTCAAAATATGGACCACATTGACTACCTCTGGCATAGCTTATACCCAGGTTCTTGATCACAAAAGTGTGATGGAAAGATATATGCTGCCCTCTCCCAATGGCATGATTCCAATCTAGATTTCCCCTGCTGCCACTCACAAGGCTACTATTTACTTTTAAAATGCATTCACACATGTACATGTTTTAAATTATTTGAACAGTGTCACATTTGTTTTGCCTTAGTTTTGTTTCCCTGAGATTCTTTACATTTGATTCATGAGAAGGCTTCTAGGTATCAGTGTGAAAGTTCCAAAGTTGTGCATATTTTAAAGAACCTTCCTCAACCTGGTGCCCTCTAGATGTTTTGGAGTGCAACTTCCATCAGCTACAACCAGCATAGCCAGTGGTCAAAGATGATGGAAATTGTAGTCCAAATTATCTGCAGAGCACCAGCTTGGGAAAGGTTGTTGTAGAGGATAGTTGTGTAAGGAGGCTGAATGTTCTATATTGTTTTAAATTTTAAATTGTGTTTTAAATTGTTTTTAAAAGATGTATTTTAAATCGTATTTGTTTTTAGTTATTGTAAACCGCCCAGAGAGCTTCGGCTATGGGGCAGTATACAAGTTTAATAAATAAATAAATAAATAATGTGAACCTGTGATTCAAATGCTTAATTCCCTTCCAAGGTGTTCTAAATTCTGTCACCAGTAAGTACAAATTCTGTAATCATAGCCTGGGCACATTTGTGAAATGTCCTTTTTACAAAATTTGGATTGTTGAACAGGAGATTTGATCAAATAAAGATCTGAAGATCATCATGGCCACAAAGTGGCAGATGAGGTCTTGGCAGATTGCACCTTATGTATTTATTTTATAAGATTTTTATGTTTCTTTTCATATACAGAAAGAAATACCAAAGCAGTTCACACAATAATAAAACATAATAAAAAAATCAGGTCCCTGGTGAATCCGTTATCTGCCCATGCTGGTGGCCAGCACTTAGCGCACCACCTACCCTTGAAGTATACCCCAAAACCTAAGCTACTGGATGCATCACACTGTACCTGAAGCCAGATCCAAGCTGTTGTTGCCAGAATGAAACCCATTTTATGAAGCAAGAAAAGTCAGACCTTGTAAGTGCTGTTTTATGTTTTATGTAAAGTGAATTTGATGGTGAGGCAAAGAAGCCCCTGACATGGCTTGCATCAGCCTTGCCCAAAATGTCCTGCCCAGTTTTACTACTCTGAAAGCAACATTAAGGTTCCTGAGGAGGACCTGTATATTTCTGAGCCTACACTTTAGCATGTCCTGTATTAGCTCTTTTACAGCCAACAGTTTATTATTGGGCAAATGAGAGGAGGTAGCCAGAGAGCCCAGCTGAATGCCCAAGGGTATCATGCTGTTACTTGGTCCTTCAGTTTTTTCTGGGACCAACAGGACCCTCACATGGTCAGCCATGGTTTGAAAAGCCAGTAATAATTCTTGGCACTGTTGTGCTAGTGGGGCCTTCAAATCTAAATAGTGGGTGACCTGAATATGCTGACAGACAGCCCATTCCAAAAAAGTGCTGAAGGTTTCAAACACAGCACAGGAGATGGAAGACCCCATTGGCATGGCCTTGTCGTATGTACCCATTGGTCACAGTGAACTTACAGCCCAGAAGGATGAAATTGCTGGGGTGCACCAGGAGAAGGAGAAAGGCTGATGGTATATCGCATTTTGCCATTAGGGCCCCCAGTCTACAATCCCTCATTATCTTGCACAGCCCTATCAAATCAGGCATACTTTACAAAGCAAGATTCAGGAGGTACTGAATCATTAACGGACAAACCCCTGGAGTAGGAGAGGTTGTGGACAAGCCTGATTTCCCATGGTGTGTTTTCTCTTCCCCTGGTCAGAGATCTGCTAGTCTGGGATTGGGGGGTGGCTCATAAAAGGAGCTCCTATTCTGCCCAAAGCACATTCTTTGGCTATTTTTGAGGCAGTCACTCCCAGCATTGCTAATACAGGCTTCAGAGTGGGCCTCTGAGGCCTTGTGCTGGCCCATGGTGGGAATTCTAAAGCCCTGGGTAAAACCTTCCAGTACATAAGATGCTGCTGATTTATATGGGTTGTTATCAAGGAGGAGGTGAAGGGCAATGTGGTGGATGGATGTAATTGCCATGGACAAGGAACCTACACCCATAGAATCATAGGATAGTAGAGTTAGAAGGGGACTATAAGGTCATCGAGCCCAACCCCCTGCTCAGTGCAGGAATCCAAGATAAAGCACACCCAACTAATGGCTATCCAGCTGCCTCTTGAATTCCTCCAGTGTTGAAGAGCCCATCACTCCCCTAGATAATTGGTTCCATTATTATGCTGCTCTAACAGGAAGCTTTTCCTGATGTTCAGCCAATATCTGGCTTCCTGTAAGTTGAGCCCATTATTTTGTGTCCTGCACTCTGGAATGATCAAGAAGTGGCCCTCCTCTGTGTGACAATTTTTCAAGTAGTTGAAGAGTGCTATCATATCTCCCCTCAGTCTTCTCTTCTCAAGGCTAAACATGCCCACTTCTTTCAGTCTCTCCTCATAGGACTTTGTTTCCAAACCCTTGATCATCTTTGTTGCCCTCCTCTGAACCCGTTCTAGTTTGTCTGCATCCTTCTTAAAGTGTGGTGTCCAGAACTGGACACAGTACTCAAGATGAGGCCTAACCAGTGCCAAATAGAGGGGAACCAATACTTCACATGATTTGGAAACTATACTTCTGTTAATGCAACCTAAAATAGCATTTGTCTTTTTTTCAAGCAACAGCACACTGTTGGCTCATATTCAGCTTCCAATCAACAACAATTCCAAGATCCTTCTCACATGTAGTATAGCTGAGCCAAGTATCCCCCATCTTATAATTGTGCATTTAGTTTCTTTTTCCTAAGTGTAACACGTATCGCTGTTAAATTTCATTCTGTTGCTTTCAGCCCAGTGCTCCAGCCTATCAAGATCACCTTGAATTTTGTTTCTGTCTTCCATGTCATCTGCAAATTTGAAAAGTATTCCCTGTACCTCCTCATCCAAGGCATTAATAACTATGTTGAAGAGCACTTGGCCCATGTTCAAGACCTTACCCATTACTTACCCTCCGTTTGAGAAGGAATCTTTGATAAGCACTCTTTGAGTATGATTCTGTAGCCAACTGTGGATCCACCTGATAGTTGTTCCATCCAGCCCACATTTAGCTAGCTTGCTAATCAGAATATCATGGGGCACTTTGTCAGCTTTGCTGAAGTCGATATATTTTGTCCACAGCATTCCCACAGTCTACCAGGAAGGTTACCCAAACAAAAAATGAGATAAGATTAGTCTGACATCATTTGCTCTTGATAAATCCATGTTGGCTCCCAGTAATCACTGCATTGTTTTCAAGGTGCTTACAGACTGACTGCTTTATAACCTGCTCCAGAATTATCCTAGGGATTGACATCAGGCTGACTGGTCTGTAGTTCTCATGTTCCTCTTTTTTGTACCCTTTTTGAAGATAGGGACAACATTAGCCCTTCTCCAGTCATCTGGCACTTCACCCATCCTCCATGATTTTGCAAAGATAATAGACAGTGGTTCTAAGAGTTCTTCAGCCAGTTCCTTCAACACTCTAGGATGCAGTTCATTGGACCCTGAAGGTGTGAAGTCATTCAAAGTGATTAGGTATTCCTTGACCATTTGTCTATCAATTTCAAGCTGCAATTCTGCCCTTTCAGCTTGTACTTCATATTTGCCAGGAGGGTCATTGGCCAGGAGGGCCCTGGTCAAGCACAAGACAAATAAGTTCAAAATTTCAACCAAGCAATGAACACTCTGGTGGACTTGAAGGCAGTCCATTTGCATTTTTTGTTACATCAAACTGTCATTTGCAAGCAGTAAAACGCTAAAATGAAACTTATACCTAGCAGGTGTCTGCCTTCCCCTCCCTTGCCTGTCTTTGCTCTTATATTACATGTGCTGGCTGGAAGCCCCACGAACAGATGCTTTTCTGGGAGGGGTCACAGCTGAGTGATGTTCTCTTGATGGTGCTTCAAAGGCTGTGTCAGCCCCCTTGAAGCTTAATCTCCCTGATCTAGGGGTCCCTTATTTATACCTAAAAGACCATCTGGGAAGGGGCACCTTATACCTATTAGATCATTATCTTCCCATCATCCAAGCTGCTAGTTTCCCCCTCAGGTGAGTTTGTTTATCTCTCCTGACCCTACATGTGCTACAGCTGTGATGTTTATTCCCAGCTACCACACATTGACTAATGAGCTCATGGGCATAACTGCCTTGTTTTGACTACCAAGAGTCTTCTCTGACTTATTTACTTAAGCAGAGTGAGAACCTTTGTAAACAAATTAAACTCACTGTCCCTTCAAAGCTTGAGAAAGCCACAAACAAACCCACCTGGCAGAGCAGAAGTGTGAAATATGCTGGATTGTTTTGGTTAACTAAGCAAAGTTTCTCAGACTCTATGTTGTTTTTGAACACAAAGTGAAACATTTCTCAACTTATTGTCAGGGAGCCTGCATTTTGAGCTCTCCAGATTCCAGTACACTGCAATTACAGTGTAAGCACCCCAATAAATCAGGGGTATGAGGCATGAATTATGGGACAGAGGTCATTCACATGCCATTCTAATCCTCCTTGTTTTACATCTAGATTTCTAGCAGAGATTAGCAATACACTCCACCCTTAGTGACACATGACATGGCTTTGTCCTCAGTCCTCAATCCCCCTCCCTCCATCAGGGAGTTGGAATTTTCTATGCACATGCAGTATCTTAGCAGACAAAAAGCAACTTATCATTAACAGAATAATAACAGCAATCAGAAATACAACTCAATTGACATTTGCAGCTTTTACAATAGTAACAGAAATTACAGACATTCCCTTACACAATTCTCCCCTTTTCTTTTATTACATCCATACAATTGCCCTGGGTTCCCCAGAATACACCAAAACACATGATACAGCTGAAATTCTTGCATCTCTGTCTTCTTGAAACATCTGTAGCATTGTAGGCAGCATGAGAGTGGTGTCCTTGGCACAATCTCTGGCAGGCACCGCCCAAGGGAACCCAGACAGGCATCAGGGCTAGCACCCAGTTGCAATTCATCATAATTGTACCCCACATAGAAGCATAAAGAAACAAAGTTATAGTTTGCATTGCACAGCTTTAGCAATATAAGCAGCACAAAGAAGGCACTGAATGCATCACATCATCTAGATGCCCAGGACCAAAAATATGCCAAGTCCTTACTTGGAAGATTTTCCTTCCTCAGTTCCCCATTTAGTGGCACATCTACATATGCTGGCCCATTTCTCAACTGTACCACCCCCAATGCAAGGCAATCTGGGTGCCCTTGCACCAAAGATACTGCTCCCCAATGGCATTTCCAAGCATTGACTGTTATGAGAGTATCATGTGGGCAGCTTACTTAGGCCCAAACTTGCCTCTGCCATTTCCTACTCATATCAGTCAGTGGTCCTAGGAAATATAGCCAACTGGGTTTTCGGCATGTTGTTGGTAGTGTGCCCCAGCTTATTTCCTCCATTTCACACCACCTGTAAGTAGATGCATGTGAATTACTTTCTCCACCTCAGTTCCCCACTATCCAAGCATACTGGAACCTTGGCAGTGGCCACCGGCACGCAATAGGTAGCCCCTGGCCTCACCTGTTTGATTTGGCTGATTTGAGTAGACAACCCAGACCTTTTGTCCAGAGATCAAGTCTTGACCAGTAAATTCAATCCTTTCTCCCCTTCTCTGTGTTGGGCGTTCTTGGGCCCATTATTTCATGGGGTACAAGCACACTTAGCTTCTCACAGGGTAGCTGTGCCACTCCCTGGACCAAGTGCAGTATAGCACTGTCTGAATTGGTGGTATGTAACAGCACCTTCACTTCCCTTTGGAAATCAACCTCTCTAATCCTCCTAACACCTGTATGCCTTTAAGGGCTAGGCCAGACCTTGGTGCCACTTGCCCATAGGCTCCATGGAGCCTTGTGATCTCTATGCCTAAGGGTGCTGGGACCCCCATTCCAGTAGGTATCACCACTCCTTCTGGCATGGTGAGATCAGCTCCTGCACTCTCAAGTGTTGTCTGGAGGGAAAGCACTTCACCTGGTTGACTCTGCCACACCTGCAGATGTCCAACTGGTTTAGGTGCTGTGAACCCAGTCATCTGCTGTAAGGGTGTCAGACCCATGCTCAAGGGATGACTGTCAAGTTCTCTCTCAGTCTGCTCCACAGCAGTTTCCCCCTCAACTTGAGCCCTCTTACGTGTCTGCAGAATCTGGGCTAGATGGGGGATATGCGGTTGCCAGAATTCCATCAGGCCCACCAGGCTCTGGGCTTCCACTTTGGCTGTTGGAGCCTGCAAGGTAGCAATTACATTGAGTACTTTTCCAGGCGTATGTCCCACAGGTCCTGTCCAGACCACCCTTAGGAGTTGCACCAGCTGCGCAAGCCCCTGTAACAAATCCATTCCAATGATACCTTCTGGGACCCTGGAAATCACTACAGTTGCCCACATTGGGGGCAATTGCCCTAAGGCCAAATGCAAGCACATCTGGGTAGTGCACTCTTCATTTTTCCCTAGAGTGCTTTTGTACATAGTGCTTTGCAGTTGTACACACTTTCCCACCATGAAGTGCATTAAAACAGACAAAATGGATAATAGCTATTCCAGCAAAAGAAGTGTGCTAGATCAATTAATAGCGTGGTCAGGGATGCCACAGGAATAATCTTGTGTGTACAGCACCCCCAGAATGTGCCCACATCCTGCACTAAATGCACATTAACACACTGTGTGTACACAAGCTAAGGTACTATCCCATGTATGACTTTCCATTTCACACACTGGCAAGGCAAATTTTGAACTTTTTTGATAAGCTATTGTTCAAACACATTTATCCAAAAGAAGAACACTTTCTTGAATTTCAAATCACTTTGGGAGAAACTATTCCAGAATAAACCAATATAGCAAGTAGAATACAACCTTCAGCAATAGTGTGTTTTAGCAGACAGTAGAAAGTTAGTGATGTAAACCTTGGTTTTGGAATTGGAGAGTCATAAGCATGTTCCTAAGCATGTCCCTTTCTTCATCTGTGAAATGTTGTGAGAGTATACTTTAGTAAACTAGACAAATGAAGTAGCAATGCTATCATCACTTTCCTTATTCATCACTATTATTATTACCTTTGAACCTTCGTTTGGGAGTTTTTCAGCATTATTAATGTAACATTATTATTTTAAAATGCTACATTAGAAGTATTTCCCTTACAATTCTGAAAAAAGAAAGTGTGTTTTCTCAATTTCACCCATAATAATAATAATAATAATAATAATAATAATAAAAGTCTTTTGAGAGTTGGTAACCATGCGATATCATCAGGCCCTACTTGCTGCCGACTGGCAAATCTGCTAGCATACCAATGTAAGTGTTAGTCTGTGGACAAGTTTAAACATACACATATAATTTGAAATCTTCCATAGACCCAATGATTGGACATTCTGAACTCTAAAACCACAAACCAGATTGGGCATCCTCCTGTGCAAACATTTTATATCATTTCAACAAGGGTTCCACATGAGAACTTCCTCTTGTGTTGGGCCCAGAATTTCCAATTTTTGCCTCCAAGCCATTCCAATGTCTATTTTATCTGATCCCAAAATGGTTAACAAAGAGAGCCACACTGAATTCATTCTCCCAGTCTTGTGTGCTCTGCCGCCCCACCACTACCATCTACCTGCACCTGACTTTTCCGCCTTTTCTCTGTAGTTATAATGATGAAAAACTTTTTCTAAAGGAAGCTGAGATTTTCAGACCAACAATGGGTACTTTCGATACTAGAAGTCCAGCTTTACAAGTTATACCATTGCAGTAAATTAATGTACCCAATATAAAAAGAAGTCCTTGTGTTATCCAAACCGGGACTTGGATTTACAAGACTTGGTTTCAAGTGCCCCTCTCATCGTGAACGAGTGGCCCTGTCAATGGAAGATATCCCTGAAGGTCACTGGAGCCAGTCCACAAAGTTGCAGAGACAGACCAGCAAGACTGGACTGAGCCAGCAGAGGAGGATTTGATAACTGCTTTTCATAAACTTCCTGACAAGGAGCAATGCAAGATAATGAGCAAGCTAGGAAAACTACAGGATAAGCTGACCCAAATTAAGAGGGATAATCAACAAAATACAAGGAATACAGTTCCAAATCAGCCTCCTCATACGAAACTGCAGTTACCTAGCCTGGCAGACAAAGGGGGAAATGAAACAGGAACAAGCAAAGCTACAGACGGGCATCCACTCAACACTGAGGTTCTTTCCTGGGCTATAGACAGGATAGTTTCCCCAGAATCAAATGGTGAGAGTGAGAAAAGTGACCCCCTCAAGAATAACAGAGCATACCATAGGTCAATCCCTACTAGCGAGAGATGGACTGCTTACAGACATTTGGGTCCACATGAACTGGGCAGCCCCACTCCAAACCATCAACAAATTCTGGGTGGGGGGGCACAAACAGCCGAGCCGAGCCCAGAAACACAACAGCAGCTTTTTTTAGATCCCACAGGCCTTCTAACCAAGTTAGACTAATAGCAAAATACTCAGAATACCCCTGCGCACTCTCTCATGGAATATGGCAGGTTGGTCAAACAAGTTTGTTGATCCTGAGTTTATCCTCTATATGTAATCATTCAATCTGTTATGTCTTCAGGAAACCTGGCTATCAGATGTTAATGATATGCACCTCCAAGGTTTTAAAATAGCGGCCCTTCCAGCCTTAAAAATATCTAGGTAGGGGCGCTAAAGTGGAGGTCTAGCCGTGCTTCTTTCCACAGATACACGCTTGGATATTCGCGATTTGAAGTTAACAAACAATGGATATATCCAAACCATACTAGTGAATGTCCCCAGAGCCAACCCAGTCGTATGCGTGAATGTATATATGCCCCCTAACCCTATGAATCCACATAGTAAGCTAGCCTGGCAAGAATTAGAGCAAGTGCTACAACGCATTGAGGAAGCATTTCCAAGAGCAGACATCATGCTGTGTGGTGATTTTAATGCCCGAATTGGTGAAAATAATGAACAAATCCACAGAATCCTCTCTTTAGATGAGGAGATTGTGGATAATGTAAGACCATCAGATAGATGTTTACAGGACACCCTCATCAACAGATATGGGCAAATACTCTACAACTTTGTATATAGGTACCAGCTACAATGCTTAAATGGTGGTCCGCATGATAGATCATGCAGCCAATACACTTACTTAACCCAGAAGGGGGGCAGCGTAGTTGATTACATCTTTATGTCTCATAATATGTACTCCAAGGTACACTCGTTCCACTTAGAGGAACGTGTGGAGAGTGACCACCACCCACTGGTCGCAGTTGTAGGGGTAGGTACAGTTAATAGCAGTAAACAACTCACTAGTTCCCACCCTAAAAAGGGTACTCAAATAGGGGAAAGATGAATTAGGTGGTTGCTAACCCTGGCAGATGAAATAAAACAAATTCTGTGGAAGCAGACCATGCTGAAGCTGAGAGAAGAGCTCACAATCAAGGGAGATAACATCATCAGTTCATATCAGGTTTTGATAGAAACATTAAGGCCACTCTTGGTAAAATCTGGAGACTATAAGCTGAATCCTTACACAAAATCTTGGTTCGACACAGAATGTAGAAACAGCAAACGGATCTTGGTAAAAGCAGCTAGATCCCAGAGCTTGGAAAAGTTACTTTTTTGAACTACAACTCCCATGAGCCCCAGCCAGCATGGCCACTGGATTGGGCTGATCGGAGTTGTAGTTCAAAAAAGTAACTTTTCCAAGCTCTGCCAGATCCTTAAGGTTAAATAACTCCAATGTACAAATTAGGAGGTTCTTGAGACACAGGCATGCCTATAAGAACCTTCTAAGAGGGAAAAAGAAGGATTATATCTACAAATTTTGGAAAGATCTTGGGCAAGCAATTACTAATAAGAATGAAAAATAGTTTTGGGAGCTCATAGCACATGGTCTCAAACAAATTAAACCAGTAGTGGAAGGTCAAATTCCTATGGAACAATGGGCCTCATATTTCAGAAAGCTGTATGAAGGCAGTGTCGTAGGAAATCAACCAGAGAGCTGTGGATCAATAGACATGCTAGCTCTAGAGATGCTCCCCACTTGGCCCCCCGTGAGCATAGCAGAAATAAAAGGCCTGATAGCAAAGCTCACCCCGGGAAAGGCCCCAGGTTGGGACATGCTACCAGCTGAGATTTTCCGAATAGACCCAGTATGGTGGGCCCCAGTTCTTGCAAAACTATTTACAACAATTAATGCAACAGGAACACTTCCAGCGAGCTGGACATCTAGCATTGTAATCCCGCTCTACAAGAAAGGCGATCGGGGGGATCCTCAAAACTACCGCCCAATAAGCTTACTTGATGTCCCCGCTAAAATATATGCTCGACATCTTCTAGTTAAACTAGAACACTGGGTAGAAGATCAACATATCTTATCCCCAATGCAGGCTGGTTTTCGCAAGCACTTTAGTACAATTGATCAATGCTTTGTCTTGAATTATTTGATACAAAAAACCGTACACAATGCATCAGGAAAATTATATGTTGCTTTTGTAGATTTATCATCTGCTTTTGATTCCATAGATAGACAGCGACTATGAGGGAAATTAGAGGCCAGTGCAATAGACAGGCGCCTGCTATTCCTTATACAACAGCTCTATTCCAACACAGACATCAGGATCAGAGTTGGTAGGGCAGGCTGTCTCTCTGATTCAATCCCCACTTCAAGGGGTGTTAAACAAGGTTGCATCCTGGGCCCGATCTTATTCAACCTCTTTATAAATGATATCACGCAGGAAGTTCTCAATCCCTCCAGAAAACTCCAGTGTTGCTTTATGCGGACATTTCTTTAACTTGTGTGGGGCTGCGAAGACTGCTCACTAAATTTGAAAGGTATTGTAAGAACGAAGGATTATCTATTAACCATAAAAAGACTAAAGTAGTTGTCTTTGCCAAGAGGCACGAGCAGCACAATTGGACTCTGGATGTGCATAGTATAGAACAATGCCGTTCATTTAAATACCTGGGCCTCCACTTTTCTGAAAACACTTTGTGGCACACCCATTTAGAGGCAATCACATCTTCAGCTGCCCTATTGGGGCCTATAAAGAAACTCTATCATACCGAGGGCCACCATCTGGTAGAACCAACACTAAAAGTTTTCATAGCTAAGATTGTGACCCACCTCCTGTATGGAGCAGCAATTTGGGGTGAGCAGTCTAGAGATCAATTCGATATATTTCAAAATAAGTTCCTCCACCTGCTCTTGTCTGTAACACATAGCACACCTGGCACGCTCCTAAGGAGCGAAGTAGGCCTCCCTTCTCTTAAAGCACGTATACACAAATCCATCTTACTATATTAGAAAAAGTTATCAATGTTGCCCCAAAATATGTTTTTCGGAGCTACAGAATCAGGACGGCTGGGTATAATGCAGCAGACGACTGATACTTAGCTACTTGATCTACCCAGCCACATTGACGCAGGATAAATCTGAAAGTACAATCAGGGACATTGTCTATGATAAAGACACTCAAAAAGGCCTTGAATATTTAAAAAACTGTAAATTCTCCACCTGGTTCAGCAAAATTAAATTAGATCATGAAAGGGCCTCCTATTTGCGGGAGCTAACTTTTTCCCCTGTAAGAAGGGCCTTCACCCGACTCAGATTCCAACTGATGCACACTGAATATCTGGTCAGCAGATACACAAAAAAACCATTAGAAGACCATTTGTGCGTATGTGGTTCAGGGCAAATCGAAGGCATGGAGCATTATATCTTATATTGCACCCTATATGACTCACCAAGGACCAAGTTCTTCCTTCCCTTTCAGACCTTATTAGAAGGCCAGCCAGATGAATTTAAGATAAGATGACTGCTGGCAGACAAAGACAAATTTGTTACCTATAGGATAGCCCCGTTCGCGTTAGCTGCAGCGAATATCAAAATGACCTCCTTAAAACACACTAGCCCCATCAGTAAAGGGGGGACCACTTGAGTACACTTCTAACTCAAATTAATCAATAAATGAAGCAATTTTTATCTTATAATTATTTTAATTAGCTTTTGAAAGCCTAGGGTTTTACCTATGTATTATTGGATTGAATCCTAATGTGTCTCAAACAATGTATACACGTTTTATTATATTGTAATGGCCATTGGCTATAAACTATTATTGATTGATTGAGTGGCCCTGTCCATGTCACTGTCAGCCTCAGTTTCCATCTATAAAATAAGTCATGCTGAAATCAGTTTCTTAGTCCTTCTGGCTCTTTGATATAGCCTCCAAAACCTGAGACCAATGTATAGGATTATTTGGCATGCACAGCAAGAATCCAAAACCATGGTTTGTTAAGGGTTCTTTTGCTTTGATAGGGCCCTTATGAAGAGTCCAGAGCCAGCTCAACTGTTTGGTTAGCTGCAACTTTAAAGTTTCCTGGGGCATCTCATAGTTATGCTTTTGTGTGCTCAGGAGAGGAATAAATTTCAAAGAGGTATGGCAGGAAGACCTGCCCCCAAAGTTGTGGTTGTTATCCAAAGAATTAACTTGCCTCTCCACCAAGCCCGCTTGCAGCCTTTGGAACCATTCTTGCAAATCTCTTTTTATGAGTATCCCTGAATCACTTTTGGATCAAATGATGAGTAAACGTAATCATTTATTAATTCCCTCTCCCCCAGAAAAGGATGCTCAGACTTCATGTTATTTGGTAAAATGTGCAATTGAAGCTTGTCACAAGTAATTTATTCCTGTTTGCTGTAATTTCAAGGAATACAGACACAAGACCTATAGGATAAAAAAACAACAAAAAAAGTAAAGTATTCTAGCTTTCGCTGACAGTACAAAGGTGTCATATACAAGAAGGATTGACACAGACCAAGGGGTCTTGTGGGAAATATGATAATAACTATAAAGAAGAGAGATTATTCCCCAGTTGCCAACATTCAAACCTTTTTACAGTCAGTTCAAACATATAAAACTTTATTGCTCTAGCAGAAAGGGGAACAATTTCTAGTTGCACAGCTTTCCCTGGGCTGGCTTTATACCGTCTGTGTTATTGCTCTATAGTGGCATTTTAAAGTTTATTGAACAAGACTTTTACAATTGAAGGAAGTATATAAAACTGTAAATTTATTAGATTTTTCAGGATAAGTGCCCTTTCTAGTTCTGCTCAAGAATTTGGAGCTACGAGAAGCCACTAGTTACAAGACTTATTAATATTAAAGACTGACGGTGCACACATTTTATACCTTAACTGATCTCAAAAATAATATTATTATATTACTGAAAGCCAGAGCTGTCACGGCACAGAGGTGTGAGGATAGTGAGTATATGAGTGCTGTGGATTTCTATTTCTATTCAGCCTGAGCCACAAATAAGTTAAGCCAGGTGACTTAAACCAGGTGGGCTACAAGCCAGTGAAACTCAGTCTATTAAATAAGTCAGACTGGAATTTCTGAGTTTAAGCTGATTGCAGTCAATAGGTTTAAATTCTGTTTCAAGCCAAGCTTTAGCTGGTTTGTGTATGGGAACAAAACATCCCATAAAACTCTTTAAGATGTTAATGGACAGCATACTCATCCATGCTTTGATTATGTGAATGGGACTATAGGCAGACATCTAGGCATTTTAGCTAAACTGTATTGTAGATTGCAACCAGAATGCGTTGTATTCCATAAAAGTAATATTTAAGCACAGCACGAGCTAGAGGGAGCCCCAGCTGACGAAGCATCAAGGCCCCAGCTGACAAAGCGTTAAGGCGAGTTAAGCAGCAGAGCGAAAAGAGGGTAAGTAGCTCCCATTTATTTCATTCTTTAATTGAATGAAAACAGCTCAGAGCAATAAGTAATAAGGGCAGCCTAAGGCCACCCTGAGCTAGGGCCAAATCCTGGAAGAACCTATATCTTAGGAGACAGATCCTAGGAGAAGGAAGCCTATAGAAAGCTAGTTTTCAACACCACCCTAGCAGGAAAGCTTCAGGGGACACTGTAAACATGGCTAAATTCCAGTTGGAGAGAAGGGGAAAAAGGAAACTCCACCAATACATACAGGGAGAGAGTCAGCTCAGTCCTTGCTATAAAGGGCAGCAGTTCGGCAGCAGCGCAAGAAGGCCAGGGCCTCCCACTGTGCCCATCTGTTCCCTGACCTCAACTAAACCGCAGTCCCCAACCCATTGACGTAATAAAACTTAAACAAAACTATGCAGGTAAGAAGCCAGCAGGGGTGTGGGGGCTTTCCAGTGTTTTGCACTGCCTGCAGCATGTACGACTATCTGCCTGCTGGACAGAAGTCGTGGGTGTGCTCTCGGTGCAATGAGCTCCTGGCTCTCCGGGAACGACTTCATTTCCTTGAGGCCAAGGTGGCTGACCTGGAAAAGCTGAGAGAGGCAGAGAGGTGTGTGGAGGAGGCCTTCAGGGACGTTATAGCTGTGTCCCACTCCAAGGATGATAGCTCTTTTGCTATCATGGAGAACGATGGTCTCAGGGAAGGAGAGCATCCAGCCGAGGAAGAGGGAAACGATCACTTAGAAGGGACCCATTCCTTGGGGGATGAGCAGCTATCCTCTTGTGCCGAGGATATATCTCCGCGGGGTGGAGGGATCCTTGTAGTGGGTGATTAGATCATTAGGAACATAGACAGTGGGGTGTGTGATGGGCGTGCAGACCGCAAGGTGTTTTGCCTGCCTCGTGCGAAGGTTGAGGATATCGCCCATCGTTTAGATAGTTTGGTAGACAGTGCTGGGGAGGAGTCAATGGTTGTGGTGCACATTGGCACCAACAACATAGGGAAATGCAGCCTTGAGGTCCTGGAATCAAAATATAGGTTGCTAGCTAGGATGCTGAAAGCCAGGACCTCCAAGGTGGTTTTCTCTGAAATGCTACCGGTTCCACGCGTAGGACCAGCCAGACAGGCACAGCTTTGCAGTCTCAATGCGTGGATGAGACAATGGTGTCGGGTGGAAGGGTTTGGATTTGTTAGGCACTGGGGAACATTTTGGGACAAGCCAGGCCTGTACAAAAGGGACGGGCTCCACTTGAGCCAGAATGAAACCAGACTGCTGGCACTTAAACTTAAAAAGGTGGCAGAGCAGCTTTTAAACTGACTGAGGGGGGAAACCCGACAGGAGCTGAGGAAGGTTTGGTTCGGAGTAAACCTCCCCCCTGTGATAAAGACCAAAGAAATGATGAAATTTTAAAAGGGGTAGGCCTAGAAGTAGGCATTGTGAGAGCAGGGGCACAGGATATAAATTCAGAAGGGCAAAATTACCACAGGCCAAACCACAAGTGCCAAAGACACTTGAAGAGAGACACTGCTTACAAGTGCCTGTACGCTAATGCTAGGAGCCTCCGAACCAAGATGGGAGAACTGGAGTGCTTGGTCTTAGAGAAGAGCATTGATATAGTGAGCATAACGGAGACCTGGTGGAATGGAGAAAACCAGTGGGATACGGTTATCCCTGAATATAAACTATATCGGAAGGACAGGGAAGGACGTATTGGTGGCGGAGTCGCTCTATACGTGAAAGAAGGCACTGAATCCAGCAAGCTCGAAACCCCAAAAGAGGCGGACTCCTCCACAGAATCATTGTGGGTGGTGATACCATGCCCCAGGAGGGATTTAATACTGGGAACGATCTATCGTCCCCCTGATCAAAATGCTCAGGGAGACCTTGAGATGAGATATGAAATTGAGGAAGCATCCAAACTAGGAAATGTGGTAGTAATGGGTGACTTCAACTACCCAAACATAGACTGGCTGCATATGTGTTCCAGTCATGACAAAGAAGCAAAATTTCTAGATATTCTAAATGACTATTGCCTAGACCAGTTGGTCATGGAACTGACCAGAGGGACGGCAACCCTGGACTTAATCCTCAGTGGGGACCGGGACCTGGTGCGAGATGTAAGTGTTGTTGAACCGATTGGGAGCAGTGACCATAGTGCTATTAAATTAAACATACATGTAAATGGCCAATTGCCTAAAAAATCCAACACGGTCACATTTGACTTCAAAAGAGGAAACTTCACAAAAATGAGGGGATTGGTAAAAAGAAAGCTGAAAAACAAAGTCCAGTGGGTCACATCACTCGAAAATGCTTGGAAGTTGTTTAAAAACACTATATTAGAAACTCAACTGGAGTGCATACCGCAGATCAGAAAAGGTACCGCCAGGGCCAAGAAGATGCCAGCATGGTCAACAAGCAAAGTCAAGGAAGCTCTTAGAGGCAAAAAGTCTTCCTTCAGAAAATGGAAGTCTTGTCCAAATGAAGAAAATAAAAAAGAACACAAACTCTGGCAAAAGAAATGCAAGAAGACAATAAGGGATGCTAAAAAAGAATTTGAGGAGCACATTGCTAAGAACATAAAAACCAACAACAAAAAATTCTATAAATACATTCAAAGCAGGAGACCATCTAGGGAGGCAATTGGACCCTTGGATGATAAGGGAGTCAAAGGTGTACTAAAGAACGATAAGGAGATTGCAGAAAAGCTAAATGAATTCTTTGCATCTGTCTTCACAGTGGAAGATACAGGGCAGATCCCTGAACCTGAACTAACATTTGCAGGAAGGGATTCTGAGGAACTGAGACAAATAGTGGTAACGAGAGAGGAAGTTCTAAGCTTAATGGACAATATAAAAACTGACAAATCACCAGGCCCGGATGGCATCCACCCGAGAGTTCTCAAAGAACTCAAATGTGAAATTACTGATCTGCTAACTAAAATATGTAACTTGTCCCTCGGGTCCTCCTCCGTGCCTGAGGACTGGAAAGTGGCAAATGTAACACCAATATTCAAAATGGGATCCAGAGGGGATCCCGGAAATTACAGGCCAGTTAGCTTAACTTCTGTCCCTGGAAAACTGGTAGAAAGTATTATTAAAGCTAGATTAACTAAGCACATAGAAGAACAAGCTTTGCTGAAGCAGAGCCAGCATGGCTTCTGCAAGGGAAAGTCCTGTCTCGTACCCTATTAGAATTCTTTGAGAGTGTCAACAAGCATATAGATAGAGGTGATCCAGTGGACATAGTGTACTTAGACTTTCAAAAAGTGTTTGACAAGGTACCTCACCAAAGACGTCTGAGGAAGCTTAGCAGTCATGGAATAAGAGGAGAGGTCCTCTTGTGGATAAGGAATTGGTTAAGTAGCAGAAAGCAGAGAGTAGGAATACATGGACAGTTCTCCCAATGGAGGGCTGTAGAAAGTGGAGTCCCTCAAGGATCGGTATTGGGACCTGTACTTTTCAACTTGTTCATTAATGACCTAGAATTAGGAGTGAGCAGTGAAGTGGCCAAGTTTGCTGACGACACTAAATTGTTCAGGGTTGTTCAAACAAAAAGGGATTACGAAGAGCTCCAAAAAGACCTCTCCAAACTGAGTGAATGGGGGGAAAAATGGCAAATGCAATTCAATATCAACAAGTGTAAATTTTGCATATTGGAGCAAAAAAATTTAATTTCACATATATGCTTATGGGATCTAAACTGGCGGTGACCGACCAGGAGAGAGACCTCGGGGTTGTAGTGGACAGCACGATGAAAATGTCGACCCAGTGTGCGGCAGCTGTGAAAAAGGCAAATTCCATGCTAGCGATAATTAGGAAAGGTATTGAAAATAAAACAGCCGATATCATAATGCCGTTGTATAAATCTATGGTGCGGCCGCATTTGGAATACTGTGTACAGTTCTGGTTGCCTCATCTCAAAAAGGATATTATAGAGTTGGAAAAGGTTCAGAAGAGGGCAACCAGAATGATCAAGGGGATGGAGCGACTCGCTTACGAGGAAAGGTTGCATCATTTGGGGCTTTTTAGTTTAGAGAAAAGGCGGGTCAGAGGAGACATGATAGAAGTGTATAAAATTATGCATGGCATTGAGAAAGTGGATAGAGAAAAGTTCTCCCTCTCTCATAATACTAGAACTCGTGGACATTCAAAGAAGCTGAATGTTGGAATATTCAGGACAGACAAAAGGAAGTACTTCTTTACTCAGCACATAGTTAAACTATGGAATTTGCTCCCACAAGATGCAGTAATGGCCACCAGCTTGGATGGCTTTAAAAGAAGATTAGACAAATTCATGGAGGACAGGGCTATCAATGGCTACTAGCCATGATGGCTGTGCTGTGCCACCCTAGTCAGAGGCAGCATGCTTCTGAAAACCAGTTGCTGGAAGCCTCAGGCACCTGGTTGGCCACTGTGAGAACAGGATGCTGGACTAGATGGGCCACTGGCCTGATCCAGCAGGCTCTTCTTATGTTCTTATGTTCACAGCCAATGTTAAGAACTTATCTCTCACTGATTTCAATAGCAGTGTTAAGCATGTTCTTAAGTTCTTTCTTGCAGAAATCACTAGGGCTTAGAGATATTTGAATTTGGCTGTATCATAATACCCTTTAATGGCCCACAAATTTTGGTTGACTGTAGCTCTTATGGATGCATGCCTGGTAGTAAGTCTCATCAAATTCAGTGGTTCTTATTTCAAAGGAGACATGCATAGGATTGCTCTGTTGATCCCTGACCTCACACCATGCCTTTGCATGAAGTCAGGGACAATCCCTGGTTTTCTTCCCATAGCTCCAAGTCTGAAGATGGGGATGAGACAGAGTGGGGTGGAAGGCTTTAGAAGCCCAGCACAACTGTGGGGACAATCTTTGCCTTTGCCAGTTCCAAACCTGTCAGAGGGAAAGGCTGGGATTCATTTTTGATGGTGGGTGGCAGGGGCACTCCAAGTGTCTTTACCATCAGGTGCCAAAAGGTAAGTCTTGTCCTTTCTTTGAAGCTTGGAGCTGCAACTCTTAGGCAAATTGTACTTTCTGGAGGCTAGCAGTTTTCAGAGAATGATCCCCACACACTTCCTAATTGCAAGCTGGAGACAAAAGCAGGTCTCCTGTCAATACCCTTTCCAAAGGGCAAAGGAACACTCTTACTATACTGTTATTGCATAAGAGAGAGACTACAGACCATGTGGATGGGACAAGCAGAAGGTGTTTGTCTCACTAGGGGCACAGGGGAGAATCAGGCCAAGTGGCAGCCAGTTGTATACTACTGATGGATGGGATGATCAGCTCATTTTATTTGATCAATGTGGGTTTTTTTGTTGTAATCCAGGCCTCAGTAAATGATGTGCTGTTAAAGTGTTTTTCTCACTCTTGAAAAATGAAGAGATCAAGGTCACAGGGTGTGGTCTAAAAGCACATGAAGCAGTTAACAGGTCTAGGACTAGTCAGTGTCTGGATGGGTGACTGCCTGGGAACTGCATGTATGCCACCTTGGCTTCCACAGTAAAAGAAGAGTAAAATATAAATGTAAGGAAAATATTTTTGTGTGTTGTGTATATAAGGTCAGAGATAAAGAACGGTAATAAAGAAATGTGAGTATCTTACAGATTTTCAGAGACTAGAGTGTTTTTCAGTGGGGTTTATAAAGGAGAACTTCCAGGTAGATTGTGGCCTGTCTCATTTCTTGATGCCATGGGCTTTTCTGGACACTGGTTGACCATTGCACAGCCACCAGTAATCCACCCAGGTTCCACCACCTCAGCCACTGCTTTAATTTTCGACCAATTGCTTTTTGCTGTGGCAGGCACAACTGCCATACAGGCATATATATTCATGTTGCAGGAATGGTGATTGTGCTAGGTATTTATTCATTAAATTCATTCTTTTAATTAGGTACAGTACTTATGGGATAACACCCATAACAAAATTATGATGCAAGTCTCAAATTCTTCCATTGCCAAGCTGAGCAGAATGGCCAGAGAAGAGTTATTGTCCTTATTCTCCCTATAATCTCTCAGATTTTTCTTGATGCATCCAGGAAGTGCATCCCTAAGAATTAAGCCAGCTAGCTATCCTACCTAAATGAAATCCACTATTACTTAGAAGAGGGTTAGTTGACCTTATATCCCTCATCCCAGTGTTGCAGACACAGAATGGGAAACTAGGAATTCCATCTAGGCAGGTACATTTCCTCAATGTTTTTACATGTGAAATGAGAATGGATTCTTTTATTTGAGGCTTTTGAGCAACATGAAGCAGCAGCAAATGCAGAGAAGTCAATAAAGGCTGAATTTTTGATGAGTCCTTGGTTATTCTGATCACAACTCTGCTGGCATCTGTGAATCAAAGCCCAGGCCTCAATCTTCCCAAGGTTTTTAACTCAGCTTGCTGTATGAATATTAGGTGTGTGTTTTTTCTAGCACTCTCCCTGCAGGGTGGTGAGCAACTGTGACTGGGTGCATCTTCAGGAGCTGGATGCATTTGCAGACAGAAGTGGAAGGACCATTACTGCAGCTAATGGAGCTAAGAACATTATCTTGCTGTATTTTTAATAGCAAAACAAGCAGAGCTGCTGAACACTGGGAGTGAAAAAGGAAATCCCTTGTAATCCTGTGTTTTGCGGCGCTGCAGCATTGAAGGAGGAAACGGCTCTTGCTGAATTCATTTTGGGTCTCTTGTAAGGAGACCCTTGTGCTGAAATACATTAATGCCAAAGTGCTTGTCTCAGGAATGCAAATGTGGTTAAGAATCTCTCAACTAAGCCCCCTTTTGGGAAGCGGGGGTGAAGCTTGACATAAAAAGGGACATTGAGGGAATGTGAATGAAGGTTTACACCTCAGTGAACCATCCTTCATTTCAGCTGAACTGGTGCTCCTACAGAGATAACTAGCAGATCTGGGTAGTGCAGAGGGAGGGGAAATTTCATGGATTGTGGGACAAAAAGCAAACACCTTACCATCAATAGACGTGAAAAGGAGACTCAGAGCCCTAGCCCTAGATTGTTGTGTGCAATATAGTTATTTGTCCTGTTTGGGTGTTATTCTTGAGATAACAAGCTCCAAGCCCTGCCAGCCTCTCATCGGTTTACACAATTATTGGATTGACCAGGATGAGCTAAACAAAAGCTAGAGAAAGAGCACAGCCCCTAAGTTCTCTTGCATCTGTTTCATTACTGGGCCACTGTCAATGCTGGCATGGTCATAGGGTTGTGATCTTTTATTTTTGCTTTTAAATAGGTCATTTAAATAAATAGAGCTGGGACATTACAAAATAAATATTCCAGATGCATGTTTTGCAGATACCTCTGGAATGCTGGGAAGGGAAAAGAGGTGATTCGTAGCTGAAAAACAATTAATGGGGAAAAGTTAAGCACCCTCTCCCACAGTTACTTCTGCATTCAAAATCACAGCTTCACAAAACTGATTTTATTCATTAAAATATATCCTTCAAGCCACCTGGATGTAGCATGTAGTTTTTTGCCCTTAGAGGCAGAGGACTTGGGACTAAAGTACTTTGGAATTCTCTGATCATAAGCAACCTCTGAAACCACATCTTAGCATCTCTGTGAGAAAAAATGTGTTCAGGGAAGGAGGAGTTTCTGTTATCTCATCTGAGAATAAACATTAAATAGATGAATAACAATACAGCACTTAAAATATATATATAGCGCATTTCAGGTGTTCAAAATGCTTCACATACATTATTTCAGAGACTCTTGCAATACCTTTGTAAGTCTTTGACAAAGTGGACTGTATTCCACAAAACCTTGTGCCACAATAAATGTGTTAATCTTTAAGTGCCCAAGATTATGTTTTGCTGTGAGAGATTAACACAGTTACCGTCCTGGAAATTATTATCCTCGTATTGTAAATGGGAGGCTGAGAGGGAGATCTAAGTCCACCTAGTAGTGATTTGAATACATTTGAGAATTGCTTCTGGTGTTAATGGTCGGTCCTTGCTCCCAGTACGGATTTGGAAGGGGCAGTTTGGATGACCCGGGGGGGAAGGGGTGATATAAATTTAATTGATGGCAATTGATGAATTTTGGTGGGCAGACCTGACTTGACCCATTGAGTCTGGTGGAACTGTATAGTTCTGTGTGGCAGGCTCTGGGGTGAGGGCACACTGAAGCACCTGGTTCCCACCAAAAAGTTCCCACCATTCTGGTTCCCACCAAAAAGATACCAAACCCTGGTTGCCATCTACAATTCCTCTTTTATTGGGAGTACTGCGCAGTTTGGAGTCTGGCCTCTAGCAGTCCTTGGAGTCCCATCCCCCTCATAGGTCCCCCTCCACTGTCCTTAGGCAGCTCCTGAAAGTCCATGTTTTCTGGCCTCCTTCAGTGCAGACAGCCTCTACAACCCAGTCCAGCAACCACCCCAACCTTTTGCCACCTTCTGGTCTTCCTGTTAATGGCAACCTCCACCTGTCTGGTGGTCCTGCTCCTTCCTCCACAAGCCCTGCTCTATGGTCAGCCACTGACCACACCCTCAACCAACTGTCATAAAGGCTGGGGATCCACTCTGCTTCTCTTCCTCCTCTCACCCCGGTGTCTCTCTAGGCAAAGAGCAGATGAGCCAAGGGGGACAACTACCCCCTCTGTCTTCCTGGGCTGTTGCCTCGCTTCTGGGACCATGGGCTATGGTTCCTGGAAGATGGACTGCTGGCAAGTGATGGGTTGCATCTCACAAGGATTGGAAAGAATGTGTTTGGCCACAGCATGGATAAGTTCATCAGGAGGGCTTTAAACTGAATCCTAAAGGGGAGGGAGACGTAAACTTGGTGGTAACAACTGATGAAGGCTTATGCACAGTAGCGGGACCAAAGAGATCGGCGCTGATAGGGCCCAGTAACAGCCCTCAGAAAAATGTAGTAAGGAAGCCAAGCCATAAATCACATGGTCTTCAATGTCTGTATACTAATGCGCAGAGCATGGGGAACAAGCAGGACGAACTTGAACTCTTAATACAGGAGGGCAATTACGACTTGATAGGTATAACTGAAACTTGGTGGGATGACTCCCATGACTGGAATACAGCAATTGAAGGATACAGCTTGTTCAAGAAGAACAGAAGGAATAAAAAGGGAGGTGGAGTTGCGCTGTATGTTAAAAATATATATCTCTGCACAGAAATACAGGAAGATGAGCTTGGTAGCTCCACCGAAACTATCTGGATTAAAATTAATGGGGCAAGTAATAAACGGAATGTGGTGCTTGGAGTCTACTCCAGACCACCCAATCAAGGAGAAGATAAGAATTTAACTTTTGAAAAGCAAATTGCTAATGTTTTGAGGAGGCATGATGTAGTAGTAATGGGGGATTTCAATTATCCCGATATCTGTTGGGAGACAAATTCTGCCAAACACGGCCCCTCCAAGAAATTTCTGACTTGTGTTGCAGATAACTTCCTACAGAAAGTGCAGGAAGCAACCAGAGGATCAGCTATCCTGGACTTGATTCTAACCAATAGAGATGATTTGGTGGATGAAGTGGCAGTTACGGGAACTCTGGGGGAAAGTGACCACACCATACTTGAATTCTTGATTTTAACAGAAGCAAAAGCTGAGAGTAGCCATATGCGCACCCTGGACTTCGGGAAAGCTGATTTTAATAAACTCAGAACAATTGTAAGTACAGTTCAATTGCAAGCCACCCTAATGAGAAAAGGAGTCCAAGATGTGTGGGAGTTTCTAAAAAAGGAAATTCTAAAAGCGCAATGGCAAGCAATTCCAACAAGGAAAAAAGGGGGAAAACAGCATAAGAAGCCAATGTGGCTTCACAAAAAGCTTAGAGATGACTTGAAAACAAAAAAGGACACTTACAGGAAGTGGAAAGAAGGCCAGGCCACAAAGGAAGAGTACAGGCAGGTATCACGGAATTGCTGGGATGGTGTCAGGAAGGCTAAACCTGAGAATGAGCTGAGGTTAGCGAGGGATGCTAAAAGCAACAAAAAAGCTTTCTTCAGGTATGTCCATAGTAAAAGACAGAGAAAAGAAATGGTGGCACAGCTACTCAATGAGGATGGCAAAATGATAACAGATGACAAAGAAAAGGCAGAAGTGCTCAATTCCTATTTTGGCTCAGTCTTCTCCCAAAAAAGGGTCTATGACCCTCCCGGGAAACATGAAGTAGAAGGGGCAGGATTGGACCTTGAGATTGATAGACAAATGGTCAAGGAGTACCTAATCACTTTGAACAAGTTCAGATCAGCAGGGGCTGATAAACTGCATCCTAGAGTATTGAAGGAACTGGCTAAAGAACTCTCAGAACCGCTCTCTATTATCTTTGCAAAATCATGGAGGACTGGTGAAGTGCCGGATGACTGGAGGAGAGCTACTGTTGTCCCTATCTTCAAAAAGGGCAAGAAGGAGGAACCGGGGAACTACAGACCAGTGAGCCTAACATCAATCCCTGGAAAAACTCTGGAGCAGATTATAAAGCAGTCAATCTGTAAGCACCTTGAAAACAATGCAGTGATTACTAGGAACCAACATGGATTTATGAAGAACAAATCCTGCCAAACTAATCTTATCTCATTTTTTGATCGGGTAACCTCCCTTGTAGACTGTGGGAATGCTGTGGACATAATATATCTCAACTTCAGCAACGCTTTTGACAAAGTGCCCCATGATATTCTGATTAGCAAGTTAGCTAAATGTGGGCTGGATGGAACAACTATTAGATGGATCCACAGTTGGCTCCAGAATTGTACTCAAAGATTGCTTATCAATGGTTCCTTCTCAAACTGGGTGGAAGTAACGAGTGGGGTACCACAGGGCTCGGTTCTGAGTCCAGTGCTCTTTACCATTTTTATTAACGACTTGGATGAGGAGGTACAAAGCATGGTTATCAAATTTGCAGATGACACAAAATTGGGGGGGCATAGATAATACCGTGGAACACAAAACGAAAATTCAAAGGGACGTTGATAGGCTGGAGCATTGGGCTGAAAACAACAGAATGAAATTCAACAGGGATAAATGCAAAGTTCTACACTTAGGAAAAAGAAACCAAATGCACAGTTATAAGATGGAGTATACTTGGCTCAGCAGTATGACATGTGAGAAAGATCTTGGAATTGTCGTTGATCACAAGCTGAATATGAGCCAACAGTGTGATGTGGCTGCAAAAAAGGCAAATGCTATATTAGGCTGCATTAACAGAAGTATAGTTTCCAAATCACATGAAGTACTAGTTCCCCTCTATTCAGCACTGGTTAGGCCTCATCTTGAAAACTGCGTCCAGTTCTGGTCTCCACACTTCAAGAAGGATGCAGACGAACTGGAACGGGTTCAGAGGAGGGCAACAAAGGTGATCAGGGGACTGGAAACCAAGCCCTATGAGGAGAGACTGAAAGAAGTGGGCATGTTTAGCCTGGAGAAGAGAAGACTGAGGGGAGATATGATAGCACTCTTCAAGTACTTGAAAGGTTGCCACACAGAGGAGGGCCAGGATCTTTTCTCGATCGTCCCAGAGTGCAGGACATGGAATAATGGGCTCAAGTTGCAGGAAGCCAGATTTAGACTGGACATCAGGAAAACCTTCCTAACTGTTAGAGCCATAGGACCATGGAACCAATTACCTAGAGAGGTAGTGGGCTCTCCGACACCGGAGGCATTCAAGAGGCATCTGGACAGCCATCTGTTGGGAATGCTTTGATTTGGATTCCTGCATTGAGCAGGGGGTTGGACTGGATGGCCTTGTAGGCCCCTTCCAACTCCACTATTCTATGATTCTCACCTCCCCCTTGGCTGAGTCCCTGAAGAAGAGCCCCTCCTTGCTCTTCTTCAGGGAGACATTCTGAAATGTCATGTAAACTCAGGAAATTTAACAGGCATGCGAGTAGCACCGATCTCGGAGTAAGTCCCCATATGAACGAGCCCATATACACTTTTCCTGGGACCCAGAAAAAGGCTACTCTTCAAGAGTAGATTGAAAGCCATTTCTCATATATGTAAATCACCACAAGAGAGAGATACAGCCCCCAATTTCCTAACACTCATTCTGGAAAAGCACACTTGTATGAGGTATTACTACTTGTGAATGCATTGTTATGGTTTTTGATACTGGAGCAGATGACACTTGTTTGTAATACCTGCCTTGTTGAAATATTGTTATGATTACTACAATCTTGAATGAAAAAAATCAATAAAAATAAATGTTAAAGCGTTTTCCAAATGCTGTATACAGAAAGCACTTAGCTTTTATTAGCTGTGTCTTAATAAGTATTATCATTATTACTTCTGAAAGGCCAACAATCTGGTGTATAAGATAATCTGTTTCAAAAACATAAAAGCCCTGTACAAACCTTATGAAAATGAAGGATAATATCACAGAATAACTTCCTATAGGATTATGTACCAGAGGACAGATCTATCTGCCCCCCTTTAATTCTGCTCATTAGCCTTTAACGGTGGTCCAGATCCTCCAATTACCCCCTAGTAGGAGTGGAGTAGTGAAGAGACTCACTAAATTGGTTTTGCTTCACTGATTATCCTGTTTGGAGGCAATGAAATGTTCCATCAAGCCCATTTGGCTCATGACCTGATAAATGGATATGTGTGTATCCCTTCTAGAATGTGGTTTGGCTTATGTCAGCAGAGGTCATTAGTTGTACAGACATCTTGAGGTGATACGTTTTGCTTGTTCTTGCTGTCTCCACCAGGTGATGAGAATGATCTTCATTGTATTCATTAATGGGGAATGTAGAAGAGGTGCTGCATGAAGGAATTTTGCCTTTTGGGGTGGAGAATTCTTCATATGACCATCTGATTCCTTTGAAATTTAGAATTAAACAAACCACTTACAGTGAGGAGATGAATAAGAAGGGAGAGGAAGAAAAATTTAAGGGTGCCTGTTTTTGTGTGTGAAATGTTTGGGGTTGTGATAGATTTCTGAGTTTGCTATAATCAAACAGAATGTGGAAATCGAGAACTGCATTTTTCTTTTGGGAGATTGGTATGTCTTGCCATTAAAGTTATATTAGGCAGAGCTAGTATGTATATTTTAGCATCCAAAGACAGAGGGAGAGAGAGAGAACAGCTGCCAACTGAGCAGTTGTGTCTGTTGTCTGCCGGCTGCTGCTACCCACTCATTACAATTAAAATGAAGTGTCCGTCAGCGGCTATCTTTGCTGTGTGGCCCATATGTTTCTGAGCTGATAATGTCCGGATTATTCTGTTCGGGAAAATGATAACGGCTGTTTATAACCTTGGCAAAGACTGAGGCCTAATCAGGTTGGAGCACATTTTCACAGACTGCCTGATAACAGGCTGTTATCAGTCTTATCACTGGGGAGAGATAGGCCAAAATAAGCAGATCTGTGAGCACAGGAGCCCAACCTAGCAGTATACTCTCTGGCCCAGCCTTTCTTTCAAGATGCCTTTTCCCTGGCTGATTTCAGAGAGAAATTAAGGCACACGGGGAGGATTAATAAAAGAAAGGGATGCTATATGTCTGGGTATTTCTTTCACATGTAGCTTAAATAGAAAAGAAGGGAGATGGAACAGCAGAACAGAATAAAAGAAAATGAAGTTCTAAACATTTCTGAGTCATCTTTCCAACACCATTGCCAGAGTAATTCCAGTATTGTGCAGCTTGAATTTCCCTCTAGAAAGCTAGCTCTTGTCCTTCTCTGCCTGCTCTGTGTCTCTCAAACATACCCCCTTTATGAATCGGCCCTTGCCTTTGTGGTAGTATTTTGGCTCCTTTCCTATGCAGGGCAAATTGTGGAAATAAAAGGAGAGGTGCCTAGTGTGCTGTTCCTGCATTTGCACACTTGAATCTGTGGAAAAGGTCCAGATTTCCCTACACAGGCCCTCCATGCTCTGTCTCTAAGTAGCAGGCAGGTGTTCAAATAAATAATGCAGCTAAAAATACTTTCTGGCAAGCAACTGGGAGTTGTTCTCAGTAGCACTGAAGTGGCGAGAATGCCTCCTCCTGCTTCTGTGGGCAGGTATGTGAGAGAGAGCATTTTAAAAGGTAGAACACACACACTAGGCACAAGGATGGCACTGCCTTGTGGGTTTATCTCTGAATGAGGAACAAACTGCAATTATTCCATAACTTCTCTACATGTTTTATGCTTTACAATAGGCTCTGCTGTTCACATGTGTGTGTGTGTCTATTTGAAGAAAGGGATGTGATGAACTCTCTGTACTCAGAGCTCATCTGCAGACATCTTATTTATTTATTTATTTATTTATTTAATTTATTAGTTGCCCATCTGGCTGGCTGTCCAGCCACTCTGGGCAACGTACAACGTAGGCATACAATAAGTAGGCATTAAAAATCTAAAAAGAATGAAAATCTTATCTTCTGATAAGACCTCCCTGTTTGTATCCAGGGGGTCTCTGGTGGTTATTCTCCACTTTGCAACTTTCCATTCAAGTGCATTCCTGAGAGTAAGGGTATCTCTTGGAGCATTTCCAAACAGCCAGCACAACAAATATATACCTGCAGCACATTTGGGCTACAGCACAGTGGGAAGTGATCTTCCACAAGCTCCACTGAAATTAATGAAATCAGCAGAGAATACTTTCTTACTCTTATAGCGTTTCCATTTCAATGAGGTTTATACAGGAGAACTTTTTACTAGTTTGTGACCTTGCTGTGCAAGACCTTTTGTACAGCAAAAGGTACAGACCTTTTCCCTCCAGGAACTGTTTCTGTTGCAGGACTGTTGCATCTTGTCACCACCAAAGCCAGAATATATTACACCTGGAAAATTTGGATTTTTCTTCCCACTTCACCTCTGCCATGCATGCTAATCTGAGGTCAGTGTGGAGTGTGGTTGCATGACTGTCACACCTGTTGGATCATATACCTCCTGCCTGTTTCATTACAAGTGATTAGCATGAGGATGTTTTGAGCAGGATTTGATCCCGTGAGCTGTCATTTCCCTCATTCCTTGCCCCAGGGTGATTGTGAGACCCAGTCCCCTGCAGAAAAAAATGCCAGGTCTCTGAGAGTACCCAGCACTGCTGCAGTCCTCTTCACCTTTCCCAAGGTCAATGTCTGACCAATGATGGAATGAAAGAAGATGGAGGCGGCAGCAGAGGCAGGTGCTTTACAAATGCCCTTGAGTTTTTGTGAGCATTTGCATCTAACACTCTCTTGGAGCATTCTCTTGGAATGTTTACAAAGGCTGGGCCTGTTTCAGGATGAGAAGTATCCATAGATGAGTGACATGCCCCCCCCCACTTTTATATGTGCCTTTTTTGTGTATGTTAACAAAAGACTTCAGGTTATACCCTGCCCTCCACTTGCTGTTACATAATTGTCATCTTGCTAGTTAAAACAAACAACAAAAACACAACAAGAGTTCCCACTCCACATTTGTATACCATGCAACCTTGTGAAAAATTAACACCGTATTATTAATTAATAATAAAATTAATACTGAGCCCCTTTCAGATGTTCATTAAGAGTAAAATGAGGAGGGAGGAATGCCACCTTTATGGCCTAATGAATGTCTATAAGGGGCTCATGTCTATACATGTAGCAGACTTAGGAAGTAGAGTCTTGAGGTTCTAGAGTGGACTGTACGCATTCATATTGCAGGTACTGTTTTCAGATATGTCTCTGCATATCAGGTATGTCTGCATACCAGTCCCTGTGGACCATGAGAGTGCTTCTGCCCTCGTATCCTCCTGCTTACAGGCTTCCTATAGGCATCTGTTTGGCCACTGTGGAAAAGAGGATGCTCGACTCAATAGGCTTTTAGTCTGTTCTAACTAAGCTCTTCTTATGTTCTTAAACCAAACCAAAACTTCATGCAAATAAAAAACTCGCACATTAGTAATCCCCACCTCATTCTGCTGCATGTGTAGATTAGGCCGTGCTGGCTATCTATTCTCATGCGGCCCATAGCAAACACTAGAACATCCATGCACTCACATTTAAAGAAAAGCCAAAAGCATGAAATTACTCTTCCTCACCCTCACCATCCCTCACATTGGGAAAGCAGGCTGTGCAACTGATGTTGTATTGGAAATTGTAATGCTAAGGGAAAACCAGGAAGCCTTCCTAGTCCATAAAGGTGCAGAGTTTATGTTTCAAATGTGAAGGCCAATACGTTAAGTGCAATGTGTCCACTTGCTGTAATTGGGGATTCATTAGCATTTGACCCAGACATTGAGAATAAAAAGCTGAAAATTCCAGAGCCTGTTCATTTGATAGTCATGGTAAACATACTGAAAGCCCCAAAATATGCCAGGTTTTACAATGCTATCCAAAATTGTTCTCTGAGACCTTTCCATTCTCTGTGCAAGAATGTGAGATCTTCTTTCCATTTTGAGTGCAGTGGCCAACCAAATTATTGCTATAGGCATCAAGAGGCACCTAGCTGACCACTGGCAATTCAGTTCATTTTTTAGCAGATATTAGTTCAGGAGTGGGGAACCTCTAGCCCACATGCCTAGTTAGGCCCATTAGATCTCCCTATGTGGCTCTATGGGCCATTTTGGCCAAGCCAAAGCCACCTGCTGATGTCATATATGACATCAGGTGTGGGCCAGGTAAAGTCACAGCTGCGCCAAAGTTTTGCACGCACTACTAATCAACTGATTGGCAGCACCTGCAAAGCCCTTTGCAAGGCACTTTGAAACCTTGACTATCAGCTGATTGTTGGGGCTTCAGAGCAAAGCACAAGGCTCTCAGCAAGCACCCACAATAAGCTGAGTTTCAGTAACCTAAAGAGACCCCTGAACACTTGACAATTTGCTGATTTCTGGGGCTTCAAACTACAACCCCGACAATCAGCTTGGATTGGCTTCATGAAGGGGCTGGAGGAAGCCTTTGCTCTAGAGAAAGAGAAAAAATACTCCATTTAAAAACAGAGAGAAAGCCACCATTTTCCAATATGGCAGTTTTTCCCAAAGCTTAATTTTGGGGGACTTTCTGTACGTTTTTCAGATCTATCCAATGAACACAGTTGGCAGTTTTCATTGTTTTAGTCCAGATGTCCAAGCTGGGCCTAAATTTTGCTTATTGACTACACCAAAACACTTTTAGTTATCGTCATCGTTTTAATTAATCCTTTATTATATTTTTGTATTTTGTTGTCTTTGCAAATTGCTTCAGGAGTCCCTTTGGTTGTGTGATGTGATGTATAAACTGAACTAACTAAAGTATACTAAAATGAAAGTGGTATGCAAAATGTATTAAATGCATATATCTAAACTGTAAAATTAGTGTGGGTCCTCAGCTCACATGTTTGTTGGCTGGAAACTACTCTGAGATTCATGCATTCTTGGATATGTCCAGTCTGCTGTGTGTTACTGTAATGAACATTGTGGCCCACTATTGGCCCCAGACATGTAAGAGTAATGTGGGTGCTGTAAGCAGGGGTAAACTGACTGTTTCTGTTTCATCCAGAAAGAATAAACATCCCCAAGGTAAGCTTCTACAGTTTCTCAATGACCTTTTCGTAAAGCATTATAATCAAATTGAACATTTCCACTTGTACCATTAATGTTTGCCCCTTGGGGAAATGCACCCCGTTATTTATTATCATTACTGTTATTATTATATATTTCTGAGATGTCCTTTGAGCTGAATACAAAGTAACCACTCCACAATCTAGCTCCAGGGTCTCTCTTGGCAAGCGGAATAAAGGCTGGATGCAATTCAGTTCTGTGTGATCTATGCTGACCTCGCCTAGGACTTGCTAACTGGAGCATTTGGGTTTATCTTTTCTCCTTGACTGTTACTCCTATAGAAGCTTATAGGCTAACAACTTTGCTTCTTCTTTTTAATCTCCCTGCCTGTAATGACTCCCCCCTGTAATTGCTTCTAGATTTGTACCAACTTTGGCCTTTTAGCAGTTTGTCTAGTGAAGTAACTATGGCCTACTTCTCCCTAAGGTGGTGAACCTGTGTCTGGGCTTTACCACTTCAGAGTGCAGATGGGAGCTCATGTTATTGAATACCCCTGTTTAAAAAGAAAATTCTACACACAGAAAACTAATAGGGCTGCAATATTTAATTGGATAGATTCATAAAATAAAAATGTTTGACTGAGTACACCAACATAGGATGAGCTCCGGAACTTTGATAGTGAATACTGGTCTCTCTCTCTCTCTCTCTCTCTCTCATTCTGTGTGTGTGTGTGTGTGTGAGAGAGAGAGAGAGAGAGAGAGAGAGGCAATAGAAAACAGGAGTTGTTTGTGGAAGATAGGAAGGGAAATCATGATTTTTGCGGGGGGGATTACTGGTAAAAAGGCAACACCATCCCCCCCCACCTTAAAAACAAGGTTTTTGCACTGTTTCAAGTGGCATTCCTCCAATCTGTGGCTGGGAGGACCACTATATTCCCCACAATGCCCTAATCAGAAGAATGCCATGTCATGATGTAATGTTGTTCCAGAAGCATTGTGGGGGATCATGGTGGCCTGACAGGATGCAGATGTCGGGAGTTCCACTTGGTGGCAGAAAAACTTTGCTTTGAAGCAAGAGAGTCTGTGGGTGGGTGAGGAGGTGCTGCTCCTGCTACTCTTACCATGTATTTGTTTGTTTAATTTGATAGTCACTTTTCTACACAAATATGTGCACTCAAAGTGACTTACAGTTAATAAAAAATTAAAAAGCAAATTATACACACACACACACATATATATATATATATACATGTAATTGTGATGAACTAAACAGAGGTTTTTTGTTTTGGCTGCTGCTTTCATCAGCTGCTTAACATGTGTGTGTGTGTGTTAAAAACAAAACAGTACATAAGGTGATGGAATAATCCTTTTTTCGGAAGGCTACTCAGGAGATCCTCCATGGCGCAGAGTGGTAAGCAGCGGTAACACAGACGAAGCTCTGCTCACGGCCGGAGTTCGATTCCAACGGAAGGAGGAAGTCGAATCTCCGGTAAAAGGGGTCGAGGTCCACTCAGCCTTCCATCCATCCGTGGTCGGTAAAATGAGTACCCGGCATATGCTGGGGGGTAAAGAAAGGCCGGGGAAGGAACTGGCAATCCCACCCCATATATACGGTCTGCCTAGTAAACGTCGCAAGACGTCACCCTAAGAGTCGGAAACGACTCGCACTACAAGTGCGGGGACACCTTTACCTTTACCTTTACTCAGCAGAAGCTCTCCAAAAGCCTTCCAAAGTTAAAAACCAAGTTTGTAGATGGGGTGCAAAAACATGAGGGCATTATTTGCCTGGATCTAGCCAAAGGTCCATGAAGTTCACATCCTGTTTCACCCTGTGGTCAACCAGTTGTCTCTGGGAAGCCCAGAAACAGAGCATGAGGGCTGTTGTTACCCAGCAAAGGTATTTGTGGCAAACTGACTCTAAACCTGGAGGCTTCTTATACTATGATGTAAGATCCTGGCTTGCTCTGAAGCTGGTAGACGAAATTTCCCAGTTCAGATGAAATGGAAAGGAGCCGATCCTAGTTTATCTAGGCATGTTGCGTGTGTGGGCAAAAGACTCATTCCTATGATTATCTGAGCTGGGAAGGTAATAAAATATGAAATGGAAATTAAAGACTGTTTCATCTCTAATTATGATGCACACAGAATACATTCATATATAGAAAAATGACAATTTATGGAGTAGTCCTCAGGCATATGTGTTAACTGCCACTTTCTTTCACGAATGTCTGTCGTTGCTCATGTGAAACTATGTATCAGAAGAGGTCATTAAAACATGAATATTTAGTATTAGCTGTATATAATTGTTGCTTTATTCTCTTTTATTATTAAGCATTTACATAGGACTTTAGAATACCTTTACAATCTATAGTATGTGTATCCTAAAATCAATGTTGTGAGGTAAGCTAATCTTCATAGAGTCACAGAATAGTAGAGTTGGAAGGGGCCTATAACGCCATCCAGTCCAACCCCCTGCGCAATGCAGGGATCCATATTTTCAAAATGAACTGAGACTGAAAGACAATTAACTACACTATATCAACAATCCTTAAATTGTGTTGTAGTGCAGATCACTGTTCTGCTTTGTTTTCTGTACCTTATGGCTAAGGTTGTGCTAAGTACTAAAATGATCAGATTGTTTGGACTAGTTCCCTAAATATCCATTTTACTCCATCAACTTTAGGAGAATGTTGCCCTCATCCTCATAACATTACTTATGTGTTCATTAATCATATTTGTATCCTCTCCTTCCTCTAATGAAGTTGGGATAACATAAATGGAGTCAACTGGTCAATGATCCCAGGCACATGAGGCCACCACCTTCTTAAAGCTAAGCAGAGCTGGGTCTGGTCAGTGCCTGGATGGGAGACCTCCCTGGAAACACATATCTGCCACCTTGGGTTTGTTAATGAAAGAAAGGCAGGGTATAAATGGAACAAATGAATAAGCAGGGAAGAGCAGGGGAGCTGCTGCTGCTGCAGGTTTAGTCTTCATTACTCACCTGGTTGCAGTGTTGGTCTTACCGGACTCAGTGGGTCTGGCAGTTGTGGGTCTGTCTCTCAGATTGCAGGACTGGGGAGGGGAGTAAACGAGTCTGGGCTTACTGCTGCATGCAGTTGTTCTTTCAGTTTGAATCTTGACTCTGCTAATTCACTTGGTGGGCTTTGGTGTCTCCTACCCTCTGTTCTTACTTATCATCTGGGTTGAAATTACTGATCTATCCAGTGCTGGTAGTCTAAGTGCATTCTTATTCTGACAGCAACTTTATTTGGTAAGGCATACTGGGATCGTCACCTTGTAGTGGTGAGTGGGCTTGCGTGTTCCAATGAACCCTGTGAGCGATGCCGTCGGGAGTCATGTACTCCCAGCAGGGTCACCCATGGCGGTAAGGTTAAGGGAGAGGAACCAGACAAAGAACGATCCAAGAAAGTCCTCAAGGGCAGAACAGGCGGAGGATAACAATGTGTATGTTACAACAGCTGTGAAGGCGGATGAAGGCTGCAGCAGATAAAGGACTTCCAATCATCATGGTACCCATGCCATTGGATCAAAGCCTTTTTCGGTCAAGATTGTGTGTTGATCGTGGTGCACCGATCTCCCCACATAAAACAAATTCACACACAGGCCTCTTCCATAACAAAAGTCCCATGGCGATTGGCAAATGGCTACGGGGACAGGACTGTGAAATCCAGAAGCCCCTAGTCATGGTCTGGTACATCGGCGGTGGATACAGATTCAGACAGATCCATTGTTAAAGACTATATTTTGGAAGACAATCTTACCCGGTTACGAGTGATCACCAAGAACTGGGAAAACAAGACTTGCCCACAGCTGCTCAAATAAGATGGACAAATGAAGGTATCGAGAAATCATGAAGTCCAAAGACAGAGAAGTGACTCCTGACCTCAGGATCCCAGACTGTTTGTTCTAGGTCTGTTCTGATTACTCTTATTTCAAGGATTAGGAGCACAATGTCAGTGCACATGGGTCACAAACAGGGCCGGCTCCAGGAATGCCGAGGCCCTTGGGCATCAGCTTGCCCTGGCCCCCGGCATGTGTGTGCGTGCATGTGCACGCACATACATGCCCCTCCCACCTACCTGTCTGCTGTCTTTTACCATTGCCCTTAATGAAGATGGCAGCTGCAGTTTCCTTGAGGGGATGACGCCTCCACCACCACCCTTGTTGATGGCACATGTGTGTGCTACGCCCGTGCATCTCTGCCATCAACTAAAATGGCAGCAGGGGCTTCAGTACCTTAAGGAAACCGTGGCCACCATCTTCGTTAAGGGCAACGCTAAAAGACAGCAGACAGGTAAGTGGGGGGGCACGGATCATGAAAGGGGAGCGGAGGGGTGGATGAGGGCCCCCTGTAGCTCCAGGGGGCGTTGGGCCAGTGCCCCACCTGGCCGCCCTTTAGAACCGGCCCTGATCACAAACTCTGCAGTGTGTTTATTTATTTATTATTTGATTTATATCCCACCCTTCTTCCCAGCAGGAGCCCAGGGTGGAAAACAAAAGCACTAGAAACATTTTAAAACATCATAAAAACAGACTTTAAAATACATTAAAACAAATAACTTTTAAAACATTTTTTTTAAAGCTTTGAAGACATCTTAAAACCAAAAAGGTTTAAAAACATATAAGGTCTCACCTTAAAAGGCTTGTTTGTTTTATTTATCTATTTATTTTATTATACTTCTATACCGCCCCATAGCCGAAGCTCTCTGGGCGGTTTACAGTAACTAAAAACATTAAAACAAATACAATTTAAAACAAATCTTATAAAAACAATTTAAAACACAATTTAAAAATTTAAAACAGTATAAACACATGCTAAAATGCCTGGGAGAAGAGGAAAGTCTTGACCTGGCGCCAAAAAGATAACAGTGTTGGCACCAGGCACACCTCGTCAACCACACCTTGTTGAAAGAAGAAGGTCTTCAACAGACACCGAAAAGATAACAGATGATGCCTGTCCAATATGTAAGGGTAGGGAGTTGCACAGGGTAGGTGCTGCCACACTAAAGGTCCATTTCCTATGTGGTGCAGAACGGACCTCCTGATAAGATGGTATCTGCAGGAGGCCCTCACCTGCAGAGCGCAGTGATCAACTGGGTATATAAGGGGTAAGACGCTCTTTCAGGTATCCAGGTCTCAAGCTGATTAGGGCTTTGTACATCAAAACTTGAACTTGGCCCTGTAGCAAATGGGCAGCCAGTGCAATTCTTTCAGCAGTGGGGTGACATGTTGGCGACACCCTGCCCCAGTGAGCAATCTCACCGCTGCATTTTGCACCAGCTGCAGCTTCTGGACCAACCTCAAGGGCAGCCCCACATAGAGCACATTACAGTAATCCAGCCTGGAGGTTACCAGTGTGTGCACAACAGTGGTCAGGCTATCCCAGTCCAGAAACGGCCACAGCTGTCTTACCAGCCGAAGCTGGTAAAAGGCACTCCTAGCCACTGAGGCCACCTGGGCCTCTAGCGACAAAGATTGATCTAGGAGCACCCCCAGATTACGGACCTGCTCTTTCAGAGGAAGCATAACCCCATCCAAAGCAGGCAACTGACCAATTATCTGAACTTGGGAACCAACAACTCACAGTGCCTCCATCTTGCTAGGATTCAGACTCAGTTTATTCATCCAGCCCACCACTGAGTTCAGGCAGGGGTCCAGGGCTTACACGGCCTCTCCCGATTCAGATGTCAGAGAAAAAGAGCTGGGTATCATCAGCATACTGCTGACACCTCACCCCAAATCTCCTGATGACTGCTCCCAAGGGCTTCATATAGATGTTAAACAGCATGGGGGACAAGATGGTACCCTGTGGCATCCCACAGCACAACTGTCAGGGGGACAAAAGACAATCACCAAATGCTATTCTCTGAAAATGACCCTGGAGATAGAATCGGAACCACTGTAAAACAGTACCTCCGATACCCATCTCACCAAGTCGGCCCAGAAGGATACCACAGTCAATGGTATCAAAAGCTGCTGAGAGATTGAGTAAGAGTAACAGGGATGAGTGTGGTCTTATGAGAGGAGTGGGAAGGAGGAACAAGATGTAAATAGCGTTGCCCTCATCTTCTATGGTAATTCACCCCCCCGACTATACTTCCCTCTACCCGTGATCACTGAAATTGGTGTGGCATCACCCATGTCCTTCCTTACTAAGACTCCTCTTAAACACCTGATATGGATCCAACAAGAGCCCACCAACAAAACCTATCTGAGCCAATTATCCCAGTAGGCCTCTGCGAGAATTGGAAACAGTCAGACCCACTCAATATTTTTCACACAGGGCACGTCTACTCCCCCTCTGTCTCACACCCAGGGAGGGCCAGCCTTCTGCCAGTTAGAGACTCTCACTCTGAAAGCATCTAGCAACTTTCTCCTATCATTCAGTTCACTGCACAGGCTCTCACCCTGCACAGGAACTACACGAGCCATACGACCTCCCCACTACCAATCGCCTCCAGATTGGTTAGGAAAAAAGAAAGAAATAGAAGAGGGTAGCTCCCTCACCCTTGGGACTCCCTAAGGGGCTCCCCAAGGGGCAATCCCCTTAGGTGGCAACCCTGCCAGCGGCAAACCTGCTGCCCAAGGGCAGCTGGGCTTATATGACCTAGCCAGGAGCTGATGCAAGAGGTTGCAAGATTAACCGCAGCCTCTCTCTGGATCCAGGGTCAGGCAGGGGGTCCCAGTCCTTGCAGCACTTACCAGGGACGTCAGCTGTCTCAAAGACAGCAACCCAGAGGAACAAGCAGCAAGCACCCAGATGCTCAGATTCACTCCCAGGGCAGGTCTTCTTCAGTCCCCCTAGTGCTGCAGCTGTTCCCCTGCAATCCAAACAACTGATTGGCACAGGATCAACATAGGTTTTGTAACTCTAGCTTCTTGAACTGCCCATGGTGGCATCCCTGGGAAAAGGGGGAACTATTTTTCCATAAGGCATTTCCTAAGGGATCTTATTATGACCTATGGTTGGTGTGGAATCAGAGGTACAGAAACCATAATCTGAAAAAGCCCAGTGCATTCTCACATAAGGGATTGGGTGAGAGTACGGGAAGCAACTTGTAGAATTTTCTGTCAGCCTGTGCTCAAGTGCCTGCCTTTTTCACATGAAGTGAATGTCCGCTCAGATCTGTGTTGAGATATTATCTCTGGAGTGTGTGTCGGCTTAAAAGCCCTTCTAGCACAGCTGACATTTTGCTTGCAATGACTTAGAATTATGCATATTTATGAAGAATGGGTGGCTCACTGGGGATTCACTGGACTTGGACCTGTGACCTCCTGACACACTGAACCAAGGATGTGGCTGGCTTATGAGTAGCAGTACATCCACAGAATTGCCAGTGCAATTGATAACTTCCTTCAATTTTGGGGGAGAACAAGTGATCACCCATCCCTCCACAGTCTCTTTTATTGCTGTAATGTGTTAAGACAGCTACTCTGGGTGTCAGTTTTAAATCGCCAGCATTCTGGTGAGATTTTGTTTTTTGCAAACAACTTGGCAAACTACACATCAGTGTGCACGGAAAAGGAGGAGGCTTGACAACCTAGTTGGTTCTTAACTGGCCTGGCTATGTCTTTTTTTTAAAGTGGCCTGTTCCTTAGATTGTTTTATTTTATTTTATTTTTAAAATAAAAAGTAGAAGATGGTACCCTTAAACATTGAGGGTTGACTGCTTGGCAAGAGTGACTACATGCTTCCAGATGCATGAAATTTCACACTTGGTAATTGGTTTGTTCAGGCTTGGTGTGCAAACACTTTTGCTCTGATGTAGGTAAAAGAAACTGAAGAAACCTCCAAAGATGATACATTTATACAGACTGTGTTGAAAACTGCCAGATGCTTTTGCGTTTTTGAAACATTGGCGTTTAATCAGGGCTGTTCCTACCCTATCAAATGTTTCCCAACATGTGGGTCATGAAGTCTGTACAAGTGGGTCACAATAATTGCTTTTAAGCCTTACCTGATATGACTGACCACTTTTTGTTTTTTGGTATATTAATGTCACATTGACATTTGTAACCAACTGCCCCCATGAAGACTGACAGGGGAAACTGATATAAGATGACTGGTGTGATAGAATTCTGATAGGGAAGCATCCCTCTAGATCTTTGGGCATATACTGCAGCCACAGTCTGTGGCTTCCCAGAAAAGGATGGAGATGAACCTATGCCTTGCTAGGTGAGCCTTAGATATATGAACCCAACATATAGACCTCAGGCCCCATTGTCCAGTGTTTACCCAAAATATGCATGTCAGGCGTAAAATGCACTCCCCCAGTCCCACCAGTCTTAATGCATTGCCAGATCCCTAAACCCTTAAGCCAGTAATGACTCAGTACACCTAACATTTCTCTCCTCATCTTCCTCATTTACCTGCACTCGGTGCCCAAACAGCAACTAATCCACACCACACCCAAGTTGCCAATCAAGTTCTTCCCAGCAATGTGAAGTAGGCAAAAAGAGATCCTAAGTCCAGTCAAGGACTCCCTCCAAAAAATTCCTACTCAGCCCCTTAGAAAAGGCAACTAGTAAGAGCCCACACTGCATATATGGAGGAAGGGTGGGTGCAGCAAACGTAAGAGGAGTGGGCTTATAACGCCATGCTCCAACCCCTTTCCAGTTGGTCAGTGATGCTCATATGCCTCCCTCTACCCCTGCCTTTGGGAGTCTATCTCACAAGTCCTCTTTAAAGAAGGGGGGGTGGAGGCAGAAAAGCAGCAACTTAGAAATGCTTGAGTCTTACATTTTAACACTTGAGAACTGCTCCCTAACAGCTGGCAGCGGATCCGGTGAGGGGTTGTTTTGAGTGTCTGTTAGAACTTGCCTCTCATGCACAGGCACTGAAGGCATCTTGTGGCGAACCAGGACCGGATCTGCCATCAAGGTTAGTTAAGCCAAGGGTGATTTGAAGTTTGCTTAGTCAAACTTTGTCCGCTCATTTTCTGTTGAAGAAGCAGAGAAGTCTGAGTGCTTGCAAAACTCATGTCACAAAGATGCCATTGTGCAATAAAGGGCAACATCTGTCTTATTATAGAACCCTCAAAGATACATTTTTGGAATTGAGGTTATCCGAATTTTAACTTCATGTTACCAAAATTACTGTTACCACCAAACTTGTATCCTGAACTTGCTGATGAAGCTGTATTTATTTGAGCTGCTGTCCTTTGCGAGACAGGTTTTTCAACAATGACTGCTATGAAGATGAAATAGGCTATTTATCCATAATTATCTAATTGGCAAAATGCAATCTCAGACACCTCACTGATACTTGCCAAAATGGACTTTATTGTGAATGAAACTTACTTAAATATTTGTTTGCTTGTGTAACATTTTCAGAATACATTTTATAGCTTATAAATATCCTGCAATGAGATGATTCGTGGTCATACATTTCCATTAAAAATGTTAATAACTTTGTATTGTAAATATTTCAGTGCATTCCACATTAATAGGGGCATGAAGCCATTTTTTGCTTGGATGCCTCAAGTAGTAGGGCCACTACCAGTTGCCCCCCTAACCCCAGAGGGAGGAGCCACATGTGGTCGATCCCCACAATCACTGTGGGGAATGAGATCCTAAGTAAATGGCTCACCCTCCTAACCTAGAGGAGGGGAGCCACCATAAGCTTCCCCAAATGGGGTCACAGCCAAGAGGCAACACCATGCTGCGACAAGCCCAGTCAGTTTTTCCACAAGTGGAAGCTAAAACCTCTTGGAGACCCGAGACAGGTGAGAATCTGGATGGCTCAGACACTCCCAGACAACGTGCAGCCACCATCCACAGAAGAAGCCTGGGCTCTGAACCACTCCCCAGCCACAGACTCTGCATCAGAAGATCTGCGTTGGACTTACCAACACAAATCCGGGAAAACGATTTACATGCCAGATGCTTCTACGGCATCCTGCTCCCTCCTATCTAAAATGTAATATTTTTTCTTTCTTATTGTATATGACCTTGCGCTTGAGGAACTGCTATGTATAACATTCTCACACACCTTACACCACCATGGCATGTGAATATATTGGATACACCAGCAGCCATTACATAGAACACCTTCAGTGGACCCTTTTGCCTCGGAGAAGAACTCCCAATGCCAAGGACCCACAACCAGAGGCTGCAATCGGTGGAATATGACTGGCCTGGCTCACTGGCCTCACACAAGACAAGACTGGCTTTGCCCCAATGTCCCCTCTTGATACACTTGAAACCCATTCATTGGACTTCGACCTTGACCTTTCCTAAAAGGACTAGCATGCTGCTTCCTCCTATTTTTGTCAAAACCTTTTTCTGAATGCACCCAACTTCTACGGGAGTGGTATGTGCTGCTTCATTGCCTGTACAGTGATCTGTAGTCAAAACATTCTCTAATAAAATTGGCAAACTTGCAGTTAAAATGCATGAAACCAATGGCTGTCAAAGACGTAAGGTCCAAAATTCATGTGACAATAAGTAAGTAAATACCCTTGGGCCTGTCACTGCCTCTCAGCAGCCTCAGAGGAAGGCAATGGTAAACCCCCTCTGAATACCGCTTACTATGAAAACCCTATTCATAGGGTCGCCATAAGTCAGTATCGACTTGAAGGCAGTCCATTTCATTTTATACTCAGTCAAACCAATTGTCTAACTAACCCACTTCTGTCAATGTGTTTTCAACTCAACTCACCATGATCGTAAGATTTGTTTAAGATTTTTATAGTCTACCCCTTCATCACAGTAGATCCCAGGGCAGGGTACAAAATATACAGGGTATATTAAATACTATAAAACAAAATACACACAAAAAACAATTTAAACAGTAAGAGCAGCTAAAACTGCAAAGCAGGGCATCAAACCTCCTCCAATAGTGGTACTCAGGGAAATGTTCCTCCAAAGACCTTAAGGCATGGGCAAGATTATAGAGAGAGGTATTTGGGTCCCAATTCATTTGGGGGGTTTAGGTAAGCACCAGCATCTTGAATTTGACCTGGAAGCAAATAGGCACCCAAATGTAACTCCTTTAGAATAGGGGTCACATGATTCTCCCTGGCTTTATTGGTTAGCATTCTGGCAGCCATACTTTGCAACAATTGAAGCTTCTGGATTGTCTTCAAGAATAGCCCCACATGAAACATATAACAATAATCAAAATGGGAGGTTACCAGAGCAAGAGTCACCATGGCAAGGCTATCCTTGTTCAGAAAGGCTATAGCTAGCAAATCAGCTAAAGTGCGGAAACAGCATTCTGCACCAAAGTCACTTGGGCTTCAAGTTACAGCTGAATTCATGAGTACACCTAGACCTGCTCGTTTAAGGGGAGTGCAGCCTCATCTAGAGCAGGCTGTATACTTAATCCCCAGACATGAGAACCACTATCCGTAAAGTCTCTGTCTTGTCTGGATTCAGCTTCAGTTTATTGGCCCTCGCCCAGCCCATGACTGCATCCAAGTGCAGGTCCAACACCTGCACAGTTTCACCTCACACCAATGACAAGCAAAATGAGCTGTGTGTCATCAGCATATTGATGATACCTTGTTCCCAGTCCTCTGATGACCTCACCTATCTGATTCATTTAGATGTAAAACAGCACAAGGGACAAGATGGAACCTTGTGGGGCTGGAAATAGTGTAAGTGCCACAGAGTTGAACAGAAGCCCCTCAGTGCTGTTTTCTGGACCTGACCCTGTAGATAGGAACCACCATATCACCATGCCCCAGCAATATACTATAGTTAAAACACCTTTGAACACCCTGATGAATAACTTCCGTTAGCTGAGGGACAAGGGGAAAGTCATCCTGTTGATTTCACTTTATCTTTCAGTGGCTTTCAGTACCACTGCATCCAACCCCACCATCTCAAAAGGACTCTTAGTAATGGGTAGAGACTTTGGGGGCCGGCAAGGCCACTCCTCAGTTGGCAAAGTGACACTCAGGGCAGGAGATGCAGAACCTTTTAACCTGCTTCCAGACACCTGACCAATAGAAACAGTGTAATACCCGTTCCAGAGTTTTCATCATAGCGAGATATCCTAAACCTGGGATGGCATGAACCAGCTTCATCACCTCCTGGCGAAGGCCCTGTGGTACAACCAATTGCTTGAGCTTTTCACCACCCTCGTCCCCAGTCCATTCCCTCCTGCACAACAAGCCCCCTTCTAAGATGAAGTGGGGTCCTTGGCATCTCTCTTCCTTTCCCTCTTTATCTTCTGCGGTGCTCTGCAGTGCAGGGTGGGATTATCCTATCCCTGCTTACTTCTGGTAAAGGATAAGAAAAGCAGGGAGGTTATTCTCTCATCCAAACACTGAAGTTTTTTTTTTTTATCATTAATTTTTATTCAAATTTTCAAATACAAAAAACAAAACAAAACAAAGATAATTAAACAATAAAATAAAATGTGACTTCCGATTTGTCGCAGATCAGTCATAATATATAACAGTCCTGTCTCTAAAATTATATTATAAAATCACTTTCCTCCAATAGTTATCTTAATTAATCATCAAATCTCATAAACATTACTTTATTCTTTCCACAAAAAGTCAAAGAGAGGTTTCAATTCCTTGAGAGATATATCTTTCAATTTTTCTCCAAATAAACATGTCGCTTAATCCATCTCTGGATTAAGTTTCTGGATCTGAAGTTTTAAAGTGCTTTTATACTATTTCCTCAAACCACAGCCAATCCTGCTGCAGAGGTAATTCATAAGCTAAGCCTAGGACCACCCCAACTACTAGGCTGTGCTTGCAACCTCCCATTTTAATTTGGGGAACCTGGGTGGGGTAAGGCTTTGTATCACCATGAATGCACTTCACTAGCATGGATTTTTGCCAGGGACTCTTCACCAGGGTCTACCCACACCTAGTGTCGATAAGGCCCTGTACCACCTTACTGTTCAGTTGGGCCTGCACCAATCACCATTATCTGCCCTAGCTCACCTGTGCTGCCTCCCAGGCGTCCATCCAGGAGCATTCAACCAGGGGACATTCCCACCTAATGTGTCCCTCCTGGCCAGATTGGAAGCACACCATTGGCCACATAGCTGTGGCTGCTCCCAGAGAAGCAGACTCAGGACTCACAGACTGGGTTTTGCATTAGGCTTTATTCCGGCAATCAGTACATGAATATATCATTAAAACATACTAGGTATATCGGGATACAGAACAAGCTTGCTCAAAGACTCTTCACTGACTGATACAAGTGGGGGGGGGATCCAGGGCCTTTGTCAGCAATTCCATTAGTATGGCCAGAGGCTTCTGGAATCATTTCTTCTGTGATTTCTTCATTCCCTTCATCAACATAGGCAAACTCCTCTCCATCCCCCCAATCCTGCCATTCTCCATGGGGTCCATGACATTGTCCCCCTTCCCATGGGAATTCCCCTCCTTCCGAAACTCTGGCTTAGGCTTAAGGGGTACTGTCTGTGAAAGTCCTTTACAAGATCCAGTGTGTGTACATCTTCTTCAGCTTCCCAGTTACAGTTCTCCAATCCATACCCCTTCCCAGTGGATCAGATACTGCAGCTGGCCACAATGTCGGCGGGAATCCAAAATCTGTTCAACCTCATGCTCTTCTTGCCCCTCAATGATTTCAGGTCCCAGGAGTGGCTCTTCCTTCCAATTAGGGTGGGCAGGAGCTTCTGGAATCAACAGGGAACTGTGAAAAACTGGATGTAGTTTCATGGAGGCTGGAAGCTTCAGTCTAAATACCACAGGGTTGATCTGGGCCTCAGCCAGGAAAGGCACTGGGCATTTAACTTCCTACAAGACGTGGAAGAGGGCAAATAACGGGTAGACAGCCAGACTCAAATCACTCACCATGATATTGCCTCCTTCCTGACGATGTTAGTAATCTGCACTCTTGTATGTGGCTTTGGCCCTCTCCAGTTGTTCTTTCAACAGCTGCTGCATGGCTTGTAGGTAATGAATGAAACCTATGGCTGCAGGAACTGAAAGGGTGGCCAAAGGATACAGGAATGATCATGGATGGTACCCATAGTTAGCAAAAGCAAGGAGTTCGCTGGGTGGAGGAATAAATTGAGTTGTTATAAGCAAAAGTGGAAGCTTAGGAGACTGACTAAAGAGGGCCTTCACCGGAGAAGTAAATACTTTCCTTAGTCTATCCCCTGTATCTTCACAGGAGTCCCTTCTCTCTGAGGCCTTTTATATCCATCCTGACTCCCCTCACTTTCTTCTGCCTAACACACAACAGCTGGGCTCCTTCCCTGCCACTAGGCAGCTGCTGCAGTGTTCCTCCCTTCTCCATCCATAGGTGGAGTCTCCAGGCAGTGTCCAAATGAGGTCTGCCCAGGAGTCATTGCCTGCTTGTACAGACTGGGGCCTACATAAGGGGCCACATACCAGCAAAGGACCGGTGAGCCCTGGCAGCCCAACACAGCCCTACATAATGTGTTGGACCGGTGACATATTGAGACAGCCAGAAGATTGGCCATCATGTCCTGAGTTGACCCTGCCAAAGTACAAACTATCAAAACCAGCCCCTGAGCAGATTTGACTTCTGGTGAAGGAGACTGAGTTCTTGTACATGATTCCCCACTCTAGCCCTCCAGCTTGTGTTGGTGATGAACTATGTGTTCACGTGGACAGAAGTGGGTCAAAGTAATTCCTCCCAGCTCATCCACCAACATCTTGGTGACACATAGCAGGTTAGCCCCCTCATCCATGGTAAGATCATGGATGACTATAAATCTGGCACTAAACAACACCACAAAACAAGAGGGCAAGTTGATAGGGCAACCCAAATCTTGTTAGCTGGGAGAAGAGCCAGAAAATGGTAGAGCTCTAAGATATCTCTCCTCTCTTCCCCTCAACTGGCCACAACATCATACTTCCATCTGCCTGTGACTGTTGTAGTAGGGGTGCCCCTTGGGCTCTCTTTCATTTTCTTTGCTCAGGCACATGATGCCATAAACCAGAAGGCATAAATTCACTAATAATGTTGGTTCCTCTCTGCTAAAACAAGATTAGCACAGCACATGTCTTGTTTCTGTTATTTGGGTTGATTGCAGGTGTTGCCACCACTCACCATATGCTCAGAGGCATGTTACCAAATTCTTCCAAGCTACACAGGAAGTGGATTGGACTGTGAAAGACCAGCCCAAATGGTGTTTGCATTTTGACAAATTTGTAGGGCAGTCCAATATCTCAGAGAGGAGGTAAGGTCTCCTGCTACCCTGGTGCATTCACTATAGCTGCCAATTTCCCTGCTTTTTAAAGTTGGATAGAAATATCTGTGGGCTATAGCTACGTTCTTAAACCGCAAGGTTTTTTGCCTATTAGTGAATTTCCCTGCTTTTTAATCTGGGAGGTAAGAAATGGGATCCGGTCCTGTACAAGTTTGCTGAGAATGGATTGATCATTTGCATGCTTATTGAGTTCAATGGGATTTACTCCCCTGCAATCATGCTTAGGATAGGTGAAACTGACCACAGAGGATGGGGAGGAAAGGAGGAGGGAAGGGAGGAAACGCAGAGGGGAGGAGGGGGATGGGAGCAGGATGGAGGGGAGGGGTGGAGAAGGACAGGTTTGCTCATTTGCATGTTTATTGAATTCAGTGTGATTTACTCCTGTGCAATGATGCTTAGGGTAGGTAAAACTGACCAGGGGGGAGGGGGGGAGGAAGAAGAAGGAGGAGGGGAGGGGAGGAGGAAGGGAGAGGAGAGGGGAAGGAGAGGAAAAACAGGTCTGATCATTTGCATGCTTATTGAGTTCAATGGGATTTACTCCTATGCAATCATGGTTAGGATAAGAAAAACTGACCATGGGGGAAAAGGGGGGGAAGGAGTATATTGGAGGGGGGCAAAGGAAGGGGGAGAGGAGGGCAGGTTTGATCATTCACATGCTTATAGAGTTCAGTGGTATTTACTTCCAAGCAATCATGCTTAAGATAGCTAAATCTGACCATGGGGAGGAGGAAGGGGAGGGAGAGGAGGGGATTGGAAGGGGATGGGAATGGGGAAGGAGGGGCAAAGGAAAGGGGAGCAAAGGGGCAAGTGGGAGAGGATAGGAGGGAGAAGGGAGGTTGGGTTTGATCATTTGCATACTTCTTGAGTTCAGTGGGATTTATTTCTATGCAATCATATTTGAAAATGGAAATGGACTGCCTTCAAGTCGACCAGACTTATGGTGACCCTTTGAATAGGGTTTTCATGGTAAATGTTATTCAGAGGTGGTTTTACCATTGCCTTCCTCTGACGCTGAAAGGCAGTGACTGGCCCAAGGTCACCTAGTCAGCTTCATGGCTGTATGGGGATTCAAACCCCGGTCATAGTCCAACACTGACCCAGGGGAGGGGCAGGGAGGGGAAGAGGAGGGGGAGGGGAAGAGGAGGGGGAGGGGAAGAGGAGGGGGAGGGTAGGATATTGGGTGGGTGGGCACTTGGCAGAGGGGAAGTCCCTTTCCTTTCCAAATGGAAAACCTTGGGAAAACCTTGTGAATACCGTGGAAGACAAACCAAATTCAAAGGGACCTTGATAGGCTGGAGCATTGGGCTGAAAACAACAGAATGAAATTCAACCACGATAAATGCAAAGTTCTACACTTGGGAAAAAGAAATCAAATGCACACTTATAAGATAGGGGATACTTGCAAGAAGGATCTTGGAATTGTCATTGATCACAAGCTGAATATGAGCCAATAGTGTGATGTGGCTGCAAAAAACACAAATGCAATTTTAGACTGCATTAACAGAAGTATAGTTTCCAAATCGCGTAAAGTATTTGTTCCCCTCTATTCAGGACAGGTTAGGCCTCATCTTGAATAATGCATCCAGTTCTGGTCTCCACACTTCAAGAAGCATGCAGACAAACTGGAACATTCATTACATGCCACAGGGGGGTTGGAGCAAGTTTAAAGCAGACTTTTTGGTATCTATTTTTGGCACTATCCTGAAGAGCAGGTGTTTAACAAGCAACAATAAGAGTCACATGATGACACACTTAACATTTAACAGACATAAATTTTATAATATTTATTGATAAATCACCTAGTATCTAAAGGAAAGGACTGAATTTAGAAGTTAAAGGCTGTAATTCTATATTCACTTTCACTTCAGGAGTAAGCCGCAATAAACTCAGCGGAACTTACTTCTGATTAAACATGGTTAGGACTGCACTGTAACTTCAGATTCCTAAGTCTTTCTCCCCATGCCCTTTACTAGATTACTGGTACATTCTCCCACCTTCTCTCAAGATAGCAATTTTCACTTGTCTCAGCCCACAGGGGCCACACAAGTTTTGCTTCAGTCTTAGGGTCCCCCCCCACAAGCCTTTTCTCTCTTCATTACCTCTCTGTTGTTCTTTCACCTCTTCCTACATTCCCCTCAAAATGATGCTGCAATCCTATCCCAACCCCACTTACCTGGGAGTAAGTTCTACTGAGTTCAGTGGGACTCACTTCTGACCCTGGGAGACCAGGGTTCGAATCCCCACACAGCCATGAAGCTCACTGGGTGACCTTGGGCCAGTCACTGCCTCTCAGCCTCAGAGGAAGGCAATGGTAAAACCCCTCTGAATACTGCTTACCATGAAATCCCTATTCATAAGGTCACCATAAGTCGGGATCAACTTGAAGGCAGTCCGACACAACAACATGAGCAGACACATAGGCAAACTCCCCTCCTTTTCTCTGCCCCCCAGCTGTTTCTTGTAAGGGGCTGGAATCCTAATCCTTCTTACCTGGGACTACCGAACTGAATTGGATTTACTTTAGACTAGGTTTGGGGTTAGGATTGTACTATGAATATAATCAAATTTAATTTTGTAAAAATTAATTGGGTGTTAGAACAAATTAAACCAGAACTGTCACTAGAAGCTAAAATGATGAAACTGAGGTTATCATACTTTGGACACATCATGAGAAGACATGATTCACTAGAAAAGATAATAATGCTGGGAAAAACCAAAGGGAGTAGAAAAAGAGGAAGACCAAACAAGAGATGGATTGATTCCATAAAGGAAGCCACAGACCTGAACTTACAGGATCTGAACAGGGTGGTTCATGACAGATGCTGTTGGAGGTCGCTGACTTGAAGGCACATAACAACAACAAGCCTCATTGAATAAGTGAGATTTACTTCTGAGTAGACATTTTTAGAATTACAGTGCGAGCCCTCAGAATCTTTCCTCCTTCTCTGTCTTCTGCCCTTCTCTCAAAATAGCACTCCACTTACCTGGGAGTAAGCCCTACTGAACTCAGTGTGATTTACTTCTCAGTAGACATTTTCCTCCTTCCCTTCAAAATCATTGCAAGCATACAGAAGCTCCGCTCCACTTACCTGGGAGTAAGCCCCACTGAACTCAGTGTGATTTACTTCTGAGTAGACATTTTACCACCTTCCTTCCCTCAAGCTCACTGCTAGCACACAAAAGCACCGCTCCACTTACCTGGGAGTAAGCCCCACTGAACTCAATGGGATTTACTTCTGAGTAGACAATTTTCCTCCTTCCTTCCCTGAAGCTCATTGCTAGCATACATGCTCCGTCCCACTTACCTGGGAGTAAGCCCCACTGAACTCAGTGAGATTTACTTCTGAGTAGACATTTTACCACCTGCCTTCCCTCAAGCTCACTGCTAGCACACAAAAGCACCGCTCCACTTACCTGGGAGTAAGCCCCACTGAACTCAATGGGATTTACTTCTGAGTAGACAATTTTCCTCCTTCCTTCCCTGAAGCTCATTGCTAGCACACATGCTCTGTCCCACTTACCTGGGAGTAAGCCCCACTGAACTCAGTGAGATTTACTTCTAAGTAGACATTTTGCCACCTTCCTTCCCTCAAGCTCACTGCTAGCACACAGAAGCACCGCTCCACTTACCTGGGAGTAAGCCCCACTGCACTCAATGGGACTTACTTCTGAGTACACTTCAAAGTCCTTCAAAGCTCCTCCTCCCCATTTTTTGACTCCTTCCCTCAAGCTTGATTGAGCGAGTGGGGAAGGCAGGCAGTGGGAGAGAGCGAGGGTGGGGGCAGAGCGATTGAGCCAATGGAAAGAGCAGGATGCGGGAGACAGCAGGGGTGGGAACACACACACACATCACCTTCACTCACTTCCATTCTGCTGCTGCTTTCTCCCTCCATCGGCCATTTTCTCTCTCTTTCTCCTGCTTCCTCACACAGAGCACGAGGGAAGAGCAAGCTCAGCGGAAGGCCGGTGTGAGTCACATGTCTGTTGCCCACCAATCACAGGAGCAGACTTCCCCTGCTTTTTCCCAGTAATTGGAAGGGGAGGGGGAGGGAGAGTGAAACAAAGAACTCTTTCTACTACTCATGCGGTATGTTATGATCCACTGTAATGCATTTTTTAATAAATTAATTAAAAATAAACCATGCCGTTTTTTTAATTTAAACCTACTACAGATGAAGTACTGTGTTTGGGGCAAGCTCAGGTATTTGATTAGGGATACCTTACAGTCATCTCTTGAGTTGTAATCAACAACAACAGATTATGAGAATTTCTCAAGAAAAAAGTCCAAACAGCTTCAAGTTTTTCTCTCTCCCGTTTTTCACTTTAACCTGTGGATTCTCTGGGGGGGGGGGTTGTGTATCACCAAGAAAACTTCCAGAGTTGTAGAGCAAGTGATTCTGAATCCAACAGTATAAGACTTGTAAGTTTTTGTTTTGAATTGGGACTATACAAAGCACCAGAAAGGGGTATGGGGAGTATTTTCATTTAACATGGTAGAACGCGAAAAATCCCTGCTGACTATAGTATACAGCCACTTTCATGGCTGTATAATTTTGCCTGAATTTTAATTAGCTCAGCACATGTCTTAAATGGATGCAGAAAGGGGAGCCTTTTCTCCTCTGCCAGCTAAGGAGGCAAAGAGAAGCCACTTCTTCAGAGGTGACTAAGGAGAGCATGAAAAGTCTTACAACTTACTCCCTTTGGCCAGCTCTGAATAAACTAGGGCCCCATTTTCCCTTTCACTTTGAAAAAAGGAGACATGGCGAAGCAGGAGATGGCCTTCTTTCTCTACAGGAATGAACTCTCTAGTCACTTCTCTTACACTTCCTTTGTTTTTTGACCTATGCCGATTAAGTTCCATTAGTTTTGCTGACATTCCTTCAGCGATAGTGACTTGATATCAGGGCATGGCTATTTCCATGCCAGCAGCAGAAGCCACCCATGCACTGGTTTGCCAATAATGCCCGAGAGCTAGGGTAGGCAGGAAAAAGAACTGTGTGGGATAAAGACTTAGGGTATGTGGGCTGCAAAGATCAGAACAGTGTTATTTGTTTGCTTGCTTGCATTATATTTATACCACCCTTCAATTATATTCCCAGGATGCTTTGCTAATGAAGAGAACAATTAAAATGTAAAAGGTGGTAAAAGTAGGCTGGTCATTCCTAAATGTCAATTATAGGGGTTGCTATCAATCATATAGACTAGGGATGGCATCTGTTGGCTGGTGCCACTTTGAAAGTATTCTGTTGACGTGACAGCCAGTATTGATTTGAGTTTGTTCTTTGTCTGTTCTTCATTGCTTTTACTGTTCTGATTTTTTTTCTCCCCAAAATATTGATATTAATATTGATAAATACTGATAAATGAAAGGATATATTTCAAAAGGAAATATAGATAAATGAAAATATCAATATTTTGAAATATCAGTAAACAACTATAAATATTGATAAAGGTAAAAGAGCCGTTTTGCCATCCCCTCCACTGTGACTGAGGCTGCTCAGCTTTCAAATTAGCAGGCAGAGACCAGCTGTTTTCCTTCTGGAAAGAAAGACAGCATCTTTCAGTGCCACCTACCCCCCACCCCCTCAGTAAGCCTGGAGTCCTTAAAGTGGGCAAGACTCTGTAGACTTGCCTTTTAATCATTTAATGAGTTCATTTATTATCTATTTATTTTATATATTTATTATTTGATTTATATCCCGCCCTTCCTCCCGGCAGAGGAAGCAACCGGAGGATCAGCTATCCTGGACTTGAGGATGATTTGGTGGATGAAGTGGAAGTTACGGGAACTATGGGGGAAAGTGACCACACCATACCTGAATTCTTGATTTTAACAGAAGCAAAAGCTGAGAGTAGCCATACGCGCACCCTGGACTTCAGGAAAGCTGATTTTAATAAGTTCAGAATAATTGTAAGTACGGTTCCATGGCAAGCAACCCTAATGAGAACAGAAGTCCAAGATGGGTGGGAGTTTCTAAAAAAGGAAATTCTAAAAGCGCAGTGGCAAGCAATTCCAACAAAGAAAAAAGAGGGGAAACTGCAGAAGAAGCCCATGTGGCTTCACAAAAAGCTTAGAGATGACCTGAAAACAAAAAAGGACACATACAGGAAGTGGAAAGAAGGCCAGGTCACAAAGGAAGAGTACAGGCAGGTATCATGGAATTGCAGAGGTGGCGTCAGGAAGGCTAAACCTGAGAATGAGCTGAGGTTAGCAAGAGATGCTAAAATCAACAAAAAAAGTTTTCTTCAGGTACGTCCACAGTAAAAGAGAAAAGAAATGGTGGCACAGCTACTCGATGAGGATGGCAAAATGATAACAGATTCAAAGAAATTGCTCAATTCCTACTTTTGCTCAGTCTTCTCCCAAAAAAGGGTCTATGACCCTCCTGGGAAACATGAAGAGGAAGGGGCAGGATTGGAGCTTGAGATTGATAGACAAATGGTCAAGGAATATCTAATCACTTTGAACGAGTTCAAATAACATTTTTATTAATAACATTTTTATTAACAACTTGGATGAGGAGGTACAGAGCATGCTTATCAAATTTGCAGATGATACAAAACTGGGGGGCACAGCTAATACTGCGGAAGACAGAAACAGAATTCAAAGGGACCTTGATAGGCTGGAGCATTGGGCTGAAAACAACAGAATGAAATTGAACAGGGATAACTGCAAAGTTCTGCACCTAGGAAAAAGAAACCAAATACAGTTATAAGATGTGGAATACTTGGCTCAGCAATACAACATGTGAGAAGGATCTTGGAATTGTCATTGATCACAAGCTGAATATGAGCCAACAGTGCAATGTGGCTGCAAAAAAAGGCAAATGCTATTTTAGGCTGCATTAACAGAAGTATAGTTTGCAAATCCCCTCTATTCCACATTGGTTAGGTCTCATCTTGCGTACTGCATCCAGTTCTGGTCTCCGCACTTCAGAAGGATGCAGACAAAGTGGAACAGGTTCAGAGGAGGGCAACAAGGATGATCAGGGGACTGGAAACAAAGCCCTATGAGGAGAGACTGAAAGAACTGGGCATGTTTAGCCTGGAGAAGAGAAGATTGAGGGGAGATATGATAGCACTCTTCAAGTACATGAAAAGTTGTCATATAGGGGAGGGCCGGGATCTCTTCTCGATCGTCCCAGAGTGCGGGACACGGAATAATGGGCTCAAGTTGCAGGAAGCCAGATTTCGACTGGACATCGGGAAAATATTCCTAACTGTTAGAGCCATACGACAATGGAACCAATTACCTAGAGAAGTAGTGGGCTCTCCAACACTGGAGGCATTCAAGAGGCATCTGGACAGCCATCTGTTGGGAATGCTTTGATTTGGATTCCTGCATTGAGCAGGAGGTTGGACTGGATGGCCTTGTAGGCCCCTTCCAACTCTACTATTCTGTTATTCTATGAAAACAGCCGTAGAGGAATAGAAGTATTGCTGTGAACACTAGAGTTAGCTAGATGGCTGGCTGGACACATAAGCTGTAGTCTAATTTCTTATTTTCCAAATGTGTGAAGCTCAGCATGAGGCCTTTTCAGGGTTTCTGGACAGAAAAATCAACCCAGCAACTAGTTTAAAGAAAGTCAATTGCTTTCCATAATTAGTTCCCAGTTGCTTAGTTCATCCTTTATATAGCAGCCAGTTAAAAAGTTTTCCCTTGATTGTCCAACAGGAAGGAATATCTAAAGGCCAGGAACAGGAATAGAAGGAGGGCCTCTGAAGGAGGAGTTAACACACACACTGCAGTATTTCACTTCTCTCTGCCCTTCCTTTAACTTGCAGTATGGACAAGTTTGGTTTTCATGTGGAATCTAAACCTAATACAGCATCAAAGCCAAGCTGAGGAGCTAACTGTCTTTACCAAAGTCGTTTAGTAGTTCATGAAGAATCAGAACACAGGGGCAAACCACAGGTGAAAGGGGATTGTAGCTATTGGCAAAACTAAGCCTTTGAGTCTGATATTCCTGGGGAAATCTCAAAAAAGAGATGCAACAATTCAACAGATTAAACTTTATTTATGTAATTTGACACACTCTCTGACCGGAGAAAGAGTGATGGGGAAGGTCACAGCCTTTTCTTTCCCCTGGCTGGGCCCTTGTATCCTTTCTACCAGTAAGGGGGGGGACTGCCTGGCACTATGCACCTCTCCCCCAAATGCCCCACCTAGAAATATCTAGATAACCTAGAAGGCAGGCTACAGGGCTGTCCCTGGGTGCAGATGCCCTATCCTGAACCTTGTCAAATGGACCATGGCCCCTCATCCTCAGGGCTGGGTCCAAGACCACAGTATCCTGATCTTCGTCTGATGATGATTTCCCTGGCTGGAAACTGATGGGAATGGGAAGGGACTATAAGAATCTGCAACACATTTTTTATCTCCAAGATGTCTTAGATATAATCTTCTCAGCATATTAAGAAAGGCAAAGGGGCAGGTGTGATGTAATGTTCTGCCTTCATGAGGTGGCTTTTTTGAATGCTTCTGAGTTTTGTCAGGATGTCCATATAGCTTACTCAAAAAAGATCTGATGGGTGACACAACCTGACACAACATTTCTATGTGCTGCTATGTGATGAATAGGAATCTTTCCAGTAGCTATCCCATGGAGGTAGAACTGTGCATGAAGTTAGCTCTTGGTTTTATGGAGTATAGAGACAGGGAAATTTAGCTATAGTCTAGCCAGACCATAATGGGTTATGCGTGAACACGTGCACACATACACACACTCTTTTTGCTCCAAGGTTCCAGAGAGCTGTCCTCTGTCTCAGTCATGCTTGGCTGTCAGAGGTTATATATCTCTGCTGTGCTCATGGTCATCCTCTGTAACCATTTTCTGCTACAGAATCTTCTGACTGCTCAGTGAAGCCTTAATCCCTAATGCAGCGATCAATAGATGTGCGCTTTTACCACTCGGATGCTCATTTTTTTAATCCCCACTGCCTCTCTCAATGTCAGCTCTTTCAATTTTTCTTTATAGAATTTCAGGTATGGTATACCTGCTGATTACTTAGTGGACATCTCCCTTAGTTAATTCCATTGATTTTCAAATCCCACCAGGTTTGGAGTCCTTAGATTTCTGAAGCGGCTTAAATAGAATGTCTAAATTTCAACATTTTCCTTCTATAAATTACATTGCTGGGAGGCAAGACTTTGCTGTTATTTATTTGGAGAGTGTATTGGGGTGAAAGTTGCTGATTTTGTGTGATTAAACAAAATAAGGCTATCAATGGTAACTAGTTATAATGGCTATATTACCTCCAGTATCAGAAGCAGTATGCCTCAGAATACCAGTTCCTGGGGATCACAAGTGGGAGAGTACTATTGTGCTCATTTCCTGATTGCTGGCTTCCCATAGGCTTCTGGTTAGCCGCTGTGAGAACAGGATGCTGGACTAGATGGGCTTTAGGCCTGATCTGACAGGTTCCTATATTAGCTGAAGCACAGCAAAGAGGTAAAGGGAGAGCAGTGTCTATCTGTTGCTTGCTACCTTCTCCCTCTCCATCCTTGTTAACTTTTTTAGCAAACCCCCATCACTTCCCCTTTGTTGTGTCCACATTACATATTCTGCACTCCTTGGTCTAAGTTTGATGTGGGTTTGATCCCCATCTCTCCTGCATCAACTGCATTGGGCACAACTAAGCAGCATCATAGCTGCTGAGCTGCTTCTGGGTAGCCCCTGTGCGAACAGGATGGTGGACTAGATGGACCTTTGGCCTGATCTAGATAAACCAACAGTTATCTGCTAATGAAGGAGTGGTTAAAGTGTACTGGCTCACTTTATAGCACAGGCAAATGCCTCCTCACAGAGGTCCCTCCCTCAGGGATCAGCTCTTATGGTTAAGTAGGCAGAAATCCAAATATCGTAAGTAATGCAAGCAAAATCGCACAAAATATATCCAGGATTATTAGTATTCAATATACCAATCATCTCCAATCTGTCCACAATGTTTGGAACACATCTGGGCTTACTCTTCTGTGTGCTGGATTCTTAGCACTTCTGAGGCAGTGTATTTTGAGAACATACCATGCAGGCATTGAATGGGAGGATCAAGATCTTTGACAATGCATACTGGAATGCTTTATCTGATTTGAATCAATGGCAGGAATCTGAAAGATGACAAGACATCACTTCCTGGGCAAGGCAACTGTGCCTGAGAAAGCCAACATGTTGGAAATACGCTAATCTCCATTTCCACCATCTATTTACTGATTTGGCCTGATGAGAGACTGGAGTGCGAGTGGGGAAGACTCTGTTGCTATGCACAGAGAACTTAATTTTTTTTATTACCCTCCCCTATTTAATGTCTGTCTCCCAGGCAGCTGGTGATGTTTTAATGAAGCTGGAATTGTATAGTCTGTAGCCCTGGATAATGCTAAGCTGCCGAGTCAGAATCAAATTAATAATTCATGAAATTAAAGTGTGTAATTAATTCGAGCTGTGCAGATGAGGAGAGGGCTTGAGACTTCAGCTTGAAAGAAGCTTATGTTATATATGGGGAGAGGGAGAAGGAGAATGTGAATCTGAATTAATACCAGGTGCTGCTGTAGAGTGGCTAGAAGTTTAAGCTACCTAAGGATTTCTGATTTTGCTCCCTGATTTTCAGCTACGTATCTTTGAGCCACATTTATGAGAAATATTTACAGGCTGCTGTTTTTACAAGGCTTCAGAGGAGCCATGATTTGACTAAACTTGGGGGTGGGAATTCAAAAGATGGAGCCAGGCAGTTGCTTAGCAGCCTTAGAAGGTATGTTGAATCTAAGTAGAGTTGGCTTTAGCGTTGTCCGCATATGTTTGTTGTATATATTTTGTAATAAAGCTCAGGTCCATGACATCTACACTGAACTGATGATCTAAGAATCAAGCAGATGTAGGTGTATATAAACTCTGCTTGAATTGTACTATTTTCTCACTTCAACTTTCATTTTTATTATGTTTATTTATTTAGACATTTTATACACCTTAAATACAATAGTCTCTAAGCAATGTGCAAGTTATTCAAGACAATAAAGATAAAAATCAGTTAAAACTATAAACTTACTACTGGCAGTAAAACTGTTTGGCCTCCTCACTGCTGAGTCATTGACTCTTGACGGGAGTCTACAAGAGCTGTGTGGAAGGGCTAGGCTAGCCAAGAGGGGCAACGCGGTGCACCACCAATGGACGGGACAAAGGCACCATCTTATTTTATGTTTTTGTTTCTGGAAAAATAAGTTATGGTCGTTTGTATTGTTTTTTGCCCATACTTGTATGTTAGTGGCCCCAGGACTTGTCAGACTGGCTCATTTCTGGGGTTTGGTACCCCTGAATGAAACATGGGGGAGGAGTTGTTTCCCAGGTGAGAGCTGGGTGGTTGTTTAAGCAAACTGATATAATTGTTAGTGTTTGTTCTTATTACCTGTGTTGTGATTGTTGTGAGAGTCTGGAGTGGTTGTGTGTTGTGCTAGGAAGTACTTGAAGATGTGTGTGGGAAGGCCAGAGAAAAACGATTCTGGTGATTGCGGGGTGAGAGGAAGGAATAGCTGGAGGGGATAGGTCAGAAAGGGGTTTACAGATGCTTGCTTCCTGTCCCCTGCTCTGCCTCCCCTTGTTACACCAAAAGGCCCTTTGCATCTGGAGGAAGCTCCAATAATCTCTAGATGGGAAACCAGATATAAAACAACACCTTTATTAACTTCTTTTGCAAAAGAGAGATCAGGTGTCCGACTCGTGTCTGAAAACCCGTCTGAGGCATAGCTACACAGATACATTGATATATTGGCTCCCAAGTTCTCCTTACACACAGCCCCTCCCATCTTGTTAGCAACACTTGTCAAGAGAGCTCCATTGTCTTCTGCATTTACAGTGTTCTAATCTTGAGCGCTCCCTGTGCTGTTCCTACCTCCCCCAGGCACAGCATATTCTTCGCTCAGTCCCTATCTTCTTGGCAGAGCTTGGAAAAGTTACTTTTTTGAACTACAACTCCCATCAGCCCCAGCAAACATGGCAACTGGATTGGGCTGATGGGAGTTGTAGTTCAAAAAAGTAACTTTTCCAAGCTCTGCTTCTTGGAAGGTGTCCCGTTACATTGGTAAGCTAGCATTTTGAGCATCAAACAGCAACTAAGCATTTTGGCCTTCTCAGGCACTTTTAGTATCCACAGAGGAATTTTGCTTTTCTGCTTCTAAGTTAATTCAGGTTAATCCATTTTCTGCTGTGTCATATTAACACTACATACTATAGTTCCCAAACTATGTATCTCATTTATCACACCCTCATATCCTTAATATCAGTGGAGGTTCATCTAGTGTGCCCAATAGCCTAGGTGTGTTGTTATTGAAAGCTAGTAAGACTGTTGATTCATGATCTTATTGTGGATGAACAGGCTGATCTGGTATGCATAACTAAGACCTGGGTGGGGTGGGTAGGTAGGTGGGCATGACCTCACACAGCTTGCTCCCTGGGTACTTGGTGTAACACCAGCCCAGACTAGAGGGTTGGTGGAGAGGTGCTGCCATAGTTCATAGAAGCTTATTCTATCACACCAGGAAACCTCTTTACTTAGGAGCCTGCATCTGATGTGGGGCCATGGAGACAGGGTGGAAATGTTGTTGGTTTACCATTCACCCTGCTATCCATTGACCTCCGTGAGTGAGCTGACTGAGGTTGTTTTCGGTTTTGTGTTGGAGGAACCCAACTTCTTGGTTGCCTGCTACTAGGTAATTTTGCTTAGACCTAGGGCACAGGAAGCAGAGTGTGTGTTTATTTAGCTCTTGCTTCATTGTCCCAGGCTGGCTGAAGGAGTGGTGGCAGTGTAATACCTTGCAGGGTTGGTGTTAAATCCTGGATTTCTGGCACCTGCTGAATCACCAAGGGCTGGTTTCTGGGTTTTGAGGGACCAATTTTGACATGGTGGACCAATTTGGATGATCTTCCATCCCGGAACCTGGCTGATTCCTGAATGCTGTGGGGGATTTCCCAGTGGATAGTGCTGGTGATCCTGTTGAGGCCCTGATCTCATTGTAGGATGAGTTCCATGATGGAAGAAAGGCATGATATAAATCTACTACTTTATGAAACTCCCAGTTGAGGCCAGACAGGCCTCCTCCCTGACTACAAAAGTGGCTGACTGCAAACGCACTGCTCCCTTATAGTTTAAACAATGGGAAGGTGGGATGTTGGCTGAGCTCAGTCTCAGCCAACATGTTCCCTCTGGGTGCTTTGGCCCATCAGCTCCACAGAGACAAGAGGAGCCAAAATGGTGTATAAAATGAACAAGGGTGCCTTTCACCATTTAAAATTTGCTCCACTGATTGATCATCACCAATTTAAGGTTGAGATCATTTGTGTACTTATCTAGGAGTAAGCCCCATTGAAATCAGAGGGCTTTATTGCTGAGCATAGATGCTATTGTAAGCACACATTTTTGAGGCAAGTCCCATAGAAACCAATGGGACTTTTTTTGTGGAGGGTTGGTGGAATAAACATGCTTTGGTTTGGCATATGAGGTTTGCAGTCCTAATGAAAACGTAAGTTGCCTGTACCTTGAAATACATATTGAAAATGCTGGCTATGGGTAATACCTTTTGCAAGAGTTCCTGGAAACTGGTTTCAGTTTTCATTCACGTTGATAGATCAAGAACGTTCTCCCAGTGTGTGTGGTGAAGATTCTGATGTAGAGGTGCCTCTGCATCTTCCCCATACATCCTCGGGGAACTCTTCTTCTATGATCCTTAGAAAGTGCTGCAAAACCTTCTCAGGAAAACCTGCAAACCCCTTTCAGGAGTGAGAGTGGGGTGAGCTTGCACACAATACAGTCTTTCAAACCACTTTCAACTCTCAGGGGCAGAGCAGGGAACTACCTTGTCTCCAGCCCTACTCTCTATTTCCTTTTCCTCATCTAGTGAGTTCTGTGGTTCTTTTTTTTGGTGGTTTCCAGGCAGTTTTATTTTCTCTTTAAAGGCAAGGGAGAGGGGTCTATGGTGTGAATGCATTTAAAAGGGTTACCAAGAAAAGCAACCAAAAACAACATGCAAATGAGGCTGCCGACAACAGGTAGATTTAATCAGATGCTGTCAGATGAATTCAGCATCTCCCCAATTGTAGCCTGTATTAGACTCCCTTTCAGAAGCCCTCATCTGCTCCAGATGTGGTTTAATTTACTGCGACTTGGCTAATTACTGTAATTAAGGATTAATTACTGTTAATTACTTTCACATAAACTCAACGCCAGTCAAAGAGCGGAGCCTTATGAAGCCTGCCGTATAAGTGAACACAAGCATACCAGGCTGGGTGGGCCTGGCAGGTTGCTCTTTATTTGCCTAGATGGCTGCGACGTGCTACTGCCTGCTTGCCATAACCTTGTGTTTCAGGTGCTGTGAGAACGAGCATCTTAGTTCCCCTACCTCAGCATTTAAGTATACCCCCCACACACACACACAAGCTGTGTGGTGGCAGAAGAACATGACAGAGCCATGGCAGAAATCTAAAAGGCACAAGAAGTGGCAGTCATTTAGAACCCAGACCCAGAATAATTTTTTCTAACTGTGCAAGTCAAATAGAAACACATTGCCCAGGCATTGCAGACTTTTAAATGCACCATTAGGTGCTGATGAATCATAGAATCGTAGAGTTGGAAGGGGCCTATAAGGCCATCCAGTCCAGCCCCCTGCTCAATGCAGGAATCCAAATCAAACCATTCCTGACAGATGGCTGTCCAGCTGCCTCTTGAATGCCTCCCGTGTCGGAGAGCCCACTACCTCTCTAGGTAATTGATTCCATTGTCGTATGGCTCTAACAGTTAGGAAGTTTTTCCCAATCTCCAGTCTAAATCTGGCTTCCTGCAACTTGAGCCCATTATTCCATGTCCTGCACTCTGAGACGATCGAGAAGAGATCCCGGCCCTCCTCTGTGTGGCAACCTTTCAAGTACTTGAAGAGTGCTATCATATCTTCAGTCTTCTCTTCTGCAGGCTAAACATGCCCAGTTCTTTCAGTGTCTCCTCACAGGGTTTTGTTTCCAGTCCCCTGATCATCCTTGTTGCCCTCCTCTGAACCTGTTCCAGTTTCTCTGCATTCTTCTTGAAGTGCGGAGACCAGAACTGGACGCGGTATTCAAGATGAGGCCTAAACAGTGCTGAATAGAGGGGAACTAATACTTCACGTGATTTGGAAACTATACTTCTGTTAATGCAGCCTAATATAGCATTTGCCTTTTTTGCAGCTACATCACGCTGTTGGCTCATATTCAGCTTGTGATCAATGACAATTCCAAGATCCTTCTCACATGTCGTATTGCTGAGCCAAGTATCCCCCCATCTTATAACTGTGCATTTGGTTTCTTTTTCCTAACTACAGAACTTTGCAAGGGACTCATGGGCCTTGGGCTAGCTTTTTCACACATTACAAGCAACAAACTTGGGATTGCTATCAATTTAACAGGAATCCACAGCAAAGCCACCTCTTTGATAATTGTGGTTGTTATGTGCCTTCAAGTCGATTACAACTTATGGCGACCCTATGAATCAGCAACCTCTAATAGCATCTGTTATAAACCACCCGGTTCAGATCTTGTAAGTTCAGGTCTATGGCTTCCTTTATGGAATCAATCCATCTCTTGTTGGGCTTCCTCTTTTTCTGTTTTTCCCAGCGTTATTATCTTTTCTAGTGAATCATGTCATAAGAACATAAGAACATAAGAAGAGCCTGCTGGATCAGGCCAGTGGCCCATCTAGTCCAGCATCCTGTTCTCACAGTGGCCAACCAGGTGCCTGGGGGAAGTCCGCAAGCAGGACCCGAGTGCAAGAACACTCTCCCCTCCTGAGGCTTCCGGCAACTGGTTTTCAGAAGCATGCTGCCTCTGACTAGGGTGGCAGAGCACAGCCATCATGGCTAGTAGCCATTGATAGCCCTGTCCTCCATGAATTTGTCTAATCTTCTTTTAAAGCCATCCAAGCTGGTGGCCATTACTGCATCTTGTGGGAGCAAATTCCATAGTTTAACTATGCGCTGAGTAAAGAAGTACTTCCTTTTGTCTGTCCTGAATCTTCCAACATTCAGCTTCTTCGAATGTCCACGAGTTCTAGTATTATGAGAGAGGGAGAAGAACTTTTCTCTATCCACTTTCTCAATGCCATGCATAATTTTATACACTTCTATCATGTCTCCTCTGACCCGCCTTTTCTCTAAACTAAAAAGCCCCAAATGCTGCAACCTTTCCTCGTAAGGGAGTCGCTCCATCCCCTTGATCATTCTGGTTGCCCTCTTCTGAACCTTTTCCAACTCTATAATATCCTTTTTGAGATGAGGCAACCAGAACTGTACACAGTATTCCAAATGCGGCCGCACCATAGATTTATACAACGGCATTATGATATCGGCTGTTTTATTTTCAATACCTTTCCTAATTATCGCTAGCATGGAATTTGCCTTTTTCACAGCTGCCGCACAGTGGGTCGACATTTTCATCGTGCTGTCCATGTCTTCTCATTATATGTCCAAAGTATGATAACCTCAGCTTCATCATTTACTATTGCTGAGCCAAGTATCCCCCCATCTTATAACTGTGCATGGTTCCTGTTTCCTAAGTGTAGAACTTTGCATTTATCCCTGTTGAATTTCATTCTGTTGTTTTCAGCCCAATGCTCCAGCCTACCAAGGTCCCTTTGAATTTTCTTTCTGTCTTCCACGGTATTAGCTATGCCCCCCAATTTTGTATCATCTGCAAATTTGATAAGCATGTTCTGTACCTCCTCATCCAAGTCGTTAATAAAAATGTTGAAGAGCACTGGGCCCAGGACCGAGTCCTGTGGTACCCCACTCGTTACTTCCGCCCAGTTTGAGAAGGAACCATTGATAAGCACTCTTTGGGTAAGATTCTGAAGTCAACTGTGGATCCACCTAATAGTTGTTCCATCCAGCCCACATTTAGCTAGTTTGCTAATCAGAATATCATGGGGCACTTTGTCAAAAGCTTTGCTGAAGTCGAGATATATTATGTCCACAACATTCCCACAGTCTACAAGGGAGGTTACCTGATCAAAAAACGACATAAGGTTAGTTTGGCAGGATTTGTTCTTCATAAATCCATGTTGGTTCCTAGTAATCACTGCATTGTTTTCAAGGTGCTTACAGTTTGACTGCTTTATAATCTGCTCCAGAATTTTTCCAGGGATTGATGTTAGGCTCACTGGTCTGTAGTTCCCTGGTTCCTCCTTCGTCCCCTTTTTGAAGATAGGGACAACATTAGCTCTCCTCCAGTCATCCGGCACTTCACCAGTCCTCCGTGATTTCACAAAGATAATAGACAGTGGTTCTGAGAGTTCTTCAGCCAGTTCCTCCATCCCTCTAGGATGCAGTTTATCGGGCCCTGCCAATTTGAACTCGTTCAAAGTGATTAGGTATTCCTTGACCATTTGTCTATCAATCTCAAGCTCCAATCCTGCCCCTTCTACTTCATGTTTCCTGGGAGGGTCATAGACCCTTTTTGGGGGAAGACTGAGCCAAACTAGGAATTGAGCACTTCTGCCTTTTCTTTGAATCTGTTATCATTTTGCCATCCTCATAGAGTAGTAGTGCCACCATTTCTTTTCTCTGTCTTTTACTATGGACATACCTTTATTGTATGTGACAATGCTTTATTGTAGTGACAATCGACTGATCATTAACTACTCTAAAACCAAAATCCTGGTATTTTCTAACCGTAAAATAACCTCTCCCTGGTCAATTAATGGTCACCAAATTGAACAGGTCTCCCACTTTAGGTACTTAGGAATCATATTCCACTCCACGATGAAATGGACAACCCATACCAGAGTGGCGATCAAGAATGCCCATAATACAGTAAAGGGTGTATTACGCTTCTTTTTCACCAAAGGGGGGCAGTATGTGCCAGCAGCTATACAGGTTTTCAAAGCCAAAATCATCCCCCAAATTCTTTACGGGGCCCCTATATGGATACATTCATTTAACTCCTCGGTGGAAGCAGTCCTTTCCCTTTTCCTACGCAGGGTGCTTGGCGTTCCGAGATGTGTTGCTTCTGCAGCTCTTAGGTTAGAGTGCGGTTGTGCATCCCTGGAATGCACGGCATGGCTGATGGCCGTAAATTTTGGGGCCAACCGTGCCTATAATCCGCAGCCAGGCTTTACATCTGCCCTTTGGAATGACGATTTCACATCCAACTGGAGCAAAAAAACTCCTTGCGAAATTTTTGCAATTAGGTTTCTCTGGGGAATTCCTAGCATCCCAACCACTTATTTTGGCAAAAGCGCATATTCGGTCTCGGCTTAGAGACTTTGATTTGCAATCATCGTTTGATAGAGCCTCTGAAGTATGCTCTCCCCTCTTTTTGAAGCTAAAAATGGAGCCCGGAAACTTTGCCCCTTATCTAGATTTCTTTACAGTACCCAAATTCAGAGTAGCCTTTACCAAGGCCAGATTCAATTCCCTATACTCTGCATTGCTGAGCGGGAGGTTTTCTGGCCTTCCTGCAGAACAACGCCTCTGTCCCTGTGGTATGGGTTCCATTGAAACCCTTCAGCACTCATTTTTAAATTGCCCTCTATACTCACAGTTAAGGGAAAAATTCCTTTCCCCCCTTCTGGTAAGGTACTCATATAAGCCTCCAGAATCCATAATATCTTACCTGTTGGCTGGTTCTGATAGGGAAATCTCCCTTCAAGTAGCTAAGTTTATCTATGCCTCCCAACAAATACGGACATCCTTGCCCTCTTGAGTGTAAGTTCTCATTTTGATGCAATTTTACCTTGTACTGTTTTAATGTTTTACCGTGTTCTCATTTTATTTCTCCTTTTATGCTGCTCTTTGTATATACTGTGGGTCTTTGACCGCAATAAACTTGAACTGAACTGAACTACTATGGACATACCTGAAGGAAGCCTTTTTGTTGATTTTAGTATCTCTTGCTAACCTCAGCTCATTCTCAGGTTTAGCTTTCCTGATGCCATCCCTGCAATTCCGTGATACTTGCCTGTACTCTTCCTTTGTGGCCTGGCCTTTTTTCCACTTCTTGTATATGTCCTTTTTTGTTTTCAGGTCATCTCCAAGCTTTTTATGAAGCCACCTTGGCTTCTTCTGCTGCTTTCCCCCTTTTTTCCTTGATGGAATTGCTTGCCACTGCTCTTTTAGAATTTCCTTTTTTTAGTAGACAATACAAAGCTAGAAGGACTAACGACTGTCTTGGTTTTAGGCAGATTCATAAATGCAAGACCATTTTAAATTCCATAAGTGTAGGTTAGGGGTTACCAACCTTTTTGAACCAGGGGCCACATTTCCATTTTTGAGAGAGTGCTGAGGGCACCAGTCATAAAATAGCTGTCATAGTGTTGTGACATAACAAAAAATGGCTGCTATGGGGGTCATGGCTAGGGTTGTCAGGTCTCTGGTTTTTGCCAGGAGATTCTGGGTTTTGGGGGTCATCTCTGGGTCTCCTGATGAGTCCCCCCAATCTCCGAACTCTTCGTTTTCATTTTTTTTAAATTAAGTTTCTAGGTGGTCTGGCTCAAAAAATATACACCAAAACATCAGCCTCCCTGGAACTTCTGTTAGTACTGGCTGCTCTAATCCCTGCCCTTTCAGGTTTTTAGCCAATAAGTGAAGTCAGGGTTGTGATTAACAAGGGATTTGTTGACCCCCCGGGCAATAGCTAAACCCTATTTCAAGTTCTGAAAACAGTTTTCTTTTCCTGCTTGTCTCACATCAGGAATTCAGTAAATACATAGCTTTCAGCAGCATAAAGAATACTTTCTCTGTACAGAAGATCTGAATACATTGGGACTTGGTTCTGAGTAAACATGCATAGGATTGCACTAGAACAGAAGATCACAGCAGGATCTTGGTAGGCATAGACGGTAAACAATTTTAGTTAAAAGTGTATATGCAGGTTATTTGAAAAAAAACGGCATATTATACATTTTATCTTTCAAATAATTTTTGAACAGAAATTTTAAAAAGTGTACATGCTGCAGCTTGTGATACCATTCCAATGTGTTATACTTTCCTAATTAAGGAGTCAAACAAGTTTAAATTTTACTGGATTGTTGAAGAGGGTAGTTTATTTGTCTTATTCATAACCTGTTTTGAAAACCTTCCCAATATGAAGCTTTTCTGGGAGTAAAGCTGCAATGTTAATTCCACATACCTGGGAGTAAACCCCATTGAATTCAGTAGGACTTACTTTTGAGTAGATATGGTTAGGATTGTGCTGAAAATCAATGGGACTTTTGAGTGAACATACCAAAGGATTGTGTTGTAAATCTTTCTCTCCCCCTCTGATCCTTCTTTTTAAGCAATTAGGCGGGCCTTACTAAGGTATCACTGCTTTTATTTGGTAGGAAACTAATACTTTAAAAAAATGTTCTGCAATGACCAACTGGTTTTGACAATAAACTATTGTATGGGATGTATGTATTTTTACATCTCCAGTGTGTGTATATATGGAATCTTTCCAACAACCCTGTGCGGTGGGGTTGGAAACCAAGGAAGCTCACAACAAGAAATAAAGCCATTTAAAATCCAATAACCATTAAAACAAGTATAAAACGGATGCAAAACAGCTTAAAGTAGCATGATTCTGAATTTTGGGTTGGGTTAGTGAAGTTCCTTATCACTTGAGGTTGCAATTCTCTGCATGCTTCCCTGTTTGAGTAAGCCCTATTGGGACATTGGGACTTGCTTCTGAGTAAACATGCATAGGATTGCACTATAAATATATTTACAGGTTGTGTAAATAATAAACATCTTTGACATTCATGCTTATATAAATATTTCATTTCTTTAATTAAATGTTAAACTGGAAATAATCTGCCCCATGACCATGTCTTGATATGTATCTGATTTCACAGGTTGTACATTATTATTTTGTCTACATTTTAAGTGTGCCCTTCTTCCTTATTTATTTTATTTATTAGATTTATATCCCGCCCTTCCTCCCAGTAGGAGCCCCTTGGGGTAGTCATGGTCCCCCTCTGTTGTTTTCATCCTGAGGGGCAGATTAGGCTGACAGATGGTGTGTAGCCCATGGTCACCCAGTAAACTTTGTAGCTTATTCCCATTTTAGAATTTAATTAAAATGATTTATATGCAGGCAGTTTATGAAGTAATGCAGATCCACATCATACATGTAAAGCACATCCAACTCACATTTAAAGTGCATGACTTCCTTCAAAGATTCCTGGAAAGTGTAGTTTTCCCCTCACATTTGTAGTTCCCACAACAAACTACAGTTCCCAAGATTCTGTGGTGGGATTCATGTCCTTCAAATATGTGTTGAATGCAGAGCTATTATTTGTAATTATTTGTAATTCATTACTTTTTTGAGGAACGAGTGAGTAATTCCTTTACATTTTGATTGTAATAGAACTAGGAGTAATTTTATTACTTTTATGGAGTAATTGTAATGTTTCCAGCATTGCTTTGGGGCATTACTTGGGGGGTCTTCTGCTCCTCTGATTTGTGGATGAAAATCATGTGCCTCAAACTGAGCTTCTGTGCAGCATCGCGATTCCCTCATGCTCTGTGGGTGGGTAGGAGGCGACGAGGGAGGAGATGGAGAGTGAGATGGGGTGGAGTGGAGAAAACAATTGTTTTAAGAAATGGATGGTGGTGGTAAAGAATGGAGTGTAGGGAAAAAGGAACTGGAGGGCAAGAACATGAATAAAGGAGGAGGAGACAGCAGCAGAACGGAGATAAAGAATTGTGGAGGTGAAAGATGACAACATGTGTGTGTATGTTTGCACTTGGCACACAAAGTGGCCTCCATCACCCCCTCTGGCTACTGTGCTGCATTTGCAGTATTTTAACTTTTTTGCATCTCAGGGGAAAATGTTTGCTTGGGTGAGTGTCCCTTAGTTGGTGGCAGGGCCGGGTCCAGGAGGTGGTTAAGTGAGAAAGATTATGCTTGCTGGCTGAGGGGGGTTTGCACTTGGTTTGACATGCAAAGAACTGAGTAGAGGCCTCAGCCTCCCTCCCCACCTCCCTTACCAGTGGAGAGACCACCATTGCTACCTTATGGTTAAAAAGAATTATTCTACTACCTCTGTATGTGTGTTTATTTTTAATGTTGTTTTAGGCTACTTAGATGTGCAGCAGCCAAGGCCAGCACCTTGTAGGCGTTTTTTTAAAAGTAACTGAAATGTAATTGTAGTGATTACTTTTGAGAAAAAGTAAAGTAATCAGTTACTTTCAGAGAAATTGTAATTGTAACGGTACTATTTTTTAGGCCATGTAATTGTAACTGTAATTTATTACTTTTTAAAAGTAATCTTCCAAGCTCTGGTTGAATGTGCTTTAAATGCATGGTGTGGATCTGCCCTAGTATGCTGTGCATTCGTTACTGAATTGAAAAGAAGAATTTTAAAAGATACTTTTGTAACAGGGGAAGGGCTGTAGCTCAGTGGTAGGGCACATGCTTTGCATGCCAAAGTCCAAAATTCAATCTTTTGAAAAGGCTTTTGCCTGGAATCCTGGAGAGCCGGTGCTAGTCCATGTCATCAGTACTGAGCTAGATGGTACCAAATGGCCTGAGTCTCTATAAGATAGATTCTTTTGTTCCTAAAAGAGGAAAGAGACCCAAGGGCCACAGTGACTCCAAAATTTATTTATGTGTTTTATTTATAACATTTATTGTAACAAACCTCAAAGCAGTTTATAGAAGGAATTAAAACAATAAAATTATTGGCAAAAATATTTAAAGACAGGAGTTAGAACCAGATAAAAACATAGTAGGTTCTACATGCCTGGGTTGGGTTGCCTAAACAAAAATGTTTTTAGCAGGTGCTAAATCATAGGGTCGCCATAAGTCAAAATCGACTTGAAGGCACATAACAACAACAAAAAATCAATGAAGGCATCTGCCTAATGAGTATGGATTTCAAAGCAGAGGTATTATGTGCTGATTGGGCCTCACTTATGTAAGCAATCATGTTTCAGCATTCTGCACTAACTGCAGCCCCCAGGTCAAGTTGTGTTGCATGGGGATTTCTGTGAGCTTGGCTGACTGGCTGCCAGGATTTTTTTAGTTTTGGTTGGGAACCCTAACTGGTTGTGGGATGCTTACTCATAGGAATTTTGTTTTGGTTGGTGTGGTATTGCATTCAGGAAATCATCACTGTCTTTTTCTTTTTCTATTTTCCCCCTTTTCCCCTTAAACCCATTGATGATGTCCCTTGTTGTTTTCATGATGGTTTGTTTCTTACCCTATAGTGGTAAAAGAGAATTCACACACTGGGAATAGTGGCTTCAACTGCTGTTGTTCCCAAGCTACTACCTGTGAAGATAGACAAAACCATATGTGTTTTCTCTCTGTCAATTATTACTCACTGGAATTGGGTTGGCTGCCAAAGTGAGTTTATAGTAGCTCAAAGAGTAGGTAGGAAAGAGTAGAGAATCTTCTTAACTCTTAGTCATTTCTCAAACCTCTCTCTGCAGTGAAGGGTCAAGTCTGTAAAGAAGTTTGGAGCAGCCATGTTACAAGGCAGGCAAAGCATTCGAGGCAAGGTGTTGCCAACCCTGCTTTGATATGGATATCGTTGCAGAAGATCCTTAGTCAAGAATTACCAACAGCACAATCCTAACCATACCTACTCAGAAGTAAGTCCTGTTGAGTTCTATAGGGCTTAGTAAGTGTGTTTAGAATTCAGGGGCACCCATCTTTACTCCTGAGTGCTCCCATTCAACAGCTCCACAACACTAGGCTTTCTTTCTACAACAGCGTTCTGGCCTAGCATGAGGGCACTTACACCCTTCTTGCCAGAAGCAAGTAGGCTAAATTAAATGTTCCTTACCCAGGCTCTCTAAGCAGGTAGCTTCAGCTGGACCTGGAAACACCCTCATTTAGCTAAGATTTCTATCTTAAATTCCAATCAGGGAATTTTTTTTGTTTGAGCGGTATGCTCCAAGTGACTGTGGTTGATGCTTAATGATATCACTAGGACCCCTCCCCCATGACATCACTAGGGGCCGCCTCATGACATTACTAGGGGCTGTCCCTGAAATCTCAGGGTTTGGGATGCTTCTGACCTGGCAATCTCGTTATGGCATGATACAAAATTAGAGAGAGTAGATTCATTGCTGCCACTGCCCCCAAGACAACCTCATGTTTATCGTGGGAAGTCAGCTAGGTTCTACTGGTCCTGATTGTGGTGATACAACTGTTACAGGTGCAAGTACCCTGTTTCCTCAATACCAATGCTAAACTAAAGCCTAGGCTGCCATTCTATACCTATTTGCCTGCAAGTAAGCCCCTTTAAACACAAAGACACTTACTTCTGAAGTAGTACTCTAAGTTATACAAGGAATTCTTAATGAGTGCCAGTACATCAGCGCCTGCACAGCAGGAGAGAGACATGCCTAAGCATCTTTGCAAAGATTCCACATTTTGCATTTGATATTTGGGGAGTGGATTTTTTAACATGCACCCATAACATTTTCTCAGAATTCAAAAGGTGCCCGCTGGTCCTAGGGAGTACCTTATCTCAGGGAAACCCACCACAGGAAATATGCATCCTGCTTACTAGGAAAAAAGGAAGGGCAAACTAAAGAGATTCCCAGGACTACTAGAAAATAAAACAGAAGCAGGAAAAGGGCACTAAAGAGAAAGGGAGAAGTTCTTTAGGACTCCAGAGATTCCTGTTGCCTGGTGTCCAAACAACACCATTCACAGCTCTGATTTCACTCACTGACTAAAAACACTGACAGGCGAGAGAAGCCAGGCTAACTCATTTCACAAAAAATGCTCAGAGTACCTGCACATATTGTTTCATAACTTTTTTTTTAAAGGAAGATTAGAGTCTGGGGGTGCCAATGAAAGCCTTTGTGGGCACCCCCAGGTACCAGGTTAGCAACCCCAATGTTCTTGTTGTTGTTTAAAAAAATAGAAATTGCCCTATTTGGTTCTGCATGTGCTCAATGTCATTATTTGACTTCTTCAGAACTATATAAATGTATGGTTTTTAAAAAAATTGTATTTCTATCTATGGTGTCTTTAGTATTTATTTTCTGTTTAGCATGTCTATTTTAAACAGCTTTGAGCTTCCATTTTTTTAAAATAAGCAGGATACTGCTTGTGAGAGGGAGGAGTGGGGTGGAGACATTCATGAGACTCATAGCTGCAAACAACAGGCTATCATTTCACACAAGCTACTTTTTCTACAGTTAGATCAGATGGACCTCCAGATGTTGCTGAACTACAACTTCCATCAGTCCCTGCAAGCATGGCCCATGGTCAGGGATGATGGGAGTTGTAGTTCAACAACATCTGGAGGACCGAAGGTTCCCCACACCTAAGGTAGACTGATGTCCTGTTGGTAGGACTACAGCACCTCTTGGTGATGCACTTCTTTCAAAATGTAGCCCACTGTCTCAACTTCTTGGTCTCTGCTGGTCTCCTGGGGAAAGTCAGAGCAGGCTCCAGCTTCCCCAGAGATTCACCTCCTCCGTATCCTGACTATTTCATTACAATCTGCCTCCAGGCTTAATTTGGACTTCTTAAGCCTCAAATCATTATAATTACCATTATTAGACATAGCTGCAGGGGCACCATTGCAACACCAAATGCAACATGTGTGCATCCACTCAAGTTACTGTCGCAGGTTTTCAGCTCAGGACCATGAGAGATGAAGGAGCCACGAAAGCTGGTTGATGCAACCGACTGTCAGCTTAGCTCACCCCAACTGTCAGGCACCAAATGCAGTGGGCTTACTTTTTTTAATTGACACCTTCCACTTGTGCTATATGTCTAATACACATCTCAAACTCATTTGATTTCAGCTGCTTTCCTTTATTGGGTAGAAAATCTGTTCTCTAGTCCCATAAATAAAGCATTCAAGGGTGGGAGACTTAACTGGAGAAACTGTGTCCCTAAAGGATCAGCAAGGGCATGGGCATTGTTTTCTACAAAAATAAAGCACAGTACCAAAGGCAAGAACCAGAAAATGCACCCAGTCCTTCATAAAAGGACAGAGCAAAACCCAAGAAAGACTCTGGCCTGTGTATACTTATGTCAGATTTAGCTCTGCTCAAATAACATCTGTGGCTTTAGGCACCTTTAACCAGTTTAGGCTGGTTTACCATCTGCACCCTTGCTAGACAGAGATAGCTTGGCCACGCTAATAACATCAACATTAGACTACTTAATGTACATGGGGCTGTCATTGTAGGCTGTTCAGAAACGCCATCTGTTTCAGAACACCTCAGTTAATCTCTTATTTTTAACTGGGATGTGCTAGTTTGAACTTACCTTGCACATATTAAAACAGAGGTGTCCGATATGGTGCTCCTTGAGATGTTGTTGGATGGTCACTCCCACCAATCCCAGCTAGCATGGCCAATGGCCAGGGATGATGAGAACTGTAGCCCAACAACAAGATCTACACTACGGCTACAGTTGATCTACAGATCTACACCTACAGTTTGTTACTGGGTGCAGCTCAGCAAGCTTTAATGCTTTACATGGCTGGGGACCAGGGTCTTCATCGCACGTGAACCTGCTTGATCTCCAAGGTCAAAATTCAGCGGCCATTCTCTGGATGCCCTCCACCACCATCAGAAACAGAAGGGGGTGAACAGGGAGATTATCTTTTCAATGGTGGCACCCTGCATTTGAAACTCGCTCCCCGGACTGATTCATGAGGCTTCTTCACAACTTTCATTTAGATGCCAGTTAAAAACCTTTCTATTTTCCTAGGCTTTTAACTGATTTTCTGCTTATAGTGGCTTGTTTCATTAACAGCTTTTAAAAAGTGGTTTTTATCTTTTGTTTGTGTTTCTTTTTATATTAATATTTATTTTTATATTTTAGTTATATTTTTATTCATTTGAGATGTTTAGTCGTTTTGATTTTTAGTAGATTTAGAGACTTTTTGTGAAAAGTGTTTCATTGGTGAGTAATTCCATGAAATTGTCAACCTACAGACCCATGTTTTCATTTTCATATACAGTTGCCATCATTTTAAAGATTTTTTTCTACATCTTTACTAATATTTAGTTAGAAACCTTTTCAAAATATAAGCAATATAAAATAAGTACAAGGCAGATGTTGAGACTGAAACCTAAAGGTCAAACTACGTATTTGATCCCAGACATGCTTTGAAAAACCCGTATACAGACTGAGGCTGCTTTCACACATGGGGCTTATTGCGTTAGTTTAACGGATTAAAATGGTAGCGCTTCTGCGATTTCTAAAATTCCTTTCACGCTGCAGTACCTGATATACCGGCGTGTTGTGCAAACGTCTTTCACACTGCCGCAACGGGAGACACCAGGATCAGGTGAAAAAGGCAAGAAAGACAGCAAGAAAACAAAAACTCCAAAAAGAAAGAGCCAGAAACAAGACACTGGGTAAAAGGGGGGAAAGTGGTCACTTTAAAAATACAAGCTGCTGACTGAGGAGAGGAAGGCTTAAAAGACAATAGGAAAGGACTTGAAAAGACTTGAAAAGCAACTTCAGCAACTATCACACACAATACGCCTCCTGTCTGAAAGCAGCCAGAGGAAACTAGCTGGAGTAAATTGAACACAGAGAAGAAGAAAAAGGCGGGCAAGATCTTTTGCAGCTGCCTGGCTCAAGGGGGGGGGAGAGGGAAGAGGTGGGTAAGAACAGGACTTCTGAGGCACAGAAAAGCAACGCGTAAGGAGGACTCACCAAAGGCAAATAGGGAGCAGGGACGGGCAGGAACGAGTTAAAAATACAGAAAAATAGCGAGGCTAAAGAGAGGAAGCTTGGATGTTTGTCATGTGACAGACTTGTAGTGCAAATCTGCAATCTTCTGGGTTCCCAGCCTTGCCAAAATGGTTGTTTCTGGTATTATTTATCACAGAAATTAGCACTAAATTTGCATTACATCCCACTAGATTTCTGGAACTAGCTTGTATGTTGTGTGAAAGGTGAAATACAATGTGCAAATTACCAGGTAAGAAATCATCAGAATAATGGAACAAAGTGCAGTATGAAAGCAGCCTTAGAAAACCCTGAAGCGTGAATTAAGGAGGGGGGGAAAGGAACAGGACCTCACCGCTGCCTGACAAACTGGGAGTTGAGGAAGGGGGCAGCGGGGAACTTATTGCAAGGTCTGGGAGAGGGAAACACTGAGCAATAGGAGTGTTTTGGCTTGTGACTGATTGCAGTGTGAGAGGTGATCTTTGGAGAGGAAGTCTGCTTTCACTCTGCACTTTATTCCATTGTATCATGTGACACAGGAAGTGGATTATACTGTGAAAGACCAACCCAAATTGTATTGCAGAGTTCAGTGGGGTTTATTTCCATACAGTCCAGCTTACAATTCCAGTTTTAGGTTTCACCTTGTTAATTTTTTAAAAAACAATGTACTTATTAAAATCACATGGAAAAATTACTTGCTAAAATTACATGTCTGGATAGACTTGCTGGAACAATGAAGTTTTTAACATGGACCAAAAACCATACAGTGAAGGTGCCTGACTAATATCAAGTTTCAAAGTGTATGTGTTTGCCACAGCAAAAGGTCACACTCCCCCCCAACACACAAAAAACACACAGAGAGAACCCAGAAAACTTCCCTTCCAACAACAACATTGGGGAAAAGAGGGACAGAAGTAAGTCCCACTGAACTCATTGGGGCTTACTTCTGAGTAATCATATACAGGGTTGCACTGTTGAGCACTCTGGCTGTCAGCCTCTTCTGTCTCTCATTCCTCCTTTCTCCCACGCACTCTCAATTGTCTCCTCCTCCTTTTGGAGAGCATATACACAAAGAGACAGTAAGAGAGAGAGAGAGAGAGAGAATGGGGGGAGGAAGAGAGGCTACATTCTCAGCAAAACTGTTTTCCCCCACATAAAACACACAGAGAGAAAACCCTAAAACCTTTCCTGCCAACACCAACTTGGGGAAAGGAAGACAGGAGTCTAACCCAGCTGCAACTACATGCATTTACTTGGAAGTAAATCCCATTGAACTCAGTAGTGTTATTTCTAAGTAAGCATGAACAGGATTGCACTGTTGAGCTGTCTGGCTGTCAGTCTCTTCTTTATACATTCCTTATGTAAAACACACCAAGTTTGTAGAAATAAGAAACTTAAGAAGTTGAAAACACTTGTGGGGTTGTATTTTGTACAAATCTGAGAAAGTTCCAATCATACAGCAATTAACGTTAAAAGTCTGTTTTAGTATCTGCCCCCCTTTATCCACGAGGCAAAGATATTGTGGATTCTTGAGGAGAACTTTTTTATTCACATCCAATCATATTCTCAGCCAAATCTCTCTTCCTCCTTTTCTCCCTCCTTCCCAGCTCATCCACTCAACTATTGGGCCCTGCTCAAGACAAACTTCTAAAACTCTAACTTATTAACAGAATACAACATATCTTCCCCCTTTATATTGAAAATGGAAATGGACTGCCTTCAAATCGATTCCGACTTATGGTGACCCTCTGAATAGGGTTTTCATGGTAAGCGGTATTCAGAGGGGGTTTACCATTGCCTTCCTCTGAGGCTGAGAGGCAGTGACTGGGCCAAGGCCACCCAGTGAGCTTCATGGCTGTGCAGGGAATCGAACCCTGGTCTTCCAGGTTGTAGTCCAACACTGTAACCGCTATGCCACACTGGCTCTCCCCCTTTATATTAACCAACATTATATTAACCAACATTATATAAGCTGGCTGCTGAAAAGTGGGTAACAAAGTCCTTAGGAAAACCTTCCCTAGCAAAAATGGATGCTATGAATTCGATCACTTTGTCTGCAGTCACTATCAGAAAAGGAAAGTTCCATCCACTTAGAATAATAGTCAACCATTACTATAACAAATCTTTACTTGGCAGGTTGATCTTCTTAAGGACCCATTATATCCAATTCCAATTTCTCCCATGGACCCGTGGGATAGTCTACTGGAGTTAATGGAGTACAAAAATCTTTCCGGGATTTATCACTTGCAGCACAAGCCATGCAATCCCAAATGATTTCCTCAGCTTGTTTGTCCAGTCCTGGCCACCCAAATTTTTGTCTGAGATATCTTTTAGTCAAACTAATTCCCAGGTGACCTTCATGGGCTAATTTTTATTTCTAGTGATGTTAGGACAACCAGCCAATCTATCCTCATTATCCAATCATCAATGAGATATAATTCACTAGCAACTTGCCTGTAAGGAAGAAGATGTTCCTTCTTTTAGTGCATGACCATCCTTTCAGTATTTAAGCTTTGAGATCAGTAAGTGTTGGGTCAGCACTTATGGATGCCCTCCATTCAGAAGAAGTGATTGCACCTTGGGTAGATGAGGCTATTTGTGCACTAACCATTGCTCCATCATCATCATAAACCACATTGTCCTCTTGGTTAGGGATTGGAAGACGTGACAAGCAGTCAGTAGTGTTCTGTTAATAATAAGAAACGTTTATGTCTTGCAGCATAATCAAGAACATAAAGGTTAACATCCATGTCCTAATTTGCTACAGGCTTTTGAAGCTCAAACCATACAGATATTTCTTAAAGGTTGCATAGATACCATACATTTAAAGCACACACCCCCAAAAGAATTCTGGGAACTGTAGTTTCACAGACCAGCAGTTCCCAGCACTCTTAACCAACTACATTTACCAGGATTCTATGTCCATAGCAGAGGTACCCATTTGACCCAAGTCTCCCCCAAACCCAGGTGCCGCCCCCTGCACCTCACTGTCCTTTCTGTCTGTAGAACTCAAAAGCTAGCCACAATTGTGTGACACTTTAGTTGTTCCTAATAAAGGTATTGCTGTAGATCTTGATTTTGTTTCTGCTTATGGTCCAACAATGTTCCTGCTTAACCAAATTAGATGTAGTATAAATATTGCAGGAGTCCATCCTTGCTACATTTGCAGAGCACTTCATCTTTAAAGATGGAAAAGATGGAAAAAAGAGTCCTCTAGCCGTAACTTAAAACATGAGGCTGTTTAGATGGTGATAGAAAAGATAGCAAATGATACAGGAAAAGGGAAAATGCCACCAGAACCTGCCCAAAAAATGACTCGGGTGAAAGGCTCCCAAGCACTGGAAATGACACAAATCTGTCCAGGGCATTACTGCTATCCGTGCTCTCCTGCTCGGTTAGGTTGTTGGTTCCAGCCAACTTGTTTGACAGCACAGTGGCTTTTTAGTAGCTTTTCAAATAGTATTGTTCACAGTGACTTTTTTCTGCTTTATTGTGGGAGAGGGACTGTCTGCAAGCTAAGTTGATTCACAAGAGAATTCATTTTTTGGATGGTGAGTAAATAAACAGAGGCCTGAATGTACCATAGATCCACCAGGACACATAGAAGGAAAGGAACCATCACTCTCACATTAGTGTTCCTAAACCAGGCATGGCTTTTCCACACTGTTGCTCCAGAGGTTCATTGCTTTGCTCACAGAGCACTTCCCAAGACAGTTGAGGCTTTCTGGATAAGGAGGGTCTACTCATATCTCATGCCGGTTTAAATTTCTTGGCTGCTTTGCGTTGTCTTCTGCATTTGTGTGCATTTTGCTGTCCTTGTAGCTATCTACACTTGGACGAAATAGTTCATTTATCCTCTTCATAGTAGCCCTCTAAGATAGAAAAGCAAGTTAGAGACATGAACTTTTGGGAGTAAGGGGATGGAGTGTGTGCACTTAGTATAAACTCATAGGATAGGCAAACTGGATGAGACAGTGGGAGATCTCCTGTGTGCGTCTTTATAAGTTGAAATTTCTCTCTGTGTTTGTATGTGCATATAGGATCAGAGCCGTGGCACTAATGAATAGTTTTTTTAACCCTCCCTGCCATTTTCCAGATTAAAATACCCATTTGAAGCGATTAGCCCCATGGGGAAAGATATAAAGGCACCATCTGTGTACTTGTATGTGTGCCCTGCTCCACCACATGGCAAATAGCATGAATGGAGGAGGTATTTGGATCAGAAAAAAGGCATGGGTTATCCCCCCCACACACACACACACACACTCTTCCCTAGTGCCTCAATGCCTTTCCAGTTGAGGCCTCATTGCAGTGACTTTCTTTAAAAAATGTGGGTGAACCGGAATTAGATCTCCCACACTGTCATCTGGCTCTGCTCTGAGATCCACACCAGAAATAGAGCACAAGTGGGCAGTTGTGGTTCTTTTGCATAATTCTGCTGACCTATTTAGCTTAATTTTGCATATCATCACAGTTGACAGACCCCACTTATACAGGTTTAAGCTGCTCCGTGTGCCATCAGTATATCACAAAATATATCATAACCAATATATCACAAAGTTAACTGAATTATGTTGCTCCAAGTCTCTTCTTGGAATATGTGGGAACTCACAATAAATAAGTTGTAGTTGTGCATCAGAATGTAGCTGAATTCTCCGCAAGTCATATTTATTTCAAGAGGATTTGTGCTGGAGGATGTTGTGATGTTCCTATATTAATGTATATATGGTAAGTGTTGGTTGTTTAGAAGATACATGGTAAGTGGAGTGAAAGAGGAGGGGGAGTGAATGGGCAGTAGAATGCTAGATGATTGGCTGAGTGTTTAAAATGGCTGAATGTATAAAAGGAAGAGTGAGAGTGGAATAGGGGGAGAGAAGAGAAAGAGTGGGTTGCTTGGTGGGGTTTGAGAGAGTTGTTTGCCAGGAGAGAGTGGAGAAGGAGGGGGGTGGAGTTCGGATTAGTATTGACTAAAACCATATGCTTATGTGCCTTAAGAAGAAATCTTGTTAATCTTGTTAGCTTTGTTATCTGTAATAAATACTTAATTTGGTTTACCAAAGGCCTGATCCTTGGCTGGGGTTTCACAGACCAGAAGGGAGGGTAAGGTAATGACCAAGGCTGAAGGGGAACTGTAACAAATGGTGGCAGCGGTGAAGAGAATAACAATACCAGTATTCAGAGTCTCTGGGAATACTAGTATTGGGACGTGACTGGTGGTTGCCTGGCAGGGGGATCTGTTGAGATCTGTGCTAGAGCGGGGAGAGAAACCATATAAAAGGACAGTCCGGACTGGTGGAGTCCCTGGTGGTGCCTAGAGACAGGCAGTAACCACGAGCAGGTAGGAACCTGACAGGGAGAGCCAGGGAAGGACGCCTCACAGACGTCCTGGTTTGATTGTTCCCCAGTTGTTCCTGGGAGGCATTCCTTGGCTTCGGATGGCACCTTCCTCTGGCTGTGGCAGGCAGAGTCCATCTTCTGATCACTTGACCCAGCAAGAGGGGCCATCCTGCCCACCAGACTGGTCCTGCCTTTAGCTGTGATTGGTTGGATCTGGGCTGAGCTCCCTAAGAGCCAGCTTGCTTTTGTTAAAATCCACCCCCAAAAAATTCTTTCTTTCTCCTGGCTTCTTTCTTTTTTTCTCACTTGCTTCTCTCCCTTCCCATTCCCGTCCAACACATCCCATCCAGTGTAGAGCAACCCCGGGTGGCAATTAGCCTGCAGCAAGGGAGAACCTTCTCAGGTGGGAGAGGTGCGACCATGTCTTGTGGCCAGCCAGCCTTCCAGTGCGACTCTGGAGACAGTTCAGTGGGGCATGTCTTCTCAGGAAGGAGAGGCATGACTGCAATTCACAGCCCACCAGAAGCAGTAGCAGTGTTGCTTTTCCCACCAGACCGTTGTGCAGGGGAGAGGCAGGGTGGTGCCTACAAGAGCTGTGCTTTAATTTTGGCCCCTTCCAATCCCCACCTTAGGATAGGTTGGGGCTGTACTGAGCCAGACATAGTCAGTGGAATATCATCACAGAGTTCTGAATGCAGCCTATCAGAGGAGCCCCAGATGGGATTCCTGCAACCACAGGAGAGAGCAGCCCCATGGATCAGGTTTGGTGTGCTCTTTCCCCAAGAGCTGGATGGTTGTGGAGTGGGCCAGTTCCTCCCCCGGTCAGGATTCCAAGGGAGAGGGAGTTCCTTGCGTTCTTAAAATGGATTAAGGGCCTCATGGTTGAAGAAAGGCAGGGAGGGAGATTGCCCAGTCAGCTCCCTTGACCTCTGCTCAGGCCAAGTCCCTGAAGATGAAAAACGCATGGTCTCATTTGGCCCATTGTAAGAGGAAACACAATAGATCTCCCTTCCTCTCTTCCTCCTCCTCTTCTTTGGAGTCCTCCTCCTTCCCCCTCCTGCACTTCCCCTCCTCTTATGCAAAAAGGAACAGGGCAAAAGGCATACACCCAAGCACAGGAAGCAGGCCCCCACATCCTCCTCTCCCCCCCCCGGGCAAAAAGAGAAGGCACAGCTGGCAAGTGGCAGTGGCACTGGGGCTGTCTGATTCAAAAGGCTTGCCTTCCTCAGAAGAGGAGGGAGAGCTCTCTGACAAGGACTTGGAATCTCCATCCCCCAACAGGAGGCTTTTTCCACCAGAGAGGTTTCCTGCTCTCCTGGCCAAGGCCAGGAGGATTCGGACCTCCTGGAAAAACCAGCCAAGGCTGTGGCTTCAGGAACTTCTAAGGGGTCCAAGTCAGCCTTTCACAATGGGCAGCCTAAACTCGCCACTCTTCCTTTCCTGGATTCCTTTCATGACATATGAATGGCAAAATGGGTGACCATGAATAAACACAAGCCCATTCATAAGCTGGTTTAAAAGCGGTATTCCTTCCCTCTCAGAGTTATGGATCAGCTGTGGACCCTCACAGTGGATCAGCCAGTGGCCGCACTTTCCTCATCTGTGGCTATCTTATCTGAGGGGGAAGGCAGTCTAAGAGACCTGGGTGACAAGAGAGTGGAGGCAGCACTGCACAGAGATTTTGAGACTGAGGTGTCTGCATTCCAGGCTTTGGTGGCTACCTTGGTCTTTGCAAGGGCCGATAATGCTGTGGGCAAATGAACTGGCCAGCAGGGAAGATGTCCCTAAGCTGATAAAGGATGCCCTGAAGATGTGTCTCATGGCAGCATTACAGGCAGATGCAGCAAGGAATGCCATGCAGCTTAATGCTAGTGCCATGGCAGCTAACACTGTAGCTCGGCACAATATTTAGATCTCAGACTAGGCTTACTGGCTGACCTTTTGCTGGATCCAAGCTATTTGCAGAGCCGCTGGAGAAAATTCTGGTAGAAATACATGACAAACATTGTATCTTTGTTAAAGCAATAAAGGTTTTTTAAAAAATGAAACATGACAAACAGAGTGCCTTGCCCCCACCTAAAAAGGAGGAATACAAACACAAACACACTGAGTCCTTTTGGAACTCAAGATCCTTTCAGTGCTCACGTTCTTTGGGGGGATTCAAGCAATGCTGGGGCCTTCAGGATCTAATTCCCCCAGAAATCAGTCAACTTCCAGTTACTCCACTGATCCCAAGTTCCAGAAGGGGACCAAGAAGGGCCAGTCTGCATTATACCAGGGGAGCAGCACCCCAGGGCAACATTTGGGGCGGGCTGCTCCGCATTGCTTACTCCACATTGCCCTGTGGCCAGAATGACTTCAGACAAATGGGTTCTTCAAACTATAAACTCATTATACTCATTGGAGCTTTCCAGGCTGCCACTGGTAAAGTTCATAGCAACCCCACACTATGGGAGGCTGGACAAGCATCAAGCCTATCTCAGGGCCATCAGCCACCTCCTCAACATCCAGACAGTGGAATCGGTTCTGAGCTCCAGACAGAATCAGGGGGTCTATTCAATCCTGTTCCTAGCTTCAAAGAAAAATGGGGATTTTCAGACCATACTGGACCTCAAGTGACTGAACAGAAGAATGCTGTGCAACAAATTCAAGATGGAGACTCTGAATTTGATACCAGAGGCCATCAATTGGGGCAATTAGATGGCATCCATCAACCTGTCCAAAGCGCACCTCCACATTCCCATTCACTGGAGTCACAGGAAATATTTTTGATTCTGCTACGACAGGAGGCATTTTCAGTACAGGGCTGTTCTGTTGAGGTTCATCTCCACCCCCAGTGTCTTCACCACGGTCCTAGTTGCCCTGTTGGCACACCTGAGGACCTTGGGGGTGCAGGTTCATCCCTATCTGGATGATATGGTCCCAGGTGATGGTCTGAAGGCACATGAGGCAAGCACCCTGCTGAAGCTAAGCAGGGTCGGGTCAGTGCCTGGATGGGAGACCGCCTGGGAACCATATGTAAGCTGCCTTAGGTTTCTATGATGAAAAGAAAGGCGGGGTATAAATGTAATAAATAAATGAATGAATGAATGAATGAATGAATGAATGAATGAATGAATAAATATTCTCATCTGGGCACCATCAAGAGAACAATGCAAGAGGGATGTCCAGATCACCCTGTCATGCCTGTGGCAGCACAAATTTGTTGTGAACATGGAAAAGAGTGCACTAGAGTCTATATAGACCAGCCTTTCCCAGCCAGTCTGCCTCCAGATGTTGTTGGACCACAACTCCCAGCAGCCTCAGCCAGCATTGCCAATGGTCAGGAAAGATGAGAGTTGTGGTCCAACAACATCTGGAGGCACACTGGTTGGGAAAGGCTGATATAGACTATCCTTTGGGTTCAGGTAGACTCTTCCAGTTTTCAGTTTCAGCTGACACAGGACCAAGTGGATAAAATCATCTCCTTGTGGAGAAGATCATCTCTTTGGGGTCAGTGGGCTTTATGGAGCTGGTGAAGCTTCAGGGGATGCTGGGTTCTTGTCAGGACCTCATGACTTGGTCCCATTTCCACTCATGGCCCCTGCTTCAGGTCCTTCTTCTATTCCAGGAGCAGATTTCACAGTCACCCAGCCTGTTCATCCCCATAGAATTAAAGGTCCACAAAGAGGTGTGGTGATGATTGTCCCCCCAGGATTCCTGGAAGGACTGAGCATGGAGATCCTGACCATCACCACAAATGCCAGTATGGGGGGGGTCATCTAGGCAACTCAGCCACTCAGGGAGTTCAGACCACCAGCAAGATGCAGAGGATCATCTGCTGGTTGGAGCTACAGACAGTGAGGGTGGCTATACTGACATTTGAACCACACATTGTGGGATAGCACATGTTGGTGAGAACTGATGTCTCTGCCAAATCATGTCAGTCATGGGGGGGAACAAAATCTAAGGCTCTGATGAAGGAAGCATGCTTCCATCTCAACTGGGCAGAGTCACATCTTCTGTTGCTGAAGGCGGAACACTTGGCGGGGGTGCAGAATGTAATAGCAGACTGACTGAGCAGGATCATCATGTTGAATTTGGAGTGGCAGTTACATCCCCAGGTGTTTCCAGCAAATAGCCCATCATTTCAGTCATCCCATTCTCAACCTCTTTGCAAATAGCTTCCAAGTCAGCAGCTTCTTTGCCCACTATCCATTGTGGCATTCAGGGGCCGTTCTTGACACTGTTCTGGCCTCCTGGAAGGCTTCCACTCACAGAGCTTATAACTTGACCTCAACTGGTCTTCCTCAACTGGTGCAAAACTAGAGGAAAGGATCCTTCTGCCAGGGCTATTTCTGATGTGCTGGGGTTTCTGCAGTCAGACTGGACAAGGGACTTGGTAGCATTCTGGGATGCAAGGGTGATTTCTCCATTTGGGCCCCTTCTCTATATAAATGTTTCATGAGGGGAGTGGGTCTATACAAATCCCCTGGTGGTGCACTGGTTTCTGACTTGGAATTAAACTGGGTTCTGCTGGTTCTGATGGATCTGCCGTTCAAACAGTTGGCCACATGTGACTTGAAGCTACTGACACCTTAAGACTGTTTGCTTGGTGGCTATCACTTCAGCCTGTTGGGTCTCAGAACCTGGGGCCCTGTCCTCAGAGTTGTGTATTTTGCACCAGGAGAAGGTGGTGCTTTGGCGTGATCTATTCTTTGTCTCAAAGATTAATTCTCTGTTTCATAGATCACAGGATATAGTTTTACTCTCTCTCTTTTTTTGTCCTAACATGGGGTCAGCCTGGGAAAGGGTGTGACATTTGTTGGATGTGCGCAAAGCACTGTGTTTCTACCTGGATAGGACAGCTAGCATCCGGCTCTTTTAGTTTCATTTGGGGGGCCTCGAAGGGGAACAATGTGTCATTATCTTCCATTTCATGTTGGCTGAGGGAAGCCATTGTGTTGGCTTACCAGGCTTTGAACAAATCTTCTCCAGGAGGTCTTATGGCTCATTCTTTGAGAGGGGCAGCTCCCTCAGCAGCATTCAAAGGCTGTTTCCCTATCTTGGATATCTGCAGGGCAGCCACATGGGCCTCCCTTCACACTCTCTCTAAGCACTATAAGCTTGATCCTTAGGCATCTTTGGACACTGCCTTCAGCCCGAAGGTCCTTCAGAGAAGTATGCATTCATGAGTTGCAACATCCAGAATCCCACCCTATAGGATACTGCTCTGGTATATCCCAAGCTGAGGAATGCCCCCTAGGAACCACAGGCAAACAAAAAGAAATTTGAACCATGAATTTATATTCCCCAGGATTCCTAGAGAGTATTTCACCACTTCGTTATTCTGTTTTCCACTGAGCCTGTTCTGGATTCTCGCTGACTTCTGCCTCTGCCAGGCATGTGGGGTGGTAGTTAGCAACTTTCCATGGGACTTTCTGGATTATGCTATTTTATCTATTCTCATGGGTTCTGTTTTCTACTACTTGTTTGTTGCTAGTTGGCTGTTACTGTTTTTGCTATCACTACTCAGTCTCTTCTTTGTTAGTGTGTATGTGGGGGGGGGGACTCAGCTGGGTCACTGTTCCTGTTACTTTGCTGGAGACTGCCGGGGGTTAAGGGGTTGTCCTCCAGCCAGTCTGGAGGGTGGGATGGCCCCTTCCCATGGGTCAAGTGGTCAGAGAATGGACTCTGCCTGCCAGAGCCAGAGGGAAGTACCATCCCAAGCTGAAGAATACTCTCCAGGAACCCCTGGGAATAGGAATGCATGGTTTAAATGTCCTTTTTTCATAAATTACAGCACCCATTTTTGCATTATGTTTAATTATTTTTTCATGTTTGCATTTTGCTGCATAATACATGCATGTAGAATATGATGTCCAGATCAAACATGATGATCAACACAAAATGTTTGCACAACAAATTGTCACATTTTAAGTAGCCTTGAAGTGATTGTAGTTGGGTACAGGTTGGTTGTGTTGTTGTTTTCCTATCCCTGATGGATTGTATATAGAGCAAAATCTACAGCTGCCTGTAGAGCAAGAGCCTCTGAAAGGAGTGTAGCAGGAAAGGGACTCGAAATGGGAGGAGTGGGCTGGTTATGAATGTATCCCTTCCTCTTTGATAAATTTATTGTCTCCCTTCTATCAAAGCAACCAACAAAACCTGTGGATCTCAAGTACCTGGGGGATAATGGCTTCACTTTTTGTTCCTTTCAGAATTCTCTCTCTCCCCCCCCCAGTTGTTCTATTGCTTTTCTAACTACTGTGTGTGTATATTTAAAGAGTGCACATTGTATAGTTGCTGTGTATATATATTTGTATATATGTCATAGGCAAGAATATGGTATTTAAACCACATCAGCAAATGTTAAAAAAGGGAGATTCAGAAATACTGTATCATTTTATGATTATGTTACGGCTATTGTCAAAATAGCATGTTACTTTGACAGTCTCTTTGTCTTCGCAGTTGGAGCCTACAAAGAGAAACTAGTTTCTTAGCAACTAAAATGTATCCTCAAACAAGGCCATTGAAGAACAACCTTAAAAAAAAAATCAGCAGCATGAAAAGCAGCTTGTGGTAACTGGCCCGCATATCCTCCTTGGAATAGATTACAGGAGGCTCCTAGGCAAGGATAATTTAATTTCTAAGGTAAGCCTTAGAAATTTAGCATGGAGCTTTGCAGGCATGAGTCTTCAAAACTTGCCTGCTTATGTTTAGTCATAAATAAACCATGGATTACCATGAACGAACAGTTTGCTGTTGCACACAGCTCATTTGCTCCCACTTTGCTCTACCTAGCCTGCCTCCAAGAGAAACAAAGCATGAAGCTTGACTTCGAGTTATGTCTAAACCAGTGCTCATGGTTTGTTTATCTCCAAACCATGAATAGAAGCCAAGGTTTGTTGTTGGCTTACTGCTTGTGGTTTGTTTGGGAGAAATAAGCATCAAGCAGTAGTTTGCATATAACACAAAGCCAAATCTTGTGATTTTTCCCAGTGGCAGGCAGGGTGAAGTATATTATTAGTGCATTTATATCCTACCTTTCCTCCAAGAAGTGTACATGACTCTCGCCCTCTCCATATTAACCTTACAACAACCTTGTGAGTTAGGTTAGGATGAGAGACAATGACTGGCCCAAAGTCACCCAGTCACACTGTGCTTTCATGATAAACCACATATTATTTATGGCAGTGGCTTATAATTACATGTGAATAATGCCAGTGTCTTCCAGGTCATTGCTGCTCTGATTTGACAAAAGTTGGGCACAAGTTAAGAGACAATGACTGGCCCAAGGCCACCCAACAAGTTCATGGCAGAAATGTTTTCTAGATCCAATGCTACCTCCATTAAATGGAAGGGAAATTGAATATAGGTGCACTTTTGACAGCTGGGAAGAATGAAATGCATAGACTTCTGATTGTGAACATTTGTAGTGCCAGTAGCAGGTGGTGTGGGACAGAACTGGAGAGTCACTTTCTTGACACCAGCATTGCTACGGCTTACCTAGTTGGGGCTGTGGTGTATCATCAAGGATGCTCTGCCAAGTGCTGTCCAGGTAAGATTTAGCATGTAAGTATTGAGAGGATGGCTCCACAGGTCTGCCCCACAACTTTGGACACTACTAAGTAGTGCTGTTCCTGCCTCTTTCTGGTTGTAAGAGGACATGCAAATGTATATATAAAGCACTTCAAGCAGATTAGCTGTTTTCTAGGCACATATAGAATGAGATCCAGAAAAACACATGTGCACTGCAATTCTATACAGGCCTGCTCAGAAGTGCATTGAGTTCAATGGGACTTACTTCCAGGAAAGTGTGTATAATATTATTATAGGATTGGGTGGTTGAGATGGATGATTTCTGTGTGTTGCCTTTCCAAGCTCTGATTTGGAATCTACAGCTGGAGTTGTAGCAGAGAAACCTGCTCTGCTGGTCAAGCAAGTTTCTTTCAAAGTTAATCACTCTGGCGTGGCCAGTGTCTTAATTCACTGAATAGACCAATCTGAATATGTAAGGATGTCGTCCAGAGAAGTCCTGTGGCTAAAGGAATTCTTGGGGGAGAGTGATCCTCCCCCCACAAGGAAGTAGTTTTTCTGTGTGTGTTAGTGTTAGTCTTCTGGGGAAGCTGGAAAGAGACAGAGAGGCTTGCTCTCTGTGTCTGGATCCTAAGCCATGGCTTTGGGGTGCCTCCCTGGAAGCCTGATGGAGAAACAAAATCTGTTGGACTATTAATGCTGTAAACCCCTCTATCTTACACTCAGGTTGTATATATGTATAAATAAACCATATATCCTAAAGACACCAGAGTCTCCACTGACCTTCATTCCAAGGAAACCAAACCCTGGATGAGTGTAGGAATGCCTGGAAGTCTCACGCCACTTGGAGATTGGGGTTCATACAATGGTATTATTATAGCCTTGTTGAAATCTATGGGGTTAATGGTGCTTTGTGCTAAATAGTAGCTTCTGCTGTATTTTTAAACATGACTTCTCTAGTACAAATGTAAGTTGTGTGCCTCTTGCTTGCCTGGATGGAGGATAGAGATGGTTGTGTGAATGTGGGTAGTCTACTGTACAAAAGTAATATTTACATGTATAAATAAACCATATATCCTAAAGACACCAGAGTCTCCACTGACCTTCATTCCAAGGAAACCAAACCCTGGATGAGTGTAGGAATGCTGTATTTTTAAACATGACTTCTCTAGTACAAATGTAAGTTGTGTGACATTTCCCATGCAGCATTTAAAAAGGAATGTTCATATGGCTGGGAGATGAAGAGGGGAGATGAAGACTTTCTGCAGCTGATCATATATGAAAAGCTAAGGATAATACACCTAGTTTTAATATTGCTCTAAGAGTGGGGGAACTCAGACTTCTCTATAGGACCCTCAGGACTCTTTCCAGATCACACTCTATAAAAGAGATGCAAGGATGACTGATTCATTCATGGAGGAACCATATGATGAAGCACCAGAAATTTTAGAATGTGAGGTGAAAGCTGCTCTTAAAATACTTAGAAGAAACAAATCACCAGGAGCAGATGGCATACCAATAGAGTTGCTACAAACTACTGAGACTGAATCTGACCAAAGGTTGACAAAAATTTGACAACAAATATGGAAAACTAAACAATGGCCCACAGACTGGAAGCATTCAATATACATCCCAATTCCAAAGAAAGGGGATATCAGGGAATGCAGTAATTGTCGAACTATTGCCTTAATATCCCTTGCAAGTAAAGTAATGCTCAAGATTCTACAACAAAGGCTCTTCCCATATATGGAGCGAGAAATGCCAGACGTCCAAGCTCAATTTAGAAAGGGAAGAGGCACCAGAGATCATATCACAAACATACGTTGGATAGTGGAACAGACCAAGGAATTTCAGAAGGAAATAATCCTGTGCTTTATAGATTACAGCAAAGCCTTAGATTGTGTAGATCATGAAAAACTATGGAATGCTTTAAAAGAAATGGGGGTGCCACAGCATCTGATTGTCCTGCTGCGCAACCACCTGATTGCAGGGAGGGTGTGCTCATCCTAAACCAGTGCCTGGAGGCTGTGAAGGGCTGGATGTGAGCTAACAAACTGAAACTTAATCCAGACAAGACTGAAGTGTTGCTGGTCAAGGGGAAAACTGCACCAGGGATAGGGTCACAACCTATTCTGGATGGGGTTGCACTCCCCTTGAAGGAGCAGGTCCACAGTTTGGGAGTCCTCCTGGATCCTGCCTTGCTGCTTGAACATCCTGCGGTAGCCAGGAGTGCTTTTGGCCAACTCAAACTGGTCTAGCAGCTGCACCCATTCCTGGAAGTAGTTGACTTGGCCACAGTGACACATGCATTGGTGACATTGAGGCTTGATTACTGTAACACACTCTATGTGGAGCTGCCTTTGAAAACTGTTCGGAAACTACAGTTGGTTCAAAATGCAGCAGCCAGAATGTTAACTGGAGCGCAGCTCAGGGAGCATATCACCCCTCTTCTTTATTGACTCCACTGGCTCCCAATTTGTTCCAGGCCCAATTCAAAGTGCTTGTTCTGACCTTTAAAGCCCTAAACAGCCTTGGACCAATGTATCTGAGGGACTGCTGACGCCCATATGTACCTGCTCAGGATTTAAGATCATCTGCCTCTGGTTTCCTCTGCGTGCCTGGAATGAAAGATGTTAGACTGACAGGCACTCAAGAGAGAGCCTTTTCAGCTGTGGCCCCCAAGCTTTGGAATACCCTTCCCCAAGAAGCCCACTCTGCTCCCTCCCTGATGGTTTTCCGGAGACTTCTGAAAACCATCTTGCTCCAGAGAGCCTTTGGGAGGGACTGAAGTCTGAACTGATTTTGGCCTTCTATTTTTATTTTACCTCCTTAGTCCCTTCACTACCACTCCCATATATATATATATATATATTGTATTTTATGTATTTATTTTAATTTATTTTAATTTATCTTAATGTTTTTTGTGATCTTTATTGTGTACAATTTTATTATGTATGTGTTCGATTTTATTGTAAGCCACCCTACGTGTCCTATTATAGGGTAGAAGGGCGGGATAGAAATATTTTAAATAAATAAAATAAATAAATAAGATATTAGAAACTTATGTTTCTGGTTACCCTTGTCTGCCATTTTGCCAGTTAGTTGCCCCACAAACCTGTCCAGGTTGCTGATGTCACTGGTCACTGCCACCTTGTTATTACTTTCCAGCTTGCGGAGCCAAGCCTGGCACTGGACATAGATTGCAGGTCAATCATCAGCACAATCCATTAGGAAGTTCTCCTGTTCAAGGCCTATTTAAATGAACAGATGCGATGCATAGGCACATATCTGCTCATACACAGGTCTCATTCATTTGGATGAGGCTTGCATAAGAGATCTTTCTGGTGGACTATACTTTGTGGGTACAGAAGATTTTACTAATTATTCTTATTACCATTGATGAATAATCTGAAATAAACCAATGTGATTGTGCTGTTATGTTCTAGGAATACATCTGCACATTTGCCTTATTGTGTAGGAGTGGTGTGTGTGTTTGCAAGTAGTCGGTGTACATTCAAATGGCTCCCAGAAGATTGCTGGGAGGAGCTGCCTTCAAATTCTTTGGCAAAGGTTCCACTGTTCTCTTTGGAGCCGTCCTCCTTTGAAGTCAGGCTTGGCTCTTGTGTCTGTGCTGACGTCTGAGAACATGAAGAGGGAGCTGCAGCAGGAGCCAAGTATCTGCCAGGCTGTGTCTGGAGAACCTTTATCATTTCTGTCAGAGACATCACAACTCTCTTGTCTTACCATACATCTTCTTAAATGTGACAGAATATTCAGCTGTTATTAATTGAATACCCTCTAATTTAATGGCTTAGCAGGAGAAAGAGTGGCTGGTTTGTTTCAACATGTATTGCCATTACAGTGGTGTGTGTTGTGCTAGTGGAGGCCATTAGGAACTGAAGTAACTCAATTAGTAACTCATCTGTAATGGAGGAAACGTATGTACTGGCCCCAATCCAGCCTTCCTGTGTTCAGGTGATTGTGATGGGATCAGATAGGTTCCGTAGTTGCAGAAATCTCTGCACCAATTCCAGTCAGTACAAAGGGAGAGGGTTCAGTATTTCAAATGTTTAATTGATGCTGTGCACTATGAGAAATTCTTACAGAAATAATGTTTTCTAGTTTTCTTATCACATCTCTTGTTTGGGCTATAGCTTGGCCTAAGAAGTGGTAAGTATTTTTACAACTGATACATTTTTTAAAATACTTCTACTGCCAAGTTATTATTTCAGGCAAGAAATTTCTGGGTCTTCCAGTTCAATGCTAGGATCACTAATAGTTCACTATTAAATTAGTTAAACCCACAGAACAGTTCTCTTCCAAGGGTTGTTAAGATATAATCAGGTTTATGGTGTAAAATTCAACAAAGTCAGGCACCGTTAGGTAGGCATACTTTCTAAGTATGCATATTTTCCAAGACAGTACTGGAAAATTATGCAAGATGAACTGCTACAAAATAAGCCAGGGCACCCAACCTGTGTTCAGCATGAGATAATACAATGTTCAAGGAGTCTACAAGTGTGCATGTCTGTGAGTCTGTTCACCTCCTACTAAATTACATGGGTACAAGAGGTATCATTTGAAAGGTGAGAGAGAAAGGAAGACTGTATTAGGAGAATGACCATAGTTGAATGATAGAGCATATGTCTGCAGGCTCAGTCCCTGGCATCTCCAATGAAAGGATTTTAGGAAGCAGGATTGGATAAGACCCAAGACCTAGGAGAGCTGCTATCTAGATGGACCCGTATAAGGGGAGAACCAGTTGTTATATCTACAAATGCATGGCTCCACTCCTGTGTTTGCTGAGATGCAGAGTCATAAGGAAAGGCTTTTTACCCCCTCTTGCAAGGGCCAGCCCAAAAAGTTTTGCTGCCTTGGATGAAGGAAAAGAAAGTGCTCCCCCACTCTATTATCGAAGCAAGGGCCAGCACTACCATTAGACAGAGTAAGGCAGCCACCTCAGGTGCCAGAAGCATCCTAGCTATTCTTCCTGAGCTCCCCGGCCATTCTTCTCTGATGGATGGCACAGCTATGTGTGCTATGTGTGCTGTTCTGAAATGAAGGATGCTGTCCCATCACCAGTGAAGTGAGATTCAACTGCCAGTCCATTTGGCTTCTGTACACAGAACTGAAGTGTCATTGCAGGCAGCAAAATGTTGGAGCCAGCCCTCACTAACCTGACTGGTAGTTGAATCTTACTTCAAAAACTGGTGATAAGATAGCATCCTGCAACTTACCTGAGGGCAGCAGGCTGGCAGGCCATCTGGCACACAGCTCTGCACTTCAACATAGAGGACCAGTCAAGGCAGCTCAGGAGGAACACCTGGGGGGCTGTTCCTGCGCGCACGCCCAAGCACTTGTTGCCTGAAGCAGCCACCTCACTCTGCCTAATGGTAAGGCTGGCCCTGCTTCCTCAGGCCATTTCCCCCTCACCAGCCTCACTTCTGTTTTTTTGGGGGGAAGGTATTTAAATCTGCAAGAGAAGGCCTTTGTAGCAGAAAATCAATGGGTGGGAGAACATTTGGAGAATTAGTTGGGAACCGCCAGGTTTCACATATATCTAGTTCCACCCTTCAGCAGTTTCCAGTTATCCATATGTTCAGCCTGTGACTTTTCACTTGGGAATGAGACCTCCAGACGTCCCTTCCTTCAGTAACTGCATAACCAGTGGAGGCTGGTCCACTAGGGCTACTAGAGCACAACCCTCCCAAGGAGAATATCAGGCAATTTAAACAACAAAAAACCCTCCCCAAATCTCAAATTCACACATTTTTTCCTATCCCACAGACATTGTATAGTTCTATGAACTTCCAGAGGCTTTGGGGAAGCATTTTTGTTTTGACCAATCAGATCTCTGCACCAGTCAGCCAATCCGAATCCAAAAGTATAGCTATGGCAAAGACATCTTTAAGCAGAAAAGCCATGTGATGGGGGGGGTGTCTGCCGCATTCCAGTCCCTTCTGGGAAGGCTCCCACTCCATCTGCTGCTATGAGGGTTATACAGCAGCCTCGGTTTAGAACTTAGTAGGGCTCCCTTGAAGTCCAGTCTGAGCATGCTCAGAGCCCTTTCCTTGAAGGCCACACCCACACAGCCTTAACAAGGCCCCAAAACTGTCTTGTCTTCCCAGGTCATGTTTGCTTATTTTTATTTCATTTGCTGAATTTTTATTTCACTGAACTGCCTATTTGTGTGAGTGAGCACCATTGGACACACTGTAAGTACCACAAATGTACGTGGTACATTTTTTCTTTACTTATACCATTTTGGTTTTTTGGATGGGAAGGGGGGGACAAAGTTTTATTCTAATGTATTTTCTAATCCTGCAGTGGTTCACCCTAATTAAAAACTGACTGGAAAAAAAAGCATAATTAATTATGCTGAGAGAAAAGGGGGGTTGTTTTTATTCCAAGTCATGTTGGGATACGTATTTCTTTTTGGATCCTGTGAGTCTGGCAGTTTGTTGATACAGTTGATGATGGAAATGGTGCTTGCAGCTTGATACATCCTGGGATTATGTTTAGTGCTTGCTGATTGCTGTTGCTAGTTTGGTGTGGGGAGACTGCGTGCAGAACAGTAATACTGTGGTGATTGTAAGGTGTACTCTTTACACAAAGGATGGTGACCAAACCATTTTGTTTGAAACAAACTGGAACACACATTACGCATGAGAAGACCCCACCAGAAATCTCTGTCTTCAACTGCCTCAGGACCTAGATGTGAATAATCTGAGTTTGCATTTTAGACAGAACTCTGTCTGGGGACGAGAGGAAAATGAAAACGTATTGGGCAGCTGAGGAGCTCTATAACTGTAGAGTCCTGTTTAGGCCTCTGTTAAACTGCAGTAATAGTTCTGCATGAAAAAAATCTGTTCAAATCTTCCTTGCCTGGAGTGTAACATCAGCTCCTGGTAAAACCAAGCATAGAGCTGCTCTAGGATTCCCTTAACATTGCAGTGTTTACTATATGTTGGTGTTATCGCCAGTTGCTTCTGGTTTTTTCCTTGGAATTTTGGTAAAAGAATAGCTGTGATTACATATGTAGCTGATTGGCAATGAAGAGTTTACATTTCAGGCTGAAATCATCTTATTAAATTCAAACAGAGATTCTGCACTGGGGAGGCAGGTGCCAACTAGCCAACTGGTAGCCAGTTAGCCATAGTTTATAGCAGAAATGAAACAATAATCCAGTAGCACTTTAAAGGCTAGTAAATGTATTATTGCATAAACTATAAAATATGTTAGTCTTGAAGGTGCTAGTGTCTTTGTGTGTGTGTGTGTGTGTGTGTGTGTGTGTGTGTGTGTGTGTGAGAGAGAGAGAGAGAGAGAGAGAGAGAGAGAGAGAGAGAGAGAGAGAGGTGCTCTATGATCTACTTTATAGGGTGGCTGTGAGGATAACAAGCCTATAAAACACTTTGGCAAACCTAAAATGCTATTACAAAAATTAGGATGGTTCAGATGAGAACTCAGTGTGCAAAGCCTATACAGTTTGTAGTATGGGAACTCAAAAACACACAGACTACCTCTTGGCCCTAGTCAGGTGTGATGGGATAGGGCTACCCTCCTCAAGGAGCATCCCTAGCCATTTTTTCCTATGGCAACACATCTGTCCTTGACCAAGATATTGGGGGTACTTGACAGACTTGGCCAAACCTATGAATTTATATAAAAAAAAAAGTTCAGCAGATTCCTTCCAGATACAGAATTACAGATTTGGAGGGCACCCACATACATCTTCCAAACCAGCCCCCCAATCTTATAACAGTATTTATCTGGAAGCAGTCTGCATGGAATTCAGCCGGGCTTGCTTCTGAGCAATGTACAGTTATTGTCACATGAACCCACATTAGAAATTGTGATAGTAGTGACCCCTTCTGAACCAAGATAAGACACTTAGGTGCTAAGTATTTAAGTGTCCATTGTTTCTTTGCAAAGGAGGAGTATAGGAAAAGAACCAGAACAGGTGGGGGGGCCACACAACCTTTCTCCCAGTGGAAAAGCAACTGTGACAGCAAGGATTCCTTCTGAACCAAAGTAAGACACTTTACAGTTTAGTTAGATACCAGTTATTTGTAAAACTACGTTTAAATGTCTTTACAAGGTAGGAAGATGGGGTGAAAACCAAAACAACTTGGCCATGTCCCTATGACCTCCTAGCAGCCCACCAGATCCAGTGGATACCAGCTGGCACTGTGCAGAAGGGAATAATTTCTCCCTGCTTTATCAAGGCAGTTCCTTGTTCCAGATCTTTTTCGTGGCTAGCAACTAACATAATTAAATGACAAAGAGATTATCTCACGCAATGGTGGTAGTTGGTTTAAAGACTGTTGATATCACATCTGATGGCATCACAGACTGATGATGTTACAGCTTTTGCCTGAGTAACTTAGTTCCATGAGTGAACTATAGCTGAATAGGACTGAAGGAAAAAGGTGATTCAGATAGAGGCAGTGCGCAAGGCAGTGAAGATCCCAAAGGAAGGAGAAATATAGGAAGCAGGGGCACATGAATTTGTAGCCCACCAAGAGCACAAAAAGGAAGCTACAGCTCAGCTTTATGCCCATACACATATCCATCTTTGGGAACAATCTTGCTAGTTTTTTAAGTTAATAGGACTTAGCTACAGATAGCTTTATCTCAAATATGTTTTTATTTTGTTTTAAATTGCATCGATGTTTGCCACCCTGGGCTATTTTGGAAGGAAGGGTGGGGTAAAAATATATATACATTTTAAAAAATCTCTGAATGTCCTTGGACCTTTGGGTTTTTAAATATCATCCAATGAAGCATTAAGAATATAAGAAGAACCTGCTAGATAAGAAGAACCTGCTGGATAAGGCCAATAGTCTGTCTATGCCAACATCTTGTTCTCAAAGTGGCTGAGCAGATGCCTGTGGGGAGGCAATAGCACTCTTCCCTTCTCTCTTGTTTGCCAGCAACTGGTATTCAGAAGCATACTGCCTCTGACAATGGAGGTAGAATCACATTTAGTAGCCATTGAGAGCCGTATCCTCCACATATTTGTCTAAACCTCTTTTAAAGCCATCCAAGCTGGCAGTCATCACTGCCTCTTGTGGAAACAAGTAGTTTAACTATGTGCTGTATGAAGAAGTACTTTCTTTTGTTTGTTATGACTATTCCAACATTCAGCTTCATTGAATGTTCTCTAATTATAGTGCCTTGAGAGAGGGCAAAAAACATTCAGGATCATCCCACACTGAAGATCAACTTGGGTTTCATGATTCACCATTAATCTGAAGGCCTCTGCAGATGTTCCTTCATTGTACATTCATAATAATTAATGTTAATCATGGTACCAGAGTGGTTATATGCGATCCCACTTTCATTACTTTTTGTGGCTGCAAAGGTTACAGGGCAAACGCTACTGCTTCATTTCTGATTAGTGCATGGCCCATCATTTCCTGCTGAAATCCTGCAACTTTTTACAACAAATGTTGCAGGGTTGTGTGTGTCCTCCTTTTGTTGTGCTGTAGCGCACGAGTGACCCCTCCAGATGGCAATAACGCAATAATACTGGGGAAGCAGCAGAGAACAACTAATAAAGTGGAATGATGTGTGGACAGACTAATATAAATCCACCACTGATGTGCTATTATTGCATCATTGACATGTTGCTAGATATACCAATACACACACACACAGTCTGGAAGGGCCCTCAGTCTTTTAAATACCAGCAGGGTTGGTATCCTTAGTTGGCGAGAGTCTACATTCTCTGTTTAATGCATATTGTTTACAGGCACACAACAGAAGCTGCAAAAAAGGCAAGTTCCATCCTAGGGATAATTTGGAAACAGATTAAAAATAAGGATTGCAGGTATCATAATTAGGGTTGCCAGGTCAGAAGCATCCCAAAAGCCCTGAGATTTCAGGGGCATGCCCTAGCATTGTCATAGGGGTGTACCCTAGTGATGTCACTTAAAAAAAATCTCTAATTGGAAATTAAGATAGAAATCTAAATGAGGGTGTTTCCAGGTCCAGCTGAAGTGATGGGATCATTCCTTGTTTAGAGAGCCTGGGTAAGGAATATTTAATCTAGCCTACTTGTTTCTGCCAAGAAGGGTTTAAGCGCCCTCAGGCCAGGCCAGTCACCAGAATGCTGTTGTAGGAAGAAAGCCTAGTGTTATGGAGATGTTAAATGGGAGGACTTAGGTGTAAAGATGGATGCCCCTGAAGACAGCAGTTCTAAACACACTAAGGGACTAAGCCCCATAGAACCCAACAGGTTTACTTCTGAGTAGATATGGTTAGGATTGTGCTGTTGGTAAGGCTTGACTAAGGATCCCCTGCAACGATATTCATGTATTCTGGATTCTGCTTCCTGACTCCTAACAGAGCAGAGCAGAGCAGAGCAGAGGGAGTTGTCTCAGTTGGTCTACAGGTGAGGACATATAAGCAAGCCAGCTATCAGAGAGCGAGCGAAGAGAGTGAGCGAACAGGGAGAGCAAACATGAGTTTCACAAAAGGGTTCCACAGGGGAGGTCAAGGGGGAGGTCCCTAAGAACTGAAGGGCAATCAGAATCAGAGGACAAACCAGGAGTCAGGACCAGAGAACAAGCCAGGAGTCTGGACCGAAGTGTTATCCTGACCGAAGGACAAAAGAGGAGTCTGGACTGAAGAGCAATCAGGATTGGAAGACAGACCAAAAGGCAGGATTGGAAAACAAGAATAGAAACATAAGACACACCAGAACTCAGGTAGCCTTTGTTGCTTTCTGTCCAGGAGGAGCTAATGACCAGCCTAGGTGGAAGGAGTTCGACAGGGGAGGTCAAGGGGGAGGTCCCTAAAAAAATAAATTACTAATTCTTCTTGTACAGTGCACCACATACCTGTGGGACTCTCAAGTTTACCCTGAAGTAGGACAGGACAAAGTACAGGCCACTCCAAAACAAGTAGTTAGAAAGAAACAAAAGGTAGAAGAGAGTATGAATAGGAAGGATACTCCAGTGGTTGTGCCATGTTTGTTTTCTTGCCTGAGAACACATGGCGTACACCTGCAACAAGTGCAAGCTTGTGGCACTGTTGGAAGAAAAGGTGAGAGGCCTGGAACGGTGGGTGGACACACTGAGGACTATAAGAGAAGATGAAGAGTTCTTTTTTTTTTCAATTAATTTTTATTCAGATTTTCAAAACCAAAACAATACAAAAAGAAAAAAAAACACAAATCAATAACTAATACAATAAAAATAAATAAAAATAAAAATATTGACTTCCGATTTGTCGTAGTTCAGCTATAAATCTATAATATATAACAAGCCTGTCTCTTAATAGATTATAAAATCACCTTCCTCCAGCGGTTATCTTAATTGGTTTCAAATCTCATTAACATCATATCATTTCATTCTTCCACAAAAAGTCAAAGAGAAGTTTCCAATCTTTGAGATATATGTCCATCAATTTTTTTTCTAAATAAACATGTCAATTAATCCAACTCATCACGTCTACTAAGTCCAGTAATTTCAAATCGCTCTTCTTCCATTATCCATATTGGTTCCATCTTCCATCTTCCATCTTTATACACCCAATAATCTTGCTGTCATAGTCATATAATAAAAGTCTGATAGGAATTTCCTTTATCACAGATATTTTCTTGCCATCAATTCCGAACGTATCACTGAAGTATTGTTGCAAAGCCGCATCTCTGTTCCTCTTTTTTACATGATACACTAGCACATCTCTTGAAGATTTTTCCATTAACACAAAACAGGGATTAATTCTGTTAACTTTCTCCATTTCAAGTTCCATCAAATCCTTCCAGTCCAGGAATTTTTTTGAACCGATAATATCTTTATCTCCAATCTCTTCAATTCCTTCAGGGACAGCGCTGATTTCCAAACCATAATATTTGTCTCCAGGATCCATCACAACCAGGAAATCCAAATCTTTTTCCATGTCCATATTGAATCCAATCTCCATAGTTTGAACCTTGCCTTTAATTTCTCTTTCATCCTTTTTTGGTTTTCCAGATCTATCTTTATTCTCCTTTCTCATAGAATCCTGAATTTCTTTCAGCTCCTGTCTCATTTCATCAAATACAATTCTCCACGCTTGTCTATTATTTCTCAAGTCTTGTTTTATTGAGTTAATCCCATTCATTATTTTCTGAAACATGTCTAAAGATAAAATCCCTTCTTGTACATCCATGATCTTCTTAATTGTCATTCTTAAAGCCAAAGGAACTAAACTCCTTCAATTTTCAATGTCCCAAGCAAAGAGCAGTTTATTTCTTTATCCAGTTATAAAGGAGTTAATCTTTCAAACCAACTGGCATCACACTCTAGACAGCCCTTATCTCTTATATGCCCAGAAGTGCAAAAACAGCTTTAGCTCACAGCGTCCTAATGACTAGTAGCAACGAGAATGAGCAGATTCGTAAAAAAAAAGTAGATCAGAAAAAATAGTCCCAGACATATATTACACAAAAGTCTTATAAATCAAAAAGATTTTTCTTTTCTCTTCCAATCAGAAACCCCTCATCCGTTGTAATCTTTACAATGCCATTTTCCATGTCAGCTTTTTGCAATAGGAAAAAGATAGGCTATTTTTATTTTCCTCCCCCTTAGTTCCGTGAGTAAAAAAGAAGGAAAGTTTTGGCTCACCCAGGTTTTCTTAATTGCTGATCCTTTGACAAATCTCTTTAGCTGTATAGATAAGAAAGTGATAAGCATAGACAGGAGGATGCTTGCCTGTTAGTCCGTTTTTTTAAAAAAGGGGGGGGAAAACGGGTCACTTATTCAGCTGAGCTGGCTATAAATCCTCGCTCTGTCCGAGCTGCTGGAAGATCTTCTTTCACAGACGATTCTGACGAATTCCAGTCTCCAACAATCACAACAAAGCTGTGTGGGAAATCTCACGTTTCTTCCTTATCCGGAAGAAATTATCCCCAGTCAAAAAAGACCCTTCTGACTGGATTTAAGGCTGAAAAAGTTTCATCCAAGACGGGAGCCCGTCTCAGAGCTGCACAGGCGGAGGGATCCGCGGAGGGAAGTGAGAAGATGAAGAGTTCTTAGACAGAACGCTGGAACAACAGCAGCAAAGAGAAGTGGAGGTGGAAGAGCAACAGCATGTGGTAGCAGAAGAGGAGGCTGCTTTGCAGAGGAACAATGAAGTGGAGGAAACTCCGTGGGAAAGGGTGACAGTTAGGAGCAGAAGAGCTAGAAGACACCCTTCACCAGTGGAACTATGGAACCACTTTCAACCACTCGAGGATGAGACTACAGCCTGTGGTAGAAGAATTACAGGAGACCCCATGCGACAATGAGCAAGAGGCTGAAGCTCACTCAAGCAGGGCCAATGAAACCTCGCCCCACAACAAGAAGAGAAGAGTACTAGTAGTGGGAGACTCCCTACTGTGTGGGATCGAAACCCAAGTATGCTGAGAAGATGCGTGGACTCGCCAGGTATGCTGTCTATCAGGAGGACAGATTAGAGATGTGATGGAAGGGTTGCCATCACTCATCAACCCCATTGACAGGTATCCCTTTTTCCTCATCCACAAATGATACTGCCAAACGGAGCTATCAGACTTTGAAGCTCTGGGAAGGAAACTCAAGGACTTTGGGGCCCAGATAGTTTTTTCATCCATCCTTCCAGTATTTAGAAGAGGAGTAAAAAGGGAAACAAAAATACTCCGTGTGAATGAATAGCTACGAAGGTGGTGCCGGTGTGAGAGATTTGGATTCTGGGACCATGGGCTATGGTTTATGGAAGATGGACTGCTGGCAAGTGATGGGTTGCATCTCACAAGGACTGGGAAGAATGTGTTTGGCCACAGCATGGATAAGTTCATCAGGATGGCTTTAAACTGAATTCTAAGGGGGAGGGAGACATAAACTTGGTGGTAACACCTGGTGAAGGCTTATGCACAGTAACAGGATCAGACAGATCGGCTCTAATAGGGTCCAGTAACAGTCCTCAGAAAAATGTAGTAAGGACGCTAAGCCATAAATCACATGGTCTTCGATGTCTGTATATTAATGTACAGAGCATGGGAAACAAGCAGGACGAACTTGAACTTAATACAGGAGGGAAATTACAACTTGATAGGTATAACTGAAACTTGGTGGGATGGCTCCCATGACTGGAATACAGCAATTGAAGGATATAACTTGTTCAAAAAGAACAGAAGGAATAAAAAGGAAGGTGGAGTCATGCTATATGTTAAAAATATATATCCCTGCACAGAAATACAGGAAGATGAGCTTGGTAGGTCCACCGAGAGTATCTGGATTCAAATTAATGGGGCAAGTAATAAAAGGAATGTGGTGCTTGGAGTCTACTACCGACCATCCAATCAAGGAGAAGACGAGAATGTAACTTTTGAAAAGCAAATTGCCAATGTTTCGAGGAGGCATAATGTAGTACTAATGGGGGATTTCAATTATCCCGATATCTGTTGGGAGACAAATTCTGCCAAACACGGCCCCTCCAAGAAATATCTGACTTGTGTTGCAGATAACTTCCTCCTACAGAAAGTGGAGGAAGCAACCAGAGAATCAGCTATCCTTGACTTGATTCTAACCAATAGAGATGGTGGATGAAGTGGCAGTTATGGCAACTTTGGCCGAAAGGAGGGGTATAAATAAAATTTAATAACAACAACAACAACAACTCTGGGGGAAGTGACCATACCATACTTGAACTCTTGATTTTAACAGAAGCAAAAGCTGAGAGTAGCCATACGCGCACCCTGGACTTCAGGAAAGCTGAATTGAATAAACTCAGAACAATTGTAAGTACAGTTCCATGGCAAGCGACCCTAATGAGAAAAGGAATCCAAGATGGGTGGGAGTTTCTAAAAAAGGAAATTCTAAAAGCGCAATGGCAAGCAATTCCAACAAGGAAAAAAGGGGGGAAACAGCATAAGAAGCCAATGTGGCTTCACAAAAAGCTTAGAGATGACCTGAAAACAAAAAAGGACACATACAGGAAGTGGAAAGAAGGCCAGGTCACAAAGGAAGAGTACAGGCAGGTATCACGGAATTGCGGGGATGGTGTCAGGAAGGCTAAACCTGAGAATGAGCTGAGGTTAGCGAGGGATGCTAAAAGCAACAAAAAAGCTTTCTTCAGGTATGTCCATAGTAAAAGACAGATAAAAGAAATGGTGGCACAGCTACTCAATGAGGATGGCAAAATGATAACAGATGACAAAGAAAAGGCAGAAGTGCTCAATTCCTACTTTGGCTCAGTCTTCTCCCAAAAAAGGGTCTATGACCCTCCCGGGAAACACAAAGTAGAAGGGGCAGGATTGGAGCTTGACCTTGACAGACAAACGGTCAAGTAATACCTAATCACTTTGAACGAGTTCAAATCGGCAGGGCCCGATAAACTGCATCCTAGAGTATTGAAGGAACTGGCTGAAGAACTCTTAGAACTCCTGTCTATTATCTTTGTGAAATCATGGAGGACTGGTGAAGTGCCAGATGACTGGAGGAGAGCTAATGTCCCTATCATCAAAAAGGGCAAGAAGGAGGAACCGGGGACTACAGACCAGTCAGCCTAACATCAATCCCTGGAAAAAGTCTGGAGCAGATTATAAAGCAGTCAATCTGTAAGCACCTTGAAAGCAATGCAGTGATTACTAGGAGCCAACATGGATTTCTGAAGAACAAATCCTGCCAAATTAACCTTATCTCATTTTTTGATCAGATAACCTCCCTTGTAGACTGTGGGAATTCTGTGGACATAATATATCTTGACCTCAGCAAAGCTTTTGACAAAGTGCCCCATGATGTTCTGATTAGCAACCTAGCTAAATGTGGGCTGGATGGAACAACTATCAGGTGGATCCACAGTTGGCTCCAGAATCAGACTCAAAGAGTGCTTCTCAATGATTCCTTCTCAAACTGGGTGAAACAAGTGGGGTACCACAGGGCTCAGTCTTGGGCCCAGTGCTCTTCAACATTTTTATTAATGCCTTGGATGAGGAGGTACAGAGCATGCTTATCCAATTCACAGATGATACAAAATTGTGGGGCATAGCTAATACTGTGGAAGACAAAAACAAAATTTGAAGGGACCTTGATAGGCTGGAGCATTGGGCTGAAAACAACAGAATGAAATTCAACAGGGATAAATGCAAAGTTCTACACTTAGGAAAAAGAAACCAAATGCACAGTTATAAGATGGGGGATACTTGGCTCAGCATTACGACATGTGAGAAGGATCTTGGAATTGTCGTTGATCACAAGCTGAATATAAGCCAACAGTGTGATGCCGCTGCAAAAAAGGCAAATGCTATATTAGGCTGCATTGTTGTTGTTGTTATGTGCCTTCAAGTGTATTACGACTTATGGCGACCCTATGAATCAGCAACCTCCAAAGGCATCTGTCATGAACCACCCTGTTCAGATCTTATAAGTTCAGGTCTGTGGCTTCCTTTATGGAATCAATCCATCGCTTGTTTGGCCTTCCTCTTTTAAAGAAAGGCTGGGGAAGGAACTGGCAATCCCACCCCATATATACGGTCTGCCTAGTAAAGATCGCAAGATGTCACCCTAAGAGTCAGAAACGACTCACACTATATGTGCGGGTACACCTTTATCTTTTTTCTGTTTTTCCCAGCATTATTGTGTTTTCTAGTGAATCATGTCTTCTCATGATGTGTCCAAAGTATGATAACCTCAGTTTCATCATTTTAGCTTCTAGTGACAGTTCTGGTTTAATATGTTCTAACACCCAATTATTTGTCTTTTTCGCAGTCCATAGTATGCGCAAAGCTCTCCTCCAGCACCACATTTCAAATGAGTTGATTTTTCTCTTATCCGCCTTTTTCACTGTCCAACTTTCAGATCCATAGATAGAGATCGGAAATACCATGGTCTGAATGATCGTGACTTTGGTGTTCAGTGATACATCATTGCATTTGAGGACCTTTTCTAGTTCTCTCACAGCTACCCTACCCAGTCCTAGCCTTCTTCTGATTTCTTGACTATTGTCTCCATTTTGGTTAATGACCGTGCCGAGGTATTAATAATCCTTGACAAGTTCAATGTCCTCATGGTCAACTGTAAAGTTACATAAATCTTCTGTTGTCATTACTTTAGTCTTTCTGACGTTCAGCTGTAGTCCTGCTTTTGTGCTTTCCTCTTTAACTTTCATCAGCATTTGTTTCAAATCATTACTGGTTTCTGCTAGTAGTATGATGTCATCTGCATATCTTAAATTATTGATATTTATCCCTCCAATTTTCGCACCTCCTTCATCTTGGTCCAATCCCACTTTCCGTATGATATGTTCTGCGTACAGATTAAACAAATAGGGTGATAAAATACACCTCTGTCTACACCCTTTCTGATGGGGAGCCAATCGGTTTCTCCGTATTCTGTCCTTACAGTAGCCTCTTGTCCAGAGTATAGGTGGTGTATCAGGACAATCAGATGCTGTGGCACCCCCATTTCTTTTAAAGCATTCCATAGTTTTTCATGATCTACGCCAGCCTTTCCCAACCAGTGTGCCTCCAGATGTGGTTGGACCACAATTCCCATCTTTCCTGACCATTGGCAATGCTGGCTGAGGCTGATGGGAGTTGTGGTCCAACAACATCTGGAGACACACTGGCTGGGAAAGGCTGATCTACACAGTCAAAGGCTTTGCTGTAGCCTATAAAGCACAGGGTGATTTTCTTCTGAAATTCCTTGCACTGTTCCATTAGGCTGCATTAATAGAAGTATAGTTTCCAAATTGTGTGAAGTACTAGTTCCCCCCTATTCAGCACTGATTAGGTCTCATCTTGAATACTTCATCCAGTCCTGGTCTCCACACTTCAAGAAGGATGCAGACAAACTGGATCAGGTTCAGAGGAGGGCAACAAGGATGATCAGGCGACTGGAAACAAAGCCCTATGAGGAGAGATTGAAAGAACTGGGCATTTTTAGCCTCGAGAAGAGAAGACTGAGTGGCGATATGATAGCACTCTTCAAGTACATGAAAGGTTGTCACACAGAGGAGGGCCGGGATCTCTTATCGATCGTCCCAGAGTGCAGGACATGGAATAATGGGCTCAAGTTGCAGGAAGCCAGATTTCGACAGAATGTCAGGAAAAACCTCCTAACTGTTAGAGCCATGCGACAATGGAACCAATTACCTAGAGAGGTAGTGGGCTCTCTGACACTGGAGGCATTCAAGAGGCAGCTGGACAGCCATCTGTTGGGAATGGTTTGATTTGGATTCCTGCATTGAGCAGGGGGTTGGACTTGATGGCCTTATAGTCGCCTTCCAACTGTACGATTCTATGATTCTATATCACAGCAGGGTTGGCAACCACCTGCCTGGAATGCCCTGCCTGCTTTTTAACATGGGTGCTCCAAACATCTTTACAGACGTGACCCTTCACTACAGAGAGAGGTTTGATAAATAACTAAGAGTTAAGAAGATTCTCTACTCTTTCCTGCCTACTCTTTGGGCTGTTATAAACTCACTTTGACATCCAACCCAATTCCAGTGAGGATTAATTGACAGAGAGAAAACACACATGGTTTGGTCTACCTTCACAGGCAGTAGATTGGGAACACACTTCCCAGTATGTGAATTCTCTTTTACCACTTTTGGGCAAGAAACAAACCATCATGCAAATAGCAAGGTGCATCATTTGTGGGCTTAAGGGGGTTGAGCTGACCACACAGAACCACTGTTGTTGCTTCTGTGGATTTAAGGGAGTAAGGTCAGGGGTAAATGAAATGCAAATAGAAAAGACAAGACAGTGATGATTTCCTAAGTGTAATACCATACCAACCACAAAAAGATTCCTATGAATATGACAGAAAGCATCCCACAAACAGTCAGTGTTCCTAACCAAAACTAAAAAAATCCTGGCAGCCAGTCAGCCAAGCTCACAGAAATTGCCATGCAGTACAACCTGACCTGGGGGCTGCAATTAGTGCAGAATGCTACAGCACAATTGCTGACATGAGTGAGACCCTATCAGCACATAATGGCTCTGCTCTGAAATCTTCACTGGTTGCTGATTTTCTACCAAGTCAAGTTCGAGGTGTGCTTTCCATGTTACAGGTTCCACATAGTACTTGTTCTGCTCTTGTAAAAAATACAATTTCTGCTCTTGTAAGAAATCGTAAGTGTGGCAGTACCCATGCTTTGGAACTCCTTGTCTATTTATATTAGGCAGGCGCCTTTATTGTACTGAATTTGGCACTACCCAGGCATGAAGAAGCTATTTTTTTTAGCTGTTTTAACTCATTGTTGGTTTTATTATTTTGAATGTTTTTGAATACCTGTCTTTAACCATTTTTGCCAATAATTTTATTGTTTCTAATTTGTTCTATAAACTGCTTTGAGGTTTGTTACAATAAATGTTGTAAATAAAACACATAAATAAATTTCAGAGTCACTGTGGCCCTTGGGTCTCTTTCCGCTTTTATACTGAGTCAGGCCATTTGGTATCATCTAGCTCAGTACTGATGACATGGACTAGCAGTGGCTCTCCAGGCTTTCAGGCAATAGTCTCTTGCAGAGATTGAATTTTGGACCTTTGAATGCAAAGCATGTGCCCTACCACTGAGCTACAGCCCTGTTTAAAAAAGTATCGTTTAAAATTCTTCTTTTCAATTCACTAATGAATGCACAGCATGCATTGAAAGCACATTCAACATATATTTGAAGCACATGAATCCCAGCACAGAATCATGGGAACTGTAGTTTGTTAAGGGTGGTGGAAACTATAACTATGAGGGGGACACTACACTTTCCATGATTTTTGGGGGAAGTCATGTGCTTTAAATGTGAGTTGGATGTGCTTTAAATGTATTACAGTAGGGCCCCGCTTTACGGCGCTTCGCTTTACGGCACTTGCTAATGCAGCAGACTCAGATGCATTTAGACTAAAGCCCCACTCATACGGCTCTTGTTCCGCTTTTACAGTGGTTTTCAGGTGTCACACGCCATTCTATCCAATGAGTTCCGCTTTTCAGCGGAGGTCCGGAACGTAACCCACCATATGAGTGGGGCCCTACTGTATGTGGATCTGCATTACTTCATAAACTTTGCCTGCATATAAATCATTTTAATTATTTAAAATGGAAATAAGCTACAAGGTTTACTAGGTGACCATGGGCTATGCAGCCTAATCTGCCCTTCAAGATGAAAACAAAAGAGGGGGACCATGACCACCCCAACGAAGAAGGGTACCCTTAAAATGTAGAGGAAATAATTTGTAAAAAATTTACAACCATAGTATGAAATCAGATACATATCAAGACATAGTATGAAGAAATATTTATATAAGCATGAATGTCAAAGATGTTTATTATTTACACAACCGATAAAGATCTTTATCGTGCAATCCTATGCATGTTTAATCAGAAGCATGTCCCAATGTATTCAATGGGGGTTACTCAGACAGGGAAGCATGCACAGGACTGCAATTCAGTGATAAGGAATTTCATTTACCCAATCCAAAATTCAAAATCATGCCGCTTCAAGCTGTTTTGCAACTGTTTTATACTTGTTTTATTTTACACTCAACCAAGCTCCCAGGGATTATATTTGAGAGATTCAGTCCCCACCTGCAGCCTACAACAAGCCTCCATCCGAAGTGCTGAAACCTTTGATGCAGAGGAGAAAGCGTTATTAAACTCATTTTGGATGTTGCCTACTGTTGACCAAGCAGAGATTTTGAATAGACTTGATTTATTAAGAACCAGATTAAAGGAAAAACAGTTTTATCTGGTAGACAAAACAACAGATCTAAAGGGGAGAATAGAGAAGTGCAGCCACCCGACTGTAGACAATATAAGAGCTGGCAATCAAGACATACCCCAACTAAGAGAAGAACTTGCATTTGGGGTATCTGCTAGCAATGAGAACGAAGAGATAGGAGAGGATATTTTAGTAGAAATAAACCCCACGGTAACAGACACGGGCTCAAACCCAGTCAAGGGAGATCATAGGGCACCAGCCGAGTACTTAATAGGGGGCCAACTTAGTGATATAAATTGGCTGGCAATGTGATATCTGGAAGAGGATGAGTTGGGAAGCAACATGGAGCCGGGGAATGTAGGGCTCCCTCAAATAGACATCATTCATCCGGTGAGATCTAATGTTAGCAAATTGAGCCCACTTAAAGATGAACTTTTATATCTTGGTTCAGGAGATGAATTACTTTCTGCTCAGTTGGAAAGCATAATTAATATGGACTGACATAGTGGCCACATAGAATATGGATGGAGCTTATCTTAGAACATCCTGAACAACCTTTAACGTCTCAAACGAACCTCTCAGTCCTCACCTGGAATAATGCAGGATGGAAATCAAAGACCAGAGATAACTCCTTCATCAACTACCTATCTAATTTTGATATTCTGATGCTACAAGACACCTGGGCCTTAGATGACATAGAATTAAATAGATACACCGTTCACCAGCTATATGCCTTCTCCAGCGATAAGAAGGGCAGGCCTAGGGGTGGCTTAGCTATACTGATCTCTACTAGACTTTGTGTTTCAATCACTAATCTTCCCTCCCTGGATCAACTTGCAATAGCAGTGATGGTTAAACTAAAATGTGCCAATTTGATACTCATAAATGTATATCTCCCCCCTCAAGATCTCCACTCTCAAATAAGACTGAGATGGTAAGGCTTAGAAACCTACATTGGAGATTTATTACAAACCACTTCCAACATGCAATTGCTTATTGGGGAGACTTCAGTGCCAGACTGGGGCCAAATGATAATGACCTTTATGCACATCATCATGTATGCCCTCCAAAAAGGCCCTTGATAAATATAAGCCAATCTAAAGACAATACTTGTAATTATACAGGACTTCAGCTGGCCGAGATGACACAATGAATGGACCTGTGTATTCTAAACTGAAGTCTAATAGATGACACCCCAGGAGAATTTACATTCTGGTCAGGTGACAGGATGAGTATCATTGATTATGTAATTTCCTCCCGCAACTTGCTAAATTCTGTGGTCCAACTGGAAATAGACAGTTGCCCAGACAATGACCACCTTCCATTGGCCCTGGCTTTAAAGCCTTTAGACTGGCACATGTTCGCAGTAGCCACCTTCCAGCCTAATATTGAAGCTAACATTAGAACCACTAGGATTAGATGGTCCCCCAAGGATTAAAAGGGTCTTTACACAGCTTCTATGCACTGACCAGCTCCACATGATCCGCTCTTCGATCATTGCAGCAGGCCCAAATCAGGGGATCCTAGATCACTATGATATTCTGGTTAAAGAGCTGAAGGATCACCTAACAGCAAAGTGCACAGGGAAATCACAAACCAACCAACTCAGATCTAAGAGCTGGTTCGATCATGAGTGTATTGCTGCAAAAAATGCTCTCATTGTGAAATTCAGGTCGTATAAGAAAAATCCCTCAACTGTACCATTGAGCAACTTAATATCTTGTAAAAAACAATATAAAACCTTGCTTAAGGCAAAAAAAGGTGAACACACGACAAGCAGCATGTGAACAGCTCATCTGTGCAGTTAAGTCCAATGATACGGCTTCCTTTTGGTGTTTAACTGAAATTACATCTAATTGTGGTCCATTGTGTTTTGACTGTCATATCCTTGCTGAGGCTTGGGAAGCCCACTTTCGTGGATTGTATACAGAGGAGATACCAACCTTACCACTGGAATGCACTCTTGGATCTCTACCGGAATGGCCCCCTGCCTCAATTTCTGACATAATTGACCTGGTAAACCAACTAAAACCAGGCAAGGCACCAGGCTGTGATTATGTCCTCGCAGAGCTCATTAAAAGAAATATCCAATGGTGGGCCCCAATACTAGCCAACCTCTTTACCTATATAGTCAAAAATGCTCACATCCCCCCCTGACTGGGCCTGGCTGTTATCATTCCCATTTTTTAAAAGGGAAGGAAAGATAACCCAGCAAACTATCATCCAATTAGTTTACTGTCTATAATCAGCAAGCTATACGCTAGGCATCTTTATTGGAAACTCCTAGCTTGGATGGACCACGAAAATATTCTAGCTGACCAACAGGCTGGATTTAGAGCAGGCCGATCCACAATGGATCAGGCACTATTTTTGCAGCACCTAGTGGAGAAATATAGCAGCAAACCCAAAACATATCTGTTTGCTGCCTTCGTTGATCTCAAATCTGCCTTTGATTCTATCTCCCAAAACAAACTCTGGCAAAAACTTGCCTCCACCATGGATTGTCGCTTGCTACTCCTCACGTATAAACTACATGCAAGCACCTCCTTAAGAATTAGGTGCAATCCAGAGGGCCTCCTTTCAAGCTCTGTTCCAACTTCCAAAGGAGTAAAGCAAGGATGTATACTAGTCCCACAGCTGTTTGAATGAATCGTTTTATTACGGTCACAGACCACATATTGAAAAAGAGACACAGCACGAAGGATTAAAATACTTAAAAAACAAAACTACCAAAATTCCTAAAATCCATGAATAATTCTTTAAAAAGCAGACTGACAACATTTTTTCCAAATTTGCATTGTAGCGAGGAGAAACTTTGCAACATTAATGGTGACATGAGATGACACATCGCTTAAACAGATCGACACCAAATTGGCAGGATTGCTCCTAGGCAAAGCAGTTAGCAAAGGGGAAATTAATTTCCTTCTAAATTTGTTATACAACTCGCAAGATAGAAGAACACGTTCTACAGATTCTGTTATGCCAGCTCCGCAAAGACATGTCCGTTCACTGATTGGAATCTTATTAAAATGGCCTTTTAACAGTGCCGAAGGCAGCACGTTAAATCGAGCAAGAGTAAATGCTCTCCTGTATTTTGGAATGGTCAATGAGAACATATAAAGGACCACAGTAATTCCATAATTACTAAAATTGCTATAGATTAGTGGGGAGCAAGATTTATTAGCTGCATTTCTCAAGTGCTGCAAATCTATGTCTATTAATCTTTGGGCAACAGAGATCTGAGCCTTCTCAAGCCCATAATTGCCCGGCACTTCAAGAGAGAAACCCAACGTAGTTATTTTCTTCACCACCGCATGCATCCAACGGCTCTCAAAAGAATCTGAGAGCAGTAGAGAAAGATATCTGCCAGGGGCTGCTAGGAAATGTAAACACAGCCACCATTTCAGGACGTCAATCCAGGCTTTACAAGCTACCGAACAGATACCTACTTCTAAGTAGATAGCAGCACTACTCACACAGAGAGGGAGACCCAATAGTTTCCTAAGGAAAATAGATGGTACTTTTTTGTAATCGTGAATTAAAGCCCAGGATCCAGATTGGAACACCATATATAAGCTGGGCCAGACTCTTTGCTTTATAAATTTGAATAGCAGAAGAAATGTATTGACTTCCTTGCAAAAAAAAAAAAAACCCTTAAAATAAGCTGTTGGCTAAGACTCGCTGAATCAATTGCCTGCCTATGCTGTTGAGACCAAAGCCCAGAGCTTTGCATTTGAATTCCTAGATGTTTTGTATGAAAAACTTGCTCAATAACATTGCCATTTAAAGTCTATTTATATTGTTTTCGGACTTTAGAAAACACTAAGACTTTGGATTTGCTACAGTTAATAGTTAGCCAATTATTAGAGCAATATATTCCCAAAGCGGATAATAGTCGGTGATTTACTATCCTTCTTTTGAGTGACAGAAATTAACATGTTCCATTTCCTCCCCTCTTCAGTTTTATTTTTTGTCTAATAAGCTGATAATAGTCGGTTTAACCCTATTCTGGACAAAGATACCAACACGGCGTCATCAGCGTAGAGAAGCAATGGTATTTTAAGATTGGACAATTTAGGGGCATTGGAGTCAACACTCTGAAGAGAGGGAGCCATATTGTTTAAAAATAAATTAAAAAGAAAAGGGGCCAAAATACATCCTTGTCTAACCCACCTAGTGACCAGAATTGAATTGGCAATTTGACCCTGCCCTCCACTTCTAACTTGGCTGGAAGTCCGATTATATAGAGATTGGATAAGAAATAAGAAACGCTTATCTATTCTGTAGTTTAAGCCATAGCAGATCTCTTGGAACTGAGTCGAAAGCAGCTTTAAGGTCGATGAAGGCAGCAAAAAGTTTGCCACCAGAAACGGCAGTGAATTTCTCAGCTAAATGTGCTAGAACACAACAATGGTCTAGGGTCAAACAGCCGGCTTTAAACCCTATCTGTTCGACACCAATTATGTTGTTGTCCTCCATCCAGGATAGTAACTTGCATTTCAAGTACCTGGCATAGAGTTTCCCAATTGTTGAGAGAAGACTGATGGGACGATAATTAGCCGGATTAGACCTGTCACCTTTTTTTGAAAATGGGGACAATAATAGCTTTATGCCAGATCTCTGGAATTTTTCCTGTTCTATTAATAGAAGTAAAGAGAGTTGAAAGTAATGGAGCCCACCAGTCGGGGTTAGATTTTAAAAGATCTGAGGGGACAGAATCTGGCTCCAGAGCTTTCCCAAGTGTGAGCTCAGCAATCAATTCAGTGATTTCACCTAGGGTTATGGGTTGCCATTCTGGAGCATCAATGGGTACTTGAATACTACACGTAAACGGAGTATTGGGGTCATGCAATTTGCAGAGAAATATCGTTCCCATTCGTGTGGAGGAATGCAGCAAGAAGACAAACCTTGGGGATTAGCCACTGCCCCATGACAATCCTCCAAAATGATTTACTATCCTTCTTTTGAGTGACAGCAATTAACATGTTCCATTTCCTCCCTTCTTCAGTTTTCTTTTTTTGTCTAATAAGAACTTTATATTCACATTTCAATTTATAATAAGAGTCGGGCAAACATTTAGCGCCTTCACTATGGTAGTTTGAATACACCTGTCTGATTTGGTTACTAAGCATCACACAATCTCAATCAAACCCTTACTTCTAGGATGTTTAACACCAGCTAGATTGCTGTGTTCGGCTAAGGTCTTTTGAATATCAGTGATAAGGGCCTCATAGTAGTGCGGCTTCTCTTGTCAACTGATGCTAGAACATTCTATAAGAGTTGCACACATGCTGGAGATTCAATAAAAGAGGCAAATTTACCCCCGGATCTATTAGACCATTTGATCCACTTCTCACAATTTATTGAAAGAAAGTTCAACAGAGGGGGTCCATCAGGGAGGTGGATATTAATAGGAGATCCTATTAGAGTAACTAAAGGATAGTGATCACTATCTGTGCAGTCATCAATATAGAAGGATTGAATCATCTTCCTTAAGGGCTACCACACTGCTTCCTATTAGGGAACTGAAGGTGAACTCGCCCATCAGATCACCTGGGGTGCTTCCATTCAGAATAATTTTATTGTGCCAGTAGGCTAGAAGAGCTAAACATGCACCTGCCAAGTTATTTATGGCATCTTTTGAGTGTCTATTATAAGGAAATTGACCAAGTGTATGTTCAATACCTTGAAGATATTGAGATTCCGCTAGTACAGCGTCATCGGGTCCCAGGCGAGCATTAAAATCGCCAGCCATAAGGACCTGTGCAGATGGGAACTGTGCTTCAGTGCTGGTAATATATTGTTCCAGCTCATTCCATTGGCCTTTCTTCTCTGATTGACTTTTAATTGGAGGGATATATATATTAAACAATATAATTTGGAAATAATGATTCTTAATTAGGGTTGCCATAGCAATCGTTCTGCAACTAGGTAGTGCAGTAATTTCAACCTTAAGAGATGTTGATACCAAGCAGAGTAATCCTGCTCTGGGCCTGCCTCTGTTTGAGGGCTGGGTAGCCGCCAAAAAGGTAGCACTATACCCCTCAAATATTATCTGGTCACAAACCCAGGTTTCTTGCAGCAGAACAATATCAAAGGCCTTGATGTAATCAATAAATGAACGATCCCCAATCTTCCCCTTCCAACCCGATATGTTCCAAGAGAGGCATATAACATGTCCTGGGTAGTCAATCAATAGGCATTAGTACCTCTAGCACATTGTCTTGGTCTAAGAAAACACAACCACTCTTAATTGGTGGCAACTGCTTCTTTAGGGATTCAGTACAAGAGTCAAGGGTGGGAGATGGACCCAGTTCATTTGGTTCCAAGAATTGGCAGCTAACACAATCCATGGAACTGGCCAAGCCTGCCTTAGTTTTGTTGGCTTTTAATTCATTCTCTTTTCCTACTTGCAAAAAAGAATCAGTAGATTGAAATGTTCCAGTTTGCTTGGGTTTCCTGACTATGCAGACTGGGGAAATAACTTTGATGGTTGGCATCGGTGCAGCTGTTGGAACCTCTGATAATTTGGCCAGGTTTCCATTATTTGAGGAAAAACTCAGAAGTTTAGTCTTTATCATGCCTAGTCTTTGTATGATGCTTGTCTGCTCAGCCTGTGGAAGAGCAGAGAAGGAAGTGAAAAGGTGATGCTCATCTGCCTCCCAGGGATCGTTACTAGCCTGAGGTGAAAGTTGAAGTTTCAGAGGAGTAGATTTTATCTTCTCCGAATCCTGCTGAAATGGATTTATGGGTGAGGGTGTCACTTCGTCCCACCTAATTAAGTCTGGAACTGTAATATCAGGAGAGGGATCCTGATGTAGCTCAAGACCTGAAAATTGGATAGGCAACGGATTCGAGGTAATATGTTTGGCACATTTGGAACCTTTAGGGTCTTTGTTGCCAGACCAAAAAGTGGAATTGGTGGTTTTTAAACAGCCAAATGGTGAGTATCGTAAGGATGAGCAATAAATTAAAGACCAGCAGCTCCACAGCACCTTGGTGAAAAAACTGGTCCTCATCTTTCACTGACCTCAATTTCCTGGACTTCTCCATTTCATCTCTATTTATTTACACTACTCTTCTCCACACTCACCTCACAGAATTAGTCGTGATAGCCCTGTGTCTTGGTGAAGGTAACAGAGGGTGGAGAGAGAAGTCCTTGAAGACTCATATGAGTCAAGGAATGACCTTTCCCTAATTAAAGTAGAGGGAATGTCTGGTTTGGTGAAATTTAGGAGTATACTTCTATGGGTTGGAAAGGCACCGAGCAGCTCTACTGCTCTCAGATCAATAGATCTGATTCTTAGTAGTTAAGAACATAAGAAAAGCCTGCTGGATAAGGCCAGTGGCCCATCTAGTCCAGCATCCTGTTCTCACAGTGGCCAACCAGGTGCCTGGGGGAAGCCCACAAGCAGGACCCGAGTGCAAGAACACTCTCCCCTCCTGAGGCTTCCGGCAACTGGTTTTCAGAAGCATGCTGCCTCTGCCTAGGGTGGCACAGCACAGCCATCACGGCTAGTAGCCATTGATAGCCCTGTCCTCCATGAATTTGTCTAATCTTCTTTTAAAGCCGTCCAAGCTGGTGGCCATTACTGCATCTTGTGGGAGCAAATTCCATAGTTTAACTATGCGCTGAGTAAAGAAGTACTTCCTTTTGTCTGTCCTGAATCTTCCAACATTCAGCTTCTTTGAATGTCCACGAGTTCTAGTATTATGAGAGAGGGAGAAGAACTTTTCTCTATCCACTTTCTCAATGCCATGCATAATTTTATACACTTCTATCATGTCTCCTCTGACCCGCCTTTTCTCTAAACTAAAAAGCCCCAAATGCTGCAACCTTTCCTCATAAGGGAGTCGCTCCATCCCCTTGATCATTCTGGTTGCCCTCTTCTGAACCTTTTCCAACTCTAGAATATCCTTTTGGAGATGAGGCGACCAGAACGGTACACAGTATTCCAAATGTGGCCGCACCATAGATTTATACAACGGCATTATATAATAATAATAATACATTTAATTTTTGTGTCGCCTATCTGGCCGAAGCCACTCTAGGCGACGTACAAACTAAAATTCAGTAAATTACAATACAATACAGATAAAATACAATAAAATCAGAACGATCATTAATCACAGCAGCATGAAATCAGTTAGGGCGATCAATAGATAATAAAATATCCCAAAAAAGTTAGCCCTCCCCAGAATTCCTGAAGGCCTGTCCAAAAAGCCAAGTTTTTAATGCCCGGTGAAATATATCCAGGGAAGGGGCATGGCGAAGATCGAATGGGAGGGAGTTCCAGAGAGTGGGGGCCGCCACTGAAAATGCCCTCTCTCTAGTCCCTACCAACCTAGCTGTTTTCGTTGGTGGGACTGAGAGAAGGCCCTGTGTGGCTGATCTGGTTGGGTGGCTTAATTTGTGGTACTGGAGGCGCTCCTTCAGATAAACTGGGCCGAGACCGTATAGGGATTTAAAGGTTAATACCAACACCTTGAATTGGGCCCGGAAAACAACTGGCAGCCAATGTAGGTGAAATAATACTGGCGTGATGTGATCACAGCGGCGGCTGTTTGTAAGCAACCGAGCCGCCGCATTCTGCACCAGTTGTAGTTTCCGGACCGTTTTCAAGGGTAACCCCATGTAGAGCGCATTGCAGTAGTCTAATCGAGAGGTGACCAGGGCGTGTACCACCAGTGGGAGCTGATGAATAGGGAGGTAGGGTTACAGCCTCCGTATGAGATGTAATTGGTACCAAGCTGCCCGGCTCACTGCCGAAATCTGAGCCTCCATGGACAGCTTGGAATCAAGAACCACCCCGAGGCTGCGGACCTGATCTTTCAGGGGTAAACTCACCCCATTAAACTGTAGGTCAACAGCACCCAACCTCCCCCTGTCACCCACAAGTAGCACCTCGGTCTTATCAGGATTGAGCTTCAGTCTGTTCCTTCCCATCCATCCACTCACGGATTCCAGGCACTTGGACAAGGTCTCCACAGCCATCTCTGGTGAAGATTTAAAGGAAAGATAGAGCTGCGTGTCATCTGCATATTGATGACATCGCAGCCCAAAACTCCTGATGATAGCTCCCAGCGGCTTTACATAGATGTTAAATAGCATGGGAGAGAGGATAGAACCCTGTGGCACTCCGCATGTGAGGGGCCAAGGGTCTGAAACCTCATCTCCCAATGCTACCTTTTTTGGGATATTTTATTATCTATTGATCGCCCTAACTGATTTCATGCTGCTGTGATTAATGATCGTTCTGATTTTATTGTGCCTGTCAGAGAGAAAGGAACGGAACCACTGCAAAACAGTGCCTCCTATTCCCAATCCTTCCAGGCGATCCAACAAGATACCGTGGTTGACGGTATCAAAAGCCGCCGAGAGATCCAGGAGAACAAGAAAGGTGGATTCTCCCCCATCTAATGCCCTCCTCATATCATCCACCAGAGCGACCAAGGCTGTTTCAGTACTATGTCCAGTCCTGAAACCCGATTGGTATGGATCCAAATAATCCATTTCATCCAAGTGTGCTGCCAACTGGCCAGCCACCAGTCGCTCAATGATCTTCCCCAAAAATGGCAGATTTGAAACGGGGCGAAAGTTGTTCAAGACTTTGGGATCCAAGGAGGCCTTTTTCAAAATAGGTTTTATAATTGCCTCCTTGAGGGCTGGTGGCAAAACACCCTCCTTCAAGGATGCATTTACCACCGCCCTGATCCCTTCGCCTAATTTCTCCCTACATTTCATAAGAAACCATGATGGGCAAGGATCAATCAGACAGGTGGTAGGCTTTACTGTTGAAAGCACCTTGTCCACATCCTCAGAAGGGAGAGGCTGGAACCGATCCCATAGAACCGGACTGCAATTGGTCAACTCTGAATCCCCCACTGCATACACAGCGTACGGAATCGAGTTCTTCAGGTGCTCGACTTTATCAGCAAAGTGCTTTGCCAATTTGTCACAGGAAGCCTTAGAATGTTCCAAGGGTTCCTGAGCAACTGGACCAACCAGGCTTCGGACCACTTGGAACAGCTTCCTGGGACAGCACTCTGCGGATGCAATAGAGGCAGCAAAGAAATCCTTCTTTGTTGCCCTCACTGCCACCTGGTAGGCAGCTATTGCTGCTCTAACCTGTGTCCGAGCATCTTCAGAACGGGATTTTCTAATAGGTCCTTTACCCCTGCGGAGGGAGTGTGGCATCGAGATGTCAAAATTCACCAGATAGTGATCTGACCATGACACGGGGGTAAAAGAAATAGCCTCCAACTTCAGAACACTTCCTACCGCTCCCAGGACAAATACAAAGTCGAGAGCATGACCGGCTACATGGGTGGGCTCAGTATTATTAAGGTGCAGTTCCCAGGAAGCCATGGTTTCCAGGAAATCCCGAGGGGCTCCACTGAGGGTGATCTCAGCATGCACGTTGAAATCCCCCAGTACTAAAAGCTCTGTGGTCAACGCTCGTACATCCGAGACCACCTCGAGCACCTCGGACAGGGAATCTGCCGTGTAGCGGGGCAGGCGGTACACGAGCAAGATCCCCAAACTGCCCTTCGGGCCCAACCTCCAGTACATGCAATCAACAAACTTGGTCCTTGGGAGCGGAGGCCTGGTGAAAATCAAAGACTCCCGGTAGATGACTGCCACTCCCGCTTCCCGCTTACCTACCCTCAGTTGCTGTGCATAATAGAAACCCGGCAGACACATGTCCTTAAGGATGGGAGCTGAGGCCTCGTCCAGCCAGGTCTCCGTGATACACACCAGGTCTGCGCACTCATCCAGTATCATATCATGGATGACAGATGTTTTTTGTGTCACAGACCTGGCATTACACATCAGCAATCGAAGGTCGGTAGGAATCCTGCTTCCCCCAGTTAACTTCTGGTTTTGGGCAGACCTGGAACACGGGATAGGTATTATGCATCTATCCCGTGTTCCTCTAAATTGACATGGTCTGCCCCTAGCATCAATCCGGCACCTGCCGCCCAAACTTGGTATAGCTTGGCCCCTCTCCTTTTCTGTTTCATCCCTCCTTGGTTTGCACATGCCCCTATCCCTAATTGCCTGCTGGACAGGCCTATCTTAAATAACATAACAAATAAACATAAAAACCCACCCCTTACCCCCCGGGGGCTGCCAGTCACTTCTTGTACACCACGACAATATACAAACAACATACATACAACAAACATGTAATTAGAACAAAGATACAACACATAACATACGACATAAGACAGACAATACACAACTTACACCTTACATACAACATGCATTTGAGTGTAATCACTCCATACAATTCAACCCGCTAAACCAACATCATCCAGCACTATATAAGTAGATGAAATCTTCCAGCAGCAGCGCAGCAGCGCAGCAGCACAGGCAGCACAGGCAGGCAGCACAGGCAGGCAGCACAGGCAGGCAGCACAGGCAGGCAGCACAGGCAGGCAGCACAGGCAGGCAGCACAGGCAGGCAGGCAGGCAGCACAGGCAGGCAGCACAGGCAGGCAGCACAGGCAGCACAGGCAGGCAGCACAGGCAGGCAGCACAGGCAGGCAGGCAGGCAGGCAGGCAGGCAGGCAGGCAGGCAGGCAGGCAGGCAGGCAGGCAGGCAGGCAGGCAGGCAGGCAGGCAGGCAGGCAGGCAGGCAGGCAGGCAGGCAGGCAGGCAGGCAGATGGCTCTCCCTCCCTGGGCAGCGATGGTCCTCTTCCCCTTGCAGGCAGTGGGTCTCCCAAGCCCCCTCAGCCAGCCGGCCTATATATCCCCTCCAAAGAAGGGACAGGTGGAACAGTATCAGCCACAGCTGGCTGAGTACCTGGGGCCTGGTCCTGCAAGGTGCCCACGTGCAGAGCAGGAGCCCAAGAAGGAGAGAGCAGAGATGTTATCCAGCAGCAATGCAGTAGCAGCACAGGCAGGCAGATGGCTCTCCCTCCCTGGGCAGCGATGGTCTTCTTCCCCTTGCAGGCAGTGGGTCTCCCATTATGATATCGGCTGTTTTATTTTCAATACCTTTCCTAATTATTGCTAGTATGGAATTTGCCTTTTTCACAGCTGCCGCACACTGGGTCGACATTTTCATCGTGCTGTCCACTACAACCCCGAGGTCTTTCTCCTGGTCAGTCACCGCCAGTTCAGACCCCATGAGCGTATATGTGAAATTCAGATTTTTTGCTCCAATATGCATAATTTTGCACTTGTTTATATTGAATTGCATTTGCCATTTTTCCACCCATTCACTCAGTTGTCTTAGGTGGTATTTAGCCAGGTTAATTGAGCCCCAGCGTGGCATGCCTCCCTTAAACGGCCTAATGTTTAGGACAAGCTGGTAGTTCTGTAACACCAGATGATATCCCATGCCCCCTTTAAATTGACCATTATTAGTTTTAGTAGTATGACTTGCAAACGTGTTCAATTGTTGAGGAACAGCTGTAGTGGCAGCTTTTCCTGCCCTTTCAGGGAGCTGATTAGGCTCCACGGCATTCCCCAAAGCCAGGCTTCTGCTTGAAATAAGCACAGCTAACTGTTCTAAAGTACTCCCTATATCTACAAGTTTAGAATAGATACCTTGCATTGTACTGGCCACCAAAAAGCACTGCTTTGCCATGAGTTCAAGGGAAAATGTATCGGGGGGAGTTAGTTCAGCTGCAATCTTATCATTAGAGGGAAAGGAGGAAGGGGAAGGAACATCTTTTGGTTCAGGGGAAAGATTTAAGGTCTCAGCCTCAGCAAGAGCTGAGAATCTGTTGGTAACTGGAATGGAAAAAAACAAGCTATCTTTTTGAATAGTTCGAGGGGACAAATTCATCAAGTCTGCACTGCTTTAGACGTGGTTCAGACGTCAGGTCACTGAGGGAGCTGCCTCTTTTTTTCCTCTTCATGCTCCCCACAAAGCCTTCACAGAGAAGAAACAAGGTCTGCAAATGTTAAAGGGAAGTTAGAACAAATGCTGATCGGGAGGCCCCTAAAGCAGAACCGCTGTCTTGATCTTGTCACCCCTTATAGTTCCAAATAGTTAAGTATAGTGGGTTTGTAGAGATTGTGCTCAACAACCAAACAACGTTACTCCACCAAATTCAGCTCTATAGCTTTGCACCTACTTGTCCTCTGGAGGATTCCTGGCCGACAGCTGGAAGGTTGGAGTGCGTGTGGGAGAGCAGAGCAGGGAAAGTTCATCAAATCTTGCACTCTCTCTCCTTCACCTCGCTCTAGACCATTGAATGGTGGATCCAAAAATGGGAGCCAAAGAGCACACTGCTAACATATAGGAGAATCACTCTGTGTCCTTGCTGCATCTGGATCGCTTATCTCACTCATACCAGTGCTCCAGCTGTACTTATATCTTCAAGGTTTTCAAAGCTTCCTCTTTCAGACTTTGTTTTCCCTCCTCTACTCTCACCTTATACTCATTGCTTTAATGTCCATCCGGAACAAGCTGAAAGGTCTGGCAAGGTTAGTAATTTAAAAAATCCGACAAATCAGGCCCTCTAGCAAACGCTGTTACCAGCACGGCGCCATTTCCCCTCCGATATCAGGCTTAATTATACAATTGTTATGCACAGTTCCTAAATGTTGTTGTTATATTCAGCTTGAGCCAGAGGTTGTAGATAGCAAGATTAGGGACAGTGGGGAGTTTGTAGTTCAGGCTCTACTTTTTGCACGTTGGACTTTTCAGAGACCAAGATATGCAGCACAGCTGTGGCCCTCTATCCCAGTAGCTTGTTGCAATAAGGTTAAAACCTTTAAAATCCGTGAGAAGGAAATAAAACAAATATTCTCAATGCCTGTATACAGCAGTCAGTGCCATAAAGCAAGCTGCAGCATTTTGAGGCAATTTAAAACAATTTTGAGATTATAAAATAGTGAAACCAAACAAACAAACCACGGAGCTCAGAGCAAGGCAACCTCCCCCATCACCAACTTCAAATGACTCCACCCCACTGCTGTTTAATTTTTTATATAAACTCACTGCCTACAGCCCTTGAGTGCCTAAATATACATCCTCCAAAGCTAGCCCACAGGCACCTATCAGTGCTACTATATGCTGATGATGCAGTAATTTTGTCCAGTCACCCATAGGACTGAAGAGAGCCTTGTGAGCCCTTGCGCAATACTGCCATGATGAACAGCTACAAATAAACTACCAAAAAACAAAGGTCATGGCCTTTGCTAAAAGACCAAGGATGTACAAATGGTCTATAAGTGGACACAAGATTGAACAGGTAAAGACTTTCAAGTATCTGGGTGTTGTTTTTCAGGCAAATGGCAGCCGGAAGGCCCAAGCAGAGTACGTTGCCCAGACAGCCCAAAGGAGTCCCTCTGCTATATTAAACTTTATTCGCACCAGAGGTGGCCATTATGTTCCAGTGGCAATAAAGTCTTTAACACAGCTTTTATATGGAGCACAACTTAGCCCCTATCCCAGTATTACACCTCTGGAAGCAGTACAATCTAAATTCTTGAGGGCTGTCCTCCAAGGACCTCATTGTGTCCCAAATGTTACCTTACGATTAGAGGCTGGCCTGCAAAAGGTGGAAACTATTTTCAAATTCTGGCTGAAACTAATCTTTTTTCCAACTGGTTTGGCCCCACTAACATTACAGGACGAGTTCCAGTCATTATGGAAACAAACCTTGCCTCAAAAGCTCCAACTATATGGTCTCTCCCTGGGCTACCTCATTTCCCAAGGATATGATATGGCTTGGTCAACATTTAGGCAACACATTGCCGATATTGAGCGCCAACAAGACTTGGGCTTGTCCTCTAACTATGCCTCAATGGATAGAGCGCTACAATTCAATAAACCTGCAAATTATCTTTGTACACTCTTGGTGCAAAAACATCACAGAGCTTTCACATTGGCACGTTTTAATGTCCTTCCTTTTGCTGTCCTGAAGACATAAAAAACCCTACCATGATCGTAAGTGCACTTGTGACGCTGGAGAGGTGGAAACAGTGACCCACGTCCTCCTACACTGCCCATTCTATTCTGATCTACGAAGATCTTTAATTGTACCTCTCCTATCAAAAACCCCAGGACGATCAGATGCATTTTATGATCTCCTACTTCTTTCTGATCAAAATACTTCTATCACCTCCAGTGTTGCCAAATTTTGTGCTGCAGCGATCAAAATTCGCCACAAACTGACTCTAGCCACCTTGTAATTCTTTTTTTTTTTGGATTTTTTTTTATAACTATGTGCTTGATAATTCTATTTTATAAACTAGTGTTTTAACTAGTTTATCTGATCACCTCATGCTGGTCATTGACCGTAACAATAAAGATTATTATTACTTATTTTATGGTTATTGGATTTTAAATGGCTTTATTTCTTGATGTGAGCTGCCTTGGTTTCCAACCCTGCCTCACAGAGGTGTTGGAGATATTCCATATACACACACACTGGAGATGTAAAAATACATACACCCCATATAATAGTTTATTGTCAAATCCAGTTGGCCATTGCAGAACTTTTTTTTTTTAAAGTATTAGTTTCCTGCCAAATAAAAGCAGTGACACCTAAGTAAGCCCTGCCTAACTGCTTGGGGAAAAAAGGATCAGAGGGGGAGAGAAAGATTTACAATACAATCCTTTTCTATGTTCACTCAAAAGTCCCATTGATTTTCTGCACAATCCTAACCATGTCTACTCAAAAGAAAGTCCTACTAAATTCAATGGGGGTTAGAATTAGCATTGCAGCTTTACTCCCAGAAAAGCTTCATATTGGGAAGGTTTTCAGAACAGGTCATGAATAAGACAAACTGCCCTCTTTAACAGTCCAGTAAAATTTAAACTTGGTTGGCTCCTTAATTATAAAAGTATAATACTGCAGCATATACACTTTTTAAAACTTCTGTTCAAAATTATTTGAAAAATAAAATGTATAATATGCCATTTTTGCAAGTAATTAAAAAACCCTGAATGTACACCTTTATGCCTACCAAGATCCTGCATTGAGCAGGGGGTTGGACTTGATGGCCTTATAGGCCCCTTCCAACTCTACTATTCTATGATTCTATGATCCTGCTGTGATCTTCTGTTGTAGTGCAATCCTATGCATGTTTACTCAGAAGCAAGTCCCCATCCTGTACAGAGAAAGTACTGTTTATGCTGCTGAAAGCTATATATTTACTGAATTCCTGATATGAGACAAGCAAGAAAAGGAAACTGGGGATTTAGGTATTGCCTGGAGGTGAACAAATCTTGTCAATCACAAGCCTGACTTCACTTATTGGCTAAAAACCTGAAAGGGCAGGGATAAGAACAGCCCGTACTAAAATAAATTGTGGGTGGGGGGAGCTGAAGTTTTGGTTTATAACATTTAAACCAAACCACCTAGAAACTTATTTTTTTTAATGAAAGCTAAGACTCCAGAGATTACCTGGAGACACAGAGAGGACCCAAAAACACTGGAGTCTCCAGGTGAAAACTGGACACCTGGCAACCCTAATCATAATGCATAGACTGTATATGAATTACTTCATGGTGCTGCAGCATTTAGAATATTGTGTATAATTCAGGTTGCCTCACCTCAAAAAGGATATCATAGAGCTGAAAACATTTAGGGGCTTTTTAGTAAGGGAGCACATGATAAAGTTATGCATGTTGTGGAGAAAGTGGATAGGAAGAAGCCTTTTGCCCTCTCATTACACTAGAACCCATGGACATCCAATAAAGTTGGAATGTTGGAAGATTCAGGACAGGCAAAAGAAAGGACTTATTCACACAGTGCTTTCTTAAAACTATGGCATTCACTCCCAGAAGATGCAGTGATAAACACTAACTTGGAAGGCTTTTTAAAAAGTTATCCTCCATGACTCTGTCTTATAAATGGCTATTACAATTGTTGGAGGCCTCTGAATACCAATGGCTGGGAATTACAGGTAGGAAAAGTGCTGTTGCACTCAGATCATGCTTGTGGGCTTCCTGTGGGCATCTGGATGGTTACTGAGAGAACAGGATGCTGTACTAGATGTGGCTTTAACCTGATCCATCAGGCTTTCCTTACGTGTGGCTGCCCTTGCCCCTAAAAGACACTAGGGTGGTTTTTCCTTTTTTTTTTTTTCCAATTAATTTTTATTCAAATTTTCGAAACCAAAACAATACAAAAAGAAAAAACACAAATCAATAACTAATACAATAAAAAAAGAAAATATATATATATAAAAATATTGACTTCCGATTTGTCATAATTCAGCTATAAATCTATAATATATAACAAACCTATCTCTTAATAGATTATAAAATCACCTTCCTCCAGCAGTTGTCTTAGTTGGTTTCAAATCTCATTAATATCATATGATTTTAATCTTCCACAAAAAGTCAAAGAGAAGTTTCCAATCCTTGAGATATATGTCCATCAATTTTTTTTCTAAATAAACATGTCAAATAATCCAACTCATCAAGTCTACTAAGTCCAGTAATTTCAAATCGCTCTTCTGTCATTATCCTTATTGGGTCCATCTTCCATCTTTACGCACCCAAAAATCTTGCTGTCATAGTCATATAATAAAAGTCTGATAGGAATTTCCTCCATCACAGATATTTTCTTGCCATCAATTCCGAACGTATCACTGAAGTATTGTTGCAAAGCCGCATCTCTGTTCCTCTTTTCCACATGATACACTAGTACATCTCTTGAAGATTTTTCCATTGACACAAAACAGGGATTAATTCTGTTAACTTTCTCCATTTCAAGTTCCATCAAATCCTTCCAGTCCAGGAATTTTTTTGAACCGATAATATCTTTATCTCCAATCTCTTCAATTCCTTCAGGGACAGCGCTGAGTTCCAAACTGTAATATTTGTCTCCAGGATCCGTCACAGCCAGGAAATCCAAATCTTTTTTCATTTCCATATTTAATCCAATCTCCATAGTTTGAACCTTGCCTTTAATTTCTCTTTCATCTTTTTTTGGTTTTCCAGATCTATCTTTATTCTCCTTTCTCACAGAATCCTGAATTTCTTTCAGCTCCTGTCTCATTTCATGAAATTCAATTCTCCACGCTTGTCTGTTATTTCTCAGTTCTTGTTTTATTGAGTTAATCCCATTCATTATTTTCTGAAACATGTCTAAAGATAAAGTCCCTTCTTGTACATCCATGATCTTCTTAATTGTCATTCTTAAAGCCAAAGGAACAAAACTCCTTCAATTTTCAATGTCCCAAGCAAAGAGCAGTTTATTACTTTATCCAGTTACAAAGGAGTTAATCTTTCTAACCAACTGGCGTCACACGCTAGACAGCCCTTATCTCTTATATGCCCAGAAGTGCAAAAACAGCTTTAGTTCACAGCGTCCAAATAACTAGTAGCAGAGAGAATGAGCAGATTCGTAAAAAAAAAAAAAGTAGATCAGAAAAAATAGTCCCAGACATATATTACACAAAAGTCTTATAAATCAAAAAGATTTTTCTTTTCTCTTCCAATCAGAAATCCCTCATCCGTGTAATCTTTAAAATGCTATTTTCCATGTCAGCTTTTTGCAATAAAAGAAAGATAGGCTATTTTTATTTTCTTCCCTCTTAGTTCCGTGAGTAAAAAAGGAAAGTCTTAACTCACCTAGGTTATCTTAATTGCTGTTACTTTGACAAATCTCTTTAGCTGTATAGATAAGAAAGTTATAAGTGTAGACAGGAGGATGCTTGCCTGTTAATCCGTTATTCTTTAAAGAAAAAAAAACGGGTCACTTATTCAGCTGAGCTAGCATAGAAATCCTCGCTCTGTCTGAGCTGCTGGAAGATCTTCTTTCACAGACAATTCTGACGAATTCCAGACTCCAACAATCACAACAAAGCTATGTGGGAAATCTCACGTTTCTTCCTTATCCGGAGGAAATTATCCCCAGTCAGAAAAGACCCTTCTGACTGAATTTAAAACTGAAAAAGTTTCATCCAAGACGGGAGCCCGTCTCAGAGCTGCACAGGCGGAGGGATCCTCCTGGGAAGTCCCACTAGGGTGGTTTTTCCTTGAGTGACTTGTGAGGGCAGGGAGAGGGGCTTTTGTTGTGAAGGTTTGGTGTTCTCTCCCCTTTCCTCCCTTCTGCTCACCACCCCATTTAGGCCTACTTTTGAATATATGTTTTACTAGTATAGCTCTGAGATTTAAAAAAATTGAGGTATACTGATGAAGAATGTAAGCATACTATAATGCTAAGTTAACGTATATGACTCCTGCTGAAATAGCCAGAATACAGACCTATGGAATCTATCATGATATTCAGTGGTATTTGTTTCACTCCACTGTTCTCTAAAGTGGCTGTTAGACTGCTACATGTTTTGTTGTGTGGGTTGCCTAGGGGCAATCCAGTCTTAGTTTCACCCATTTGAATTGGAGCCTGCAGCTGTAGCTTGGAAGGCAACAGCTAAAAGTGGCTAGCATCTGAAACCAGAGAAGAGAAAAAGATGGAGGGAACCCCAACATTCTAGAAAAATATGTTTTATTAATAATCCAAGCCCAACACGTTTCAACCTGTGTGTATTTAGGCCTTCGTCAGGGGAACAACCGCTGGTGTGAAGTTTCTTTCTGTGAGCAAAGCTGCTTTCATTAGTACAACCACCACCAGGTTTAACTATGTTTAACTATGCGCTGAGTAAAGAAGTACTTCCTTTTGTCTGTCCTGAATCTTCCAACATTCAGCTTCTTTGAACGTCCACGAGTTCTAGTATTATGACAGAGGGAGAAGAACTTTTCTCTATCCACTTTCTCAATGCCATGCATAATTTTATACACTTCTATCATGTCTCCTCTGACCTGCCTTTTCTCTAAACTAAAAAGCCCCAAATGCTGCAACCTTTCCTCATAAGGGAATCGCTCCATTCCCTTGATCATTCTGGTTGCCCTCTTCTGAACCTTTTCCAACTCTATAATATCCTTTTTGAGATGAGGCAACCAGAACTGTACACAGTATTCCAAATGTGGCCGCACCATAGATTTATACAACGGCATGATGATATCGGCTGTTTTATTTTCAATATTTTTCCTAATTATCCCTAGCATGGAATTTGCCTTTTTCACAGCTGCCGCACACTGGGTTGACATTTTCATCGTGCTGTCCACTACAACCCCGAGGTCTCTCTCCTGGTCGGTCACCGCCAGTTCAGACCCCATGAGCGTATATGTGAAATTAAGATTTTTTGCTCCAATATGCATAATTTTACACTTGTTTATATTGAATTGCATTTGCCATTTTTCCACCCATTCACTCAGTTTGGAGAGGTCTTTTTGGAGCTCTTCGCAATCCCTTTTTGTTTTAACAACCCTGAACAATTTAGTGTCATCAGCAAACTTGGCCACTTCACTGCTCACTCCTAATTCTAGGTCATTAATGAACAAGTTGAAAAGTACAGGTTCCAATACCGATCCTTGAGGGACTCCACTTTCTACAGCCCTCCATTGGGAGAACTGTCCGTTTGTTCCTACTCTCTGCTTTTTGCTTCTTAACCAATTCCTTATCCACAAGAGGACCTCTCCTCTTATTCTATGACTGCTAAGCTTCCTCAGAAGTCTTTGGTAAGGTACCTTGTCAAAAGCTTTTTGAAAGTCTAAGTACATTATGTCCACTGGATCACCTCTATCTATATGCTTGTTGACACTCTCAAAGAATTCTAATAGGTTACTGAGACAGGACTTTCCCTTGCAGAAGCCAAGCTGGCTCTGCTTCAGCAAGGCTTGTTCTTCTATGTCCTTAGTTAATCTAGTTTTAATAATACTTTCTACCAGTTTTCCAGGGACAGAAGTTAAGCTAACTGGCCTGTAATTTCCAGGATCCCCTCTGGATCCCATTTTGAAGATTGGCATTACATTTGCCACTTTCCAGTCCTCAGGCATGGAGGAGGACCTGAGGGACAAGTTACATATTTTAGTTAGCCTTGTTTACAGTGTCCCCTGAAGCTTTCCTGCTAGGGTGGTGTTGAAAACTAGCTTTCTATAGGCTTCCTACCCCTAGGATCTGTCTCCTAAGATATAGGTTCTTTCAGGATTTGGCTCCTAGCTCAGGGTGTCCCTAGGCTGCCCTTATTACTTATTACTCTGAGCTGTTTTAATTCAATTAAATAATGAAATAAATGGGTGCTACTTACCCTTTTCTCGCTCTGCTGCTTAACTCGCCTTGATGCTTTGTCAGCTGGGGCCTTGACACTTTGTCAGCTGGGGGCTCCCTCTAGCTCGTGGAGCCAGGGCTCAGGGCTTAATGAAACTCCTGCACTGATTGGGTGCAACCTGACTTGGTAAAAAGTGACTTCAAAGGCTGTAGGCAGTTCCTAAAGAGCCAGGTTTAGCTCTGCTGGATACTGTGGATTGCCTTCTACTCCACTGAGTGAAGGGTATTAGGGAGCATATGAAGTAGGGGCCATTGCCTAATGGTATCTGCCAGAGACTGAGGGAAGGTGACTTCCTGGTGCTTATGGCTCAGAGCAGCTTTCTCCCTCTGTAACAGACACCATTAACACAGCTTCCAACAGCCAAACAGCGGACAATAAGTAATGAAAAATAGGCTTTAGAATTACACCAGGTATTGAGCAGGTCTTTCCCCCTTTGCCTTCCTTCTCCTTTCTCTTTTGTAAGAACATTCCGTTCCCCTGGGAGGCTGTGCCATTTGCAAGTTAAAATCTGCCTCCATCTTTTCATGCCCCATGTTCTAAAACCTCTATGGCTCATAAAGAAACTATCAGTAGTAGTTCACCTGTGGCCTAAGCCATGTCAAACAGAGTACTAGCATCTTTAACTTCTTTATGCTGCATACAATTTGCATTTGTTCACATGCTGCATACATGCTAATCACATTTAAATGAGATGGGGGTGACCTGAATAGTTTACATGGTTAAGTGCTTTCAATAGGGCTTAAAAAGTCCCAATACAAAAAGCATTTGTAGTTTAGTAAACAAGAAGAAAAATGGGCAGAAAAATGGCAAATGCAATTCAATATAAACAAGTGTAAAATTATGCATATTGGAGCAAAAAATCTTAATTTCACATATACGCTCATGGGGTCTGAACTGGCGGTGACCGACCAGGAGAGAGACCTCGGGGTTGTAGTGGACAGCACGATGAAAATGTCGACCCAGTGTGCGGCAGCTGTGAAAAAGGCAAATTCCATGCTAGCGATAATTAGGAAAGGTATTGAAAATAAAACAGCCAATATCATAATGCCGTTGTATAAATCTATGGTGCGGCCGCATTTGGAATACTGTGTACAGTTCTGGTCGCCTCATCTCAAAAAGGATATTATAGAGTTGGAAAAGGTTCAGAAGAGGGCAACCAGAATGATCAAGGGGATGGAGCGACTCCCTTATGAGGAAAGGTTGCAGCATTTGGGGCTTTTTAGTTTAGAGAAAAGGCGGGTCAGAGGAGACATGATAGAAGTGTATAAAATTATGCATGGCATTGAGAAAGTGGATAGAGAAAAGTTCTTCTCCCTCTCTCATAATACTAGAACTCGTGGGCATTCAAAGAAGCTGAATGTTGGAAGATTCAGGACAGACAAAAGGAAGTACTTCTTTACTCAGCGCATAGTTAAACTATGGAATTTGCTCCCACAAGATGCAGTAATGGCCACCAGCTTGGACGGCTTTAAAAGAAGATTAGACAAATTCATGGAGGACAGGGCTATCAATGGCTACTAGTCATGATGGCTGTGCTCTGCCACCCTAGTCAGAGGCAGCATGCTTCTGAAAACCAGTTGCCGGAAGCGTCAGGAGGGGAGAGTGTTCTTGCACTCGGGTCCTGCTTGTGGGCTTCCCCCAGGCACCTGGTTGGCCACTGTGAGAACAGGATGCTGGACTAGATGGGCCACTGGCCTGATCCAGCAGGCTCTTCTTATGTTCTTATGTTCTTAAGAAAGTTTGCATCTTCCGCTGAAAATAACTCCTAAGTTCTTGGAGAAATTGCTGTCGCTTAACCCTGTAAATTTACAAAGTGCAATCATTTAAAATATTTCATTTTTAAAAGATGTTGAAAGACTAACTAGTACTACCACTTTCCATTTTAGAGTACAAGAAAATAGGGGAGGGTGTTCTCATTGATCACTTCTCCTTTCTAATATGGGTCTTGCATACACTTCCCATATGTGGGAACACTGTGGGAACACATGTGGGAACACTGGATTAAACTGAAGACATCCATTGTTGCAGCATGTGAACAAACTATTGGATACCAAACTAAGAAACATCAGGATTGGTTTGATGAGAATGGTGCTGAGATTGAACATATCATCGACAAGAAAATGAAAGCCTTCCAGATATGGCAGAAAGACATTAACTGTGCTAAGAAAAAAATCTATGCCAGTGCAAAGGCAAAGAAGAACTAGAGAACTAAAGAATGCCTGGTAGATAAAGAAAGGTCAAGAAATCCAGCACTTTGCAGATGCTCATGATGCACTGGGCTTTTTTAATGAAACAAAGGCCATCTATGGACCAACAAATTACGGTACACATCCCTTACATTCAGTGGATGGTACTAAACTTCTTAAGGATAAAGAGTCTATTGCACTGCGCTGGAAATCGCATTACCACGACCTCCTCAATCATAACTATTGTGGCTGGTGAGGTCTTCTCACAAATTCCACAACAACAAACTAGAGACAAGCTTGCAGTATCGCCTAATTTGGATGAAGTCGGTAAAGCCATCGATCAAATGAAGAACAATAAAGCTAGTGGACCTGATGGGATTCCTGCTGAAGTTGTTAAAGAAGGTGGACCTGAACTTACACAACAACTTCAAAAGCTCATCAAAAAAATCTGGATGAGGGAGGAGATCCCGGAAGACTTTAGGGACACAATAATTATCACCCTTTTTAAGAAGGGCAATAGAACAGATTGTGGGAACTATCGAGGTATTTCTCTATCAAGATAAAATCCTTGCAAGGATCCTCGCAAATAGCCTCCTACCAATCTCAGAGGATGTCTTCCCCGAATCTCAAAATGGTTTCCACCCTTCCAGGGGGAGAGTGAACATGATTTTCACGGCACGACAGCTTCAAGAAGAATGCCAGGAGCAGAATCGACCTTTATATATGGCGTTTATTGATCTGGAGAGCCAGTGTGGTATAGTGGTTAGAGTGTTGGACTAGGACCCAGGAGACCAGGGTTTGAATCCCCACACAGCCATGAAGCTCACTGGGTGACCTTGGGCCAGTCACTGCCTCTCAGCCACAGAGGAAGGCAATGGTAAACCCCTCTGAATGCCTCTTACCATGAAAACCCTATTCGTAGGGTCGCCATAAGTCAGGATCAACTTGAAGGCAGTCCATTTCCATTTTTTTAAAATTGATCTGACTAAGGCCTTTGATACTGTGACTCGAACTGCTCTCTGGACCATCCTTCTGAAAACTGGATGCCCTGATAAATTGGTGGATATTTTGCAACTCCTTCATGACCACATGACAGCGACAATTTTGGATAACAATGGCTTTCAGAGCGATCCATTCAGAGTGGGATCAGGCATAAAACAGGGATGTGTCATTGCTCCTACCTTATTTGGTATCTTCATTTCTATGATTATGCACCTTATTGAGGGGAAACTTCCTACCAGTGTGGAAATCATATATCAAACAGATGGAAAGCTTTTTAATCTCAGTAGGCTGAAAGCAAAAAGTAAGGTAATGTCAACCTCTGTTGTAGAACTTCAATATGCCGATGATAATGTAGTGTCCGCACATTCAGAGAAAGATCTTCAAACTATCCTAAATGTCTTTGCAGAAGCATATGGAAAGCTTGGCCTCTCACTTAATATTAAAAAAACCAAAGTGCTTCATCAACAGGTGCAAACTAGTCCCTCTGTAGCACCATCAATCCAGCTTAATGGTGTGACACTGGAGAATGTTGATCACTTCCCTTATCTTGGCAGCCATCTCTCTGTAAAAGCTGACATGGATGCTGAAATTCAACAGCGTCTGAGCTCTGCGAGTACCGCATTCTCCCGAATGAAATGTAGAGTATTCGAGGATCAGGATATTCGCAGGGAGACCAAAATGCTTATTTACAAAACCATTGTACTACCGACCTTACTGTATGCCTGTGAAACATGGACCATTTATGAACGCCACTCCCAACTTCTTCAAAGATTCCACCAATGCTGCCTCTGGAAAATTCCGCAAATTACTTTTTTGACGGACTAAGGTTAGCATTTTGGAAGAAGCAAAGACTACCAATGTTGAAACAATGATCCTTCAACATCAACTTCGCTGGAGCGGCCATATTGTTCGAATGCCTGATCACTGTCTTCCAAAGCAACTACTTTACTCTCAACTTAAGGATGGAAAATGGAATATCAGGGGACAGCAAAAGAGGTTTAAAGATGTTCTTAAAGCGAATCTAAAAAAATGTAACATGAACATCGAGAACTGGGAAGTCTTGGCCCATGAATGTCCCAAATGGAGGTCGTCTATTATGAAAGGTGACGTGGACTTCAAAGAAGCATGGATACAGGGTGAATGGGGCAAACGAGTTAAGCGGAAGGCACGTCAAGCAAATCCTCATCGCGACCATCTTCCATCTGGAAACCTATGTCCTCACTGTTGGGAGGCTGTGTAGATCCAGAATTGGCCTCCACAGTCACTTACGGACCCACTATTAAAGACCTTACCCTGGAAGACAATCCTACTCGGCCACAAGTGATCGCCAATGAATGAATGACCTCTCTATCTCTAAATACATTCAAGTAGTCAAATTCCTGTTTTTCTCCACAGTTAATAAGGTTTTATACTTCGAAGTTTACTTTATGTTTCCATTTATGTTCATTTGAAGTAATGCTCATCAGGGTTTACAGTGCCATTCTACATATAGCCTCAGAAAAAAACCTGCTGTATTCAAGTTAGTGTATTTAGGGCTGCAACCCTAGCTTTAAACACAGAAGTAAGAGTTTGAGCATGGGCAAAGTGCTTCCCTCACCACAAATTAACCACCAGTGCTAGATATCTGGACAGCTAAAGCCTAAACAATCCTCTAGAAATAATTAACCTCTTTATCTTCCCTATTGTTACAGTTAAAATTATAGTATTATTTCAGCAGCTTTCTCACCTTCCTTGATATGATGGAGAAAGGTTGAGTACAATACAAAAATGTCACATCTTCCTTTACATATTCAAGTAAGATAAAACACATAAATGACAGTAGTATTGCCTTCATAAACAAAGTAATGTATAGATTTGCCTCTTTGGGTTAAAACATGTCCCAGGACTGCTGACCAATTATGAGAGCTAAGTGAAACAATTCTTCTGTCTTGTACACCATTCTGGATATGTTGCAAAACCACACATCCATGCCCTTTTCGTTGAAAGTGCCATTAGTTCATGCACTAGAAAATCCAGCTTTCTTTTCTTCCAGTGCAATCCTCACAAGTCAGATTTTGTAACCCTGTCATTAAAATGCGAGGTAGCCTACAGTAATTTGAATATTTCATTCCACCGGCTGCTACCACGCTCTGCCTTACAGATGGTGCTTGCTCCATCCTTCTGGACTGGGTTCAATTATAAATGAAAGTGAGGAGCTTAGATTTGTCTTTTTGTCTCTGCTTAGTTGGAATAACACAATAAACCTTGATGGGTAGAAACTCTTCACACACCCTCCCCTCTTTCCAAGATCTGTTCCCTGCTTAACTATCTCCTTGCCAGGGAAGAACTAATGTATCTCCAAATATTGAAAATGAACCATTTGTTACTTTTTTATTTTGTCTGACTTGGGTTTCAGTGTATAATATGCATGACTGGTGGAGAAGGAGAGACACACATCCTTCCTTCCTTCCTTCTCTGGGTCTCAGTTTCTCTTACTTACCAGGCTAGAAAACATTGCTTTTCTTCTCTCTCTTATTCTGTGGTGGAATTTTTCAGTGAGTTCTGGAGGTACAGTAGGAAATTTCTCCTATACTGCATTTGTCTAAGAATGTCATTGTGCTGGAGGGGCAGGCCTCATCTCCATGGAAACATGGAGGGGGAGGAGCAAAGCAGGGATGTGGCCTCCTAACTGTGTCTGTGCATATTCTAACAATACTGAGATCCTCTCCTGCCCAGGCAACACAGTAAGGACAGAAGGGGATAGTAAGAAGGGGAAAGTGATAGTGACAGTTTAAAACAACAGGAGAGATCTGAATAAATTGGGAGGGAAGGAACATTGAGGGTTGTTTTTTCTTTTACGTTTTAACAAGTAGCAGAGATGAGTACAACATAGAAGCTAACACCAAAAATTAACACAGGCACAACAGAATCTTTCCCAGCTCTCTTCCTGCTGTATTCAAACCTCTCCTATTGTTTAAAACCAACACTTTCCCCCTCAGTGTTCTTCCATCCCTCCTTTACTCAAACTCCTCCCAGTGGGAATGGGGACATGAGAATGGGGGTGAACATTAAAACAAGGGTACAAAAGGGGTTGAAGAATAGTGGTGGCTTCATAATTGGGCAGAAGGTGAAAATTGTGCTTAGTAGTTGCAATGAGTGAGAGGAGGCAGCGTTTACCATATAGGTGGTTAGTGTGTGGGGGTTGCAAAACAGGAGGAGGGAGGCATGTACATGGGGGTGTATGTGGAAATGGGTGCAAAGTGGGGCTTCAGAATATAAGAAAGAAGTGGCTTTAAAATGGGGGTGGGGAGTTGAAAAGAGAGCTTGTATTCGATGAGAAGGGGAAGCTCTAGGGGACTACCATGGCAGAAGCGGGAGGAATGGTGACTGGAGTGAGCAGGGGCGCAGCCCCTAGTATTTACATAAATACATAGCCAGGGAGCCCAATTCTGGCAAGTGCTCATAAGGCTTACTTAATTTCTGAATTAGTTTGTTCCACAATTTCTTCAGTGTTTTGTTTTTCTAAAACAAAAATTGGAATTTTCTCCTAAGGACTAAAATAGTGACAGGGAATTGTGCTGGGAAAGGCAGACAGATAACAATTGGGAATGGTTTCAGAGCACTGATCCATGTGTGGGATTGGGTTTAAAACATGGCAAGGAGGAGCACATGAAAGGCTTGGGTGGGATTCATATTTGTGGAGCTTTAGTTTTGGTGGATTGGAATAGATAAGCTCACACAGATGTAAATTCACTTATCTATTAACACATGGACAAATCAGCTTCTAATGCATCTGAGGCACACAAGGGAAGGGCTGTTAGCTACAGATTCATATGGCAGCACAGAAGATACAAAGTGGATATCAGGAAATTCACAACTAAATAATACCAATGTAATTGAATGCTATTGGTGTTGTGTTATTTGATAATGCATGCACCTTGATCATAATTATTCCCATTGGTATACTACTGACAATAATAACTATAATCTAATGTGTTAATTATATTGGTGTAGTTAACTCTTTCTTGGTTGTAGACATGTTATTTAAATATAGTAATGTGTCTAAGTAATGTGTCTGTCTGTGGTGTGGTGGTCAGTTTTGAAGTGCCATAGCCATGCTCCCCAAGGAAAGTCATGCAGGCAGTTGTGTTGAGCAGTTATCCTAAAAAGCAGCAGTACATTTGTTAGGATCACCTGACAGTCATAGCTGGCAAAGAGTTGTGTAATGGCTAGGCTGTTGGACTTGGGCTTGGAAGACATAGCTTCGTCAGCCATGAATTCACTGAGTGACCTTGGGACAGTCACTATATCAACCTAGCCTACCTCACAGAGTTATTAGGAGGACAAAGTAAGGCTATTTGTTGGTTTGTTGGTTTGTTTCAGTTTCTACCCTGTCCTTCATCAGTTCATGATCCCAGGACAGGTTACAACATAAAACATCAATACAATTAAAACTAGAACAATTAAATTTACCTCAAAACAAAAGAAAATGCAGTAGAACAATACAGCAATGCAGCAAGTGAATTTACAGCTGGCACTTCAGGTCATACACACATACACAGAGAGAGAGAGAGAGGCCTTGGAAACAGGCAACGCATCTGCGTATGACACACCCTGAGATCCTAGAGGAAGGATGGGAAAGAAATGTGAGCAAAGCACCAGGTAATGCACAGACTGCCTTTCACTTGTTGGTGAGACTCATTTTGAACTGTTTATAACAGATTGTAGGGCAGTTGTGTTTTTCTAACATATATTTACATTAAGGCACATTCAAGTATTTTAAAATAGTGCAGAAAAGCCTCTAGCTAGGTAAGTTTTAGCTATTTAACATCTATGTAAAGCCGCTGGGGCCCATCATCAGGAGATTTGGGCTGAAGTGTCACCAATATGCGGATGACACTCAGCTCTATCTCTCATTTAATTCCTCACCAGAGTTGGCTGTGGATACCATTTCCAAGTGCCTGGAGTCCGTAAGTGAATGGATGGGAGGAAACAGGCTGAAGCTGAACCCCGACAAGACTGAGGTACTGCTCGTGGGAGAAGAGGAGGTTGGGTGATATTGACCTGGTGTTAAATGGGGTAAGATTGCCCCTAAAGGACCAGGTTCGCAACCTCAGGGTCATTCTTGACTCCCAGCTGTCCATGGAGGCTCAGGTTTTGGCAGTGAGCCGGGCAGCTTGGTATCAATTACATCTAATACAGAGGCTGCGACCCTATCTTCCTGTCCATCTGCTCCCACAGGTAGTACATGCCCTGGTCTCCTCTCACTTAGACTACTGTAATGCGCTCTACGTTGGGTTACCCTTGAGGATGGTCCGGAAACTACAGCTGGTACAGAATGCGGCGGCACGTCTGATCAAGAACAGCCACCGCTGTGATCATATCACTCCAGTACTTAGAAGATCTGCACTGGTTACCAGTAGTTTACCGGGCCCAATTCAAGGTGTTGGTGTTAACCTTTAAAGCCCTACACGGTTTCGGTCCAGTTTATCTGAAGGAGCACCTCCAGCATCATCAAATATGCCGCCTGACAAGATCAGCCTCACAAGACCTTCTCTCGGTCCCGCCGGTTAAAACAGCTAGGCTGGTGCAGACCAGAGAGAGGGTATTTTCGATTGTGGCCCCCACCCTCTGGAACTCTCTGCCATGTGACCTTCGCCATGCCCCCTCCCTGGTAGGTTTCCGCCAAGAATTGAAAACCTGGCTGTTTAGGCGGGCCTACGGGACTTTTGGGTAATTTAGTTTTATTCTGTAAAGATGTGGGTGGGTTTAGATTAAGTAGAGTCTGATGTTGTATTTGTATTTATATGTTATATTTTAATTTTCTGTACGTCGCCTAGAGTGGCCGTTAATTCGGCCAGATAGGCGACTTAGAAATAAAATTTTATTATTATTATTATTATTAGGTTTGAAGGAATTGAACTTTATTGTCCTCAACTGTATGGACTCTGCTTTTATACAGACTGCTGTGTATTATATGGTAGGGTTGCCAGGTTCAGGGCCTGAGAATGATTCTGTATCTTTAAGAGAAGAGAAAATTCAACCAAGTGCAGGTTTTCTTGCAACACTGTAATGGGAAAAACAACAAGGTGGAATTCTCCCTTCACCCTGCACAACTTTTAAAGATACAGAATGGCTCTTGGAGGCTGGGCTTGGCAACCAAGAGGTCTTCTGTATCTTTAAAAGATGTGCAGGGGGAAGGGAGAATTTCACCTTGTGGTTTTTCCCATTACAGTGCTGCAAGAACACCTGCACTTGGCTGACTTTCTCTTCTCCTAAAGATACAGGATCATTCTCAGGCCCTGAGCCTGTCAACCCTATTATATGGGGATGCATATCTATCTTGTCTGTTCTTGTCTGTGTGTTTGTTGCGGGATTATAGGGTTAACCAGCTCAAATGACCTGACCTAAGGGCACAAATGAGGAGGAAGTCAAACTTCATTGCAGACAAGGAGTTTGTCACATCTGGTCTAAGGGGCACCATGACTTCCTTTTTATCCTGTGGGGCCAAGCTAGTGATTCGCAAAGGCAGTTTATATCAACAGTTATATGTGAAAGATTCACTGAGGAGAGCATGCAGGAACTGCACGGAAAGCAAGAAAGAGCTTGTGTAAGATTCTATATTTAGGAATTGTGTTTAGAGATAGGGCCAGATGACTGTGTTTAACCTTGTGTTTGTTTGTCGTATGCTCCAAAGGGAATATACTTGTTTTCTACAACTTTCTCTCTCTTATATCTTTCTTTTAAACTCCATATTTTTCTGTTCTAATAAACTTTAGGTCTTGTTCCATAAACCTGGTGTGCTCTCTCCTTATTTTAACACTCCCACGTCCAGAAGCCATAAAACCGCACTACCTTGAGAAGCTGCAGAGAGACCCAAGGAGTTATTACATTAGGCAGACTGATGGGGGCAGCCTTATAGTCAAATTCCCCCTATCTGGGGGCAGTGAGCTCTTTCAAGGCAAAGGGTGGGCTGACTAGAGAAGTACATTCTATGGTACCCAGGAACTCCCTTTCCTCAGATGGCACAGGACCCAGGGTGGCTGGGAGGCAGCTGTCACATTTAGTGTATTTTATGCTGATTGTTGTGAACCGCCCAGGGAGCTTCAGCTATGGGCGGTATATAAATTTAATAAAATGAAAAAATGAAATGAAAGTGTCAAAGCAGTGGGATTGAAATATTGGTATGTTTTTGAAAGTATTTGGGTACCAGGAAGTTGTGGACCCAGATTGTCATTTTTGAAAATTTGATAAACAAGAAAAGGGTTAATTCCCCCTCCTTGGAGCAAAAGAGTTTTCATTTTATTTTTTCAGGTCTACAGAAGTGGGTACTGATAGATTAGCTGTCATGGCAGAGTACATGTCCATGAACAAAGCAGCCTTGGTTGAAAGGTGCCAGGCAAAGGGCTTTCCAGTGGAAGGCAGAGATATGCTGGATCTGAGAGTTCTGCTCATTCAGTAGAGATGGTGGCCGGGGTAGAGCCTCCCAAGTGTTCCTGAGTGCATGGATCCAGCCTGAAGGAAAGGGAAGAGAAAAGGGCCCAGCAACTCTTGGAGGGGCAGTGGCTCAAGCAGGAGAGAGCTGGAACTGGAGCATTTAAAGTGGCAATAGGACTAGAGTTCTTTTGAAGTAGAATGACTGGAAATGGAGCAGCTGAAGGAGCAATAGGCACAGCAAGAGTATGAGAAGGAGATGTTACAGCTCAAGCAGCAGCACCCTGTCCAAATCACCCCCAAGGATTTTACAGCTTACGTGACAAGAGAGGACCCCCACACTTTCCTGTATACTTTTGAATGAGCAGCACAGAAGTGGGGACTCCCAAGAGGATTAATTTATGAGATTTTTACCTAGTCTCGTTAGAGGTGTGCTTGCTAAAGTCTATAACAGCATGATAGAAGGGGGCAGTATTAAGTATGCTGTTTTCAAAGAGACTGTGTATAGAAGGTTTTGGTTGGGCCCTGAGGGTTTTTGGAACCAGTATAAAAGTCTGCAGCCCCATTCAGGAAAATCCTTGATGGAATTTGTGGTGAAATTGTTGGGGGATTTTGGACAAATGATCAAGTGGGCCCAAGACAGACTCAAGAGAAAGGGTCCTTGAGCTGGTGGGACTGGACCAGTTTTATTATCACCTGCCCAGAGAAATTAAGTTAAAGGTCAAAGACAGAGCCCCTGCCACAGTGTCAGAGGTAGCAGAGATTGCTGTTCAGTTGATGATGAATCAGAAAGAGGCAGAGCAGAAATTCACAAGAACAGGAGTGAAGGAAGTGTTTCAAAGGGAAGCAAGGGGAGAGTTGCAGCTGAGAAGGGATCAGGACTTCCCTACTAAAGATTTAAAAGGAGTTGACCCTCCCTTCTATAGGGAGAGAGCATTTTTCCATTTTGGCCAGCCGGGTGTCCTGAAAGTCATCTTCCCAGGAAGGCAGAGTGCTTCCTTGCATGCAGCAGCTTTACCTACAACAGAGGAAGGGAAAAGCCGAACGTAGTGGTGAGTGTAAATCAGACACATTTCTGTGAGGTGGTGAGAATGAACAAGGATCAGCCCAGTAACAACTTCATGGAGCCTATAGGGTCAAGAATTAGACCATCCAAGGCATGTTGGATACAGGATCTAACATCATGATTGTGAATGCAGACTTAGTGTCCCCCCAGGACTTTATACCATGAAGTAATGGAACAAGCCAAGGGCTGGGAAGCCAGCCACTTCAAGTTGCTCTCTTGGCTTTCAATCAAATGGAGAGGATTAAGGGGGATTTTTGAGGTAACTGTAGTCCCACCCCAAATAAGCCTGCCCCCATATCGCTAGGAGGAGATATGATGGGCCCAGATATAGAACTCAGTGTGGTGTCTCATGGCTGAGAGAAAAGAGCTGGGAGAGTGAAAACCCCCATACCTCAAGGAGGGCTATGTGCGCACACAGGGCAGCCAAACACCCAGAGGAAGATGCTTTACTCATGATAAGTACTAGGTTGCAGCCTAGCTCCAAGGTGTGCATGGAAAGCCACAGGAAGATGTTGTGGCCCAGAGTTGAAAGAGGGAGGAGAAAGAGAATGTCCCTTTCCTTCCTGAAGCTAAACAAGTAGAGAGGGGAAATAGACCAGCTTCTGCCCAGGAATCCCCAGGAGCAGCGGAAGGAGTGGTAGATTGGATTTAGAGACATGTTGAAGGTGCACCCCAGTGCAATCCAGGATCCTGCTGAGAGGAAGGAGCAGGAGCGGTTAGTGAAAAATGCCCTGCTTCAGAGCAAGGGAACTGACCTTTCATCCAATTTTCTGAGACAAAAACATATCCACAACACACTTTTGTGCAATTTACACTTCAGTAGACCAACAAGGTAGTATTTCTAGGACTTTGTCACAAATCGTCACCCATACAATGTCCCCAAATTATCGCCAGTTACCACTTACCATTTTCCTTCTGGAAACAAAAAACTACCTGGGGCATAAATTGTCTGAGAAATGCATTGACTTTTGCAGTTATGGTGTATTGACTACCTCAGCCAATGATAGCAGATAAACACCCCATTGTTTTTTCATAGAAAAATGGTCAGGGACAGGTCACCCAAGAGCACTGGAGTCAAATTTCTCCTCCAGCCTTTACAAGAGCAAACAAGCTTGCAGACACATGACAAAGGAGTAAACAAACTTTCAATCACAACTCCAAGGACTGAGATAAGAATAAGAACAATATGCGGTTGTTTAGATTTTTTTCATCCAGAATTTGTTGGAGTGAAGGAACCGAATAGTATTTCTAGCTCCTAAGGAAAGAGAGTTCTCCAAAACATGGCTGAGCTCAATAAACATCAGTAGCACTAGAGCTTGTCTCCTTTTTGTTTCCTGATCTTGTGCTTTTTTCTGGGTTTTTTTCATCCTGGGAATTATAAATGCCAGAGAAATGACAACAAGTGTTGTTGTTGTTAGTATATACATTTATTACCCACCCTTCCCTTATAGGTCCCAGGGCAGGTCACAACAATGTGAAATACATGATTCAAAATAATCTAAAACAAATCAGACTCCCACCTCTTTTATGGCATTCAAAGGAGAGAAATCCTTTTCTTTGCCCAGGCTATTCCCCCCCCCCCATTTTCTGGGAGAAGCTGGGATGGGAAAGAAAGTAACTAATCAACATTCATCCAGAGCTGATTCCAAGCATTCTTCATGGGTTGGATGGGTGTACTATGAAATGCCCAGGGCATTCCTTTTGAAAGGCGACAACTACCTTGGCAAGCAGCCTGAACAGATGCAGGAAACCCAACTTGGTTACAATGTTGTTACCCAGCTGGTAGAACTGTGGTATGACAGCAGTAGGAATGTAGTTGGGGACAACTTCTTCACCAGCATTGAACTGGCTGAACATTTGCTTCATTATTAGGAGGAATAAACCCTACATACCAATGGAACTGCTGCCAAATCCCCAAAGGCAAGTTCACTCTTCAATCTTTTGCTTTGATGGTGAACATATATGTAGTATGTCCCCCAAAAAGGGAAATCAGTGCAGATGTGGTAATGTCTGGTAAACACCATAGACTAGACATCATCGGATGGTGGGGTGGACACTCTGGACCATTATCTAGATACTGTAAGTGTAAGTATACAGTTAACAGATGGCCAATGGTAGTTTTCTTCAATATGATTGATGCTGCTGCCATTCGTATCTATGTGCTATGGGTGCAAAACTATCTGGACTGAAAGCGTACTTCTCTATGGTTTTGAAGGCGCCTACAGCTGGTAACTCTAGTAAATAACCTAACTGGCCAGAGATAGATGTAAGGTGTGCCTGCTCCGAACCCAACCATCCAGGCAGTGGCATCTGCTCTTGGTTATAGAGCTCAATCTTCATCTCCATCTACAGCATCTTCTGGAGCAAGTGGATGCTGCCACCATTGCAATAGTGTAGATGATGAGAAAAGCAGCAGATGGTGCAAGAGCTGTGGACGTTCTGTTGTAGGGCCCACATCATGGTGGAAATTAAGTATAGGAAGTATCAGTAGGTTGACACAAACCATATAATTTGTTTGGGGATGTTTCTCCAGAGTTGGTGAGTGGATTGGATGCCTTTGAACTGGAGGAAGGGGAGGGAAGCAAATGGGACTGTTGGAAGGGGAGGAGGAAAGGGTGAGCCCCATGCATATCCCATGAGAGCTGAGGAAGAAGCTGGTGGAATTTCGGAGAAAGCCTAGGTTGCTGCCCAAAGAAGTGCCAGGGAGACTCCAAGCCTCATAATGTAAGAGAGAGATGCTTCCTGCCGATCCAACAGGTCTACAGAGCCTCAGAGCAAAAGAGAGGAGTGTGAAACTGTGCCAAAAGTGGAAGGTGGAAACCTCCAGTTGCCTCCAAAAGTCTTTCCAGATCAACTAATATTTGCTGCAAACCTAGGCAGGAGTCAAGCCCCAGGGAAAATGTCAGATTCCTCCTATCTGTGAGTTCTTTAAAGGGGAAGGGTGGACTGAACAGAGGGGTACACTCTGTGTTAGCCGGGCACTCCCTTCCCTCAGATGGCACTGGACTCAGGATGGATGATAGAGTATGGGCCTGGGGTGGGCAGTGATCCTCAGTATAATAACAGGGACATTAGAGGCATGTCCCTCTTTTAATGTGTATAATGCAATGTTGGAAAATTTAACATTATAAGTCTCACAGACTAGGTCATGCTGGAAACCACCCCACTCCACTCCCCTATGTCCTCGAGCAGCATTTCCTGTCTCCTTTTCCATCCCCCATTCCCATCCCTGTTTTTGGTTCATTATCCAGACTAAGGAACAGTTCTGCGAAATCCAAATGTCAGATGAAGGTTAAAAGGTGGTGGAAGTACTAGGGTAATAAATGCAAAGAAACAAGAAGAAAAGCTTCCCCAGTACACATTGGCATATAATTGGCACTGCTGGGAGGAAGGGCAGGATATAAATTAAATAATAAATTAATAAATAAATAATTGTCTAAGACATTTTACTGCAAAAATGAAGGAAGAGTGATACATTTTTTCAAAAATGAGGTCTGTCACACCATAAAGAATACATTTTTTGTAGAATGATTAAACTCCAGTGCATCATTACCTGGGGTAGGTTTCATTGGGCTCAGTGGTGCTTAGTGGTGAGTGGGCTTGTGTGTTCCAATGAACCCTGTGAGCGATGCCGTCGGGAGTCATGTACTCCCAGCAGGGTCACCCATGGCGGTAAGGTTAAGGGAGAGGAACCAGACAAAGAACGATCCAAGAAAGTCCTCAACGGCAGAACAGGTAGAGGATAACAATGTGTATGTTACAACAGCTGTGAAGGCGGATGAAGGCTGCAGCAGATAAAGGACTTCCAATCATCATGGTACCCATGCCATTGGATCAAAGCCTTTTTCGGTCAAGATTGTGTGTTGATCGTGGTGCACCGATCTCCCCACATAAAACAAATTCACACACAGGCCTCTTCCATAACAAAAGTCCCATGGCGATTGGCAAATGGCGTCGGGAGCAGGACTGTGAAATCCAAAAGCCCCTAGTCATGGTCTGGTACATCGGCGGTGGATACAGATTCAGACAGATCCATTGTTAAAGACTATATTTTGGAAGACAATCTTACTCGGTCACGAGTGATTGCCAAGAAGTTTACTTCTAACTGCATATGTTCAACTTATAAAAGATATTGAGCTTTAAGCTGAAGATCTTCAGTCAGCTGAAATGCACCTTTTGACTTTTAGAAATATAAAAATCTTGTAAAAATCATTACTACATGATTAAACTGCTAGCATGTGGAAGAAGCCCCATCAAATCATTTGCTTGATTATTTTCCTTATTCTCTGACTTCCTCTGTGCTCATCTGTGTTGGGAACTGCTCACCATATGACAAGCTGTGTCATTTCAGCTTCTCAGTGAAGAACCATCTGGACAGATTCATAGAATCATAGAATAGTAGAATTGGAAGGAGCCTATAAGGCCATCAAGTCCAACCCCCTGCTCAATGCAGGAATCCAAATCAAACCATTCCCAACAGATGGCTATCCAGCTGCCTCTTGAATACCTCCAGTGTCGGAGAGCCCACTATCTAGGTAATTGGTTCCATTGTCATATGGCTCTAACAGTTAGGAAGTTTTTCCTGATGTTCAGTCAAAATCTGGCTTCCTGCAACATCAGGCCATTATTCCGTGTCCTGCACTCTGGGACAATCGAGAAGAGATCCCAGCCCTCCTCTGTGCGACAACCTTTCATGTACTTGAACAGTACTATCATGTTTCCCCTCAGTCTTCTCTTCTCCAGGCCAAACATGCCCAGTTCTTTCAGTCTCTCCTCATACGGCTTTGTTCCCAGTCCCCTGATCATCCTTCTTGCCCTCCTCTGAACCCGTTCCAGTTTGTCTGCATCCTTCTCGAAGTGCGGAGACCAGAACTGGATGCAGTACTCAAGATAAGGCCTAACCAGTGCTGAACAGAGGGGAACTAATACTTCACGTGACTTGGAAACTATACTTCTGTTAATGCAGCCTGATATAGCATTTGCCTTTTTTGCAGCCACATTGCACTGTTGGCTCATATTCAGCTTATGATCAACGACAATTCCAAGATCGTTCTCACATGTTGTATTCCTGAGCCAAGTATCCCCCATCTTATAACTGTGCATTTGGTTTCTTTTTCCTAAGTGTAGAACTTTGCATATATCTCTGTTGAATTTCATTCTGTTGTTTTCAGCCCAATGCTCCAGCCTATCAAGATCCCTTTGAATTTTGTTTCTGTCTTCCACGCCATTAGCTGTTCCCCCCAATTTTGTATCATCTGCAAATTTGATAAGCATGTTCTGTACCTCCTCATCCAAGTCTTTAATAAAAATGTTGAAGAGCACTGGGCCCAGGACCGAGCCCTGTGGTACCTCACTTGTTACTTCCACCCAGTTTGAGAAGGAACCATTGATAAGCACTCTTTGAGTACGATTCTGGAGCCAACATTTAGCTAGCTTGCTAATCAGAATATCAAACACTTTGCTGAAGTCGAGATATATTATGTCAATAAGCAGAGGGTGGCTAGCATCCAAATGAGAAATCAAAAAGAGGAGGTCAAAGACCAAGATGGGAACTTTTATTTTTGATGAAACCCAACACTTTTCAGCCTGTTATCTACAGGCCTTCATCAGGGGATAATAGCTTGTAAGATTATAAGACAAGCAAATCGCTTTCTGTACTGTACCAATATCAAACGTCTCAAGCATTGCTTTCAAGGTGCTTACAGACTGACTGCTTTATAATCTGCTCCAGAATTTTTCCAGGGATTGATGTTAGGCTGTCTGGTCTGTAGTTCCCCGGTTCCTCCTTTTTGCCCTTTTTGAAGATAGGGACAACATTAGCTCTCCTCCAGTCATCCGGCACTTCACCAGTCATCCACTATTTCGCATAGATAATAGACAGGGGTTCTGAGAGTTCTTCAGCCAGTTTCTTCAATACTGTTGGATGCAGTTTATTGGGCTATGCCGATTTAAACTTGTTCAAAGTGATTAGGTATTCCTTGACCTTTTGTCTATCAATCTCAAGTTCCAATCCTGCCCCTTCTACTTCATGTTTCCCAGGAGGGTCATAGACCCTTTTTGGGGGGAAGACTGAGCCAGAGTAGGAATTGAGCACTTCTGCCTTTCTTTGTCATCTGTTATCATTTTGCCATCCTCATTGAGTAGCTGTGCCACCATTTCTTTTCTCTGTCTTTTACTATGGACATACCTGAAGAAAGCATTTTTGTTGCTTTTAGCATCCCTCGCTAACCTCAGCTCATTCTCAGCTTTAGCCTTCCTGACACCATCCCTGCAATTCCATGATACCTGCCTATACTCTTCCTTTGTGACCTGGCCTTCTTCCCACTTCCTGTATGTGTCCTTTTTTCAGGTCATCCCTAAGCTTTTTCTGCTGTTTTCCCCCTTTTTTCCTTGTTGGAATTGCTTGCCATTGAGCTTTTAGAATTTCCTTTTTTAGAAACTCTCACCCATCTTGGACTCCTTTTGTCATTATGAAATTGCCATGGAACTGTACTTACAATTGTTCTGAGTTTATTAAAATCAGCTTTGCTGAAGTCCAGGGTGTGCGTATGGCTACTCCCAGCTTTTGCTTCTTGGAGGGGCCGTGTTTGGCAGAATTTGTCTCCTAACAGATATCAGGATAATTGAAATCCCCCATTAGTACTACATTATGCCTCCTCGAAACATTGGCATTTTGCTTTTCAAAAGTTACATTCTCGTCTTCTCCTTGATTGTGTGGTTGGTAGTAGATTCCAAGCACCACATTCCTTTTATTACTCGCGCCATTAATTTTAATCTAGATACTCTCGGCGGAGCTACCAAGCTCATCTTCCTGGATTTCTGTGCAGGGATATATATTTTTAACGTATAGTGCAACTCCACCTCCCTTTTTATTCCTTCTGTTCTTTTTGAACAAGTTATATCCTTCAGTTGCTGTATTCCAGTCACGGGAGTCATCCCACCAAGTTTCAGTTATACCTGTCAAGTCCTAATTACCCTCCTGTATTAAGAGTTCATCTGTGGCGCAGAGTGGTAAACGGTGGTAATGCAGCCGAAGCTCTGCTCATGGCCGGAGTTCGATTCCAACGGAAGGAGGAAGTCGAATCTCTGGTAAAAGGGGTCGAGGTCCACTCAGCCTTCCATCCATCTGTAGTCGGTAAAATGAGTACCCGGCATATGCTGGGGGGTAAAGAAAGGCTGGGGAAGGAACTGGCAATCCCACCCGACATATACAGTCTGCCTAGTAAAAGTCGCAAGACGTCACCCTAAGAGTCGGAAATGACTCGCACTATAAGTGCGGGAACACCTTTACCTTTTATTAAGAGTTCAAGTTCATCCTGCTCTGCGCATTAGTATACAGACATCGAAGACCATGTGATTTGTGGCATGGCATCCTTGCTACATTTTTCTGAGGACTGTTACTGGGCCCTATTAGAGCCGATCTCTCTGTTCCCATTACTGTGTACAAGCCTTCATCAGTCGTTACCACCAAGTTTATGTCTCCCTCCCCCTTAAGATTCAGTTTAAGCCCTCCTGATGAACTTCTCCATGCTGTGGCCAAACATATTCTTACCAGTCCTTGTGAGATGCAACCCATCACTTACCAGCAGTCCATCTTCCAGGAAGCATAGTCCGCGGTCCCAGAATCCAAATCTCTCACATCAGCACCACCTTCATAGCCATTCATTCACGTGGAGTATTTTTCTTTCCCTTTCTACTCCTAAGTACTCAAAGGATGGATGAAAAAACTATCTGGACCCCAAAATCCTTGAGTTTCCTTCTCAGAGCTTCAAAGTCTGATGTGATTTCTTCATAGCTCCGTTTGGCAGTATCATTTGTGGATGAGGAAAAAGGGATTCCTGTCAATGGGGTTGATGAGTGATGGCAACCCTTCCATCACATCTCTAATCTGTCCTCCTGATAGACAGCATACCTGGCGAGTCCAGGGATCTTCTCAGCATACCTGGGTTTCGGTCCCACACAGTAGGGAGTCTCCCACTACTAGTACTCTTCTTGTTGTTGTGGGGCGAGGTTTCATTGGCCCTGCTTGAGTGAGCTTCAGCCTCTTGCTCATTGTCGCATGGGGTCTCCTGTAATTCTTCTACCACAGGCTGTAGTCTCATCCTCGAGTGGTTGAAAGCGGTTCCATAGTTCCACTGGTGAAGGTGTTTCTAGCTCTTCTCCTGTCACCCTTTCCCATGGAGTTTCCTCCGTTGTTCCTCTCCAAAGCAGCCTCCTCTTCTGCTATCACATGCTGTTGTTCTTCCACCTCCACTTCTCTTTGCTGCTGTTGTTCCAGCGTTCTGTCTAAGAACTCTTCATCTTCTCTTATAGTCCTCAGTGTGTCCACCCACCGTTCCAGGCCTCTCACCTTTTCTTCCAACAGTGCCACAAGCTTGCACTTGTTGCAGGTGTACGCCATGTGTTCTCAGGCAAGAAAACAAACATGGCACGCACCTTGCAGGTCACAAAAGCTGGAGTATCCTTCCCGTTCATACTCTCTTCTACCTTTTGTTTCTTTCTAACTACTTGTTTTGGAGTGGCCTGTGCTTTGTCCTGTCGTACTTCAGGGTAAACTTGAGAGTCCCACTGGTATGTGGTGCACTGTACAAGAAGAATTAGTAATTTATTTTTTTAGGGACCTCCCCCTTGACCTCCCCTGTCGATCTCCTTCCACCTAGGCTGGTCATTAGATCCTCCTGGACAGAAAGCAACAAAGGCTACCTGAGTTCTGGTGTGTCTTATGTTTCTATTCTTGTTTTCCAATCCTGCCTTTTGGTCTGTCTTCCAATCCTGATTGCTCTTCAGTCCAGACTCCTCTTTTGTCCTTCGGTCAGGATAACACTTCGGTCCTGACTCCTGGTTTGTCCTCTGATTCTGATTGCCCTTCAGTTCTGACTCGCAGATTGACTTGTTCCAGACTGCTGCCCATGGCCCAGTTCTGGCAGTCTATAACAAACAACAGTAACACTTGAAAACCTTGTTATTACCTCAGTACAGCTGTTGGGGCCTACCCAGAGCAAGAAGGATCTGTTGGTTACTGGCACTTCTGCAGATGATGTCGTCAATTCCTTTTCTGAGGAAAGTTCCCAGGCTGCACTCCCCATGCTCACACTCCACTACCTCATGATGTTTTGGTCCTCTAAATAGTGTTGGCCTTGCTATTCTGCTTTTTCAATGCCATCACAGTGTCCTGGAATAAGTGTGGAGAGTAGTACTAGAGAGTATTCCAAATTCTCTGAATATGGGGCAACTTCCACTGAAAAAGTTGTTAATGCTGCTTGTAAATTGGGATTTGGACAAAACCTATACTGGGTCACTTGTTTTTTCTGAATGGTGAATTCTCTGTTTTCTTTTATCTCCTTTGCATGTATTTTCAGGGGCAAATACTTTGTTTGAGAGTTATTGTTTGATTATGCTATAAATGTTGACGTGCTTGGCTATCATGGATTTGGAATGGTTTAACTGTCCCTCTTCCCAGAGAAACTGGAGCCTTGTGAGGTGAATAGGGGGTCTCCTAACAACTCTCAGCACCCTTCACAAACTACACTACAGGATTATTTGGGGGAAGCCATGACTGTTTAAAGTGGAATAAAAATTAAATTAAAGTGTAATAACAGTGAATAAATAGTGAATAATGTTTGTACACCACCTTGAGCTCTTTGGAGGAAAGCTGGGATATAAATGTAATAATAATAATAAAATAAATATAAATATATTGCATGAATGTGGTATAGTTATTTCTGCATTCCCCTGTAATATATATAAAAATTCCAACACAAGAACCCAAGGGAATTTTTGTTCTGTGAAGGGGCAAATAGAGAAGCATTCACCAACAGGCAAAAAAAACTTGCAGTTTAAGAACATACCTATAGTCAGCCAGTATTTCTATCAAACTTTTAAAAGCAGGGAAATGGAGCAGCTAGATTGAGTGCACTAGGGGAGTAGGAAGCCTGACCTCCTCTCTGAGATATTGCACTGCCCTACAATTTGTGAAAATGCAAACACAATTTGGGTTGGTGTTTCACAGTTCAATCCACTTCCTGTGTAGCTTGGAAGAATTTGGTAACAAGTGCTTCTGTGCGTATGATGAGTGCTGGCAACACCTGCAATCAGCTCAAATAACAGAAGCAAGGCATGTGTGGTGCTGATCTTGTTTTAGCAGGGAGGAAGCAACATATCTGAATTAGTTCAGATATTCACTTTAAATATGTTTGATTTACTTTGCAAATTTTAGTGAAGTTTCCTATAGTAAATTATTTTCTCTGTTTCTGTTTCTGTGAATATGTGAAGGACAGCAACACTTTACATAATTTACAAAAAAAGCCCCTCCAAAAGCAATTGTAGAATAATGGCACTGACTATTCTGCAGGATAGTATCCAGTGGACATGAGGTGTATCTCAGTTTGCACAAGATAAAACAGTGGAACATGAAATATATTTTAGCAAATTTCTAGGTGTGCTCTATGTTTTTAATTGACCTTTTCTTAAGTGGAGTGGTTTAAGCATAGCAGCCTGAAAACATGCACCTTGGGCAAGGTAGAGATGTGAAGGCCTGGAAAAAAACTGGAAAATTTGGGGGTGGGGATGGGTTTTTTCCATTTTTTTCCAAAGCCGTTTTTGGTTATCTTCTGAAAAATTGGAAAAATTTTAAAAAATGAAAAAAATTGATTATGGAATGTTTTATTTTAGCATGATGAATAAAATGTTTCATTTAATCTTCCCCCCTTTTTTTCTCAGTTCTTTTTATGGGAATGGATACTTTATGTCTGCTTGACACTGTGGAGGGCTAGCAGAGACATAAATAATTTTCTTTGTTATTAATGTTGATGGTTTCGTCTGGGGTTTTTTTACTTGTTTTTTGCCTGCTCCCCATAAACTGGCAAAATGGAAGAGGTTCCTTACAGTTCAGGTGTTCCTTACAGTTCAGGATCTTGTAGATCCATTTGTTACAAAAAATAGTAATAATTGTAATAATTGTTTGAATAAAATGTACTTTCTAAAAAAATGGAAAAAACCCAGTTTTTTTCCATGGCTTCAAAGGTTTCAGAAATATTACATCTCTAGGGCAGGCCAGGTTTGTTTTTTTCAACAGCTAGATTAACCAATAAAAAGGATTTGAAAATAATAATAATACATTTAACGCATATTTCTAGGATGAATAATGAAAAATATGATTTTCTAGGTTAGGTTCTCTGTAGAAACAGATGTAACACAGGAAAGAAGCAAAGCAAGAAGAACACCAACATACAAAAATGTAATTCTCCATTTTTGGAGATGCAGTCCTGATTGCGGATGTTGCCACCACTCACCATATGCTCAGAGGCACATGTTACCCAATTCTTCCAAACTACACAGGAAATGGATTGGAGTGTGAAAGACCAGCCCAAATTGTGTTTGCATTTTTACAGATTTTTGTTCTACAGCAAACACATGTAGTCTCCCACCCAAATTTAATTAAAGCTGTACCTGTCCACATCCACACCAGACATTTATTCCAGTTGAAACAGTCGTGGCTTCTCCCAATGCATCCTGGGAAGTGTAGTTAGTAAAGGGTGCTGAGAGTTGCTAGGAGAGACCCTATTACCCTCACAATCACCACAATTCCCTGGAAAGAGGGACTGAGTGTTAAACCCCTCTGGCCACTGGAGCTCTGTCAAGGGAATAGGAGTTGCCTAACAATTCTCAGTACCCTTCACAAACTACATTTCCCAGGATTCTTTGGGAGAAGCCATGACTGTTTAAACTGGTGTAAATGTGTGGCGTGGGTGTGGCTCCCTCATTAGCCAAGCCAAGCAGCTGTTAGTCTGGCTTTTAGAACACAGACAGTTGGGTCTTACTGAGCATGCTTGCGCTATCATAGACTCCAATGATAATTTTCTTAAATTAATTTAAAATCAGCCATGCAATTTTTTTTTTACTTTTAAATTGCAGAAGATGAAGGTCAGAGTTTGGGGCAAAGCCGTGGCTGATTTTTAATTAATTTCAACAAATTATGGGAAAAAGTCCAATGGGGTCTGGATTCTTTTACTCATGTTTCAGATTTTCAAGTCTGGATTCTGTCTGAGTGTTTTGTATATCACTGTGAAAACTTAGAGGGTTATTAAGCAAGTGTTTCTGAGTTCAGGACTATATATTTTCTAACCTTGTGTTTTGAAATGAGCTTATGGGAAGCAGCAGAATAGCATGGGGGTATTTTCAATTTAACATTGTGGAATGCTAAAAATCCATGGTGGCTATCATATACAGCCACTCTCGTGGGTGTATAATTTATACAGACAAAAGCCTACAGTTTGACGAGTTCTTGGTGGGGAGGTATGACTGTGAAAACATTTTAAATCTGGTTTTGGTTTGTAGCTTCCAAATGGTCTGCCATTTTCTCTGAGTCACTTACAAGCCCCAGCTACTATTCTTGCACAATATACCCCTGTGTGTTGAATCCCACTCCTTGTGAATAGGCTTTCAGATATTATGTGGGCCTGGGAGGCTTGAGTTCAGTTGCCTGCTTCAGCTATTGATTTATTGGAGAGTAGCTTGGAGTAAGTCATTCTCACCTTCAGTTCCTCTGTCTGTCAAATGGAAATGACAATGTTCTTCCTCACTGGGGTGTAAGGGGAGAAAAACTTTTCTAAAAAGTTAAATTAAAACATTGGAAGGACTACATGCTAAAATGGTGTTCTAGAACATGGCTCTGTTACAGCGGTACAATGGAACCGATTACCTAGGGAGGTGGTGGGCTCTTCAACACTGGAGGCATTCAAGAGGCAGCTGGACAGGCATCTGTCGGGTATGCTTTAATTTGGATTCCTACATTGAGCAAGGGGGTGGACATGATGGCCTTATAGGCCCCTTCCAACTCTACAATTCTGTGATTCTGTGAAGGCACTGGCTGCAGAAACCTTGCAGAAGTTATGCAGGTCCTGCCTGGTCTGAGCTTGGATGGGAAGTCACCTAGAAACCCTCTTGTAAGCACCCTGAGAAGATGTGGATAAACTTTGTAATTAGATATTATAATATATTATAAAAATATATAGGACTATTATAATACTTACATATACATTATAATGAGTGCTGAAAAAAGAGTTCTTGATAACACTACAATGCAATTGTTAGTCTTATGAAAGGAGAAGGAGGCTTCATATGGTAGGGAAGTGTAATGGGTCTTTAAAATACCGCACAGCGCACAAAAAAGAAAATTATATGGACTGCATTTCCTCTGCTCTCAGAGATGTAAAGATGCTTTCACCTGGAGGAAAGACAAGGCTCTGGTGTACTTTTAATCTTACTTTATATTTACAAGGACCAGATGGTTTGCTGCAGATGATTTTGATCGGGTGCACAGCAGGAGTTTTCTATTACCTTTTTAGGCTGCTGCCTGCTGGCTTTGTTCAACATAAGGCTGTCACCATAAAAGAGGTAAAGCATATAAGACCTACCATCCAGCCAGGTACTGCCACACAGAGTGGCTAGCACCAGATGCTGTTGGCTGTGTCTGCGCTGTCAGATCGTAAGCTTGTTTCAGTCACTTTCTCTTGTAAAAAGCACCAACATAGGACATAGGAAGCTGCCTTATACTGAGTCAGTCCATCAGCCCATCTAGCTCAGTACTGTCTGCACTGACTGGCAGCTCCTCTCCAGGGTTTCAGACAGGGAGTCTTTCTTAGCCCTACCTGGAGATTCCAGGGACTGAACATGGGATCTTCTGCATGTAAAGTAGATGCTCTCCCACTGAGCTATGGCCCTTTCCCAATCCAGAGGTTAATAAAAAATGGATGACAGTTGAAAGGAAGGTGAAGAAAAGACCCCCCAGGCCATTAGGATCTCCTCACTTTGTTTCATCTCTTGTTTAAATGACAGAACCAATCAAAGTAGAATGTTTTGCTTAGATATGTAGAGATGTGGAAGTCAGGTGTGCTCCTGAAAGATATCTCTGGCTATGTAAAGACCACACGCCCTCAGAGGGTCCCAGTTTAACCATCATGACAGATGTGTGGGGTTTTTTTCTTTTTAAGTGTAACTTACATGGTATTCCACACATTCAGCACTGTATGTATACCAGGTCCCTGGCACTTCAGGATTAGCATTAGCATACGAGGGCAGTATGTAGTGTGACCCAGTCCACAGATTCCTGCCATGCTAATAATACAAGCGTAGATAGCATTATTCAGGTAGTGTTCCATTATCTTCAGCATTTGGAGTCCAGATCTTTGGGGACCCGGATGAGGCGGAGGCTGCATCTTTAGACTAAGTTGGCTAATAACCAACAATTGATTTATTTTCTATTAATGTACCTAAACATTTTTTAAAAAAAAACAGTTAAAACTATTTGACTTCATCATGTTCCTCAGTTTTTAAAATGAATAATTTAAGTATTTTACTTGAGATTGTTTGAAACTTTCAATCTCTTTTGAAAACTGAATTTTGAGGGGGGGTTGTGTGAAAGTGCTATAGATGATGTTACTATATGTTTGGGGGTGTTTAGAACAAGTATATAAGTATATTCTGTTTCTTTCTTAATTAATGTTTGACCTGTGGGTCAGGAGTGGGAAACCTATATCTATCCAATCCTTGGGACTCTCCCCAGGCTACCCCATTCAATGGTCCTGCTTCAGTCAATTTCAAGTGATTTTATCTGACTGGAATGTGTCCTTTTTTAAAAAAAAAATATTTGATTTGCATACAGATACAGAGTATACACAGTACAATTAACAGTAAGAACAGTGATAACAAAATTTTAAAAATATAAGAGAGATACAAAGCAGTTCCATATCCGACTGGAAAGTATTCTTGAACTGTGATAAGGCCTCTTGCTTGCCTGGAAGTAGAGGTGTGTATGTAGAAACCTCCAGCTTCTGCATGGTGGGAATGTAGCCTACTGTACAAAGGAAAAAGTCACAACCATTGCTCCGCCCACTTTTGCCTCTGGTCCCACTCATCACTGGCATGCAACCCTATGAAGGTTGCTCAGGAGGGTGTGTGGCCCTTGAGCTGGAAAAGGTTCCCCAGAAACAGGATGCCACAACAGAGATGTCCCTCTTGCTGGTTGCCACCCACATCACCTCAGATGGCATGTGGCACAATGATGGGCATCTTTTCTCATCTCAAATGCTCAAAAATAAAGCTGACAAAATTGTTATTTTTACTGTGTGCTAGCATCTGATCTGTGTACCTTATCTGTTCTGGTGAAAATTCCGTTTCATTTTGGGCGCCTGGGCAATCTGACATAGAATCCTATGAGGACATCAAAAGGTGACAGTGTCCAAAGTTCAAGTCTTCTCCTGCTCTGTCTTTCTATCAGACCCATGGCCCTTCTCACCTACTCCCATCCTAATCTTTCTGCTTGTAACAACCCATCTCCTTGAACAAATATTGTCATTAAAAAGGTTTTTTTTTTGAGAGGGACAGGCATGTTATCTCTTGCAGTAAAAACAACAGTCTTGTATCATTCTAGAGACTAACAAATTTACTGTGGCATTTCATGGGCTACAGTCTACCTCATCAGAAGCACGAAATGTTATCCTGAGTTACAGCTACATGGTACTGGAGGGCGGAAGATTGTAAAAAATGAGGTCAAAAGAAAATGAAATGCAGAAACTCCAGGGGAGGGGGAGGGAATCTAACATGCACATTTTCCATAGGACAACAGAAGTGAATACGTATCTCAAAAGGAGGGAAGCATAATGTAATAATGATAAGTAGTATAGCATAATAAAGCATGCTAATTAGGTATATTTATGCAAATCTGCCTGTTGTCATACTTAACACGGAACTACAGAATTTGATGTTCTGATTGGGACTTTTTGAGGGCCCACACATACACACACACACATATCCACCATGTTTAAAGGTATTCTTCTTACTGAAGAAAAAACATCATGGTTTTGGTTTACTCTTGTTTCCATTTCCAACTCTTTGAAGTACAGTCACAGTCACAAGCATTTAATGCTTATTCAGGTGTGGTGAACCAAGCCAGCAAGTAACAGTTTAGCTAAAATACATTCTACAGCCAGACTTCGATGCTTGGGGTGGGAGGGTAGTCTTTGGGGAGAAGCTACCATTTCCTACCAGTTCCTCCTCTTTTCTGTCCACCTGAGAATGTGTGTGCTGGCCTGTTGAAGTCTGGTACATTAGCTTTGGTGGGGTGGGATGAGGCAGCCCACAAGCCAGTGTGCTCTCTAGCACAGGCTGGCCGTTACATATTGAAGCAGAGGGTTGATTCCGCTTCACTGCTGCAGCTTCTGTATGCTGATCCATTTCAGATTAGGAAAGGGGAACTGCTTCATTAGAGAAGCTGATTACAACCTGGTATGGGCTCCATGCTGAACAAGAGTTGTGTTTGCATTTGGAATTAGTGTGGTTGGATGCCATCCTCCCCTGCCTTGAGTAAACTTGCCAAGAGGTCCGTGGTGTCAAAATAACCCTAAGGCCCTAAGGCTTCAAACCAGGATGTCTGAGGTCAGGTCCCCTGCAAGCACATGAGGCTATGTAGGAAATCTCAGTTGAGACCTTTTCTTAATATTTGTTTTAGTTTCTTCAAGGGAAAAAGAAGTTGACAAGATAATAGGATCCTGACAGTTTCAACCTCCTGGTTCCCAGGAGTTTGGCAGCAAGGTCAGAGATCAGCAACAGAGTACTATTTTAGTGTAATTAAGTTTCCAATGTCTAATTATACTGAGAGTTGGAAAGGGGAGGGGGTTCTATCACCCTGATTGTAGAGGTTGCTGCTGTGCAATTTTCCTTTCCTATCTGACTGTTTTTGTTTCTAAAAGGTTGGAAACTGAAAATCAATATCAAGAAATGAAATCTAGGTGATTTCAATTACTGCCATTTCTGTTGTCTTCTCTGCCCTTCCCTAGCGATGGCAGTCCTTCCTAGCTGCAGTGAATGCCAAATAGAAGACATCTTGGAAAAGGAATCTGGGAGCAAGAAGTACTTGCACAATGTTTTTTACGTGATGGCAAGTTTTTCAAAAATATTTCTATCACACACTTATATGGGGCTTCCAATACTGTCCTATCCAGGGGCTTGCAAGCTTTAACATCTGCTTGGCTCTGATGGTGCTGCAATATCAGCTGTCCCCAGGCAACCCTTCCTCAACTGGGTGCCCTGCAGATCTTGTTGGACTACAATTCCCATCATCGCTGACCATTGGCAATGCTGTCAAGAAGAAAGATCTCACCTTGGTTTTCTTGTATAGCTTCTATGGTGATATCGCAGTGCAGTAGGGAAAGGAGTGGTCCTATGCAGGCAACAGTCCAAGAGTTTATTCACTAATAGGCAAAAAAACCTTGCAGTTTAAGAACGTTCCTATAGCCAACAGATATTTCTATCAAACTTTTAAAAGCAAGGAAATTGTGCAGCTATAGTGAATGCACCAGGGGAGCAGGAGACCTGACCTCCTCTCTGAGATATTGGACTGCCCTACAAATTTGTCAAAACGCAAACACAATTTGGGATGGTCTTTCATAGTCCAATCCACTTCCTGTGTAGCTTAGAAGAATTTGGTAACATGTGCCTCTGAGCATATGGTGAGTGGTGACAACACCTGCCATCTCCAAAGATGGAGAATTACATTTTTGTTGGTTGATTGGTGTTCTTCTTACTTTGCTTCTTTCCTGTGTTACTACTGTTTCTACAGAGAATCTAATCTAGAAAAAAAAATCTCCCTCATTATTCATACTACAACACTGTCAAATTTATTTTTATTGCTTTCAAAGCCTTTTTATTGGTCAATGTCATATGACGGTGAAGACAACCTTTTGCGTTTCAAATTGGAGGTAATGTTCTATTTCTATTTTGGGTGCATTAACAGTTGAATCTGAAACTGCAGTTTGACGTTCACTGGCAATCACCCATGACCAAGTAGGATTGTCTTCCAAGATAAGGTCTTTAACAGTGGGTCCATAAGTGACTGTGGAGGCCAATTCTGGATCCACACAGCCTCCCAACAGTGAGGACATAGGTTTCCAGATGGAAGATGGTCACAATGAGGATTTGTTTGACGTGCCTCCGCTTAGCTCGTTTGTCCTGTTCACCCTGTATCCATGCTTCTTTGAAGTCCACAGCACCTTTGTTAAAAGCCGACCTCCATTTGGGGCATTCATGGGCCAAGACTTCCCAGTTCTCAATGCTCATGTTACATTTTTTTAGATTCGCTTTAAGAATATCTTCAAACCTTTTTTGCTGTCCACCAATATTCCATTTTCCATCCTTAAGTTGAGAGTAAAGTAGCTACTTTGGAAGACGGTGATCAGGCATTCAAACAGCATGGCCAGTCCAGCAAAGTTGATGTTGAAGGATCATTGTTTCAACACTGGTAGTCTTTGCTTCTTCCAAAATGCTAACCTTAGTCCATCTGTCTTCCCAAGTAATTTACAGAATTTTCTTGGAGGCAGCGTTGGTGGAATCTTTCAAGAAGGTGGGAGTGGCATTTATAATGGTCCATGTTTCACAGGTATACAGTAAGGTCGGTAGTACAATGGCTTTATAAATAAGTATTTTGGTCTCCCTGCGACTATCCTGATCCTTGAATACTCTATGCTTCATTCAGGAGAATGTGGCACTCGCAGAGCTCAGACGCTGTTGAATTTCAGCATCCATGTCAGCTTTTACAGAGAGATGGCTGCCAAGATAGGGGAAGTGATCAACATTCTCCAGTGTCACACCATTAAGCTGGATTGATGGTGCTACAGAGGGACTAGTTTGCACCTGTTGATGAAGCACTTTGGTTTTTTTAATATTAAGTGAGAGGCCAAGCTTTCCATATGCTTCTGCAAAGACATTTAGGATAGTTTGCAGATCTTTCTCTGAATGTGCGGACGCTAATTATCATCGGCATATTGAAGTTCTACAACAGAGGTTGACATTACCTTACGTTTTGCTTTCAGCCTACTGAGATTAAAAAACTTTCCATCCGTTTGATATATGATTTCCACACTGGTAGGAAGTTTCCCTTCAATAAGGTGTAGAATCATAGCAATGAAGATACCAAATAAGGTAGGAGCAATGACACATCCCTGTTTTATGCCTGATCCCACTCTGAATGGATTACTCTGAAAGCCATTGTTATCCAGAATTGTCGCTGTTATATTGTCATGAAGGAGTCGCAAAATATTCACCAATTTATCAGGGCATCCAGTTTTCAGAAGGATGGTCCAGAGAGCGGTTCGATTCACAGTATCAAAGGCCTTAGTCAGATAAATTCCATATATAAAGGCCGATTTTGCTCCTCGCATTCTTCTTGAAGCTGTCGTGCAGTGAAGATCACGTTCACTCTCCCCCTGGAAGGGCGGAAACCATTTTGACATTCTGGGAGGACATCCTCTGAGATCAGTAGGAGGCGATTTGCGAGGATCCTTACAAGGATTTTACCTGTGGTAGAAAAAAAGATAACCTCAATAGTTATCACAATCTGTTATATCACCCTTCTTAAAAAGAGTTATAATATGGCATCCCTAAAGGCTTCTGGGATCTCCTCCCTCATCCAGATTTTTTCAATGAGCTTTTGAAGTTGTGTAAATTCAGGCCCACCTTCTTTAATGACTTCAGCAGGAATTCCATCAGGTCCACTAGCTTTATTGTTCTTCATTTGATTGATGGCTTTACTGACTTCAACCAAATTAGGGGCTACTGCAAGCTTGTCTCTAGTTTGTTGTTGTGGAAATTACGAGAAGACCTCACCAGCCACAATAGAGTTACGATTAAGGACGTTGTGGTAATGCTCTTTCCAGCACTGTGTAATAGACTCCTTAAGAGGTTTGGTACCATCCATTGAACGTAAGGTATAATTTGTTGGTCCATAGATGGCCTTTGTGTCATTAAAAAAGCCCAGTGCATCATGAGCATCTGCAAAGTGCTGGATTTCTTGAGCTTTCTTTATCCACCAGGCCCTCTTTAGTTCTCTAGTTGCTCTTTGGATCTCAGCCTTTGCACTGGCATAGATTTTTTTTCTTAGCACAGTTAATGTCTTTCGGCCATATCTGGAAGGCTTTCCGTTTCTTGTCGATGATATGTTCAATCTTAGTACCATTCTCATCAAACCAATCCTGATTTTTTTTTAGTTTGGTATCCAATAGTTTGTTCACATGCTGCAATAATGGATGTCTTCAGTTTAATCCAGTGTTCCTCGACATTTTCAGGGAGTGCTGTTGGTAGATGTTTCTTGAGAGTTGTTTGAAAGCAGGCTCACTTAATAGGATCTTGAAGGGCATGGATGTTCATTTTACACCTTGGTTTTCTTTCTTGGAGCCTATGTTGAGGAACAATATTAATGGCCATAGTGGATTGAATTAATCAGTGATTTGTGGAGCAATCATCAGCACGTCATGGCCCTAGTGAGGAGTACATCACGACGATCTCTAGCACGGACAATTACATAATCCAGGAGATGCCAGTGTTTTGACTGAGTGTGCTTCCCTGATGTTTTAAATTTATTTTTCTGGCGAAAGAGTGTGTTTGTAATAACAAGATTATGCTCTGCACATTTAGTCAAAAATAGAATTCCATTCAGGTTGCTATTGCCAACTTCTTCTTTCCCAATAGTTTCTGGCCATAAATCGAAATCACGCCCAACTCTTACATTGAAATTGCCCGAGGGAATAATGTTATCCTCCTTAGGTATCTCTGATAAGATGGTGTGCAGCTGGGTATAAAAATTTTCCTTGATGTCTTCATCAGCATCTAATGTTGGTTCATAAGCACTTAGAATAGTTGCCTGCTGGTTTTTTCGCAAGTTTTAATCAAAGAGTTGAGAGTCGTTCATTAATGCAAATACGAACTTCTGACAAGAGCTCCACAAGATTATTTTTAATAGCAAAGCCTATTCCATATATTCGTCATTCTTGTTCAGGCAGTCCTTTCCAGAAGAAGGTATAACCTCCTTTTTCTTCCTTCAGTTGTCCTTCTCCTGCTCTTCAATTTTCTTGGAATCATAGAATAACAGAATAGTAGAGTTGGAAGGGGCCTAAAGGCCATCAAGTCCAACCCCCTGCTCAATGCAGAAATCCAAATCAAAACATTCCCGACAGATGGCTGTCCAGCTGCCTCTTCAATGTCTCCAGTGTTGGAGAGCCCACTACCTCTCTAGGTAATTGGTTCCATTGTCATATGGCTCTAACAGTTAGGAAGTTTTTCCTGATGTCCAGTCAAAATCTGGCTTCCTGCAACTTGAGCCCATTATTCCGTGTCCTGCACTCTGGGACAATTGAGAAGAGATCCTGGCCCTCCTCTATGTGGCAACCTTTCATATACATAGATATGATTTGGTGGATGAAGTGGCAGTTACGGGAACTCTGGGGGAAAGTGACCACACCATACTTGAATTCTTGATTTTAACAGAAGCAAAAGCTGAGAGTAGCCATATGCGCACCCTGGACTTCAGGAAAGCTGATTTTAATAAACTCAGAACAATTGTAAGTACCGTTCCATGGCAAGCCACCCTAATGAGAAAAGGAGTCCAAGATGGGTGGGAGTTTCTAAAAAAGGAAATTCTAAAAGTGCAATGGCAAGCAATTCCAAAAAGGAAAAAAGGGGGAAGACAGCAGAAGAAGCCAATGTGGCTTCACAAAGAGCTTAGAGCTGACCTGACAACAAAAAAGGACACATGCAGGAAGTGAAAAGAAGGCCAGGCCACAAAGGAAGAGTACAGACAGATATCATGGAATTGCAGGGATAGCATCAGGAAGGCTAAAGATGAGAATGAGCTGAGGTTAGTGAGAAATCCTTCTTGAAGCGTGGTGACCAGAACTGGACCCAGTATTCAAGATGAGGCCCAACCAGTGCTGAATAGATGGGAACTAATACTTCTTGCGATGTGGAAGCTATACTTCAGTTAATGCAGCCTAATATAGCATTCGCCTTTTTTGCAGCCACATCACACTGTTGGCTCATATTCAGCTTGTGATCAATGACAATTCCAAGATCCCCCATCTTATAACTGTGCATTTGGTTTCTTTTTCCTAAGTGTAGAACTTTGCATTTATCCCTGTTGAATTTCATTCTGTTGCTTTCAGCCCAATGCTCCAGCCTATCAAGGTCCCTTTGAATTTTGTTTCTGTCTTCCACGGTATTAGCTATGCCCCCCAACTTTCTATCATCTGCAAATTTGATAAGCATGTTCCGTACCTCCTCATCCAAGTCGTTAATAAAAATGTTGAAGAGCACTGGGCCCAGGACCACGCCATGTGTTACCCCACTTGTTACTTCTACCCAGTTTTAAAAGGAACCATTGATAAGCACTCTTTGGGTAAGATTCTGGAGTCAGCTATGGATCCATCTGATAGTTCTTCCATCCAGCCCACATTTAGCTAGGTTGCTAATCAGAATATCATGGGGCACTTTGTCAAAAGCTTTGCTGAAGTCGAGATATATTATGTCCACAGCATTCCCACAGTCTACAAGGGAGGTTACCCGATCAAAAAATGAGATAAGATTAGTTTGGCAGGATTTGTTCTTCATAAATCCATGTTGGCTCCTAGTAATCACTGCATTGTTTTCAAGGTGCTTACAGACTGACTGCTTTATAATCTGCTCCAGAATTTTTCCAGGGGTTGATGTTAGGCTGACTGGTCTGTAGTTGTCCGGTTCCTCCTTTTTGCCCTTTTTGATAGGGACAACATTAGCTCTCCTCCAGTCATCTGGCACTTCACCAGTCCTCCATGATTTTGCAAAGATAATAGACAGCGGTTCTGAGAGTTCTTCAGCCAGTTCCTTAAATACTCTAGGATGCAGTTTATCGGGCCCTGCTGATTTGAACTCATTCAAAGTGATTAGGCATTCCTTGACCGTTTGTCTGTCAAGGTCAAGCTCCAATCCTGCCCCTTCTACTTTGTGTTTCCCGGGAGGGTCATAGACCCATTTTTGGGAGAAGACTGAGCCAAAGTAGGAATTGGGTACTTCTGCCTTTTCTTTGTCATCTGTTATCATTTTGCCATCCTCGTTTAGCTTCTGCCACCATTTCTTTTCTCTGTCTTTTACTATGGACATACCTGAAGAAGCTTTTTTGTTGATTTTAGCATCCCTTGCTGACCTCAGCTCATTCTCAGCTTTAGCCTTCCTGACACCATCCCTGTAATTCCGTGATACCTGCCTGTACTCTTCCTTTGTGGCCTGGCCTTCTTTCCCTTTCCTTTATGTGTCCTTTTTTGTTTTCAGGTCATCTCTAAGCTTTTTGTGAAGCCACATTGGCTTCTTCTGCTGTTTAGGATTCAGTTTAAAGTCCTCCTGATGAAGTTCACCATGCTGTGGCCAAACACGTTCTTCCCAGTCCTTGTGAGATGCAACCCATCACTTGCCAGCAGTCCATCTTCCAGGAAGCATAGTCCATGGTCCCAGAATCCAAATCTCTCACATCGGCACCACCTTCGTAGTCATTCATTCACATGGAGTATTTTCCTTTCCCTTTCTACTCTTCTAAGTACTGGAAGGATGGATGAAAAAACTATCTGGACCCCAAAATCCTTGAGTTTCCTTCTCAGAGCTTCAAAGTCTGATGTGATTTCTTCATAGCTCCGTTTGGCAGTATCATCTGTGGATGAGGAGAAAGGAATACCTGTCGGTGGGCTTGATGAGTGATGGCAACCCTTCCGTCACATCTTTAATCTGTCCTCCTGGTAGACAGCATACCTGGCGAGTCCACAGATCTTCTCGGCATACTTGGGTTTCAATCCCACGCAGTAGGGAGTCTCCCACTACTAGTACTCTTCTTGTTGTTGTGGGGTGTGGTTTCATTGGCCCTGCTTGAGTGAGCTCCAGCCTCTTGCTCGTTGTCGCATGGGGTCTCCTGTAATTCTTCTACCACAGGCTGCCCTCCAGTCTCCTCCTCGAGTGGTTGAAAGCGGTTCCATAGCTCCACTGGTGAAGGGTGTCTTCTAGCTCTTCTGCTCCTAACTGTCACCCTTTCCCACGGAGTTTCCTCCACTTTGTTGCTCCTCTCCAAAGCAGCCTCCTCTTCTGCTATCACATGCTGTTGTTCTTCCACCTCCACTTCTCTTTGCTGCTGTTGTTCCAGCGTTCTGTCTAAGAACTCTTCATCTTCTCTTATAGTCCTCAGTGTGTCCACCCACCGTTCCAGGTCTCTCACTTTTTCTTCCAACAGTGCCATGAGCTTGCACTTGTTGCAGGTGTACGCCATGTGTTCTCAGGCAAGAAAACAAATGGCACACAGCTTGCAGGTCACAACCACTGGAGTGTCCTTCCCGTTCATACTCTCTTCTACCTTTTGTTTCTTTCTAACTACTTGTTTTGGAGTGGCCTGTGCTTTGTCCTGTCGTACTTCAGGGTAAACTTGAGTGTCCCACTGGTATGTGGTGCACTGTACAAGAAGAATTAGTAATTAGTAATTGGAGTGCTGCTATGTCAATATTAAAATGTCTCAACTCCCTCACGATGATAGCAATCCTGCATTCAGGATGTTCACTGTCTGTATTGTCCAGCAATGTCCACATATTCCATATTCCAAAGTTCAATTGTCTTTTGCAACCACTAAATGGTGACCCCACGAGACACGGTAATCCAGTGAGGGGGAGCGATGAGGCAGTTTGATGTACAATCAGATGGATTACAATATGTTGCTGCTTAAGCAATGAATCTAGCTGTTGGAAAAAAGAAACTTGGCCTGCCCAAGATGCATGTTTTCAGTCTGCTGTTTAAACCACTTCATTTATGGTTCGGAAGGTGCAGGTTGTGCAGCGGCCAGATTTGTAACAGAGACCAGACAGTTCAAACACATAAAACTGATTCTGGCCCGCTTGCATTGGCTGCCTGTATGTTTCTGAGCTCGATTCAAGGTGCTGGTTTTAACCTATGAAGACTTACACGGCTTAGGACCACAATATCTGATGGACCGCCTCCCCCAACATGAACCCACCCGTACACTACAGTCAACATCTAAGGCCCTCCTCCAGGTGCCTACCCAGAGGGAAGCTCGGAGGATGGCGACAAGGGAGAAGGCCTTCTCAGTGGTGGCCCCCAAATTATGGAATGATCTTTATGATGAGGTGCGCCAACACTGTTATCTTTTCGGTGCCAGGTCAAGCCTTTCCTCTTCTCCCAGGCATTTTAGCATGTGTTTTTAAATTGTTCTTAATTTTTTTTGTGTTTTCAAATTGTTTTTTGTGTTTTAAAATTTGTATATTTGTTTTTATTATTTTTAATTGCTGTAAACCACCCAGACAGCTTCAGATATGGGGCGGTATATAAATGTAATAAATAAATAAATAAATAAATAAATAAATAAATAAATAAATAAAATTTAAGGAAAGGTGGGCATGGTAAATTATAAACAAAGAGCACACCTAGAAATTTCTGAACTATATCAATGCTGTTTCCTCCCTGCTAAAACAAGATCAGCACAGCTCAGAGGTTACCACATTCTTCCAAGCTACATAGGAAGTGGATTGGACTGTGAAAGACCAACCCAAATTGTCTTTGCATTTTGAAAAATTTGTAGGGCAGTACAATATCTCAGAGAGGAGGTCAGGTCTCCTGCTCCCCTGGTGCATCCACTCTAGCTGCCCAATTCCCCTGCTTTTTAAAGTTTGATAGAAATATCTGTGGGCTATAGGTACGCTCTTAAGCCACAAGGTTTTTTGCTTATTAGTGAATTTCTCTGCTATTTAATGCGGGAGATAAGAAAAGGGATCCTGTGAAAATTTGCTGAGAATGGATTGATCATTTGCATGCTTGTTGAGTTATTATTATTATTATTATTATTATTATTTATACCCTGCCCTTTTTCCAAACTGGAACTCAAGGCGGCTTCCAGATAAAAATAAGTACATATCATTAAGAACCTATAAAAATATAAAACATACAAACATATAAAATCAGCATTAAAACAGGATTAAACTATTAAGATGTTAAAACCAATTACTCTTAAAATACTGCAGCCCAGTTTAGGAGCATATAAGTAAAACAATAACATACAGCATCCTCTTCAGTCACTACCCTTAAAGCCTTCAGTTCCAAAGGCCTGCTGGAAGAAAAAAGTCTTTAGCTGTCAGTGGAAGGACTGCACAGAGGAGGCCATTCTTGCCTCCCTAGGGAGGGAGTTCCAGAGCCTAGGAGCAGCCACCGAAAAGGCCCTATCTCATGTCCCCACCAGTCGGACTTGTGAAGGTGTTGGGATCGTGAGAAGGGTCTCTCCTGAAGATCTCAGGGCCCGGGCAGGTTCGTATAGGGAGATACGGTCTGACAAATAGCCTGGACCTAAGCCGTATAGGGCTTTATAAGTCATAATCAGCACTTTGAATTGTGTCCGGAAACAGACTGGCAGCCAGTGGAGCTGTTGCAGCAGGGGAGTTGTATGGTCCCTGTAACCAGCCCCAGTTAACATTCTGGCTGCAGCTCGTTGCACCAACTGAACTTTCCAAACAGTCTTCAAAGGCAGCCCCACGTAGAGCGCGTTACAGTAGTCTAAGCGGGATGTAACTAAGGCATGTGTCACCGTAGCCAAATCAGACGACTCCAGGAACAGGCGCAGTTGGCGCACTAGTCTTAACTGTGCAAAAGCATTCCTGGCCACCGCAGAAACCTGGGCCTCCAGGTTTAAGGCTGAGTCCAGGAGCACACCCAAACTGCGAACCTGCGTCTTCAGGGGGAGTGTAACCCCATCCAGCACAGGCTGAACCCCTATTCCCTGATCCACCTTTCGACAGACTAGGAGCACCTCTGTCTTGTCTGGATTAAGCTTCAGCTTGTTCACCCTCATCCAGTCCACCACTGCTATCAGACACTGGTTTAGAACCGAGACAGTTTCCTTGGAATTAGGTGGAAAGGAGAAGTAGAGTTGGGTGTCATCTGCATACTGATGGCACCGAACCCCAAACCTCCAGACAACCTCTCCCAGCGGTTTCATGTAGATATTAAATAGCATGGGGGACAAAACTGAACCCTGAGGGACCCCACAGGCCAACGGCCAAGGAGTCAAACAGGAATCCCCCAGCACCACCTTCTGGGTTCGACCCTCCAGGAAGGAACAAAGCCATCGTAAAACGGTGCCCCCAAGTCCCATCCCGGTAAGGCGACCCAGAAGGATACCATGGTCGATGGTATCGAAAGTGTTCAGTGGGATTTACTTTGTTGCAATCATTCACCTAGGATAGGTGAAACTGACCACAGGGAATGAGGAGGGGGAGGAAGAGGAGGGAGGGGAGGAAGGGCAGAGGACAGGAGGGGGATAGGAGCAGGCAGGAGGGGGAGGGGAGGAGAAGGGCAGGTTTGATCACTTGCATGTTTATTTAGTTCAGTGGGATTCACTCCCGTGCAATCATGCTTAGGATAGGTAAAACTGACCAAGGGGGAGGGAGGGAGGGAATGGGCAGGGGAGGAGGAAGGGAGAGTAGAGGCGAAGGAGGGGAAAAGCAGGTCTGATCATTTGCATGCTTACTGATTTACTCCCATGGGATTTACTCCCATGCAATCATGGTTAGAATAGGTAAAATGAACCATGGGGGAGGAGGGGAGAGGAGAGGGAAGGAGAAAGGGAGGGGAGAGGAGAGCGGAAGGAGGGGGAAGGGGAAGGATGGGGATTGGAAAGGGAGGGGCAAAAGGGAAGTAAAGGGAGGAAGGAGGAGGGGAGGGCAGATTTGATCATTTGCATGCTTATTGAGTTCAATGGGATTTACTCCTATGCAATCATGCTTAAGATAGGTAAAACTGACCATGGGGGAAGAGGAGGGGGAGTGGAGGGGGAGGAGGAAGGAGGAGATTGGGTAGCGAGGGGCATGGAAGGGAGGAGCAAAGGAAGGGGGAGAGAAGGTGCAAGAAGGAGGTGGAAGGAGGGAGGAGAAGGGAGGGTGGGTTTGATCGTTTGCCTACTTTTGGAGTTCAGTGGGATTTATTTCTGTGCAATCATATTTAGGATAGGTGAACCTGACCTGGAGGAGGAGAAGGGAGGGGGAGGGGAGGCGATTGGGTAGGTAGGCACTGGGCAGAGGTAAAGCCCCTTTCTTTTCCAAAAGGAAAACATTGTGAACAGTTATCATTGCTTTTCAGTATTTCCCCTGTCTTTTTATTCTACAGCAGGCACCTATAGCCTCCCAACCAAATTTAAATCAAAGCTGTCCCTAGCCATCTCCACACCAGACCTTTATTTCCCTTTAGATAGTCATGGCTTCTCCCAAAGAATCCTGGGAAGTGTAGTTAGTGAAGGGTGCTGAGAGTTGCTAGGAGATGCTCTGTTCCCCTCACAGAGCTTCAGTCAGAGCGGTTGACTGTTAAACCACTCTGGCCACTGGAGCTCTGTCAGGGGAATAGGAGTCTCCTCTCAGTACCCTTCAGAAACTACACTTCCCAGGATTCTTTGGGGGAAGCATGACTGTCTCAAGTGAAATCAAAGTCTTGTGTGGGTGTGGTCCCCTGATTAGGCAAGCCCAGCAGCTGCAAGTCTGGCTTTTAGAACACTAACAGTTGGTTCTTACTGAGCATGCCTGACATTATCATTCAATTCAATACTAAATTTCTTAAATTAATTAAAAATCAGCCAAGTATTTTTTTACTTTTAAACTGCAGAAGAGGAAAGCTTCAGTATGGGGCAAGGTCAGTAATAGGAGTACAGGTACTCTGTGAACATGGCTGATTTTTTATTAATTTCAAGAAATTATGAGAACTCTGACAGAAAAAAGTCCAAAAGGGGTCTAGTTTTTCTCTCTCTATTTTTACACTTTGAACTCTGTAATCTCTCTGACTGTTTTGTGTATCACCATGAAAATTTAGAATGTTGTTAAGCTAGCGTTTCTGAGTTCAGGACTATACGTTTTGTAAGGTTTTATTTTGAAATGAGCTTATGCAAAGCATCAGAATGGCATGGGGGTATTTTCAATTTAACATTGCAGAATGCAGAAAATCCACGTTGGCTATAGTATACAGCCACTCTTGTGGCTGTATAATTTATTTATTTTTATATACCGATATTCGTTTTTTTAAAAAATCAAAGCAATTTACATTTACATTATGCCAGCTGGAGTGCTGTATGCTTATGTGGCTGGGAGATGGCATAAAACTGAAGCAGTGATTATGTATGGTTGCCATGGCTTTAACCCTGGAAAGGGTCTTGTGTCTATACATTCACTAAGCTAATGAGCAAGGCTGCATTCCTTGCTCCATTCCTCTGTTGGCATTCACATCCACCATCCATCCTTACCCCATAGGACACAATTATGTAACTGCTGGCAGTGATAAATGGGTGGACAAGGAGACTACTAGAGAAACAGGGCGCTTGATGCAGCCTTGCTCTATATATTTAAATATGTTGGCACTCTCTCTGGGTTACCATTGGATGAAATTTTCACATTTTAATTTCTAATTGTATGGTTGATAGCAAACATACTTACATTTGATACAACATAAGAAGAGCACTGCTGGATCAGGCCGAAGGCCCATCTAGTCCAGCATCCTGTTCTTACAGTTGCCAGCCACATGCCTATGGGAAGCCTGCAAGCAGGATCTGAATGCAACAGCATTCTCCCCACTTGTGATTCCCAGCAACTGGTATTCAGAGGCATTTGTTGTGGTTAATAGCTATTAATAACATCCTCCATGAATCTCTTGTCCTCTTTTAAAGCCATCCAAATTGGTGGCCATCTGCCCCCTTTTACTCCAAAATCTTAGAAGTTGCCATTCCAGTGTGTTTTACCTTGAAGTCAGTTTCACACAGACTTCAAAACCCATTGGCCATCAACCCTGTTGCCACTCCAGGTGTGTCCAATGAGAATGCTTTGCTGTAGCTTCAGGCAGACACAGTGATTGGCCCAACGCTTTGCTGTTGGCAGTCTTAATCAACAGTGGGGAAGAGAGATGTGTCCAGCTGTGAGAGAGTCATTTCAAAACGCAACCAGAGAAAATGGTCTGGCTGTGGTTGAAGCAGCTAGTATTTCTGCAGCCTACATCTTGTGGGAGTGAATTCCATAGTTTTAATTACGCACTGTATGAAGAAGTATTTTATTTTGTCTATCCTGAATCTTCTGACATTCAGCGTCATTGGATGTCCCCAACTGAGAGAGGGAGGAAAAAGTCTCCCTATCTACTTTCTCCATACCATGTACAAGCCCAAAGTCTTTTTGGTACCTAGCAGTTTACAGTCAACCTTGGGGTGAGCACATGAACCATGTTCACACCTTTAAATGCATGTTGGCTTTATCTGTGGAGGGAGAGGATTGTTCTTGCTGTCCCCATACCTTGCATCCACATGTTCTAAACAGAGCCATACAGGTACATGTATAAGGTCTTCCTCAGGATTAGGAACCCTGCAGATATGGTGCCATATAATTGTATGCTCTTTTCAGACGTGCTGAGCACAGGAACGAGGGCAGAGGCAGTGGGCATGATCCTGCTCCCCCTTCCATGTATTGAGCCCCTGCACTTTTGAAGGTATGAAGAAGTCTATCTACTGCATTCTGAGCAGGGATGTTGTTAGGTACTGAAAAGATTCAGGTCACAGAACCATGACACAAATGTACATAAAATTTGAATATGCTAATTTAAAAGTATAGGTACACATTTAGACCTCTGAGCAAAATAAGATGGCAGGTGGCTGGGGTCTCATAGGCCCTGCACTTTGCAGTGTGCCCAGCAAGCAAAGTTGACCAAAAAAGGTTTTTTTAAAAGGTAGAAGGGTTAGAGGTCTGGGACCCAGTGGGAAAAAAATAGGGTTTGGGGCATAGCCCCCCAATTCAAAAGCATTTGCTTTCATAGCAGAGCAACTATGTGGAAACCACTTCCACTACACTTAAGAATGTGTGCTGGTCTTCAACACCAGTGAAAATGCTCTGAGGACATGATGATCTTCTGCTCCTTCCCATCCCTATGAGTTTTTCATGCCAACTGCCCTTCTGGGTGAGACATCCCTGATTCCACTTGGAAGATGGTCACACAAGGCAGGCCCATGCCACTATGGTTGCATCTCTTCCTCCTCTGGGGTGCCTGTTTTTTCCCCAGCACATTTTAAGCACTGCGGAGGCAGGAAAAAGCCCTTTTGAAAATCACAAACTAATCACTCCCATCTGCTCCAGTGCTGCTTCTTGGAGGTGCCTGCCAGGATTCTCTTCTCAGAAACTAGGCAGCACATAATTGAAAATAAGTTGCAATCATTTACTTGAAAAACTCCTACCTGTTTAAATATCCCCCTGGAAAAAAAGAAAAAAGGAGATCTGTACAGCAAGATGAGAAGAGAACACTCTCAGATTAGATTGCAATTAGAATTCAGGCATCATGTTTGTTCTGCATGTAAATTCATTTCATTTGGGTGGAACTGGGATTGGAGGGGGCACAGACAGGCAGGGTGAACAAAGTTCCAGTCCAAGATTTCTATGTCTCTCTCAACAAGTATTTCTAGGAGCTGGAAACAGAAAAATCCTGCCAAGGAACAGATTCATTTGGAGACATCAGTGAAATCTGCTGCCCTGAATTCCAAAATGAAACCTCACATTTCAGGAAAGAGAAAATTTTATTTCCTCTGCTTCTGGATGTGCAAAGTCCAGCACTTTTGAAGCCAAAAAACCAGAATGTTGGAGCTCTAAAAATTGTTTTAAAGGGCTAACATTTTTAGGTGAAAGATAAATTTTCACAACTTCATAAATATTTATTGTTCCGTTGCTGCTGCTGCTGGCTGCTATTTTTAAAAGGCCTACATTGTCTGAACACTGTATACGAAAGGAAAAACAATGGGAAGGAGAAAGGCAAGCAGATGTCGGTGCAGTGCAGCGGCTAGTTTACTGACCAATGGATGGTGGCCAGGTTGATCTCACCCTTGCCGTGATGTTCTTCCATGGAGGCAGGGAGGCAGCCTTCCAGGAACCCTGTGTCTTCTGCTGATAGCAGAGGCTAGAGTGTGCCTCGTTTCAATGCTGCAGTCCTAGGTAACTGGCAATTAGAGCAGAGTGTTCTTGCTCCATGCAGGAAGGCAGAGGCAAGCCTCCTGCAACAACTACTTCTTTCTTGACCAGTAAAAGGGTGAGGTTGATCTCCCCCTTGTCATGATGATCTTCCTGGAAAGTAGCCTTCCAGTGGACTTCCGGGAAGGGTGACTTTGCTTGTGCCTGCTTTTGAGACGGGCTCCCGCCTCAGAAGAAGCTTATTCAGATATAAATCAGTCAGAACATTTTTTTTTTGACTGATGAAATTTCTCCCGGGCAGGGAGAAATGTAGAGATCAACCTCAAAAGCCTGTTTTTGTTGGGAGGACTGGATTTCATTAATTTATGAGAAAAGGTCCAGCCAGCAATGCCGGACGGACTTCCGAACAAGCTCTATCTGATTAATGCGATACGTTTATCTTTTCTTCAAAGAGAAAACGGACTAACAGGCAAGCACCCTTCTTTCTATTTTTTTTTTACTTGGTTTAAATTGTTGCAGCAAAAAGAGATTTGTCAAATGAATCAGCTTTAAAGAACTTCTGGGTGAGCTATAACTCTTCTCTGCTATTTACGAAATTAACAGCTTATCTCTGTTTCTATTGCAAAAAGCTGTCCTGGAAGTGCATTCTAAAGATATAAACAGAAGAGGGATTTCTATTCCGAGGAGAAAAAAATAAAAAATATGAACTTTGGAACATTATATTGTCTGGGACTATTCTCTTTTTGGTCTATTTTATTTTGACGAATCTGCTTCTTCACGACGCCACTAACTGTTTTGATGCTGGGAACTAAATTTGTTTTGTATTCTTGAACATAGAGAGATAAGGCAGGCTGCTCTGTTTATACTGTGATGTCATCAAGCCTGGAATATTAACCCAATTGTTGCTGAAATAAGAAGTGGTTCTTCTTTATTTTTGTTTTGTTTTGTTTTCGTGGTTTTAAAAATGGCAATCAAGAAAGTGGCTGAGAATCTGGAAGTAATTATGTTTCAGAAAATAATGGATGAGATTGAGATAACGAAACAAACCCTGCGACAGGGCAGTAAGAGGCTGAAAATTGAACTGAGCAAAATGACGCAGGAGCTTAAAGAAATAGGGGATCCTGTGAGAGAGGAGAATGAGATCAGAGATGAGAAAAGAAAAAATAAAGGGAAGATACAAGCCCTGGAGATTGGAACAAATGTGGAATTGGAAAAAGATCTGGAGTTTATGGATATTAGAAATAAAATCTACTGTTTGGAATTTAACGTTATCTCTGAAGAAATTAATGAAGATATTAGAGATAAAGTTATCAATGGCTTGGATAATTTTCTGGACTGGAATGACGTGATGGAGCTTGATATAGAGAAAATCTATGGAATTAACTGCAGCCATGTGACAATGGAAAAACTCTCAAGAGATGAGCCAGTGCATTTTGTAAAAAAGAAGAACAGAGATATGACTTTACAACAATATTTCAGCAACTTATTCAGAACCGATGTCAAGAAAATATTTGGGATAGAGGAAATTCCCATCAGACTCTTATTATATGACTATGGCTATGACAGCAAGATTATTATGGAATACTGATAATGGAAGATTGGACACTGAAATTACTGGACTTAACAGGACTACTGAAGATGGAAGATGGAATTAATATGGATAATGGAATAATGGCTATTGAAATTATTGGACTTAACAGATTTGATGAGATGGATTAATCGATATGTTTATTTGGACTATGGTTATGACAATAAGATTATTATTATTATTAACGAGAGGGATTAATCGACATGTTTATTTGGAGAAAAATTGATAGATATATTTCTTAAAGAATTGAAACCTCTCTTTGACTTTTTGTGGAAAGAATAAAGTAATGTCTATGAGATTTGATGATTAATTAAGATAACTACTGGAGGAAAGTGATTTTATAATATAATTTAAGAGACAGGATTGTTATATATTGTAGACCTATAACTGATCTGCGACAAATGGGAAGTCAGCATTTTATTTTTTTGTTTAATCATTTTTGTTTTGTTTTTTGTCTTTGAATGTTTTATGATTTTGTTTTGTTTGTTTTATGGAAATTTGAATAAAAATTATTGTAAAAAAAAAAGGGTTAAGCTCAAGGATTTCTCTGTAAAATGCTTTGGAAATAAAAACTAGCCGCACATTGCAAAAAAAAAAAAAAAGTAGCCTTCCAGTGGCCCTTGGTGCCCTCGCCAGTGGCTTCCATTAATCTTTGCAGTCCTGGAGCAAATATGAATGATGGAAATGAAATTTCTTAGTGTTCCTCCATCCCTGCTTCATGTTAAGCTCACCCATTTTTTAAAACTAACATTTTTTTCCTCTCATGTTCCTCCACCCCTGCTTTACTCACACTTCTCCCATTGTTTAAAATGGTGCGTGTGCATTCAGGGGGCTGCAAAATAAGAGTGGGAGAAAGCGTGGAAATGGGGGTGGTCTGTGTGCAAGGGAGATTTGAGAAAATAGGGAAGGAGGAGGGAAGAAAAAGGGATGAAGGTAAAACGGGGGCAAAAGAGTTGCAAAAGATGGAGGAGGAGGCATGGGAATGGGGTGAAGATGAAAGGTGAAAAGGGGCTGAAGAATAATTATGGCTTCATAACTGGGCAGAAGGTGCTTAGTACTTACAATGAGTGGGAGGAGGCAGCAGTTACTATGAGGATGATCTGTGTGCAAGGGGTTACAGAAAAGGAAATGGAGAAGGAGGCATGGACATGGTGAAGGTGAAAATGGGTGGAAGTGGGCCTGCGGAAGAGAGAAGTGGCTTCAGAAATGGGGTTGGGAAGGTAAAAAGAGATCTTAGTATTAGCATGGGTTGAGAAAGAGAAGCTCTAGGAGTTACCATGGTGGAAGTAGTGGAGGTTGGTTTTTTGGAAACTTTTCCAAAAACCCTGGAAACTGTGGTCCTGTCATGAGAGCAAAGACTTGCTAACAGTTTTTTCAACCCTCACCAAATGACAGGTCCCAGGATTCACAAATCTGAGGAAGAAGTCTAAACTGAATGTATGTATTGTCAAGTAACAGCTGAACAATCAACCACGCAGCAGATCTTTATTTCACTGACAGTAGATGCCTTACTCTAGTTACATTTTAATTTCACAGTCCCCCTGCTCCCACAAACCCAGTAACAGACCCACACATAAATTATTGGTACTGAAAGGCCCAACAAATGACTTTCTGCATTGTTGTTGCTGTTGCTGTTGTTTTCATTTATTACCCGCCCTGCACCCTGAGGTCCTAGGGTGGGCTACAGCAGGTTAAAATATATCATTAAAAACAACTTAAAATGACAAACATAACAAAAAAATGCATGGTGTCAGAGGCTAGGGTAAAGAGATGTATCTTCAGCATTCATCAAAAACTGTACAGTAAAGTTGTCAGACGCACCTTGGTGGGAGGGGTGGGAAGGGAGTGCCACAACATAGGGGCTGCCACAGAGAAAGCCCTGTCCTGGGCCACCACCCCATAAAAACATTTGAGGGCAATGGAACTACCAAGATGTCCTCTTCTGCTTAAACCCGAGAGGCTCTGTAGGAGAGGCGGTCCTTCGGATAATTGGGGCCTAATTTAAGGCTTTAAACACTAGAATGAGCAGTTGGAATTGGGCCCAGAAACAAACAGCTGTTTAAAACAGTGGTTATATGAGATCTAAATAGAACTCCAGCCATTAATCTGATCAGTTGAAGTATCTGAGTCATCTTCAAAGGCACCCCATTGTAATCATCCAAACCGGAAGTGACCAGAGCATGATGAGATGACTCCCATGACTGGAATACAGCAACTGAAGTATATAACGTGTTCAAAAAGAACAGAAGGAATAGAAAGGGAGGCAGAGTCATACTTTATGTTAAAAATATATACCCCTGCACAGAAATACAGGAGGATGAGCTTGGTAGCTCCACTGAGAGTATCTGGATTAAAATTAATGGGGCAAGGAATAAAAGGAACATGGTAGTTGGAATCTACTACCAATCACCCAATCAAGGAGAAGACAAGGATGAAACTTTTGCAAAGCAAATTGCCGATGTTCCAAGGAGGCATGATGTAGTAGTAATTGCAGACTTTAATTAACCCAATATCTGTTGGGAGACAAATTCTGCCAAACACAGCTCCCCCAAGAGATTCCTGACTTGTGTTGGAGATAACTTTCTCCTATAGAAAGTGGGGGGAACAATCCTTGATTCTAACCAACAGAGATGACTTGGTGAATGAAGTGGCAGTTAAGGGAACTCTGGGGGAAACTGACTATGCTATACTTGAGTTCTTGATTTTAAAGGAAGCAAACGCTGAGACTAACCATACAAATACTCTGGACTTCAGGAAAGCCAATTTTAATAAACTCAAAACAATGGTAAGTAAGGTTCTGTGGCAAGCAACCCTAATGAGAAAAGGAGTCCAAGATGGTTGAGAGTTTCTAAAAGAGGAAATTCTAAAGGCACAATGGTAAACAATTACATCAAGAAGGAAAGGGTGAAGACAGCAGAAGAAGCCAATGTGGCTTCACAGAAAACTGAGAGATGACCTGAAAACAAAAAAAGGACACATACAGGAAGTGGGAGGAAGGCCAGGCCACAAAGGAAGAGTACAGACAAATAGAACGGAATTGCAGAGATGGCATCAGGAAGGCTAACGCTGAGAATGAGCTGAGGTTCATGAAAAATGCCAAAAGCAACAAAAAAAACTTTCTTCAGGTACACCCATAGTAAAAGACACAGAAAAGAAATGGTGATATACCTACTCAATGAGGATGGCAAAATGATAACAGATGACAAAGAAAAGACAGAAGTGCTCATTTCCTACTTTGGCTCAGTCTTCTCCCAAAAATGGGTCTATAACCCTCTTGGGAAACACAAAGTTGAAAGGGCAGGATTGCAGCTTGAGATTGACAGACAAATGGTCAAGGAATACCTAATCACTATGAACAAGTTCAAATCTGCAAGGCCCAATGGTCTGCATCCTAGAGTATTGAGGGAATTGGCTGAAGAACTCTTGAAATGAATGTCTATTATCTTTGTGAAATCATGGAGGATGGATGAAGTGCCAGATGACTAGAGGAGGGCTAATGTCCCTACCTTCAAAAAGGGCAAAAAGGAGGAACCTGGGAACTGCAGACCAGTCAGCCTGACATCAATTCCCTGGGAAAAAATTGGAGCAGATTATAAAGCAGTCAGTCTGTAAGCACCTTGAAAACAATCTAGTGATTACTAGAAGCCAACATGGATTTATCAAGAACAAATCCTGCCAGACTAATCTTATCTCATTTTCTGGTTATGTAACCTCCCTGGTAAACTGTGGGAATGCTGTGGACATAATATAATATACACGATAGACTTCAGCAAAGCTTTTGACAAAGTGCCCCATGATATTTTGATTAGCAAGCTAGCTCAATGTGGGCTGGATGGAACAACTGTTAGATGGATCCACAGTTGGCTCCAGAATCGTACTCAAAGAGTGCCTATCAATGGTTCCTTCTCAAACTGGGGGGAGGTAACAAGCGGGGTACTCGATGGCCTTATAGGCCCCTTCCAACTCTATGATTTTATGAGTGCAGTAGCCAAGTCATTTCTATCCAAAAGCCAGAGCTGGAAAAAGACAATTTTAAGATGAAAAAAGTGGGGAGAGCACCAAAAGGAAACAAAAAGGAGATATGCTCCGGCGCTAACTGGTAATGGGCTGTTCATTAAGCTCAACGCATTTCGAAGAACTCTCCTTCATCAGGAGCTATGCACACTGTTCACTTCCTCCATTCCGACAAATTCTGGAACAAAGAGGTCTAAATGATAACAAATTATTTTTATTCTTATAATGCATCTGCAGATTATTCTAATCTCAAGCTAATACTTCCATTCAGAATGCAAGGTCAATGCTGCTTAATGACACTCTTAGCCATTGAGGCCACCTGAGCCCCCAGTGACAGTGTTCAATCCAGAAACAGCCCCAAGGGTGCAACCAGAAATCCAGAAACAGCCCCAAGGGTGCATTACCAGGGAGTGCAACCCCATCCAAGACAGGCTGTCTCCCCACCTCCCAGATGTGAGAACTTGGGATACATAACACCTCTGCTTTTTCAAGCTTCATCCTCAATTTATTGGCTCACATCCAGCCCATCACCACCTCAATGCACTGGTCAAACACTTCAACCTGCTCTCTGTGACGTCCTTCCCCAGCACCACCTGTGAAGCTCTCACTTGTGGCTACCAGCAGACAGGAACGTCAGGTTTTCTTCTTACCCTTTGCAGCTCTAGCACAGTTCTCAGAAGATCCCCCTGCTAGGCCTTACTACCCAACACTCTGTATCTCTTATAACCTTTAGACTGTGCCTTAGTCTCTGCCAGGCTCTCTCGATACCTTGTGTCTATGGGTATAGGTAATTCCCAACCCCCCCTGCAGCCTCTTGCACGGAAGCTTACAGCCCTGGGTTTCTCTGTGGTACTGGATATAATATCTTTTCCTCCACCGCTGCCACCATTTGATACAATTACTGTTCAGCCTTGGTTACTCTGCCATCCCCCCTGGATTGTGTATCCCAGCTGAAGAATCAGGCTTTTTGTAAACCAAGAAATATTTATTGAACACTAAAAATAACAAGATTACTTAATTACTTTGTTGACAAGCTTATGGTTTCATATATGTTCTGACATGTACTTTACTTCTCATTAATTGCCTCAGAACTGCGACTCACTCTCAACAACAACAACAACCTCCAAACACCACCAAAACCTCTCTTTCACCTCTTTAAACCTCCAACATCCACCACCCTGATTCAGCTGTCATTCTTCCATTCGTACTCCCAGCCATTCAAACGCTCAGCCAATCATCCAGCATTCTACTGCTCATGTACTCCCCCTCCTCTTTCACTCCACTTACCATATGTCTTCTATATAACCAGCACTTACCATATTTACAATATAAGCAGGAACATCACACTCTCTCAATTCCATTGGAACAGAGGTAGAGCTGGGTGTTATCTGCATATTGATGACACTTCACACAAAATCTCCTGATGACAGCTCCTAGTGGCTTCATATAAATGTTAAATCGTATGGGGAACTAGATGGAACCCTGTAGAACATCACAGGACAGCTCCCATAGTGCTGAACAGTAGCCTCCTATATCTATTTTCTGGAAGCAGCTCTGGAGATAGGAGGGGAATCACAGTGCCCCCAACCCTACCTCCCAAGAATGAGCAGGGTCAAGGAGAACAAGCAAGGTACATTCCCCCTATTTATCTCCTGACAAATGTCATCAACCAGGCTGACCAAGGCAGTTTCAGTATTATGGCTAGGCCCGAAGCCACACTGGAATGGATCCAAGTAATCAGTTCCCTCTCAAGCACCTTGCCCAAACCTTACCAGGGAATGGTACATCCATGTCAATGGACTCACAGCAAGTCCCCTGATCACTGGAGTATTACCAATCCACTCTGTGGCAAAGACCAGGTCAAGGGTATGCCCAGCCACATGTGTTGGGCCATTGATGTATTGAGACAGCCCCATGGTTGTCATGGAGGCCATGAAGTCCTCAGCTGGCCCATTTGAGGCAGCCTTGGTGTGGATATTAAAGTCCCCCAACACTGCCATGAAAGGGTTGTCCAACACCACATCCAAAATTATTTCTACCAGCTCAGTTAGGGAGGTTGAGGCGCAGCAGGGTGGAGGGTATACTGACAACATCCCTATTCTGTCTCTGTGGCCCAACACCACAAACAATCCCTCGGACCCAGACACAATGCAGATGGAAGTCCTGGTAAGGGTGATCAGATTTTTATGGAAGAGTATTAGTCCCTGCCCCTCTGGCCTGGAATGGTGCTGCACCAAATACTCAGGCAGACAGAGCTGGGTTAGCATAGGGACACCAAACTCATCTGCCCAGGTCTCAGTTTTATATTATTTATTTTTATTTATTTTATTACATTTCTAGACCGCCCTATAGCAATAAGCTCCCAGGGCGGTGAACAGCATAATAAAACAGATTAAAATACAAGCGGATGTAAATACAATACAGTACACAATAAAACATAATTAAAATTCCAAATTTAAATTCAATTTTAAAATTTTTTAAATTATATGCCAAGTCACACACACATTCACAATCATATTGTGGATTGTAGATTATAGATTTTATTTTGGATAGAACCGGCATTTAACAACAACCACCACAACAGGCCAGAGGGTCGGCTGACCAGCACCCTAATATTCTCAAATACAGCAGGCAAAACAGAGGGAGCAAGGGCTTTGATGTATCTGTCCCTCCTTCCCCCCCTGTATATCTTCTCCTACCTCCATATCTCCCCCTACTTCCCATTACAGTGATGGTAGTCCCTTGACCCTCCCACACCATGTCCTCAGCCAAGAGACATTATTTCCCTGACCCACCTCTAGTAAGTACAGGCATATAGCAGGGGACAGTGCCAGGGACAAAAACTAGGAGACAAGCAAAACTATCAGACATGACTCACACCCCAGCTCTCACCTGGGACACAAATCTTGTTGCCTCCTGCTTCTAGTGTGGCTACATCCTTTCTTCCAGCTAAAGCATTGATTACCAATGAAATGCCCACCAAATTGTTCTGTGGAATAGTTGTGCTAGTTGCCACTCATCTCTATATGCCCACATTCATTTTTGGCTCTTTGTTTCCAGACTTGTTAAGCATAGCAATCCTTTCCCTTTTCCTCATTATAAGGTCTCTTAATTATTGAGCAAGCAGGTAGATATGAAGATGGGGACTGGTATAATGGCTGCAGATGTCACAAAAGCCCTTGGATCTCTTTTAAGTGGGGGTGGATAAGAGATCACTGTCATTTGCTATTGTGGTGCCTGTATTTTAAATTATGTGTTTCAGATCCTTGCTTTTCTCAGCAAGCATGAGAACATTTAGATCCTTCACTTGGATTTTCACCCTTCATGGCTGAATTCTGTAGTGATCCTACAGGATTCAGCATTGTCAAGCCACCACTAAAATATACTAGATCCCTTTGGGAGAGACTAAATTAGGCTTTACAATATTAAGAATTTCCAACCACATTATTCCCCCAACCCCCTGCTTTTTTTGTAGCGGTCTGTGTCAAGACAGAAGAAAAGTGGAGCCATCTCCCTTCCTTTCTCCTACCTTTGTTGCTGCTGGAGGGCGAGGGATATGGGCTAGGAGGGAGGGTTTAAGTATAGCTGTGTACACACCATAACTTTAAGCACATTCAAAGCACACAACACGCAAGAATCCTGGGAACTGACGTTTGTTGAGGGTGCTAGGAATTGTAGCTCTGTGGGGGTAAGCTACAGTTTCCAGGATTCTTGGTGGGGGGTGCACTTTAAAGGTAGGTTGTGTATTTGGCCTTAAATTTTAATCCAAGATGGAGAAGAACTTTCTCTGTCATAATGCTTGCCTCATATTGAGGCAAGAATTATGAATCCATGAAGATTCATATTTCTGAGCCAGGAAATATAAATGTTGGGGGCATCATTGTATATTTGGCTACCAATGAGTTGTAGGAAGGACTGTTAGGCGTATGCACACACCCCACTAAATGCAGAATGCCATATGTGATCCAGGTGCACGTCCTGTCATCATCCATGTCTTTTTGTAGAGAGGCACAATGTGAGCCTGAGAGTTGCTCCTGCATCTTGCCACATGTAAACCCTGTTCTCCAGGGGACAGCATCTACAGACTGAAATCTCTGCACATGAATACTCTACCCAACAGATAAGGGCTGGAGGCCATGACACAACACAGACCTGGAGTGGGGAAAAAGGGACATTCATAGAGACCCATGCTCCAACCAGGATACGTGGACCCTTAGCTGCTTTCAATATGATCAAATCATTCAGCTCTTTGTCATTGAATAGAAAGAGTTAATTCTGACATCACTCATGCCTGCCAAGGAAACTGACTCTGTTTCCTCCACGTTTTCATGATACCTAGAGTGGCAGGAGAGAGAAGAAGCAGTTGGATATTATGTATGGGAACAAGATATGCGCTCTGCCTTTTCATGTCATTTTTATTGTTACAATTATTTGTTATAGGAGGTGTGCCACTCCTTTGTGAAGAAAGAGTACCCTCTAGTGGATGTCTAGAGGGTTTTCAGAGTTTTCAGAGCCAGCAATGAAAGGCTATTACTTTCTGCTTGATTCTTTAATTTCTATTTGATTATCTGTTTTCCCCTTATTTAATAGTTTGAGGCTCTGCAGAGTTGCTTTTAGGCAAGAATTTATTTATTTATTAAGAAGAGACAGAGTTAAATGTTTCAGTATTTACAGCACCTCTTGCAGTGCTGCCCATGGACTGAAAATAACATGAAATCATGACATTATTTTAAATATATTTTAAATTCTTTATGAAACGTGTTTAACAGACTCTTTTGGGAACTGTAAACCAGAGGCAAGATGGGGAGAGTATGATATCAGATAGTGTGCTTGGGTGCATCATGCAAGGGGAAGGAATACCAGTTGATGTGGTACTGATGTGTGGAGGAAGGGTGGGTGGTACCCTGATCAAGATGCTAAGCTCTGTGTGAAGAAATTACTCTTAAGGTCACCATCATCATAACAGCTTTCTGGACTAATTTATTTATTTATTTATTTTTATTTTATTTATTTTATTAAATTTCTATACTGCCCCATAGCCGAAGCTCTCTGGGCAGTGTACAAACTAAAACTTCCATCTACAATTAAAACACATATTTAAACAATTTTAAAACTACATCCAAATTTCAAAATTGTAAACATTTTAAGACAGACAAAAACACATATTAAAATACTAACACATTAATTCTGTGCTATACCAAAAGCACAGGGAGAATCCACCATCAGTAAAATAAATAACATTTTCTTACATTGAAGTTGAAAAGCTGATAGTTGGTGAATCCCCTTCTGCCACATGCAGAAAGAGGATCAGCAAACTCCATGCTCACCATAAAACTCAGAAGCTCATTAAATGTATTGCTGAACTCTTTCAAAACCAATTTGGACATTCAGCTGATGCAATCAGGGCCTCAGAATTTGGTGGCAACTTCCTCATGCACATGGTACTAGTCTGCTTTTTTCAAACATTGTACCACAAGACAGATTCACTTGTGTATTTGCATTCTCTTCTTTTGAATGACCAGACTGGCCCTTTCTCGGATATAGATGCCTATTAGTGTAAGTCAATGGAAAAGCACTTTTTTAAAGCTTCCAAAAAATTTGGGTTAGAAGGTTCAGGTAAATTCAGATCCACAAACTCAAGTGCTGTAAGTCAGAAGTATACATATCATTGGAATATGCTGTTTTGCTGATTTTACACTACTTTGTACTAGCTGTGGATCCAGCTATATAAATAAACATCCTCCAAACTGTCAGTTCACCAGCACTGTGCATTGTTTAAATTGCCTCCTGTTCCTACAAAATGTGTTATTACGCACTACTATTATATATATGTGTATAAAACTGTATATTAATAAACTCAAGCTAGATTATCATAATGCTCTTCCATCTTAATGGATTGCTAATAGCATGACATAATAGCATTTTCTCTATGTGAGTGGGTAAAGATTCTTGTTATTTTCACAACTGTCATTTCCAGCATTCTGTTCCTTCATGAAGTCCCAGGCTGAAGCTTTTTTATCTCTGGAGGCTGTCAGCAGTGCTTTCTTGCCTTACCCTTTTAACTAACATTGTCCATTTCAGAGAGAGTGGGGAAGCGACTAGGCAAGAGAGGCAGATGTTGACCAAGTCGGTAGAAGAGGGATCTGATGATATGCAGTGGTTGTTGCATTAGGAAATGGATCACCGAAGACAACTGTTAGCATCTCTGGTGTTGTAGGTGAGGCTAATTATATTAAAAGAGATAAGAGATAAGGAAGAGCTTTTAAATATTCATATTGTCCAAAACTTGCTAGAATGTAGACTTTCAACAATACATTCTTGTGGACACACTGACTTCCTCTGTTCTGTGTAGGTAGCTAGTGAGTGACAGAGAGAGAGAGAGAGAGAGAGAGCGATTCCCGTCAAACTGCTGTGCCGACATGCCTACTGAATGAATGTATATAATCCAGAGCTTGGAAAAGTTACTTTTTTGAACTACAACTCCCATCAGCCCAATCCAGTGGCCATGCTGGCTGGGGCTGATGGGAGTTGTAGTTCAAAAAAGTAACATTTCCAAGCTCTGATATAATCATAATGAAAATAGTAATGTAGGACATGCAGGATGTACCTATGTAGGGAGCATTTATAAGAGACGTCTCACATGTGTCCAATCAGTGTTTGTTTTGCATGAATGCAAGAGATATTGCTTAGTAACAATACTTGTGATGCCCCATCTTGAAATATTTCACATAGATAAATTAATCCTGTGTTTACTGTCTATACAGACACATGGTAGTTTAGGCACTGATGGCTTCGGTTTTCTTATATGAACAATATCTCCCTTTCTCCAGCCTCCCACTCCTATGCGCTTTCTCTGTAAACACCATTTATGAGGCAAACAGGCATCTGGTCTTATTTGCATTTTTATATTTAGCCTCCTGTCTGCTTCCCCCATTTCTCCAAAAGTTTTGTAACAAGGGTCACAGTGTTTGCAGTGAACTAGGGAATGTAATCTTTCCCATCATTATTACTCCTCAAGAGTGGGTGACTCTGGGTTAAACATGCCCACTTTATTGGTAGCACCACATCCCTGGTTTGGTGCAGCAAAAGGCAAGGATCTGTCTATCGGGCAAACCAAGAGAGGACGGCAAAAAACCTCATGGTCCACCGGCCAATTAAGGCCATGTAAAATTATTTGCCAGCCCCGATAACCAGTGACCGATGATGTCAACAGCAAGGATAATTGCTCGAGAAATGATGACTAGGTAAGCTGCGGATGGCAAGCACAAACCCACAGCCCAGGCCAGTCCACAGAGACTGGGCGTGAAGACACAGGCCCTACCACAGGAGCCAGTTGGGTCCATTCATTAGCTCTCAGGGGCCCCAGGTCTAGCCTGAGCTGTAGTGCAGAGGAACACCCACCTGGAGCCAGCTAGCTTCCTCTGTGCTACCATGCAAAAGTGGCCTACTGTGGTGAGTTGGTAAGCCAGTTCTATTATAATACTGCTGCCAGTCTACCATAGAACCATTGCAAAATGACCATGATGTCATTTATTTATTTATTACATTTACATTCCACTTTTTATCCATAAAACAACCATCTGAGGTAGGCTAAGCTAAGAGAGAAGAACTGGTGCAATGAGCTTCATGGCTGAGTGGGAACTTGAGTCTGGGTCTCCTAGGCCAACAGATTTTCCATCTTATTTTTTATTATTATTTATTGGGTGGAATAGTGAATAGCAGAGGTAAGGCAGAAGCAAGTATGAATTTAATGTGAGAAAATAAAGTTATATGTTTGCCATTGGCTATGATGTTGGTAAAGTGTGGGGCATAAGAGTGGGGGATTTATAGCAGACATGGGTTTGGAAGGGAGGGAGGGAGGGAGGAAGGAAGGAAGGAAGGAAGCGACAAGGCCATGGCATCTGGGATGCCACTGAGAATCATAGAATCATAGAGTTGGAAGAGGCCTATAATGTCATCAAGACCAACCCCTGCTCAAAGCAGGAATCCAAATTAAAGCATACCCGACAGCTGCCTCTTGAATGCCTCCAGTGTTGGAGAGCCCTCCAACTCCCTAGGTAATTGGTTCCATTATCTTACCGTACAGTTAGGAAGTTTTTTCCTGATGTTCAGTCGAAATCAACTTCCTGCAACTTGAGCCCATTATTCTGTGTCCTGCACTCTGGGATGATCAAGAAGGCCCTCCTCTGTGTGGCAACCTTTTAAGTACATGAACAGTGCTACTATATCTCCCCTTAGTCTTCTCTTCTCCAGGCTAAACATGCCCAGTTCTTTCAGTCTCTCCTCATAGGGCTGTTTCCAGTCCCATGATCATCCTTGTTGCCATCCTCTGAACCTGTTCCAGTTTGTCTGCATTCTTCTTGAAGTGCAGAGACCAGAACTGGACGCAGTACTCAAGATGAGGCCTAACCAGTGCCTCGTTGAAAGTGAGCAGGTATTCCTTGACAATCCGTCTATCAATTTGAAGCTGCAATCCTGTTCCTTCACATTTCCCAGGAGGGTCATAGGCCCTCTTTTGGGCAAACACTGAGCCAAAGCAGGAACTGAGCACTTCTGCCTTTTCTTTGTCATCTGTTATCATTTTGTCATCCTCATTGAGTAGCTGTACCACCACCTCTTTTCTGTGTCTTTTACTGTGGATGTACCAGAAGAAAACGTTTTTGTTGCTTTTTGGGATCTCTTGCGAACCTCAGCTCATTCTCAGCTTTAGCCTTCCTGATGCCATCCCTGCAATTGCATGCTACCTGTCTGTACTATTTTTTGTGGTCTGGCCTTCCTTCCACTTCCTGTATGTGTCCTTTTTTGTTTCCAGGTCATCTCTAAGTTTTTTTGTGAAGCCACATTAGCTTCTTCTGCTGTCTCCTGATGACGTTCTCCATGCTGTGGCCAAACACATTTTTTCCTTTATGGAATTGTTTGCCATTGAACCTTTAGAATTTCCTTTTTTTAGAAACTGTCTCCCATCTTGGACTCCTTTTCTAATTAGGGTCATTGCCATGGAAGCTTACTTACATTGTTCTGAGTTTATTAAAATCAGCTTTCCTGAAGTCCAGGATGAGCATATGGCTACTCTCATCTTTTGCTTCCTTTAAAATCAAGAACTCAACTATAGCGTGGTCACTTTCCCTCAGAGTTCCTGTAACTGCCACTTCATCCACAAAGTCATCTCTATTGGTTAGAATCAAGTCAAGGATAGCTGATCCTAGTTGCTTCCTCCACTTCCCATACGAGAAGGTTATCTCCATAACAAATCAGGAATTTCTTGGAGGGGCCGAGTTTGGCAGAATTTCCCTCTCAACAGATATCAGGATAATTGAAGTCCCCCATTACTACTGCATCATGCCTCCTTGAAACGTTGGCAATTTGCTTTACAAAAGTTTCATCCTCTTCTTCTTCTTGATTGGGAGGTTAGTAGTAGATTCCAATGACCATGTTCCTTTTATTCCTTGCCCCATTAATTTTAATCCAGATACTCTCGGTGGAGCTACCAAGCTCATCCTCCTGTATTTCTGTGCAGGGGTATATATATTTTAACATATAGTGTGACTCCACCTCCCTTTTTATTCCTTCTGTTCTTTTTGAACAAGTTATATCCTTCAGTTGCTATATTCCAGTCATGGGAGTCATCCCACCAAGTTTCACTTACACCTATCAAGTCATATTTACTCACCTAAATTAAGAGTTCAAGTTCGGCCTGTTCATCTGAGCATTAGTATACAGACATTGAAGACCATGTGATTTACGGCCTGGCTTTCTTCCTGCATTTTTATGAAGATTATTACTTGGGCCTATTAGAGCCATTCTCTCAGTTCCTCTCCGTGCACAAGCCTTTATTCACTAATAAGCAAAAAACCTTGCGGTTTAAGAACATACCTATAGCCCACAGATATTTCTATCAAACTTCAAAAAGCAGGGAAATTGGGCAGCTATGGTGAATGCACCAGGGCAGCAGGAGACCTGAACTCCTCTCTGAGATATTGGACTGCCCTACAAATTTGTCAGAATGCAAACACAATTTGGCTTGGTCTTTCACAGTCCAATCCACTTGCTGTGTAGCTTAGAAGAATTCGGTAACATGTGCCTCTGAGCATATGGTGAGTGGTGACAACACCTGCAATCTCCAAAGATAGAGAATTATATTTTTGTGTGTTTGTTGGTGTTCTTCTTACTTTTCTTCTTTCCTGTGTTACTACTGTTTCTACAGAGAATCTAACAGAAAATTATATTTCCCTCATTATTCATCCTAGGTCAGGTCTCCTGCTGCCCTGGTGCATTCACTATAGATGCCCAATTTCCCTGCTTTTTAAAGTTTGATAGAAATATCTGTGGGCTATAGGTATGTTCTTAAACCGCAAGTTTTTTTGGCTATTAGTGAATTTCCCTTCTTTTTAATCCTGGAGGTAAGAAATGGGATCCTGTGCAAGTTTGCTGAGAATGGATTCATCATTTGCATGCTTATTGAGTTCAGGGGGATTTACTTCCCTGCAATCATGCTTAGGATAGATGAAACTGACTACAGGGGATGGGGAAGGGAGGAGGGGGGGAGGAAATGCAGAGGGGTGGACTGGGATGGGAGCAGGAAGGAGGGGGAGGGGAGGAGAAGGACAGGTTTTATCATTTGCATGTTTATTAAATTCAATGCGATTTACTCCGGTGCAATCATGCTTAGGATAGGTAAAACTGACCTGGGGAGAGGGAGGGAGGACTGGAGTGGGCAGGGGAGGAGGAAGAAGGAAGAGGGGAGGGGAGGAGGAAGGGAGAGGAGAGGGGAAGGAGGGGAAAAGCAGGTTTGATCATTTGCAGGCTTATTGAGTTCAGTGGGATTTACTCCTATGCAATCATGTTTAGGGTAGGAAAAACTGACCATGGGGAGGGGGAGGGGGAAGGGAAAGGAGCATATTGGAGGGGGCAAAGGAAGGGAGAGGGGAGGGCAGGTTTGATCATTTGCATGCTTATAGAGTTCAATGGTATTTACTTCCGTGCAATCATGCTTAAGATAGGTAAAACTGACCACGGGTAGGAGGAAGGGGTGGGAGAGGAGGGGGAAGGGGAAGGAGGGGATTGGAAGGGGATGGGGATGGACAAAGGAAAGGGGAGGGAAGGGGCAAAAGGGAGGGGATGGGAGGGAGAAGAAGGAAGAGTAGGTTTGATCATTTGCATACTTTTTGAGTTCAATGGGATTTATTTCTGTGCAATCATATTTGAAAATGGAAATGGACTGCCTTCAAGTCTATCCCAACTTATGGTGACCCTATGAATAGGGACTTCATGGTAAATGGTATTCAGAGGTGGTTTTACTATTGCCTTCCTCTGAGGCTGAGAGGCAGTGACTGGCCCAAGGTCACCCAGTGAGCTTCATGACTGTGTGGGGATTTGAACCCTGGTCTCCCATGTCATAGTCCAACACTGACCTGGGGGAGGGGCAGGGACGGGTTGGGGAGGGGCAGGGAGGAGATTGGGTGGGTGGGCACTGGGCAGAAGGGAAGCCCCTTTCCAAAAGGAGAACACTGTGAACAGTATCATTGCTTTACAGCATTTCCCACACCTTTTTATTCAACAGCATGTAGCCTCCCACCCAAATTTAAACCAAAGCTGTCCCTGGCCACATCCACACCAGGCCTTTATTTCACTTTGGACAGTCATGGCTTCTCTAAAAGAATCCTAGAAAGTGTAGTTAGTGAAGGGTGCTAAGCATTGCTAGGAGACACCCTGTTCCCCTCACAGACCTGCAATCAGAGCAGCTGACTGTTAAACCACTCTGGCCACTGGAGCTCTGTCGGGAACAGGAGTCTCCTCTCAGCACCCTTCACACACTACACTTCCCAGGATTCTCTGAGGGAAGCCATGACTGTCTCAAGTGAAATCAAAGTCTTGTGTGGGTGTGGCCCCTTGATTAGGCAAGCCCAGCAGCTGTGAGTCTGGCTTTTAGAACTCTGAGAGTTGGTTCTTACTGAGCATGCCTGATGTTATAATTGGGTTCCAGCCAAAATTTCTTAAATTAATTAAATATCAGCCAGGCATTTTTAAAACTTCTAAACTGCAGAAGATGAAGTTCAGAGTATGGGGCAAGGTCAGTATTAGGATTACAGGTACTCTGTGAACATGGCTGATTTTTAATGAATTTCAACAGATTATGAGAACTCTGACAGAAAAAAAGTCCAAAAGGGCTCTGGGTTTTTTTCTTCTCTTTTTACATTTTGAACTCTCTATTCTCTCTGACTGTTTTGTGTATCGCCATGAAAATTGAGAGGTTGTTAAGCAAGCGTTTCTGAGTTCAGGACTATACGTTTTGTAAGGTTTTGTTTTGAAATGAGCTTATGGGAAGCATCAGAATGGCATGGGGGATATTTTCCATTTAACATTGCAGAATGTGAAAAAAAACATGCTGGCTATACTATGCAGCCACTCTCATCGCTATATAATTAGTCGTTACCACCAAGTTTACGTCTCCCTCCCACTTAGGATTCAGTTTAAAGCTCTCCTGATGAACCTCTCCATGCTGTGGCCAAACACATTCTTCCCAGTCCTTGTGAGGTGCAACCCATCACTTGCCAGCAGTCCATCTTGAAAGAAGCATAGTTTGTGGTCCCAGAATCCAAATCTCTCGCGTCGGCACCACCTTCGTAGCCAGTCATTCACCTGGGGTATTTTTCTTTCCCTTTCTACTCCTCTTCTAAGTAGTGGAAGGATGGACGAGAAAACTATCCAGGCTCCAAAGTCCTTGAATTTCCTTCCCAGAGCTTTAAAGTCTGACATGATTTCTTCATAACTCCACTTGGCAATATCATTAGTTCCCACATGGAAGAGAAGAAAGGGAAAACTGTCAGTGGGCTGACGTAATTACGTAAGTGCAGCTTGTCTAGACTTCAGGTTGGGATGCAAGTCATTTTACCAGGTTTTATAAACAGCAGTTAAGATCCAAAGTGCTTGGTACAGTTTACACAATGGGCTTATGCTGGTTCTGTAGAATTTAATCATTCGTCCCCTCTTTGAATAGATGGAGCCCATGTTATATCCAAAAACTGCTTTTGAAGTTCTCCCAAGTTTTAAAAATAGCTTGCTAAGCAAAAGAATGCAATGGGAGGGGGGATTTTTTTAATGGAATAAGTCTAAAGCCTCCTGGCCCTTATATATTGTGAACAATGCCAACCAGAATGGTATTCTTTTTCTTTCCTTCTTTCTTTCTTTGCTTTGTCAGTCATTGGTTTCTCTAAGTTTGCTGCTAGGCTGTAAAATACTTGTTCTGGCTTTACAAACTGCAATGCACAATCACACAGACTAGTCTGGTATTCACTAATAGGCAAAAAAACCTTGCAGTTTAAGAACATACCTATATAGGGTTGCCAGGCTCAGAGCTTGAGACTGATCCTGTATCTTTAGGAGAACAGGAAGTCAGCCAAGCATAGGTGTTCTTGCAACTCTGTAATGGGAAAAACCACAAGGTGGAATTCTCCCTTCCCCCTGCACAACTTTTAAAGATACAGAAGACCTCTAGGAGGCTGGGCCTGGCAACCAAGAGGTCTTCTGTATCTTTAAAAGATGTGCAGGAGGAAAGGAGAATTCCACCTTTTGGTTTTTCCTGTTACAGTGTTGCAAGAACACCTGCACTTGGCTGGTTTTCTCTCTTCCTAAAGATACAGAATCAGCCTCAGGCCCTATCACACTTTAAAAAGTAGGGAAATTGGGCAGCTATAGTGAATGCCCCAGGGGAGCTAGAGACCTGACCTCCTCTCTGAGATATTGTACTGCCCTACAAATTTGTCAAAATGAAAACACAACTTGGGTTGGTCTTTCACAGTCCAATCCACTTGCTGTGTAGCTTGGAAGAATTCAGTAACATGTGCCTCTGAGCATATGGTGAGTGGTGGCAACACCTGCCATCTCAAAAGATGGAGAATTACATTTTTATATGTTTGTTAGTGTTCTTCTTACTTTGCTTCTTTCCTGTGTTACTACTGTTTCTACAGAGAATCTAACCTAGAAAATTATATTTCTCTCATTATTCATCCTAGAAATCTGTGTCAAATTTATTTTTATTAATTTTAAAGCTTTTTTATTGGTCAATGTCATATGATAGTGAAGATAGCCTTTAGTGTTTCAAACTGGAGGTTATGTTCTGTTTCAATTTTGGGTGCATTAACAGTTGGACCTGAAACTGCAGTTTAATGTAAAATCAGACTGATTACAATATGCTGCTACTTAACCAATGAATCTAGCTGTTGGAAAAACAAACTTGGCCTTCCTACGATGCATGGGACCATCAAGGGGCAAGCATTTCCACCTGCCTTGCCCCCCATTTTTCTGGGGACTGCCTTTACCGGGAAGATGAATGCTTTTGGTTTGCTGCTCCTGGTTTTTTTTTTGAGATGTTAGGACTTTGTTAGTTTGATATTTTTTTTGTAAATTGCATTGTTTTTATTTGTATTTGTATTTTTATTTATGTGTAAGCTGCCTTGGGGGCCTATTGGCCAAAAGGCAGCCTAGAAATAAAACATTACATTACATGTTTTCAGCATGCTTAAACCACTTCACTTAAGGAAAGGTGGGCATGGTCAATTAAAAACATAGAGCACACCTAGAAATTTGCTAGAATATATTTCACCTCCCACTGGTTTATCTTGTGCAAACTGAGACACTCCTCATGTCCACTGGAGACTATTCTGCAGAATAGTCAGTGCCATTATTCCACAATTATTTTTGGTCTTTTTTTAGTGCAAATTTTGCAAAGTGTTGCTGTACTTCACATATTCACAGAAACAGAAGTAAAAGAAAATAATTTACCATAGGAAACTTCACTAAAATTGCAAAGTAAATCAAACATATTTAAAGTGACTATCTGAACTAAATCAACTGTCTTAATATTGTTCCTTCCTCCCTGCTAAAACAAGATTAGCACAGCACATGTCTTATTTCTGTTATTTGGGTTGATTGCAGGAGTTGCCACCACTCACTATATGATCAGAGACACGTTACCAAATTCTTCCAAGCTACACAGGAAGTGGATTGGACTGTGAAAGACCAACCCAAATTGTGTAGGGCAGTACAATATCTCAGAGATGAGGTCAGGTCTCTAGCTACCCTGGGGCATTCACTATAGCTGCCCAATTTCTCTGCTTTTAAAAGTTTGATAGAAATATCTGTGGGCTATAGGTATGTTCTTAAACTGCAAGGTGTTTTTGCCTATTAGTGAATTTCTCTGCTTTTTAATCCAGGAGGTAAGAAATCTGATCCTGTGCAAGTTTGCTGAGAATTGATTGATCATTTGCATGCTTGAGTCCAATCAGATTTACTCTCCTACAGTTATGCTTTGGATAGGTGAAACTGACCGTGGGGGGATGGGGAGGAGGAGGAAGGAGAGACAGAGGAGGGGGAAGGGAACAGGAGGTAGGGGGAGGGCAGGAGGAGGGTTTGATTATTTGCATGCTTAGTGAGTTCAGTGGGATTCCCTCCTATGCAATCATGTTTAGGATAGGTGAAACTGAGTATGGGGGAGGGGGAGGGCTGGAGTGGGCAGGGGAGGAGGAAAATGAACAGGGGAGGGGAGGAAGAAGGGAGAACGAAGGGAGAGGGGATGGGAAGAGGAGGAAGGACAGGAGGGAGGGAGAAGGCAGGTCTGGTCATTTGCATGCTTATTGAGTTCAATGGGATTTACTCCCATGCAATCATACTAAGAATAGGTAAAACTGGCAATGGAGGAGGAGGGGGGAGGGAACAGGAGAGAAAAGAAGAGAAGGAGGGGGAGGGGATTGGGGTATTGGATAGGGAGGGGAAGGAGAGAGAAGGGCGAAGGAAGGGGGAGGGAAGCATCAAAAGGGAAGGGATAGGCATGAGGAAGAGGGGAGAGCAGGTTTGATCATTTGCATGCTTATTGAGTTCAGTGGGATTTATTCCTGTACCATCATGCTTAGGCTAGGTGAAATTGACTTGGAGGAGGGGCTGGGAGGGAGGATGAGGGAGAGGGGGAGAGAAAGGGAGGGGGAGGAAGGGGTGGGGGAAGGGAGGGGGAAGGGAGGGGAGATTGGGCGGGCAGACACTGCGCAGAGGGAAAGCCCTTTCCTTTCCAAAAGGAAAACACTGTGAACAGTATCATTGTTTTTCAGGGTTTCCCCCACCTTTTTATTCTACAGCAGGCACATGTAGTCTCCCACCCAAATTTAAACCAAAGCTGTCTCTGGTAACATCCACACCAGACCTTTATTTCAGTTTAGACAATCATGGCTTCCAGCAAAGAATCCTGGGACATGTAGCTTGTGAAGGGTGCCAAGAGTTGCTATGAGAGGCCCTATTCCCCTCACAGAGCTACAATCCCCAGATTGAGGGGCTGACTATAAAATTTCTTAAATTAATTAAAGATCAGCCAGGCCTTTTTTTAACTTTTAAACTGCAGAAGATGGTCAGAGTATGGGGCAAGGTCAGTAATAGGATTACAGGTACTCTGTGAACATGGCTGATTTTTAATTAATTTCAACACATTATGAGAATGACAGAAAAAAGTCCAAAAGGGGTCTCGGTTTTTTCCTCTCTTTTTACACTATGAACTCTCGATTCTCTCAATGAGTGTTTTGTGAATTGCCATTAACACTCAGAGGGTTGTTAAGCAGGCGTTTCTGAGTTCAGGACTGTAAGGTTTGTAAGGTTTGTTTTGAAATGTGCTTATGAGAAGCAGCAGAATGGCATGGGGGTATTTTCAATTTAACATTGTGAAATGGGAAAAGTCTATGCTGGCTATAGCATACAGTCACTCTCGTGGCTGTATAATAAATCATCAAGTTGAGATCAACCAGAAACCTGGATTTTGGCAGCTGTGATTAGTCTCCCACATTTATCTTTGAATCTAAATGTGGTCAGCTGGGCTAATTTCTGCTATATTTCTACTACATTGCTTTATTGTTGCCTCTCACTTTATTGTCATCATTATTATTATTATTATTACAGTTTCTGTGTCAGAGTTTTGACTCTGCCTTTTATAAGTGACTTTCAAGTGCACAACCTCCCCCCCTCAAATACTGGGAAGGAGTTTTGGCTTAACCATTATTATGAAGCAATTTGAGTTGTGGAATGTATTTTTTTTTCTTAAATGTGCTTTCTACCAAAAGTAACTGAATTATTCAGAAATTCACAAAGGACTAGGAGGAAAAGATCCTTGAAGGGACCTTATGATTGTGAAAATTTACGCTGGAATAAGTTATCCCCATTGCTTTTCTGAGACTGATCTGTGAGTAGGTGTCAGGGATATTGATGCTTAAACCAGAGTGTCTGACGTTGAAAGACTGGCATGTGTGCTATTTCTGCTGCTGTTTTGCTTGGTGACCAGGTTGGTCTTTGTAGGTCTGCTTTACATTTCCCTTTCCTTCCCACACATGAACTGTTAGCTGCTTGTGACTCCAGTTAGATTAAAATTCTTCTAGACCAATCTGTAGTGTTGTGCCTATTTTGTCTGCATTTTTTCGACCATTCCCATTAATCAAATGCTTCCACCCACCTGACTAGATTACTTTGGGGGGGATGAGCAAATGCTAAGGGTTTGTGCTTTTTTAGGGTGGGTACTCTTACCTCTCTTTCTTTCACTAAAACTAAGCCTATAATTCCTAGCAGCATTCCTGGGATAAAGGATGGCTGTCCTCATTAGCCACTTCATCAGTGCTACATCATGACTCTATGACAGTATGACAATAAGCAGTGGCAAGGCTTTTTTTCTTATGTGAAAGAAAGTCCTTTGGCCACATCGTATTTAAAGGTAAGCACCACCACCCTGAAAATTCTTATAATTTGCCTACCTCTTGACGGTTGCTAAATATCTCCCTCCCTGCTTTCATGGGAACAAATGGTCCTCTGTGTGTGTGTAGATACTCATCCCAGTTTGATCTTTTACTAATCATTTAAAGAGGTCCTGTAATCTAAAACAAAATTCACAGGTGACTCCTACTAAATTATTATTTAATCTACACTGGCTTCCAGTAGTTTTCCGGGCCCAATTCAAGGTGTTGGTGTTAACCTTTAAATCCCTATACGGTCTCGGCCCAGTTTATCTGATGGAGCGCCTCCAGCGCCACCAACCATGCCGCCCAACAAGATCAGCCATGCAGGGCCTTCTCAATCCCACCAACAAAAGCAGCTAGATTGGTGGGGACTAGAGAGAGGGCTTTTTCGGTGGTGGCCCCCACTCTCTGGAATTCCCTCCCATCTGATCTTTGGCATGCCCCTTCCCTAGATACCTTCCGCCGAGCCTTAAAAACTTGGCTGTTTGGACAGGTCTTTTGGACCGCCGGGATGGGCTAATTACATACTGAATGACCGTTGCTGTGTACTGCATATGCTGTTATTTTTATTACTGCTGATTATATTGTATTTTATTGTATTTACTGTATTTTATTACATTTTATTGAAATTTGATATGTACGTCGCCTAGAGTGGCTTCGGCCAGATAGGCGACCTAAAAATTAAATTTATTATTTATTATTATTTATTATTATTAAATGTCTGATGCTCATTTGGTGAAATATGCTGCTCACACAGTAAAATAGATATTCTCTTAAGGCAGGGCTAGGGTATCTGTGGCCATAGCATTGTTGGACTCCACCTTCCAACAGCCCCAGCCAGCATAGCCTGTAGTCAGGGATGATCCAGCAACATCTGGAGGGCCATAGGTTCCATATCTCTGCTCTAAGGTGCTATCATATTTTTGGCCTTATTTCGCTTTTGTGCAAACCCAGTTCATGTCAATGGGATATGTGCTGAAGAACTTCCTGATGTACTGTTCCCAACAGTGCTTTTGTACACAGTACAGGAGAACCAACACTGGAAATGTACTATGAACTTGAGATCCAGAGCAAATCTGAATATTTTTAGGAGTCCATAATTTCCTTATCAGACATGTTATATCATGCCCAACTCCGGCTGGTTGATATATTGTGCTTACCGTTCAATAATTTTACTCAGCAATTTTAAAATATTTCTGTAAGTCACCATGGGTGATTGTGAGAAAGGTGATTTAAGAAAATTTTAAATTTTATTTATTTATTATTATTTATTTATTTATTTATTGGTTTATATCCTGCCCTTCCTCCCAGTATTTATTAAATGTTACTGTCAGCTGTAAACATTTTGATTCCATACTAGTTTGAAAAAATATAACCAATTGCGCTTATTTCATCCTCCCCCCAGTCCACAGGCCCAGGGGGAATACATGTGGAAAGGTGTGTACTTGACCAAGGACTTTCTTTTGTTCCTACTCCCCGGCATGATCCAGTTCAAGTGAGATTAGATTTGTTTCATTTTTTTAGGAATATAAAGTTATGCCAGTACTTTGGAGGCACTGTCTCTAGATTCACAGATTCCAAAAGCGTGTTCAGGATTCCCTCTAAGTTTATGCCCCCTGGGCCTGTGGATCCCTCCATACAAACATTTGAAAGATTAGTTTCTCAGGACCTAGGGAGGATGGAAGCTACATCCCAGCGATTTTGGCGGAATTTGAACACTAAAGAACAACATGTTCTAAGGGAACTATCATGGGACCCGTCCAGAGTAATCAAACAAGCTGACAAGGGTGGTGCCATAGTCATTCAGGATGCCCAACAATATGAGGAAATTCTTTCCCAACTATCAGGCATTGCTCACGAAATCAAAATTGTCCTCGAGGAAGGTCTTAGCCTGGGTCATATCACCAATGATGAGTATAGATTCTTGTTTAATAAGAATCCTAGGGTTTCATTGTTTTACACCCTACCTAAGATTCATATAGGTACCATGCCTCCTCCTGGTCGTCCTATTGTTTCAGGTTGTAATTCCATTTTAGAACCTCTGTCTCTATTTGTCGATCATTTTTTGAAAACGTTTATACCCAGTATTCCATCTTATATATGGGACTCCACAGATTTTATGAACAAAATACAGTCCACCCCTATAGAACCTTTGGACATCCTGGTGACTATGGACATTAGATCTCTTTACACCAGTATTCCTCAGGAACAAGCCCTAGATATCATTCGGCGTACTTTGGACAAGCGCATTGACAGACATCCCCCTATATATGTTCTATGCACATTGGCAGAAATAGCAATGTGTAAAAATTATTTCAAATTTAGTAATTCGTATTATTGGCAGATCAAAGGGGTACCATGGGATGCCCCATGGCCCCCAAAATAGCCAATCTGTATATGGAATCCTTTGGAAAAGACGGCACTCTGTCCTCACATTCCTTTTCTGAACAGCTTGTGTGTCGGTGGAGATTTATAGATGATGTGTTTCTGATTTGTAGGGGATCAGTTGAACATCTCCAAAAACCTTTGATTGGGTTAACAGCAGGAGTGTCAATATCCAATTTCATTTCCACCACAGCATGGAAGAAGTCAATTTTTTGGATTTATTAATTAGGAAACAAGGAGATCATTTGTGCACTACAATATACAGGAAGCCCACAGACAGGAACACTTATCTAAGGTTTGACAGCTCCCATCCAAAACCCTTAAGACAGAACCTACCACATGGACAATTTCTAGGGATCAAACGTATTTGTTCCTCTGGAAAAGATTTTTTATAGCAATCCCTTATTTTGAAAAATCATTTATACAAGAGGGGTTATCCTAGAAACATTGTTGAGGATAGTTTCAAGAAAGTTTCCTACAGAGAATGCACTGATCTTTTACAGCAAATGATACAGAAAGCTCCTGATCGTTTAAACTTTCGACCATGTTACCAACATATTACAAAACAGCATTAAAAGGCACATCATATTCCTGGTTGTCATGAACAACCTATGGCTTCTTTTAAGAGAACCAAGAATTTGAGAGACATTTTGATCAAAAGTGAATTTAGGGACAACATCCATCCCATTACAAACATGATGCCAGGCACTAATATACCTCGGGGTCATCACCCCTGTGGGCATTGTGCCTACTGTAAATTCACATGTAAGATGACAGTTTGTCAATCCCATCAACCATAGAAAGTACACTCTGAAACATTTCTCTATGTGTAATACTGCCAATGTTGTTTATATAATTCAGCATGGATGCAAAAAAAATTATATTTGACAAACATCTAGAATTGTATAAAGACGCATAGGGGAACACCTCAGCAATATTAGAAATAAGAGATGTGGGGCCCCTTTAGTGGATCAGCTTATTAGTTGTCACCATTCCACTGCTGATTTCAAGTTTTGGGTTTTAGAAAAAGTAAATGGGGAGAGTAATCATGTCTTACTAAGGAGAGAGATGTCATGGATTCTGGATTTAAAAATGATGACCCCTAGTGGTCTTAATGAGGAGCTAGAATTTCTTCCTCTCTTATGAAGTTTAAAAGATATCCAGGATCCCTTGCAGGTTCTCTTTATTCAGGTGTTTGTCATCATATAATTTTTGAGTAATTTTTAGTGGTTCTGCCGGCATCACGATCTCTGGTCATATATATGTACAGGCCTAATGAACTCTTTTCTGAGGCATTTGTATTGGTGAAAGCAGTTTTGCTCATTGGAAGATATTGTACATCAGCCTTTACTGTAAGTGAAAAGATGTTTTATAGATAGATTTTATATGTATGATGTTGCTTTATATGAGAGTTTCTCCTGCAAGTTCTGTACTTCTGACATCTATAACTGGGGGAAGACAAATGTCCCATGATGTTTCTGATTGTCAGTTGCTGTGGTTAAAGGGCTAGGTAACTGCTTTCTTATGCTTGCAGTGTGGATTCAGGTCCTAGCAACTCCCTCTCTTTTGCCCCTAATGTGACTATTTTTGGCCTGGCATAGAAAAGGAACATTCTTACTCCATTTCCCATGGTAGAGGTCATGTACCCACTTCCTGCTTCCTAATCCAGGGCCCTGTGAAAAATCCCTACTTACTATAGTATACAGCCACTCTCGTAGCTTTATAATTCAGACATATCTAGGTGTGGGTGGGCACAAGGGGAACCATGATCCCTTTCCCCACTCTGTAAATTTCTTTGCCCCCTTCTAGATGTCCCACAGACATCTCAATTTCTTGCTCCCTCCCTAGAAAAAGTTCCACCCAATGTTCTATAACTGCTTTTTAAAGGCAAAATTTTAAAGAAAATGTATTTATTATATTGTCACATCAAACATATATGAGGGTCTTAGTCTGTTTTCCTTTTTTTTCTTTTGTAGATCATGATTTCAAGTTTTTCTGTAGTCAGTAGTGTTAGATTATGTCCCCGCATGTAAATCAGAATACTACACCTTATGTGAAGGAAAAACTAGGCACTATTTCAGGGTTTATTATCAATACCTACACATGTTTTAGCAAAAAACAGAGGGGAGGAAAAAGTATTATAAGTCACTTTGAGGAGAGATGGTAATTACTTCCTCATAACGCACAGAGGAAGGTTCAACTTGCCTCGCATGCAGTTGAACTCAAAACAAATATTGGCATCGGGTCAGCAACTACTGAAGGCCCCTTGAGAAACAAATGAAGGATGGGTCAGGAACCTCAGTTTCCACCCCCTAAAGTTGTCTGGTAGCATGTTTTGTTTCAGAGTTGCCATTATCTCCACACCTTTTTGTTTTGTTCCGCTTTGCTTTTTTTGTCAGGCAGACAGCAAAAGAGCCAGTTGGCCTCCATCAGATGGTCAGACTTTGCTCAGACTTCCAGTTGCTGACAGCTTTCAGATGCTTTCCCTACATCAGAGAACTGCAAAATAATATAATCATATAATTTATCATTTGTTGTGCCTAAATATTAGGCTACAACTATATTCATACAAGAAGGTGTTTTATTAAAATTATTTGGTACTTTGCTCTTCAGTCTAAATTTTAGACTCTAAAGACTTCTAAAACAGCAGTAGACAATAAAATCAATAAATATTGTTAAGGCAACCAAAGCAACAGCTTACACAATTTTTAAAAGTATGCAATGCAATAAAATAAAAACATTACAATATATATAAACAGCAAAGAAGAAACACTTCAGAAATCACCAGTAACTTAAAAATGGGGGGCGGGGGAGTGGAAGAGTAAAATCAAATACTAAACCTGAAAAAAAGTCTTCAGTAAATACCCAAAAACTGAAAGAGATGGGGAGAAAATCTAAATGATCTGGGAAATAAAAACGTCTTCACATGATACTGAAAGACATAAGCTCAGTGTAGGATTGCCAGGTCAGAATCATCCCAAAACCTGAGATTTGAGAGGCGGGCCCTAGTCTAGTCATGGGGTGGGCCCTAGTGATGTAATGGGGCGGTCCTAAGTGATGTCACGGGGCAGGCCCCAGTGATCTCATTAAGCATCAATCACATTAAGCATCAATCACAGTTGCTTGGAGCATACAATTAAAAAAAATATCTGATTGGAAATTAAGATAGAAATCTTAGCTAAAAGATGGAGCCTGGGTAGGGAACGTTTAATCTAGCCTACTTGCTTTCAGCAAAAAGGGTTAAGTGCCTTCAGGCCAGGGAAGTCACCAGAAGGTCACAGCAGAGACAAAGGAGCCTAGTGTTGTGGAGATGTTAGATGGGAGCTTTGGGGAGTAAAGATGGAGGCTCCTGAAGGCTGCAATTCTAAACACACTTACTAAGGGATTAAGCCCCATAGAACTCAACAGGACTGACTTCTAAGTAGATATAGTTTGGACTGTGCTGTTGGTAAACCTTGACTAGGGTTCTTCTGCAAAGACATCCATATCCAAGCAGGGTTGGCAACCCCCTGCCTGGAATACCCTGCCCTTATCTTTTAACGTGGCTGCTCCAAACGTTTTTACAGATTTGACCCTTTACTTCAGAAAGAGGTCTGAAAAATGAGTAAGAAGTATCTTTTAAAATTGTTCTTTTCAATTCACTCTTGAATGAACATCATACCTAGGGCAGATCCACACCATTCATTTAAAGCACATTCAACACCCATTTGAAGCACATGAATCCCACCACAGAATCAGGGGAACTGCAGTTTGTTAAGAGTGGTGAGAACTATAACTGTGAGGGGGAAATGACACTTCCCAGAATTCTTTAGGGGAAGTCGTGCGCTTTAAATGCGAGTTGGATGTGCTTTACACATATTGTGTGAATCCACTTAATAAATGTTGCCTGCATGTAAATTGTTTTAATTAATTTTTCCAAATGGAAATGAGCTATAAACTGTAGTGGGTGACCATGGGCTACTCACCATCTCTCAGCCTATCTGCCCCTCAGGATGAAAACAATGGAGAACCATGACTACCCCAAGGCATACTTAAAATGTAAAGGAAGTATTGTACAACCATAGTATGAAATCGGATACTTATAGGGACACAGCATGACAAAACTGGGTGGAAGTAACGAGTGGGGTACCACAGGGCTCGGTCCTGGGCCCAGTGCTCTTCAACATTTTTATTAACTACTTGGATGAGGAGGTACAGAGCATGCTTATCAAATGTGCAGATGATACAAAATTGGGGGGGGCATAGCTAATACCGTGAAAGACAGAAACAAAATTCAAAGGGACCATGATAGGCTGGAGCATTGGGCTGAAAACAACAGAATGAAATTCAACAGGGATAAATGCAAAGTTCTACACTTAGGAAAAAGAAACCAAATGCACAGTTATAAGATGGGGGATACTTGGCTCAGCAGTATGACATGTGAGAAGGATCTTGGAATTGTCATTGATCACAAGCTGAATATCAGCTAACAGTGTGATGTGGCTGCAAAAAAGGCAAATGCTATATCAGGCTGCATTAACAGAAGTATAGTTTCCAAATCATGTGAAGTATTAGTTCCCCTCTATTCATCACTGATTAGGCCTCATCTTGAGTGCTGCGTCCAGTTCTGGTCTCTGCACTTCAAGAAGAATGCAGACAAACTGGAACAGGTTCAGAGGAGGGCAACAAGGATGATCAGGGGACTGGAAACAAAGCCCTATGAGGAGAGACTGAAAGAACTGGGCATGTTTAGCCTTGAGAAGAGAAGACTGAGGGGAGATATGATAGCACTCTTCAAGTACATGAAAGGTTGTCACATGGGGGAGGGCCGGGATCTCTTCTCGATTGTCCCAGAGTGCAGGACACAGAATAACGGGCTCAAGTTGCAAGAAGCCAGATTTCGACTGCACATCAGGAAAAACTTCCTTAGAGCCATATGACAATGGAACCAATTACCTAGAGAGGTAGTGGGCTCTCCAACACTGGAGGCGTTCAAGAGGCAGCTGGACAGCCATCTGTCGGGAATGCTTTGATTTGGATTCCTGCATTGAGCAGGGGGTTAGACTTGATGGCCTTGTAGGCCCCTTCCAACTCTACTATTCTATGATTCTATGAAAATATTTATATAAGCATGACTATCAAATATGTTTATTATTTATACAACCTGTAAAGATATTTATAGTGCAATCCTATGTTTGGTTACTCAGAAGCAAGTCCCAATGTATTCAATGGGGCTTACTCAACCAGGGAAAACTGTACCCTGAAGTGATAAGGAAGTTGTTCTTTTAACAAGTCTTTTAGGTTGAGACCTTATCCCAGTCTGCGTCTGTGCTGGAATTGCTTTTTAATATGTTTTTAAACCTTTTCTTTAAAAAAAATGTTTTTAAAACTTTTAAAAATGTTTTTAAAGATGTTTTGTTTTAATATATTTTAAAGTCTGTTTTTATGATTTTTAAAGTGTTTTTAGTGCTTTTGTTTGCCGCCCTGGGCTCCTACTGGGAGGAAGGGCGGGATATAAATCAAATAATAAATAAATAAAAATAAATAATTAAACTTCATTCATTTTTTTTAAAAATCAGTATTACTTTCCTACATAACAAAAACTGTGATAAACCCTGCCTAATTTCTTTAAAAATAGGGTTGGAGGGAGAGAGAAAGATTTACAACACAAACACAAGTCTGCGCTATGTTTACTCACAAGTCCCATTAATTTACAGCACAATCCTAACCATGTCTACTCAAAAGTAAGTCCTAATGGAGTTCAATGGGGTTTACTCCAGGTACATGCTTTACTCCCAGAAATTGCTTTACTCCCAGAAAAGCAGATATCGGATTAAATACTTTCATATTTCATAGCCCAGGGTCTGACTCTTGGACAGAAGAGGAAAAAAACGTTAAGCCATATTATTTACGCAAACTGCAAAAATCTTAAAGCCACCATTTTCTGATGTTCAGCCTAGGCATGCCTGGATCAACAAGTCACAACTCTGGCTTCACTGGCTACAATCCTGAAAGGGTGGGGTTACAGCCAGAGCTTTGAAAGGTTACTTTTTTTAAACTACAACTCCCATCAGCCCCAGCCAGCATGGCCACTGGATTGGGGTGATGGGAGTTGTAGCCAGAGCAAGGATCTGTAAAAAAAAAAAATGTCGTGGGGGGGCGGTTGACGTTTTGGTGTATATCTCGGGAACTAGACCACCTAGAAACTTACTTTTTTTTTTAAATTGAAGCTGAGAGTCTGGAGATTAAGGGGTGTTAGCAAGAGGGGGGGGCAAAACCGGAGACTTCAGCCGAAAACTGGAGATTACACAACATGGAGGCAATTCTGGCTGGAGGTGAGAAAGGCAAGGGCGGGGCTGGAGACTCCGGCCGTTTGCTGGAGATCTGGCATCCCTAGCTCAGTGCCAGGTGTGTCTCCCTGGGGAAAAATCTCCAAAGCCATAGTGGCACCATCCAAGCAGCAACCTACCTTACAGTCATAGTTGGGGACACACAGAGAAGGGTCTCTGATAATTATCATAATACTCAGAAAGGTTCCCACAGGAAATGGCAGTCCTTTGAGTATTGAGGTTTACATCTTCATATGAGTCCAGAATTTGAGAAAAACACCATCAGTTATGTTTCAGGCTGCCATAAATAAGCTCTTTTCCCTAACCTACCCTACTCTTGTGTATGTGTGTCAACATTCATTTTCTTTGTTCATGCATCTTGCCACCACTTGTTGCCCTTCTTTTTGAGAATATTTGTTTCTGTCGTGTGAAATAAATAATTAAATCTCTTAAAAACAAATCTTACTAAAATTATGTGATCCTGTGATCCTTGGGAGGGTGTTCCAGGGTCCACAGGATGGAGCAGATTTTCCACTCGGCCTACAGAGAGGGAGTCCATGGATGGAGAAGGAAGTCCACAAGGTCTGTGGGTGGAGCAGCAGGGAGTGTCATGGGCATGTACTTATTTTCTTCCCATTGAGATCAAGAGGAAGCAAAATCCCACAATGGAAATGTGGAAATGTACTGCCTTCAAGTCAATTCCGACTGATGGCATTCCTGTGAATAGGGTTTTCATGGTAAGCAGTATTCAGAGGTGGTTTACCATTCTCCCCCAAATCAAACACCCCAATGGTACACCAGAGAAGAAGAAACTGGAAACATGCTACGTACTGCCCTTTTGCCATAGTAGTGTAAGCTGGGCCTGGCATTACATTAGTGGTTTTACCACCTTGAATTCTCTCTCTCCCACCTCTTTTGGATTGTCCTGCCCATCTTGTATTATTTCTTGGAACTGCGGAGGTATTAGGGTACTTGCAAACCCTCTTTCAGAAACAGGAGCAAGAAAGACAATTGCAGAATAAAGAAAGACATTTGCAGAATACTATGTAAGCAGGCAGGGGAAAACCTTCAGCAATGAGTGACAGTGTATATGGGGTGGGGGATAACACAGACTGTGGTTGTTGATAGGGGAGTTGCAAATATGCACATGTCTTTGTTTTGTTGGTAAATTGCTGCTGTGCTGCAAACAAATAATCAGAGCCTAGTTCTAGATACTTAGAAGTAGTTACTATCATGGGATGTTTTAATCTGTGTATTTCACTTTTCTATCGTCTCACAGTGTTGAGTATTCGAGGGGCTCAGGAGGAGGAACCAACAGATCCACAGCTAATGCGATTGGACAACATGCTGTTGGCAGAAGGGGTAGCAGGACCTGAGAAAGGAGGAGGTTCAGCTGCAGCAGCAGCAGCAGCAGCAGCATCTGGAGGTGCCGGCTCAGACAACTCTGTGGAGCATTCAGACTACAGAGCAAAACTGTCTCAGATTCGACAGATCTACCACACCGAATTGGAGAAATATGAGCAGGTACCAGTCTTATGTGTGGCAGTTTTTTGTACCACAGTATTGGCTAAGCTACAATGTTTGGGCTGTACAAGAAAAACTAGCATGGCCCTATGGATAAGGTGTTGGATCTGGGTTCTAATTCCACTTCATTCATGGTCTTCTAGTTTGTACATTCAGCAAAATCAAGTTGCAAAGAATTTTTTAGACTGTACCACTTCAGACTGCAGGTGGAAGGGGGTTATAGGTATGAATTTAATTTCTTTAAACAAAGTTTCTCTTAATATAGAAAAATAGCATTTTGGGAGGAAGGACTTAGGTAAAAACTTTTTGACGTGCTAGTTTTCAACATGCAGGAAATTTTGTTCATTGAGAGCATTCCAACAGGCAGTCTCCCCATTGATGAAGCCCAGGAAAAGCTTGACCACTTTATTTTTATTTATTTATTTATTTTTATTTGTTGAATTTCTATACCGCCCGACTAGCATAGCTGTCTAGGCGGTGTACAACAGAAAAATATAAATATACACAATAAAATCCTATAAATTCAGTACAAAGAACATGTATATAACAAATCTAAAATCAAATTTATAATCAATCTAAAAAAAATTAAATCAATTAAAACATATTTAAAAGACTAAAATGCCTGAGCATGTGCGGCCCAGAGTGAGAGTCTGGGTTGTCATGTTTTTGTATGCTCCAAAGATGCCCAATACCCCTCAGTATGAGAAACTGAACTGGTACTGAGTATGGCCCTACCTGGGTGGGAGACGGGGAGGGAGCGGTTGCATTGGGTGCTCTGTGTTTTTGTAGGCTACGTGTTTGTTCCTTCTGGCGGTTTGGCTGGAGAGAAGTTATCTGTATGGTTGGTGGGAATGAATCAGAGAGGGATTTAGACGTGGAGGACTGTTAAGGACATATTTGGGAGGGATTACTGGGGTGTGGGTGTAGCTCCTAGTATAGTTGTTTTAATTAATTAACTAATGATGCTGTTTTGGGAGTTTGTATTTTGTATTTGATTCTTAACTTATACTGTTTATGTTCAAGAGAATATTTTTATTTTTCTGATAATTATGCTGTTTTGAATGTGTTTTTTATATTTGGCTTGAATTTGTAATGTTTTCTTTTAATATTTTGTGATGTTTTGTTCAATGTTTTAATCTAGGTTGTAAACCGCTTTGAGATTTGTATTCCAAATAATATAAAGCGGTATAGAAATGACATAAATAAATAAATAAATAAAAGGTTTTGACTTGGCGCCGAAAAGATAACAACGTCGGCGCCAAGCACACCTCATCAGGGAGACTGTTCCACAGTTCGGGGGCCACCACTGAAAAGGCCCTAGTTCTTGTTACCATCCTCCGAGCTTCCCTATGAGTTGGAACTCGGAGGAGGGCCTTTGATGTTCAACGTAGTGTACGGGCGGGTTCACATCGGGAGAGGCGTTCCAGCAGGTATTGTGGTCCTGTGCCGTATAAGGCTTTATAGGTTAAGACCAGCACTTTAAATCTGGCCCGGAAGCATATAGGTAGCCAGTGCAGGCGGGCCAGAACAGGTGTTATATGTTCAGACCGTCTGGTCCTCATTATCAGTCTGGCCGCTGCATTCTGCACAAGCTGTAGCTTCCAAACCATCTTTAAAGGCAGCCCTACATAGAGCGCATTGCAGTAATCCAATCGAGAGGTTACCAGAGCATGGACAACTGAGGTGAGGTCTTCCCTGTCCAGATAGGGACGTAGCTGGGCTACCAACCGAAGTTGGTAGAATGCATTCCGTGCCACTGAGGCTACTTGAGCCTCGAGTGACAGGGAAGGATCTAAAAATACTCCCAGACTACGAACCCGCTCCTTCAGGGGGAGTGTAACCCCGTCCAGAACAGGGTGAATATCCACCATCTGGTCAGAGAAACCTTCCACCAACAGCATCTCAGTCTTGTCAGGATTGAGCCTCAGTTTGTTAGCTCTCATCCAGTCCATTATCGCAGCCAGGCAATGGTTCAGCACATTGACAGCCTCACCTGAAGAAGATGAAAAGGAGAAGTAGAGCTGCGTGTCATCAGCATACTGATGGCAGCGCACTCCAAAACTCCTGATGACTGCACCCAGTGGCTTCATATAGATGTTAAAGAGCATGGGAGACAGAACTGACCCCTGCGGGACTCCACATTGGAGAGCCCACGGTGTCGAGCAATGTTCCCCAAGCACTACGTTCTGGAGACGACCCTCCAAGTAGGAGCGGAACCACTGCCAAGCTGTACCTCCAACTCCCAACTCCACGAGCCTCTCCAGAAGGATACCATGGTCGATGGTATCAAAAGCCACTGAGAGATCAAGGAGAATCAACAGAGTAACACTCCCTCTGTCCCTCTCCCGACATAGGTCATCATACAGGGCGACCAAGGATGTCTCAGTGCCGAAACATAAGAACATAAGAACATAAGAAGAGCCTGCTGGTTCAGGCCAGTGGCCCATCTAGTCCAGCATCCTGTTCTCACAGTGGCCAACCAGGTGCCTGGGGGAAGCCCGCAAGCAGGACCCGAGTGCTTGAATCTGCTAGCTGTATAAACTGGGTGTAAGGTGTTTGTGGCCAGGATGCTGCATCCCATGTTTGTCAACCTGAGCACCTTGGAGGAGAAATGGGATAATAATGAAATAAAATTTAATAATGATGATAGCATATTATCTTACAGGACTCGGCATCACTCTCACAAGTGTCCTGTCCACATCCTCTGGCTAAAACAACTGAAACTGATCCCACAAGCTAGAATTCAGTGGTAGTCCAGGGACCTCCAACACGTTTCCCCAACAATGGAGACATTCAAGAGGCAGCTGGACAGTCACCTGATGAGTATGCTTTGATTCCTGCATTGAGCTGGGAGTTAGACTTATAGGCCCCTTCCAACTCTACTATTCTTTATTCTAAGCCTGAACCAATTGTAGCATCAAGTTCAGCACAGATCCAAGTATTCAAAATGATTCACAAATTTCTCACAACAGGCTATCGAGTGGTCTGTTGTTGATGATGCTACAGTGGTCTGGTCTGGTCCAGCCAGTTCAACCCTCTAAACAGCTCTGCTGGGTGATTCACTGAAGATGTAATAGAGGCTGAGATATGCTGTCTTTGCACCACCGCTGCCATGTGGTAGGAACTGCTATGTACTCGTACCTCTGTTCAGTCAGATTCACACTGGGACTTGCGCTACCTGTGCTCTAGCTGACATCTGGCCTCCTTCATAGCCCAGAGCTCCTCAGTAAACCAAGGAGCCTCCCAGACCTACCAAATGCTGGAGGGGGCATTAGCAGCAATCATGTCGATGGCGCTTTCCATCTCACCATTCCACAGTGAAACTAGGGCCTTGACAGGAGCACCAGCACCAGCCATGCTACCTGGAAAATTTCCCAGAGTATTCAGAAATCCCTCAGATTTCATCAATCTCTGGGGGCTAACTGGTCCTCCACCTCTGCAAGGGGGTATGTCAGTCACAGCCAATCCAGACCTCACCAGGGCATGATCTGTCCATGACAGTGGGGCAGTTTTGACTCCCTCCGATCATCGGATCCTTCCCAATGCCCTCTATAGCAAGACCAAGATCTAGGGTACGATCTGCAGTATGTGTTGGGTGCATGACTGTGACAGCCCCATGGTTGGCAGCTATGAGATCCTGAGCCAGTGCAAACCAGGCTGCATCAACATGATATTGAAGTTCCCAGGACTAATGTCCTGGGATTTTCCAAAAACACACCAGCTGAGTCAGGGAAGTTCGGCAGCAGGGTGGACAGTACACCAATAAGGTCCCTATTCTGTCTCTGACTTCCAAACCCTCACATCTATCTCCCAGGTGGACTGGCCTCCAGGTTAGAATGATGGATTTTTTATGGATCACTCTCCATTCCTCTGACCTTGACTGATGCTGCATGTGGGGAGGCTTAGCAACAGGGCTGATAAAAATCAGTGACTTTTTAAAAAAAATCAGATTTTTTATTTAAATCTGTTCCTTTATTTAAATTAGATTTCAAAATTTTCTTAAAACAGTAAATAAAGAGTCTAGGTCAAATACATCATCATGAATACTAATTATACAACTTCTAATTATATTCTATGAATATATTAACAGCAGTTTATGGAGATGGGAGATAACCTGAACAGTCCTACTCTGCAGGTGGTATACGTGAAGTGCACTCTCTCTGCCTTGCCTCTCTCTAAGTGCAAGATAGAGAAGGTCAGCGAATAGAGAATTTGGGGAGATGGAGTAGATCTGAACAAGGAGGAGACCAGCTCTTAACAGCAGTAGCCTCTTCTGCAGGTGTAGAAATAATTTTTTCTTCTTTGAGACTAATTCATTCTAACTTGAGAATTAAGTTGGAACTGAAAAAGCAGGAGAGCTTGTATTTCTTTCCCAGACAATGAACAAGAAAGACAGAGGTGAAGAAGAAAAGGACTGAGTTAACTGTACCACTCAATATTTTCTCATGTTAACTCAGTTGAAATTACCTAAATTTTATTTTTTTAAAGAACTTTACGTTTATCAAAAAACTGAAATAGTTAACCTTTTAAAAAATCCATGTGTGTTTTGTTAACGTTGTTGAAGAAGAAAACTAACCAGAAGAATAAACCATCTGATTAGTACAATTTAAAAACCTGTTTGGTGGTGGCAATTCTGGCCCATCATGACAAACATACCATGATTTACTGAACAGTTGGAACAGGTTCATCTCCTGAATGATTTCACAAATTCATCCCATTTTTGATGATTAATCTGAAAACAATTCAGAATAATTACTTAGTGTGTACCTACCTTCTAATGAAACATACATATCTGAACTGTCTGAACTTGCAGTGACCGACCAGGAGAGAGACCTTGGGGTTGTAGTGGATAGCACGATGAAAATGTCGACCCAGTGTGCGGCAGCTGTGAAAAAGGCAAATTCCATGCTAGGGATAATTAGGAAAAGTATTGAAAATAAAACAGCCGATATCATCATGCCGTTGTATAAATCTATGGTGCAGCTGCATTTGGAATACTGTGTACAGTTCTGGTCGCCTCATCTCAAAAAGGATATTCTAGAGTTGGAAAAGGTTCAGAAGAGGGCAACCAGAATGATCAAGGGAATGGAGCGACTCCCTTATGAGGAAAGGTTGCAGCATTTGGGGCTTTTTAGTTTAGAGAAAAGGCAGGTCAGAGGAGACATGATAGAAGTGTATAAAATTATGCATGGCATTGAGAAAGTGGATAGAGAAAAGTTCTTCTCCCTCTCTCATAATACCAGAACTCGTGGACATTCAAAGAAGCTGAATGTTGGAAGATTCAGGACAGACAAAAGGAAGTACTTCTTTACTCAGCGCATAGTTAAACTATGGAATTTGCTCCCACAAGATGCAGTAATGGCCTCCAGCTTGGATGGCTTTAAAAGAAGATTAGACAAATTCATGGAGGACAGGACTATCAATGGCTACTAGCCATGATGGCTGTGCTCTGCCACCCTAGTCAGAGGCAGCATGCTTCTGAAAACCAGTTGCCGGAAGCCTCAGGAGGGGAGAGTGTTCTTGCACTCAGGTCCTGCTTGCGGGCTTCCCCCGGGCACCTGGTTGGCCACTGTGAGAACAGGATGCTAGACTAGATGGGCCACTGGCCTGATCCAGCAGGCTCTTCTTATGTTCTTATGAATATGCATTAAGGTTATATTAAACAATAATGTCTTTCTACCAAAAAAGTATGATTAAATAGAATCTTCCTCACTGATGATTTAAATAATTAAAATTGAGTCCTTCAGAGAAGCATTTCAAATCATGATTTAAATCAATTTGATATAAATTTAATAATGAATAAATAAAATCAACCCTGCTTAGGAGGGACATCAGGTGTCACATGTCAACTCCCCATTCTTTTACAATAATGCTTCCTACCTCCCCATTCCATACCTACCCTTACCCAAGACCCTAGTAATAACAGCCCTCTGAACCTCCCCCACCTGCTCTCTCTGACCTAGGAACATGATGCCATTATTAATTGTCCCCTTTGACCCTTGGCAACTGCTCAGTCTCTGAACAGGAGAGCTCTTTGCCCCCACATCTGCAAAGAAGACTTGTGAGACAAAATATTGGAATAAGGTTATATTTATTATAACAATCTGGAGTATCTGCAGACCAAATAACCAAATAAACCAAATTCTGAATCCATGGGCAGGTGAGGAATTTAACCAATTCTGGTAGGGAAGCATCCCCTGGGCATGTACTACAGCCACTGTCCAGCAAAAGATGGAAAAGAAATAACTCCCTCTTTGCAAGGTGAGCCTTGGGTATGGAGCCAACCTGCACAGCCAAACCCTGCTGCACCTGCATTCACCCAAACTGCATGTGTCAGGTCACAAGGCACCCTCCAGGCATAACACTAGTTCTTCCCTACCCTACCCTAAAGAGTGCCCTGAACCCAATAATGACTCAGTATACCTACAATTTTTCTCCCCACCTTTCTCACTTGCCCAAACTCCATGCCACAAGAGGCAATCAGCTCCCACTTGTTTGCCTCATTCCACAGGAGGAAAAGGTCAAACAGATCTCTCTGCAGATTCTCCAGGAAAATATTGCAACCCTGTTCATAGAGATGCACCCCATTATCCTTTTCGATATGATTACGGTGAATAGCCCACCTCCATGTTCTGTGCTCTACCATCTCCAGCTACATGACCAGCACATCAGGGGAAATGTGTTTAATCCAACACACATCAAGTGTGACCCTAGGCAACATTCCCCAATCCCGTCTCCCCCAAGTGAATCACAAGCACATGTGGTAGGGAGCCCCCAGACAGGACATAACACCAGGTAGGAAGTAGCTTACCCCAGCTGTGGAATTTAAAGCCCAGCAGACTTACAGTGAGCAGGTAAACAGGCAGTAAATGGAAGGCAGATTTTATATCGCACTTTGCCAACAAGATCCCTTTCCACACCGCCTCACCACAGCTTCATCAAAGGAGGTGCAGCTCACTGAGGCACTTTCCTGGGGAATCCCATCATTGACAGAACGTCCCTTGCAGAAAGAAAGGTTATGTGTAAGATGGTACTCCCTAGCCTGCTTCTTGGGAACAACACCCAAAGGGGAAACCCACAACTTTGTTAAAGGCAGGAGGGAAAAGAGCCAGAAATCCTGTCAGCTGCTATCTCTTCTACAAGCTTGGCCTAAACAATAGCCCTAAACTCCCTCATGGTTACCATTGTAGTGTAAATTTATACAGGGAATTCTTAATGAGTCTCTCTGGTCTTTAGCTCTTGCAAAGCAGAAAACATGCATAAGCCTCTTTGCAAAGTTTTCACATTTGGCTTTGGTGGGGGGGGGAGGATTTTTTAACAATCACTCACAGTTGTTGTGTAGTTGTATTTGCAGAAAATAAATTCTAGGCATTACCTGCTGTCAGATGAATCCTGGTTGCTAGGGGAAAAGGAAGGGCAAACTATGGAGATTGCAAGGACTAGAAAAAAAGACAAAAGCAAGAAAAGTGCACTAAAAGGGAGGGCAAAACAGCAGCTCTTTAGGACCAGGCAACTCACTTATCAATCATAGCTCTTGCTTCACTTTTTGGCACATGACACTGGCAGGCAGGAGCAGCCAGGCTGCCTCATTTAGCAGAAATCACTTAGAAGGATACCTGTATATTTTGTTGCATAACTTTACTTTTAGGATGGTTAGAGACTGTGTTTTAGAATGTTTTAAACTGTTTTTATAATGTTTTTATAATTTCAAGAAAAAAAAGGAAACTGAAAGAAATCCATTTTCAATATAAAGGTAAAGGTGTCCCCGCACTTATAGTGTGAGTTGCTTCCGACTCTTAGGGTGACGTCTTGCGACGTTTACTAGGCAGACCGCATATAAGGGGTGAGATTGCCAGTTCCTTCCCCAGCCTTTCTTTACCAGTACTCATTTTACCGACCATGGATGGATGGAAGGCTGAGTGGACCTCGACCCCTTTCACCAGAGATTCGACTTCCTCCTTCCATTGAAATTGAACTCTGGCCGTGAGCAGAGCTTTGGCTGCTTTACCGCCGCTTACCACTCTGCGCCACGGAGGGTCTTATTTTTTTCACTATAGGAGTTTTTTTTTTCCCATGAGTAAATTCATTAGCATTTTTTGATACCATAAATGACAACAGCGGCTTTGGGGCATACCTTTGTTGTAGTGAATAGTTCTTGTAAATGCTGCAATTCAACTTGGGAGACCTTTAAAATTACTTGAGATGGAAAAAGATGAAAGTAGCTTGGAGGTGGTCTTTGAAGGAGAAAATTCAATAATGTTGCCCCAGTTCAGAGCCTTATTCACTAAATCATTTGTTGAAATTCCTTGCGCATATGGGCTTCCCATTCAATTCAATGGATGTGAATGTGGCCATGTACAGTTTATGCATATCTTTGCACTTGTGTGTTTGGAAATATGGTCATTCATGCACCTGGTAACAGGAAACAAAGCTGCTTTGAGCTTCTTACAAAGGAAGGTGGGATGTACATTTTAAATAAACACAAACAAAATAAGGCCATTGGCTCACTCTATTACAGATAAGTTTGATTAAAAAAATTAAAGTCCTCATTAAAATTCATCAGCATTTTAGTGTGCATTTCTCCTAATATAGACATTTTTATATGAAATCTTACCAAATGTACACATTTTTGCAAGCATACTTTCCTAATACACCGCATTTTCATGTTATTTTCACTGATTATACAGCCACGACAGTGGCTGTATACTATAGTCAGCGGGGATTTTTCACATTCCGCAATGTTAAATGGAAAATATCCCCCCATGCCATTCTGAGGCTTCCCATAAGCTCATTTCAAAACAAAACTTTACAAAACGTATAGTCCTGAACTCAGAAACGCTTGCTTGACAACCCTGTCAATTTTCATGGCTATACACAAAACAGTCAGAGAGAATCGAGAGTTCAAAGTCTAAAAAGAGAGAGAAAAACTCAGAGCCCTTTTGGACTTTTTTTCTCTGAGAGTTCTCATAATCTGTTGAAATTCATTAAAAATCAGCCATGTTCACAGAGTACCTGTAATCCTAATACTGACCTTGCCCCATACTCTGACCTTCATCTTCTGGAGTTTAAAAGTTTAAAAAAATGCCTGGTTGATTTTTAATTAATTTAAGAAATTTTGGCTGGAAGCCTATTATAACGCGGGGCATGCTCAGTAAGGACCAACTGTCAGTGTTCTAAAAGGCTCACAGCTGCTGGGCTTGGCTAACCAGAGGGCCACACCCACACCAGACTTGATTTCACTTGAGACAGTCGTGGCTTCCCTCAAAGAATCCTGGGAAGTGTAGTTTGTGAAGGGTGCTGAGAGGAGACTCCTATTCCGCTGAGAGAATGGTTAACAGTCAGCCACTCTGATTGAAGGTCTATGAGAGGAACAGGGCATCTCCTAGCAACTCTCAGCACCCTTCACTAACTACACTTCCCAGGATTCTTTGAGAGAAGCCATGATTGGCTTTGAGCCATGGCTTTGAGAGAAGCCATGATAAATTGTTTTAAATTGTTTTTAAAAGATGTGTTTTTAAATTTGTATATTTGTTTTTAATGTTTTTAGTTATTGTAAACCGCCCAGAGAGCTTTGGATATGGGGCGGTATATAAATACACTAAATAAATAGATAAATAAATGATGATTGTCCAAAGTGTAATAGAGGCCTGGTGTGGATGTGGCCAGGGACAACTTTGTTTTCAATTTGGGTGGGAGGTAGGGTTGCCAGGTTCAGGGCCTGAGACTGATCCTGTATCTTTAGGAGAAGAGAAAGTCCGCCAAGTGCCGGTGTTCTTGCAACAATGTAATGGGAAAAACCACAAGGTAGAATTGTCCCTCCCCCCTGCCCAACTTTGAAAGATACAGAAGATGTCTTGGTTGCCAGCCCCAGCCTGATCAGTTTTACCTATCCTAATCATGATTGCATAGGAGTATATCCGAGTCAACTCAATAATCATACAAATGATCAGACCTGCCTTTTCCCTCCTTCCCCTTTCCTCTCTCTTTCTCCTCCCCTCTTCCTTCTTCCACCTTCCCTGCGCACTCCAGCCCTCCGTCCCTCCCCCCCAATCAGTTTTACCTATCCTAAGCATGATTGCACAGGAGTAAATCCTACTGAACTCAATAAACATGCAAACGACCACATCTGTCCTTCTTCTCCCCTCCCCCTCCTGCCTGCTCCCATCCAAGTCCTCCCTTCTGCCTTTCCACTCCTCCCCCTCCTCCCTTCCCCATCCCTGTGGTCAGTTTCACCTATCCTAAGCATGATTGCCTGTTGTGTGTGTGTGTGTAAATCCCACTTAACTCGATAAGCATGCAAATGATCAATCCATTCTCAGCAAACTTGCACAGGATCCCATTTCTTACCTCTCGGATTAAAAAGCAGGGAAATTCACTAATAGGCAAAAAATCTTGCGGTTTAAGAATGTACCTATAGCCCACAGATATTTCTACCAAACTTTAAAAAGCAGGGAAATTGGGCAGCTATAGTGAATGCACCAGGGGAGCAGGAGACCTGAACTCCTCTCTGAGATATTGGACTGCCCTACAAAGTTGTCAAAATGCAAACACAATCTGGGTTGGTCTTTCACAGTCCAATCTACTTGCTGTGTAGCTTGGAAGAATTGGGTAACATGTGCCTCTGAGCATATGGTGAGTGGTGGGGACACCTGTAATCAGCCCAAATAATAGAAAGAAGATATGTCCTGTGCTGATCTTGTTTTAGCCGGGAGGAAGCAACATTATTAAGACAGTTGATATAGTTCAGATGGTCACTTTAAATATGGCTGATTTACTTTGCAATTTTAGTGAAGTTTTCTATAGGAAATCATTTTCTTTTGCTTTTGTTTCTATGAATATGTGAAGTACAGCAACACTTTGCAAAATTTATCCTAAAAAAACTCCAAACATAATTGTGGAATAATGGTACTGACTTCTCCAAAATAGTCTCCATTGGACCTCAGAAGTGTCTCAATTTGCACAAGATAAAACAGTGGGAGGTGAAATATATTCTAGCAAAATTCTAGGTGTGCTCTTTGTTTTTAATTGATCGTGAACACCTTGCCTTAAATAAAGTGGTTTAAACATAGCAGGCTGAAAACATGCATCCTCTTTTTTCCAACAACTAGAGTCATTGCTAAAGTAGCAACATATTGTAATCAATCTGATTTTACATTAAACTGCAGTTTCAGGTCCAACTGTTAATGCACCCAAAATAGAAATAGATCATAACCTCCAATTTGAAACAAAAAAGGCTATCTTCACCATCATATGACATTGACCAATAAAAAGGCTTTGAAATTAATAAAAATAAATTTGACACAGATTTCTAGGATGAATAATGAGGGAAATAAAATTTTCTAGTTTAGATTCTCTGTAGAAACATTAGTAACACAGGAAAGAAGCAAAGTAAGAAGAACACCAACAAACATACAAAAATATAATTCTCCATTTTTGGAAATGGCAGGTGTTGCCACCACTCACCATATGCTCAGAGGCACATGTTACCAAATTCTTCCAAGCTACACAGGAAGTGGATTGGACTGTGAAAGAGCAACCCAAATTGTCTTTGCATTTTGACAAATTTATAGGGCAGTACAATATCTCAGAGAGGAGTTCAGGTCTCCTGCTCCCCTGGTGCATTCACTATAGCTGCCCAATTTCCCTGCTTTTTAAAGTTTGGTAGAAATATCTGTGGGCTATAGGTACATTCTTAAACCGCAAGGTTTTTTGCCTATTAGTGAATATATACATTTTTGTACACATTATTTGTCTGGAGAAATGCATCACAAAATTGAGAGAAGTACAAATTTTGAAGGATAGCTGTGTTTTGGTAATTGTGAATTGCAAAAAAAGTGAACCAAACTGAATTTCTCCCAGTAGTCACGATCAACTCCTTTATCTGTGCATGTGTGGATGTTCATGCACACTTGTTTATGCACACGCCATGTGCGTAAATGAGTGTTGGATCTTCTTCTCCATGAGAGTGTTGGATAGAGATGTCATAGTAATACAAAAGGTTAAATTTCTGATCTGGATATTGTAGCTCCATAATTACTGTATGTCTGGATATATCCAATTTACTTTCCATTCAGGGGAAAACTATACAGACATACACATTCTCATAGAACTAATGGAGGTCAAAATGCAGAATGCAGAAACTTCTCACTGGAAGTTCTCATTCCAAGCTCATTGGAGGTTAAAGAATCTTTATGCACACCCAAATATGCATCTCCTTGAAATCAATGGAGTATGAAACACTTGAATTTAGCTGCACATGTAAATGAACATCTGAATGCACATCCTATGAAAAGCAACACACCAGAGAGATGGCATCTGTATTTGGAAGCCCATTCCAATCTGCATCTGATTTACATTGATTGTTTCCTTAAATGATACATTCTGTAGATATGTTCAACTGAGACCATGGGACAGAAAAGCAGAAAACTCTAAGGAAATAAAGGGCAGGGTTCACACATCTGTACTGCTGCAGCATCCTGTGCACCAGCCAGTGATTCCTCTGGTCCTAAGGGTTCTTCTCTCTCTTCCTCTTGTTGTCCCAGGCATGCAATGAGTTTACTACTCATGTGATGAATCTTCTGCGGGAGCAGAGCAGGACCCGGCCCATCTCACCCAAGGAGATAGAGCGGATGGTCAGCATCATCCACCGCAAGTTCAGCTCCATCCAGATGCAACTAAAACAGAGCACGTGCGAAGCCGTCATGATCCTGCGCTCACGATTTCTCGATGCACGGTGAGTTTCACCCCATGCATATTAATGACCATTCATTTCCAAGGGACCAGAAAGGCAAGCTTTTGTAAAATGGACTACAGATGCTCATCATCTTCCTCCTCCTCCCAGGAATTTGGTACCACAAATGATTAATATAGGTATCTGTGGAAATGTGAGCTAACAAACATTTTTGTGGGCTAGTAACTTTTAAACATTTATTTTCAAGCCTGGTGTATCTGTTTCTTCCTAAATAAATAAGCCACTGTTAAATAATTTATATTTTTAACTTGAATGAAATTGTTGCTTAAGCTTACCGGGGAAGAACATAGGTAAACTACAGGATTATTTTTACACACAAGCTGAAATCAGACTAAATCAGGAATATATAACTAATTTAATTGCCTCAGCTAGAACTGAAAAGCAAAACACTTGAAGAACTCTTGAGAGTTCCTTCTCTCCTATATCCTTCTATATCCGTCTCTGGATTAAGACGGTTCAGCATATATGACTCTGATTTAATTTGATAAGGCAGGGCATGACTTACTACTTTGCATTCAGTCTATAAGAAATTGCTCATTATTATTGAAACACTTTCTATATACCTAGGTGTGCACTACAGCATCCAGCTGGAAGCAGAGGGACCTGCTGGGTGAATGGGTGTGCTTCTGGGAGATATAAGCTTTCACCTCTTACCTAAAAGACAATGGCTAGATTCATAAGCTTCTATATGATACAGGAAAAGGGCTGAGAGCCTCACTGTACATTGTGTTATGTAAGGATTCCAGCCAGAGAGGGACGCTTTAGTTTGATTGAGGGAAAGCTTAATAATACCAGGATGAGCAAAGAGATAGAACAAACCATATCTTGGGCCTGGTTTCTACATTCAACAGAACAAGACAGTAATATAATGGACTGTACAAATTCAGAGTGCAGGGAGGAGACACCATTTTTGAATGCTCTTCCAAGTAAAAATTCTCTGCAAGTAGAATATTAGCACATCAGGGAGAAAATTTCTAGGCCAGTTCTCTCACTGTTATGCTGATTTTCTACTTAGCGGTTTGGGTTTTTTTTTCCCCTTTCACAGAGCAGGGCACAAGTGAGCATCCTACAGAGTTTGCCCATCTTTCAATTTGTGGCCAGTGCCATATGCTCTTCCAATTTGCTTGCCTGCTGGTCTTCCAATAAATGGGACTTATAAAGGCTATTTGACGTGGGCAGATTAAAGGTACTCTGCAAGGCAAATGTGTCAAAAGAAAACAAATGGTGTTTGCAGTATAACCAATAAGATAATCTATTTTTTGTGCCCATGGGTCTCATTTTCTCTGCAAGCCACAAAAGAATGAGAGAATGGACATGGCTGGACAACAGAAGCAGCGGCGTCACTAAGCGGGTGTGGGTGGTGCGGACCGCACCCGGGTGACACCATGAGAGGGGTGATACCCAGAGCCGCCCCGTTGCGGGGCAGGGCACCGTTGTCCAGCAAAGGAGCCTAGAAGCGCTCCGGGTTGGCGTCGAAGCAGCCAACTCCTCCTCGGAGGCAGGTGGGCGGGCAGGCGAGACCGGAAGCAGCGTCGGCGGGCGCACGAAGTGAATCAGGTTGGGCGGCTTGGTGTCTGTGACGTATCCTGTCTCCACCCCAACGCCATATGGGCGGGAAGAAAGGGGGGAGAAGACAGAGGCATCAGTCATGCTTATCCTGTTGGATTTGTTTTGCAAAGTTTTGGCTGCAAGCCTGAAAATCAGAAAGGGAGTCTGGCTGGCTGCTGGATTGAGCCAGTGGTCCATCTCGGCCAGCATCCTGTTCTCACAGTGGCCAGCCAGATGCCTATTATGGGAATCACTTCCTGGGGAGTACGCCTCTTTGAGTACAGCGAGACTTGCTTCTGAGTAAACTTGCCCAGGATTGCACAATTTGGTCTGAAATATAAGCCCTTCGGAACGCTTCAAGTTGCAATCCCATAAACTCACTACCTGGAGAGTAAATCCCATGGAATGTATGGGATTTTCTTTTGAGTAAACCGGTTCAGAAGTGCTCTGTTACAACTCAGTGCCCATTGGCTCTGCAGGTTTCACAACAGCCCTGCAAAGTGTTCACTTAGGGATGTTTGCAGTTTGCAGGAAATCTCTGGGTCGGCTTGAATCTTTGCCATGACCTCATTAAGTGACCTTAAAGCAACCTCCCTGCACCCTAGCAGCATCAACAGGCACACACATCCAAATCTGCAAAAGGGGGATAATTAAAGAGGCCTCCCTTACAGGACTGTTGTACACCATTTTAAGCTTCTCGCAATAAAGGTAAGGTATAAAATATGTCATGAATAAATAATAATTATTGTTAATGATAGTGACATAACTGATGGTGGTGATGAGAATTATATTTTGCTTCTGTCACATTTGTCATTGTGTAAAGTGCTTTATGCTACAGTCTGTTATTATTATTATACCTGCCTTTTACCCTGAGGTCCTAAGGTGGGTTACAACAGTTTAAAATAAATAATTAGAAACAACTAAAAACAACTTCAAATTGCACACATACTTAGGCTGCAATCCAATACACACTTACCTGGGAGTAAGTCCCATTAAACCCATGGAGCTTACTTCTGAGTAGACATGTGTTGGATTGCAGCCTTAGTTGGGAGTAAGGACTATTGCACTAAAAGGGTGCATGTTGCTATGTGGGCACACGCATGGCTTTTAACAGAATAGTCCTATATCATTTCTTCAGCCCTTTCCGATGAGCCTGCTCAAGTTCTACTTTTCTGCCCACTCCTACTCGGTCAAGAAAAGAACCCAGGCATCCTAGTGCTACCCTTTCAGTGGTAGAGACATCAAGGCTCCCTGCTCTAAGCAGTCTGAAGTCACCGATTCACATCATACATTTTAAAGCACATGACTTCTCCCAAAGAATCCTGGGAGGTGTGGTTTGCTAAGGAGGGTGAGAATTGTAGCTCTGAGAGGACAAACTACAGTTCCCACCAACATGTGGAGACCCAAAGGTTGGGAATGACTACATGGTGTGCATGTTGTGGCTTTAGTCTAAGCACTCATGTTGCATAAACACCAACATTTAAAGCTCATCACTCCCCCCAAAAAAGAATCCTGGGAACAGTACTTTACCACTCACAGAACTATAGCTCTCAGCATCCTGAACAAACTACACTTCCAGTATTCTTTCTCATCTCACTATGGCTGCATACATACCATGCATTTAAAGCACATGGGTTCCACCAAAGAATCCTGGGAGCTGTAGTTTACCCGTCACAGAGCTACAATTCTCAGCACTCTTAATTTCCAGGATTCTTTGGGGAGAAAATGTGCTTCAGATGTATGGTGATACTACACTGTCTGTCCAGTATAAATCTTGCCTCACCGTATACAGACAGGCCAGGGATTCTAGTTCCTCTTCGTCATCAAACTCCGCTACTCTTAGGCTGTGTACATGCCATCTGTATCCTGGAAACTGTAGTTTGTTAAGGATGCTAGGAATTGTAGCTCTGTGAGGGGTAAACTACGGGTCCCAGGATTATTTGGGGGAAGCCACGTACATTAAATGTATGGTGGGTACGCAGCCATAGCGAGATGAGAAAGGGACCCAGGAGCAGGGGTGTACTCTTCCAGGGTCCGAGGGGGTTTTAGAACCTTTACTTTTTGGGGAGCAGGGTCTCAGTAGGGTCTTCAACATCCTATGAGCTAAACAGCATGAATGGGGAGTGTGTTAGCCACTGAGAAGAGTCTTAAAACATGCTTCCTTGTCCTTCCCTGCTGATTGGAGCCAAACAGGGTGAAAGGAGGTGTGTCAGCCACTGAGAAGACTCTTCTCAGTGGCTGACACACTCACCTTTCATGCTGATTAGCTCCTAGGGAGATAAACGTGTAGACACTGAATGCAGTAATTCAAGCAATATCTCTGACTGTAGGAAAGGACAGCCAAACGATGACAGCGATAGAGAAGCAGAAAGTGGCATTGGAGCCTGGTCAGATTATTCCAGAATCTTAGAAGGGGGTGTGCGCTGTGAGGGGTGCATGACTGTGACCATTTGAAGGGACTTTGCACTTCTGGATTTGCCACTACACGACTGCCCAGGAATCCAGATTCCCCTTCTGCCACTTAAGGCTGGGGCTGATGGGAGTTGGGGGTCTGGCAACATCCGGAGAACCGCAGACCTCCCCTGTCCTGTTGCAGGGAACAGCCTGTATTTCCAAAATGGATGAAAGTGTATGTCAGAAATCGTTTACTTCTAGCACATGAGTGGTGACGTTTGTTTACGAAATGGATGTTTTTGGAACTGTCCCCTTTCCAAGGTGTAAATTTCATAGAATCATAGGATGGCAGAGAGTTGGGAGGGCCTTATAAGGCCATCGAGTCCAACCCCCTGGTCAATGCAGGGATCCGGATTAAAGCATCCCTGACAGGTCCCTGTCCAGCTGCCCTCTTGAAGGCCTCCAGGGTTGGAGAGCCCACCACCTCCCCAGTTCATTGGTCCCATTGTCATATTGCTGTAACAGTTAGGAAGTTTTTCCTGACATTCAATCGGAATCTGGCTTCCTGCAACTTGAGCCCATTATTCTGTGTCCTGCACTCTGGGACAATCAAGAAGAGATCCCAGCCCACCTTTCAAGTACTTGAAGACTGCTATCATACCTTGTACGGGAGGAGGTCCATGGGGGTGACACCATGAGTTACCGCACCGGGTGACACCAACCCTAGTTACGCCACTGAACAGAAGATCTGTGATCTGATCTCCTATAAATGAGATCTTTCGCTTTTGTGCCATGTGCTTTCACACATGAGGCTTATTGCATTAGTTTAATGGATTAAAACGGTAGCACTTCTGTCCCAATTTCTAAAATTATTTTCACTCTGCCAGCATGTTGCACAAATGTTTTTCATACTGCTGCAACTGGAGACACCAGGATCAGGTGAAAAACAGCAAGAAAGCAAAATTTCCAAAAAGAAAGAGCCAGAAACAAGACACTGGGTAAAAGGGGGGAAAGTGGTCACTTTAAAAAGAAGCTGCTGACTGAGGAGAGGAGGACTTAAAGAACAATAGGAAAGGACTTGAAAAGACTTGAAAAGCAACTTCATCAACTATAATAATAATAATAATAAAATTTTATTTAGCAGACGCCCATCTGTCCAACTGAACGGACACTCTGGGCGACGTACAATATAAAATACAATATGAAATACAATCTGCTCGTATACATCATCATCACATTATTAATATCATAACATCTCATCTGAAGACCATCTTACATTAATACAGTGTAAAACCTAACCCACCCCAGAGATCCCATAGGCCTGCCTCAAGAGCCAGGTCTTCAAGGCTCAGCGAAAAGTCAACAGGGAGGGGGCATATCTGAAAGCAGCCAGAGGAAACTAGCTGGAATAAACTGAACACAGAGAAGAGAAAAAAGGCGGGCAAGATCTGTTAGATCTTTTAGCAACCGCCTGACTCCATGGGGGAGAGGGGGGGAAAGAACAGGACTTCTGAGGCACAAATCAGAGGACAGAAAAACAACATAAGGATAGAGTTGCCATATTGCCCGGTTAGCCAGGTTTTACCCAGATTCTTTGCATGCCACCTGGTGCCCGGCTAGCCCCTTAGGTGGCCCAGATTCTCAGCTTTAATTTTAAAAAAAATTAAGTTTCAGGTGGTCCAGTTCTCGAGATATACGTAAAAACGTCAGCCGCCCCTGACTGTTAAATCTTTCTTTAAACAGTACTGTATACTATAGCACTTCGTAGCTTTAATCCCGCCCGTTCCGGATTGTAGCCAATCAGTGAAGCCAGGGTTGTGTTTCAGTTTCATTGACCTGAGGCAGTGTCTAGAAAACAAAATGGTGGTTCCCCCCGTTTATCTGAAAATCTCATAAATTGGGTAAGTATATACATTTCAGTTTTTTTCCTCTTGTGTGCAGGAGTCAGATCCTGGGCAGTGTTTTGAAAACCTTCCCAATACTTGCTTTTGTAAAAGCAATGCTAATCCCATATGCCCAGACTAAATCCCATTGAATTCAATAGGACTTACTTTTGAGTAGACATGGTTATGAATGTGCTGAAAATCAATGGGACTCTGGAGTGAATGTAAAAAATAATTGTGCTTGTGTTCTAACTCTTTCTGTTCCCCCCCCTCCAGTCCTATTTTAAAGCAAGTAGGCAGGGCTTACTTAGGTATTACAATTTTTATTCTGTAGGAAAGTAACACTGATTTTTTTAAAACTAATACTGATTTTTCTGCAATGACCAACTGGTTTGACAATAAACTATTATATGGGCTGTATGTATTTATACATCTGCAGTGTGTGCGTGTGCGTGTATGGAGTATTTCCAACAACCCTGTGAGGTAGGGTTGGAAACCAAGGCAGCTCACAACAAGAAATAAAGCCATCTAAAATCCAATAACCATAAAAACAAGTATAAACAGTTGCAAAACAGCGTAAAGTGGCATGATTCTGAATTTTGGGTTGTGTGAATGAAGTTGCTTATCACTTGAGGTTGCATTTCTGTCCCTGTTTGAGTAAGCCCCACTGAATACACTGGGACTTGCTTCTGAATAAATAAACATAGGATTGCACTATAAATATGTTTACAGTTTGTGTAAATAATAAATATATTTGATAGTCATGCTTATATAAATATTTCTTCATTTATCATATTTTTGGTTTTTGGTTAGGAATCCTGACTGGTTGTGAGATGCTTAGTTTTCTGCCTTACTCATAGGAATCTTGTTGTGGTTGGTATGGTATTGCATTTAAGAAATCATGGTACAAAATGGCCTGAATCAGTATAAGGCAGATTCCTTGGTTCCTAAAAGTGGGAAGAGACTCAAGGGCCACAGTGACTCCAACATTTATTTATTTTTATTTACAACATTTATATACCGCTTTATTGTAAAAAATCTCAAAGCGGTTTACAGAAAGAATTAAAACAATAAAATTATTGGCAAAAGCGTGAAGGACAGATACTTAAAAACATTCAAAATAATAAAACGAACAATGAGTTAAAAACAGATTTAAAAACACAATAGCTTCCACATGCCTGGAGAGGCTTGCCTCAAGAAAACTGATTTTAGCAGGTGCTGAAAAGAGGCGTCTACCTAATGTGAGTAGGCAAGGAGTTCCAAAGTGTAGGTGCTGCTACTTTACAGGACTGATTTCTTACAAGAGCAGAACAAGTACTATGTGGCACCCATAACATGGAAAGCACAGCTTGAACTTGGCCTGGTAGCAAATCAGCAACCAATGCAGATTTCAGAGCAGAGGTATTATGTGCTGATAGGATCTCCCTCATGTCAGCAATTGTGCTGCAGCATTCTGCATTAACTGCAGTCCCCAGGTCAGGTTGTGCTGCATGGGGATTTCTGTGACCTTGGCTGACTGGCTGCTAGGATTTTTTTAGTTTGGGTTTTTGGTTATGAATCCTGACTGGTTGTGGGATGCTGAGTTTTCTGCCTTACTTATAGGAATCTTGTTGTGGTTGGTATGGTATTACATTTAGGAAAATGTTACTGCCTTTTGTGTTGTTTTTTTCCTATTTGCATTTCACTTATCTTTAACCTCACTCCATTACAGCCATAGAAGCAACAGCAGCATATGCAAGATAATTAACTCCCATTAGTGATAAGAGCAAGAATTTATAATTATTATTTTAATTAAAACAAGGGGCTTATGAGTACTTTGAAGAGGACCAGATATTTATTTTGTTTCTGAGCCCAAGGACTGGGTATTTCATGATGCCCGGTGGGGGGGGGAGCAGGAGAGTAGTCGATAAGACAGACATCCTAGCATTGGTAATCTAATTAGCAAGATATGTGTGGGGTTGTTGCATACTTCCAGACCCAGCGTCATTTTGAGTATGGAGGTGGAACCTGTGTAGATGTTGTTGATCAAAGGGAGAAGAAATTTTGAGTTAAGCAAAGCTCTGCTTTTATAAAACCTAAGAAACATACAGATACTTTGAATGTCTGAGTGCCTGCACCAGTGGAATACTGGAGGAACTTGTAAAACTTGCTGCTACAGTATTTAGAACTGAGCATGTGGTGTAAAAGACTCCTTTTCCTAACATTTTGGCTTCTTGTTTTTCTCCACCCACCACATCTCTGAAATATATCGTATATGTAATGGTTAACTGTACTGCTGCCCTGACTTACTTTATGTTTGTTGCTATTTTGTGTTTTTATTATGTTTTTATATTGATTGTGTATTTTTATTGTTTTTATTATATTTGTTAGCTGTGCTGAGCTCTGTTTTTAACAGCAGAAGGGCAAGATATAAATCCTCTTAATCTATCAATAAATACTCCATAGTGTTGGAAACTTGAGTCTGGGCATTTAAGGCTGAAAATGTTGCTTTTTAAAAAAAGATTTCTCACATCTTTTCCCAGTTTTTGGTGGTAATTCCTAGGCACAAAAACAAAACAACCAGACAATCCAAATATTAATATGCAAATATTTGCATAATATGCAAATTAGCCTGCCCGGATTTGTGGAACTGGAATATGGCAACCCTACATAAGGAGGATTCACCAAAGGTAAACAAAGGCAAATAGGGAGCAGGCATGGGCAGAAACGAGTTAAAAAATACAGAAAAGTAGTGAGGCTAGAGAGAGGAAGCTTGTCGTGTGACAAGCTTGCAGTGCAAATCTCCTGCAATCTTCCAGATTCCCAGCCTTACAAACGGATTATTTCTGGTATTATTTATCATGGAAATTAGCACTAAATTTGCACTACATTCCACTTGATTTCCGGAACTAGCTTGTACATTGTGTGAAAGGTCAAACGTAATGTGCAAATTACCAGGTAAGAAATCATCAGAATAATGGAATACAGTGCAGTGTGAAAGCAGCTCCAGAGATCTCCACTAATCATGTCTAATTTGGCACAGAGCTAATTTGCATTACACACAAATGCAAGTTTATCTCCCCCTATTTTTTAGTTGAAGAAGCTTTGGAGGTCACCATTGCAGGTGGCAGAATGGCAGTTGGGGTGAGGTCACTTGACACTGCCCCTCATGGCTGAAAAGTATCTTCCAAGCTTTTGAAAAGCAGTTAATGGAAGGTAATTTTAATCAGAAAAGGAAAGGGTTAAGTGCTGTGTCCCTACCTGATACCTTGCCAATCAGATTCATAGCCTCCCAAAGCTGCTTTTCTTTTTAAGAACACTGGGGGGGGGGAGATATAAATCTATGTTGCCATCTAGTTTGATCATTTGGGGAAGTCTGAAGAGGATAATAAAGTGTCTTGAGTTTAAGTCAGTTTGACTGAATACTGATTCGCATAACAGTGTGTGAGAACTGATGTGTGACTGGTGACTGTGGGCTCTCCCTTTAGAAAGGTCATTGGATACAGATTGTCCATTTCTTCTTGAATAGGAGGAAAAGAAGAAATTTCAACAAGCAGGCTACAGAAATCCTCAATGAGTATTTCTATTCCCACCTCAGCAACCCTTATCCCAGTGAGGAAGCCAAAGAGGAGCTAGCCAAGAAATGTGGCATCACAGTCTCACAGGTAAGAAACCCCAGATGTCTGGTCTGTGTTGATGACATCTATCTGTTTATACATCAGTTTATCTAACCTGGACAAGGCAGAAAGAGCCTATACAAAAAAAAGTGCATGCATAAAAAGAGAGTACCATCATGAATGAAGAATGAGCAAAGAGAATGACAACTGGGAAAGAAAAGCAACAGAATTCTGAGGACATGAGCAAGGAGAAGTGATTTGCTAAGCAAGAAGCGTAGAAGTTGTCTAGGAAAAGGATTGTATTTGGAAAACATAATTTTATTATATTAGGCCAAATAACAGAACCTGTATTGCTTGCCCGGGATCATGATTTTCAAACTATTCTGGGCAATGCTTGGATTCCTTGCAAGCTTAAAAGTAGTTCCTCAATGAGAAAATTAGTAATGGCAAAAAAAAACCCAACTTGAAAGACAGCTTGCAACCACTAACAGTCTTCCCATGCAGTGCGCAGGCACAAGAGACTGTAGTGTATGCTTGAATAGCACCCTGGTCACATGGGGCAACAATGAGGCCCAATAGGCTTCTTGGCCGGAGCTGCATGTCAATTGAAAGCTCTTCCTAAAATGTGTCCAAGATTATTTCCAGGGTAATTTCCATCTTGTCAAGCAGTGTACAGAGTAATTACTCTCCAATTTGCTGCTGAATAACACCTCCAAAATTTTCTTCTGTGCTGTCACATGATTTCCAATTTCTTATTAAGGTGACAAATGGACTGTGTGCTGCTAGGATGCAAAGCTCTAGCCAATTCAGTTATTGGCCAACAACACATTCTTACTTGAAATTTCTCAATTTGTCCTACCACTCATGCTCCACCCAACCTTCCCAAACTCTCAACAAAGTCTTCCTTCATAAGAAAGTTGCTGAAAGACTGGAGCTGAGCAGCTTGCATAGTAAAGAACATGGTGGCTTTATTATGTAGTTCGATAACAACACCACTCCTTGTCTGACTGGAAAAATCAAAACCAGTAAAGGAATTTGATATTTTCAATATGCTAATGCCTCTCAAATTTTTGTAATGTTGTGGCTTTTGTAAAGCCATTTGCCATTCAGTTAATGGGGATTGCATGATCCACATACCCATGTGGATCACATTCACGCTAGTCTTTACTGAATTTCATCTTACTGTTTTGTTGACCTTTTTTTCCCCAATTCACATATTTTTAATTTAAACCTTGTCTATAAAGTGTTACCAATTTCCCCCTCTTTGTCTCATTTACAATCTGAAAAGTGTATTTTTTCGTTATATGAATCACTGATGAGAGTATTGTGTTTCCATATGCTTAGAGCAGTTATCGCATTGTTATCCCACCTTTCCTCCAAGGAGCTCAAGGTGGCATACATGGTTCTCCTCCCTCTCCATTTTATCATTGCAACAACCCTGTGAGGTCACCCAGCAAGCTTCATGGCTGCGTGGGGATTTGAATCCTAGTGTCCCAGGTCCTAGTCCAGCACGCTAACCACTACACCACACTGGCTTTGAAATTACCCTTGTTGTCTCTTACCAGTTGCATCTTGTAATACGAATTTTCAACCAGATTTGTGTTCACCAGATAGTAGTTTTGCCAGCCTAATAGCCCTTTTATCTGTCTTTTGTTCCTTTCCTTGCTTAAGACCATGTTTAGAGTTTAGAGTTCTCCTGTACAGCTGCTTCGAAATTAGTGGAACTTTTGTAGGTTGCATCCAAATGCATTACATCAACTGCAGCTTTTTTACCTGCTCAAGAATTTGTTTAAAGTATCAAAAGCTGTCCTTGATATAGGCTATTTCATAGTATTCTGTCTCTAACATTTAGATTCATTTATGTTTGTTATCGTCATTTACCAGATACTAAATTACATTAATTAGCATTTATGCTTCACTGTGTAAATGAGTGGCATTTGGAGTCTAATTTTAGAGTAATAACTAACAAAAATCTCTTACTCCAAATGTGTTTCTCTCTAAGTATTGTCCATCCCCAAACATGGAAATGTTTCATGTAAACTGTTCTACTGACAGTCATTTCATAGGATGGGGATGATTCTGTGCCCTCCCCCATCATACACATTTTTTATTTGGTGCTAGATTCCAAAACTGGAGGAGCTGTTGCTTTCTTCCGGCATATTAAAGTAGAAGCTCCCACAGCATGCAGAAGGAGCTCTGAACTTTTAGTAGAATTGTGAGTGCCCTTGATATCTCTTTTTCATATTTCAAATATCAATCTCCTGTTACTGTAATCTTGTATTCTCAGATTATGGCAAATTTGGCTTTGCTGCTTGAGCTGACAAGGTTTACAGGTTCTACATGCTACCTATGATGAAATTTCCTTTTGTTATTTAATGTCAGGTAAGGCCCCAAAATGCAAAGTTAAAAAAATATTCAGATACTGTTCAACACTGAAGTACTAAAATGTCATTCATATTTGTCAAAGAGCAGTAGTTGGCAAGAATTTTCTAAATTGGGCCAACTTTATTCATTTATTTATTTAATAATTATACTGCTTGATTATAAAAAAAAAACCTCAGTGGTTTACAAAAAAACTTTAGCTTCTAACTTTCTCTGTTTTCAAGATGCTCTAGTCAAACCTAAATTGTTGTCCAAGTATAAAATGATTTTTTCATATAAATCCCATTGATACATTAAAAATAGGATTTTCTCATTTTGTTGTTGTTGTTGCTATGTGCATTCAAGTCGATTACGACTTACGGTGACCCTATGAATCAGCGATATCCAAGAGCATCTGTCATGAATCACCCTGTTCAGATCTTGTAAGCTCAGGTCTGTGGCTTCCTTTATGGAATCAATCCAGCTCTTGTTTGGCCTTCCTCTTTTTCTACTCCCTTCTGTTTTTCCCAGTATTATTGTCTTTTCTAGTGAATCATGTCTTCTCAGTATGATAACCTCAGTTTCATCATTTTAGCTTCTAGTGATAGTTCTGGTTTAATTTGTTCTAACACCCAATTATTTGTCTTTATCACAGTCCACATTGTATGTGTAAAGCTCTTCTCCAACACCACATTTCAAAGAGTTGATTTTTCTCTTACCAGCTTTTTTCATTGTCCAACTTTCATATCCATACATAGAGATTGGGAATACCATGGTCTGAATGATCCTGACTTTGGTGTTCAATGATATATCTTTGCATTTGAGGACCTTTTCTAGTTTTCTTATAGCTGCCCTCCCCAGTCCTAGCCTTCTTCTGATTTCTTGACTATTGTCTCCATTTTGGTTAATGACAGTGCCAAGGTATTGATAATCCTTGACAAGTTCAATGTCCTTGTTGTCAGCTTTAAAATTACATAAATCTTCTGTTGTCATTACTTTAGTCTTCTTGATGTTCAGCTGTAGTCCTGTTTTTGTGGTTTTCTCTTTAACTTTGATCAGCATTCGTTTCCAGTCATTACTGGTTTCTGCTAGTAGTACGGTGTCATCTGCATATCTTAAATTATTGATATTTCTCCCTCCAATTTTCACACCTCTCATCTTGGTCCAATCCCACTTTCCGTATGATATGTTCTGCATATAGATTAAACAAATAGGATGATAAAATACACCCCTGTCTCACTCCCTTTCCGATGGGGAGCCAATCTGTTTCTCCATATTCTGTCCTTACAGTATGTCCAGAGTATAGGTTGTGCGTCAGGACAATTAGATGCTGTAGCACCTACATTTCTTTTATAGCATTCTATCATTTTTCATGATCTACACAGTCAAAGGCTTTGCTGTAATCTATAAACCACAGGGTGATTTTCTTCTGAAATTCCTTGCTCCATTCCATTATCCAACATATGTTTGCGATATGATCTCTGGTGCCTCTTCCCTTTCTAAATCCAGCTTGGACGTCTGGCATTTCTCACTCCGTATATGGAAAGAGCCTTTGTTGTAGAATCTTGAGCATTACTTTACTTGCATGGGATATTAAGGCAATAGTTTAAGTACTGCCCTGGGATCCCCTTTCTTTGGAATTGGGATGTATATTGAACGCTTCCAGTTTGTAGCCCATTGTTTAGTTTTCCATATTTGTTGACAAATTTTCGTCAAAATTTGGACAGATTCAGTCTCAGTAGCTTGTAGCAACTCTACTGGTGTGCCATCTGTTCCTGGTGATTTGTTTCTTCCAAGTATTTTAAGAGCAGCTTTCACTTCACATTCTAAAATTTCTGGTTCTTCATCATAATGTTCCTCCATGAATGAATCTGTCATCCTTGCATCTCTTTTATAGAGTTCTTCAGTGTATTGCTTCCATCTTCCTTTTATTTCATCTCAGTCACTCAGTGTGTTTCCCTGTTGGTTATTCAACATCCTTGGTTTAAATTTCCCTTTTAATTTCTCTAATCTTTTGGAATAGGGCTCTTGTTCTACCCTTTTTGTTGTCCTCTTCTATTTCTGTACAATAACTATTGTAATATTTCTCTTTGTCCTTACATACTAGTCGCTGTATAGTTGCATTTAAGGTTCTAACCGTGTTTCTATCTCCTTTTGCTTTCCTTCTCTCCTTAACCATTTTAAGAGTTTTTTCAGTCATCTATTGAGGTCTTTCTTTTTAACTAGAGGTATTGCCTTTTTGCACTCTTCCCTGATAATGTCTCTGACTTCACTCCATAGTTCTTCTGGTTCTCTGTCAGCTAAGTTTAAAGCTTCAAATCTGTTCCTTATTTGATCTTTATATTCTTCTGAGATGTTATTTAAATTGTATTTTGGCATCATGATTGCTTTGTTCTTCTTCTTTAACTTTACTCTGATTTTTGATATGACTAGTTCATGATCTGTACCTCAGTCTGCTCCTGGTCTTGTTTTAACAGAAAGTATGGAACTTCTCCATCTTCTGTTACCAGTTATATAATCAATTTGATTCCTATATTGACCATTTGGTGATGTCCACATGTACAGTCATCTTTTTGGTTGCTCAAAAAACGTGCTTGCAAGAAACAAATCATTGGCTTCACAGAATTCAATAAGTCTTTCTCCTGCTTCATTTCAATCTCCTAAGCCCCATTTTCCCTACAATTCCTAGTTCTTCTTGGTTCCCTACTTTTGCATTCCAGTCCTCCGTTATTATGAGCACATCTTGTTTTGGTGTGTGATCAAATTGTTCCTGTACTTCCGCATAAAATCTCTCCAGTTCCTCTTCTTCTGCGTTTGCCGTTGGAGCGTAGACTTGGATGATGGGTATGTTAATAGGTTTCCCATTTAATCTCTTGGATATCACTCGCTCAGACCTTGCATTATAGCTCCTAATTGCTTTTGCTACATCACTTCTCACTATTAAAGCAACCCGTTTCTTGTTAATTTCTCATTTCCTGCATAAAATATTTTGTAGTTTCCTGATTGAAAATGTCCCATTCCCATCCATTTTAATTGTCACGCCAAGTATTGTAATGTTGATACATTCCATTTCTTGTTTGACAATTTCTAACTTTCCCTGGTTCATACTTCTCACATTCCATGTTCCTATTGTGTGCGTCAAACAACTATGGACTCTCCTTTTGCATCTGTATGCATCAGCCTCTGGGCTTCCTTTTGGCTTTGACCCAGCTGTGTCATTAGTCACAGCACTACTTGTACTTGTCCTTTGTTCTTCCCTAGTAGTTCGGTGAGTGCCTTCTGATCTGGGGGTCTCAACTTCCAGCACTATCCCATGTTGCGTTTTTGCATACTCTGTTCATAGGGTTTCCATGGTAAGAGATATTCAGAGGTGGTTTACTACTGCCTTCCTTTGAGTTTGGATGAATCTTAGTCTGGTGTCTCAGCTTTGATCATTCTACCATGGGTGCCCCTGCTAGGAGTCTAGCCTCTTGGTCTAGCCTCCTGACCGCATTGGTCTCAGCTTCTTTGACACTCTCAAACCCCCTCACCATGTTAAAGTGTGCATCCTAGAGGGGGCTCTTTTTTTTGTTACTTACTCATAAAACATTTCTATATTGGCTCCAAAAAGAGCCTACGCATAAGAAAATGTTGGATTTCACTTTTAAAGTACTTTATTGAAATTTCAGATATCAGTCCAAAGGCACAGATACAACTCATAACAGCTCATAAACCCAAAGTAAAGATGTTTCCTATATTCATCACAAGTATCACAAATTTTCATATATTATTCTGCATGTGAATGAAGATCAAGCAGGATGCTGAAGCTTCCATTCTCCACATCTGCAGAAGTCATTGCAGACCAGATTGTTTTTTCAGTTATGCTTTCACAGTGAGCTCCTTCTGGGAGGAAGGGTGGGATAGAAATGTAATTATTATTAATACTTTAAATCCAGAGCATTCATGCCATATATTGCAACCAGTCAATAATCCACCAGCTGTGCTCTAAATTGCTGATGAAAGATATGGCACTGGCATCACTGAACTTTTCCAGTGAATGCCACTCTGTGTCACTTTTACATGTGTGTAGTCATAAGCCAGCTCTGTCCCATTTCCATATTAATCTGTCATTTTAAAAAACAACAGCTCATGAACATGTGTAGGGTCAACACCAAAGGTTGGCCAGCCTGCATGGTCTGTGCGGGAGTGCCGTGGGCCTGGAGCAGGCTGGTGCCCAAGGGCCCAGTCATGCCTGGCGCTGGGCCTTAAAAAAAACATTTCTAAAGCATTTTCTCTTTTTAAAAAGGGTTCAAAATTATTTTCTCTCAAAATCCTAATTTCTAAATGTATTTCATCCAAAATGCACATTTAAAAATGCATTTTGATACATTTTTGAGCAATGAACTGCATCACACAATTCAGAAAAGTGTGAAATCTTAAGGATAACTACATTCTGATCTGCACATTAATCCTGAGGGTATGGATCAGGGCAAGTAATATGAGAATTCACAGAGATCAGATTCCTCAAGCATCTCTTGCTGCAGTGTCCCTGAAGTGGAAGTTGATTATCTTCCATCCTAAATATTGGGGAAAGCATTCAACTGATGCAGTAATGCCCCTATTTTATAGAAGTTAATTTCTATAGCAGGTAACATGTTATCAAGCATATTTTTTACTCTCAATGCATGAAGCATTTCATCAGTTGATTGATTCCATTAAAGCTTTAAACTGACTTGCCAACCCCTTCATTGCAAAAGATCTAGTATTATCTGTGTGATTAAATGTGTACCAAAAATGCTACACTGATTCCAACTTAATTCATCAATAGAAACTTCTCTGCATTTTGCTTTCCAGTTCAGCATATTGGCTGAATGAACCCTGCCCAATGTCATTCAAAATCACTTCCTGGTGGGGATCCTGGGCAGTTGCTTTCCATATTCTATGCCCCCCTCGATGTCTAGCATCCCAGCCAGTGAACCAGGCATGCTTCATCTGCCCTGGTGCCAACTCTACATATGGAGGCACTGATTGAATCACTGGTGCTGGGGGTTCATGCAGACAGGGCTCCACCTCTACTTCAACAGGCTTTCCCTGATCAACAAGACCAAACAAGGTAACCTCCACCACTGCCTGTTTGGCAGCTCCAAGGGCTTGCGGTTGCTTTGGTGCCCTTTCAATAGCCACCCTCTTTCACGTCCCAGCATCTTGTTGGGTCCTTTTCCCCTTCTCCCCCTTCTTGTGCTCAACAGGGTTATAGCTTGTTATATGAGATGGAGACATGTGCAGTCCCCCTTCCTCTGTTGGCACATAGGGGTGAGGCTGGTGGGGGTCTCCTCTTCCTCTTCACTTTCTTCTGTGGAGGAAGGGAGCCACATCTCCCCACACCTTGATTCACCATCTTATGAATGGTGCACTTTTATTTATTTATTTATTGCATTTGTATACAACCCCATAGTCAAAGCTCTCTGGGCGGTTTACAACAATCAAAAACATTAAAAACAAATATACAAATTTAAAACACATTTTTAAAAAGCAATTTAATAACACATACTAAAATGCCTGGGAGAAGAGGAAAGTCTTGACCTGGCGCCAAAAAGATAACAGTGTTGGTGCCAGGCACACCTCGTCAGGAAGATCATTCCATAATTTGGGGGCCACCACTGAGAAAGCCCTCTCCCTTGTTGCCACCCTCCGAGCTTCCCTTGGAGTAGGCACCCGGAGGAGGGTCTTTGATCTTGAACGTAGTGTATGGGTGGAGGCGTTCCATCAGGTATTGTGGTCCCAAGCCGTGTAAGGCTTTATAGGTCAAAACCAGCACCTTGAATCGAGCTCAGAAACATACAGGCAGCCAATGCAAGCGGGCCAGAATCGGTTTTATATGTTCGAACCGTCTGGTCCCTGTTACCAATCTGTCAGCTGCATTTTGCACAAGCTGCAGTTTCCAAACAGTCTTCAAAGGCAGCCCCACGTAGAGTGCTTTGCAGTAATCTAATTTGGAGGTTACCAGAGCATGGACAACTGAAGCCAGGTTATCCCTGTCCAGATAGGGACGTAGTTGGGCCACCAACCGAAGTTGATAGAAGGCACTCCGTGCCACCGAGGCTACCTGAGCCTCAAGTGACAGAGATGGCTCTAGGAGAACCCCCCAGCTACGGACCTGCTGCTTCTGTGGGTCTGTGCTCCAAAGTGGATGAGGTTCAGTTTACTTTCCTGTTGATGCAGTCCATACTCCCAGCAAGTGTAGGGTTAGGCTACAGGGGTGGCTCTCTCTCTATCCATCACACTTTGCTCCTGCTCTTTTGCCCACTGCTTTCTAAGCAACTGGTGTTTAAGTCATTACTTTTATTTTGTGTTTTCTCCTGAGCTGCTTCCAACTTTTTTGAGACTCTGCAGAGTGCAGTGAACAGGACCCATCCCAGGGTCAGCTCTGCTTTCAGGGACTCCTAGCATGATTAGGGAAGCTGCCACTCCAGCTGCAATGGTCCCCAATAAATCCAGCTCAGCATCCCACAACACCAGAGGGATCAACCAGATCAAAATTTGAGCCATTGGAGTTCAGGAACTGTTGATGGACCAGCCAGGAATGTGGCTTGCATGCTCCTTGTCTGAGGCAGCTTTCCTCCCCCAAAAGGGCATTGTCACCAGATCTTGTTCACAGTGTCACATGTATTGCACAAGCCAGTTTATAATATCAAAGAGCATTATGAATCTGGAGACAATTACAACACAAATCAGGTGAAAGTTACAGGTTTTATTTACTGAGCAAAGCACACAAAACCAGAAAGCAAAGTAGTCAATCTTACGTCCCTGCTGCTGGCAACCCTTAGAATGACAGTTGACGGATCCCTGTAGGAGCTGACCAGCACATAGCACTATCGTCAGTGTCTATGCTTTCTGAGATGTCCTTTCAATCATTGGGAACCCCTCCGAATGGTGATGGACAAGCTCCTATGCAATCTAGTGCATAGCATCTTCTGATCGATGCTGAAGTTCCAAAGTGAAGAGTTCTGCAGGGCATTATATACCATAAAATGCTAATGAATCACACCTGCTATATGGGTTATTCCTTAGTGCTTGTGACCATGTTTATACTTTCTCAAGGCCAAAACAGCACTGTAATTTGTGGTAAGCTGCCAAGATAGATAACTGACTAGTAACTTGGTAACAGGTGGTGAGGCTGTGGGATGGGAAGGTAATGAGCTTATCTTGTTGAAAGAGTCAGATGGTCAACATTCCCATATGCTGCCTGGGGCATATTCTACAAAATAATAAATATTAAAGACAGGCATTAACCAGTTATATGTCTTCTGTCCAAAAGATCCTTAGGCATGCAAGAAGCGAGTATGGTGCACCAATAACTGAGCCTCCTTGAAATACAGACCCATCTTCCAGATATGCCTGTAGAAGCACTGAGGGAGATAAAGCTGGTGGGGCTGGTGCAGTACTTTCTGTAATGGCAGTGTGGATGTGTGCTGCATACTAACCCTTTCTATCTCATTCATGTTGACAATTTCTTAAAGGGAGCCATTGGTGTGACATGAGAGGTTGGTAAGCAACCAACACCTACTGTTGACTGTTAAAGAAATGGAAGATGAATCTTAAATTCAGTTCTCCACACTTCTGCAGAAATTTGCAATTTTAAAAAAATCCTCATGAAAATTCTTCAGCATTTTAGTGCAAATTTCTCTTAATAAACATGTTTTTATGCAATTTTGACTGATGTGCACATTTTTCAAGCAATTTATCCCAATATAATAATTTTCACTGATCAATCTTGCACATTTTCCCCTAATATATACATTTTTGTAAACATTGCTTGGTTGGAGAATTGCATCACAAAATTCAGACAAGTGTGAATTTTGAAGGATGGCTGTGTTTTGGTTCTCATATTGTTTCGGAAAGTGTGGATTTGATAGATTCCGTTTAAAATGTGAACTGAATTGAATTTCTTCCCCCTCCTTACTCACACTGAATAATTTATCAAGAAAAATTTGAAGAAAAGTGGTTATCATTTGAACCAGGTACATTGCATCAACCAACAGAACTTTTCACTGCTTTTCATGAGGCAAATGCTGATGAAATCTTTCTTCATGTTGGTAATTGCACCTCTGCCTGCCAGGAAATGTTTGTAAGCAGGGTAATAGTAGTTTGATAAATGAGTCATCAGGATTGAAGATAGATGATGGGGTCTCACGGAACTCATAACTCCCAACAATTGCATGAAGTTCCAGCTCTGGGTAATTATGGTAATCATAAAAAACGTAGAGAGCAGTTGTGACTCTCTGCACACTGTTATGAGTGTTCCTTTGATTTTTCACCCAAACCTTTGGACCGTTGTCCTTGCAATATGAAAAAGTTTTCTTCTCTTGTGGAAGTTGTGTATACTTTCATTGAGGAACTTTTAAAAGATTCAATTTTTGATAGTAATTTTCTGCAAATTTATTTATTTAACAGATTTATAAACTACTTCACAGCCAGAAGCTATTGAAATGGTGTACAAAAATACGCAAGATACAGATTTTGTGTGTGTGTATTTTATTTAGCAATAGCTTTGACAATTTTGTTAGCACTTTCCATAATTGTACTTTTATTCCCAGATGTCAGTTAATGGTGGAGTAACTGGTAGCTTACATCTTCAACAATACTTCTGCAATGATGAACCACTTTTCCATCAAATGGTTCTGACCTATGGTGCTGGAATAACACCTCCCTTTCCTTTGATTTCCTTATATTTGTGCTCTGTAGGTATTTTGACTTCATCATAAGCAGTAACCAGAACACTAACATAAAGAGACAAGGGCCGGTCAGGTCAGGTGGGCTTAGCCAAACCAGGATGGGACAGAAGCTTTTTCATAGGTCAGTTGTCAAAGAGCTCATTATGTTTTGTGAAGATGATATTTTCATCTTTCAAGAATTCCGATGTTACAGGATCTATAGCATATATTCATACCATATCATCATATAAAGTAGCACTTACATCACACAAATATGTTAATCATATTGGCATGAAGCAAAATAGACTTCCCAGTTACCTTTATGGTTGCTGCATCACCAAATACAGTTTCAGTAATATACTGTAAAAAGAAGAAGAAACCACACTAATAGGCAACAATTGAAGATATCATCATAGAATTGTAGAGTTGGAAGGGACCTATAAGGCCATCAAGTCCAACCCCCTGCTCAATGCAGGAATCCAAATTAAAGCATACCTGACAGGTGGATGTCAGCTGCCTCTTAATTGCCTCCAGTGTCAGAGAGCCTACCACCTCCCTAGGCCATTGGTTCCATTTTTGTACCACTCTAACAGTTAGGTCATTTCTCCTAATGTTCACTCAAGATCTGACTTCCTGCAACTTGAGCCCATTATTCTGTGTCCTGCACTCTGGGACAATCAAGAAGAGATCCCAGCCCTCCTCTGTGTGGCAATCTTTCAAGCACTTGAAGAGTGCTGTCATCTCTCCCTTCAGTCTTCTCTTCTCCAGGCTAAACATGCCCAGTTCTTTCAGTCTCTCCCCATAGGACTTTCTTTCCAGTTCCCTGAACATTGTTGTTGCCCTCCTCTGAACCTGTTCCAGTTTGTCTGCATCCTTCTTAAAAGTACGGTGTCCAAAACTCGACGCAGCACTCAAGATGAGGCCTAACCAGGGCTGAATAGAGGGGAACCGTACTTCATGGGATTTGGAAACTACGTTTCTGTTAATGCAGCTTAAAATAGCATTTGCCTTTTTTGCAGCCGCATCACACTGTTCACTCATATTCAGCTTGTGATCAACAACAATCCCAAGATCTTTCTTGCATGTAGTATTGCTGTCATGCCTCCATCAGATGAGTCATCAGAGGATGAGGAGGAGCAAGGGATTGGCACAGCAGACCCAGGAGAAGGAACAAACAGCTCCAGACCCTCCACCACTGGAAGATGTTCCAGATACAGCGGGGGGGGGGCTCAGTCAGACTCAGGGAGTGAATAGGAGGCCTGTCTACTCCCTGCCGAGCAAAGACGCCTGCAAGCAGCAGAGCAATGTAGGTGTTCTGGCCATTTAAGGCTACAACCGCCTAGGAGTTGAAGGGCCGATTGCTAGCACCTGAACTAGGAAGGGGAGCTTAAAAGGCAGTGAGACACCATTTCCCCTTGGCTGGAAGCAATGTCAAGGTACCAGGATCAGACCCTCGCCAGCTGTGCCTTTAAACCTGGATTCCCTTGTTAGAATCTTGGACCCTGGTTGGTTCACTGACTTTTGGAAGACGGCTGCCATTTGGAAGACAACCTGGTACGTGCACTGAGACTCCTTGACCCTCTTCTTTGCTTACCTGCTTTACAACCAAGCCCCTGCATAGGCTGCTGCCGGCTAATTGTTTTACAGCACCATATATCACCCCGGTGCAGCTGGCAGAGGCTGATAGTTGCTGAGCCAAGTATAACTCTTATAACTCTGCATTTGGTTTCTTTTTCCTAGGTGTAGAACTTTGCATTTATCACTGTTAAATTTCATTCTGTTGTTTTCAGCCCAATGCTCCAGCCTATCAAGATCCCTTTGAATTTTGTTTCTGTCTTCCACGCCATTAGCTGTTCCCCCCAATTTTGTATCATCTGCAAATTTGATAAGCATTCCCTGCACCTCCTCATCCAAGTCATTAATAAAAATGTTGAAGAGCACTTGGCCCAGGACTGAGCCCTGCTGTACCCCACTTATTACCTCCCCCCACTTTGAGAAGGAATTATTGATAAGCACTCTGAGTACGATTCTGGAGCCAGCTCTGGATCCACCTGACAGTTGTTCCATCCAGCCCACATTTAGCTAGCTTGCTAATCAGAATATCATGGGGCACTTTGTCAAAAGCTTTGCTGAAGTAGAGATATATTATGTCCATATCATTTCCACTGTCTACCAAAGGGTTATCCAATCAAAAAATGAGATGAGTCGTCTGGCAGGACTTATTCTTAATAAATCCATGTTGGTTTATAGTAATTACTGCATTGCTTTCAAGGTGCTTACAGTTTGACTGCTTTATAATCTGCTCCAGAATTTTCCTGGGGTTTGATGTCAGGCTGACTGGTCTATAGTTCCCTGGTTCCTCCTTTTTGCCCTTTTTGAAGACAGGGACAACATTAGCCCTCCTCCAGTCATCTGGCACTTCACCCGTCCTCCACAATTTCAAAAAGATAATAGACAGTGGTTCCAAGAATTCTTCAGCCTGTTCCTTCAACACTCTTAAGATTGGGCTCTGCAGATTTGAACACGTTCAATTTGAATAGGTATTCCTTTACCATTTGTCTATCAATTTCAAGCTGCAGTCCTGCTCCTTCAACTTCCCATTTGTCAGGAGAACACTGAGCCAAAGTAGGAACTGAGCACTTCTGCCTTTTCTTTGTCATCTGTTATCATTTTGCCATCCTCACCGAGTAGCTGTACCACCACTTCTTTTCTCTGTCTTTTACTATGCATGTACCTAAAGAAAGTTTTTTGGTTGCTTTAGCCTTCCCAATGACATCCCTTTAATTCCATGCTACCTGTCTGTTGCTTCATGGCCTGGCTCTCCTTCCACTTTCTGTATGTGTCCTTTTTTTGTTTTCAGGTCATCTTTAAGCTTTTTGTTAAGCCGCATTGGCTTCTTCTGCAGTCTTCCCCCTTTTTGCCTTGATGGAATTGCTTGCCATTGAACCTTTAGAGCCTTTCCTTTTTTAGAGACTCCCACCCATCTTGGACTCCTTTTCTCATTAGGATCGCTTACAATGGAACCTTACTTACCATTGTTCTGAGTTTATTAAAATTGGCTTTCCTGAAGTCAAGAGATTTTGTATAGTTACTCTCAGCTTTTGCTTCCTTTAAAATCAAGAACTCAAATATAGCATGGTCACTTTCCCCCAGAGTTTCCATAACTGCCACTTCATCTGTCATCTCTACGGGTTAAAAGCAAGCCCCCCATTACTACTACATCATGCCTCCTCAGAACATTGGCAATTTGCTTTGCAAAAGTTTCATCCTCTTCTTCTCCTTGATTAGTTGGTCAGTAGTAGACTCCAACCATCATGTTCCTTTTATTCATTGCCCCATTTATTTTAATCCAGATACTCTTGGTGGAGCTACCAAGCTCATCCTCCTGTATTTATGTGCAGGGATATATATTTTTAACATATAGCGCAACTCTGCCCCCTTTTCTACTCCTTCTGTTCTTTTTGAACAAATTATATCCTTCAATTGCTGTATTCCAGTCGTGGGAATCATCCTACCAAGTTTCAGTTATACCTATCAAGTCATATTTACTCTGTTGTATTAAGAGTTCAAGTTCAACCTGTTCACCTGAGCATTAGTATACAGGCACTGAAGACCATGTGATTTATGGCTTGGCTTCCTTCCTACATTTTTATGAAACTATTACTGGGGCCCATTAGAGCCATTCTCTCAGTTCCTGTTACCATGCTCAAGCCTTTGTTAGTCATTACGTCCAGGTTTATGTCTCCCTCCCCCTTAGGATTCAGTTTAAAGCTCTCCTGATGAAGTTCTTCATGCTGTGGCCAACCACATTCTTCCTAGCCCTTGTGAGGTGTAACCCATCACCTGCCAGCAGCCCATCTTCCAGGAAGCATAGCCCATGGTCCCAGAATCATCTGTAAGCAATTTGTTCAAATTAAAAAACAAAAGCTGGCCAAATATAAAAAGTATAAATAAGACACCTGTCCTCTGACTATATGTGAATTCCACACAGCTATTTCAAAATCCACAGTATTATACGTTAATATGTCAAATTTCATCTAAACTTTCAAGGGTTATATTAAGATGTATCTAGTTCAGTATTCTGCCTCCAGTAGCAGCATCCACATGCCTCTGGGTATTCACAAGCATGGCTTGATAGCAGTTGTTTGTCCCCACCATCTTGTATTCTGACGTATAGCACGTCTAGATGAGGTTTCCTTCTTAGCTAGCAACCACTGATAGAACTGCCCTCCATGAATTTGTCTATTCCTTTTTGAAAGCTGTCTAAAGCCCCCTACAGACCTTGTTTAGTGTACAGATGAATGCATGGAGGAAGTATTGAGAGGAGTACACCTGCTAGCCCTTCTTCACAGATTTGCTTGCTAGCCCAGCTCCCATAGATTCAAGATCTCATATGTAGATGTACATGAATATACAGTAACACAAGTGGGCTCTGATTGTCAGATGTGTAATCACATTTTTTGCAACATATGGATTGTGCAATAAGATCCTATAAAGTAGGATGCAGTATACACCAAGGCCCCTGGGCAGACAGATTCTGCGATGTGTGGAGGTTAGAGATGAGACCATCAGGCAGAATTCCACCCCCAATATCATATATCAGATGTACCCAGAACAAATGCCTGCACAGGGCTTGAGCTAGTTGCCACATCTTGTGTTAATGAATTCTGTTAAGTGGTGAGAAAATAGGTAGTTTTATCTTGTCTCCAGTGGAGTTAAAGGGAGTTAAAGGCAGTGATCATCTTCCAATCTTGAAGAATGTTCATGCTATAAGATTTGTCTAAGTTAACATTTCTGTGATTAGTCCTAAGTATATTTGGAAATTTCTTTTGTCTGACCAAATTCAAACATTGTATGGATAGTTCCAGAAATGGTTGCTTATGCATTACAACAATTATGATATCTGAGTGATAGACAGGGATGCCAAGTTTTACAACAATTTTATGGCCGTGGCATATCTTGTTTGTTCTTGCCCTCTGTTTGTAGTAATAATTATGTAGATTAACCTCTTATGGGGAGGGGCCAATCTGTGGAAGAAATTATGCCTTGGGACAGGAGATGGACTTGAAGGGTCTCTGTCTCTTCAAGATCTATGATTCTGTTAACCGATAAATCAAATTAGGAAAATCTGGGTTTCCATTTTAAAAAGTACAGATCCAGCCTTATGACTGGAAGGAAATGTATGACAACATGATTTTGGTATGCAGCCCAAAAGCTGAAGCGCCAGAAACATAGCCAAAAATCCACAGAACCATAGTTTAAAATATATGATATTTAAGCACAAAATTATATACTTTTATGAGTCTGTCCTGCAAGTTCAGAGAGAGCTTTATTCTAAACTATTAAATCAGCATGCTTTAATTACATTCCCATTATCTACTCCTTTCCCTTGGCTTCCCACCCTGATCATATCATTGACTTCTTATTAACTTTCTTTTTTGTCTCCTCTCTCTCCCCCCCCCCCCCAACTTGCTCTAGGTATCAAACTGGTTTGGAAATAAGCGAATCCGGTACAAGAAGAACATAGGTAAATTTCAAGAGGAAGCCAATATTTATGCTGCCAAAACGGCTGTCACTGCTACAAATGTGTCAGCCCATGGAAGCCAAGCTAACTCACCCTCAACTCCCAATTCAGCTGGTTAGTTTTTTTTCTTTTGGGTTGTTATTGTTCTTTCCGTTTTTTCTTCTGTGGGACTTTATTTGCTTTTAGTATCAATGTATGTTTCTCGTTTGCTTTTTAATTTGGTTTCCTCTTTGGTTTGTTCACTTTTTGGGCAACATTTAGGATATTTTGTTCCTGTTTGTTTTTTCTGTTTCTGAAGGCAATGTAGTCATGCTGTGTAATTAAAAGTAATGTTTTGGGAATTTTTGCATGGATAACAGAAATATCACTGGGTGACCCTGATAAGTAAGCCACATTCAGGGGGTACAGTCCACCAGGAAGTCCTCCTGTGCAAGCTACATTGAAATGAATGGGAGCTGCAGATGAGCACTTAATGTCTTGGTGGGGCTTTGTTCATGATGTCCCCCAGTCATGCTGTTTTGGACCTGTGTTGTGTGAACCTTATCTCTAGATTATTGCTTGCTTACTCTATGGCTCACCTACAAGTATGTCCTGTTTTGTGTAATTTTATTTTGATTTACTATCAGACATGCCAGAGTGCTTTTTACTCCATGGAAATTCAAACATGGTTTGTTCCTCTGCTTTTCCAAGGTGTGGTTTTGTGCTTCTCATATTAGTTATGCAAGAGACAAATTAGTTTTAGCTGCCTTGACTGTTGTTTAGAAGGCAAGGTGGAAATTTTGGAAATAAATTAACCCAATAAATAATTTATTTGATCTGATTTCATATTGTAAAGAAATTTGATCAGGCTCAGTGTTTCACATTTGCATCATGTTAGATAATTGTTTATTACAAATTGTTTCTTGTAAGATGTGTTATAATTTCCTGGGCCTTGGAAAATTTGCAGCAATCGTTTTTTCAGCTTGAGGACCAATTTGTGAACAAATGTTTACCATGTGGCTTTTTAGGGTGAATGCCAAATAGGCTGTGGTTTCAAAGTCTTTTTCTAGGTTCTAAAATGACATGGGATACAGCGGAATACAAGGCATTTATGTAAAGCAGCCAACAAGCTGTGTATGTAGTCCCAGGTGAGAGCTTTATAAGTCACGTCCAATATTTTTGCTCCCTAGAGCTAGCCACTTCCTTCACTGGAGGAGGGAGAAGTACCATCTGCCTTGGAGTGGTGTGTTCCCTCCTTAAGAGGCCCTCCGTGGACCCAGAAGTATTAAACAACTATCGCCCAGGTGGTGAATATCTTCTTTGGGGGCAAGGGTGCTCAAGAAGGTGCCAGCATTCCAGTTTCAGGCATGCTTGGAGGAAACTGATTACTTAGATCCATTCTAGTCTGACTTCAGGCCTGGCTATGGCACTGAAACTGCCTTGGTCACCCTAATTGATCTCTCTGCAGCTTTCAGTACTGTTTATCATGATATTCTTCCAGAACATCTCAAGGAGATGGGAGTCAGGGGCACTGTGCTTCAGTGGTTCTGCTCCTACCTCCAGAGCAGTTTCCAGAAAGTAGTTGTGTTTGGCACCATGGGAGCTGTTCTGTAGCATTCCAGAAGGTTCCATCTTGTCCCCCATGCTATTTAACATCTGTATGAAGCAGAGACAGCTTCAATATGCATCAATATGCAGATGGCACCCAGCTCTCTCTCTCTCTCTGTTCCATTTGAATTTGGGGGGAGGCTGAGGAATTAGACCAGTGCATGGAGACAGTGATGGGCTGGCTGTGGACCAATAATTTGGACTGGAATCCTAAAAAGACAGAGGTGTTTTGTGTACCAAGCTCTCAAGTCCAGGAGGTGGGCAGATGGCCTGTTCTGGACAGGATTGCACTCCCCTGGCAGGAGCAGGTCCATAGCTTGGGGGTACTCCTTGATTCAACACTGTCATTGAACACTCAGGTGGCCTCTGTGGCTAGGAGTGCCTTTTTCCAGCTACAGCTAGTTCACCAGCTACACTCCCTTTTGAACAGAGATGACTGGGCCAGACTGAACTATTTCAATGCAACTCTGTATGAAGCTACTCTAGAAGATGACCCAGAAACTTCAGTTGGTCCAAAATGCAGTGGCCAGATTACTGGATGGGATTCCATGTAGATTTCATATAACCCCTGTTTTAAAACAGCTGCATTGGTTGCTAATTCGTTTTGGGGCCCGATGCTAGATGTTCACATTTAAAGCCTAAATAGCCCTGCCCCTGCAGTTGCCATAGTCCAAAGGAATGTTTCACATGTAGGACCTTCTGATCCTTTAAGAGTGAGCAGGTCAGAGCTTGAATTAGTGTGTGAAGTAGGTTGTCATGGCCTCTGGAGCCACAGGGCTGGCAAAGTCTGACGCCATTATTTCTGGTGCTTACCGCATCTTGTCCTCATTAAGGCAAAAGTGGAGACGTCCCAGAAACCAAATCTCACAGGTAACAATATGCAGTTACTTCACAAATTAACAATCTGTTTCTCGCTACTTTTGAAAATTGAGAATATGTTTTGGCTTATTGACTTATCATTTACTGTCTTGCTCATTGATTTAAAAGATCCAGCTTGGTAATGTAGGTGTTATACAAGAAAGTCAAACTTCTTATTTGCTGTGCTCCCTGGCCTGTGAACAGCAGCCATAAACAAATCTAGACTCGCCCTTTCGTGTTGGCAAGGAGCGAAATTCATGGAAAACTTTCACAAGACCACATTTCCTGTGGGTTTTCCTATGGGATGATCCCACAAGCCTCCTTGTAATAGGAGTAGTTCTTTAAAGTACTGCCTCCTGGATAAGAGAAGTAATTTTGCTTGGCCTGATTTCATGATAGCCCAGAATGGCAGAAATATTTGGGGCTGCTTCACACATTACATTTTTCAGCATACACCTGAGATGTTTTAAATGTACATCAAAAAATTGTAAAGTGTGAATGCAGCAAAGACATATTTGCAGAGAAATGTAAGTTTCAGGGACTGTTATTAGAGAGCCCAAAGTGGCTTCATTTCCCTGTTGGAAGTATACCTGGATTTGTTGCTGTGTAATGTTGAAATGACTCCCTTCTTAGTGGAAGGAAGACAAGGGAGAGTTAAGGATGTGCAGAAGCCTTCTACAGAAATAGAAATGGACATTCTGTTTGCAGGACTGGCCTTAACAGCAGGAGCTTGTGTCAGGGGCATGCAGAAGGCCATTCATTAATATTGGTACCTCCCAACACTCAGGTCTCCAAAGCCTTTCACTCAGGCACCTGTTTTGGTAGTTTTGATTATTTTGATTCAAGCTGAAAAGCTGCTGCTAATTATCTTGGAAGCTGACACCTGTGTGACACCCTCAGCCTTGTTGTGAGTTGTGATGAACATGAATTGAGCCTATTAGTCTCTTGGCCAACTGCTCTCTCCCCTTACCCCTACCTACTTTCCCACCTAGCTGGGTTCATGTAAATGAAACTCTGTTGATCTCTCCAGAGTCCTTCCTTTCCATTGCATTAACACACCATTTTATTTTTCCTCTGACTGCACATTTTAGATTTCCCTTTCTTCATTTCCGAAAACCACCTCCATGTCTCTCCAGCTGACACCGTCTTAGACTCTCATCCTGCTTCTATGTAGCTCCTCTGATTGTCTCCTTCTCCCCTGCAGTGTAAATCAATCACTCTTGGCAAACGGCTGCTTCCTCCTCATCCAGGTGCACTTAAGGCAGCATCTTCCATATAGCCCTGAAAACAACTAAATTGTTGGTTTTTCAATAATTTCAACAAGAGTTAGACAGAACTAGGTCTCTCACTTTACCTTGCTCTGAATTTAACTGGATTTGTTAAATTTCATGAAATCTGGGTCTCTTTTCTGCCCTGAAACAGTTTTTGGTTGTTCTTTTTAAGTACCACAATGTTTCCTTTAAGGAGCTTACCTTAGGATGTAATGTCTAGGAGGTAGTGGGAGAGGGTGAATTATAGTAAAAGAGGGCATAGCAAGTGAAATGTGAATATAAATGTTTCCGTATTGGTTTAAAAAATCATCAAAGTATTTCCTTTCTACTTGATTCCTTTGTAATAGAGGTCCACAATCTGAAAGATGGAAGGAATTAAATATTGATATCATTTTATTGGATTCAATAAAATCCAAATGTCACTGTAATTTCTTCTAACAGAAATTGCAAGAAATGAGGGCAGATACTAGAATTATTTTGCTCCACTTGTTTTATATTTTTCTTGTGGAGTGAAGACATTATCTCTAACAATTTTCACTGCTCTGGTCCATGCAGCACACAGTTCAGCTGAGAGCAAAAAGACCTAAGAATGTTAGACCTGTGGTCCATCTTGCTCAAACCTTAAGGAACTAAGATTAACTTGAAAATAAATATGGAAGTCATACCCCCTAACCTATAAATTCTGATCCTAATCCCAGGTATATCAGGGGTAGGCTATAGCGACTCATTGGATAAGGAAAGAGCACTCTGCACATGCTCAAAATGTTGTTTATTCATGCGTTATTGAGATGTACCTCAAACAAAGCCCTGGGACTCAGGCAGGTACCATAGAAAAAGTTCACAAACCAAGTATCTGAAGTCATTTATGCTAGTGGCCATCACAACAGAATAATTCTAGAATAAATTAGGTGTTACTTTCCCCTTCTTCTGGCTCCAGATAGGGAAGAAAAGAGAACATTTGGAGACAACAGCTGAGAAGCCAGCCAAGGAATTTGGTTTGTGTTTTGACCATTCCTGCATGACAAAAGACCCTTTTTTTTCAATCTCCTTCTCCTGCACAATTCTTAAAGATGTAAGTAATGGAGAAATAATATCAAACACAACTGAAAATGAAGTGGAAAATTGTTAAGGAATATATTTTTGCTTTCAAAGCTCAGTTGAATGAATTATACCCCACAAATTCTGGAACTAGGATATATTATGTATTCATTGTCCTAAATTTAGTTAGTTTGAACTAGAATTGCCAGTGAATTTAAAATGGAATTTCAAGGTAAAATTTCAGCAGACATTTCTAGGAAATTTGAAGGGAGGCAAAAAGAGAAATAGGACTAACAACAATGTCAGGAAACATTTATTTTTTCACAGATCCCTTGGAATAGTAGTGTACAGGTCACCTTGCCTGCTGCCCCATTAGAACCTCAGTTGAATGATGTGAAGTTCTTTGCCAGTATGCAAGAAATACAGTATAAATAAACATCATTGCATGGAGATCATAGAGAGTCCCAGGAAAAGTTGTCCTCTAGACCAGTACTCAAGAAAACATGGGGGATTGTATTTTTAGGTGGAGTCCCTTGCCTTCTAAACATTGTGCAAGATAAGATGTCTTTGACTGTGTGGAAGGCAGAGAGTCTTTGCTTTGCTATTACTCCTTCTCCTACTCCATTGCATTAACCCATCAATACCATTGTTACTTTGAATGTCAGTTTGTGACTGTTTCCTTTGCCCTATCAATGCAACATCTGTCAAATAGGTGCCATTTCTACTTATTTGTGGGGATATTTTAAAATACAGCCAAGAGTGAAATAGCTCTTCCACTCAAACACAAACTAAAAGGAAGGCAGGAAGGCATGCAGCTTTCCTAGGGTCTCTTCGTGATGATATCATTGGCTTGCTGCATGACCTTGAAAATCCAGATCATTTATTGAAGCCATCTGTTAAGGAGATAAAAAACATACTTTTTTCAATCCCATGGCATTCCTGTGAGACTTAATTAATTACAGTTGGCAAGTGCTTTATATGCTCAGAAGATGGGTGTCATGTAAAGCAAAATACTGATATAATCATGCCATTTTTTGCATCATAAAAGTACTTTAGTATAGTACAGTAATGGGAGATCTTGAAAAGTATTCAAGACAATTTCCAGTAGATTATCTATTTCAAAACTGTGACATGCGATGTGAGATAGATATAGATATGTGTGTAGTGTCTATCACTGCTCAGCACAGCTTACAACAATTTAGAATCACAATATCATATAATACAATAAAAACACATTAATAATACATTAAAATAGAATAAAAGTAAAGATCACAGATAAAATATGACCTTTACAGCAGACACTTAGCAGGTAAAAGACTTTATGGAATAAAAATGTATTTACTAACCAAGGCAAAGCAGCTAGAGGGGGCCATCTACACTTCATGGGACAAAATGCTTCATGATATTGATGCAGCCACTGAGAAGGCCCTATCCCTTGTTCCCATCAACCATTTCTCTTCCCTAGGTAAAACACAGAAAAGTCCTTCTGTTGTTAAGGAGTGGGCAAGATGGCATGTGAGGAGGCAATCCCTCAGATATCTGTAATCCATGATTATATCCATATGTCTTTCTTTCTTTCTTTCTTTCTTTCTTTCTTTCTTTCTTTCTTTCTTTCTTTCTTTCTTTCTTTCCAGTTTCAGGGACTTTTCCCTGAAGTCAATGGGAATCTTTCCATTAGTTTCAGGAGACTTTGAAGAATTTCTTAGCCCTTGCTAATTATTGTGATATTCTAGAATCTCTCCTTCAGGAGGCCTTTATATGGGACCAAAAAGGACGTTGTGAGGCCTGAGAAGGGGATATATTTGCATGGAAACTCACCATTGGTCTGTTTTTTCCACCTCAGATGGCTGTACTCTTCAGATAAGCCTCCCCAATTTGCTTTAGGAGTAAGGGTTTAGCCAAAAGGTTTGCAAAACTAAAGTACAGTCAAAAGTTCACAGAGCTTCTATCTGTATTTCACTATTGGGCAGCTCCAAAAAACCACACATAGTAATTTTGTTACTTCCACATGGAAATATTTAACAGCTTGGCGTTGCAACAGTGCAGTGTAGCTGACCTGGGCCCCTGAAGTCTCTCCCTTCAAGCCTAATGTCATGCTTAGAACTAAACCTTGCATGCTGAGCATTTTCATATTTAACATCAGTTGCACGAGAGTTTCAAAATAATCCCTTCCTTCCAGTCTTTCGCATGCAATTAGGTTGACATTTCAAAGGCACATGTGGGAGGGGGGATGTATTGTGAAAGCTGACAGGGAGTTATGGCTGGAATAACTTTTTTCACTCTCGTGGTAGTTGAAATTATTCAGGTAACATGTGCATCTAATGAGTTCCGGATTTTGCACTGATACAAATACAGCAAGAGACACTGTGGCCCATTTTTTTCTTTGCCCAATAGACGGTACATTATGTGCTGCTCTGGAAATGTGGTGTGCCAACGATTCTATTAGAAATTTGCGGCTCTTGTTTCTATGCTGACATTTTGCTATCCTACCATCTGGTAAGGATAAAGTCATTGTGGGCTGTCACCTGAACCCCTTCTGAACCTGGCAGTGTCTAAGCACATTCCACATACATTTTCTATTCATCTATATCTGTGGGAGGCATCTTTTGAAAATAATAAAACTGCTTTCTAGACATTGCAGCTGAAAATATCACAGCTTGCTAAGATATTAGCATGCTATCCATAACAACAGAGCAATTTCCTACCCATAAAACAGGAACTATGTGTTATACCACACATCAGTAAACAGAACACTGTTGAAAAGTAGTTGTTGGAGGGCAAGTTTTTTTGAGATGTAATGTTTACAGCTCTTACAGTGCATCCTCTCTCTTTCCTTTTTTTCATTTTAATTTGCTTGCTCTGTCCTTCATGCTACTAACCTGACTGTATTGTTTCCTGTTTGAGATTACTTTGCATGCCATTCCTTCTCCTTGGCTGACAGGCGTGTGGTCGATCCTCTTCTATGATTCAGGTGCCTCACTCTTTCCTTTCCAGGTTCTTCCAGTTCTTTTAACATGTCAAACTCTGGAGATTTGTTCATGAGCGTGCAGTCACTCAATGGGGATTCTTACCAAGGGGCCCAGGTTGGAGCCAACGTGCAGTCACAGGTAGGGATCCATCGGATGTACTGCCAGTGAATGCATCAGTATCAGAATGAAGAGCCTTTGATCCTATTGGCTTTCCCCATTCCTGTTCCAAGAGAAGAATCGAAACTCTGTAACCAACCTAAACCTGTCAAAACCAAAACCAGCATTTTTTAAAATTGTCTTCAGGGATGTTGCCCACACTTCGTGAATGCATTTGGCTCTGGCTTGTTAGTATCAGTGAGAAGAAAATAAAGATTTCAGTGAAGCTTGCAAGGTGCAATGTGCTTATTGGATTTTCTAAGAGAAAGGATGAGAAATTTGTACTTAGGGTTTTTTTTCAAGACATGCATATTTTCATATTCTGCAAGAGAACGGTGCTGAACTACAGAAGCTTTCCCTTTCCCATTTGAATGTCAAACTACATCTAGCCCCCCTATCCTAGAAGCTAGTTTGACAGTGAAGAGTGTGGGAAATCAGCTCTGGAATATAAACTACTTTTTTAATGCAGAGATTACAACAGCAGGTGCTGCAATTCCAGCTTCTTAGATATTTGCAACCTCTTCCGGAGTTTTCTTTTACCCCTGCCCCATCCCATTGGCACTCTATATAATGTTGCCAACCACCCAAACATTTCATCTTGTGACAATGTGCATTTAAAGCCAAGCTAGGTTGCAAAGCTACCCTGAATGCATGCTAGATGGCAGGTGGCCTAGGGTGGTCAAGAAGGATTAATGGTCTTGAGGTATATGGAGTTGATCCTCATATTGCTCACTCATATCAGGTTCACTCTCTTCAGTTGCTGGTAGCACTGAGAAACCTCGAGGTGAATGGCTGATTGGTGGATAGCAGGGGTGACAGATTTGAAAGGAATATATTTCTTGCCCCCAAATAGGAATTGCTAACTCAACCAAGAACCTCCAAGCCTTCCCCTTGTATATTTTTCCTCCCCATCATCTGCTGCACTGCAAAGAATTCAGCATGGACTGCCGCTGCTGCTTGCTATCAGGGATTTTGGCAGTGGGTAGGGATACAGGTGGAAGGGAGGCTACTTCACTGATTGTTTCTTGGAATAAATACTGGGAAATCCTGACTATGGTCCTTTACTCATATTTTATTGACCCTCCAAATTAGTCTTGCCTTTTAACATCTGCATTCCTAATTCTCTCTTTATTGTTGTTGATCTGTTTAGGTGGATACCCTTCGCCATGTTATCAGCCAGACAGGAGGATACAGTGATGGGCTCGCAGCAAGTCAGATGTATAGTCCACAGGGCATCAGTGTAAGAAAAAAAGGATTCCTTTTTCTTCTTCTCTTTTTTTCTTTTTTCTTCTCTGACTCTCAATTATTTCAAAGCCATAGGGCTCAGAATGCCACTTAGTAGGACTTGTCTTAGCTTTATGGTCACTTAGTTTATTGCTTCTGTATCAGTCATGCCAACGGCAGAGTTCTATCTGCAAAAAAAGTGGCAATTGGGCAGGCCTCATGCAGGCAGCTGATGTCTAGAGCTGTTCAGACACAATCAATATTCACATAGCACTTGCGGCCACTTGTGTTCTGCTGATAGGAGCCACTAAACAGGTGACACCTAGTAGAGTATGTCACCACAAACCAGGAGCTAAACATCTCCAGCAAAAAGGCCAAGGGCTGAAGCCCACTGCAGCTAGATCCAAAAATAGTGTGGGGCCCTCTCCCATTCTAAAAGCCAGAAACTGAGGAGGAGGAGGAGGAGGATACTAATAATACAAAACTTACAATAAGAAAAAAGAGGGTTGGGCTGGAGAGGAACATCTGCGTTGCGCTGGCGATTCCTCACTAACATGAAAATTCATAGCGACAAGCTGTGTTGTACAGAGTGAAATCAATCAGACAAACAGAAGGAGAACCAAGTGTAGATTTGGGACAGCAATCCAACTTCATTTCTCAGAGCAATCATTTGCCATCTCAGTGGTGATGACAGCAAGCTGGGACAAGAGGGCAGCCTGGAAAGGGCGGTTGCTATACACAGTGTCAGGGGGCTCTTAGAGGTCAGAAGAAGAGTTACGCTCAAGGATTGAACTGAAAATGCTGGAAGGATGAAACATGGTTGTGATGCTTTGGCTTTCAGTTGCATGGATGCCTTGGACATGGGCAGTATCTGTTGGGGTGGTGGCAAAGGGCAGTGCAAGGTTTAGAGGCTTCCCTCCTACCTACTCCAGATAACCTACATTATTCATGGCAGTGCTCAGCAAATCAAGTCTTTTCTCAGTGCGGATTGTACAGCATACCACCATTGTTCCTGCTAGGCATTCTCCATGAGTTCAATTTTGAAATGAAAGCAAGCACTGAGATCAGATATGATGGGAGGGACAACATTAGAACACCTTGCCAACACCACATTTCTCTCTTACCCTTTTTGTTCAAGATCAGAGGCAGTAAAAGACAAGTGCATAGATACTCAAGTTAGGTTGAAGCACTGCAGGTTGAGTAAGAATTGTTCATATGGATGTGTATGACTTTTGTTTTGGTGGCGGGGAGGATGTTATTAATCATGTGCTAGACAGGGTGACTCAGAGTCAAAATACACCATACAGGATGGGGTAATAGATTGAAAGCCAAGTTAGATATGATGAGATCAGTCACCTGTGTTGTTCACCTGTCTGCCTGATTCACATATTTGTGGTCTATTGCCAAAATAAAGCACAGACACCGTTCATTGGGTTCAATCATGGGCCACTTTATTGAGTATAATCCAATTAAAATATGAACCTGCAGAGGGGATCTTAAGTGCAGGTGCATCCTGATGAGCCAGGCAAAGCCTGCTTGCAGCTGTAGGGCAACCAAACCCTGCCTGAGCCAGGGGCTTCCCTTTGCCAGACCCCCAGCTCAGGCTACACCCTGAAGATGTGTAGGAGGTCCAACCCTTTGTCACTGCCCCTCAGAGCCCTGAAACTCCAAGCGGATGAGGCATGTTGGCCCCAAAGGTGGCCCGTATTCTGGCCCCAGGCCGTATAGCCCTGAGCTGCAGGCCTCGGACCACCTATCGCCCCCAAAGGTGCCTAAAGGTGTCACCTAGCTGTCCTTCCCCTTTTAACCTTTTCCCCCACTTCTTTGCTCAAGTGACCATTGATGTATTAACACTAAACAGACCAATCAGCCTATTATCCCCCGAGGCGCCCGTGCTAACCCTGGACCCTTTCCCATTAACCACAGTGTGGAGTAGGCAAAAGAAACCTGCCAGCAAAGTGAGGCAAGCAGGCCAAAAATTCCTAGTCAGCCCCGTAGCGACCAAACGAATCACACTGCATCAGAGGGAGGGTCAGGAGGGTGCCGCCAAAATTCAAAGGAAGGCAGGAAGCTGGCATCATATGTTTAAATACCCTTTGGCTGCCCTGCCTCCTAGATAGCCTGTATTCTGCCCCGGGCCATATAGCCCTGAGCTGCAGGCCTCGGACCACCTATCGCCCCCAAAGGTGCCTAAAGGTGTCACCTAGCTGCCCTTCCCCTTTTAACCTTTTCCCACGCTTCTTTGCCACGAAAGGGGGACAAGCCTCTGCTTAGTCTCCCTTTACCCCACACCCAATAACAATCTCATGTAGGCCCCTCTGCAGGTCCGTCAGGAATATGTCATTGCCCACATCTGTCAAATGCACCCCGTCTTGCCGAAACAGCTCCAACCTATCATGCTATATCTTTGGGTGGTGAATGACAGAACCCCTAGAGTCCCTCAGAGCCTTCTGGATTTGCCTATTCACCTTTTTGCGGGTCCTGTCCATCCCCCGTGGGTCACCAGTGCAATTCCATTTCCTGTGCAACAGGATGTCCAACCATACCAAATGCACCCCTGGTCAGCGATGTGCAATGGCCCGGAGGTCCCTACATGCCTGCTCAATTAGGGCCTTGCCCTTCAACAGACCCAGTCATTACTTGAGGTGGATAACGAGAAACTGGGGCACCACCTGCTCCAGTACCAGCTCAAACAATGCTGGTAGGAGCCTGTCCCAACACATCCCACGGCAGCCGAGCCACTGCACTGAGGCCCATTGACTGAGCCCCAGATGCGTACCAAAGCGAGACTTTGCCGTCCTGCGGCCTGCCCAGAAGACCATGCTATGGCCGCATAGGAGGATGTGCACCTGCCCCATTCTTTCGCAGAAGCCTGTCAAAACAACAACAACCAACGTCAGGATGCAGGGTAGCCATTAGCCGCTGGCCTTGTTCATCTCAACCAGTGGTCGAATATAAGTCTTATATGTGTCCGAGGACCATGTGCCCACCACCTGCAACCTCTCCTTGGGAAAACCCAGGTGGGCAGCGGTGGAGGCCGCACCTATCCGGAATGAGTGTGTCCCGAACTTATGCGGGTCCAAACCCAGGTTGCGTAGCATGGTCTTTGCTACTGTCCAAAACTGATGCCTGGTGAGGGGCTGGGCATCCCTATGTGCACTGCGATGGGCCACTCCTGGGCATAGCCCCTGGCCTCCCTGAAGTTTGACAGCTCCCTACCTGCTCCCTGGTAGCTGGCCATAGTGCTGGGTGCCACAGACAGGCTTATGGCCCTTTCTGATTCTGTCCTCCAATCTCCCATAGCGCTGGAGGGACAACGTCCGGCTGAGCCCTCGCCCATGGCACCAGCTGGTGAAACCTCTCCATCTGGTTCTGTGACAGAGCATCAGCGATACTGTTGTCAGTTCCTGGACCATGGCGTACCCGGAACTGGATATTATAGCAGAGTCATTGGAGCACAAATGCTTGCACAAGGCGCATAACATTGAGGTTTCTAGAAGACTGGGTGTTGATGACCGTAGGTAGGTTGTCGCACCAAAAGTGGACTACGGAATTACACAACTTGTCGGGCCAGAGGTGCACTGCCACACCAATGGAAAAAAACTCCAGGAAAGTAAGGTCTTGGGTTAACCCAGCCTGTGCCCAGTCCTGTGGCCAGCTGCCATGATACCATGAGTCGTGGAAAATGACCCCAAAACCACAGGAACCAGAGGCATCAGAGTTCACCTGAAGCTCGGTATCCAATAGGCGGTCCCTTCTCCATAAGGAAACCCCATTAAATTCCTGCAAAAAGATGGACCACACCGCCAGGTGGACACTAAGAGTAGCCATAACCTGCGCATGGTGCTGGGGTCGTGATAAGTGTCATATACGTGCTGCAGGAAAGTGCGTCTGGGCGCTACAACCCTGCACACAAAGTTCATGTGGCCTGCCAGCTCCTGGAGTGTGGACAACATCACCTTCCTGGACCCAACTACCTCTGAGATTTTCCCCTTAAGGGCCACCAGCTTATCTTGAGGTAGCCTACAGCACTGGGCCACGGTATCAATCTCGATGCCCAGAAAAGTGAGGGCGGTTGATGGACCCTCGGTTTTCTAGGCTGCGAGGGGGACACAGTTACCCTGCCAGCGCTGCGACATGGGCCATAAAGGCCTTACAGGTGCCAGAGCCTGCGGGGCCTGTAAACAGGAAGTCATCCAAATAATGCACCACTGATTGCAGGCCCGCCCACTCCAGGAAAGAGCTGAAGAGCTCAAAAACTGAACATGAAATTGAACAGCCCATAGGCAATGCCCTATCCACATAATATTCACCCGCAAAAGCAAAGCGCAACAGCTCGAAGTCCTGTGGGTGAACAGGGAGGAGACAGAAGGCTGACTTGATGTCACATTTTCCCATAAGGGCCCTGGCCCCGTAGTCCCTGACCATGCACACTGCCCTGTCAAATGATGTGTAGCGGACAGAACACAGGTCCAGTGGGATGCAGTCATTGACTGACTCACCCCGAAGAAAGGATAGTTGTTGTATTAGGTGAAATTCACCTGGTGCCTTCTTGGGAACGAGACCCAATGGGGAAACTCTGAGCGAGGGGATGGGTGGTGCCGGAAGGGGCCCAACACTCGGCCAGCCTTCACTTTCCCAATTTTTTCCCGAATGACCAATTCCCATCACTGACTTAAGATTGTGGGACATAAAAGGCTGCCTTGGACCCAAATAGGGGATTCGAAAACCCACTGTGAAGCCCTCCAGCAAAAAATGTGCATCCTGGACTAGGGGGTAAAGGCCAAGCCAGTGTTAGAGCTCAGCAAGTTTAACTGGGCTGGGGCCCTTTCCCCTGAGCTGTGCCTGCAGCTTCTGGCTTTCTCGGGCCTGTTGCCTCCCTGTTCCCACCCCTGAAGGGTCGGCCCCTGGGGCAGCTAGTGCAGACGTGGGGGCCCCCTTATATTGTGCACTCATGTCGGAATCTGCAGAGGCTCTGGCCACAGGAGCCGAACTCCCAGCAAAGCAGGTGGGGTTGAACCCCCTGCCCTGCAGGCCCACGGGGAGGAGCTGCTGCCACCTGCTGCACTATCTGACTGTCTGTCCTGTCACCAGCCACGGGCTTGGAGTGTGACATAAACTGAAGCCACAGGTCAGCCTCCATTTTGTCCCAGGAGACAAATGCCGCCCTCATATGCAACGCCTCATTGTAAGCAAGCCAAGCGCCCCCCTGGAACTCTGAATAACCTCGATATATGCTATCGAGGTATTTAATAAGCACTGAGCCTCTCTGTGGCTGTTTCTGCATCAGCACCCCCATGTATGTTAGGAATGCAGGCAGCCAGTTAGCCCAAGCGCTCTCTATGCATCGCCACTTGGGCTTATCTGGGTCTGCGTCCTCTCCCTTATCCTTATCCTTCTTAACTGGCTGCCTGTACAGAAGTGAGAATAGGTCCACATACTCCCCCCTCCATATTTTCTCCTTGGTGGCAGGCAGGAGGTGAAAACCCAGTGGGGCTGACATCTCTCCAAAAATGTATTTATTTATTTATTTATTATACTTGTATACCGCCCCACAGCCGAAGCTCTCTGGGTGGTTTACAGTAAGAGTAAAAGGTATGGCCCTGTCTCTAACTGAGCCAAGAGGGTCAGCAGCCTCTGTAAGGGGGGGGGATCGACGTCCCTGCAGGGGACTGCCACACTTGCTCAGAGGCCTCTCCCAGATGTTGCTGTGGCATACTATCCCCGCTAGTGGAGCAAAGGGCCAGTAGGGAAACCTCCATGGGGGCCAGCTCCACTGCGGCTGACCCTGCTGGTGTGCAGTAAAAGGTGACTCACCCAGCGCGCCGTCCAGTGTGGGCCCCCAGGAAGCCTGTGAAGTGGGAGCTGTTCCTGCTTCTGCGCTGTTGGTCCTCACATCTGCCCCTCAAGTGCGTCCAGTCGAGCTAGGATGCCATCAATAGCAGGCTTGTTGGCCCTGCTCACTGCACACTGTGTTTTCCCGCAGGATCGCTTAGCAGGTGCCTCCTTTGCCCTCCCTGGCACAGGTTGAGTCTGAGATGCATCAGGCTGGCATAAGCCATGCTCTAGCACTTCCATTCTGGCTAGGATGGCTTCCCATGGTGGCCCATCCTCCTTCTCCCCATCTACAGGTGCTGGAGGCAGGCGCCCACCCTTTGCCTTGGGGGCCTTGCCTTTCCCTTTTATCCCGCCTTGCCCTTTCTTGGGTGGCATCTTTAGCTGCCTCAAGCGAGCAGCGGCTTCCTGCCCACCCAAAGGCCTATGGCTTTCAGAAGAGAGAGGTGGGAACACACCCAAGCTGGCTTGGGCAGGGTTGAGTGGCTTCACCAGTGCTACTGCAGCCTATGGAGCCCCGGCCAATGGAAGCGCTGAGTGCTAGCCTCGTCGATCAGTTCGCCCTACCACCCTTGCTGTGGCTTGATTAGCCCCTCCTAGGACACCAGGCCGCCCAGCACGGGGGGGGGGAAGGCCCACCACCCACAGATGGTTCTGGCTCGCTCCACGTGCCACCGCACCCAGATGCCGCTGAGTGCCGGCTCCCTCCACATTCGCTGCCGGGGGGGGAGGAAGTCCCGCCGCACCCAGATGGTGCTGGTCAGCTGAGCAAGGGAGGCCTGGTGGGGAGAGCAGCTATTGGGGGGGAAGAGGGACATGGTTGCTCCCCCCCCGCTCTCAGACGGCCTGCGCGCTGCCCTCCCACCCACCAAAACAAGAAACGAATGAAAAAATCCGGCCAGGCAGCCGCCAAGCCTGCACGTCTCCTTGCTGCCGCCACAGAGTCCCTCTGGCGATCGCTGCCACCACCAGGAAAAGTTCCGAAAAGGATCGCTGGTTCACTGCTGAAGCAGAAGCCGCCAAAATTCAAAGGAGGGCGGGAAGCTGGCGGCGCAGGTTTAAATGCCCTTAGCCCGGTAAGTCCCAGGCACGCAGTGGGGAAAAGTGAGAGGTGGAAGAAGATCTAATTTTCACATCAAAAACCACACTCTTGAGGGGAGCTGCATCCCTCTCCCACTTTACCTTTGTCACGACAGGTACTCTTCCCCCAACCTAATCCCAGTACGTGAGGGGAACCAGACTGGGAGAAAAGTGCCTGAAAGGACAGAGTAGGAGAAGGTAAGGTAGAGAGATTGAGGGTTTGATGTTAAAATTAAACACCCCTTGCCCCCACATTGTGCTTCAGTGAGGCAGATTCATGAACATAAAATATGGCTTCCCCCTGTCATTTCCAATTTGACCTAAGGTGGTAGAATTCTAGTCTGTAGCATTTTAGACCGGAAGTGAGGAATATTATTTTTGAATGTTATCTTTTTAAAAAATATGACCCACCCTGTATTCCAAAGTGGTACAGTCCAGAATTCTTCTACTTTATTCTGCTTAGAACTAGAACTGTTCTAACTAATGTAGAAAGTCAAAGGAGTGATCTCACACAAGGGCTGCATTCTCATCACCCCCACCACCTCCTGAGCTTTATTGAAAGTCCTCCAGTGTCTATATGATCAATATTTATGTGTGTGTTTTTCCTAAGCCAAGTAACAGAAATCCTTATTATTGGCGAGCTTTTCATCATTAGGGAGTAAGGAGAAAGTGCCCCTGAGGCCACTGATGGGCATAGTGGAGGGGTAGAAATGTCATAAAGCCTGGTCCATGGTTTAGTTGTTGGAATTCTGAGCTGCTTTTGTCTGAATTAAGCACAGGCATCCAAGCTCCCACATTAGCACTGAGCCCAGATATCACCAGGCAAGGACAGTAAAGCATTCTGAAGTAAATGCAACTGAACATGTGCAGACAATTATGTCTGATTATATAAACCCATTGCCAAAACTGGGCTTGAAAATGCCCATTGAAAGAGCCCATTGTTCCACATTAATCTCTGTTAGCTGAATTCATTTCAATTCTGGCTCTGAGGAATAAATGAATTAGAGACTGATCATGATAAGATATGATACTTTATACAAATTAACCCTGCCCCCACCCCCCAAGGAGAGACCCAGCTCACTGCAACTGAATATGTATTTGAACACAGTAGGTTTCTGGGCTAAACCAAATCACAAGGGGATACTTTGCGAATGAAAAGAGCTGGGGAAAGGGCACACAAGAGGAGGTGAAAGCCAGGATGGATTCAGGTGCAGAACATGCTATTTTGGTAGTCATTAATAAAGAGAACTGCAAAAGGGAATCTGCAGTATTATCAAAAGGGACATGGTGCAGTTTCCTTTATCTTTACTTCAGGGTTGCATAGTTATTTTGGAAAACGGAAGGAGGGCATGGCTTGAAGGAAATAGCTTTGGACAAGGGAGAACAATCATACCGTAAGAAGCACTGCGTTTAAACTACAGGAAGATTAATTTATGTTAAATAAATGTAACCTAACATAAGCAGTGTTGGCATCTGCCAAGGGAAGCTAAGGAAATTCCTTCCTTGTAGGTTTTCCAAGGGGAGATTGAAAAAGTATCAGTCATGGTAGGTGATACCACTTAATCAGGCTTAGTAACCTGAGGAATCGCTCACAATTATATAGTTCTGTATTTTTTTATTATTATTTTCTGAATTTAATAATATACAATGTGTTGTGCTAGATCATACAAATTATCCCTATAGCTCATTTGGTCTTCCAACAATGGCCAATGATCGGGGACTTCACAGTAAAGAAATGATGGCGACATCTCCCTCCTGATACTAGTGTCAGGGAGGTAACGTCTCTGATGCGGGAGTTGTGTTCTTCTGGTTGTTATAGATGAGGAGTGGCCCCTGTGGCCCTCTACATACTGTTGAACTCCTACGCCTATCAGCCCCAGCCAGCATGGTCAGTGATCAGGGATAGTCTGAGTTGTAGTCTTGCAACATCTGGAGGGCCACAGGTTCCCCATCCCTGGTGCAGACAACAGCCACGAAGAGACCTGTCCCCTCTGCTTAAATAAATGTAGAAACTCATCCAAAAAGGAGCTCAAAGTACACAGTAACAACAACAACAACAACCCTAAAAATGGCACCATTGATGTACATGGGACTTCACAGTTACATAAGCAAACAAGACAGGACCCTGTTCTGAGAACTCATAACTGACACCAACATGTGGGAACATCTCATCAGTTCTTAACTTCAGTGGCTGCCAGTCAATTTCTGAGCACAAATTCAAAGTACCATAAATTAATTGTATTGCATGAAGGAGTTTGTTCTTTCTTTTTTCTAGTTTATTGGACTTGTAGGCCCTCGTGAACAATTAAACAAAAAGCAACCTCAATGTTAGATCTTCACTGGCTATTCTGTAGAGGACTATTTGTAGCCCAATGATTGTCTCCGTTCCCCCAGGTTTCTCACAAGCTCACTATATCACTGTGCTCTCTAATCTTGATTTGAAGGCTTCTGGCATTCAGTAGTGTAGTTTGTGGCAAATTTAGAAGTGCAGGGCCCCTTCATGATAGTCATGCCATGCCCCTTCACACCCCTCACAGCCATGCCCCCTCACAAGATGTACAACCTTCTAAGATTATACAAAAAAAAAAAAGCTTTCAGTCTCTGTCATTGAATCGTTGTTTGGACACAAGGAATCTCTAGGGTCCTAAAGAGCTGCTGTTTCCCCCTCCCTGCACTTGGCTTGTGGCTTCTGTCTGCTTGTAATCTCCATTTGAAATCAGGTACTCCTTATAAGTTATTTTTCACAGATTTTGCTACACAGTAAGTATGGGTGGATGTTAAAAATTCCATGGTATACATGTGTACTCAGAAGTCACTTTGTGTTTAATGGATTTACTTCTAGGCAAATGGGTGCAGGACTACAGACTAGGCTTTCTTGTGAGGAAGGGGCAGAGGAAGGTTCATGGTGAGAGGGTCCTTTGTACACCAACCTGGGAGTAAGCACACTTGAATACAATGGGGATTTAGGTATGCATCAAAGCACATAATAATCATGCCAGATTAGTTGAAGCCTGGAGGTATGCTAAGTGGAGGGAGAGGACAGAGAAACAAAATGTCCCTTCCTTTATAAAGATGCATCACTTTGGGTAAAAGAAGCAAAATTTTATGCCTGAAGTCCCCCTTTTCAGCCATTTTATACCTCCTATATTTTCACAATCCTGTGTGGCAGGTTAAACTAGAAGATAGTGACTAGTGCAAGGACACCAAGTGAGCTTCATGGCTGTGTGGGAATTTAACTCATTTTTACTCAAAAATGAAAAAAAATGCTATAGTTTTTATGAAGTATTAATAATAACCACAACAAATGAATACAGTGCTTGATTTTTAACTATTTAAATCTTGAATGTATCCCAGCATGAGAATCTGAACAGAACTGCTGTAGATATTAAATCGCTTTGGACCCTCTGCATCTCAATTTAGCACTGAATGTCGCATTGCCAGCCTAAGATCAGCAGGTGAAAGACCTACACGAACAGAACTCCACCCCTCCCAACAGAAATATCTTTGTTAACTATGCTCTCTCTCTCTCTCTCTCTCTCTCTCTCTCTCTCTCTCACACACACACACACACACACACACACACACACACACACACACACACACACACACACACACCTTTGTGTGTTTGTCCATATGGGGCAGATCTCATTGGTCAGTCTGCCGCACCTGGTCCTGCCAAGAGTGAGCTCCACTGAACTCAGCTGGACTTACTGCTGAGTAGACATGTAAAGCATTGCACTGCCAGTGATATTAAGAATGTTTTAAAGTCTAGGAAGATGTTAATTCATTTTTAAAAAGAATGTTGAAAATCAAGAGCTGTGAACTGATGAATGAATGTTGCACTTCAGTGTTATAGGAATTATTGCTCCAAAAGAGTAAGGTACTAATCCAAGAAAGTTTCTAGTTTCCACTTTAGAGTGACCCCCTCCATTTGCATACAATTCAAAGTAAAAAGAATCTGGGACACAACCAAGATATTCAGGCCTACAAACATTGGACTTTACATGTTGGTCCTCAGCAAATCCAATGTGTGCTGTTGGGACAGGCTTGTCTCGATGCGGTTGTGCAGGCAGGGTGCAATCTAGGCTACCATACTGCCTATAAGCTCTGCAAAATGAGTTCTCATCTGAACCATCCTCTGTACCATCCTACTTTTTAAATTTGCCAACTTTTAAGTTTACCAAAATGTTTTATGTTATAGTGTGCTTTATAGTTTATCTTCACAACAACCCTGTAAAGTAGACTGTAAAGTGCACATTTAGCAAAACAACAAAAAGAACCGTACTAGCACATACAAGACTAACAAATTTATTATGGCTGTCTTGGGCTAGAGTTGGCTACATCAGATGGATCATTCTTGGTAATCCATGAACGCTTATGCAATACTACAATTGCTAGTTTTTAAAGTGCTACTGGAATATTGTTTCATTTCTCCTGTAAACCATGGCCAGTTGGCTGATTCACTGACATGCTACATATTATGTATTTGTTTAATAAATTTTCAGGCATGCTATTGGAGAAAATTTCTCCAGAGGTGATATGTGATTTTTAAAAAATGCAAAATACAGTAACACAATAATAAGAGTCAAATAGTGTCAACTTGCTTATTTAAAACCACCATCCAATTCAAAAATTCCTTGGCAGTTTATAATAACTCATAAAACATAACAAAACAGCAATAACCAACAAAATACATTTTTTTAAAAAAAGAATACATGTCAGCTGAGCAAGTCTGAAAACTAAATGCACAGGGAGAAATTGAACAGGAGAAATTTGCGCCATGGAAACTCCACAGATTCCCTTCTGAAATAAATGGGAAAGTAAATAGGAAAAAAGAGCACACAACACTCACCCTATCTCAACTGGGGTTCAGGCATGTCAATCCAATCCTCTCTCCCTCTCCCTCTCCCTCCCCTTTCTCACTCTCTCTCTCTCTCTCTCACATACACAGCAAAAAAGAAGGGCAAGCCAGCAAGAGCCATAGCCCCTGCCCCCTGCTCCATTAAGCTAACCAACAGCTCTATGAAATTCAAGGGCTATTATTGGCTTTACTGAGAAAATAAGGAGGGTGGCAAACTGCCATTTCTGGTGGACCAGATGCCCTAAGAAAATGCAAAAACGTGTGTATATTGTGCTTATGAACCCCCCCCCCCGGTTCCTGGAGACATGGGGTAAGTTCCTGGGCTCATCTACACAGTGTTTCATGCTACTCATATCTCCTTTTAATTTGCATGGTTCATATCACGTTACTGGCAAACAGAAGCTATCATGCAATTTTCCCCCTGTAAATCCGTACCAACCCAATCCACTGATAATACAAAAAGGGAAGGAAAAAGTCTTCACTCCATATCTCCAGTGCTTGCAGACACTTTGCTCTGATACTTTTAGGTGGGTGTGTCAATCATTCCCCTCTCCACACCCACTCCCTCCTCCTCCCTGCTTTCATTTTGTTTCCTGTAGCCTGACAAGCAACTTCCAGCTGCTCTCCTCCATTCTGCTGGCCTTTTTCATGTTGCTTCAAACAGTGCTCAAACAAACACTTGTATTTCAGCTATATCCTACCACGGAAAATATAAATAATCGCACTTCCTTTTAAAAAAAGAAAAAAGAAAGAAACCTAATGTAGCTGGTAGAACAAGCTGAGCATGCTCAGTTGCAAAGTAACCAGAGGGAGTGGAAATGTTAAATTAGAAGGCGTGGTGATTAGGAAACTGTGTGACTGATCCTTCCCCTCAGTGTGAATAGAAAACATCATGTTTGCAGCTGACATTGAGTCCTTACTGTAAATGGTGCAAATAGAAAACAGAGGTAAAAACAGCATCTTTAGTATGAAGTAATGCTCCCATGTGTACAAGCCCCCTGCCCATAGCAATGGTTTACTATGAATGGACAAGTGAGAGAGTGCTATGATTCTACGACATAAGGGTCTGGGACAGTTAGGAAGGTCTTCCTGAAGTTCAGTTGAAATCTGGCTTCCTGCAACTTGAGCCCATTATTCCGTGTCCTGCACTCTGGATCGAGAAGAGATCCCGGCCCTCCTCTGTGTGACAATCTTTCAAGTGCTTGAAAAGTGCTAACGTATCTCCCTGCAGTCTTCTTTTCTCAAGGGTAAACATGCCCAGTTCTTTCAGTCTCTCCTCATAGGACTTTGTTTCCAGTCCCCTGATAATCCTTATTGCTCTCTGAACCTGTTTCAGATTGTCTGCATCGTTCCTAAAGTGCAAAGTCCAGAACTGGACGCAGTACTCAAGATGCCGAACTACCCATTGCCAAATACAGGGGAACTAATACTTCATGCAATTTAGAAAATATTCTTCTGTTAATGCAGCCTAAATTACCATTTGCTTTTTTGCAGCCACATTGCACTATTGGCTCATACGCAGTTTGTGATTAACAACAGTCCTAAGATCCTTCTCGCATGTAATATTGCTGAGCCAAGTATCCCCCATCTTACAGCTGTGCATTTGGTTTCTTTTTCCTAGGTGTGGAACTCTGTACTTATCCCTGTTACATTTAAGTATGTCTTCTTCCAAGGCCCTTCTCTAGGTCCTCGCATTCAGTCTCCTGACTCCTAGCTGAGCAGAGCAGAGGGAGCTGTCTCAGCTGGTCCACAGGAGAGGAGATACAAGCAAGCCGGCTTTCAGAGAGAGAGCGAACAGGGAGAGCAAACAGGAGTTTGACAAAGGAGTTCAAGGGGAGGTCCCTAAAAAATAAAATAAAATAAATTTTAAAATTACTAATTCTGCTTGTACAGCGCACCTCATACCAGTGGGACTCTCACGTTTACCCTGAAGTAGGACAGGACAAAGCACAGGCCACTCCAAAACAAGTGGTTAGAAAGAAACAAAAGGTAGAAGAGAGTATGAATAGGAAGGATACTCCAGTGGTTGTGACCTGCAAGGTGTGTGCCATGTTTGCTTTCTTGCCTGAGAACAACATGGTGTACATGTGCAACAGAGGAGGGCCGGGATCTCTTCTCGATCGTCCCAGAGTGCAGGACACGGAATAATGGGCTCAAGTTGCAGGAAGCCAGATTTCAACTGAACTTCAGGAAAAACTTCGTAACTGGTAGAGCTATACGACAATGGAACGAATTACCTAGAAAGGTAGTGGGCTCTCCGACACTGGAGGCATTCAAGAGGCAGCTGGACAGCCATCTGTCGGGAATGCTTTGATTTGGATTTCTGCATTGAGCAGGGGGTTGGACTTGATGGCCTTATCGACCCCTTCCAACTCTAATATTCTATGATTCTATGAATATAAATACATATTTAAATACATATTTTATCTTAATGTACATGTTTCCAAACATATTTTATGCTAAAATAAGGCATTTTAACCTTAGTTTTGGTTTATGTATTTTGAGCTAAGAACTGTATCACAACATTCAGAGATGCAAGAAACAAAATTATCATTATGTTTCAGTCTGTACATTAGACCGGCCAGTTGATGTTGGAATTTACAAAAACTGAGTTCTTCAAGCATCTCTTCTTGATGTGGTCCCGCATATGGGAACATGCCTTCATAGAACACAGGCACGATCTTCTGGAATACTAGAAACACTGTCCGCTCTCCTCTCATCCATTAATTAATTATACAGCCACAAGAGTGGCTGTATACTATAGCCAGCGTGGATTTTTCACATTCTGCAATGTTAAATTGAAAATACCCCCTATGCCATTCTGATGCTCCCCATAAACTCATTTCAAAATAAAACCTTACCAGACTTACAGTCCTGAACTCAGAAACGCTTGCTTAACAATCCTCTCAATTTTCATGGCGATACACAAAACAATCAGAGAGAATCGAGAGTTCAAAGTCTAAAAAGAGGGGTGGGGGACCCAGAGCCCTTTTGGACTTTTTTCTCTGAGAGTTCTCAAAATCTGTTGAAATTCATTAAAAATCAGCCATGTTCACAGAGTACCTGTAATCCTAATACTGACCTTGCCCCATACTCTGACCTTCATCTTCTGCCTGGCTGGTTTTTAATTAATTTATGAAATTTTGGCTTGAACCCAATGACAACACGGGACATGCTCAGTAAGAACCAACAGTCAGTGTTCTAAAAGCCAGACTCCCAGCTGCTGGGCTTGGCTAATCAGAGGGCCACACCCACACCAGACTTGATTTCACTTGAGACAGTTATGGCTTCCCGCAAAGAATCCTGGGAAGTGTAGTTTGTGAAGGGTGCTGAGAGGAGACATGATTGCCTTTGAGCCATGGCTTTGAGAGAAGCCATGATAAATTGTTTTAAATTGTGTTTAAAACTGTTTTTAAAAGATGTGTTTTTAAATTTATATATTTCTTTTTAATGTTTTTAGTTATTGTAAACCGCTCAGAGAGCTTCGGCTATGGGGCGGTATATATATACAATAAATAAATAAATAATGATTGTCCAAAGTGTAATAGAGGCCTGGTGTGGATGTGGCCAGGGACAGCTTTGTTTTAAATTTGGGTGGGAGGTAGGGTTGCCAGGTTCAGGGCCTGAGACTGATCCTGTATCTAGGAGAAGAGAAAGTCCGCCAAGTGCAGGTGTTCTTGCAACATTGTAATGGAAAAAACCACAAGATGGATTTCTCCCTTCCCTCTTCACAACTTTTAAAGATACAGAAGACCTCTTGGTTGCCAGGCCGAGCCTCCAAGAGGTCTTCTGTATCTTTAAAAGTTGTGCAGGGGGAAGGGAGAATTTAACCTTGTGGTTTTTCCCATTACAGCGCTGCAAAAACACTTGGCTGAAATTCTCTTCTCCTAAAGATACAGGATCAGTCTCAGGCCCTGAACCTGGCAATCCTAGCGGGAGGCTACATGTACCTTCTGTAGAATAAAAAGGTGGGGGAAAGGCTGAAAAGCAATGATACTGTTCACAATGTTTTCCTTTTGGAAAGGAAAGGGGCTTCCCTTCTGCCCAGTGCCCACCCACCCAATCTCCTCCCCTCCACCCTCCCTGCCCCAGGTCAGTGTTGGACTATAACCTGGGAGACCAGGGTTCGAATCCCCACACAGCCATGAAGCTCACTGGATGACCTTGGGCCAGTCACTGCCTCTCAGTCTCAGAGGAAGACAATGGTAAAACCACCTCTGAATACCGTTTACCATGAAAACCCTATTCATGGGGTCAGCATAAGTCAGGATGGACTTGAAGGCAGTCCATTTCCATTTTCAAACATGATTGCACAGAAATAAATCCCATTGAACTCAAAAAGTATGCAAATGACCAAACCCACCCGCCCTTCTCCTCCCTCCTATCCCCTCCCTCTTGCCCCTCCCCTTCCAATCCCCTCCTTCCTCTTCCCCCTTCTCCCCCTCCCCTTCCTCCTCCCCATGGTCAGTTTTACCTATCTTAAGCATGATTGCACGGAAGTAAATACCATTGAACTCTTTAAGCATGCAAATGATCAAGCTGCCCTCCCCTCCCCCTTCCTTTGCCCCCCTCCAATATGCTCCTTCCCCGTCCCCATCCCCCATGGTCAGTTTTACCTATCCTAATCATGATTGCATAGGAGTAAATCCGATTGATCTCAGTAATAATAATAATAATAATAATAATAATAATAATAATAATAATAATAATAATAATAATACATTTAATTTTTGTGTCGCCTATCTGGCCGAAGCCACTCTAGGTGACGTACAAACTAAAATTCAGTAAATTACAATACAATACAGATAAAATACAATAAAATCAGTACAATCATTAATCACAGCAGCATGAAATAAGTTAGGGTGATCAATAGATAATAAAATATCCCAAAAAAGTTAGCCCTCCCCGGAATTCCTGAAGGCCTGTCCAAAAAGCCAAGTTTTTAATGCCCGGCGAAATATATCCAGGGAAGGGGCATGGCGAAGATCGAATGGGAGGGAGTTCCAGAGAGTGGGGGCCGCCACTGAAAATGCCCTCTCTCTAGTCCCTACCAACCTAGCTGTTTTCGTTGGTGGGACTGAGAGAAGGCCCTGTGTGGCTGATCTGGTTGGGTGGCTTAATTTGTGGTACTGGAGGCGCTCCTTCAGATAAACTGGGCCGAGACTGTATAGGGATTTAAAGGTTAATACCAACACCTTGAATTGGGCCCGGAAAACAACTGGCAGCCAATGTAGGTGAAATAATACTGGCGTGATGTGATCACAGCGGCGGCTGTTTGTAAGCAACCGAGCTGCCGCATTCTGCACCAGTTGTAGTTTCCGGACCATTTTCAAGGGTAACCCCACGTAGAGCGCATTGCAGTAGTCTAATCGAGAGGTGACCAGGGCGTGTACCACCAGTGGGAGCTGATGAATAGGGAGGTAGGGTTGCAGCCTCCGTATGAGATGTAATTGGTACCAAGCTGCCCGGCTCACTGCCGAAATCTGAGCCTCCATGGACAGCTTGGAATCAAGAACCACCCCGAGGCTGTGGACCTGATCTTTCAGGGGTAAACTCACCCCATTAAACTGTAGGTCAACAGCACACAACCTCCCCGTCACCCACAAGTAGCACCTCGGTCTTATCAGGATTGAGTAATTATGCAAATGATCAGACCTGCCTTTCCCCTCCTTCCCCTTTCCTCTCCCTTCCTCCTGCCCTCCCCTCTTCCTTCTTCCTCCTCCCCTGCCCACTTCAGCCCTCCGTCCCTCCCTCCCAGGTCAGTTTTACCTATCCTAAGCATGATTGCACAGGAGTAAATCCCACTGAACTCAATAAAAATGCAAATGATCACATCAGTCCTTCTCCCCTCCCCCTCCTGCCTGCTCCCATCCCAGTCCTCCCCTCTGCCTTTCCACACCTCCCTCCTCCTCCTCCTCCCTTCCCCATTCCCATCCCCTGTGGTCAGTTTCACCTATCCTAAGCATGATTGCAGGGCAATAAATCCTGCTGAACTCAATAAGGATGCAAGTGATCAATCCATTCTCAGGAACCTTGCACAGGATCCCATTTCTTACCTCCTGGATTAAAAAGCAGGGAAATTCACTAACAGCCAAAAAACCTTGCGGTTTAAGAATGTACCTATAGCCCACAGATATTTCTATCAAACTTTAAAAAGCAAGGAAATTAGCATATGTTACCCAATTCTTCCCTGCTTTTTAAAGTTTGATAGAAATATCTGTGGGCTATAGGTACGTTCTTAAACCGCAAGGTTTTTTGCCTATTAGTGAATTCATTTAATGGTTTGTATGCTGCCCTTCAAAATGCATTAGACAACAGGCTATGGTCTGAAGGTACATAAGGCCAGCTCCTTGCTGAAGCTTAGCAGGGTCAGGTCTGGTCAGTGCCTGGATGGGAGACCGCCTGGGAACTATCTGTAAACCGCCTTGGGTTTCTATCATGAAAAGAAAGGTGGGGTATAAATGTAATAAATAAATAAATAAATAATAAATAGCATGATAAAACAATGCTAAAATACAAATAAAATCTGAGTCACAAAAACATAACAGTAATTAAAGGCAGCTAAGGCTGCAATCCAAGACACGCTTGCCTGGGAGTAAATCCCATTGAACCTAATGGAGCTTACTTCTGAGTAGAAGTATTGGATTGCAGCCTAAGTTTTCATACTTGTATTGCTGGAATCAACCTGGTCATTAATGTACAACAGGTAAGCTATGCACATGTATTGCCTATCAGATCTGATCTCTGGCTGCCCTCTTATGAGCAGTCCTTGGCTTGTAGCTTGGCTGGATATGGCGTACACCCTAATTTTATCCTCTAGGTCCTCTCCCATCCATCAGCTGTTCAGGGAAACAGCTGAGAGGGAAAAGGGCTTTGACGTTGTAAAGTGTGCAAAGTGCAGATTCTTCCTCTGCAACAAGACCTACTGCAAAAAGATCAAAGCAGAATGGGAAATATTTCAGCAAGGATAGATTAATGTTCCTTGCATTTTGACAATTATAGTCTTTAAATAGCAGTAAAGCAGAGCTTGCAGTTTAGTTGTGCGTTGATGCTATTTCTATTCTTATGATGGAATTACTCAGGTTTTTTGCCCTTTGCATAATCCAGACAGTTAAAGGGAGCTAATTTTTTTATAACCTTTGTATATATTTTTTAATTCTGTGGAGAAAATAGAAGGTGAAAATTGAGTGGAATTGCTGAGAATTAAATATATGCCTCTGTTTCCATGGGAAATATTTCAGTGTGTGATTGTGTATGTCTCTTTGTGTGTTAAGAGTATGTGATTATTGTGAGCCTGGTTTCATCCACTTTTGGGTCTGAGTCCAGAACAAGAAATGGGATCTGTTGGCCAGTGCCAGTTTGAAAGCATTCCGTCAGTCAAACAGGCAGTATCAATTTGAGTTCATGCTTTGTCCGCTATCCTCTCCTTTTTCCAGTACAATTTTATACTTCCCCAGAAATATTGATATTAATATCAATATTTTGTTTCAAAATATCAATCTTTTGAAAGAAAATATTGAAAATATCAATATCAATCTTTTGAAAGAAAATATTGATAAAGCAGCTTTGTTGCCGCCTCCTTCATTGTGACTGAGACTGGTCAGTTTTCACATTAGGCTTAGGCGGACAGATGGGCGACTAATTAAATAAAATTTTATTATTTTATTATTATTATATTAGCAAACAGAGACTGGCTGTTTTCCTTTTGGAAAGGAAAGAAGGAAAACAGCTTTCAGTCCGTCCCCCCACCTCCTCCTCGGGAACCCTTGAGTCCTTAATCTGGGTGAGACTTGTCTTGCTTCCTTCTGCTTGGAGGCACGATTATTCAAGTGTAGAGGTGGCAGAGAGAGAGAGACCTGTATTGTTGTGCTGTGAGTAAAATCTATAAAAGAGCAATATACTTGAAGGAATATTTGAGGGAGGGAAAACAGTGTTGGGGGAAAGCCACTGAAGTTTGGAGCAAACAGGATCGCTCTGCAGAGATGGAGAGTATATGGATAATTAAAAAATCTGATGCTAAACCTGAATTCAGCAGAATTCTCATCCGACCCTACCGCTTACTACTGGAATGCGGGTCCCAACAGCTTCCCTCAGCCTGAAAAAGGTTTTTTACCCTGGCTTACAGTTGCCTTTCCTGATAATCTTTAACCCTGATATGTTTGTGTTGTTATGCCGCACCACCTTCCTGTCAAGTCCTGCCCAAAACCTTAGAGGAGGATACCATCACTACTTCTAGCACATATAAGGATCAAGACAAGTTAGTGGACACTAACAACCCCCACTCTGTACAATGCACCACAAGGAAAATTTGCAGATGGGGGGACAACCTTCCTTGACTAGTCACATACCCCAGTTTGAGACTCTCAACAAATCATCCCTAGGACCCCAGGAGCAGAGTTTTCAAACTGAAGCCCAGACAAGAATGGCCAGTGCTTCTCTAGCTGCCCAGGGCATTCTGTTGCTGATCCTTACTTAGGAGGAGATGCATAAACTAAGGCATGCTCCAGATCAGGACCCTGCTGATGTTCCAGTGTTTGGAAGTGCAACAGTAGGGATCATTCAGTTTGTAACTAAAGGGTTAATTCTGTTAATGTTAAAGTCAACTAGCTGGGATGTGTGTGAAAGTGTTGCTTAGCAACCAGGCTGTGTGGCATGATCTTCTGTAAAGTAGCAGATGTTCTGCTTGGCTGTTTGGTTCTGAGGGAGCTTTTCTCTGTATGTTTAGTTATATGTCTTCCTGCTAAGAAAGGCCTGAACTAAGAAAGACAAAACCTTTTCCCTCTCAAATTATATACTGTTTTTGTTCAGTTTACTCAGTAAAGTTTTATCAGAACTTTTCTCTATGAACTCTGCCTGTGTTACTTAAGTGACTTTGCTAACAGGTTATGGGCCCAGAAACACTGGTAACTGTTATCATTGACTGTGACACTAAGAGAAACAGAAAGAAGGCCCAGAGCAGAACAGACCTCTGAGGGGGAAATGGCAAGCAGCTCAGACTGTAAAGCTGAACAATGTGAACTATGAAAGTTCAAACTAGAAAATGTTGGTCTGCAAGGATGACCTCTGGGAAGAGATGAATATAGACAGACCTGCTGACAACCCTGAAAATTGGGACAAATACAACAGGCAAACAAAGGCAGCGGTCAGCCTACTTGCGGAAAATGACCAGTTCATTCACATAAAGAAGGAAGATACTGCTAAAGGTATGTGGAATGCTTTACAAAGACAGCATGAACGTGTAAAACAATCAGCTGTACCTGCTATCAAATTGTAGAGGATGAAGCTGCAGAAGGGCCAGGAGATGTGGGAACATGTGAATTCCATGCTGGAAATTGTGGAGCAAGTTGAGAGGAATAGGAAAGAGAGAGTTCAACCCACCTGCTTGGACTGACAAGAGCCCTCTTGGGAATGATTTTCAGGGGTTAGGGTTTAAGAACCAGCTCGATGCAGATTCTACCACCACCAGAGGTTTGTTGAATGGGAAGCAGCAGCTGAAACCACTCAGCTAGGCAGGTGAGCCATTTATCCAGCCCTGCCTACATGCTGTTGCTCTCCTGGAACCTTTCTCCCTGTCTAATAACACCAGCCTTTACACTGAAATGAAAATGGACTGCCTTCAAGTCCATTCCGACTTGGTAAGTTGTATTCAGAGGTGGTTTACCATTGCCTTCCTCTGAGGCTGAGAGGCAGTGACTGCCCAAGGTCACCCAGTGAGCTTCATGGCTGTGTGGGGATTTGAACCCTGGTCTCCCAGGTCGTAGTCAAACACTTTAACCACTACGCCACACTGGCTTTACACTGAGAGAGGAGATAAAACATTTTACTGCAGGCTTGAAGAAATCTACTTGCTGTGTCCAGTATTAGGCATTTTTGAAGATCTTGCTGCAGCTTAAATATTTGTTGATATTTTACTGTACTGAAAATGTTTTTCATGTCTCACTCTGGTTCATATGATTTGATCGCTTATTTTAGAATGTATTTTAAAAGTTATAAGATTTATATTATCTAAATGAATTTTTTGATTGGATACTTATATTGTGGTTCAATGGACATTGGATTGTTATTATAATGTTATATTGATATGCTTATCATACTTTGGACATATAATGAGAAGACATGATTCACTAGAAAAGACAATAATGCTGGGAAAAACTGAAGGGAGCAGAAAAAGAAGAAAGCCAAACAAGAGATGGATTGATTCCATAAAGGAAGCCACAGACCTGAACGTACAAGATCTGAACAGGGTGGTTCATGACAGATGCTCTTGGAGGCCGCTGATTCATAGGGTCGCCATAAGTCGTAATCCACTTGAAGGCACATAGCAACAACAACATATTGATATGCATTTTTTCTGTTGTGTTGTGAGCTGCTTTGGGTGCAGAAAAAGAGCATGCAAATGTAATTAATAAAATAAGAATAACTGAAAGACAATCCTGTTGCAGCCCCACTGCTATGCAGCCACCCTGATTAATGCCCTTGAGACCAGAACCAGAACTGCTTCTAGGATGTGTTAAAGACAGGATTATTGATGAGTACAAGTGCAGGAAGGAAAACAGGGCAAGGAAGGATACTGAGGGACTGGAGACAGCTCTAAAGGCAGGTGAAGGTCCCAGGCAAAGGACAGAAACCAGAGTGTGTTTTTGTTGCAATAAACTTGGACATCTAAAGAGAGACTGCTCAATCTGGATGGCTGAGCAAGGTAAGAGGTTTCCTGGAGTGAATAAAGAAAGAGCCAAGGCAGCAGTAGGTGAAACCCAGCAGAAAAATAAGTGGCTCCTTCAAAGTTATACAGAGAGGCATCGACTCAGGGGCAGCAAGCTCCATGACCTGTGATGAAGGATTCTTCACAGAATTTGATCACAGTACAGAAGACAAAGTCTAACGGGAAGAACATTACTGCAGAAGAGAGTTGAAAGGGATTTCTAAGTAATGCTATGTCATCCAAAGACAGATGCAGGATCCTAAAGAAGGATGTCTCAGATCTTATTTCAGGGAGGGCTTATTTCAGTGAAGCAGCTAACAACAATGGCCTTTCATTGAAGGAGTGCACCGTTCAGAAAGGAGAAGTTATAGTCATGAAGTTCTGTGTGATCACTTGTACAAGCTTGTAAGTGGTGGTGATGAAGCCAGAACAGCCTCCCAAATCCCCCACAGCAAGTGCATCCACCTCTGGTACAGACACCTAGTGATAGAAACCCCAAGACAATTGAGCTTCACAAGTATTTGGCAAAGTTTTGGTTAGGGTAATTGGAAGGGGGTCAAGGCAGAGCCATCCCTAGTGGGGTGCAAGTCCAAGGCAAATCACACTGTGTGAGCCCTGCAGAACATTTTAGTTGGGTGATATCTGCCTCCAAAACTAATCCAGGAAACAGAGTAACCTACAATTCCATGTCTTTGCAGAAAATGATTCAAAGAGACCCAAAATCCTTTAAATAGGTGATAGGGAATGAACCTGAAAAGATATGCATACAAAGTACACATTCTACCACTATAAGTGACTCTTTAATTTGTCTGGACCAGAAAAAAATCTTTAGGACATTTGAGATTGTGTTATACCAGTTGTTTCCAGGACATACACCTTAACAATTTGCTTTGTACAACAGCTTTGCTAATAGCAAAATGTAAAATTGTCTCAAATGAGATTCTCCAGACATACTCATTTTTAATAAATTTGAAATGTAGCCTTAATCAGTTCCAGCATGCTACAGTTTAGTGAGGGCTTTGTCCCCTGAAGAAGAAAAGAGTGTAGTAGAAAGTACTCTAACTGCTAACTAAATTCAGAGTGTAGGTCTTCTAGTATAATGTTATTTGTTTAGGATTACTAGTAAAAATATTTTGTTCTAAGGAAATAAATATTAGTGAACTAGATAAATTCAGGATTTGAGAGTCCCAAACTCAATTTAAAAAAAATTAATGTGTTTGCCCCACATTCTTGTAGTTCAAAATGTAGTGAGAAGCAAAGAAGTGTATGTGTGTGAGAAAACTCTCTGAGAGAGAGAGAACTGCTACTTTACCGTTTGAAATAGTTTATTCTCTCCTCTAAAGCATCACCAGCAGCCTTTTCAACACATGTACCCCTTCTCCTACACCTGCCTTTTCCGGAGCTGCAAAAGGGCTTTCAGTTGAAAATGTAGTTCCCACCCAGCCGTTGGCCATCTGTTGGCTGGCATTCAAGACCCACTTCCAGGCAGCAGGTGACTTTCAGCAGCATGTTTAGTCATAGAGGCCCCCAAAGTTCAGAGGGCTAGAACAGTTGCCCCAGATCACCTCCCTTAGGAATGGCTCTGAGTAAAGGCCACACACAGTAGAGACAGCAATCTGGTTGTGTATGTGTGTGTGTGTGTGTGTGTGTGTGTGAGAGAGAGAGAGAGAGAGAGAGAGAGGGACATGCCCTGTTTGGCCACGCTAACTTTTGTTTGGGCTACATCCATCCAACCTCTAGCATGTGGGCTCCAAAACATTAACCATGAGGTAATGTGGTCCTTGGGTTGAAAAAAATTCTCCATCCCTGGACTAGAATATATATGGGTGTAGAAGGGCATATGCTGAGGAAAACCAAATTAGCTCCTGGCTAATATGAGCGCTGGCTAGTTACAGGTTGCTTGGTTATCATGAATCTGTCTATGCATTTCTAATTTAAGGGCTGCTTTGATGTTTATTCCAATTCAAACATTACATTTTAATACATGCAGGTCTACACTGTACTGGAATATATATGTACTTTATGCCAGTGTGGTCTAGTGGTTAAGGTGTTGGACTACGACCTGGGAGACCAGGGTTGGAATCCCCACACAGCCATGAAGCTCACTGGGTGACCTTGGGCCAGTCACTGCCTCTCAGCAGCCTCAGAGGAAGGCAATGGTAAACCCCCTCTGAATACCGCTTACCATGAAAATCCTATTCATAGGGTCGCCATAAGTCGGAATCAACTTGAAGGCAGTCCATTTCCATTTCATAATGTGGGAAAGCTTGCAGCCATTTTTGTCCCATTTTATACCTCCCATCTGCTTTTCAACATACGTATCCAAACATACACCAGCTGTATTTCACAGCCATTCCCATGTTACAAATTGAACACATACTGGTAAACAATTGTGGACCTGACTGTAGAAAAATGCAACATAGGCATCAAGCCCCAGATTGCTGGAATTGCTGTGGAGCAATCATACTCTACTCTAGGTCAGCCTTTCCCAACCAGTGTGCCTCCAGATGTTGTTGGACCACAACTCCCATCTTCCTGACCATTGGCAATGCTGGCTGAGGCTGATGGGAGTTGTGGTCCAACAACATCTGGAGGCACACTGGTTGGGAAAGGCTGCTCTAGGTTCTATATTCCATGATGTGCAGCTGCAGCCATATGGTATCCTTTGGGTGTTGAGTCTAGGGCCACATTCACATCATACATTTATTCCACTATTATTCCACTTAAACAGTCATGGCTTCCCGAGTTGTTAGGAGACTCACAGAGCTACAATTCCCTGAGTAGTTTAACAGTCAGTCCTCTTCCCAGAGAACTGCTACCCTGGAAAATCGGCTTTCTTTGACTCTAACCCATAGAGATGACTTAGTGGATGAAGTGGAAGTTACAGGAACTCTGGAGGAAAGTAACCATGTTATACTTGAGTTCAGGAAAGCCAATTTTAATAAACTCAGAACAATGATAAGTAAGGTCCAATGGCAAGTGACCCTAATGCCAAAGGGAGTCCAAAGGGAGTGGGAGTTTCTAAAAAAGGAAATTCTAAAGGCAGAATTTCAAACAATTCTAAGAAGGAAAAAAAAGATGTTGCAGAGTAGCGAAATTAGATATTTGAGCGTCTGAGTGAGCTTTGTGTATTTGAATCTTTGCTAAAGGTTACACCTTCCTTAGAATTAGACAGAGACTTTAAACTTTAAAATAAGAAATGACTACTTTATTCTGGAAGTACATACTTGATAGGAAAGCATTCTACATCTAGCTAACTAGCTAAGTTGGAGATGCAAACGCTAAGCCTAGTGTTTGCCCTCATGCTTGGAGGAGAGGGAGAGACAAAGAGAAGATATCTGCTCTCCCTCTCAAGAGAAAGAAGAAGAAGGAAGGAGACCGGAAGATATCCTAAGCATATCAGTCTAGCAGGAAGGGAGAGTCAGCAGGAGATCAAAGGAGAGGTATTAGCCTAGCAATCAGGAGGTCTCCTCTCTAGCTACCCTTTTTAACCCCATGCAGCCTCAGCCCACAAGTAGGAGTTGAACCACATATTCCAACAGAAGACAGCAGAAGAAGCCAATGTGGCTCCGCAAAAAGCTTAGAGATTATCTGAAAACAAAAAAGGAAGGCCAAAGGGAGAATAATACAGACAGGTAGCACTGAATTGCAGGAATAGCATCAGGAAGGCTAAAGCTGAGAATGAGCTGAAGTTAGTGAGGGATGCTAAACACAACAAAAAAGCTTTCTCCAGGTACATCTATAGTTAAAGGCACAGAAAAGAAATGGCGATTCAGCTACTCAACGAGGATGACAAAATGATAACAGATGACAAAGAAAAGGCAGAAGTGCTCAATTTCTAATATTTATTCATTTATTTATATCCCGCCCTTCTCCCAGTAGGAGCCCAGGGCAACTCAGTCTTCTCCCAAAAGAGGGTCTATGCAAACATGAAGTACAAGTTGAAGCAAGATTGCAATTCGAGATTGATAGACAAGTGGTCAAGGAATACCTAATCACTTTGAATGAATTCAAATTTCCATGGCCCAATAAACTTCATGGTAGGGAACTGGCTGAAGATCTCTTGGAACCACTGTCTAGTATCTTTGTGAAATCATGGAGGATGGATGACATGCTGGATGACTGGCGGAGGGCTAATGTTGTCCCTATCTTCAAAAAGGGCAAACAGGAGGAACCTGGGAACTGCAGACCAGTCAACTTGACATCGATCCCTGGGAAAATTCTGGAGCAGTTGATAAAGTGGTCAGTCTGTAACCGATGGGGGAGATATCTGCTATATCGAACTAAGTACCAGATTCCAACTCAATCCAACAGTCCACTGTCTTTTTGGACCAGCACTGATTTCTCGTGGCAGGTTGTGGCTGTCATCAGTATGGCTTTAAAAAAAAAATCCTCTCCAAATTTTACATTATTGTATTTGTAATTTGTATCCTCTAAGATGATGCATTCCTAATGGCTGTGATAACAGTCACTATTTACATCTCTTAACCTACTTCCAATTTCCTCTTTGTTTTGTTAATTCTCAGAAATGGCCATTAACATTCAAGTTAATTTCTTTTTTTGTCTGTCTGTCTGTGCTGTAATTCTTCTGTTCCTTAAATAATGTTTAGGTTAAGTAATCATTTTGGTCATTGTTCACTATCAAATTAAATTGCAGAAGAAAATTTAGTTTTCTCAATCTACTAAATGATGTTTCAATGCAATGCAATTATTTTTCATTTTCATCTATGAAAGAATACATAAAATTTTGTTCTAAATGGCAACCATGGATACCACACACAGCATAGCAGACACTCTGTGTGGGTGTTCTGTGGAGGACCTTAAATAACGATTTGTTACAGAGTGTGTGGATTGCACTGGTAGACAGAGGCTGACAGACATTGCATGGAGGTTTGCAAGCAAAGCAGTATCATTCAGCTAACTAAATGTGGGCTGGATGGAACAACTGTTAGATGGATCCACAGTTGGCTACAGAATTGTACTCAAAGAGTGCTTATCAATGGTTCCTTCTCAAACTGGAGGGAGGTAACAAGCGGGGTACCGCAGGGCTCGGTCCTGGATCCAGTGCTCTTCAACATTTTTATTAATGACTTGGATGAGGAGGTGCAGGGAATGCTTATCAAATTTGCAGATGATACAAAATTTGGAGGAGTAGCTAATACCTTGGAAGACAGAAACAAAATTCAAAGGGATTTTGATAGGCTGGAGCATTGGGCTAAAGACAACAGAATGAAATTTAACAGGGATAAGTGCAAAGTTCTACACCTAGGAAAAAGAAACCAAATGCACAGTTATAAGATGGGGAATACTACATGCGAGAAGGATCCTGGAATTGTTGTTGATCACAAGCTGAATGTGAGTGAACAGTGTGATGTGGCTGCAAAAAAGGTAACTGCTATTTTAGGCTGCATTAACAGACGTATAGTTTCCAAATCGTGTGAAATATTGGTTCCCCTCTACTCAGCACTGGTTAGGCCTCATCTTGAGTGCTATGTCCAGTTCTCGAAACTGCACTTTAAGAATGATGCAGACAAACTGGAACAGGTTCAGAGGAGGGCAATGAGGATGATCAGGGGACTGGAAACAGCCCTATGAGGAGAGACTGAAAGAATTGGGCATGTTTGGCCTTGAGAAGAGAAAACTGAGAGGAGATATGACAGCACTCTTCAAGTACTTGAAAGGTTGTCACACAGAGGAGGGCCAGGAGCTCTTCTTGGTCATCCCAGAGTGCAGGATACAGAATAATGGGCTCAAGTTACAGGAAGCCAGTTTCCGGCTGAACATTAGGAAAAACTTCCTGACTGTTAGAGCAATACGACAATGGAACCAATTACCTAGGGAGGTGGTGGGCTCTCCAACCACTCAAGGCAGTCAAGAGGCAGCTGGAGAGGCACCTGCTGGGTATGATTTAACTTGGATCCCTGCATTGAGCAGGGGGTTGGACTCGATGACCTTATAGGCCTCTTCCAACTCTATGATTCTATTACAACACATCATCTGTCATTTGCAGCAGTTTCTCTCTCACACTGACTTATTTAGATGCTATTTTACACATAAAAGTTTACTGCTTCTCCTTGCTTACATACTACTACTATATGAATTGGTCATGCCTGTCCATTATGCCAGTTACAAAAATAATTGCATTTTGATGCCATGCAGAGAAGGACACTACTCTTTGAATGCAATAGGGGGGACTCAGCACTCAGCATATTTGTTTGGTTTTCTCTTATAAATAGGCCCCCGAGGGCTGTTGCCAGAGGAGGATATTTGTACTGCAGTACAAAGTGTCTGCCACTGGGAGATGGGTGGGAATTGTACGTGTGTGTATGTGTGACTGTGTTAATTAAGTCAACTGTGTTGTGTAATGAAGGATGCTTCCTCAATGAGATTGTAGAGTGGATTGGTGAGGGAGACATAGCTTAGGTATGTAAGGTTCACATAAGCAGCATTAATGGAATGCCATTATATATGTTGTTGTGTAAATTTGTATATTTGTTAAGCAGAGAACAACAGCAGTCTGAAATGCGTGTGTGCCAGTGTGTGCGTTTACCTAAGAAAGCAGGCTTTTACCCTGCATTGAGATCACTGAGACTTAAGACTTAGTAAAATAAGAAAAGCTACATTATTTATACAAATACATAGTAGATAGAGAAGCTTACCTAGTTATAACTAACTAAGTTGGAGGCGCAGCACCCAGGCTTGGGAGTTGCCCTCATGGCTAGGAGAGAGAGAGAGGTGTCTCCCCTCTCTCAGACAGTCAGAGAAGAGAAGAGAGGAAAGGGCAGAAGGAGGAGGGGCAGATAAGCTTACCTTAATACGTATCAGTCTAACAACGGAAGGAAGGAAGTCAGAGCATCACAGGTAAAGGTAATTAAGCCTATCCATCTGGAGGACCCTAACTCTATCTCCCTTCTGGAACGTAAACAAAAGAACAAAACAGGAGTTGCTCTTGCCCCACTTCCAACAATATCAGCTTAACCTCTTCTCACTACAGCAACACACTAGTACTAGTAGGATCATAGAATCATAGAATAGTAGAGTTGGAAGGAGCCTACAAGGCCATCGAGTTCAATGCAGGAATCCAAATCAAAGCATTCCCGACAGATGGCTGTCCAGCTGCCTCTTGAATGCCTCCAGTGTCGGAGAACCCACCACCTTCCTAGGTAATTGGTTCCATTGTCGTATGGCTCTAACAGTTAGGAAGCTTTTCCTGATGTCCAGTTGAAATCTGGCTTCTTGCAACTTGAGCCCGTTATTCTGTGTCCTGCACTCTGGGACGATCGAGAACAGATCCCGGCCCTCCTCTGTGTGGCAACCTTTCAAGCACTTGAAGAGTGCTATCATAACTCCCCTCAGTCTTCTCTTCTCCAGGCTAAACATGCCCAGTTCTTTCAGTCTCTCCTCATATGGCTTGGTTTCTAGTCCCCTGATCATCTTTGTTGCCTTCCTCTGAACCCGTTCCAGTTTGTCTGTATTCTTCTTGAAGTGCGGAGACCAGAACTGGACGCAGTATTCAAGATGAGGCCTAAACAGTGCTGAATAGAGGGGAACTAGTACTTCACATGATTTGGAAACTATACTTCTGTTAATGCAGCCTGATATAGCATTTGCCTTTTTTGCAGCCACATCACACTGTTGGCTCATATTCAGCTTGTGATCAATGACAATTCCAAGATCCTTCTCACATGTCGTACTGCTGAGCCAAGTATCCTCCATCTTATAACTGTGCATTTGGTTTCTTTTTCCTAAGTGTAGAACTTTGCATTTATCCCTGTTGAATTTCATTATGTTGTTTTCCACCCAATGCTCCAGCCTATCAAGTTCCCTTTGAATTTTGTTTCTGTCTTCCACGGTATTAGCTATGCCCCCCAATTTTGTATCATCTGTAGTAATAATAGAATGAAGAATAAAATGTCCACCTCTTCCATATTAAAATTTCAAAATAAATTACATTTCAGAACATCTTACCCCAGAGCCAGGCAGCAGACCAGATTTGGCTAGAAATATAATGCACACGTCTGCTGGTCAATTGCAGCAGCTTGACTCTCCTCTCACAGTGCCTTTTTTATAATCACAATTTTTAAAACAAATTTTAAAAAATGACTAAATTGCAGCAGCTTGAGCTTGACTCTTCGTCTGAATCAGGTCAAGGAAGGGACATTGGCCCAGACTTAAGGTATGTGTGCCTGCGGGCGCACACTGTGGGGTGGTCCTTCAACATTGTCATCGTTATGAATTTGACACTGAGCAGCTGACGATGCAAACATCAATGCAGCAAGCAGGCAGTAGGGAAAAAACCTTAATCTCTAGTTCTTCACATTCATTAGGTAAAAAAAAATTGGTGAACAGGTGTGGTGTACAAGGCATGGCTTTTCATTTTCAGATTTTTCATCATCACACATTCAACAACTCATCCTTTTTTTCTTTCTCCTGTCCATTACACTATGGACTACAGAGCAGCCAGACTTGGACAGGATCCCCCCCCTCAGCTTTTGAATCAGTACTGCTAAAATTGAGCAGGAAAAAAGAAGTTAAAATAACCAGTAGTGGTTGTCTTTTCAATAGTAAAAATCAAAAGAATTGCAAAACAACAAGAATAATGAAAGGAGGGGAGAATCTTTAAGCAGCACCTCAGTTAGCCTGAGGCAAGAGAGAGACTCAGTGGGCGATTATCTGCCTGATATGTAAATGGGGGGGGAATGTGGAACATAAGCATTTTCATTAGCATTTTTGTTTAAAATTATGTTATTTTTTTCGCTAAAAAAATCAGTGGATCGGTAAGTGCAAAAGCAAATGGGAACAAAAAAAGGGTGGATCAGGAAGGAAAGACAGACTCTCTGAATCCAAGTGGACTGAAACTAGGCAGTGAACCCCATCCCTGCACTCCGCAGGGGGTTGGACCTGAGTTATAAAGTCTGTGGCAAACCCCACAATAACATAGCAGGAAAGGCAATGGAGCAATGTCTATACACTTATGCACAGAGGATAGGGAAGAAACAAATGAGCTTAAGCTCTTAGTACGGGAAAGTAAACATGACTTGAAAGGTATAACAGACTTGGTGTGATGATTCTATTATTCTATGAACTCTAGGAATTGCTGCTCTGTGAAGGGAATAGGCATCTGCCAAGAGCTCTCAGGACCCTTCATAAGCTACACTCCCCAGGAATCTTTGGGGGAAGCCGTGACTGTTTAAAGTGGAATAATAGTGGAATGAGTGGAATAAATGTATGGTGTGAATGTGGTCAAGCTCTCATTTTAGACTCCTGGGCTTTTCTGTCATAAGGAGGAGACTTTCTGGAGAGATCCAGCAATGGGGGAAATACTCGGCACCCACACTTGATCTGCTTTGTGTAGGATGGAGTTCTCTTCCTGCTTAGGAAATAAATCATATTGTTTGAGTGAAGTAGGGGTGTCCCAGAGTATGCATTTAGAAAAGTGAGGAGGGAATGGGAGAGATAGGTAAGGATGTCTGAGCTGTATAAAGATATTCTCTGTGTGTGTCTCTCTTAATTGGATGTCTGTGATAAAGCCTCTTCTAAAAATAATTGAGTGCACAATAGGGGCCCTCCCTCATTTACCTCTCCAACATTTTCTGTTCCCTATAATGACCCTCCAGACACTAAATGTCATTTGAGTGCATTAAGCAGCAAACTCTCCAGTGACATAGCAATTACAGTTCTGAAATAGATTTGGTGTGTCACCTAAGATAAGGGTTTTGAAAGTTTCTGTTGTGATTATAGCTTGTAACTCCCACAAATAACAGGCTTCAAAATAAGAGGCTGCCAACAGGGCCATTGTGGCTTTCCCTCAGTGATGGCATGTAAATTGCTATAAATGTCCTGAGTGTACTTGAATATGCCAGTTTCTGGGCGCCAGAGTTGGCTCAGTGTCTCTCTTTACCCGGCTTGTCACTGTTGGGCTGATAATCTGTAGTAATTGCTGCCTCTTGCAGTGGTCAGAACATGGAAGCGCATGAGGTGGCTGCACCTTCTGGAAGTGCAGGAGCATGTCTGAAGCAAACTGTGTGTATGTGCGAGTCATAGGCAATGTATGAAGATGTATATGCAGTGTGGAAACTCTGGACCACCAATTATCTTTGCTTAGATAGGAGTGTTTGTGTGTGTGTCATTTCGAAGTTGAAGTAAGGCCACTCATACTGTAAGTACATTGTTGTGGATTAGGATCCAGTGAACTAAAACAATTTTTAAAGGAAGTCCATAGTCATTTGACGCTTAAAAAGGCAACTTTGAGTTAGCTTCAGATGTAAACTGGAAATAAACACCAGTTCAAAGTTCCTTTTTCATCACATTTAGGATAGTGAGATGATTAGAATGTCTGTGCTCGGCAAAAATCCCATGTCAGCCCCACTCAGTGCAAATTTTAACTTTCAGTTAAAAGTTTAAGGAGTTAAAATTGTAAGTTTTAATTCATTGGATCCTAATCCACAACCAACTTACTGACAGCATAGCTAGCGTTATTCCAGTTTTCAGAGTGACAACACACGCACTCCTACGTAAGCAAAGATAATTGGAGATAAGTGTTTTCACACTGCATCCATCTGCATCCATTGCCTGTTACATTGCCTGTTGTTTTCTTTAAGCAATAAGAACTCATTAATGCCACCTTTGCCAACCCTCTTGCATCTTTACTTGTTCATATAACTCATATCTTCACGTGAGTAGTATTATGCCAGACGATAGAACTCACAAAAGATCACAGCTGTTAACTAGTGTGAGCCATTGTCTTCTCCAGCTGTCTCTTGTGCATTCAATTTGTGAACAAGTCTAAAAACTCTGGTGATCTTGCATGTAGACTTGTATGCTGAGCATATTTGTTTCAGACTTTGGCACAGTCATTAACCAGTCATAACTGAGCATATTTGCTATGTGAGAGACCAAAACATACCAATACAATCCTTTTCCATGCTGTAATTGCACCTTTGGATGAATGGAGACTTGAAGAGCTGTTTATCTCTAACCTTTTCTGCATAACAACCTTTGTTTTGCAGGAAATCCCCTGAAATTTAGCTGGTAAGGAGCATGTGGCCAAATGTTTGTGCTTCTGACACAGTATGTACAATCATTCTGGAAATACAGTAGTCTTATATATAACTTGGCTTCAGATCAATGTAATTTATTCTAAATTTGTACCCCACTTTTTCTGCATCTAAGCAATGGATCATCTAAGGATGATCAAATTTCAAAAACTACTTTGGGGGGGCTGAATTGTCTAATCACTGACAGAATTTGAGCATTTACACACCTGCCTGATACGCACCTCTAAAATGGAAGATGCATTTGGAAATTACAATTTGTATATCAAATCTGAACATTGGATTTTTGAATATCTTTTTAATACAAAAATTAAAAGTCCACGTGTGTGAGAGAGTGTGTGTGTGTGTGTGTGTGTGTGTGTGTGTGTGTGTGAGAGAGAGAGAGAGAGAGAGAGAGAGAGAGAGAGATGTTTCCAGATGGAATGAATTCCCACTCAAGCTTTTATTGCAAGCTGCTTAACCATTTGAAAAGTCTAGTGTTATGGATTCAGTATCCGACAGTGCTTGGTTAGAAATGGTTTTTATATTACTTTAGACACCTTTTCAACTCACTGCAATATTATACTTGTACACACAATGGTGAATAAAGATGAGATGGAGACTTTGAGATAGCATTGTCCTGAATTTTGTCAGCCATTTAAACTGGATCTACAATAAGTAGCAGGACTACAGCTGAACGTCAGAAAGACTAAAGTAATGACAACAGAAGATTTATGTAACTTTAAAGTTGACAACGAGGTCATTGAACTTGTCAAGTATTATCAATACCTCGGCATAGTCATTCACCAAAATGGAGATAATAGTCAAGAAATCAGAAGAAGGCTAGGACTGGGTAGGGCAGCTGTGAGAGAACTAGAAAAGATCCTCAAATGCAATGATGTATCACTGAACACCAAAGTCAGGATAATTCAGACCATGGTATTCCCGATCTCTATGTATGGATGTGAAAGTTGGACTGTGAAAAAGGCGGATAACAGAAAAATCAACTCATTTGAAATGTGGTGCTGGAGGAGAGCTTTGCACATACCATGGACCGCAAAAAAGACCAATAATTGGGTGTTAGAACAAATCAAACCAGAACTGTCACTAGAAGCTAAAATGATGAAACTGAGGTTATCATACTTTGGACACATCATGAGAAGACATGATTCACTAGAAAAACAATAATGCTGGGAAAAACAGAAGGGAGTAGAAAAAGAGGAAGGCCAAACAAGAGATGGATTGATTCCATAAAGGAAGCCACAGACCTAAACTTACAAGATCTGAACAGGGTGGTTCATGACAGATGCTCTTGGAGGTCGCTGATTCATAGGGTCGCCATAAGTCGTAATCGACTTGAAGGCACATAACAACTACTACAATAAGACAAATAATATTTGCTTACCCCTCCACTCGTAGTGTGTGTGTTCCATCATGGCTCTGAACAAGAAGTAGGAAGCTTACTGCTCCTACCTTGTCATTGTCTAACACCTCATGGATTGTGATGGAGACCATCCTTCAATCGTCTCTGCTCCTCCCATGCCTATTAACTCTGGATGAGTGAGTCAGTCAGGTCCCAAGGGTGTTCCGGCCCCTCTTCTTGGCAGGGCAGGATCCCTGAAATATCCCTATATTCCAAGTGCCTCAAAACACTCACCAGTCTTTCCCCTGCTCTCTTTTTATTTGTCTCTGCCAATTGTGACCGATATGAAACCTATTTACCAGCCACTGCCTCTATCGCTGTTGTTCCCGGGCTGAACTGTACAGAGAACTATACATAAAATAAAATGCCCACCACTAGACTAATGTAGGTTGTGAGAGGGGAAACTCGTAATTACTTCCTCTCCCAGCTAATCATTGTATGACTTAAGGAGGATTGGCAGGTGCTGAGCTAATTGCAAAACACATCTGGGAGGTGGAACTTCTAGCATATATAACTAGGCAAAATCCACTTCCACTAGGCTGATATTGCATGATACTATATGGTTGGCCATTGCTGCTTGTTCCTTCCTCTGCCTGTCTGTCCATAAACCTGCCCGACTGCTATGCAGCATTGCAGCATTGAGGGCCTTAAACTAAAACAAATGGGAAACAGCCTGGAGATAAATTCAAAGGTGAGCATTAAAGATAAGGACATGGGTGTTACAGGATAAACTAGGGGCAATATGAGGTCAGTGGCAAATCCCACACTAATGTAGCAGGAGAGGCAATGGAGCAATGTCTATACTTTACTGTCTATACACTTGTGCACAGTGTATAGGGAAGAAACAAATGAGCTTAAGCTCTTAGTACAGGAAGGTAAACATGACTTGAAAGAGAGACTTGGTGAGATGGCTCCCATGACTGAGATGTAGCAATTATGTGATACAACTTGTTAAAAAAAAATAGAAGCCATTGAAAGGAAGGGGGAGTAGTAATATATGAAAAAGAAATATACACCTGCACAGAAATTGTGCATGTTGTTGTTGTTGTTGTTTGTTGTTGTTAACAACAACAACAACAACAACAACAATAATAATAATAATAATAAAATTTATATCCCACCCTACCTCCCAATAGGAGCCCAGGGCAGCAAACAAAAACACTAAAAACACTAAAATATCTTAAAAACAGACTTTAAAATATATTAAAACAAAACATGTTTAAAAACATATTAAAACAAAATATCTTAAAAAGCATATTAAAACAAAACATCTTTTTAAAAAAGCTTTAAAAACATCTTAAAATGCAATTCCAACACAGACACAGACTGGGAGAGGGTCTCTCCTTAAAAGACATTGAAAGAAAAAGGTCTTCAGTATGTGCCGAAAAGATAACAGAGATGGCGCCTGTCTAATATTTACAGATAGGTGCCATAATACTAAAGGTCCGTTTCCTATGTTGTGGGGAATGGATCTCTTGATAAGATGGTATCTGCAGGAGGCCCTCACCTGCAGAGTACAGTGATTGACTGAGTATATAAGGGGTAAGACAATCTTTCAGGTATCTTGGTCCCAAGCTGTGTAGGGCTTTGTAAACCAAAACCTTGAACTTGGCCCAGTAGCTAATGGGCAGCTAGTATAATTTTTTCACCAGTGGGGTGATATGTTGGCAGTACCACATTTTGCACTAGATGCAGCTTCTAGACCAATCTCAAGGGCAGTCCCACATAGAGAACATTACAGTATTCCAGCCTGGAGGTTACCAGTGCATAGATAACAGTAGTAAGGCGGTAAGGCTATCCCTGTCCAGAAACGGCTGCAGCTGTCTTAACCAGCAGGAGCTGGTTAAAGGCACTCATAGCCACTGTGGTGACTTGGGCCTCTAGTGACAAAGATGAATCCAGGAGACCCCCAGACTATGAACCTGCTCTTGCAGAGGGAATACAACCCCATCCAAAGCAGGCAACTGACCTATTATTGAACTCAGGAACCACCAGCCCACAGCGCCTCCATCTTGTTGGGATTGAGACTCAGTTTATTGGTCCTCATCCAGCTCAAACTAGCCCGTGGAGAACATCTGAGTAAAAATAAATGGAGAAATACATAAAAATAACATTGCTATATGAATCTATACCAACTACAAGATGAAAGTAGTCTATATTTTTTCTAGGGAAAAAATTGATGTCTCGGGAAGCAAGAATTAATAATAATATGGAACTTCAACTACCCTGATATCTGCTAGTAAACAAACTTCACAAAGCTTAGACTCTCCAACAAGTCATGACATGTCTTGCTGAAAACTTCCTATTTCAGAAAATGGTGAAAGAAATGAGGGGATTGGATATTCTTGACTCGGTTTTAACCAGTTGGGAAGAGTCGGTCAATGAGATTAAAGTAGTGGGAGCTTTGGGGGAAAGTGACCATGTGATGCCAAAATTATGGAAAGCTAAAGGTGAAAGTAGTTCAACATGTACCTTGGATTTCTGGAAATTTGATTTTAGTGAACTCAGAAAAGTGCTATGTAGGATTTCATGGTTTTAGATATACTAAAGGGGGAAAGGGATTCAAAATGGGTCCCTGAGAAAGAAAACTGGGGAGCCACCTTTTAAAAAAACCCAATATGGTAACACAGAAAAGCTTAATGGTGAGTTAAAAATAAAAAAGGAGATATAAGAAACAGAAGGAAGGTCACCACAGATAGACAAGTAGTCCAGACTTTAATCCAGAAGCAAAATACATTTTTGTTTTCTAAATTAGTATCACCATACTACACTGTGTATACAATAGCTATGATTGTGTGGATGCATTTTGTCAGCTAGTCTGTGCATGTGATTCTCATTAGATGCAGTTCAGCTAACTTACATGTATTATTTTTATAAGTTTGTCAGCTATGTGCTTGAAAGGATTTCTTTGGGTGGAGCTGACCATGGAAGGGAAGTGATGTTTGCTTCTGTATTATATAAATGCCAGTTTGTTGCTGTTATTGAAAAAAGAGCAAAACAAAAAACCAATATGTAATATCCATGGCCATCCCAACTTCCCCCTCAACTTGACAGAACTTTGGAGTACTTGTCCAAGGTGCTGTACTTTAAGTTGGATGTAGACAAGTTGGCACAGGTTCACAGGAGGGCAACAAAGTTGGTCAGGGGGTAAGGGTGAACTTTTCTTTATGAGGAAAGGTTGAAGGAACTGAATATGTTTAGCTTGGAGAAAAGACTGAAGAGTGGAGTGCAAAGATAGCACTCTTCAAATATCTGGAGGGCTGTCACATAGAAGAGAGCAAAGACTTGTTCTGTGCTACCCCAAGAAGGCAGAGCTAGATATATTGAGAATACATTAAAGGAGAGTAGATTTCAGTTGAATTATTTGGTGAAACCCCTTGTCTTAATGAACAAGACAATTGAACCACAGACCTAAAGAGATGGTGAGTTCTCCCTCTCTGGAGGTCATCAAAGAGAGGCAGAGGCTCTGCTGGGGATACCGTAGCCCTGGATTTCCTGAATCAAGCAGGAGCTGTAGCAGAGGTTCTTAAATTGTGGTCCATGAGCTTCATTTAGGTGATCCACTGCATGCCTACATTAAATATTTATGTTAATTTTTGTATTTTCCCTGCTTGTGAAAATTGTGTTTTATTTTTTAATTCTATGGAATGAAAAATTTAAATACAATGTAAGAAATAAAAAAGAATAAAATAATTTTAAAATTATGCAGCACTAGCACAGCACACTACAATTGCTACAACTAGCAAAAAATCATGAAGTGGTCCATCAAGACCATCAGCCATTTTCAAGTAGTCGGGGGGGGGGGAATTGGGAACAACTGAGCTAACATAAATGACCTGCAAGATCCCCTCTGTGGTTCAATGTAATATGTGAGCCGTGGATCTCAGCTCTACCAGGATGTTCCATGACCCTGAAGTATGTAGTGAAGCTTTGGGCATCACAGGAGCTGAGAAATGATAGCTAATAACTCTCATTTTATATTGGTCGTAGGAATAGAATTCCTATAAGTGAAAAGGAGAAAAGCTGCACCTAATAATTTATGAACTAGCTTTCAGATAACAGTTATATAAAATCTATGTCAAGGAGCACCACTGAGACTAATTTTAACACAGCAGTAACAAACTTTTGTAGGTTATACTGTTTTTTTGTAAGTTAAACCACATAGCATAATGATGTGCCTTACACGCAGAGCTTGGAAAAGTTACTTTTTTGAACTACAACTCCCATCAGCCCCAGCCAGCATGGCCACTGGATTGGGCTGATGGGAGTTGTAGTTCAAAAAAGTAACTTTTCCAAGCTCTGATACTACAGTCCCTTTAAAAATAATGAGAGTTATTGAGAGTCTACATTCTGTTAATGGTCTTATATGGCTTGCCAGTTCTGATATCTGATAACGTAGACTAACAACAAAAGCTTATCCTTTGTAAAAATATAGTTATTCTCACTTGAATCAGCCTTTAAATAACTGCCAACTGTCACCTACTATCCAGCATAGTCATCATGGAGCTTAGCACCAGCCACAACCTAAGTGAGTGGATGAGGGGAGCCCCTGCTGGGAAACCGCCCCTCGTGAATGTGACTGACAGATTTCTCTTTGTTCTTCCTAGGCTAATGGAGGTTGGCAAGATGCTACGACTCCTTCGTCAGTGACCTCCCCCACAGAAGGCCCTGGCAGCGTTCACTCTGATACCTCCAACTGATCTCCCAGCAATCCAGCATCCCTGTCAGCCCCCCTGCACCAGGCAGAAGTGGGGGCTGACAGGGGAGGGGGTTTTCTCTCCTAATGTTGAAGCCATCAGGCTGGATCCAGAGCCGATCGGCAAACACAAGAGTCTCCTCCTCTTCTCTTTGTTGGGATGCTTTTTTCAGCCAATCTGGACACTTCTTTATACTCTCTTCCCTTTCTTTTCTGGGTAGTAGCCACCTCTCCTTTTACCACCACCATCACCCATTCTCTCACACCATAATGTTTTTCAATTTAAAGGGAAAAAAGCAGCTTCTAAAAGTATTTCTCCGTTTTCATTATTTTTTTTTTCTTTTGAGGAGTCAACCTTTACCTCCTTCCAATCTATCTGGCATCCACCTCTTTCTGTTTCCTTGATGTTCTCACTACCTCTTTGCAGGAGCCACCTAAGCCCTCCCCCCTAGCCTTTGGGCACCATTATTCCTCCATGTAAAGACAATTGTCTGTTCCTCTTAAGACCCTGAGCCTTTGGTGAATTGCCTTCCAGGATATTCCATGTTACAGGTTGGATAAATGCAATTCTGGTGCTGCAATATGTTCACAATATGCCAAGAAGACCAGGAGAACGCTGGCAAGTCTACTCCTTACCATCCCACTGTGCCTTTGTATCAAGCCCAAGCTATGTCTCCTACCATTTTTTCACTGCCACTGTTCCTCACTTCCCCACAGAACTTTTGCACCAAGGAAATTCACATTTGGTGCATGGGGGGAAAATGTGAATGCAGTAGGTTTGCATAATCTGTTCTGGTTCCAATACTCATGTTTTAAAGATCTGGAAAAATGTTTAAATTTTTGAAGGAAAGCTTGTGATAATTAGTAGAAAACATAAGGGAAACTTGATAAGGGCAGAGAGATGGAGATCCATGCACAGCACTGAAGCCTTCAGTATTTCACCTTCAGATTTTTGCGCCTTATCCAGGCATTGCCTACATCTTTACAAATGCATTAGATTAAAAAACTTGCTTTAAAAAAACAAAACAGAACTTCTCAGGATGTAACATTCTAACCTAAAATCCAATTCTGCACTTGCATAGTGAAGCTGCAGTTATGGCAACATACCCACACCCCTTATACCCTCTATCTTAGGAATACTATTACATCAATAGGGAGAGAGAAATGGGAGCCCAGCTCCTGGGAAATTATATAATATCAAGCTGCTAGGATGTGCGCATTGCATTTTACTAGTGCATATAATAACTAGTAAGAGATTGTATGGCTTTACACACTACTTACAAATTTGCATATGGATCCTTGCTAAAATTGAGACTGTTGCTTTGATTAAGAACAAGCAAATTATGGTTTGACCCATCATTTTCCTGGTGGAAAAAGAAAGTATTAATAAAGAAATGATGGGTTGAATAGTGTTGGCCCTCATAATGGACTCGCAGAAACCCTTAAGAGCTAAACAGATAGCTTTTTGACCAGCAAACACTGAAAAAGATGTTTGTATGCTGGATTTAAATTATTGCCTATTCTCAGATAAAGTCTTTCCACAAAGCAAGATATGATAGTTGTCCTAGATGGCAGAGAGGGAGACAGACACATATTTCAATGGTGTTGGCTTACAAAAAATTCCCAGTGGATTATATGCCACTTAAGCAAGAGAGGATGCAATTTGGATGCCCTGCCTGTGGCACTTGAGTATCTTGGGCCAGTCCTGTCTTGGATAGTAAGGAGGTTATGAAAAGATGTCTCAGGTGTGATTTGATACCTGTGGAGGGATGAAGAGATACAAAACCAACCTAGCTTTGGGCTCTGGCATGCTAGTGGCAAATTCATTAGTATGAGGCAACTGAGAACCTCAAGAATCACATTCACTAGCCCAGCATCTGTTGCCTTCCAGTGAAGTTTCTTACCAAGGAGGAGTGGTGGAGCTGGGATTCTGAAGGTTTCTATAGGTGTGTAAAGATCACTAAATGCAGATTAAGCTCCTTAGCACTCTTTACTAGCCTTCTTGCCCCTCATAAATGGCATTTTCCCATCCTTTCAATATATATTTGTAATATGAAGAGAAGGAGCTTCAATCCATGTTAATGATAATTATGAGTAAAGAACGCTGAGGTGGTAAATAGCCAAGACTGATCAATAGATAAAAAGCCAAGTGATCTCCCCACAGAGGCCAACATGGATCAGAGAGGACTCTGGACCACCGGCGTTAGGGAAGTGTGAAACTGTTTTCACAGCTTCTTCTGTCAGTACAATCCCATATATGTCTACTCACATTTAAGTCCCACTAAATTCAGTAGAACTTGCTCCCAAGATAAGTGTGTATAGGATTGCAGGCTGTATCAGCACTAGGACCCCGTCATTGCTTATGAACATATGAAGCTTCCTTGTTTAGAGTCAGGCTATTAGTCTATCTAACTCATATCTCCCCATTCAACTGGATGCACCGTAAACCAAAGCCTAGACTAGAATAATAAAATCATAGATTAGTAGAGCTGGAAGGGGTCTAATAAGACCATTGAGTCCAACCTGCTCAATGCAGGAAGCTGCGTTATTTGTATACCCTTTACTCAATATTTATCTTACCAGCGTCCATGCGGGTCATTGTATTGTCAACAATGTGTCAAGAAGAGGCATAATCCACTGGAAAACAAATCTTATTCAAGCCCCATTTAAAGGTGTTGTGCAGTATTGTTCATTACTGTAACTTCATATTGGACAAGACTGTTAATTACATAATTCAGTTGGGTGGCAGTAGAGGCCAAGATTTGGGAGGGGAGATAAATTGAGCTGCATTTATCTGCCTGTAACAACATATCTTCCTCCTCCTGGTCTGTCATGGTATATGGTACTAACTCATTAACGGTACATACACTGATAGTGGTTCTTCGCATATCCAGATTTACTATTTTTATTGTTATTATATTGATTATTATTAATATTATTTTGATTATCTGTGAGCTGCCTTTTCTCATAACTTTTGATTCTTTATTTTCTGCCCAGAAAAACTCAACTTCGATACCAAAAACAAAAAAAATCTGCCTGTAACAACATATCTGCAGAAACTAAAAAAAACTTAAAAACTTAAAAACTTAAAAAATTCAATTCTTTAAGCTTTATTAACATTTTCCATTGTTTCTTGCGATTTGTGTCTCGTTCTTTGTAGTATTAATGATAATGAACATTTGATGATGAATGTTCTTGTATATTCAGATAAAGGGAAAAAAACCAAAAAAGCAGTCTGAATTTAATAGTGTTTATAATAAAAAGATAAAAAGTTACCCTCATCGCACGCATCGAAGGACAGGCCATCCCCATTCTGTTCTTTCTGTGGTACAAAGCTCTTCATACCTGTATAGTTTTCAGCACCAAACTACCTACATTCATTCTTCTTTTGTTTCCATCTCTTATTTTTTCATGCATTTGTGAATTAGTTCAAGAATGCTAGAAAAGTGTAGAGTTGTGCACATTCATTTCCTGTTACACAATGTTTTTTTTGAAAAAAGTGAAAGTAATTCATTTTGTAAAATTTAAAATGGTTGGAATAGTGAGCATAATAGGTACACCTATTACTTTACATTTACTAACTCTGAAAGCCAAAAGTTAATTTTTCTTTTCTGTTTTGCATTTTTTGAAGGGGATTTTATTTTAGGGCCCAATCCTCTGGAAAGTTCTCCAATGTAAGCCTCCATTGATATGAATGGGAGCTGTGTCAGATAATCTCCTATGAAGTTCCAGTTCATTTCAATGGAGCTTGACCCTTGTTTCTTTTCTTTTTTTTCCAACTAAGGCCTTGAAAAAAAATCTGTTCCCTGCTTCCTCACTCCTTAAACCTTTTTACTATGTTGCAAGTGATGTGAAAAGCTTCATTAGCAAAACCAAAAAAACTTCAGACAATTATTTCCTGCATTTAATAAAAATAAATAGTATTATTACCCATCAGAAGGATTTTTAAGCTGAGGGTTAAAGTCAAGATCTCCGGAGAGGAGCATGGAATTCTGTTACCACAGAAACTGCTTTAACCAAGTTAGCAAAATGGGTTGGAATAGTTTTGCCCAAATCTCTCCAGCTGCTGACCCTGAGCTAAAATGATCCAAGCTGCTGATGTAAGAGGGGAATTTTAGACTGCTGTGTCCAAGGTTACTGTTTTCACTTGGGAGTACAGCTGCAAGTCACTACTGTGTAGAAAACTGCAGTATGGGAAAGACATATAAGCATCTGTAAGGGCAGCGGGAGGAAGGTAGATTGCCTTCTTGCAGGATGTCACAGCCATTACTCTGAAATTCTAATTTAAATTCATCTTTCTCTGCAACTCATACTTTCCTACCTGCATTTGACAACTTTGAACATTCCACAGATTTAATATCCTCCTTTTGCCATGTTCCATCTTCTTGGCCACCATGAGATGAAATGAGCCCTTGTTTGTAGTGGTTAGAGTGTTGGACTATGACCTGGGAGACCAGGGTTTGAATCCCCACACAGCCATGAAGCTCACTGGGTAACCTTGGGCTAGTCACAGCCTCTCAGCCTCAGAGGGAGGAAATGGTAAACCCCCTCTGAATACCCCTTACCATGAAAACCCTATTCATAGGGTCACCATAAGTCGGGATCGACTCAAAGGCAGTACATTTACATTTGAATCCAGGGGCTTAGTTCTGAGATATACAAGTACTAAATAATAAGAAGAATAACTACAATACCTGTATACGTGCCTTTTCATCACTGGGAAACCTCATCTAGGATTAGAGGGCAAGATACTCTAGACTGATTTGGGCCACAGCTACTGCGATTAACATCACATGAAAGTGGAAAACTGGGTCATGGATATTCCTCCTGTTCCTTCTGTCATGCTTTGCACTGTGCTAGCCAAGTATTTGGGAGGATGGCTGTAGTAGGGCAACTTGCTGAAAGGCTATCCCTGTGCACTGAAAATTTGAGACAGCATGTATTGTTGTGCTGCCCTCCTGTAAACACACAGATAGCTCTGTGGCGGGGCTAGCATGTTGGTGCATGCCCCATTCTGTTTCATGTCATGTTAAACTTGTGTAACTGCATATCTGAATAGGGCTTCTAAGTCAGAGGTTACTGAGATCTGTGAGCCCCATTAACTCTTTTTAGGTGGCTGGACTGCCGACAGCACCACATAACCACCCCATGCATTTCCTCTTTGGCGGTTGGTGGTGATAGGCAAGCATGTCAACAATTGCTGTGCTGCCAAAATTCCTCACTTTGATCTGTACTCTCAAAACACTGATTCCAAGGCTCACCACTTACCCAAGTCTGAAATTCTCATGGAATAACATAATATATTTTAAAATATGATCTAGCTGAGATGCAGTTTTCAGATGTAGAAGGAAATGTACTTACTATATTGTCTCATTTTTTAAAGAACTGAAATTTCTGTTTCATCCTACCTTCTTTGTAAGTGCTGATCTTAATGACTTGAGGTACTAGTCAATCTTAATTCAAAGACAAGCTTTTTTTTCAAGAAGTAATAACAAATGTATAACACAAGTTAATCTTGTATATCTTAATTGACATGAGCATTGTTTAGGAATCACTGATAAAGAAATAAACACTTGGCTGAACATAGATGACAGTGGCCATTAAAATTATACATCAGCAGATAAAGTTAAAAGTAGAGCTGAGCCAGGAAGGGTGTGTGGCCTTTTGTATCTCAGCATAGCCCCTCTTGCTGAGGGCAACCAGATTGATGCTCCCTGCTTCGCTACACTGCATTTAAATCACTACAGTGCAAAAGGAAAAAAAAGGAAGTATTAGCAGAAAGTATACACAAACACACACAAACCCCATTCAGAGTAAGAGCAAAGCAATTGGCTATAATAGACCTGACTGACACTGTAATGTAGCCAAGTCTGGCTAATGTAGTGTCACAATATCATCAGATTCACAATGTGTCCCCTGATGAGCTGAGATCTAAGGCAAGAGACAAAGTTGGCCCCATTCTCATGCTGCAAAACTCAGAAGGGGGATATGACATATTCCTAATAAGGTATTTTGGGAAGAAATGGTGTTTTGCTGCCAGCTGAGAGTTGTACAGCTGAACAAGTATATTTAAGAACAAACTTTTCCCCCTACTTTCCTGATGTCCCCCATCTCCAAAATTTTGTATTTTCTTCCCACCTTTCTTCTCAGCCCCTGCTTAACCCTAACTCTAGATTGAGCAAGTTAAAAAATGCAGGTCCCAATACTGGTCCTTGAGGTATTTCACTTTCTACATCCCTTCCTGTCTATATCCCTTCCAGTGGAAAACTACATTTCTTACTTCATGTTTCTTAATCAGTTACTGATCCACAACAGTATCTCTCCTCTTATTCAAACAAATTGCTTTGGTGATGTACTTTGGCAAAAGCTTTTTAAAAGACTAAGTACATAAAGTCAACTGGACCACTGCTATTTATATTAATACCTCAGTTAATGAAGTAGATGGACATTATTTCTTTAACAGAAACTTTGGTACCAGAGATAGGAATATCATGAAAAGAACAGGGATACATTCCTATACCACAAAAAAGAATAGCTGTTTAATACATTTCAGCAATCTTTTTATTCAAAACTGACAATACGCATGGCTGAAATTAAACAAGCAGGTAGGTAAGCCTTGCATACGGACCACCTGAAGACCTGGTACACTTGAGCAGGCAGGCAAGGGGCAGCCACTGTTTACTGCAGAGGTGCCTGCGCCATCTGGCAAGAACCACCATTACAGCCAAGCGTGAGAGAGCTGCCTGCAGCAGCCGCAATTCTAGAGACAAGGAGCCACATTCTGATGATGTCAGAGTGTGCATCCCCATACGCCCCCTGCACTCCAATTGTTAAAAGGAGCTTTCCTGGAGGATTTGTTAACTGAGGTGAGTGGGACAGGACTACCCTTGCAGAAGCCACACTGGTTCTCCTTCAGCAAGATTTGTTCTTCTGTATTGTGTGCTAATTCTATCTTTAACAATGCTTTCCATCAGGTTTCCTAGAACAGAAGTTAATCTAACAACCCTGTACTTTTTAGGACCTCTCTTGTAAAATGCTGGCATTACATTGTCCACTTTCCAGTCCTCAGACATGGAGGGTGAGCTTAGGGAAAAGTGCTCCTCAAATTCTTTTTTAGCATCAACCAGTGTGGCATAGTAGTTAGAATGTTGGACTACAACCTGGGAGACCAGGGTTCAAATCCCCACACAGCCATGAAGCTCACTGGGTGACCTTGGGCCAGTCACTGCCTCTCAGCCTCAGAGGAAGGCAATGGTAAACCACCTCTGAATACCACTTACCATGAAACCCCTGTTCATAGGGTCGCCATAAGTCGGAATCGACTTGAAGGCAGTCCATTCCATTTCATTGTCTGCTTGCATTTCTTTTGTCAAAGTTTATGTTCCCTTTTGTCCCCCTCATCTGGACAAGACATTTTCTAAAGGAAGCCATCTGTGGAATACAGACTAGCTGAGCTTCTAATACTGTGATTTTACATAACCCTGAAGTATTTTGGAGAGATTTGACTGACTTGACTTTGCCTTTCTTTTTACCAATCCCCGGATTTTTGGGAAGTGTCCTCTTTTGAAGTCAGATATGATTTTGTTGGATTTTCTTTGCAATTGTCCATTTACATACATATTTACACAACAGATTCTGGGCACCACTTAAGATTACATCCAGGGTCACTGCACCTCTGGATGCGGTGACCAACTGTCACTATGACCAACTGTTCTAGAGAACAGTCATTGTAAAGGTAATTGAAGTCAACTGCTACTACAACATTTCCTCTTTTAGATATCTTCGCACTTTTATTTTCCATCTAAGGCATTTCCATCCTGAGCATTTTGGGACAATAGCACATCCCCATATTACTCTTGGGGCCTCTTATCACCACCCACAATGATTCTATGGTAGAGTCTACCCCTTTTGGGATTTATAGCTTGTTGAAATTTATGTCCTCTTTGAGGTACAGAGTGACACTACCTCCCTATATAGAGTTTTTAATCCAGAGATAGCTATGTGCTTCATTCCACCAGGTTCTTGTTCTGTTATGCCCACTATATCTACTGTATGCTGTCCTCTTAAGATCAAGAACTCAAGCTCACCCATCTTGGTTTGGAGGTTTCTAACATTACACTGGGTTCAGGATGGCAGCCTAGGGTTTGCTTAAGCATTGACAATGGGAAAAACAGGGATTATGTGCTTTTAACAATCAGGAGTACTACACAGCTGACTTCAAATTGTAAACATGAGATTGTCAGGGGGAGAGGAACACCAATCACTGTTCTCCCTCTCTCATTTTGTGTTATGCCACACCCCCATGGCAGCCATTTTGTGACTGGTATGCTTAGCACTCACGCTCAAATTTCGAAATGTGCCCACTGGTCCAAAAATGTTGGCACTCCCTGCCTTATGCTTACTGGTCACTGCAGGTAGCTTCAGCACCAAGGAGAGCAAAAGCAGGAAGTATGTCCCTCCACCACTCCCACTTGAGTGCCTTGGTGTACTGTTATTCAGTGGGGCGTGGGGCCAATGTCCTTCAGTGGCCCATGAGATAATTATATTTTCCATGGGCCACTGTGCTGTCCATCCTGGTGCACTGCATGGCAACACAGCAAAGTATTGGAGAGGAGGGGAAGAAATAGGATTTCTGCTTACCATCCCCACTTGTGCTGCCACAGCTCAGTGGGGCAAATATTTGAAGGGGATTGGTAAGGAAAGGTTGCTTTCCAAATGTCAGATTGTCTTGGAAAATAAGGTGAATTGTTTCTAAGTGTTTTGGAAATAACATTTCTGAGCCAGTTTAATACAATTAAGAGTGAGTTAACCCATTGTCAAATGCAATGACGTAAAGTTGGCAAGACTCTTTATTCCACACAAAATGATTTTGACTTTGTATAACTAAAAGCAAACATAGCTAAACATGCATCCACTCATCATATAGACACTAGTGCACAATTTATATCTAAATGGAGACATCCATGGAGCAGCATAGTCTAAATGTGCTGATCCAGCAAATTTGCAGAATTGGGCTGACATTTAGAAGACAACTTGTATACTCCTTTAAACTATGGTAGCCTAGGCCTCACTTACAAATTTAAAGCATCCTTAAATTGATGTTACTGTATATGTGGAACTCAGCATATATTTTATCAGTTCAAACTCTCAATCTGGTAACAGCCTATATCCTGCACCTTACATCGTAAGGTAGTGCCCAAGCCCACTAAACCTCGTTTGGTTTTAAATGTGGTATCTGACTGATGCTGACACAGAAGCCATCATTCATTCTGGGGATGGGCTCAAGGAATCTAGGTGATAGTGCAATCATTTCATGTATTTTAGGTGGGATCAGGCATTACTTTCTCTTGCTGTAAGGAAGAACCCTTGACCTGCTCTTGACAATGTTACATTTTAAGCTAGGTAAATGCAGGGATCTGCAGACTGAGGTAATTTTCAAAGAGTTTGTTGCACAATTCAACACCTCAAAAATTGATACTAAAATAATGCTCTTTATTTGTGAACTTTTCACATCACACTTTGTATCAGGTCCTTACTTTTCCCATGTAACTTTGCCTAAAGCTCTTTAAAAATATTATTGTTATAAAAATGTATTACAACATGCATTGTTTGTTCCTCACAAGCCGTTTTGTTGCTTGTAAAGACATGCTGCTTTGTTCTCAGTTGCTTTGTCTTCATTCTTTTGTTCCCAATAGCTCCCCAATATAAAGGCTAGGAAGTCTTTGTTTTGATTTACAACAAGCTTTCTGCTACTTTAAAGATAAAGGCCTATGTCTTTTTCCACTGAAATTTTTCTGTTCTATAATTATACTAACAAGGTGTAGGTTTTACAGTCTGATTTGTACTGGTAATGCATATTCCAAATAAATTGTTTCTTTTGTTGCAAAAAGAAGGGGTGTATTTCTTGTTTTTTACCCTGAATTCATAACACAATTTAGTAATCCAGACAGGATTTCCTGTGGTCCTCTACTAGAATCCAGGGCTGGGTTATCTGTTAAATTAAATGCACTGTAGAATAAGGGTCCAAACCAAATTGGGGATGGACAATCTTCAATCTTGTTCCTTGAAGGGTGGCAGCTGTTTCCAGCTGTATTGGCTTAGTATTAATATTCAATTAGTAAGGGGGAAATCATTTGAGCAAATATTACTTGTAAACATATAATTATCACTGAGTCTAGCTGAATCTTCAGTTTCTGTTTCTTTCCAAGAACACAATATTCTGGGAATATCTTCTTTCGTAATATTTTTAAGTTCATCACAAATCATAATCCAAAATAAATTGGTCTTTGGGCATGTCCACCAGAGATGAAAATATGTCCCCTTCTGAGTGCAGCCTCTCCAATATAGTGGCGATGTCAGTGAGGAGAAAAGAGAGAGCTGAACTGGTGTAAATACCATCTAAGTAAGGAGTATTTTTAACAAAATTTCTTTATGATTAGCTGAAACAGTCTTGTTATATTTGAATGTATATGATGCTACTCAGTGAGATAAATCCAATTCAATCCCCACATCTTTCTCCCACTGACTGTTTAATCCAAGCAGACTACCCATAGAATTATCCAATAATACTTTATATACCAGACCTTTCCCATTACTCACTGGGTGACCTTGGGCCAGTCACTGCCTCTCAGCCTCAGAGAAAGGCAATGGTAAACCACCTCTGAATACCACTTACCATGAACACCCTATTCATAGGGTCAACATAAGTCAGAATTGACTTGAAGGCAGTCCATTTCATTTTTCAATAGTTCTTGTAGCATACGTTTTAACCTGAAGGTCTTTCAATATATGTTCCAATTGCTATGTATGCAAGCAGTATAGCTCCCATAGTGGGATAGCAACCTTAAGTTGCTGAATAGAGACTGCATGCCCCTGTGGAAAGTAGTCTGTGAGGTGAAAATAGCCTTTTCCTTTGCATTTCCCAATATATTTAAATCTTCATCACCAGCATTTGGATAAGCTTGGAAAGGAGTCAAAAGTGAATAGATCGGAGACAATTTGGTTTGCCCAGTTTTCCATATAGTGAAAGTAGCTTTTGTGAATCGATTTGTAATGATTTTTAACCAGGTATTACGTACGGATTGGCAAAAAAAGGTGAACTCCATAATTTGCCTCCAGGCCTTTCTCTCTCTCATCATTATAAACCCCAGTTGTCTTGAGATTAAATGATGTATATAAATATAAATTAGGAAGGCCCCAACCCCCTGAGCTCGTGTGTGTATAAAAAGAGGACATGGCTAACCTTGGTTTTTTTATTCTGAAAAATGAACGTTTAAATAATTCTGCCATTTACAGATTGTACTATAACTAATAACGGAAGAACTTGAAATAGAGACATCTGGGCATTATTTTCATATGTATGGAAGATGGACAAGTTGAGTTTTCCCCCCATTTTTAAAATCTATATGCAATTTATATCAAAGCAGCCACTAATTTAGAGAAAATAATTTTGATTTTTTTTTTAGGAATTAAGATCCCCAAATATCTGAAGGCAGTATTACATATATTGACACCTAAAAATGTGCAGACCAATAATTAATAATTGACAGATTTTAAAAATAGTCCATCTTCCATATGAAAATAATACCCAGATTTCTCTATTTATTTCAAATTCTCCCCTTATTTATAGTACAATCTGTAAATGACAGAATTATTTAAACATTCATTTTTCAGAACAAAACAACCAAGGTTAGCCATGTCCTCTTTTTATACACACCCGAACTCAAGGGGTTGGGGACTTCCTAATTTATATTATATTATATCATCTCAGATAATTGTGGTTTATGAGAGAGAAAAAGGCCTGCATAAGATAAAGACCTAAAATATATTATTGGTGTTGACAAAATTAAGTAACCTATTTTGTTGTAAAATAAGGTCTAGGCTTCTTTCTCTTGTGAGAAAATGACAAGACTATAGGGCTTGTAACGGGCTTGTAACTAGCAGATCTTTTCAATCCACCATATGTTTTTTTTGTTGGAGAGAGCCCCCCCTCTCTTTAATCAATAGTTTTGCCTCAAGATCTGGAAAAATGTGGGAGGAAACATCCCTGCAGCTGACACCTGCAATATTTTCCAAGTGAATGGAGTTTTGTTTATTTATTTATTTATTAAATTTCTTAGTCGCCCATCTGGCTGGTTCTCCAGCCACTCTGTGCTGTTTCTTCTTTCCTCCTAACAGAGGAGAAAACAAGTGGGGGAGGAAGCTATTTGCTCTCTACTGCAAGCACTACAGTTTGAAGAGTCTCCTGAGTTTTGTGGACTAGACTGACTGCCAAGAGTGTATCAAACACTTGCCATTGTGAACGAAAGTGCTCTCTTCCCCTGCACTTAGCCACTTTGACTCAACCTGCCAACTAACGTGTTTTGTACACAAACCTTTTATATGCTTATAGGCATGCAGTTTTTAGTAGAATAGAAACGAATTTCACATAAATATGAAATATAGCACATTTTCAAAATTAGATTTGGGACCCAATCCAATATAGAAAAGCATATTGATGCCCATTTATTCTGACCATGTTAGATTATTGTCATGGATTCTGGGATGCCAATTCTCACATATAAAACCGAGATTTAAGTTTTTTTACATATGAATTAATCTCAGCTTTATACAATGGGTATGTTAACCCATTTTAGGGGGGTTACACTCCCCCTAAAGGAGCAGGTACGTAGTTTGGGGGTCTTATTAGATCCGCTCCTGTCACTGGAGGCTCAGGTAGCCTCGGTGGCACGGAATGCATTCTACCAGCTTCGGCTGGTAGCCCAACTACGACCCTATCTGAACAGGGAGAATCTCGCCTCAGTTATCCATGCTATGGTAACCTCTAGATTGGACTACTGTAATGCACTCTACGTGGGGCTACCTATGAAGATGGTTCGGAAACTTCAGCTAGTGCAAAATGCTGCGGCCAGAGTTCTCACTGGGACAAAGAAATTTGACCATATAACACCTGTCCTGGCGCAGCTGCACTGGCTACCGATATGTTTCTGGGCCAGATTCAAAGTGTTGGTTCTTACCTATAAAGCCCTAAACGGCATCGGACCGCAATACCTGGTGGAGCGCCTCTCTCGCTATGTACCTACCCGTTCACTACGCTCGACGTCGAAGGCCCTTCTCCGGGTCCCAACTCATAAAGAGGCCCGGAGATCAACAACTAGATCTAGGGCCTTCTCGGTGGTGGCCCCCGAACTATGGAATGCCCTCCCAGACGAGATATGCCTGGCGCCTTCTTTGTTATCTTTTCGGCGCCAGGTAAAAACCTACCTTTTCGCCCAGGCTTTTTAAACATTTTAAATTTAATATTTTAAACCTAATATGGATCTTAATTTATAAACTCAATGGCAATTCTATTTCAGATTTTTATCTTGTTTAATGTTTTTATAATTGTACTATATTTTTCACACTTGCTCATATTTTAATTGTGATTTTATTTGTTGTACACCGCCCTGAGAGCTTTCTGCTATAGGGCGGTCTAGAAATGTAATTAAATAAATAAATAAATAAATAAATCACCTCCAAATTGGTAAGCTCTCTAGTCACATCAGGAAGACAGGCTCTAAATCACACTCTTTCAGATGACTGGGGTTTAAGAGTAAACAAATGGTGATTTTTCAGCAAGAAATTTTACTTTTTTAGACTGGGCCATGTTAGGCAATTCAGCCATGTTAGGCAAAAGTGTGGCGTAGTGGTTGGAGTGTTGGACTATGACCTGGGAGACCAGGGTTCAAATCCCCACATAGCCATGAAGTTAGTCACTGCCTCTCAGCCTCAGAGGAATGCAATGATAAAAACCACCTCTGAATACGCTTACCATGAAAACCCTATTCACAGAGTCGCCATAAGTCGGAATTGACTTGAAGGCAGTCCATTTCCATTTTCAGGCAAAAGTCACTGTTACTAGAAATGAGAGAAATTTCTGACTTTCAAACTGATGGTTATTAAATGGAATCAAAGTGTAAGAGTATTATTATTATTTTCAGCATGGGTTTTTCGCATTCCGCAATGTTAAATTGAAAATTTCCCCATGTGCCATTCTGTTGTGTCCAATAAGAACATTTCAAAACAAATCTTTACAAATAGTTCTGAACTCAAAAACGGAACCCTCTAAGTTTTCATGGTTATACACAAAATGGTCAATGGTCTCATAATTTGTTGAAATGAATCAAAAATCAGTCATGTTCACAGAGTACCTTTAATCCTATAACTGATCTTGCCCCATACTCTGACTTTCATCTTCTGCTGTTTAAAAGTTAAAAAATGCATGGCTGATTAATTTGATAGAATTGTCAGTGTTCTAAAAGCCAGACTAACAGCTGTTTAGCTTGGCTAATCAGGGAGCCACACCCATGCCAGACCTTTTTCCTCTCTTTCTTTTATGTAAAGAAACATACGAACTGCCATTTCAAGTCACAGGCCAGGCAGATAATCATCAATGTTAGGACTAGCATAAACTGAGCAATGAATGCATACCACATATTTTGCTGGTACCTTGTACTGTCCAATTGTACTAATTTACCATTGCTTATCCCATGGTTTCAAATGTACACATATCACTCTTTATAGCACTTCAGGTTTTGCCCTACACAGTGAACAGAGGTGGCTCTAGTTAGTGAGATGATGAAAGTCATACATGGGTCCCCCTGATGGGAAGAGAAAAGGGAAATAAATGCAGGGAAATTGGGCAGCTATGGTGAATGCATCAGGGGAGCAAGAGACCTGACCACCTCGCTGAGATATTGTACTGCTCTACACATTTGTAAAAATGCAAACAATTTGGGTTGGTCTTTCACAGACCAATTCTGTGTAGCTTGGAAGAATTTGGTAACATGTGCCTTAACTTTATGCAACAAGAAATGTCTGGTCATTTGAACAAGAAATGATTTATATTTTAACTGCAACTAGAGCTTGTCACTTCGTTAAACATATGTTACTAGTTGCTGGGTCAAATAGGCATCTGGAAAAATAAATAGTCCTCAAACAAAAGGATCTGGTTGCCAGGCTCAGGGCCTGAGAATAATTCTGTATCTTTAAGAGAAGAGAAAATTCAACCAAGTGCAGGTTTTCTTGCAACACTATAATGGGAAAAACCATAAGGTGAGATTCTCCCTTCCCAGTGCACAACTTTTAAAGATATAGAGGCTGGGCCTGGCAACCAAGAGGTCTTCTGTATCTTTAAAAGTTGTACAGGGGAAAGGGAGAATTTCACCTTGTGGTTTTTCCCATTATAGTGTTGCAAGAAACCTGCACTTGGCTGAATTTTCTTGGCATGAGTTTGCCAGCAATGAGTTTGGGGTTTTGTTTATTTTTTATCTATATTTTTCTGTGCTGAGAGAACAAACCTCAGCCCTCCTTCTATGCCTGGAGAGGCATGAAGACTACCTGATGAACACCTACAGTTAACAAGTAATGGAGACCTGTCTGGTATGCTTTGTTGGATTCCTACATTGAGCATGAGGTTGAAATCAACTCTACTGTTCTATGCTCCTATGAGGCTGGCTTCCCCATGCCTTGTGTAACATCAGAAGACCTTTGTCCCTTCCCCTCTTGGTGTTGCCCCACCCATCAGTTAAAACCCCAACACCTTCAATAACCAGCTCTCAACATTCAAACAAGCTAAGTCCCTTACTGGAGAAAACTAAACCCCTAACAGAGCTCAGCACAGAAACGTCAGAGAATGGATCCAGGATTTCAGATACCAACAAACGTACCGATGCCCACCTATTTCCGGACAGATACTGCAATATCTCAAATTGGAACTTACAATTGGCGAGAGACAAACTGGCAGTAACTTTCTTATCTACGCCATTGGAGCAGAGTTTGACTACATGGATAAAACAACATTTTGAATCCTGTCTCAGACTTTATTCTCCGAACATTTCATTCAAGAACTGCATTAAGCATGTGTCTCATTTTTATTCACACTTTCCCGAAAGACGCGTCATTTTCACCTTCCAATCGATATCCATTGCTGAAAGGATTTACAAAATTAGGGAAGCCCTCTATCCCCATGGCATTCGAATTCACCGCTATTTTGTAAATAAGGCTCCACTCAACTCATTGATTAGCTGTTCCCTCCTGCAATCATGGGAAGAAAGAGCTTGGCCTCAGACACCCACTACTCATCAGAACAGCTTTGAGCTCCCCATTCGGACTAATCCTACGGCCTAATGCCAAATTCAGCCTCATTGGCAGGAGGGCCTAGATCATAAAGAGCCTCTCTTTATGGAATTGTATGACCGTCTATCTAAACCAGATCAGGAAGGAATAATTAAGACACCGGTTCATTTTAACCAAAGCTTAACTAAACGATGCTCCGAACCAAACAGAACTGCTGCCCCCCAAGCCTCCCCCTTAGCTGTAGATAACTTTAAAAAAATTCCCTCTAGAACTATGACTAACCAATCTCTTTCACATAGCCCACTACCCAACAATAGTAATAGTCCCCTAACTCCAGATAAAGGAAGGGAGGTACTTAGATCTCAACATTATGATCCGATTCCGGGCGTAGCCAGGCCATCAACTAGCTCTGCTTGGCTTGAGATGCGTTACCTGCAACCCGAAGAATTGGGCTCCCCGACCACTAATCGGAAGATAAAACCAAACCCCTCCCTCAGAACAACACAAGCTCCTGGATTAAATTCTAATGTCATCCCACTGTCCCTAGAAATACATATTATTGTTCCATATCCATGACATCAGCTAAAGTAACAACTAAAACAAACAGCCCAATGCCCAATTCCAGCCCTCTGGGGCAGGCTTCATTCTACCTCGCGTCATGTGGATGGACCCTCCTTTTTTCATACTACTATGAATTTTTCTCCAATATTTTATTTTGATGTTTTATTAATTAGTTACCCAACATCTTCATACCTGTCCGATACAATATACCATATACACCCATAGATTTTATATTCTTATGTATTATAACCCTCTTTATGTATAAGCATTTTTATGAACTGGTATTTCCACGATTGTTATGGGTCTATGACCGCAATAAACATTTGATTTGATAGCGTCTTCCTATCACAATTCAGTCCTAAAGCAGCTCTCACCTGTTATTGGACACCCAGGGGACTAAAAAAACTTAGTTGGGGTTCTCTGTGTGGGTGGCACTTGAAAATATGTGTGAGTATTTGGACAACCAAACAGAAAGCCATGGGAGAGTGCTATTACATGGAATAGGTTCTCAGATTACAGTACATACAGAATACAGAATACAATTGACAAATCAGGGTGAGAATTAAATCAGAATCTGCAAAGAGCTGGCACTATACCTTGGTGTATTGGTGACTTATACAGAGGTACTGATGTTAGCAGAGGAACCGATGCAGAAGGGAATTTGTTTATTTATTTATTTATTTATTTATTTATTAAATTTATATCCCACCTTATGGCCAAAAGGCCCTCAAGGCGGCTTACAAAAACATGAATATAACACATCATAAAGCATGAATACAATAATGCAATTCTCAAAATTAAATAACAAATAACATTATTAAAAGAAAAGAAAAAACATTTAAATGTGTCACAATAAGAGAACCAAACACTTTATAAAAAGGCCTAGATAAAAATCTTCAATTTCCCAGCAAATAAGTAGCATTTTTATTTTTAACATATAAATATACACAGTATATAAGTAGCCAAACAATAATAATAAACAACAAACTAATGAGAACATCTCAATAAATATACAATTAAACAATCCCCACACACTTGATGTAGAAGGATCCAGGAGGGGTTACAGTACAGGATCTCCACCAGCTCAAGTATGAGGAGTTGAACATGAGTAGGGAGGGCTTAGATATAGTCTCAGCATATGAAATAGAGACTCTCCAGCACCTGACCTTTACCACCATGACCCAAACTCATATAGGAGTTAGTTTGGTATTGGCAGTAGCATGCTCCTAGGACAGCAAAATAACAGACTGCCAATAGTTAAGGGTGCTGCCTATTAAAGGCCCACTGCTCTTGCTGAATATTTATTCAGCTTTACCCAACTGGAGTAACAGAGCCAATGACTGCCCAAGTCCAAATATTCTGCAGCCAGGCTCTCCCATCAGCTTTCCACATGGGCTGAGCTGCTGCTTTCTGCACTCAGCATCCCTGATGGATTCCTTGTCAATGATTATTCAATTTCCAGCTTGACCTTTCGATTCTAAATAACATGGCAATATCAGTGTGGCCCAGCCTGCAGCTCCAGCACAAAATTAACTGTATCAGCCACTCACAGGAGACCTGTGAAATCCCAACGGAAGCTGAACTCTAAGCTGCTTCAGGAATTATCTCCTTCTTCTGTAGCCACTATAATGTTCATCTAAATATCACTGTGCGCCCAGCTGCTTAATTCTAATAAATACTCATCTATTCTCCAAACAGACAAATGTTAGGTCTCAGGTGGGGCTCGAGCTAGTCTATAGGCAGAAAGGAAAAATAAAAGAGAAGATAGCAGGTGCTGCCAGGAAACACTGAGTTTCCATTCAGAGAAATATTGACGTGTGTGGGTGAGTGGGTGCGGGTGGGTGAGCGACAGAGAGGCGGCAAAGAACTAGAGCTGACAAAGAGGTTGTTTATTTATTTGGAACTTTCAGAGTTCAGGGTAGCTATCAAGCATGGTGGCAATTATTATGGGCTCAGGTCATTAGCAATTGCAAAATATGGCCTCCACTGCAAAATTGTTTTTTTAAAAACCCATATGGGATGTCATATCCTATCATTTTCCCACCATGAAGTGAAAACTGCATTTCACAATAACGATAACAACTCAAGGCCAGTTATCTGTGTGATACACACCATTATGCAGACTTGCTAATGTAGTGACATCTGCTTTTGTTGATAAGACCCAAGCCTGCAACACTAGTGTTCAAGAAGATAAAAATTTCCAGAATATCCACAAAATATCACTCATTTCTCTTTCTGTATGATTTGCAGAGGAAACTGAAAACGTGTGATACAACTTACAACTTAGATTTTTGTTTGACTAGGAGGGAAAAAGTGTCTAAGCAACTTTATTGTCTTTATTGTTATTTGCCCATTTAGGTCACAGTTGTTCATAAGATGGGGACATGAAATAACTTTCACTTGGTGAAGAAACACCCAGGAAAGGGGCAATGCAGATCTTCCAGGATAAGTAGTTCCAAAGTCTACAGGGAAAGCTAACGAAACCTTGATGGTGGGTCTTCAGGGTTGAGATTGCACTCGTGGTTTCTGCCTAAGGTTCACCTCAAAGATGGGGTCAAAAAACCCAGGCTGTGCCTTACAGAGATTACTGATTTTAATTGTTGTACTAATGCTGAACTCACTTGGAAAAAGAAATTCCCATTGAATTCAAGTGGGTGTTGGCAGGCTGGCGACTAGCTTATAAACCTGGGAGATACTTCACCCCAAACTGCTTATATGATTTTTAAAAAATGCTTTCATTAAAATGAACTAAAGTTCCCTTCGCAAAGAGGCTGCTTGTGAGCTGATAGGAAAAGTGGACAAAAGATTTAACTTTGTCATTTCAACTAAGAGGATGTCACCAGTCATATGCATATCTTTGGCAATCCATTCAATACAATCCAAAAATAATTGGCAGAGGAGCCCATTTTTCAAATCAGATTTACTCAAGCTAGCTGAAGAGTAAACACCTGCCTCCACCAAAGAAAAGTCCATCACCCTGACCACACAATGTATACTAGGTATGGAAATTGAGAAATGACATATCCCTGATCCAATCCTGTTGGAGTCTCCTTTGCAGCTTTTGTCCAGAAAGGTATAAAACTGGACTCCTAAAACCATTTTTTCCCTGGGTTCTACTTACCCAGGCCACATCCACACCAGATATTTATTCCATTTTAAACAGTCATGACTTCCCCCAAATAATCTTGTGAAGAGTGCTGAGAGTTGTTAAGAGACTCTTATCCCAGTGACAGCCATTCTAGTGGCTAGAATGATTTATTTATTTATTTATTTATTGCACTTGTATACCGCCCCATAGCCGAAGCTCTCTGGGCGGTTTACAGCAATCAAAAACATTAAAACAAATATACAACTTAAAACACATATTTTAAAAACAATTTAAAACACAATTTTAAAATTTAAAACAATATAAAAACAATTTAAAACACATGCTAAAATGCCTGGGAGAAGAGGAAAGTCTTGACCTGGCGCTGAAAAGATAACAGTGTTGGCACCAGGCGTACCTGATTTAACACTCAGCCCCTCTTTCCATTCTGAGAACTGGCGCTCTTTGACAGGAACTCTCAGCACCCTTCACAAACTATTCTACTGAATATCACTTGCTGAATTGCTTAGCCAGCCAGAACCTACAGTGTAATTGTGAGAAATCTGCCTTGCTCTGTCAGCCCACTTGTCCATTTAGCTCAGTACTGTCTACACTGACTAGCAGCAGCTCTCAGGATTCCAGGCAGGGAGTTTCTCCTGGAGATGGCGGGGACAGAACCTGGGACCTTCTGCAGGCAAAGCACCTGACTTGAAATTGGTTTATGGTAGGGCTTGCGTGTACCACCTGATTTGATTTATTTGTAAATACAGATCAGACCAGTCCAGACAGATTCAGGTCCGATCCAGACTCAAATCCAGATCACAATCCAGATATCACAAATGTCCAGAAATTCTATTGACTTTCATTGCAAAACTATAATAGCCGTAACTTTGTTTTGCTTTTTACTTAGAGAAATGGAATTTGGAATCAATGTCAGGGAGGATGGATGAAGTGCTGGATGACTGGAGGAGGGCTAATGTCCCCATCTTCAAAAAGGGCAAACAGGAGGAACCTGACAGACCAGTCAGTCTGACATTAATCCATGAGAAAATCCTGGAGCAGATTATAAACCTGCCAATCTGTAAGCAACTTGAAAACAGTGAAATGACTAGAAGCCAACATGGATTTATGAAGAACAAATCCTGCCATACTAATCTTATGTCTTTTTTTGGCTGGGCAACCTCCCTGGTAGACTGTGGGAATGCTGTGTACATATTGTATCTCAACTCTTAACCAAGTGTGGGCTAGATGAAACAACTATCAGGTGGCTCCACAGATGGCTTCAAAATCATACTCAAAGAGTGATTGAGATTCCTTTACAAAGTGGGGTGAGCAGGTTATCACAGGGATCAGTCCTGGGCCCAGTGCTCTAAAACATTTTATATTTATATATCTATATTTATATAAGATTTTATTAAGGATTATGATGAGAAGATGCAAGGAATGCTTATCAAGTTTGCAGATCACAACATTGGAAGAGATAGCTAATACCTTGGAAGACAGAAACAAAATTCAAAGGGATCCTGAAAGGCTGGAGCATTGGGCTGAAAACAACAGAATTAAACTAACAAGGATAAGTGGAAAGTAGGAATAAGAAACTAGATGAGGGCTCTGTGGCTCACCAACACTACATGCGAGAAGGATCTTGGGAGTATTGTTGAACACAAACTGAATGTGAGCCAACAGTGCAATGCAGCTGCAAAAAAAGGCCAACGCTATTTTAGGCTGCATTAACAGAAGTATAGTTTCCAGATTGTGTTAAGTACTAGTTACCCTCTATTTAGCACTGGTTGGACTCATCTTGAGTACTGAATCCAGTTCTGGACACTGTAAGAAGAATACAGACAAACTGGAACAGGTTCAGAGGAGGACAACATGGATGATTAGGAAACAAGGCTCTATGATGAGAGACTGAAGAACTGGGCATATTTAGCCTTGGGAAGAGAAGACTGAGGGGAGATATGATAGTACTCTTCAAGAACGAAAGGTTTCCACAAACAGGAGGGCCAGGATCTCTTCTCAACCATCCTAGAGAGCAGAACACAGAACACAGCTCAAGTTACAGGAAACCAGATTTTGACTGAATATCAAGAAAAACTTCCTAACAGAGCAGTATGACAATTTGGACGATGGCCCTATAGGCCCCATCCAACTGTACTATTCTATTATTCTTTGATTCTGGAAGCCATAAGGGTCATGTTCAGACAAGAGTTGAAAGGTGCTAGTGTAGGTCACCACCGATGTCATGCCATATCTTATCTGCTTGATATTCCAAGTGGTGTTCTCCACCCTTTGCATCGTTGCCATAGCTGGTCAAGAGGGGGCTATCTGCTAACAGCTATGATGCTGCCCACTTCTGCCTCTCCTTCTAAGGAGCTTATAAAGCTTCATGGTATCATCATTTCCACCATCTGATGGAAAGTGTGCATCTCCTGTCACAGCTATGTCCACGTTCTCCACGGAGTCAGTGGGGAGAGAAATGTGTGGTCAGGACATAGTGTGGTCAGCTCACCATCCCAAACACCACCACAAGTGTGAGTGCTTTATTTAAGCAGGCTACAATACAGATTCAGCAGGAAATTCAGGTTACAAGGGTATAACAGCAAGGCCTGGGCAATCGCAATGAAGATGTCCCAGTAAGCTGCCATGCCCTTTCCACTAAGCCAGGGCAGGGAAGAGAGCTGGTAAGTCTTCCTCCTCCCCTTCCCCAACATCACAGGAGCTGGATCTTCCTCCATCCCAGCTCCCTCCTCCTCCTCTGTCAAACACTGCCAACTAAACTTGCAAACTGTCAGAACCACAGAGCTCGTGACATTTATGGCATTATGTTCTTATTAGCAGCAAATGTTATTCACACACGTTGTGAAAGGGCTGACATGCACACAGGCTGTTCATGTGCAAGCTCTCTCTAAATTTGATAAAACTACCAGGTGTTTAGCTTTCGTAAATTTTGTCTACAGGAAGAAGTGGAAGGAAGGGCAGAACTCCTTGGTGGGGTCTAGGCACAAAAAAATTAAAGTGTGGTTTTGATTATGGGGCTTTCATTTCAGTGTAAGAAAGATATAGATAGAAACTATTCTCCCATAATGGAGCTGATATTTGTTGATAGAGCTATGGGATTTACCATACATGTCTCCATTGTAAATGAGGTTATTTTAGCATGTGAGGCTACCTGTAAAATAGATTATTGGTCCATCTAACCCTGCACTGTTAATTCTGACTGGCAGCAGCTTCACAGTCTGTATTTCCATATAGATTGACATGTGACTCTTTAATCCCCAAATTAACTTTCTCCCCAACATACATCTCCTGCGCCTAAGACAGAGAGGATCTCTAGATAATCCTAACTAAAATTAATTATAAAGCTTTTATCCTAACAAAACTATGTGCTTCCGCTAACTCTATTCTGTTGAGCATAACACAGTCGAAACCTTTTGCACCTTAATATCATTCCTTAATATCAGAGTAAAAAATCCTAAGAGGCTCATAAAGATAACCCATGATTATACCAGGTGATAAACTAAATTGAAGTAATGAGTCATCAACCTCTCCTTCATGCTGATATACAGCTGTGATGTACCGATTGGCAATTCTGATCCGTTCATTTCTTGTGGAAGTCGCTCTCTAAGGAATGACATTAATGTTGGAAGTTTCAGCTCTCTGACGCCTTTCGTCATCCTATTAAACACAGGCTTGCACTGACCCACATTCACACTGGTTTAGCCTCACAGTGCATCTTTCGCCATTTGCACTCTAGCCGTTGTCCAGCCTGTTTAATTGCCCTTAGTTCACTGGTGTTCGAAGGGGCAAACCAGCCTCCACAATGCTGGAGAGCATGCTCTCAGGCAACCGTGTTAACAGCCTGATGCATCTCATGGTTCCACAGCATGACAAGGGCTTCAACAGGGTCAGCTGCTCTGTCTACTGGGAACTGTCCCAAGACATTCAGGAATCCAGTGGATTCCATTAGTCTCCAGGGGCAGACAATCTTAGTCTGTCCACCACCTCTGCAAGGGAAGTTTGGCACCATAGATAAACTTATCAAAACTGTAGATGCCAAGTATCAAAAGAGGTATTCTCTTTCTTTTACACAGGAACAATACCTCTTCAACAATTATAAATATGAATGAATAGCCTCAGAGCATAGTTTCAGCTACTACCTTGAGTGCATCTGTCATCACTGAATCCATTTTTGACACTGGCAAAATTATGTCAAAGTGACCTAGGAATACCACAGAGTAAAATCAAATTTGCTCAATTGCATATTTTAAAAAAGCTGACGCTTTGTACATTAAAATGTCTACATTTTCTTACGTAGAAACTAATCTCCATGTACAGTATTGAAATGTGTCGAGCCACAAGTAAGGAATTTTTATATGAATTATTTTATTCTTTTATTTATATGTAAATAAGGACATTTTAGGATCCTCCGTGGTGCAGAGTGGTAAGCGGCGGTAACGCAGCCAAAGCTCTGCTCATGGCCGGAGTTCGATTCCAACGAAAGGAGGAAGTCGAATCTCCGGTAAAAGGGGTCGAGGTCCATTCAGCCTTCCATCCATCTGTGGTCGGTAAAATGAGTACCCGGCATATGCTGGGGGAGGTAAAGAAAGGCTGAGGACGGAACTGGCAATCCCACCCCATATATACGGTCTGCCTAGTAAACGTCGCAAGACGTCACCCTAAGAGTCGGAAACGACTCGCACTACAAGTGCGGGGACACCTTTACCTTTAAGGACATTTTAAGGAAAGGAACTGGCTTTGATACTCTTGCTGTTTCTGAAAACAACAGTTTAACCATCAGAGGTCCTCAACGGGAACCAAGTCTGCAAAAAATGCATGTGTCGTCTATTTTTTTGCTTAGGGTTCATTAAAGATGCTGTGAATGTCCATGATTTTTCATTCATAATACAATAATCACATATTTGCAGTTGTGAAAGAATATAGGAATACTAACCATTGTGACTATCAGTAGATCTGCATACACAACATAATGCACAATTGTCAACTGGGCACATAATATGTCAAAATGACTCCATTAATATTGTGGTTTTAAATGAAGAGTGTGTTGCACAATTACACTAACTGTGAATAATAATAACAACAACAACAACAATAATATAAACTATTTATTAAGTCTTTTTGTGGATGATGTGGCCCTTATACTTTCAAACCCACTTACCAGAAGTCATTCACATCATCTCTGAGTTTAGAGCCATTTTGGTTTTGCATAGGAATTATGATAAAATCTGAGTCCCTTTATGGAATATAATTGCTATTAAGGATGCAGCTAAAGGCAAAACTATTTCTGATCTGCATGGTCAATTCCCATTTCCCCATTGTTCCTCATACATGGATTATTTTGGGGGGAATTGTAATTCTAATCACAAATTTCATAGCATCTCACCTACTTATGATTTAAGTGAAAATCTAAACCATCAGACCATTCTCTGGAACTGTGGCCAGAAACATATATCATGTTACCTGTAAGTTTTGCAAGAGAAAGGGGTTAGAGCTACTTCTACCAGAGCTCCCATCACAATCCTATTTGCTTGATTCCCTGCTGCTTGCACATATGGCATGGTCATCAAGTGAACTGTAGGTGGGTGTAGGAGAAAGAAAGTAGAAAATACCATAGGAATAAAAATGTATTTTGGATTGTAACTATGAAGATAGCCAAAGCTCAGTAAGAGTTCAGTTCTGAGCTTCCAACCAGTGTGAAAGAGTTTCTCCAACCAGTGTGAAAGAGACAATGCAGCTTTTTCTGGGATTCAGGAAAACTACTTTCAGAAATGGCCAAACCAGATGCAACATGGGAGATGAGCATGGGAGATGGTTCCCAACGTTTAAAAAAATTAAATAAAAAGTGTCTGCTAGGTTGAACACAGAAACTGCAGGAGAGAGGCTGCTTGACACTTTCGCCTTAGCCATTTCCCCACTCAAAATTGCCCTCCTCCTAGCCACCAGAAAGAGTTATGGGTACCTCTCCTGACCCCCACAAATGGAAATGGAAAAAGCAAAAAAAAAGCAAAAGGTGTTATTTTGAATAGAAAAACAGCTGCAGTGCAAAGGATCAAGCAGGGGGGGCTCCTTAGTCTGCTAAAACTGGCTGCTCTGCTTTTCCATTTTTTAAAAAAAAGTTGGGTGTCTGGTCTGTTATATATGTATTTTCTATTATATTTTGTTTGAGCAGTGTATTCACTGGAAGTTTTGCATCACTCATAACTACCTAAAATCTTCAGTTATAAATCAAGGGGACTTCTTTTGGCAACTTTAATCCCCCCCCCCGGGTCGCCATATGTAGGAATTGAATGCAAACCGTTTCCATTTTCAATATGTTAATTAATTTTTTACTGATATTCCAAACAATAAAAAACACATGTAAATTGTCTTTGATTAGATATCAACAACATTTTATTATCACCAGGCATAAATTTCATTTCATTAGTGAGAAGAATGAAAAAACTGATTTCTACTTCTCATTAGGAACTTGTAAGGGGTGTGGGGAAGAATACAGAACATTTGATTTAATAATTTCCACATTTCAATTTCAGGCACACCTGGTCCTCCATATTATCCATTTACAAAGAATAAAATCAAGCCAAGTTCTCCTCCCCTTGGAAAGTGCGCTCGGGGGGGGGAAGGGCTGGGTGGTTGAGGGGGTTGGGGAGGAGTTATGATTTAAATTGCTGCCATTTTCTGTAACCAAATCTGAAAATCGAATTTTTTAAAAAATCCTTCCGTCCTTAAGTTATCTCTCTCTAAAAGTGCAATATCCCAAACTCTTTGATACCCAAACTCAACATTTGCCCCTCTTAGGTCTTTCCAAAAATGTGCATTATAAAACATGCTGCTAATAATAATAAAAAACTGATGGAAGTTTTATTTCATTGTGCATCTTCATTCAAGAAAAGGCTAAAAGTACCTGCTGTGGAGACAAATTGATTGCCTTTGAAGACAGTTCAGAAGCTGCAGCTAGTGCAAAATGCGGCCGCCAGATTGCTGACAAGGACCAAGCGGTCCGAGCACATAACACCTATTCTGGCACGCTTGCACTGGCTACCAATATGCTTCCGGGCCAGATTCAAAGTGTTGGTATTGACCTATAAAGCCTTATACGGCACGGGACCACGCTATCTGTTGGACCGCCTCTCCCGATACGAACCCGCCCGTTCACTACGTTCTGCTACAAAGGCCCTCCTCCGGGTTCCGATTCATAGGGAGGCCCGGAGGGTGATGACAAGATCTAGGGCCTTCTCAGTGGTGGCCCCCGAACTGTGGAACAGTGTTCCCGAGGAGGTGCGCCTGGCGCCGACACTACTATCCTTTACTGAGTGTTGATTACTAAGACATTTTCACTATTCCAGAATTCCAGTATAACATGGTCACTTTCCCCCAGAGTTCCCATAACTGCTACTTCATCAATAAGTCATCTTTATTGGTTAGAATCAAGTCAACAATACCTGATCCTCTAGTTACTGAGCACACTGTGACTGAGCACACTGTGACTCAGAACAGACAAGCCTCCTGGGGTTAGTCCAGGTTGCTCACCTCTTTGCCTAGGATTACACCTCTTCCTCACTATACCTCCGCTGCCATATTCCTGTTAGCTCTCCCTGTTAGGTTGTGCTCTGCGGCTTATTTGTAGACCAGCTGAGGCAGGTTCCTCTGCTCTGCTCAGTTAGGAGTCAGGAAACAGAAATGTGTTTTTCAAATGTAAACACTGTGTATGAGAGCAAGTGTGGTATAGTAGTTAGTGTCTGAGTGGAACCTGGAAAATCAAATCCCTGGTCGGCCATGAAGCTCACTGGCCAGTCACTGTCTATCAGCCTAAATTGAGATGGAGAACAATGTGTTGTACGCTACCTTGAACTCCTTGGAGGAAAAATGGAATATAAATGTAATAATAAAGAAAAATGAAACTCAAATTGAGACAGGATCACAATGTGAGGCTCCTCTTTTCTGCTTCAACAATTAAATAAAATAACTTTCGCTAAAGCAATCCCCAGCTACAGAACATGGACCTCATCTACACTTTACATTTATTTATAAATATATTTGTATACTACTGTTTCATTAAAAAACATCCAAGTGGTTTACAGCAAGTAGAAAAAAACCATACAATAAAAACCATTAAAAATACAGAAAAAACAAAGGTCAGCTATTACAATTAGACATCATAATTCCCTGCATAATCCTGGCATAGAAAGGTTTTCAGCAGGCATTTAAAAGTTGAAACGGAAGGCGCCCACTGAAATCGCTGTTGCCAGAGCATTCCACAGAAAAGGGCTGATGACACGATTTTGTATTGATGTTGATTGAGCCTCACTAGCTCGGGGGATGACCAAAACCACTCCTGCAGATAATCTCAGTGACTGAGCTGGGATAGAAGGTTTCATGAGGTCTCCAAGATACCCTGGACCTAATTTGTTCAGGGCTTTATAAATTAATATGACCTTGAATCTGGCTCAGTAGAGGATGGGCAGCCAGTGCAGATGTTTTAAGAGTGGTGTCACATATTGTTGGCCATGTGCCCCCCCTTCGGGAGTCTAGCTGCTGCTCACTTAGGTGTCACTGATTTAATTTTGTAGGAAAGTAAAACTGATGCAATTTTTTAAAAATGTAATTTACTTTATGTTAATTATTATTAATAATAATTATAATTATAATAATTATTAATATATTATGTAATTTAAACAAATGTTTTGCAATGACCAAATGCAAACCTGGTTTTGATGATAAACTATTATATGGGGTGTATGTATTTTTACATCTCCAATCTGTGTGTATATGGAGTCTTTCCAACATCCCTGTGAGGTAAGGTTGCCGATTGGAAACCAAGGTAGCTCACAAGAAATAAATCCCTTTTAAAAATCCAAAGGAAAGGAAGGCAATGGTAAACCACCTCTGAATACCGCTTACCATGAAACCCTATTCATAGGGTCGCTATAAGTTGGAATTGACTTGAAGGCAATACATTTCAACTTTTTTTCAAAAATCCAATAACCATAAAAACAAGTATAAAAGTTCCAAAATAGCTTAGATTGGCATGATTCTGAAGTTTGGGTTGAGTGAGTGAAGTTCCTTATCACTTGAGGTTGCAGTCCATGCTTCCCTGTTTGGGTAAGCCCCACTGAATACATTGGGACTTGCTTCTAAGTAAGCATGCATAGGATTGCACTATATATATATATTTATGGGTTGCGTAAATTTTAAACATCTTTGACAGTAATGCATATATAAAGACAAATATTTCTTCATACCGTGTCCTGCTACGTATCTGATTTCATATTATGGTTGTATGTACATTATTATTTCCTCTATATTTTCCCACATTGTTGTTTTCTCCCTAAGGGACAGATTAGGCCCATGGAGCAGACAGACCCATTGGTGGCCGGTCACCTAGTAAACTTTGTAGCTGGTTTCCATTTCAAAAAATTAATTAAAACGATTTACATGCAGGCAAACTTTGTGAAGCAGATACACACCATACATTTAAAGCACATCCAACTTGCACTTAAAGTGCATGACTTCTCCCAAGAATCCTGGGAAGTGCAGATTCCCCCTCACCATTATAGTTCCCAACATTAACAAACTACAGTTCCCAGGATTGTGGTGGGATTCATGTGCTTCAAATGTGTATTGAATGTGCTTTAAATGATTGGTGGGCTGTACCTCAAGTAGCAGGGAACATGCTTTGCATGTAAAGATCCAAAATTGAATTTCTAAAACTGAATCCTTGAGAGCCATGTCATCAGTCCTGAGCCAGATGCTACCAAGTGGGCTGAGTCAGTATAAAGCAGGTTCCTCTGTGCCTAAGAGTGAAAAAAGACCCAAGGGCCACAGTGACTACAAAACTGTGCTGCATGGGGATTTCTGTGACTTTGGCTGACAGGCTGAGGATTTTTTTTTTAGTTTTGGTTAGGAAACCTGACTGGTTCTGGGATGCTGAGTTTTCTCCCTTACTCACAGGAGTTCACACAAGGGAGCTTACCCAGGCTCCCTAAGCATGTGCGGAATAATCCCCTGACTTCAGCTGGACCTGGGAACATTTAGGTAAGATTTCTATCATAATTTCCAAGGAGAGTTTTTGGTTTGTTTGAGTGGTATGCTCCAAGCAACTGTGGTTGTGTAATGTATCATGTAATGTAACACCACTAGGGTCTGCCCCCCCATCAGGAGTGTCAACCCCCTGAAATCTCAGGGCTTCTGACCTGGCAACCCTTCTTGCTAACCACATTTACCCCAAGATGGTATTTCAAGCTCTATTGCAGTCACCCCAGGAAGAGATCTGTAATAATGAGAAAGGAGTTGGTAGCCTGATGATAATCAATATCTTTTAAACTACTGCACTTTGAATTCTTCTCCTGTTTATTAGCAACTGCAAGCCTGTGGCTAGACAAATCTATAGATCTTAATAAGCAAGTGATTAGTTATTGGGACTGCAGGTTTTGCTGCATGAAGGATAGAATGATTAACATTTCCCAGCCCACAATAAGGAACAATTGGTGTAAAGATTGTAATGAATGAGTACAGAGGTGCTCAATTAATAAATGGCTTCGATGCTGCCAAAGGCCAATTAGCCAGTTAGTTTGGATGAAGCTAAATCAAACTGTCCCTGCCCCCTTCTTTTCTAATTAAGCTCCAGTCCCTCACCTTGTTAATGAGCTTCCTATGCACAAATGAGAGAGGGAAAGAGTAAGGAAGGGGGCGAATAAGCAAGCAAGCAAGCACATATATTTTTCACTATTCATTATTTATGAGCAAGCAGACGTGATGATTCTGCTAGGATGGGAACCAAGAGGAGTATCACCTTCACCAGCCCACTGACATGAATAGAAACTATATAATACAGTTCATGTACCTTGTGCAGCAGTTCCCAATCATTCCAATGAGGCTGGTTCAGTAGTAGTTCCTAATCAATTGCACCAAATGGAAATAAATAAGATTAACAGATGTTTAGCAGTGCAATACGGGAAAGTTCTGTTCCGCAGCATGGTAACATGACCTCATTGCTCCAATGGAGCAACAAGGCAGAGGGCCTTCTCAGTGGTGGCCCCCAAATTATGGAATGATCTGTGTGACGAGGCGCACCTGGCGCCAACACTGTTATCTTTTCGGCGCCAGGTCAAGAATTTCCTCTTCTCCCAGGCATTTTAGCATGTTTTTTTAATTGTTTTTATATTGTTTTAAATTTTAAAATTGTGTTTTAAATTGTTTTTAAAATATGTGTTTTAAATTGTATATTTGTTTTAATGTTTTTGATTGCTGTAAACCACCCAGAGAGCTTTGGCTATGAGGCAGTATACAAGCGCAATAAATAAATAAATAAATAAATAAATAAATAAATAAATAAATAAAATGGCAGGCTCAACATGAGTGCAATTACTCCATGTTTTATTAATATTAATATCAAGAATACTACTTAAATGTTAGCTGCCAAACCTGAACTCCCAAACCTGTCCGGGATTTGAAATCTTCTGGTGAGGCCCTTCTTGTGCTCCCCACACCTTCGCAAGCACATACGACGCGGACACGAGATAGGGCCTTTTCGGTGGCTGCCCCTAGGCTGTGGAACTCCCTTCCGAGTGAGGTGCGATCAGCTCCCTCCTTGCCGTCTTTCCGGCGACAAGTAAAGACTGTTTTATTTCAATGGGCATTTGGGATAGAGAACGACCAGGATTAAGTGTCATAGGTTTGGTGATTACATTATATGATTTTATTATTTTAAATTGTCCGCTGTTTTTAACCTATGTTTTATGGTTTTAATTTTTCTCATAGTTTAATTCTTTTTTAAAAGTATACTTCTGTATGTTTTAATGATGTTGTTTTTAGTTGTAAGCCGCTCTGAGTCCTATTGGAAAAAGGGCGGGGTAGAAATAAAGTTTATTATTTATTATTATTATTTATTGGGATGTCTCCTGAGGACTTGCAGATCCTTGATCTTCTGCTTAGGATGGCGAGGTGCAAAAGAGGAAAGGACTCTTATTTTGCACCATTAACAGTTGCCAATAAAATGTATAGTTACTAAAAAGTATTATGATTTGTTTGTGTTTAACAGAGCTTGGAAAAGTTACTTTTTTGAACTACAACTCCCATCAGCCCCAGCCAGCATGGCCACTGGATTGGGCTGATGGGAGTTGTAGTTCAAAAAAGTAACTTTTCCAAGCTCTGTTTAAACATGTTTGCATATTTTCATGTCTTATTCTCAACCCAATATTTTCATTTCCCTGTGCAATGTGGCACGGACTTTAAATTGTAACAGAAAAAGAGAGGAAATTGGTCTTTTCTGAGAGCTGAGGAGTGAGGGAATTCATGATAGCTGCTCTTTCTTACTGATTTCTGGACATTTTATTGTGAAAAACCTCAACGAAGTTTACAGAAGGAATTAAAATTATTGGCAAAAACATTTAAAGACATTTTAAAACTTTGAAAACAATACAACAATGTTAAAAACAGATAACAAAATAGTTTCTACATGCCTTAGGCTTGTCTAAAAAATATTTTTAGCAGGTGCTGAAAAGAGTACAATGAAGGCCTAATGTCAATAGGCAGGGTGTTGCGAAGCATAGGTGCTGCCACAGTAAATATTTGATTTCTTACAGGAGCAGAAGTACTATGTGGCACCCATGATATGGAAAGCACACCTTGAACTTCAGAGCTTGAAAGAACAACTTGAACTGGTTGAATCGGCAACCAGTGCAGAATTCAGAGCAGAGATATTATGTGCTGACAAGGTCTCATTGATGTCAACATTCATGCCGCAGCAGTCTGCACTAATTGAAGTCCTCGCGTCAGGTTATGCTGCATGGGGATTTCTGTGACCTTGGCTGCCTGCCTGCCAGGTTTCTTTTAGTTTGGGTTTTTGGTTAAGAACCCTGACTGGAATGCTGAGTTTTCTGCCTTAGTCAAAGAAATCTTGTGGTTGACTGCATATCGGAAATCATCGATGTTTCCTTTTTCTTTTTCTATTTGCCTCCATAACCCCTCTCACATAGGCAGCATTCATTTGGCAAATCTATACTGTCACTACATTTTTGTCTGTGCAACTGATGATGTAACAATGCAAACAATCCTGTGCTTACAAATATTTATGGACCTCTTCCACACTGAATGTATTGCTTCTAATTGGTTTTCTCTGAATTAATTAATTACCTACAACATTAAGATAAATTTCCTGAGAGATCTGTTTATGTCCATGAAGAAGCATGTGGTTGAGCATTGCTTGTCCTATGCTTGACCATAGAAAGGTCTTTATACTACGAACGCATGAGAATAAACTTTGGGGTGTACAGGAGGAAACAGGTAAGGACTTTTCTGATAAGCTCTGATTAGTAGTAGCTCAATCAAATATTTTCCATGTTTCCCATTCAAACACATCCTCAAGAGCTGAAATTCATTAAAAACCATACATGTTCATAGAGTACCTGTAATCCTATTCCCCCATACTGTGAGCATTCAGAAAATTATAATGGAAGTCAGTGTACATGAGAACAAAACCACTGGCCCCTTCCTAGCGTCAAGACTGCATTGATGGAAAGAGAGATGGTGTTTGCTGGGGTTGATGCGTGCTGTAGTTCAGTAATATGAAGAGGGCCAAAGCATCCTGATACGTGGCTTAAAGATGGGGTTGAGCTTTGGCTCGATAAATATTTCATCAAGAGCACATCTTCAATTTTTCTACACACGTTTTTCATCAACACTTCCATAAAAACTCAAAGCACAAAGCACAACACCTCTCCCTTCACAGACCCACCATGACACACGGTTTAATTTTCTTGTAGGGTTACAAGGAAATTTGAGTGACAGTTGGAATGTGGATTTTTTTCTGCACAATTAGTTCATTAATTACACAATTAGGTTCACAACTGGTTTCAGTGTCTAGCCGGCCTGTACTCTAGATTAGGCCAAGGCCTGATCAAATCAGGCATATCCGGAGACATTTGGGCCTCAGCTGATATAGCCCCAGTTCTTTCCAGGTTGGATATGGCAGCCCAGAGCGATCCAGGGCTATCAGAGGAATGGCGTACAGCAGAAAGAGATAGGAGTGTGTGGGAAGAAAGATACTGGAAGAAGGAGCCACTTCTTTGCAGAAGAACGTAGGTGGCTGCCTTTCCTACCAAACTCTTCTTCCTTTCTACCTCTGACGGTCCTTGGTATTAATATGTAGATAAGGGGGAAGGGGACAGATGTTACGACAGGACAGGAGAATTACCTGGCGAATCACAGAGCCTGGTGGACGTGGGAAACAGGTAAAGCCCCTTATTGGGTATCTTGGGACACATGACTGTAGCTTGTATAACCTATAAAAGACCCTTGGGGTGGGGAAGAAGGCAATCTCCCGCCATACCACATGCTAGCAGGGACTCCTTACAACTGTAAATATAATAAACAGCTGTTTGCTTCAGACTGTCTCCGCATCGTTTCCTGGACAAGAACTCCATTTAGGAGAAAATTCCACAACACTACCCAAAGTCCTTCATGCCAAATCACCTTTGCACCAAATCACCTTTGTGAGCAGCTTCCCTGCAGCAGATAAGCAAGAGGATTCCTCCTGTGTGGTGCTGGTCCCTGCATGCAGAGAAGCTGCTCACAAAGGAGCAAAAATTGGCAGTGCACAGGATGCAATTGTCCTGCTTATCAGTTGCTAAGCACATTTCCATCCTGTGCTGGTTGCACCTGCTTGCTCAGGGGGGGGGGTGTGAGAAGGAGACATAGCATCTCTTTCTCTTCCCAATCATATTCTTAATTTTAAAAAGCTCTTAGCTCCACCCACCCCAGATAGATTCGGGGGGGATCCACGTTGGGGTGACTGGTCCCCTCTTTGGGACAAGGTGGATTGATAAAGTAAATGTTTGGTTGGGGTGCATGTAGTTGGAGTTTTCAGTGCTGTTTACATACATATACACAGTTTCTTCTTCATATAGCTGTAACTTAAATTTTCATATGTGTATTATCCAGAAATATAGTAGAGATACTATTACACCTTATAATCACAAAAGTATTGATTTTGATACTTTTCTTGGGCTAAATATATATAATGAGTTTAATAGCATATAAAATATATTTCAGTCTGGTTTCGGCCTGGTTACGGGACAGAGACAGCTTTGGTTGCCTTGGTGGATGACCTTCGCAGAGAGCTGGAGAGGGGGAGTGTGTCCCTGTTAGTTCTCCTGGACCTCTCAGTGGCTTTCGATACCATCGACCATGGTATCCTTCTGGACCGCCTTGCTGGGATGGGACTTGGGGGCACCGTGTTACGATGGCTCCATTCCTTCCTGGAGGGACGAACTCAGAAGGTGGTGCTGGGGGACTCCTGTTCGACTCCTTGGCCGTTGACCTATGGGGTCCCTCAGGGTTCAGTTTTGTCCCCCATTTTGTTTAACATCTATGTGAAGCCGCTGGGAGAGGTTGTCTGGGGGTTTGGGGTTCGGTGCCATCAGTATGCGGATGACACCCAACTCTATTTCTCCTTTCCACCTGAAGCCAAGGAAGCTGTCCTGGGCCTGAAGCAGTGCCTGGCATCAGTGATGGACTGGATGAGGGTGAACAAATTGAAACTAAATCCAGACAAGACAGAGGTGCTCCTGGTCAGTCGAAGGGCAGATCAGGGAATAGGGATTCAGCCTGTGCTGGATGGGGTTACGTGTTGGCAGCGGTGTATCGACTTCTTGTGCCCAGCAGGATAGAGCAAGTTGGAAGGATACCCACACACAGGCCGTTAATTGTTAAGAGTCTTTTACTGACAGGATTTCGTACAGGAACGGTTACAATACAGATTCGAATACTTTCCTTTACTCTCCTAACACCCCCACACCTTGTAGTTTCTTTTTCAAGGCTTTATGGACTGGGTTTGCTCTGTGCCAGCTGCAGCCTCTGCTGTGAGCTGTCCTTGAGCTGCTGCACACCTTAACCCTTTACTAGTCTTTCATTTCTGGCTTTCTGGAAAACTAGACAGATAGACTTCTCAGCAGCCTACAGTTCCCACCTTTTCCATAAAGACACAGTTAATGACTTTTTGTTTCACAATTACAGTCAGTACATACCAAGCTTAATAACCATTCGGTTGTATTTCTCCTCACATATTGGTTTAGGCATGACATCTGCCAACATATCATTCATGTTACAGTAACTTAATGTGATAAATCCTTGCTGTATGCATTCTCTTATGTGGTGGTATCTTACACTGATGTGTTTTGTGCGCTTGGTGTTCGCTTCTGATGTTGCCAATTTAATGCATGTCTGATTGTCTTCATAAACCAGTATCGGCTTCTTGACTTCTATACACAGTTCCTGTGTTAGGTGTTCGAACCATTGCAGTTCGTTGCACGCGGTAGACAAACTAACGTATTCAGCTTCTGAGCTGGATATCGCAACTACCGCTTGCCTTCTGCTACACCAGTCGATTACAGACCTGTGTAGTAGTATCACAATGCCAGTGGTGGACTTACGGCTCGTTAGTTCACCCGTATGGTCTGCGTCCACATAACATTCCATGCCACCCTTTCCTTGTCCAGACATAACCAGCCCCTTCTTGCTCGTGCCCTTAAGGTATCTGAGCACTCTCTTAACGCCTTGCCAATCATGTTCTGTTGGTGTTTCTACCTTTCTGCTTAAGATGCTGACTGCATTACAAATGTCAGGGCTTGTTACCTTCACCAAATATTGTAACTTGCCCATAATGTGTCTGTATAGATCTGGGTTCGTACATGGTATCTCGTTTGTTTCCTGTTGGAACGAGACAGTCATGGGTGTACTCACTGGTTTACATTCAGACATGCCACATGTATCTAGCATCTGCTTTATTTTCTCTTCCTGTCGCAACATAAAGCTACCGTCTTCACTACGTATTGTGTCAGTTCCTAGGTAATGAGTTACTGGCCCCAAACACTTTGTGTCCACGTGTTGTTTGAGGCTGTTATGGAAGCTTATCTCATCCTTCTTGTCGTGGAAAACATACAAGATATCATCCACATACACAGAACAATACGTGGTTTTGGTCCCACTGTTCTTTACATACACACATGCATCTACAATGCATCTTCTAAACCCCATAGACTTCAAAACTTCGTCTAACTTCGTGTTCCAACATCTTGCACTCTGACGAAGACTGTATAAAGATTTGTGCAACTTGCAGACTAGCCCCGGTTTTGTTACAAACCCTGGAGGCTGTTCCATATATATCTCCTCCTGTAGGTCTCCATGCAAGAAGGCAGTACCTATATCATAATGGTACACTTTCATGTTCTTCATCGCAGCTATCTTAAGCAGTAGTCTTATAGATTCATACTTAACGACTGGGGCAAAGACATGTCATAGTCAGTACCATACTGCTGTGTAAACCCTTTGGCTACTAAGCGCGCTCTATATCTTTGCACATCCCCTGTGCTAGTCCTTTTTCTCTTAAATACCCACTTGCAGCCAATTGCCTTCTTTCCTGTGGGAAGATTTCCCAAGGTCCATGTACCGTTTTTGTCCATGGCATTTAGCTCCTCATGCATGGCTGCCTGCCATTTGGCCTGCTCAGCCTCAGACAACCGCCTGATGTCATTGATGCTGGAGGGGTCCTCCTGTATCACATCAATTGATGTTAAAGCGGTAGTGAATGCCAGAGATGATTCTATCACTGGGCACGTCATTGGTATGCATTCTGGGCTTTTGCTAACATCCCTTTGTGTTGTCACCTTGTCTTCCAACCCTTTAACAAACCTCAAAAAAACCAGTTTGATATGATATAGTGCATTCTTGAGATACCCTCTCAAACAGAGTTTGTCCCCTTTCCTTATCTCACATGTCCCTTGTCTAAACGTGACGATATATCCCATTGCATTCAGTTTCGTAACAGACATGATATTACTGTCTAAGCCTGGTACATATAATACGTCAGTCATTACAATGTTAAGTACGCTGAACTTTACAGTTCCCCTCCCCAATACCTGTCTGTGCGTGCAATCCGCAAGCACAACATCCTCTTTCATGGGAAGTGTAGTTTTGAATAATGTTTTGTCCTTTATCATACTGTGGGTAGCGCCTGAGTCTACAACCCATACAGTGCAATCTCTGTCCTCTTTTCTTGAACCTGATACTCTGACTATGTGTACTTTCGAAGGCTTCTTTCCTTGTCCTTTCCGCTTCGCTTCACAGTCTCTTTGTAGATGAGCATTAGAACCACAGACGTAGCAGGCCTTTAGTCCGAAAGATCGTGCTTCTGTGTCCTTAAAGTTTAGCTTTCTGCTTTCCCTTTTCTCATTTCGCTCCCTTCCTTTGGCTTCCTTTAGTCTCTCCCACTCCTGTAGTAGTTTGCCCGATACGTACTCGACTGTCAGACCCTCGTCTGGCATAGCTTCCAACGAGCTTACGATCGGATCCCAGGACGAATTCAGTGAAGAGAGAATGATGTACACTTGTTGCAACTGTGTGTGCACCACATTCCTTTCTTGCAGCTCCGCAAACAGTTTCTGTATCTCCAATAAATGGGCAGACATTTTCCCGTCATCAGGCATCTTCATCTGATAGAGTCTTCGTGCTAAATGGATTTTACTGCTGGCTGTTTTTCTTACGTGCACCTCGTTTAATGCAGTCCATATAAGCCTCGCTGTCAGCTTATCTTGTATATTCAGCAACTGGGAATCATCTACTGCCAAGATGATAAACGCCCTTGCTCTTTCATCCATTCGAATCCATAGAGCCGGTTGCGGTTCCGCCGGTGGGTCGGTCACAATCACCTGCCATAAATCTTCCTTAGTAAGGAACGCTTGCATCCTTAATCGCCAACAGGAATAGTTTCGTTCGGTGAGCCTTTCCAAAGGCATCCCGGCTGAAAGAGAGACTGCCATGCCTGCAACCACGTCTCCTGAACTCTTCTGGACACTATTCCATCTTTCTTCCTTGGCACTGTGAACAAGCTGCGCTTTCTAAGCCTCTGGGCTTGCTGGGTTAGCTGGGTTAGCTGGGCCCATAACCCTTGTTGGCAGCGGTGTATCGACTTCTTGTGCCCAGCAGGATAGAGCAAGTTGGAAGGATACCCACACACAGGCCATTAATTGTTAAGAGTCTTTTACTGACAGGATTTCATACAGAAACGGTTACAATACAGATACGAATACTTTCCTTTACTCTCCTAACACCCCCACACCTTGTAGTTTCTTTTTCAAGGCTTTATAGACTGGGTTAGCTCTGTGCCAGCTGCAGCCTCTGCTGTGAGCTGTCCTTGAGCTGCTGCACACCTTAACCCTTTACTAGTCTTTCATTTCTGGCTTTCTGGAAAACTAGACAGATAGACTCCTCAGCAGCCTACATTACGCTCCCCCTGAAGACACAGGTTTGCAGTTTGGGTGTGCTCCTGGACTCAGCTCTGAACTTGGAGGCCCAGGTCTCGGCCGTGGCCAGGAGTGCCTTTGCCCATTTAAGACTAGTGCGCCAGCTGCGCCCGTTCCTAGAAATGCCTGATTTGACTATGGTGATGCATGCCTTAGTTACGTCCCGTTTAGACTACTGTAACGCATTCCATGTGGGGCTGCCTTTGAAGACAGTTTGGAAACTTAAACTGGTACGAAAAGCTGCAGCCAGAGTATTAACAGGGGCTGGTTACAGGGACCATACAACTCCCTTGTTACAACAGCTCCACTGGCTGCCAGTTTGTTTCCAGTCACAATTCAAAGTGCTGGTTTTGACCTTTAAAGCCCTATACGGCCCAGGTCCAGGCTATTTGTCAGACCGTAACTCCCTATGCAAGCCTGCCCGGGCTCTGAGATCTTCAGGAGAGGCCCTTCTCTCAGTCCCAACACCCTCACAAGTGCGATTGGTGGGGACGTGAGATAGGGCCTTCTCGGTGGCTGCTCCTAGGTTCTGGAACTCCCTTCCTAGGGAGGCACAAATGGCTCCCTCCTTGCCATCCTTCCATTGGCAAGTAAATACTTTTTTATTCCGACAGGCTTTTGGGATAGAAGGTGTTTAGGATTGGGCTTTACAAGGCTTGTTATATTGTTTGTTGATGGTGAGGCAAAGAAGCCCCTGACATGGCTTGCATCAGCCTTGCCCAAAATGTCCTGCCCAGTTTTACTACTCTGAAAGCAACATTAAGGTTCCTGAGGAGGACCTGTATATTTCTGAGCCTACACTTTAGCATGTCCTGTATTAGCTCTTTTACAGCCAACAGTTTATTATTGGGCAAATGAGAGGAGGTAGCCAGAGAGCCCAGCTGAATGCCCAAGCGTATCATGCTGTTACTTGGCCCTTCAGTTTTTTCTGGGACCAACAGGACCCTCACATGGTCAGCCATGGTTTGAAAAGCCAGTAATAATTCTTGGCACTGTTGTGCTAGTGGGGCCTTCAAATCTAAATAGTGGGTGACCTGAATATGCTGACAGACAGCCCATTCCAAAAAAGTGCTGAAGGTTTCAAACACAGCACAGGAGATGGAAGAACCCATTGGCATGGCCTTGTCGTATGTACCCATTGGTCAGAGTGAACTTAAAGCCCAGAAGGATGAAATTGCTGCGGTGCACCAGGAGAAGGAGAAAGGCTGATGGTATATCGCATTTTGCCATTAGGGCCCCCAGTCTACAATCCCTCATTATCTTGCACAGCCCTATCGAATCAGGCATACTTTACAAAGCAAGATTCAGGAGGTATTGAATCATTAACGGACAAACCCCTGGAGTAGGAGAGGTTGTGGACAAGCCTGATTTCCCATGGTGTGTTTTCTCTTCCCCTGGTCAGAGATCTGCTAGTCCGGGATTGGGGGGTGGCTCATAAAAGGAGCTCCTATTCTGCCCAAAGCACATTCTTTGGCTATTTTTGAGGCAGTCACTCCCAGCATTGCTAATACAGGCTTCAGAGTGGGCCTCTGAGGCCTTGTGCTGGCCCATGGTGGGAATTCTAAAGCCCTGAGTAAAACCTTCCAGTACATAAGATGCTGCTGATTTATATGGGTTGTTATCAAGGAGGAGGTGAAGGGCAATGTGGTGGATGGATGTAATTGCCATGGACAAGGAACCTACACCCATAGAATCATAGGATAGTAGAGTTAGAAGGGGACTATAAGGTCATCGAGCCCAACCCCCTGCTCAGTGCAGGAATCCAAGATAAAGCACACCCAACTAATGGCTATCCAGCTGCCTCTTGAATTCCTCCAGTGTTGAAGAGCCCATCACTCCCCTAGATAATTGGTTCCATTATTATGCTGCTCTAACAGGAAGCTTTTCCTGATGTTCAGCCAATATCTGGCTTCCTGTAAGTTGAGCCCATTATTCTGTGTCCTGCACTCTGGAATGATCAAGAAGTGGCCCTCCTCTGTGTGACAATTTTTCAAGTAGTTGAAGAGTGCTATCATATCTCCCCTCAGTCTTCTCTTCTCAAGGCTAAACATGCCCGCTTCTTTCAGTCTCTCCTCATAGGACTTTGTTTCCAAACCCTTGATCATCTTTGTTGCCTTCCTCTGAACCCGTTCTAGTTTGTCTGCATCCTTCTTAAAGTGTGGTGTCCAGAACTGGACACAGTACTCAAGATGAGGCCTAACCAGTGCCAAATAGGGGGGAACCAATACTTCACGTGATTTGGAAACTATACTTCTGTTAATGCAACCTAAAATAGCATTTGTCTTTTTTTCAAGCAACAGCACACTGTTGGCTCATATTCAGCTTCCAATCAACAACAATTCCAAGATCCTTCTCACATGTAGTATAGCTGAGCCAAGTATCCCCCATCTTATAATTGTGCATTTGGTTCCTTTTTCCTAGGTGTAACACGTATTGCTGTTAAATTTCATTCTGTTGCTTTCAGGCCAGTGCTCCAGCCTATCAAGATCACCTTGAATTTTGTTTCTTCCATGTCATCTGCAAATTTGAAAAGTATTCCCTGTACCTCCTCATCCAAGGCATTAATAACTATGTTGAAGAGCACTCGGCCCATGTTCAAGACCTTACCCATTACTTACCCTCAGTTTGAGAAGGAATTTTTGATAAGCACTCTTTGAGTATGATTCTGTAGCCAACTGTGGATCCACCTGATAGTTGTTCCATCCAGCCCACATTTAGCTAGCTTGCTAATCAGAATATCATGGGGCACTTTGTCAGCTTTGCTGAAGTCGATATATTTTGTCCACAGCATTCCCAGTCTACCAGGAAGGTTACCCAAACAAAAAATGAGATAAGATTAGTCTGACATCATTTGCTCTTATTTATTTATTTATTTTATTTTATTTATATACCGCCCTAAGCCCAAAGACTCTCTGGGCGGTGTACAAAAAGATAAAAACAAGCGCAATATATGAATACAATAATACAATAAATCAAGAAACAAAACAAACAAACAATAAAAGAACCAAACAACGTCCAAAAAACAAAATAATGATAAAAATGCTATTAAAACACGCGTTTAAAATGCCTGGGAGTATAAAAAGGTTTTCACCTGGCACCAAAAAGATAGTAGCGTCGGCGCCAGGCGCACCTCATCAGAGAGGCTGTTCCACAGTTCGGGGGCCACCACGGAAAAGGCCCTGGTTCTAGTCATTACCCTCCGAGCTTCTCGATGGGATGGCACTCGGAGGAGGGCCTTAGATGTTGAGCTCAGTGTCCGGGTAGGTTCATATTGGGAGAGGCGTTCCACCAGGTATTGCGGTCCCATGCCGTGTAGGGCTTTATAGGTCAAAACCAGCACTTTGAATCTAGCCCGGAAACAAATAGGAAGCCAGTGCAGACGGGCCAGAACAGGTGTTATATGAGCGGACCTTCTGGTCCGCGTCAACAATCTGGCCGCTGCATTCTGGACTAGCTGTAGTTTCCGAACAGTCTTCAAGGGCAGCCCAACGTAGAGCGCATTGCAGTAGTCCAGTCTAGAAGTTACCAGAGCATGAACAACTGAGGCGAGGTCGTCACTGTCCAGATAGGGACGTAGCTGGGCTACCAAGCAAAGATGGTAAAAAGCATTCCGTGCCACCGAGGCCACCTGGGCCTCAAGTGACAAGGAAGGATCGAAAAGAACTCCCAAGCTACGAACCTGTTCCTTCAAGGGGAGTGTAACGCCATCAAGAACAGGATGAACATCCTCCATCTGGACAGAGAAGGCACTCACCAACAGCGTCTCGGTCTTGTCTGGATTGAGCTTCAGTCTGTTAGCTCCCATCCAGTCCATTATCGCGGCCAGGCAGCGGTTTAGCACGTTAACAGCCTCACCTGAAGAGGATGAAAAGGAGAAATAGAGCTGCGTGTCATCAGCGTACTGATGACAACGCACCCCAAAACTCCTGATGACCGCACCCAGCGGCTTCATGTAGATGTTGAAAAGCATGGGGGACAGTACCGATCCCTGCGGGACTCCACAATGGAGAGTCCAGGGCATCGAGCAATGTTCCCCAAGCACTACCTTCTGGTGGCGACCCACCAAGTAGGAGCGGAGCCACTGCCAAGCAGTACCCCCAACTCCCAACTCCGTGAGTCTTCCCAGAAGGATACCATGGTCGATGGTATCAAAAGCAGCTGAGAGATCAAGGAGAATCAACAGAGTCACACTCCCCCTGTCCCCCTCCCGACAAAGGTCATCATACAGGGTGACCAACGCTGTTTCAGTGCCAAAACCGGGCCTAAAACCGGATTGAAATGGATCAAGATAATTAGTGTCATCCAAGAGCCCCTGGAGCTGGCCGGCAACCACCCGTTCCAGCACCTTGCCCAAGAACGGAACATTCGCCACAGGTCTATAGTTGTTCAGGTTATCTGGGTCCAAAGAGGGTTTCTTCAGGAGCGGTCTCACAACCGCCTCTTTTAGGCAGTCAGGGACCACTTCCTCTCTCAAAGAGGCGTTTATTATCTCCTTGGCCCAGCCAGCGGTTCCGGTCCTGCCAGCTTTCACCAGCCAAGAGGGGCAAGGGTCCAGCACAGATGTGGTCGCCCACACCAGTCCAAGGATCTTGTCAACATCCTCAAGCTGTACAGACTGAAACTCATCCAATAAACAAGGACAAGACCGTGTTCTGGATGCTTCATTAGATCCCACTGCCATAATATTGGAGTCTAAGTCCCGGCGAATGCATGCGATCTTATCCTGGAAGTGCCTCGCGATAAATCCATGTTGGCTCCCAGTAATCACTGCATTGTTTTCAAGGTGCTTACAGACTGACTTCTTTATAACCTGCTCCAGAATTATCCTAGGGATTGACGTCAGGCTGACTGGTCTGTAGTTCTCATGTTCCTCTTTTTTGTACCCTTTTTGAAGATAGGGACAACATTAGCCCTTCTCCAGTCATCTGGCACTTCACCCATCCTCCATGATTTCACAAAGATAATAGACAGTGGTTCTAAGAGTTCTTCAGCCAGTTCCTTCAACACTCTAGGATGCAGTTCATTGGGCCCTGAAGATGTGAAGTCATTCAAAGTGATTAGGTATTCCTTGACCATTTGTCTATCAATTTCAAGCTGCAATTCTGCCCTTTCAGCTTGTACTTCATATTTGCCAGGAGGGTCATTGGCCAGGAGGGCCCTGGCCAAGCACAAGACAAATAAGTTCAAAATTTCAACAAACAATGAACACTTCTGGTGGACTTGAAGGCAGTCCATTTGCATTTTTTTTTACATCAAACTGTCATTTGCAAGCAGTAAAACGCTAAAATGAAACTAATACCTAGCAGGTGTCTGCCTTCCCCTCCCTTGCCTGTCTTTGCTCTTATATTACATGTGCTGGCTGGAAGCCCCATGAACAGATGCTTTTCTGGAAGGGGTCACAGCTCTTGAGTGATGTTCTCTTGATGGTGCTTCAAAGGCTGTGTCAGCCCCCTTGAGGTTTAATCTCCCTGATCTAGGGGTCCCTTATTTATACCTAAAAGACCATCTGGGAAGGGGCACCTTATACCTATTAGATCATTATCTTCCCATCATTCAAGTTGCTAGTTTCCCCCTCAGGTGAGTTTGTTTATCTCTCCTGACCCTACATGTGCTACAGCTGTGGTGTTTATTCCCAGCTATCACACATTGACTAATGAGCTCATGGGCATAACTGCCTTGTTTTGACTACCAAGAGTCTTCTCTGACTTATTTACTTAAGCAGAGTGAGAACCTTCGTAAACAAATTAAACTCACTATCCCTTCAAAGCTTGAGAAAGCCACAAACAAACCCACCTGGCAGAGCAGAAGTGTGGAATATGCTGGATTGTTTTGGTTAACTAAGCGAAGTTTCTCAGACTCTATGTTGTTTTTGAACACAGAGTGAAACGCTTCTCAACTTATTGTCAGGGAGCCTGCATTTTGAGCTCTCCAGATTCCAATACACTGCAATTACAGTGTAAGCACCCCAATAAATCAGGGGTATGAGGCATGAATTATGGGACAGAGGTCAAGAAGCGTGGGAATTCATGAAGAAGGTATTACAAAAAGCACAATCGCAAACAATTCTGAAGAGGAAGAAAAACGGAAGACATCAGAAAAAGCCAATGTGGTTACACGGAAGACTGGTGGAGGAGGTAAAAATAAAAAAGAGCATGTATAAGAATGGAAGGAAGGATGCATCACCAAGGAAGAGTACTGACGAGCAGATCGGGCTTGCAGGAAGAGCGTAAGGAAAGCTAAAACTCAGAATGAGCTCAGGCTGGCGAGAGAAGCGAGGAACAACAAAAAGGAGTTTTTCAGATATGTTCAAAGCAAGAGAAAGACCAAGGAAACAGTGGGACTGCTGCTTAATGAGGATGGCAAAATGTTGACAGATAACAAGGAAAAGGCAGAACTGCTCAACGCCTATTTTACCTCCGTTTTCTCCCAAAAAGGGAACAGTGTGCAACCTTGCATCGGTAGCAATCTCAGTAAGGGGTCGGGATTGCAGTTCGAGATTGATAAGGAGATAGTCAGGAAATACCTAGTTAACCTAAATGAGTTCAAGTCTCCAGGGCCTGATGAACTGCATCCCAGAGTATTGAAGGAACTTGCTGATGTACTCTCGGAACCTCTTGCCATCATCTTTGAGAAATCCTGGAGAACAGGAGAGAGGTGCCGGAGGATTGGAGACGGGCAAATGTTGTCCCACTCTTTAAAAAGGGTAAAAAAGAAGATCCGGGGAATTACAGGCTGGTCAGTCTGACTTCAATACTGGGAAAGATATTAGAACAGATAATAAAAGAGTCCATTGGCAACTATCTAGATGACAATGCTGTGATTGGTAGGAGCCAGCATGGGTTTGTCAAGAAAAAATCCTGTCAAACAAATCTCATCTCTTTTTTTGATTGGGTCACTAGCTTAGTAGATGGTGGAAATGCTGTAGATGTCATCTATCTAGATTTCAGCAAAGCATTTGACAAAGTCCCCCACGACCTTTTGATTAGCAAACTGGTCAAATGCGGACTAGATGGAAATACTGTCAGGTGGATTCACAACTGGTTGGAAAACCATACTCAAAGAGTGGTCGTCGGTGGCTCTGCTTCTGAATGGAAGGAGGTCTCGAGTGGAGTGCCACAGGGTTCTGTCCTGGGGCCGATACTCTTCAACATTTTTATCAATGACTTAGATGACGGGGTGGAGGGAAGCCTTATGGAGTTTGCGGATGATACGAAACTGGGAGGGATAGCTAACACAATGGAAGACAGGAATAAAATCCAAAGGGACCTGGATAGACTAGAAAATTGGGCTGAAATTAATAAAATGAAATTCAATAAAGACAAATGCAAGATTCTGCATTTAAGCCACAAAAACAAAATGCATGGGTACAGGATGGGAAATACCCGGCTTAGCAGTAGTGCATGTGAGAAGGACTTTGGAATTGTAGTGGATCACAGGTTGAACATGACCCAGCAGTGTGATGCTGCGGCAAAAAAGGCAAACACGGTTTTGGGCTGCATAAACAGAGCTATAGTTTCCAGGTCAAGGGAAGTAATAGTCCCACTATATTCTGCATTAGTCGGGCCTCATCTGGAATACTGCGTTCAGTTCTGGGCGCCTCATTTTAAGAAAGATATAGACAAGTTAGAGCGGGTTCAGAGGAGGGCAACGAGGATGATAGCTGGTATGGAGAACAAGTCTTATGAGGAAAGGTTGAAGGAACTTGGCATGTTCAGTCTGGTGAAGAGAAGGCTGAGGGGTGACATGATTGCACTCTTTAAGTAGCTGAAGGGCTGTCACATAGAGGAGGGTACAGATTTGTTCTCTGCTGCCCCAGAGGGTAGGACTAGGTCTAATGGTTTTAAGTTGCAGGAGCGTAGATTCAGATTGGACATTAGAAGGAACTTCTTGACAGTAAGGGCGGTTTGGCAATGGAACTGACTGCCTAGGGAGGTGGTGGGATCCCCTTCGCTGGATGTCTTCAAGCAGAGGCTGGACAGCTATCTGCGGGAGATGCTCTAGCTGTGGATTTCCTGCTGTGAGCAGGGGGTTGGACTCGATGGCCTACAAGGCCCCTTCCAACTCTATGATTCTATGATTCTATATGAACGTTTATTTTCCTCATGCACATTCTGCATTAAATCAGTATACTACCTCCCAAACCTTCATCTAAATATGAAAAGGGCTAGATGATATCTAAATAAGCCAGTTTTTAGAGGAATTAGATATAGAAGCTAGCCTTCCATGGGTGCACATTTACTTATTTACATCTCACAATTTATACAGGCAAGATCTGGCCTTTCATAGTTCACTCCTTACCGACAAACACATTAGAGCAACAATGTCTTGATGTTATACACGTATTCAAATTTCTGGGATTATATTAGTTAAATTGAAATGAGCTTGCTCCATGCTCTGAGCTCTATCTTCTGAAGTTTTAAAGGTTTTTTTTAAAAAAAGCATTATGGTGGTGAGGACATTAAGGTTGCCAGGTCAGAAGCATCCCAAACCCTGCGATTTCAGGGACAGGCCTAGTGATTAAGCATGATTAAGCAACAACCACAGTTGCTTGGAGTGGCAGAGTAGGAGGCAGCAGTTTGGAGTGGGATCTCTCAGCAATCCTTTCCCTTTCCAGTCTCAAATCTTGGTTGACGAGGGGGAGGGGAAGAATTGTGTGAATCTAGTGTAATGCAGTGAGCGCTTATATGCACCTGATAAGTAGATTATCCCCTATAGCAAATTAGTTAGTCTTCAATTAATTTGAATAGTAGTAGCAGTAGTAGTAATAATAATCATACATTCATCGAGTATATGTTTCATTTGAGAAATTTTGGAGATTCATTCATTCATTCCACCATATTTTCCTCACCCCTTTATTTTTATATTTTCAGGCTGTAATACCATATGAACAATATAGAGAATAGTATATAATCGGATCAAAAACAAATACTGATATAGCTTAAAGCTATCCTTACATAGCGAGTGGCAAAATTCTTTCAAGAAACTGTATATTGTGCACACAAAATTAGATTCTATCTTTTTTTCAATATCTGTTACCTCATTACTGACTTCTTGATTCTTGAATTATCTTGTAATTTGAACAGAGCAGATAGCCAACCGTGAATAGACAATGGCCACTTTTGCTGTGGCTGAATGGAGACAAAAAAATTAGGTTGAAAAATCCAATAAATCAATGATGTAATCAATTAAATAAATTTGATGGCATCATTCAAGATGAAACAGTAAAAAGAACAGTGACAGAATTTGTGCTTTATGCATTTTTTTGGTTTTTTTCATGATTATCTTGAGGCAGGGATGAGAAAGGGTCTGAAACCCAAGGGAGCTGCTACCAATCCCTGTAGTAGACACACATTACAGAGCTAGATGGGCTGACTTGGTATACTGCAGAAAATCAAGAAGAAAGTCAGAGCTTTCTTCATAACATAATTCCATGGTGGGGAAAAGTGGCACCTGCTGAATTTTTGCCTCAACAATCTAATTTGAGAGGGTCTATATGTGTGCTCTGCTTTTAACCTAGAGAAAGTATGATTCTACACCTGTAATAACTACTTTAATTTGCCTTTTTAAAATTTTTTTAGTTATCCTAAAGTTTAAACCATATAACAAGAACTACAACTTATTAGAAACAAAAACCCCTCCCCTCCAACTCACCCTACTCACTCGGACCACTTTCGCTCTGGCTCTGCTGACACGGCAGCAGGTAGCCTCAATGCTCAGCAACTCTTGTCCATGTGCCAAAGTCATTCTCCCCCAGCTGTATGAGCAGCAAGTGAGGAGGGCCATCGTGACAGAACTGTTGTTCCGACAAGGGTCGAAACTGTTCCCACATACCACGTCTGGATATCCAGCGCATTCTCGCCCAGGATGACACACTGAGCTGTGTCCATAGAGTAGATCTAGCATAATACTCAGCCCAATGAAGAATGCTGTGACAGAAGAGCCACACCATTTTTAGGCCTGAAAAAGATGATAGGTTACTGGCAGTTTTGCGTTTTGCTTGTGAGCAGATATAGCTTCTAAAGGCATGGACTTGATGAGTTGTATTCAAGCCGAACTCTGCTGCTGAGGTGGAACCCACCTGAAAGCCACCCGATCATTAGGCCAGAGCTTGGCTCACCAATTGCTTTTGGAGGATACCCCAAAACCCAAGATCCCTGATACAGTGGATTGAACCTGAAGTTTTCTGCCCACCTCCAGCCTGTCCTGACAAAAGGACATCCCATTGTATTACTTGACGAAGCAGACCTGCAGGTCTTGCTTGGGTTTCGTGAAGCATATCTGGTGGTTTATTAAAATCAGCTTTCCTGAAGTCCAGGGTGCGCATATGGCTCCTCTCAGCTTTTGCTTCTGTTAAAATCAAGAATTCAACTATAGTGTGGTCTTTTCCCCCCAGAGTTCCCCTGTAACTGCCACTTCATCCACCAAATCATCTCTATTTAGAATCAAGTCCAGGAGGTTGCTTCCTCCACTTTCTGTAGGAGAAACTTATCTCCAAAACAAGTCAGGAATTTCTTGGAGGGGCTGTGTTTGGCAGAATTTGTCTGCCAAAATTTCAAATCCCCCATTACTAATACATCATGCCTCCTCGAAACGGCTTTTCAAAAGTTACATTCTCATCCTCCTTGATTGGGTGGTTGGTAGTAGACGCCAAGCACCATGTTCCTTTTATTACTAGCCCCATTTATTTTAATCCGTTGCATTTACCTTATCTCCCAATCCTTTCTGCTCTCAAAAGAATCTAGAAGAATCTCAGAGATTTGGTTGCAAGAAGATCTCAGTTCACACATAATATGAGGTAAGATACAGAGGCGGGAGGCATGTATTATGTGTAACTGACGGGGAGATTGCATCTCTACCCTAGACCTTAAAGCTGCTACATAACTTTGCTGGAAAAAGGTGCTGTCTCAAACAACATGTCCAGACTTCAGTCTTGCACTCTTTCTCCAGTGCACTGTTGTCCTCATCAGAGGGTGAAGAACATGCCCTGGGAAAGGTCTAGGTAGGGAAGGAGGGTACATTAGTTTCAGCTGACATTTAAACGAGTGTCTACCTAATTAGCACTTTCTGAAACAAGACACAAATGCACAGCCATCCTTCAAAAGTTGCACCCCTGAAATGCAGGGAGGCTATTTTTGCAAAGCAGCTATGTAATGTGTACAAAAACGCATATAGTGGGGTAAAGTGTACATATATAGCATCCAAAAACAGTATTTAAAAGTTAATGTGTTTGAAAATAGCATATAAGATTGCATTTGCTTTGCAAAAATGTGTAAAAGATACATTGCATACAAAAATGTGTATGATAAGAGAAATTCACACTAAAATTGTGATTAACTTTCAAGAGAACTTTTTAAAAACAAACTGCAAACTGTGGAAATGTGGAGAAATAAGAGTGGAAAAATCATATATTATGTAAATGTAAAAATTATGTATATATGGAAATCAAGTGAATAAACAAAAGAGGGGATGTATGAATAATCTCTTGCGTTGAATGGCTACCTAATAGAGATGATACACAAGTATCAAGTTCAGATTTGGGGGCATAGAATCCCAATGATAATATAATAATGTATTGGGATGTAATTCTAGCTTCCTCTAGTGGCCCAAGCATACAACTGACACAGTTCAAGCACATTCTGTCCAAATGCTTAAAAGGCCACGAGTGCTTCCAAACGGAGGCGTCGGCATGTAATGAGTTGATCCCCCATGCTGATTTCTGTTAGTCCGAATGGCCCAGCCAGGTCAGCACAGAAAACACAAATATGGTGCTTATCCAGTCATAGTTTTTCACATTTCACAGGTGTAACTTTTTTGAGGGATGATCTTAGTTCTGGTGTTGCTACTATCGGTAAAGCTGCTAACTGGATTCTTGCAAAGCTTTTTTTTTCCTGATCCAACTTTGTTCTGCTTAGAGGTAACACAGATTACACTTTTTCTGGTCTACTCCTACTGCTACTTCATAGCAGTGGAAAGTTGCATCTTTCTGACTACTGGGTTTTTTTATTTCCAAAGCCAAATGCTACATTTGCTTCTATGATTTTTGCGTTAACAGATCTTTTTCATAATGCATTCTCACCCAATTAGAGTGGGACTTAATTTGCAAATGGATCAGACATGTCACAAATGGGTCGCTGCCAACAGGTTTTTAAAAAAATTAAATTGGCATATCTGAAGCAAAAGGGTAATGCGGGTTACCATTTGAATGCCAATGAATTGCATGCATGAGGCTCACCCATCTCACAGTAAACACCCATCTGGAAGCACCCTAAGTCTGAAATAACCATCTTATGGCTGAAACAAACCAACCTTCTCTCCCAGGAACAAGATAATCATTCCAGGAATACAGATTTTCTTTGCCTCCAACAGTTGATAGAGAGTAGCCTAGGTACAATTAAGTGACAGTGGATGTGTAATAGAGCTGTGAGCAAGCCAAAAAGAATGAGCCACTTTAGGTCCTGATGGCATTCTTCTCAGACAATTTTTGTGAGATTCAATTCAAAATATATATTTTGGTGCAATCTGGAATACACAACAGTTCAATCCTGTTTATGTGTTCTCAAAAGTAGCCAGTGCCACTGCAAGGCATGCCAGGGTCCTTGGGCACCAGCCTGCCCTGATCCCTGGTACACACAGCAGCTCAGTGGTCTACTCTGCTGCTTCAGGATGATCCTGTAGTTGTACAATATAACAATTGCAGTCATGGAATTTTGATGCAAGAAGTGGATTGGAATGAGTCAGTACCAGAAGGGCCTCAATGATGAAATCAAATACTGGACAAGTTGTCACAGACTTTGGCTCCCAACACCTTATCAGAGCTCATGCAGCTATGTCTACAGTTTGACAGCAAGCTTGGAGGTCACTGCTTGGAGCACATGGCTGCCTCAGCTTGACTGAGAATGGCAAAAATCTACACCGAACTGGACTTGTGTGGGGCTTACAACCTGGTCACAATCAGGGAAGGGGATGAGTGGAAATAAGTTATTTCTTATTTTAAAGCTTAAAGTCTCTGTCTGACTAATTTGCAGGGAAGGTGTAATATTTAGCAAAGATTCAAACACTCATAAAGGCTCACTCAGTCTCTCCATTCCCAATTTTGCCACTCTCCGACAGTTTGTTCTGCGGTTATTGTAGTGGATAGAGCAAGATTGGGTGCTTATTGCTAAAGACTGAAATAAAAAGATAATGTAAAGTGAGCTGAAAAAATTTCTACCATTTACTCTTTTAAAGCACTCACTATACTCACAATAATAGTGGCAATTTTTTTCTTCTTTTATTTATTTATTTATTTTTAAAACTTATATACCGCCCGACTAGCAATAGCTCTCTGGGCGGTGAACATAGATACAATAAAATACAATATGGTACAAAAAAAACATCACAGTCTAAAATCAAATATCACAGTCTAAAACAGCAAAGGCTCAGAATCAAGTTTCAGACATTACAATACATTAACAAAAATAAAATTAAAAATTAAAATTAAAATGCCTGGGAATAAAGGAAGGTTTTAACCTGGCGCCGAAAGGATGACAGTGTCGGCGCCAGGCGGACCTCCTCAGGGAGACTATTCCACAGTTCGGGGGCCACCACTGAGAAGGCCCTTGATCTTGTCACCACCCTCCGGGCCTCCCTATGAGTCGGAACCCGGAGGAGGGCCTTCGTAGCAGACCGTAGTGTACGAGCCGGTTCATAGCGGGAGAGGCGTTCCGACAGATATCGAGGTCCCATGCCATATAAGGCTTTATAGGTTAGTACCAACACTTTGAATTTGGCCCGGAAGCATATTGGGAGCCAGTGCAAGTGGGCCAAGACAGGTGTTATATGGTCAGACCGCTTCGTTCTTTTACTTGATTATTTGATGGCAAAGGATGAAAACAGCCCTAGAGGAATAGTAAATATTGTTGTGTAGTTAGTCCAGCTACCTGGACACCTAAGCTGTAACTCAAAAAAAGTAATTGCTTTCCAAAATTAGTTTCTAATTGCTTAGTTCATCCTTTATATAGCAGCAAGGTTCCCTTGATTGTCCAACAGACAGGAAAATCTAAAGGCCAGGAACAAGGACGGACTCTCTGTATTTATTTTCTCTCTGCCTTGCCTTTCACTATACATGTAGCATGGAGAAAAGCAGCATCAAAGCTAAGCTCAGGAGCTCACTGCCTTTACCAAAGGAGTTCAGTTCATGAAGAATCAGAACACAGGGACAGATCACAGGGGAAAGGGGCTGTAGTTAATAGGTAAAGTCAAGCGTCTGAGTCTGATATTCCTTGGGAGCTCACCAAAAAGAGTAACACAATTCAACAGATAAGACTTCATTCATGTAAATTAACACACACTCGGGATGGAGGAGTGACAGGGAAGGTCACTGACTTTCCCTTTCCCTGTCCTGTCCCTAACATCCTCTCCACCAGTGGGGGTGAGAGGGGACTGGCTGGCGATATGCACCTCCCCCAACCAATGCCCCACCTGGAAATGTGGCAGCTCCACCTAAGAAGGAAGGCTGGCTGTGGGGCTCTAAGGCTTAGTGTCATTTGAGACGCCAGAACACAAAACCAGAATGAAATGGCTCAGGTGAGCTACTAGCAGCTTATAGTCTCTCAAAGGAAGGTATGGCTGGCTGGCAACTTGAACTGGACATTCATTTCGTCATATCAAGAGATGCTCCACGAGCTAGAGGGAGCCCCAGCTGACGAAGCGTCAAGGCCCCAGCTGACGAAGCGTCAAGGCCACAGCTGACGAAGCATCAAGGCGAGTTAAGCAGCAGAGCGAGTTCGGCAGCAGGGTGAGGAGGCCAGGGCCCCCCACTCTGCCCGTCTGTTCCCTGACCTCAACTAAACCGCAATCTCCAACCCATTGACGTAATAAACCTTAAACAAAACTATGCAGGTAAGAAGCCAGCAGGGGTGTGGGGGCTTTCCAGTGTTTTGCACCACCTGCAGCATGTACGACTATCTGCCTGTTGGACAGAAGTCGTGGGTGTGCTCTCGGTGCAATGAGCTCCTGGCTCTCCAGGAACGACTTCATTTCCTTGAGGCCAAGGTGGCGGACCTGGAAAAGCTGAGAGAGGCAGAGAGGTGTGTGGAGGAGGCCTTCAGGGACGTTATAGCTGTGTCCCACTCCAACAATGATAGCTCTCCTGCTATCATGGAGAACGATGGTCTCGGGGAAGGAGAGCATCCAGCTGAGGAAGAGGGAAACGATCCCTTAGAAGGGACCCATTCCTTGGGGGATGAGCAGCTATCCTCTCGTGCCGAGGATATATCTCCAGGGGGTGGAGGGATCCTTGTAGTGGGTGATTCGATCATTAGGAACATAGACAGTGGAGGACTTCCGGGAAGGGTGACTTCGCTTGTGCCTGCTTTTGGGACGGGCTCCCGCCTCAAAAGAAGCTTATTCAGATATAAATCAGTCAGAACATTTTTATTTTTTTTTGACTGATGAAATTTCTCCCGGGCAGGGAGAAACGTAGAGATGAACCTCAAAAGCCTGTTTTTGTTGGGAGGACTGGATTTCATTAATTTATGAGATAAGGTCCAGCCAACAATGCCGGACGGACTTCCTAACAAGCTCTATCTGTTTAAGCGATACGTTTATCTTTTCTTTAAAGAGAGAACGGACTAACAGGCAAGCACCCTTCTTTCTATTATTTTTTTTACTTGGTTTAAATTGTTGCAGCAAAAGGAGATTTGTCAGATTGATCGGCTTTGGACAACTTCTGGGTGAGATATAGCTCTTCTCTGTTATTCACGAAATTAACAGCTTATCTCTGTTTCTGTTGCAAAAAGCTGTCCTGGAAGTGCATTCTAAAGATAATAAACAGAAGAGGGATTTCTATTCCTGATTTCTATTCCGAGGAATATTATATTGTCTGGGACTATTCTCTTTTTGGTCTATTTTATTTTGACGAATCTGCTTCTTCACGACGCCACTAACTGTTTTGATGCTGGGAACTAAATTTGTTTTGCATTCTTGAACATAGAGAGATAAGGCTGGTTGTTCTGTTTATACTGTGATGTCATCAAGCCTGGAATATTAACCCAATTGTTGCTGAAATAAGAAGTGGTTCTTTATTTTTGTTTTGCTTTGTTTTCGTGGTTTTAAAAATGGCAATCAAGAAAGTGGCTGAGAATCTGGAAGTAACTATGTTTCAGAAAATAATGGATGAGATTGAGATAACGAAACAAACCCTGCGACAGGGTAGTAAGGAGCTGAAAATTGAACTGAGCAAAATGACGCAGGAGCTTAAAGAAATAGGGGATCCTGTGAGAGAGGAGAATGAGATCAGAGATGAGAAAAGAAAAAATAAAGGGAAGATACAAGCCCTGGAGATTGGAACAAATGTAGAATTGGAAAAAGATCTGGAGTTTATGGATTTTAGAAATAAAATCTACTGTTTGGAATTTAACGTTATCTCTGAAGAAATTAATGAAGATATTAGAGATAAAGTTATCAATGGCTTGGACAATCTTCTGGACTGGAATGATGTGATGGAGCTTGATATAGAGAAAATCTATGGAATTAACTGCAGCCATGTGACAATGGAAAAACTCTTAAGAGATGAGCCAGTGCATTTTGTAAAAAAGAAGAACACAGATATGACTTTACAACAGTATTTCAGCAACTTATTCAGAATGGATGGCAAGAAAATATTTGGGATAGAGGAAATTCCCATCAGATTCTTATTATATGACTATGGCTACAACAGCAAGATTATTATGGAATACTGATAATGGAAGATTGGACACTGAAATTACTGGACTTAACAGGACTATTGAAGATGGAAGATGGAACTAATAGGGATAATGGAATAATGGCTATTGAAATTATTGGACCTAACAGATTCTGATGAGATGGATTAATCGAAATGTTTATTTGGACTATGGTTATGACAATAAGATTATTATAATTATTAACGAGATGGATTAATTGACATGTTTATTTGGAGAAAAATTGATAGATATATTTCTTAAAGAATTGAAACCTCTCTGACTTTTTGTGGAAAGAATAAAGTAATGTTTATGAGATTTGATGATTAATTAAGATAACTACTGGAGGAAAGTGATTTTATAATATGATTTAAGAGACAGGATTGTTATATATTGTAGATCTATAACTGATTTGATATGTGACAAATGGGAAGTCAACATTTTATTTTTTTTGTTTAATCATTTTTGTTTTGTTTTGTTTTTTGTCTTTGAATGTTTTATGATTTTGTTTTCTATGTTTTATGAAAATTTGAATAAAAATTATTGGAAAAAAAAAAAGGAACACAGACAGTGGAGTGTGTGATGGGCGTGTAGACCACAAGGTGTTTTGCCTGCCTGGTGCGAAGGTTGCGGATATCGCCCATCGTTTAGATAGTTTGGTAGACAGTGCTGGGAAGGAGTCAGTGGTTGTGGTGCACGTTGGCACCAACGACATGGGGAAATGCAGCCGTGAGGTCCTGGAAGCAAAATTTAGGTTGCTAGGTAGGATGCTGAAAGCCAGGACCTCCAAGGTGGCTTTCTCTGAAATGCTACCGGTTCCACGCGCAGGACCAGCCAGACAGGCCCAGCTTCGCAGTCTCAATGCATGGATGAGACGATGGTGTCGGGTGGAAGGGTTTGGATTTGTTAGGCACTGGGGAACATTTTGGGACCAGCCGGGCCTGTACAAAAGGGACGGGCTCCACTTGAACCAGAATGGAACCAGCCTGCTGGCACTTAAAATTAAAAAGGTAGCAGAGCAGCTTTTAAACTGACTGAGGGGGGAAACCTGACAGGAGCTGAGAAAGGTCCGGTTCGGAATAAACCTCCACCCTGGGATAAAGCCCAAAGAAATGATGAAATTTTAAAAGGGGTAGGCCTAGAAGTAGGCATTGTGAGAGCAGGGGCACAGCATATAAATTCAGAAGAGCAAAATTACCACAGGCCTAACCACAAGTGCCAAAGACACTTGAAGAGAGACACTGCTTACAAGTGCCTGTACGCTAATGCTAGGAGCCTCCGAACCAAGATGGGAGAACTGGAGTGCTTGGTCTTAGAGAAGAGCATTGATATAGAGAGCATAACCGAGACCTGGTGGAATGGAGAAAACCAGTGGGATACGGTTATCCCTGGATATAAACTATATCGGAAGGACAGGGAAGGACGTATTGGTGGCGGAGTCGCTCTATACGTGAAAGAAGGCATTGAATCCAGCAAGCTCGAAACCCCAAAAGAGGCAGACTCCTCCACAGAATCGTTGTGGGTGGTGATACCGTGCCCCAGGAGGGACTTAATACTGGGAACGATCTATCGTCCCCCTGATCAAAATGCTCAGGGAGACCTTGAGATGAGATATGAAATTGAGGAAGCATCCAAACTAGGGAATGTGGTAGTAATGGGTGACTTCAACTACCCGGACATAGACTGGCTGCATATGTGTTCCAGTCATGACAAAGAAGCAAAGTTTCTAGATATTCTAAATGACTATTCCCTATATCAGTTGGTCATGGAACCGACCAGAGGGACGGCAACCCTGGACTTAATCCTCAGTGGGGACCGGGACCTGGTGCGAGATGTAAGTGTTGTTGAACCGATTGGGAGCAGTGACCACAGTGCTATTAAATTAAACATACATGTAACTGGCCAATTGCCAAGAAAATCCAACACGGTCACATTTGACTTCAAAAGAGGAAACTTCACAAAAATGAGGGGATTGGTAAAAAGAAAGCTGAAAAACAAAGTCCAGAGGGTCACATCACTCGAAAATGCTTGGAAGTTGTTTAAAAACACTATATTAGAAGCTCAACTGGAGTACATACCGCAGATCAGAAAAGGTACCGCCAGGGCCAAGAAGATGCCAGCATGGTTAACGAGCAAAGTCAAGGAAGCTCTTAGAGGCAAAAAGTCTTCCTTCAGAAAATGGAAGTCTTGTCCGAATGAAGAAAATAAAAAAGAACACAAACTCTGGCAAAAGAAATGCAAGAAGACAATAAGGGATGCTAAAAAAGAATTTGAGGAGCACATTGCTAAGAACATAAAAACCAACAACAAAAAATTCTATAAATACATTCAAAGCAGGAGACCATCTAGGGAGACAATTGGACCCTTGGATGATAAGGGAGTCAAAGGTGTACTAAAGAATGATAAGGAGATTGCAGAGAAGCTAAATGAATTCTTTGCATCTGTCTTCACAGTGGAAGATATAGGGCAGATCCCTGAACCTGAACTAACATTTGCAGGAAGGGATTCTGAGGAACTAAGACAAATAGTGGTAACGAGAGAGGAAGTTCTAAGCTTAATGGACAATATAAAAACTGACAAATCACCGGGCCCGGATGGCATCCACCCAAGAGTTCTCAAAGAACTCAAAGGTGAAATTGCTGATCTGCTAACTAAAATATGTAACGTCCCTCGGGTCCTCCTCCGTGCCTGAGGACTGGAAAGTGGCAAATGTAACACCAATCTTCAAAAAGGGATCCAGAGGGGATCCCGGAAATTACAGGCCAGTTAGCTTAACTTCTGTCCCTGGAAAACTGGTAGAAAGTATTATTAAAGCTAGATTAACTAAGCACATAGAAGAACAAGCCTTGCTGAAGCAGAGCCAGCATGGCTTCTGCAAGGGAAAGTCCTGTCTCAGTAACCTATTAGAATTCTTTGAGAGTGTCAACAAGCATATAGATAGAGGTGATCCAGTGGACATAGTGTACTTAGACTTTCAAAAAGCGTTTGACAAGGTACCTCACCAAAGGCTTCTGAGGAAGCTTAGCAGTCATGGAATAAGAGGAGAGGTCCTCTTGTGGATAAGGAATTGGTTAAGAAGCAGAAAGCAGAGAGTAGGAATAAACGGACAGTTCTCCCAATGGAGGGCTGTAGAAAGTGGAGTCCCTCAAGGATCGGTATTGGGACCTGTACTTTTCAACTTGTTCATTAATGACCTAGAATTAGGAGTGAACAGTGAAGTGGCCAAGTTTGCTGACGACACTAAATTGTTCAGGGTTGTTAAAACAAAAAGGGATTGCGAAGAGCTCCAAAAAGACCTCTCCAAACTGAGTGAATGGGCAGAAAAATGGCAAATGCAATTCAATATAAACAAGTGTAAAATTATGCATATTGGAGCAAAAAATCTTAATTTCACATATACGCTCATGGGGTCTGAACTGGCGGCGACCGACCAGGAGAGAGACCTCGGGGTTGTAGTGGACAGCACGATGAAAATGTCGACCCAGTGTGCGGCAGCTGTGAAAAAGGCAAATTCCATGCTAGCGATAATTAGGAAAGGTATTGAAAATAAAACAGCCGATATCATAATGCCGTTGTATAAATCTATGGTGCGGCCACATTTGGAATACTGTGTACAGTTCTGGTCGCCTCATCTCAAAAAGGATATTATAGAGTTGGAAAAGGTTCAGAAGAGGGCAACCAGAATGATCAAGGGGATGGAGCGACTCCCTTACGAGGAAAGGTTGCAGCATTTGGGCCTTTTTAGTTTAGAGAAAAGGCGGGTCAGAGGAGACATGATAGAAGTGTATAAAATTATGCATGGCATTGAGAAAGTGGATAGAGAAAAGTTCTTCTCCCTCTCTCATAATACTAGAACTCGTGGACATTCAAAGAAGCTGAATGTTGGAAGATTCAGGACAGACAAAAGGAAGTACTTCTTTACTCAGCGCATAGTTAAACTATGGAATTTGCTCCCACAAGATGCAGTAATGGCCACCAGCTTGGATGGCTTTAAAAGAAGATTAGACAAATTCATGGAGGACAGGGCTATCAATGGCTACTAGCCATGATGGCTGTGCTCTGCCACCCTAGTCAGAGGCAGCATGCTTCTGAAAACCAGTTGCTGGAAGCCTCAGGAGGGGAGAGTGTTCTTGCACTCGGGTCCTGCTTGCGGGCTTCCCCCAGGCACCTGGTTGGCCACTGTGAGAACAGGATGCTGGACTAGATGGGCCACTGGCCTGATCCAGCAGGCTCTTCTTATGTTCTTATGTTCTTATGAATAACTCAGTCAATTTCAGTGTCTCATTTTTCCAGTCTTCAGTTAGTTCATTTCTACATCAGTTTGTGGTTTTTGTAAAAGTCTTTATGCAATTTTATATGGAATTTTGTCTATTTTGTCTGTTATTTTCACTCACATGATTTTTTATGCTTTCCTTTAATATATATCCTCTTTTGTATGCAGTTTTTGGTTGGAGAATTGCATTGCAAAATTTGGAAGAATGCAAATTGTGAAGGATAACGGCATTCTGATGTGTCAGAAAGTGTGAGGTAAGCTGAAGTAAATGAATTTATCTTTCATTCTCAGCATATCATTTGATCATTTTGATAGGCTTTTTTATTTAGTCTCTAGCTTTGATTTTGGAGTAAAAGCTAGCAATTTCAATGAGATAGATCCCTCCCACCCCGAAATTAATTTGTGCAATTATTCACCTTTTCTTGATTTTGTTAAATCCCATTGTTTCCCCTTCCTGTTTCATCTTCCTTCTGCTTACCTACCAAGCAGGGATCATATAGTGAATGGGATATGCCCAGGTCGTAATGCATGTCAACCCATTCAACATATTATGTGAGAGGGCATTAGATCCTTGGGCTGGAGTCTAACATGTGCTTGCCTTAAAATGAGTGCCTTCTTCCACCATCCTAACCTCAATAAAGAATTCACACCAGAAATGACACTAAAAAGCTGCACATTACATGGAAAATAGAACAGAGAGCATAGAGTTATACCCTATAGAGTCACAACTATCTATGTGATATGAAGGTAGCAATTGATATATTGACATTCATACACACCTAGTCCTATAGAGAATAAAGAGTCCTTATGTACCCAGAATTCATGCTAGAGAAGAGGGAGTCAGAGACCAAGAGAGGAAAAGGGGGTGGCTAGTACCTTTCTTGTATCCTGAGGAATCACCAGGTAGAGTTTTGCCTTGTAACCCTAGGTCCAGCAGAGCTTGAGAACAAAGGTTGAAGAGGTTCCATTGGAGCCAAGCTTGTCACTGAACCTGTTCACAGCCTTGCCTTAAATGTGTTTGAAATCCCACTGGATCCAATGTAAACTAGGAGGGGGGAAGTGGAGGTGTGGAGATAACTTGAAATGATTCCTTTGAAATGGGATTTTTGGGGGATCTGCTGTTTTTGATGGATAGTTGGATTATCCTTTTCCATTTCCTTGTGAGACATGAAAATACCTTTCCTTCCTCTGGAAAAACAGGCAATCTTTTTCTATTTCAATGGATGTCACACATTTTAATTAAATTAACACCTCTGAGATACATCCTCTAAGGAGCAGGTAATTTATTCCGACTACAAAGCTGTGCCTGTCTGGCTGGTCCTGCGTGTGGAACCGGTAGCATTTCAGAGAAAGCCACCTTGGAGGTCCTGGTTTTCAGCATCCTACCTAGCAACCTAAATTTTGCATCCAGGACCTCACGGCTGCATTTCCCCATGTCATTGGTGCCAACAAGCACCACAACCACTGACTCCTCCCCAGCACTGCCTACCAAACTATCTAAACGATGGGCGATATCCTCAACCTTCGCATGAGGCAGGCAAAACACCTTGCGGTCTGCACGCCCATCACACACCCCACTGTCTATGTTCCTAATAATCGAATCGCCCACTACAAGGATCCCTCCACCCCCCGGAGATATATCCTCAGCACGAGAGGATAGCTGCTCATCCCCTGTCCCGTCCAGAGCTGAAAGAATGAGGCTGAAGTGTGGGTGCAAGTAAATCTCATTTTATTAGAGTAATGGATACATCAAAAGCATTGCGCTTCATAGGAAACCCTGCGCTAACTCACTAGAATCCCTAACTGTACTCTAGACATGGTCTGCAGCGTGTGAAGGAAGTTGACTCAACGACTCCCCACTTTAAGCGGCAAGCTTATGAATGGAACGTTTTCGAATGTAATCTCTGACTCCTACGTAATTCCTGTCTTTGCCCTGTCCGTTTCTCGCAGCGGCAGGAGCGCAGGGACAGAGGGCATGCTTCCAATGGCTCATCGGAAGACACCTGCTCCTGAGCAACAGCCTCAAGATCAGGGGGCTGTGCCACACTGGAATCCTCCTGGGAACTGCTTGGCAAGGGAGGAGCTGGCACTGTCTCTGGAGCTTCCCCCAACAAGTCTTCTGCATCAGCTGGGGGCGGCGCTCTCTGTTCCTCTGAGAGTGCAGTAACCGTGGGAATTGGCTGGTGAGCAGGCTGACCCCCCCCCGCAAGGTCCTGTCCAGACTCAACAATTCCCAACTCTGCTTCCTCTGGCGGCAGAGGCACCTGAAACTCATGCCTCCCCCTTCCCTGTCCATTCTGGTTTAGCTGAGGCTCAACATCCCCCGAGGAATGGATCCCTCCTAAGGGATTGTTTCCCTCTTCCTCGGCTGGATGCTCTCCTTCCCCGAGACCATCGTTCTCCATCTTAACTAACAGGGATGAATTGGTCACGGGAATTAAAGTGGTCGGTACCTTGGGGGAAAGTGACCACAGAATGCTGGAATTCGGGATTCTGGGGAAAGCCAAAGAAGAATATAGTCAAACATGGACCTTGGATTTCAGGAAAGCCGATTTTAGCAAGCTCAGGGAAATGATGGGTAGGATCCTGTGGCTAGATAGACTAAAGAAAAAAGGAGCCCAAGAAGCGTGGGAGTTCATGAAGAAGGTATTACAAAAAGCGCAATCGCAAACAATTCCAAAGAGGAAGAAAAACGGAACACAGCAGAAAAAGCCAATGTGGCTACACGGAAGTCTGGTGGAAGAGGTAAAAATAAAAAAGAGCATGTATAAAGAATGGAAGGAAGGACGCATCACCAAGGAAGAGTACCGACGAGCGGCTCGGGCTTGCAGGAATAGCATAAGGAAAGCTAAAACCCAGAATGAGCTGAGGCTGGCGAGGGAAGCGAGGAACAACAAAAAGGGGGTTTTCAGATATGTTCGAAGCAAGAGAAAGACCAAGGAAATGATGGGACTGCTGCTTAATGAGGATGGCAAAATGTTGACAGATAACAAGGAAAAGGCAGAACTGCTCAACGCCTATTTTGCCTCTGTTTTCTCCCAAAAAGGGAACAGTGTGCAACCTTGCATCGGTAGCAATCTCAGTAAGGGGTCGGGATTGCAGTTCAAGATTGATAAAGAGATAGTCAGGAAATACCTAGTTAACCTAAATGAGTTCAAATCTCCAGGGCCTGATGAACTGCATCCCAGAGTATTGAAGGAACTTGCGGATGTACTCTCGGAACCTCTTGCCATCATCTTTGAGGAATCCTGGAGAACGGGAGAGGTGCCGGAGGATTGGAGACGGGCAAACGTCATCCCGCTCTTTAAAAAGGGTAAAAAAGAAGATCTGGGGAATTACAGGCTGGTCAGTCTGACTTCAATACTGGGAAAGATATTAGAACAGATAATAAAAGAGTCCATTGGCAACTATCTAGATGACAATGCTGTGATTGGTAGGAGCCAGCATGGGTTTGTCAAGAAAAAATCCTGTCAAACTAATCTCATCTCTTTTTTTGATCGGGTCACTAGCTTAGTAGATGGTGGAAATGCTGTAGATGTCATCTATCTAGATTTCAGCAAAGCGTTTGACAAAGTCCCCCACGACCTTTTGATTAGCAAACTGGTCAAATGCGGACTAGATGGAAATACTGTCAGGTGGATTCACAACTGGTTGGAAAACCGTACTCAAAGAGTGGTCGTCGGTGGCTCTGCTTCGGACTGGAAGGAGGTCTCGAGTGGAGTGCCATAGGGTTCTGTCCTGGGGCCGATACTCTTCAACATTTTTATCAATGACTTAGATGACGGGGTGGAGGGAAACCTTATGAAGTTTGAGGATGATACAAAACTGGGAGGGATAGCTAACACAGTGGAAGACAGGAATAAAATCCAAAGGGACCTGGATAGACTAGAAAATTGGGCTGAAATTAATAACATGACATTCAATAAAGACAAATGCAAGATTCTGCATTTAGGCCACAAAAACAAAATGCACGGGTACAGGATGGGAAATACCCGGCTTAGCAGTAGTGCGTGTGAGAAGGACCTTGGAATTGTAGTGGATCACAGGTTGAACATGACCCAGCAGTGTGATGCTGCGGCAAAAAAGGCAAACACGGTTTTGGGCTGCATAAACAGAGCTATAGTTTCCAGGTCAAGGGAAGTAATAGTCCCACTATATTTTGCATTAGTCAGGCCTCATCTGGAATACTGCGTTCAGTTCTGGGCGCCTCATTTTAAGAAGGATATAGACAAGTTAGAGCGGGTTCAGAGGAGGGCAACGAGGATGATAGCTGGTATGGAGAACAAGTCTTATGAGGAAAGGTTGAAGGAACTTGGCATGTTCAGTCTGGTGAAGAGAAGGCTGAGGGGCGACATGATTGCACTTTTTAAGTAGCTGAAGGGCTGTCACATAGAGGAGGGTACAGATTTGTTCTCTGCTGCCCCAGAGGGTAGGACTAGGTCTAATGGTTTTAAGTTGCAGGAGCGCAGATTCAGATTGGACATTAGAAGGAACTTCTTGACAGTAAGGGCGGTTCGGCAATGGAACCGACTGCCTAGGGAGGTGGTGGGATCCCCTTTGCTGGATGTCTTCAAGCAGAGGCTGGACAGCTATCTGCGGGAGATGCTGTAGCTGTGGACTTCCTGCTGTGAGCAGGGGGTTGGACTCTACAAGGCCCCTTCCAACTCTATGATTCTATGATAGCAGGAGAGCTATCATCCTTGGAGTGGGACACAGCTATAGTGTCCCTTAAGGCCTCCTCCACACACCTCTCTGCTTCTCTCAGCTTTTCCAGGTCAGCCACCTTGGCCTCAAGGAAATGAAGTCGTTCCCGGAGAGCCAGGAGCTCATTGCACCGAGAGCACACCCACGACTTCTGTCCAACAGGCAGATAGTCGTACATGCTGCAGGCAGTGCAAAACACTGGAAAGCCCCCACACCCCTGCTGGCTTCTTACCTGCATAGTTTTGTTTATTTATTTATTTATTTATTGCACTTGTATACCGCCCCATAGCTGAAGCTCTCTGGGTGGTTTACAGCAATCAAAAAAACAAATACACAATTTAAAAACATATTTTAAAACAATTTAAAACACAATTTTAAAATTCAAAACAATATAAAACAATTTAAAAACACATGCTAAAATGCCTGGGAGAAGAGGAAAGTCTTGACCTGGTGCCGAAAAGATAACAGTGTTGATGCCTGGTGCACCTTGTCAGGCAGATCATTCCATAATTTGTTTAAGGTTTATTAAGTTAATGGGTTGGAAACTGCGGTTTAGTTGAGGTCAGGGAACAGACGGGCAGAGTGAGGGGCCCTGGCCTCACTTTATAAGCTTTATAGCTTTCTAAGCTTTATAGAAACCCTGAGAAGTGTAAGAAGTGGCTTTATAATTTATGGAAGGAAGATCGAAGAGCCCTGAGAAGTAGAACTTTGGGAGAAGCTGGGATCAAAAGGTTTTATATTTGGAAGAAGCCAGAAGATTCTTCATCTTATGTTCAATGTGATCATTGCAATGAATGGTTTCACCCAAAGTGTATAGGTTATAAATCTGCACAGGAGTTGGTTGATGTTACAGCATGGTTTTTGTCCAGCACGTGAATCAGAACAGAACTGCCATTTTAAACAGGACTATAAATTCAGTACATTTGAAGTAATTTCTAATGAAGCTACCCAAAATGAATCATATTTGAATTCACTGACTGAATCTGTGGCTATAGATGCTACTCTCCAAATGGTACTCTTTTCAGCACCTGCTAAAAACGAAGAGTGGCACCTCCCTGATCTAATCCAATTGGATTCTGCTTTGAAGCTTTTATTTTTGAGGCTATAAAAACTCCACGCGTCACAGTAAAATTGTTATGAGTTCTAGTTACCCAGTTCCACTATGAAATCACTTGCTGAATCACTTGTGTGGGTTCTGGCTCCCCAGATCCACTCTGCTGATGCAGAATATCACAGTGGCCGTAGTGGCTGAGGCTGATGGGAGTTGTAGTTTAAAAAAGTAACATGTCCAAGCTCTGCACTTGCTGAATCACTTAGGCAGCCAGAACCCAGAGGTCTGACCTCCCTGCTTTTCCTTGACTGTCTCTGGTTTCCTGCTTGCTGCATCTGCATCAAAAGTCCACTACAGTTCCTGCTTCCCCTGGATCCTTGGTTAGTTGAAGCAGAGATCCAAGAAGCCATTTTCAGGGTTTCTTCCTGTTTGCTGCATTTGCTGTTTTCCTACCTGACCCAGAAGTTTCACGCACCCCTGCTCTACTTCTTCAGGATTGCCCACCAGGGCTAGGAAAGGTACATCTTGCTCCTTTTCTGTCTTCTGGAGGTCCTTCCCTGTAAACCATAGACTCCACATCTGTTCCCTCTGCCCATCTTTTTGTGTGTGACTGTGTTTCAGAAGCCCCTCTTTGGGCCTTCCTGCCCAGTTGCTTGCAACTGAGACCTAGTCTGCAAAGTGAGCCATGAGAGAGAGAAGGCTAGTGTGTCTCTCTGTGCTGAACTCACCCCACCACTCCATCTCCACTTTTGCCTTCATATGTGTGCATATTATTTATTTATTTATTTATTATTTGATCTATATCCCGCCCTTCCTCCCAGCAGGAGCCCAGGGTTAGGTTATTGGGGTTGCCAGGTCAGAAGCATCCCAAACCCAGAGATTTCAAGGGTGGGCCCTAGTGATGTCACAGGGGCAGGCCCGATCGATGTCATTAAGCATGATACATTAAGCATCAACCACAGTTGCTTGGCGCATACAATTCAAACAAAAACATTTCTCTGATTGGAAATCCTGGCATGTAGAAGCTATTGTGTTTTTATCTGTTTTTTATCTGTTTTTAACTCATTGTTGGTTTTATTATTTTGAATTTTAAATACCTGTTTTTAACTGTTTCTGCCAATAATTTAATTGTTTTAATTCCTTCTGTAAACTGCTTTGAGATTTTTTACAATAAAATGGTATATAAATCTAAATAAAATACAGAAATAAAGTTTGGAGTCCCTGTGGCCCTTGGGTCTCTTTCCACTTTTAGGAACAAAGGAATCTGCCTTATACTGGCTCAGGCCATTCGGTACCATGTAGCTCAGTACTGATGACATGGATTAGCATTGGCTCTGTTTAAAAATTATCTTTTTTAATTGCTCTTTTCAATTCACCAATTTATTTATTTATTTATTTATTAAACTTATATACCGCCCGACTAGCAATAGCTCTCGGCGGTGAACACAGGAAATACAATAAATCACAATATGATACAATAAAACATAAAGACAGTCTAAAATCAAATACAGCAAGATTTTAAAATTAAATTAACATTAAATTAAAATGCTTCAGAGAAGAGGAAGGTTTTAACTTGGCGCCGAAAAGAAAACAGTGTCGGCGCCAAGCACACTTCCTCGGGAAGACTGTTCCATAGTTCGGGGGCCACCACTGAGAAGGCCCTAGATCTTGTCACCACCCTCCAGGCCTCTCTATGAGTTGGAACCCGGAGGAGGGCTTTCGTAGTAGAACGTAGTGTACGGGCCGGTTCATATTGGGAGAGGCGTTCCAACAGGTATCGTGGTCCCGCACCGTATAAGGCTTTATAGGTTAATACCAACACTTTGAATCTAGCCCGGAAGCATATTGGCAGCCAGTGTAAGCGGGCCAGAACAGGTGTTATATGCTCGGACCGCTTAGTTCTCGTTAGCAGTCTGGCTGCCGCATTTTGCACTAGCTGTAGCTTCCGAACTGTCTTCAGAGGTAGCCCTACGTAGAGCGCATTGCAGTAATCCAAACGCGAGGTTACCAGAGCATGTACCACTGATGTAAGGTCCTCTTTACTCAAATAGGGACGTAGCTGGGCCACCAACCGAAGTTGGTAGAACGCATTCCTTGCCACCGAGGCTACTTGAGCCTCAAGTGAGAGGGAAGAGTCTAAAAAGACTCCCAGACTACGAACCCGCTCCTTTAGGGGGAGTGTAACCCCATCCAGGACAGGGTATATATCCACCATCCGATCAGAAAAACCATCCACCAACAGCATCTCAGTCTTGTCTGGATTGAGCCTCAGTTTGTTAACTCTCATCCAGTCCATTGTCGCGGCCAGGCAACGGTTCAGCAAATCGACAGCCTCACCTGAAGAAGATGAAAAGGAGAAGTAGAGCTGCGTGTCATCAGCTACTGATAACAATGCACTCCAAAACTCCTGATGACCTCCCCCAACGGCTTCATGTAGATATTAAAAAGCATGGGGGACAAAACTGACCCCTGCGGGACTCCATATTGGAGAACCCACGGTGTCGAGCAATGTTCCCCAAGCACTACCTTCTGGAGACGACCCACCAAGTAGGAGCGGAACCACTGCCAAGCAGTACCACCAACTCCCAACTCCGCGAGCCTCTCCAGAAGGATACCATGGTCGATGGTATCAAAAGCCGCTGAGAGATCAAGGAGGATCAACAGAGTTACACTCCCTCTGTCTCTCTCCCAACATAGGTCATCATACAGGGCGACCAAGGCTGTCTCGGTGCCAAAACCGGGCCTAAAACCCGATTGAAATGGATCTAGATAATCAGTTCCATCCAATAGCGCCTGGAGCTGGCCAGCAACCACTCGTTCCAAGACCTTGCCCAGCAATGGAACATTCGCCACTGGCCTGTAGCTGTTAAAATTGTCTGGGTCCAAGGAAGGGTTTTTCAGAAGTGGTCTCACCACTGCCTCTTTCAGACGGCCAGGGACCACTCCCTCTCGTAAAGAGGCATTTATCACTTCCTTGGCCCAGCTAACTGTTCCATCCCTGCTAGTTTTTATTAGCCAAGAGGGGCAAGGATCCAGTACCGAAGTGGTTGCACGTACCTGTCCAAGCACCTTGTCCACGTCCTCCTAATGAATGCGTAACATACCTAGGGTAGATCCACACCATGCATTTGAAGGACATTCAACATACATTTGAAGCATATGAATCCCACCACAGAATCATGGGAACTGTAGTTTGTTAAGGGTAGTGGGAACTACCTCTGTGTTGGAATAGTTTTTTAATACGTTTTTAAACCTTTTTTTAAAAAATATGTTTTTAAACCTTTTTAAAAAGATGTTTTTAAAGCATTTTTAGAAATGTTGTTAAATATGTTGTTTTAAAGTCTGTCTTTATGGTGTTTTAAAGTGTTTTTAGTGTTTTTGTTTGGGCTTCTCTTGAGATGAAGGGTGGGATATGAATCCATGTGCAAAGTTGCCAGCCCGCCCACCCGCTCGCCTGCCGGCTGATGCCATGTCATGGAACCCAGTGCAGACAAGTGAAGCGCCAAGAGACGAAGTGAAGATGCTGAGTGATGCTGAGCTATGGCTTCCAATTAGCATCTTTATGAGCTCTGGATGCTCTATTTCAGGGGTGGCGACTCCATGGCTCTCCAGATGCTGCTGGACTACAGCTCCCATCATCCCTGATGCAGTCTTGCTTGGAGGCCGGGCCTGGCAACCAAGACGTCTTCTGTATCTTTAAGAGTTGGGCAGGGGAAGGGAGAATTCCACCTTGTGGTTTTTCCCATTACAATGTTGCAAGAACACCGGCACATGGCTGACTTTCTCTTCTCCTAAAGACACAGGATCAGTCTCAGGCCCTGAGCCTGGCAACCCTAATATTGTCTCAGCCTAAGTTACCTCACAGGGTTGTTGCAAAGATAAATGGGGGGAGGGAATGGCAATAGTCGTGGCATTCACAAATCAAAATAAGTCTGGGGAGGGGGGCACACACAAGGAATAAGATGTCTGATAGATAGAATGGTCACAGGTGAAGCTTTCCCCATAATTGTATTTCCATACAAAAAAGGCTTACTCCGTTTAATTTCTACCTGCCCCACAGCTGTCCATAAGAGCATGATCTCCTGCAATGCTACCCCTAAACCATGCAAAGAACTCAAGTAAAAAAACCAACAATCACAGAATTTGGGCAATTTTTTTTTTAAAAAAGAACCTCTGTAACAGTATGAAATACGACATTTTCGGGCAAAAGGAAGTTATGAGACAGCAGACATGAAACCCACGCACAAAGCCTTGACAAAGACTGACAAAAATACTCTGAGCATGAGCATTTTCACATTTTAAATTTTTACTCATCATTGTTTTTGCTTATTTATTGCCTTGGTCCAGTCCCTAACTCTCAGCCTAACCTACCTCACAGGGCTGTTGTGAAGATACAGAAGGCAGAATTAAAATGGGGAAAAAGGAAACTAAGGCTGCAATGCAATACATGTCTAATCAGAAGTAAGCTTTATTGGGTTCAATGGGACTTACTCCCAGGTAAGTGTGTACACAATACATACTTGCCTGGGAGTAACTCCCATTAAACCCAATGGGACTTACTTCTGAGTAGACAAGTACTGGATTGCGGGTCCATCCTTGTATTACATACATCACATTTTACTTGCCTTAACCAGATTGATGCATCTTTGTACTATAAAGGGTCATTTTTTTCTCTCCCCCGTCCCGCCCACAAATTGGTACAGCTGCAACCAGACCTTATCTTGCCTAATTATATCCTACATAGGGTTGCCAGGCTCAGGGCCTGAGAATGACTCTGTATCTTTAAGAGGAAACACTCAGCCGAGTGCAGGTTTTCTCAACACTGTAATGGGAAAAACCACAAAGTGGAATTCTCCCTTCCCCTGCACAACTTTTAAAGATACAGAAGACCTCTTGGAGGCTGGGCCTGGCAACCAAGAGGTCTTCTGTATCTTTAAAAGTTGTGCAGGGGGAAGGGAGAATTGCAAGAGAGGGTTGTGGTGCAGCAATTGCAAATACTCTTGAATGAAACAGATTATCTTGACCCATCCCAGTCTGGGTTCAGGCCTGGTTACAGGACTGAATTGGCCTTGGGAGCCCTGTTGGATGACCTTTATCAGGAGAAGGACAGGGGGAGTGCAACCCTGTTATTCTTACTTGATCTCTTGGCAGCTTTTGATACCAGTGACCATGGTATCCTTCTGGACCGACTTGGTGAGATGGGTATTGGAGACACTATTTTACAGAGTCTCCAGGGTCGTGTTCAGAGAACAGTATTGGGCAATTGTCTTTTGTCCCCCTGGCAGTTGTGCTGTGGGGAGCCGCAGGGTACCATCTTGTCCCCCATGCTGTTTAACATCTACATGAAACCCTTGGAAGCGGCCATCAGGAGATCTGGAATGAGGTGTCAGCAGTACACTGATGATACCCAGCTCTATTTCTCTGTAACATCTGAATCAGGAGAGGCCTTTAATTTAGGTAAAATAGACATTTTATTGCTGCAATCCGGCCCAGCCATGATAAGGAGAATTGGGACCTTTCTTTTAGCATATGTATTATTTCCTTAATTATGGGAGTAAAATTTAATTGCATTAATTTGGATAGGTTTTTCGGGATCACCACTCCAAGATATTTGAATGACTTGGAGCATATCTTCAGTTTGGAGATTACTTGTAATTTTGGGGTCAATTTTGGAGGCATATTAAAGCATAAGAGTTCTGATTTTTGAAAATTAATCTCAAGACCTGCCACTTTCCCATAGGTCTGGATTTCTTTCATTAGTGCTGGAATTGCTTCTTCTGGGTTAGACAACATCAGAGCTATGTCGTCAGCAAAAAGATTGAGCAAATGGGTCTGACCATTTACTGTACACGAAAATCGCCAGAAAGCTGAACATCAATCAGCTGTAGTGCGGGGAGCTCCCCCCCAACAGTTGATCGATGTTCTGCTTTTCTCCACCGCCTCCCTCACTTGCCTGTTTGCTGCCTGTTCGCTTAAGCGCTCGCTTGCCCTCCGCCGCCTCTCTCGCTTGTCCCCCCCTGCCAGCTCACCCTCCCCCCTGCCTGTTTGCTTGCTCGCTCGCTTGACCTTTGCCACCTCCCTCACTTGCCTGTTTGCCATCTGTTTGCTTAAGCCCTCACTTGCCCTCCGCCTCCTCTCTTGCTTGTCCCCCCTGCCGTCTCACCCTCCCACTTGCATGTTCGCTTGGTCGCTTGCCCTCCACCGCCTCCCTTGCTTGTCCCTCCTGCCCGCTCGCCCTCCCAGCCATCCCCACTCTCTCTCTCACTCACTCACTCGGTAAACACACATTGCTTATCTTGGCTGCAGTGCTTCTATCTTTGCTGGATCTCCTGGCACGGCACTGAGGAGTGGGTTGGAGCTGATGCAGGTGTCATTCCTGCGCAGGAAAAGGTGATCAGCCTCTGGGCAGAGAAGTGCTTGGTGTAGTCTGCCCTTTCATCCTTTAGGGTGTTGAGATTGGGCCGTTAACACAACGGAAAGTCAGAAAAATGGGCAGCACACGCAGGAGAGAGATGGCAAGACTGATGATACCACACATAAACAGGTGTTTTCTAAGTGTTAGAACTGGCTGGGAGCAGCAGCAGTTCCTTCTTCAGTCTGCCTCACAGCAGATGGTACTGTACTGTATAGAAGCCCAAGTGCAAAGTTCTCCCAAAACAGCTACCTGTACTGAAAGGCTGGGTAAAAAGAAGCACTTGCTACATCCTTTAGGGCTGTGAGGCCGGCTGGCTCTCTGTTGCATGGTACATATTCATCATCTGAGTCCAAGTCATCCAAGTCTCCATCATCTGACTCATCATCAAATCTTATTTGTTTTGATGGTGGAGACTTGGATGAAGCTCTTACTGTTGATGTTGACGTTGAAGTTGAAGGTTATTCAAGGCTAGCTGTAGCTGTTGCTGTCAAAGATTGCAATGGTACTTTCTTAAAGTAGGAAAGCAATGAACTTTGCCTGATGAATTCTCGTCTCCTTTTCCTTAGAATTTCTTTATAGCATGCAATATCGTTTAGAAGGCTTGCATTCACTTTAGAACTTCTTTCAAAATTTGGATCAATCCTCTCAAAAGCTGCCATCCCCATTTCTATACAATTGATAGCTTCTTCCAATTCCTTGGTTGTCATTTCTCTAGGCACAGCAGGACTATCATCGGGATGGGACTCCTCTTCGCGAAATATCCTTCTTTGCTCTTCAGTCAGAAGAAGATCTTCATCCGTTAGGGTCTCGTCATGAGAGACAAGCAATTCTGCCACATCCTCAGGCTCGACTTCCAATTCTAATTCTCTTGCCATTTCCACAACTTGTAGTGACTTCCTCCACTGGATTCTCAAAGCCTTCACAATCATCCACAAGTGTGGGAATTAGCTTCTTCCAAACACCTTTCACTGTTGTTTCTTTAACTTCCTGCCATGCATCTCTAATAGTTTTTATACCATCCAAAATCGTGAAGCCTTTCCAAAATGCTTTTAGTTTATTTTCACTTTGCCCAGGTACTGTATTGTTATCTAAGGCATTTATAGCCTTAGCAAAAGTTCTTCTTAAGTAATAGGATTTAAATGCTGCAATTACACCTTGGTCCATAGGCTGCAGCAATGAAGTTGTATTTGCAGGTAGAAAAATAACATTTATCTCCTTGTACATATCTTCTAGAGCTCAAGGATGGCCAGGGGCATTGTCTGTAAGAAGTAAAATCTTGAAAGGAATTTTCTTTTCCTTGCAGTAAGCCTCAACTGTAGGCTTAAAATAGTCCGTGAACCAATTTGAGAAAAGACTGCCAGTCATCCAAGCTTTTGAATTGGATTTATAATAAACAGGGAGGCTAGCTTTAGCATAGTTTTTTAGGGCCCTAGGATTTTCAGAGTGATAAATCATCATAGGTTTTAACTTGCAATCACCAGCTGTGTTAGCCCCTAACAAGAGAGTTAGCCTGTCTTTTGCAGCGTTGAAGCCAGGCATTGACTTCTCCTCTTTAGCAATGAAAGTCCTAGACGGCATTTTCTTCCAATATAGCCCAGTTTCATCCACGTTGAAAATCCACGTTGCTGAGTATATCCACCATCTTCAATTATCTTTGCCAGCTCACGTGGATACCTTTCTGCAGCTTCTGCATCAGCACGAGCTGCTTCACCCTGCACTTTGATGTTGTGGAGATGGCTTCTTTCCTTAAACCTGTTAAACCAGCCTCTGCTAGCTTCGAATTCATCCTCTCAGCCTTCATAGCATTGAAGAGACTTAGAGCCTTGCCCTGGATGTTAAAGGCACGTTATAGCTGGTTTGATTTTCAATCCACACCACTAAAAGTTTTTCCATGACAGCAATAAGGCTATCACGTTTTCTTATAACTGAAGTGTTCACTGGTGTGGCACTTTTAATTTCCTTCAACACTTCCTCCTTAGTGTTCACAACTGTGCTAATTGTTTGGTGAGCCAAACCATAGACATGCCTTGCTCACTTAGCTTAATCATTTCTAACTTGGCAGCTAAAGTAAGAGACTTACAACTCCTTTTTTATCACTAGTACTACATTGAGATGCCATTGTAATTAACACAAAAATATTACTGTACAGTACTGTATATATTTTATACAGTAGAGTATTGTACTGTATACAGTATATTTTTTATATTTTTACTGTATACAGTACAGTATATATTATATACACTACAGTATTACAGTACTGTATATAATATATATTATATTTATATATTATAAATAAAGTATAAGTATTATAAATTATTATATTTTTATACATACAGTGTACAGTATAATATTATTTTATTATTATTTATTAAACTTATATAGCACCCGACTAGCAATAGCTCTCTGGGCGGTGAACATAGGAAATACAATAAATGACACAATATGATACAATAAAACATAAAAACAGTCTAAAATCAATGCAACAAAATTTTAGGATTAACTTAAATTAAAATGCTTCAGAGAATAGGAAGGTTTTAACTTGGCGCCGAAAAGAAAACAGTGTCGGCGCCAAGCGCACTTCCTCGGGAAGACTGTTCCATAGTTCGGGGGCCACCACTGAGAAGGCCCTAGATCTTGTCACCACCCTCCGGGCCTCCCTATGAGTTGGAACCCGGAGGAGGGCCTTCGTAGCAGAACGTAGTGTACGGGCTGGTTCATATCGGGAGAGGCGTTCCTCAAGGTATCGTGGTCCCGCACCGTATAAGGCTTTATAGGTTAATACCAACACTTTGAATCTAGCCCAGAAGCATATTGGCAACCAGTGCAAGCTGGCCAGAACAGGTGTTATATGCTCGGACCGCTTGGTCCTTGTTAGCAGTCTGGCTGCCGCATTTTGCACTAGCTGTAGCTTCCGAACTGTCTTCAGAGGTAGCCCTACGTAGAGCGCATTGCAGTAATCCAAACGCGAGGTTACCAGAGCATGTACCACTGATGTAAGGTCCTCTTTACTCAAATAGGGACGTAGCTGGGCCACCAACCGAAGTTGGTAGAACGCATTCCTTGCCACCGAGGCTACTTGAGCCTCAAGTGAGAGGGAAGAGTCTAAAAAGACTCCCAGACTACTCCCGCTCCTTTAGGGGGAGTGTAACCCCGTCCAGGACAGGGTATATATCCACCATCCGATCAGAGAAACCATCCACCAACAGCATCTCAGTCTTGTCTGGATTGAGCCTCAGTTTGTTAACTCTCATCCAGTCCATTGTCGCGGCCAGGCAACGGTTCAGCACATCGACAGCCTCACCTGAAGAAGATGAAAAGGAGAAGTAGAGCTGCGTGTCATCAGCATACTGATGACAACGCACTCCAAAACTCCTGATGACCTCCCCCAACGGCTTCATGTAGATATTAAAAAGCAGGGGGGACAAAACTGACCCCTGCGGGACTCCATATTGGAGAACCCACGGTGTCGAGCAATGTTCCCCAAGCACTACCTTCTGGAGACGACCCACCAAGTAGGAGCGGAACCACTGCCAAGCAGTACCTCCAACTCCCAACTCCTCGAGCCTCTCCAGTCGTACAGTACTGTTTTGGAAAACTGCCAGAACACAGAGATGCTGAATGCACAAACGCTGAATCAAACTGCACCAACAATACAGTAGTACACTGTAAAATGGCTCCCGATGCTCTTCTCAGACTCAGAGCTTGGAAACGTTCCTTGCTTCAACTACAACTCCCATCAGCCCAACTGTAGGAGGAACGTTTCCAAGCTCTGTTGACACTCTCAGAGCGACGGGCGCCATCAATTGCATCATACTGCAAAATCGCAAAATCGCCGCAAAAACAGAACAAGCGCCACACATGTGGGACAGGGACCCAATTTGAAACCACCACATTAGCGAAGCGCTGTAAAGCATAAAGCAGGGCCCCACTGTAACCCCTTTTAAATAATGTTTACTAAGGAAAAGAAAATTACTAAGTAGTACTAAAATAATAATAAAAAAAGGGAAAGAGAAAAAATGCTTTACATACATCATTCAGCTTTATTACTAATTATAGATACAGATATAAAGCATAAATGGCATTTTGTCAAAAGTATTTTTGCCTAGATTTTATACCTTCTCCTTGGTTTTCTATACTACATGTGAGAAGGATCTTGGGATTGTTGTTGATCACAAGCTGAATATGAGCCAACAGTGTGATGTGGCTGCAAAAGAGGCAAATTCTGTTTTAGCCTACATTTCCAAATCACGTGAAGTATTGGTTCCCCTCTATTTGGCACTGGTTAGACCTTACCATACTTGAAGAAGGATGCAGACAAACTGGAACAGGTTCAGAGGAGGGCAACGAGGATGATCAGGGGACTGGAAACAAAGCCCTATGAGGAGAGACTGGAAGAACTCGGCATGTTTAGCCTTGACAAAAGAAGATTGAGGGGAGATATGATAGCACTCTTCAAGTACTTGGAAGATTGCCATACAGAGGAGGGCCAGGATCTCTTCTTGATCATTCCAGAGTGCGGGATACGGAATAATGGGCTCAACTTACAGGAAGCCAGATTTCAGCTGAACATCAGGGAAAACTTCCTGACTGTTAGAGTGGTATGACAATGGAACCAATTACCTAGGGAGGTGATGGGCTCTCCAACACTGGAGGCATTCAAGAGCTAGACAGGCTCCTGTTGGGTATGCTTTAACTTGGACTCTTGCATTGAGCAGGGGGTTAGACTCGATGGTCTTATAGGCCCATTCCAATTCTATGATACTGTGATTCTACTTTTTGAGTAGCCCAGGGAGCTGCATGTGCCAGACTCCAGAGCTGTTTCCTCTAGACCACCTCCAAACTTTTTGAATCACACTCCTTATAGGCAGGCAGAAGGATGTGGCTGTAAGTTGAGCCTTTTTTAAAAAAAAAAAAAAACAGAATTTGGTGAGAGAGAGGGAGAGCATGGTGGATACAATAGACAGAGTGTAAGTCTCCCTCTATGATAAATATGCAGTTTTCACTTTTTCAACTATTGCATTTAAATGAGTGATAGAATTGGGAGAAAAAATGGTGGATTTGTGAAGAGTTCACGTGTGTTTTGTAACTTGCAACAGCTTGCATTGCTGCCTGCCTTGTGTTGGGAGGAGGTTAATCTACTCTCCAGACTACACCATCCACCATCACTGCTGTGGTGCTCCTATATGCGGTGAGTTTGGGATTTGAGGATAGGCCTATTCAGCCTAAAAGGAGAGAGTCTGGTGTGTGCAGGCCAGGGCTTTGAGTTGTCTCTCCACCCTCATTACTGTTTAGTCAATGATCCCCCAGGCCACAGGCCAAAAGGAGAGTTTGGTCTGTCCAGTTCTGGTGGGGTGGGTGAATGAGTGGGTTAAAAAAGCTGGGTTAGAGGGGAATTTTCCTTTCTTTTGAGACCACCCTTGTGTACTAAAACCTGACCCTTATGGGTGTGAACATTCACAGTTTGTAATTGAAAATGTAAGTGAGACTGCTTCCACATTGGGGTTTTAATGTTTTCTGGAATTGCACTTCTCTAACAAAAGATGTATTTACACAAGTGTAGTGTAGTGTGGATGTTGCAGCCCCTCTGGATCTTGCTTAGAAGCCACATGAATGCCATGTTAAATTGATAATGTGAGATTTCAAACATTTCAGATCCATTATTATAATGCAGTGTATTTTATGTTACTTCTAGATAACTAATTTGAGAGCTCTTGGGTATCTTGTATGTGATCTATGCAAATCCTAAGGAATCCTGATTTGGCTGTTTTTGTTTGCTGTCTGTCTTGAGAGGCAGGTGCATGCTGCATTCCTCCCCTTCACCATGGGAATACAGCAGACAACTGGTTGAGGGTTATGGGTGAAAACAGGCCACACGTTAAATAGTTAAAGCAAGCAAGCGGGGTTGGCATGCCAGTAGGGCAAGAATTGGCTTCCATTCCAACAGTCCATACTGAAGGAATACTGTGAGTCCAACCAGCAGTTGGAGCCCAGTAAGCAGTTGGGAACACCCTTGGGATTGATGAGCATTAGATCCTGTGATTGTGCTGGCCAACCAGTGGGGATGGTTCCGAACTGAGTGATAGCTTCAGTTTGCCAGTAATGTCATGTGAACCATGCAAATTAAAAGGGGCTGTGAGTAGCCCTAAACACACAGTAAACCACCGTGTAGATAAGCCCTCGTTCTCATGGATGCAAGGTGGCTTTTTTCAGGCATTGTTGAGTACCCCTGCTAACTCATGTCTTGTGAGGGGAGAGGTGTCTTGGTGAATAAAGAACTGCCCTGCCCCTTTGGCGACAAAAGGAGGTACGTCCTGATGTCCTGGAGAGTGCAGGATCCCCTAGCTGGGGAAAAAGATGACCCTTGACTTATGGATGGTGACCAATAGCTTGGCTTTGGAGACTGTTACATTGCCCCATTGAATATCTATGGAATCTAACTGAATACCCAACTATGTCAGTATGTGAGTGGGTCCCTCTGTTTTATCAGGGGCCAGGGGAACTCCAAATGGTCTGCCAGCCTCTGAAATACAGACACCAGTTCATGGCACTCACTCACTGGTACCATCTGGGCCTGCAAACAGGAAATCATCCAGGTAGCGAGTTGTCTGGAGATTCCCAGATTGCCATAAATCACCCATTCCTAGAAGATGCTGAATGCCTCAAATGCAGCACAGGCAATAGAACATCAACATACCAGCTTTCCCTAAACTTAAACCCAAGGATGTTATAATCCTGTGGATGCATTTGGAGGAGCTGGAAGGTTGACTGGATGTCGCACTTAGCCATAAGTGTGTCGGGCCACATTCTCTCACTTTTTGGACTGCATGGTTGAAGGAGGCATAGCATACTGGACATAACTCTGGGAGACTGAGTCATTGACCCCTTGGGAAGGAACAGATTGGTTATAAGACTGGGTGCCTTCTTGGGCACTACACCCAAAGGGGACACCCAGAGGTCTGGTAAAGGGAGTGATGGAAATGGCCCAGCTATTCTCCCCAGTGTGCACTCTTTTGCAATTTTGTTGGCTGCCATCACTGGGAACTCAGTGAGAGTGTCCAATAACCCTTTTTATTTCAGTAGATATTGTTCAGGGTTCTCTGAGTGAAGAAATAAAGCTACGCTATATATAGTATTTAAACTGGTTTAACAGTAATTACTTCTTCCTGGGGAATTGCAACTGAAGTTCTGTAAATGGTGCTTTGAGCTTTTATTATAAACTATAATTTCCTGGATTCTTTGCAGGAACCCACAACAGTTAAACTGGCATAAAAGCAATCTAAAGTTGTAATGCCGAGTGAGTTCCTCTTATGTGCTTGCAACCAATGGTAAAATGCTGAGGTCTGGGATTGTTTCATCCTGTTACTGCTGCAGAAATGAAGCTGCAGCTATACCAGGAGCACTGTTGTTGGCTGGATGTGGGATTTCCAAAGAAAGGGGGCTTAAATGAATAATTTCCTTGTGCATTAAGTAATTTTGAATCATAGAATATTAGAGTTGGAAAAGGACTATGAGGCCATCGAGTCCAACCCCCTGCTCAATGCAGAAATCCAAATTAAAGCATACCTGGCAGGTGGCTGTCCAACTGCCTCTTGAATGCCTCCAGTGATGGAGAGCCCACCACCTCCCTAGGTCATTGGTTCCATTGTCATACCGCTCTAACAGGCAGAAAGTTTTTCCTGATGTTCAGTTGAAATATGGCTTCCTGTAACTTGAGCCCATTATTCTGTGTCCTGAAGTCTGGGATGACAGAGAAGAGATCCTGGCCTCCTCTGTGTGGCAACCTCTCATGTACCTGAAGAGTGCTATCATATCCCCCCTCAGTCTTCTCTTCTCAAGGCTAAACATGCCCAGTTCTCTCAGTCTCTCCTCACAGGGCTTTGTTTCCAGTCCCCTGATCTTCCTTGTTGCCCTCTTCTGAACCTGTTGTAAGGTACTACTTAACCAAACTCTTTATTTTATTTAGATAATTGATATATTATCAATGTCAACGTCACAGGATAGTTTACAACAGGCAAATAGAAAAAATCCATAAAAAATACATTCCTTCACATAGTTAAATAAATTACTTTAAAAAGTTACAAACAGCAGCAGTAATCAGGTCTCTACTACTCCAAAGGCTGCAGAAAAGATGCATCTTAGCTAGCTGTCTAAAGCTGTAAAAAGATGGGGCCAGATACTCCTCAACAGGGAGGGTGTTCTACGTACAAAGAGCCACCACTCAAAAGTCCTTTCCTGGGTCCCCACACCATGCATCTCATGCTGAGGATGGACTATTTATTTATTTATTTTATTATTTATTTATTACATTTATACCCCATCTTTCTTTTCATGAAACCCAAGGGAGTTTACATATGGTTCCCAGGCGGTCTCCCATCCAGGCACTGACCAAACCTGACCCTACTTAGGGAGCTGGCCTTATGTGCCTTCTTCAGACCACAGCCTGAGACTACCGGGACTACTCATCTGCTGATCTTACGACTACTGCCTTTAACCTTGTTTTTCCCCCCAGTTTTCTTTTTCTTCACTCAACCAAGCACACTCAAAACAGTTTTGAGTGTCTCTTTCTTACCACCCTGGAACATATAGTAGACTATCCATGTCCAGTAGTTGGCTTCAATTAGAGCTCAAAATATACCATTCTGTTCACAACTCTCATCTCTCTCTCTCCCACACACACTTCCTGACCAAGAAAGGTTAAAAAAAATAACAAAGAGGTTGCAGTTCCACTGAACCTGCCAAAGAGACATTCAAGGGACATGAACAGATGACAGGACTGCAGGTAGTCCAACCCTTTCAAGGGAATATGCTGAGGATTCCTTTAACACAATGTGACAACTAATATCTGACTGAACAAGTTTAATTACTGAAGCTACACGTAAACACACTCCCATGCTGTAGTGTTAAATATATATAAAAAATCACATATACATTCATAAAAATGTGCAATAGATGTTCTCATTTTGACATTTTATTTAAGGAAATCCACTTTCCTTTGTCACATGCAAGGCCTCCAGCTACGAATATTTTTAAAGTAAATCTCTGTCTCTTAACACTACCTTTCAAAACCCATCACCTGATGATTTATGAGCGCCATCGTTTTTATAGGACCTATAATATAGGTGTTTCCACAAGCATGTTAAACTCTGCTAACTCATGGGAAGACCAGTCTTCCAATGAGTGCAGGAGATGAATTGCCTACAGGCTACTTTTATTTGGAGGATCTCCAAATCACTTGATATACCAAATGGTAGCCAATTTCTCTCCTTGCTGCTTCAGACCTGGACACAATACTGTCTTCAGACCTAGACACAATACTCAAGATGAGACCTAACCAGGGCCGAATAGAGGGGAACCAATACTTCATGCAATTTGGAAACTATACTTCTGTTAATGTAGCCTAAAATAGCATTTGCCTTTTTTTTTTTGCAGCCACAGCACACTGTTGGCTTATATGCAGCTTGTGATCAACAACAATCCCACGATCCTTCTTGCATGTAGTATTACTTAGCCAAGTATCCCCCATCTTATAACTGTGCATTTGGTTTCTTTTTCCTAGGTGTAGAACTTTGCATTTATCCCTCTTAAATTTAATTCTGTTGTTTTCAGCCCAATGCTCCAGCCTATCAAGATCCCTTTGACTTTTGTTTCTGTCTTCCAAGGATTGAGTTATTCAGGGAAGCTGGCGCCCCTTCTTCCTTCATATTTTTTCCCAAATGTCCGAGGAGAGTGGAGACATCTCTGTCTTTGTTCTCTCTCCTGAACCATGAGAGCAATACCGAAACCTGGACATTGCACCTCCAACTAGATACACCTTTCCTATCTAGTATGTATTTCTATAAATAAAGTAGCTTTTCTTATTTTTTTTTTAGTCTTAAATCTCAGTTATTAAAATGCAGGGCAAAAGCCTGGTTCTTGAGTAAATACACACACTGGCACATACAGCTCAGAGCACGGAGTTCCTTCACATATCCATAACAAAGGGTTAATACCTCCCAGTAAGCTAAATTGAACTGCGAGTTGTGCCTGAAAGCTAAAACTCTAAGTACTGTGTGTGATTTACAAAAGAGATCAAAAGGAGACTTTAGATTAGAGAAAGAAAAACAGAACGAAAGATGAGAAATCATGGCTGAAGAATCAACACTTAAGACAAGCGTCCCAAGGCTGGAGAAAGACAATTATGCAATTTGGAGTCTTCAAATGATGGCACTTTATGGCACTTTTGGAAGGGGAGGATCTACATGGAGTCCTGACTGATCCTGAATCCTCAGCAGCGGATCAATCAGCCACTGCCTCCTGGAAGCGTAAGCATGCCAAAGTGATGTCTCTTCTGATTTCAGCTTTATCAAGATGAGGAACTAAATGTTTACATGGGCTGTAAAAATGCTAAGGAAATATGGGAAAAGCTTGAGAAGATGTATCAGAGAAAATCTAAAAATCATGTGATGTTTCTTTATAAGTCGCTGTACACGCTGAGACAATCTTACACACAGTGTCTCAATGAACTTCTGGAGAGATTTACAAGTCTGCTCTGAGAATTAGAAATTTGTGGAAAGTTCTTAGATGAGGATTTGCAGAAAGCTATACTATTGGCCTCTCTAAGTGAACGCTATATACTAGAAAAATCATCAGATGATGGCATATCTTAAAGATCACGACTATAAAGAAAGACAGCAACAAGCTCTGTCTGAAAAAGCAATTCTTATTGTAGGCAGAAACAGCAACCAAAGGCAGGATAGAGAGATGAACCATTCCCAGAAGCCACAGCAGGGTACAGAGAAACAGAGAAAGAATTGATTCAAATGCAAATCTCCTAATCACCTTCAAAGAGATTGTACTAGAAGGGAGAGAGGAGAAAGAGTTGATTTTAAAGAGAAGCAAGCTGAAAGGAAACAAATAGCCAAACTAAAGTGAAGCATTCCAGTTACCATGTATCTGATGGAAAGAGTGATGATTACAAAACCACATTTTTAATTGATACCGGGGCAACAACACATTTAATAAATAATAATAATATTTTTAAAAACTTAAGCCCCCATATACAGAATGTAATTACATTCTGAACCTTTTCTGTTCTCAAGGAATAGGCACTGTGGAACTACTTTGCAAAACTCCAGAGGGTACCAGAGAGCTTGAACTGAAAAATTGCCTATTTGTTCCAGCTTTTAAAGATAATTTAATAAGTGCCACAAAAATAATTAAGCTTTGGGGTGAACTTCATTTATATGACAAAATTTGTCAAGTTTTGGACCAAGCAGAAGCGTGTTGTGCTGCAAAATTGAAAAATGGACTTTTGCATTTGGAATATTTTGAAACTATGCAAATACAGCCAAAGAAAACTGTGATTCTGAATGTGCACATGTTTGGCGTAGAAGAATGGGACGTGCTGGATTAGCCAGAATCAGTGATCTAGAGAAGGAAATTTTGACTAGACGCATTAAAATTGGACAGCATAAATCCATAGAAAAATTTGAATGTTGTATAAAGACAAAAAGTGTAAAACCAAAATTTCCTAAGAAAAGTGAAAGGAAAACTAGAAAACCTCTAGAATTATTTCACACAGACCTTTGTGGACCCTTTAGAACATTATCACAGGGCAGAAATTTTTACACACTTACTTTCACAGATGATTACTCAAGGTATACTACAATGTACCTACTGACAGAAAAAAGTCAAGTACTTCAAAAACTGAAGGATTATATCAGAATTGTATCCAACAAATTTGGCAGAAAACCACAAATTATAAGATCTGACAATGCAGGCAAATTTGTGTCCAGGGCTATGCAAGACTTTCTACATGAAGAAGGCATAGAGCACCAGACTACTGTTGCTTATACTACAAAACAAAATGGAGTTGTGGAACACATGGACTGGACTCTTGGACAGACGATTTGTTCCTTGTTGGAAGATGCACAGTTACCACAGAAATACTGGGGGGAAGCCGCGGTTACTGCCACCTATCTGCAGAAGCGACTTCCAGCAGCTGCAACCAACAAGACACCTTTTGAGTTATGGCATAGGTGCACACCAAGCATGTATCATCTTCATGTGTTCTGCTGCAAGGCCTTTGTGCACATCCTGAAACAAAAGAGATAAAAATTTGACAACACTGCCTAGGAAGGAATATTCATTGGATATTCTTCAGTGCAGAAGGGATCCTGAGCCATAGATCCCCAAACTGGTGAAGCTGGAGTATACAGAGCTGTCCACTTTGATGAAGGAAAGTGTACACACCAACCAGAAGGGGCACCCCAACAAAAAGATGACAGTGAAATGGTAGAAGAAACTGAGCTATTCTTCCACAACAGAAGGGATCACAGTAATGCAATAGCAGAGGAAGATGAGGAGTCTGAGCCAGAAGAGGCATCAGCGCCAGAGGGGGAAGCCGAAGCACCAGCACCCAGATGCTCTGAACGCACCAACAAAAGTGTACCACCAGAAAGACTTGCTTGCCTCATGAGAGATGAACTTCCAGGACCAGAGACCTGGAAAGAGATTGAAGCCTTATCCAAAGATGAAGCTGAGAGGTGGAGGCAGCCAGCCAAGGAAGAGCTGGAAACTCTACACAAGAATAAAACTTGGACACTAACCAAGGAAGAAAAGCTGTAAGCTGCAAGTGGATATTTAAGAAAAAGCCAGATGCTAAGGAAACGTTGAGAGATACAAGGCAAGACTAGTAGCCAAAGGATACTCTAAAAAGTATGGACAAGATTACTATCAAACATTTGCTCCTGTAGTCAGACACTTGACCATCAGAACTCTTCTGAGTTTTGTTGCTAACAAGAAAATGCAGATGGAGCACATGGATATAAAAACAACATTCTTGCATAGAGAAATGGAAGAGGAAATCTACATGCAACAACCACCAGGGTTTGAAGTTCCAGGAGAAGAAACCCTAGTGTGTAAACTTCAAAAATCCCCCTGTGGACTTAAACAGGCTGCAAGAGACTGGAATGAAAACCTGAGCAAAATGCTCTTCAAAGAAGGCTTTGTACAAGGGAGAGCAGAGCCATGCCCGTACAGCAGATTCGGGAACAACAAATGGACTTTACATGGATGATCTACTGTTGGCTTATCAAGACCCACTGGACAAGCAATAACCAGTGAATCATCTCAACAAGGAAGTTGAAGTGAAGTGCCTAGGTGATGTCACTCACTTCCTCGGAATACAAATTGAAAGAGAAGATGATGGATCCTTCTTGCTGAGTCTAAGACAAAACATCCAAGACCTTCTCAAGAGTCTAGGACTGAAGGATGCACATCCAACACCTACTTCAATGAAAGTAGGATACCTGAAACCAGATGACAACAAACAACAATGGGAAGACCATGACACTTACAGACAAGCCATTGGAAAACGTATTTATTTATTTATTGTTTGATTTATATAGTGGGAAACGCAGATGCTGATTGGGCTGAAGACACTACAGATTGAAAATCCACCAGTGGAAACATCTTCTACTGGAGTGAGGAAGTCTGAGTGGCCCGAGGAGGAAATCAGCTGTAGCATGCTACAACTGATCTTCCCCTCCTCCGGCGCAGTCAGCTCGAGTGGGGGAGTCTGATCGCACCAGAACAGGAGATCAGCTGTAGTACGCTACAGCTGATTTTCCCCTCCTCTGGTGCGATCAGCTGGAGAGCGGGGAGCTCCAGTCCCCCCTCCAGCTGATCACCCCGCTGGCGCCGTATTAGCGGAATGCCAAAAAGCAGGGCACCGAGAAGCTGGGCCCTACTGTACCATTTCATTAGAGATACCAACGCAGAGGACTACTCATGATGGAGTATTGTCCAACAGAAGACATGACTGCAGACACTCTGACAAAGGCGTTGGGCAAAGTCAGATAGTGCAAGCTGTGAGACAAGATGAACCTTGTGGGCTGAACCAAACACTCGTTGAGAAGGGCATTGGAAGTAGGGTAAGAGCAACTCCAGTTTGGGTTCTTTTGTTTGTATTCCAGAAGGAAGATAAAAGTTAGGGTCCTCCAGCTGGCTAGGGTTGCCTATCTTTACTTGTGCTCTTCTCTACCTAACTTCCTTCCATTGTAAACTGATATGCCCAGAGAAGTTGACCTGCCCCTCCTTCCTTTGTCTTTTTTCCTCAACTCTCCCAGGAGAAATCTCTGTCTTTGTTCCATCTCCTGAACCATGAGGGCAATACTCAAGCCTGGGCATTGCGCCTCCAACTTAGTTAGTTAGAATTAGGTACACCTTTCCTATCTACTATGTATTTCTATAAATAAAGTAGCTTTTTCTTATTTTAAATCTCAGTGATTGGAGATGGCAGGTGTTGCCACCATTCACCATATGCTCAGAGGCATGTTACCAAATTCTTCCAAGCTACACAGCAAGTGGATTGGATTGTGAAAGATCAACCCAAATTGTGTTTGCATTTTGACAAATTTGTAGGGCAGTACAATATCTCAGAGAGGAGATCACATCTCCTGCTCCCCTGGTGCATTCACTATAGCCACCCAATTTCCCTGCTTTTTAAAGTTTGATAGAAATATCTGTGGGCTATAGGAACATTCTTAAACCACCCATGCAATCATGCTTAGGATAGGTAAAACTAACCATGGGTAGGGAAGCCTGGAGTGGGCAGGGAAGGAGAAAAAAGGAAGAGGGGAAGAAGAAGGGAGGAGGAAGGAAGGAGGAGAGGGGAAGGAGGAGAAAGGCAGGTCTGATCATTTGTATGCTTATTGAGTTCAGTGGGATTTACTCCCGTGCAATCAAGCTTAGGGTAGGTAAAACTGACCATGGGGAGGGAGGCCTGGAGTGGGCAGGGAAGGAGGAAAAGGAAGAGGGGACAAAGAAGGGAGGAGGAAGGTAGAGGAGAGGGGAAGGATGGGAAAGGCAGGTGTGATTATTGAGTTCAGTGGGATTTACTCCCATGCAATCATAGCCAGGATAAGTAAAACTGACTATGGGGGGGGAGGGGAGAGTAGACAGAAGGAGGAAGGGGGGAGAGAAGAAGGGGAAGGGTGAAGGAGGGGATTGGAAGGGGAGGGGGAGGTAGGAAGGGGAAGGGAAGGGGCAAAAGGGAGGTGATGGGAGGGAGGAGGACGGTAGGGCAGGTTTGATCATTTGCATGCTTATTGAGGTCAATGGGATTTACTCCCAGGCAATCATGCTTAGGATAGGTAAAACTGACAAGGGTGGAGGAGGAGGGGAGGGAAGAGGAGGGAGAAAGAGGGGATTGGAAGGAGATGGGGAGGGGAAGGGAAGAGTGAAGGGAGAGGGAAGGGGCAAGAGAGGAGATAGAAGGGAGGAGGAGGAGGAGAGGACAGGTTTGATCATTTGCATGCTTTTTGAGTTCAGTTGGATTTATTCCTGTGCAATCATGTTTAGGAAAGGTGAAACTGTCCTGGAGGAGGGGAGGAATGAGAGGGGGAGGGATGAAGGGGGAGGGGAGAAGATTGGATGGGTGGGCACTGGGCATAGGGGAAGCCCCTTTCCTGTCCAAAAGGAAAACATTGTGAACAGTATCATTCTTTTTCAGGCTTTTCCCCACCTTTTTGTTCTACAGCAGGCACATGTAGTCTCCCACTCAAATTTAAACCAAAGCTGTCCCTGGCCCCATCCACACCAGACCTTTATTTCCCTTTAGACAGTCATAGCTTCTCCCAAAGAATCCTGGGAAGTGTAATTAGTAAAGGATGCTGAGAGTTGCTAGGAGATGCCCTGTTTCCCTCACAGAGCTTCAATCATAGTGGCTGACTGTTAAACCACTCTGGCCACTGGAGCTCTGTCAGGGGAATAGGAGTCTCCTCTCAGCACCCTTCACAAACTACATTTCCCAGGATTATTTGAGGGAAGCCATGACTGTCTCAAGTGAAATAAAGTTCAGGTGTGGGTGTGTCCCCCTGCTTAGGCAAGCCCAGCAGCGGTGAGTCTGGCTTTTAGAACACTGACAGTTCTTATTGAGCACGCCCAGCCTTATCATTGAGTTCAATGCTAAATTTCTTAAATTAATTAAAAATCAGCCAGGCATTTTTTTTTACTTTTAAACTGTAGAAGATAAAGGTCAGAATATGGGGCAAGGTCAGTAATAGGATTACAGGTACTCTGTGAACATGGCTGATTTTTAATTAATTTCAACACATTATGAGAACTCTGACAGAAAAAAGTCCAAAAGGGGTCTGGTTTTTCTCTCTCTCTTTTTACACTTTGAACTCTCGGTTCTTTCTGACTGTTTTGTGTATCGCCATGAAAATTTAGAGGGTTGCTTAAGCGTTTCTGATTTCAGGACTAAGCTTTGTAAGGTTTTGTTTTGAAATGAGCTTATGGGAAGCATCAGAATGGCATGGAGAGTATTTTCAATTTAACATTGCAGAATGCGAAAAATCCATGCTGACTATAGTATACAGCCACTCTTGTGGCTATATAATCTCTTAGACATTAAATGATTGTTAGCTCCAGAGAGCCAGTGTGGTGTAGTGGTTAGAGTGCTAGACTACGACCTGGGAGACCAGGGTTCAAATCCCCACACAGCCATGAAGCTCACTGGGTGACCTTGGGCCAGTCACTGCCTCTCAGCCTCAGAGGAAGGCAATGGTAAACCACCTCTGAATACCACTTACATGAAAATCCTATTCATAGAGTTGCCATAAGTCAGAATCAACTTGAAGGCAGTCCATTTCAAATTCTTTGCTGTTTTGATTTTATGATTGTGTATTTATTCAGTTGTGTAGTTTTTAATTGCCGGTTGACCGTAATAAAATTTTCTTCTCTTCCTCCTTAGTTCTCTTATAGGGATGGGCGAGAATTCAGCTGAATTTGGATTTAGCACCAGATTAAAAATTGATCTGCATATTTATTTATTTATTTATTTATTTATTTTATTTATATACCGCCCTAAGCCCAAAGGCTCTCTGGGCGGTGTACATAATAATAAAACAATCAAAAAATATATAAATACAATAATACAATAGAATCAAACCAAACAGACGTAAACAAAAATCAAAACAGCGGCAAAATACATCAATAAATATTAATAGTACACATTAAAATGCCTGGGAATATAAAAAGGTTTTCACCTGGCGCCGAAAAGATAGCAGCGTCGGCGCCAGGCGCACCTCATCGGCGGGACAATTCCACAGTTCGGGGGCCACAACCAAAAAGGCCCTATTTCTAGTCACCACCCTCCGAGCTTCTTGATGGGATGGTACTCAGAGGAGGGCCTTAGATGTTGAGCGCAGTGTACGGGTAGTTTCATATTGGGAGAGGCACTCCACCAGGTATTGCGGTCCCATGCCGTGTAAGGCTTTATAGGTCAAAACCAGCACTTTGAATTTAGCCCGGAAACAAATAGGAAGCCAGTGCAGACGGGCCAGAACAGGTGTTATATGAGCGGACCCACTGGTCCGCGTCAACAGTCTGGCCGCTGCATTCTGAACTAACTGTAGTTTCCGAACTGTCTTCAAGGGCAGCCCAATGTAGAGCGCATTGCTGTAGTCCAATCTAGAAGTTACCAGAGCATGAATGACTGAGGCGAGGTCGTCACTGTCCAGATAGGGACGTAGCTGGGCTACCAATCGAAGATGGTAGAAAGCATTCCGTGCCACTGAGGCTACCTGAGCCTCAAGAGACAGGGAAGGGTCGAAAAGAACTCCCAAGCTACGAACCTGTTCTTTCAAGGGGAGTGTAACCCCATCCAGAACAGGGTGAACATCCACCATCTGGGCAGAGAAGGCACTCACTAACAGCGTCTCGGTCTTGTCTGGATTAAGCTTCAGTCTGTTAGCTCCCATCCAATCCATTATCGCGGCCAGGCAACGGTTTAGTACGTTAACAGCCTCACCTGAGGAAGATGAAAAGGAGAAATAAAGTTGCGTGTCATCAGCATACTGGTGACAACGCACTCCAAAACTCCTGATGACCGCACCCAGCGGCTTCATATATATGTTAAAAAGCATGGAGGACAGTACCGATCCCTGTGGGACTCCACAATGGAGAGTCCAGGGTGTCGAGCAGTGTTCCCCAAGCACTACCTTCTGTTGACGACCCACCAAGTAGGAGCGGAGCCAGTGCCAGGCATTACCCCCAACTCCCAACTCCGTGAGCCTTCCCAGAAGGATACCATGGTCGATGGTATCAAAAGCAGCTGAGAGATCAAGGAGAATCAACAGGGTCACACTCCCCCTGTCCCTCTCCCTACATAGATCATCATACAGGGCGACCAAGGCTGTTTCGGTACCAAACCCAGGCCTAAAACCGGATTGAAACGGATCGAGATAATCAGTGTCATCCACGAGCCCCTGGAGCAATCCTGTTTGCTCTGAAGTTCAGCAGCTTTCTTCCGACAGCACATTTCCCCCCTCAAATATTCCCTCAAATATATTGTTCTTTTATTGATTTTATGCGCAGTACAGCATGCATTCCCTCTCTGCCGGTCCCCCTCCATTCAAATAATCCAATCTCCAAGCAGGGAGGAAGCAAGCCAAGCTTATAATAGCAGAGAAGGAGACAAAGCCACTTTGCTTTCAAAATATTGATATGTCCTTTCATTTATTGATATGCTGTTTGGGGCTGCATTAACAGTAGTATTGCAAGAAGTATTAGTTCCCCTCTATTCAGCATTGGTTAGGCCTCATCTTGATTACAGCATCAAGTTCTGGACACTGCACTTTCAGAAGGAGGCGCACAAACTGGAACAGGGTCAGGGGAGGGCGATAAGGATGATCACGGGACTTGAAACAAAGCCCTATTTATTTATTATTTATTTATTTCGTTTCATTTCTAGACCGCCCATAGCCAGTAGCTCTCTGGGCGGTGTACAAAACTAGATTAAAATACAATAATATAATAAAATCAATAACACATAGGAGCAAATTAACTAACAAAAATTAAACGGAAAAACATTAAAATGCCTGGGAGTATAGCCAGGTCTTAACCTGGCGCCTAAAAGAAAGTACCGTAGGCGCCAGGTGTATCTCCTCAGGTAAGCTGTTCCAGAGTTCGGGGGCCACCACAGAAAAGGCCTTAGATCTAACAACATTCCTCCGGGCTTCCTGATGAGTTGGTACCCAGAGGAGTGGAGAGTCTGAAAGAACTGGGTGCATATAGCCTTGAGAAGAGAAGACTGAGGGGAGATATTAAAGCACTCTTCAATTACTTGAAATGTTGCCACACAGAGGAGGGCCAGGATCTCTTCCTGATCATCGCAGACTGCATGACACAGAATTTATGGATTCAAGTTTCAGGAAGCCAGATTTCAACTGAGCATCAAGAAAAACTTCTTTTTAGGGCAGTACGACAATGGAACTAATTACCTAAGGAAGTGGTGGGCTCTGTCCCTGGATATTGAACAGCAGATCGAATCAGCAAGCAGAAACAAAAAAAGGGTGGATTGGGATCGAACAACAGACTATCAAAATACAAACATCAGAACTAGGCAGGAAACCACATCCCTATTTGGGGGTGGGGCTGTTTTGAGACTTGCCTAGATATAGGTGTGTGTGTGTGTGTGTGTGTGTGTGTGTGTGAGTGTGTGTGTGTGTGTGAGAGAGAGAGAGAGAGAGAGAGAGTCGGGGGGTTGAGAGTCCCTGAGCATGTGTGCAAGTGTTTGGGTGGCCATGTGCGTGTATTTGATTAAAAATATTGCAAATTGCTGCAGAAATGTGGAAGACTGAATTTAAGATTGAAAATATGAGAAACTGAGAGAACAGACCTTTCCATACCTATTGTAAGCCTCCCTGAGTGCCCTATTGTAGGGTAGGATAGAAATATAATAAATAAATAAATAAATCCCTACCTGGGAGAAACACGAAATGACCTACTTCTGAATAGACATACATGCTGCTGTACTATAAATTTATACAGTTAATTCTTAATAATTGCCTGGACTTTAGGTCCTATACAGCAGAAGACATACCTGACTGAGCCTCTACAAAGTGTTCACTTTGCATTTGCCTTGGGGTGGTGGTGGCAGGGTTTCTTCAACACCTACCCAACATTTACTGTGCAGAAACCAATTTATAGGGAGTACCTGATCTCAAAACAGAGATTACAAGGAGACAGGAGACAGAAAGAAAAGTGCAGGGGAGAGGAAAACAGCAGGCCTTTAGGGCTCAAGGTGCCCAAACTACTGACTCATCAGTCACAGTTCTGACTCACTCGTTAGCTAAAACCACTTTAAAGGTAGGGACTTGGAGCAGGCAGGCTAACTCATTTCACAGAAATTGGGAGGGGAGAAGCTCACATTTTGGTTCATAACTTGGGCACAGCTGTAACCTTTCTACTTGCCTCTCAGCCCTGCACATGGCTGCTGCATAAGAATTTCCGATGTGGTGGTATTAACCATGTGGGGAGGGCCGATCATTTTTTACCCTCCAGCCACATGGTGAACAAAGTGTGGCTATGCACTGAATCAAATAAGGCTTTTGCCACATGTTCATAATTTTCATGGATGGATCATATTGTTGCGCGCCTCCCCCAATCTCCGAGCAGTGAGATTTCGGGGGTCTCTGTGCTCCTCCTCCTTTGGGAAGAAGGTCAGCGGAGACTGCGGTGTCTTTATGAAATATGGTTTGTTTATTTACACACATTCCAACCTGAGCTTAAGATGGAGGGGATTCAAGGCATCAGCAGTCCAATTTCCAGCTTTTCCGTCTGGGTTGCAGGAGGCACCCCAAATGCCATGGTGCAGAGAACCAGTCTCTCTCTGCCTGCCTTCCAGTTCCCAGCAATTCTCTAGACACAACTCAAACTACAAGCCTCTGCTGGGCTCCGAGGGGGGGGGATCCTCTCCTGAAGAGTTTCAATGACAAAATGGTCTCCCTGGCCCATTCACCGTTGCTAGGTAACCCATTATCTTACCTGGCCAATCTATCTGGTTAAGAAAAGACTCATTTGACCAGCAGAGAGTTACTCATTCCAAGGCACAGGATTCCAAATCAGGCTGAAAAGGGGACCCACAGGAATCATCCATCCCAACCCCCATGCTCATAACAATATTTTAGGAGTTCTGTCCATAATAAGCATATATAATAGAGTAAGCCTTTTGGCTACTCTGAAAACAGAAATTGCTATGTTGGGAAGTAATACCATTAGGTATCTGTGGACTATTTTCCAGGTCCACATGTAATAATTAAAGTGACAATGCAAAGATATTCATTACCGTACTGTGGCAGCAAGTAGCCCTGTTTTGACCCACTGATGCAGTGCAAGACTGTCCATAACTTGTTGTGTAAAAATGGGATAACTGCACATTTTTCATACTTGTGTGAATGTTCAGCTGCTCAGGCTCACTGCATCAGTGGAGCAAAATAGGTAGTGTGTTATTAGGGCAACCACCACATAGACTGTTTCTTAGTAAAGTAACATATAGTAAGCGGATATCTGCTTTTGCCTGTAATAGCATCAAGCTATTGCTCTTGAGACAAACATAGAAGATACATATTAAACAAGACAAAGAGACTTGTGGCATCTTAAAGACTGAAAAAATTATTATAATTGGTGGTTTAAAACAACCTCAAGGTGGTTGTTTTTTGTGCTAGAGACTAACATGGCTATCAATCTGGGCATTGCATTAAGGTTCACTGTGGGGGTAAGGGGAATGGAGGGAAGCGGGTGGAGCTGGGATGGGCAGGCATTCAACCAGTCCTTCTCATCTGCCCATGTGGCATAGCAGCGGGGAGCTAATGAGAAGCAAGGTGTGCAGCAGGAGCCTCTCTTGTAATTACGGACATTGCAAACTGTCAAGCAGCAGTGTGGTCAGCAGAAGGGCTGCTGCGTCGGCAGCCCTAGCATCTCTGAGGTAATAATGAGGTTATTATTGCCCTGCTGTTTGACAGCCCACATCACTCTGCTTGCTCAGTTTTCTCAATTCCTATATAGAGTGGGGTGACAGAAACCTCTCACTCAGAAACTATGGAAGTTTCCAGTTCCTCTTGACTTTGATGAGAAACACTATAAGTATTTACATGCTCCAAACTTCCAAGTTGGTGAGGCATTCCAGGGGTAGTACTGCACTTTACCACTGGAGACACAGAATAGCTTTAGAATATTATTATTATTATTTATTATTATTATTTATTACATTTATATACCACCCCATAGCAGAAGGTCTCTGGGTGGTTTACAGCAATAGCTGCTGCCCGAGGCCTGTAACACCTGCCGCCATACGAGGGCGGCAGGCCATCTGCCCGGACCGAGGCCTTCCCAGTCGACCCAGAGCTGGAATATAATATACAAAAGAATGTAAGTGGTGACAAACAGGCACTACTGCAATGGACAATACACCCCTCCCCCCAGACCAATTCGCGCATCCCTCCAACAGGGTAGCATCCCATTCCAGCAAACTCCAACTCTCTCTGTTTCAATTTAAAGTGCCATTTCCTGTTTCTCCATTCCTTCCCCTCAGCTGGAGGGTATCACCTCCAAGCTGATGGGCATTTAATTCCAAAAACTAGAAAATTAATTATTATTCTGAAATTATTGCCACCCTGGGCTCCTACTGGGAAGAAGGGCAGGATATAAATTTAATACATCATCATCATCATCATCATCTGTCTGCAGACTCATTGATCATTAGCTCCCACTGATGAGACACCAGCCAAGCATTCTATACTATGAGTAAGCAATCAACTCTACAGCTGTCAGCAGCTGTCACAGTATACTGTTTAATGCATGCATGCACATTGCTTGGTTTTAAGGAAGGAAGATAAAGAATATTATTTGAACGTACAGTAGAATACCCATGTGACTTAGAATGCTCCTAACTATGACAGTGACATGGGAGCCCAGGTTCATCCCCTTGAGGTAGGAAGTCACATCCCCTTCAATATATGGAATGACTCACCTCATAGCCCCCATTGTTTTAAAATTCTGCACATCTCTGCCAGTCTTCCCTACCTTTGAACAGAATATTGGCTCCCTCAAAATGATTTGGAGGTGTGGAAAGAGGAAGCAGGCATATAATGTACAAAATGTCTTTATAATAGAAATATAAATTCACTAATAAGTAAAAAAACCTTGCAGTTTAAGAATGTACCTATAGCCCACACATATTTCTATCAATCTTTAAAAAGCAGGGAAATTGAGCAGCTATAGTGAATGCACCAGAGGAGCAGGAGACCTGACCTCCTCTCTGAGGTATTGTATTGCCCTACAAATTTGTCAAAATGCAAACACAATTTGGGTTGGTCCTTCACAGTCCAATCCACTTCCTGTGTAACTTGGAGAAGAAAACAAGGGCCCTAGCAACATCTTTGCTTAAAGATTTGGTCTGTGGAATTAGGATTTCTACTTGCACCAGGTGGAGTGTGGAAGTGGGGGCTCTAGCTCTTTCCTCCTGAAGAGTGAGTTTTGGCAGGGGGAGATACAACACCTTCTCATATAGCTGGGTGTCATTTTACAGCTGTTGGGGTCCACACCAGACCCTGCTGGCACTCTTTCTGGTCTCCCTCTCTTACAGGCTCAAAAGGCAAGAGTTCCCCTTCCACTCATGCAGAACCTCCTTTGCCTTTCCAACAGGGTCTTCTCACCTTTCTGACCAATACAACTCTCAGGTTATTAACAGAACTCTCCCCAGCTAACAGTTTACCTAGACTTCATCAACTCCTCATTACCCTGGCTCATGTTTTAAATGATCAGTTGATTGCTGTAAACCGCCCAGAGAGCTTCAGCTATGGGGCGGTATACAAGTGAAATAAATAAATAAATAAATCAGTTCTCCTCACACAAAGTTCAAAGGTTGATTTTTTTTACTTTTATTTTTTACAATAAGAGCTGATAAAACACCAAACAGGAGCTGCATTGTCAGCACAGTTTTACTGAGGAGCCAATATCCATTTGATCATGTTCACCAAGCTGTAAGCATTCATACTCATCAATAAAAAATAAAATCCTAAAATCTGCCTCCAAGGATAGTCAAATTCTCCACCCAGAACATTCAAGTGCTTACACCCCAATAAAGAACATTTTTTATGGAAATTTGCTTATGTGACATAAGCTGAGCATGCCTGCAATAACTGTGCTCTGGGATTTATCTATGTATTTATTTTCATGGAATAAAAGGTAAATCAAGGTTGCTGCCTCTGTATGTTCCATCTGATCTTTCAGGACTTGCTGGGATTATGGTATTTATGCCCATATTTTGGCATGGACCCATCCTCCCTTCTCTGGAACAGTTTTGGGGACAGGAGAGGGGGTGGGTGTATCTTTGAGCAGCTAGTCTATGTGTCACAGTTGATTAGAACGGTGAAGAGGAGAGTAGGAAAATATGACACTTCACTTATTGAGCCCTGCTGTTGTGGGGGCAGATGTGTAGTCTGACACATGTTCCCCAATGCTATGATGCCTCTAATTAATCACTTCAGCCACAAAGTTATGACACTCTCTCACCTAAAGTGAGAAGCATCAAAAGGCAGAGGAGCAGAAGGCAAGTCAGAGACTTGGACAGGAAAGAAGATCTGAGTTGGCTTTTGTCTCTCTCAACATGGAGCATTGTCCTTCCATCTGCCTGTAAATTGAAGTAATCTTAGCTTCCTCTAGTCAGTAAAGTGATAGACTCTCTCTCTGCCCTAACTAAGCTAAGACAGCCATCATGGTCTTCTCTGAAATGTCTGTGGTTGTCTGAGACCAAGGTGATTCCGAGTAAGGACGAAGTAAAACCAGGGGACAAAGTTGCATTATGATAATTCATAGCATAGGTCTTTCAATGTGCAATCAGATAGAGCAAGATAGTGTAGTGCCATGCAAGACTGAAGTCCTTGGCAACAAACCATTAATTCAATTTATTGATTATAGACTTTCATTTTTAGAGTGGCCTATCTATTGGCCAAGCTTGTCAGCCAACCTGAGCTCAGCAGAAACATATAGCTACAGTCTCCAGATTGTAAGAGTGGGGTTTAACAGGACAAGGTATTACCAAGTGGTGGCTAGTGCTCACTGAACCTGGTGGAGCTGCATGGGGGCATGGCTAACAAGGGGTCACGGGGCATGGCCAAAAATGAGTTATCGGGGTGTGGCCAGGTTGTTCTGATTTTCTCCTCATCTTCCTCCCTTGCAAAGATACTGTGAACACTTGAGCATTGCAGTTTTACAAACAGCACCTAACTAAATTGAAAAGTGTCTTACCTTGGTTCACACAGGTGCTTCTCTGCTGGGAGAAACATTGTGTGCCCCCCTGCCACATGTTCTGGTTCTCTCACTGTCCTCCTCCTTTGTAAAGAAACAGTGGCCTCTCAGAAAGGAGCAGCAAACTGCAGTAGGGAATCCTCTTGCTTATCAGCTGATAAAAATAATATATATATCCCTGCACAGAAATACAGGAAGACGAGTTTGGTAGCCTGACCGAAAGTATCTAGATTTTTTAAAATGTGGCAAGGAATAAAAGGAACATTGTGGTTGGAGGCCACTACTGACCACCCAATCCAAGAGAAGCAAATTGCCAGTGTTTCAAGAAGGCATGGTGTAATGGGAGATTTCAATTACCCCAATATCTGTTGGGAGACAAACTCCTCAGTTGCTGGAGATAACTTTCTCCTACAGAAACTGGAGGAAGCAACTAGAAGATCAGCTGTCCTTGACTTGATTCTAACCAACAGAGATGACTTGGTAGATGAAGTGGCAGTTATGGGAACTTTGGGGGAAAGTTGCTACTTTATACTAGAGTTCTTTATTTTAAAGGAAGCAAAAGCTGAGAGTAGCCATACCCATCCGTTTTGAATCAGGCACACCTCACTCCCAATACTTCCTCCAGGAAATTCAGTCCCACTGCTAACACCAGTGTTGCACACCACCCCAATCTCCAAGCGATGCAAGGCTTCCAGGGATTCCTGCCTTTACCCAGAGTTTTGTTTTCTTGGAAAGGAGATCAACAGAGACTATTGTGTCTTATAGGATATATGGTTTTTTATTTACACATATTCCAACCAGAGCTTAAGATGAAGGGCTTCACAGCATTATCAATCCATCAGATCTTGCTCCCCATTGCCCATAGCTTTGGGAGTCCAGAGACCAAGCAAGCCTGACTATCTCCAATTCCCAGCCTTTCTTCAAACTAGAATAAGCACAAGCCTGACCTTGGCTCCAGGAAAGGGGGGCCTCCAGCCAGGTGATGGGGGAGGACGGCCACTCCCTGAAAGGAGTTCCAATAGCTCCCTTTGGATATGTGGATTGACCATTCAATAAGTCCATTAACTTACAGGCTAGCTTAACAAATGAAACTAGCCTGTCCGGTAGTATAGGTTTCCTGCTTGCATATCCCAACTTCAGATACAAGATTACAGGCTTGAAGGGGACACAAAGAAACCATCCATCTCATCCCTCAATCCCCATAACACTAGTGCACACAGCAATATTTATATTCCTCTAGGGCTGTTTTCATCCTTTGCCATCAAGTAATTAAGAAAAAGAAGAAGAAATAGTCACTATGGTTGTGAGGATTGTAATATTTGCAACTGTTGAAATGAACTCCAAACGCTGTCTAGAAGAAACAAACTTTACTGAACAGTCTGTTGCAGCATAACCAAGAGCTCTACTTTCGTTTTCCTACTGGTCCCACCCCCAACTGATTCCCCCATACAACTATGTCTAATTCACTTGAGTTCCTACTCACATTACAAGGATAGTGAGTGCTTTAAAAGAATAAAGGATAGCCATTTGTTCAGATCACTTTCAGTTATGTTTTTATTTCACCCTTTAGCAATAAGCACCCAATCCTGCTCTACTCATTTTAATAACTGCAGAATAAAAAACTCTTCTTACTGCAGGCAAACAAACAAACATGCTTCTTTATTGCTACCTGGCAAAGCATTTTTAAAGTAATGGTTGTGTGCCCAAATGAAGAATTTTAGTCTGCTTGCCTGCTGCATATGCAGAATCTAGCACATGCTCATTTGATCAACACATGCAGCTCTACCCCTTACCCATACACTTTCAGTTGTGTCAGCAAGGAGAAGCAGCTTTCTTCTCAGTTGCCCGTTTCTCAGGATATGTGTCTTAAGTGGTGAATGCAGTGGGAAGGTCTGCCTGTCCATCATGGAGGATGGAATAAAGGGTTTGATTCCTCCAAACACTCCCTCCCCTGAACAGATACAGATACAAGATATAAAACACTCCCTCCCCTGAACAGGTACAAGATATAAAAGCAAACCTCTCTGTAGAATACCCAGTGATACTAGCATTTGCATTTTTCAGCCCTGTACCCACCTTGTTCAATGGTGCTTACTCCTAAGTAAAGTTGCATTGGAATGCAGCCTCACTCACCCTGTTGCCCCACTGCAACTCAGAATTCAGAAAAGGCTAAAATTCAGAAAAGGCTAAAAAGTATTTTTTTTTTATACATACCCTTCTTCAAAATGACTGGCAGGCATCTCCCCACCAAAGATCACCCTACTTCCATCTCCCCAGGGATGGATTTGTGTTTGTGTGTGTGTTGTGTGTGTGTGTGCACGTATGGATACACACCTGTATATATATATACACATACATACACACAGAGGCGCTCCCTCTCTATGCATACAGTATAGTCAATGCAGTGGGGGTGTAACCTTTCCCCCCTTAAGACTAATAGGAATGGAACAGCTACCCTGTCTAATGCTACCACAGCTTGCCAGATCTTTAGAATTCACTGCATTTTTATTTTATTTTATTATTGAAGTCTCCTTCATGTTCCAGCCTTTATCACAGAAGGCTGCATTTTCCCTCTCTCTGATCGGATATGTGAGAATCGGTGTACTAAAGACACTTCTTACATGCTCAGACATGCTCCATTTAGATAAGACGATTGACAGAACTGATAATATTGAAATCTTGATTTCTATCTGTGTTAAAAGTTGTATGATTTTTGTAGTGCTGCAGTGACTTGTTTTATGTTGTGTTTTTATTGTTTTTACATTGACTGTGCATTTTTATTGTTTTTACCATGTTTAAGCTGCCCTAAACGCTGTTCTTAACAGTGGAAAGGCAGGATATAAATCCTCTTAATAAATAAATATTCCATAATTATACAGCCACCAGAGTGGCTGTATACTATAGCCAGCGTGGATTTTTCGCATTCTGCAATGTTAAATTGAAAATACCCCCTATGCCATTCTGATACGGCGCTGAAGTTGGTTCCCAGTTCCCAGTTCCTTATTTGCCTGAAAGTTCAAAACACTAAAAAAGAAGAAAAGTTGACAGCTACGCCAACTTCAAGCCAAACTTAACATGTCTCTGAACCCCATAATATATGTTGGGGTACCCTGTATGATATATCACTGTGATTGGGGGACTCTCCCCGTCAAGAATAACAGTACATTTATGCAATCAAAATCATCAGGCTTCTGAGACTATCATAAATACATAATGATGTCATAAAATCATAGAAAATAAGTAACTGGGGGTGCCCACCCTAAACTCTGCTCTGGGCCAGGACAAATCATATACCAAGGAAAGGGGAGGGTGTCCTCTATGAGATGCCAGTGCATCCCATCCGGCCCAGAGCTTGTGCATTAATGCAAAATCAAAATGGACAAAAACACACAGAAAAAAATAAGTAACTGGGGGTACCCACCCCAAAATCTGCTCTGGGCCAGGACAAATCATATATCCCAGAAAAGGGGAGGGTGTCCTCTATGAGATGCCAGAGATTTCCAGTTACAAAGTGGCAAGGATAACTTTCAACACTGGAAATCACTTTGTTTCTTTCCACAATCTGGGAAATGCAAGTGATTGGAACTTCTACGATTGAATTAGGGAACTTCAGAACACAGGATGTAGTGATGTTTGTGCAACAGATGAGTTGTTCCAAGACATCACAAAGTAAAATAGTAATCCAAGTCATATTGTAGCAATGAGGCTATAAAGGACCAAATAATAACGGTGATGTGCAATGTGCAACTTAGAAGGTGCTCTTCTAAATCTCCTACTATTTCAGAGATGATTGAAAACCAGGAGATTATTTCGAATGGGTGAAATTGTTTAATTCCAGCCCATGTGAAATGGCGTTGATTTTATAAACTGCAAAAATGTTCTAATATATTTCTAAGAAACATCTATGTAAAACCGCTAGGAGCCATCATCAGGAGTTTTGGGCTGCAGTGTCACCAATATGCTGATGACACGCAGCTCTATCTCTCTTTTAAATCCTCACCGGAGTTGGCTGTGGAGACCTTGTCCAAGTGCCTGGAATCCGTGAGTGGGTGGATGGGAAGGAACAGGCTGAAGCTTAATCCTGATAAAACCGAGGTGCTGCTTGTGGGTGACAGGGGAAGGTTGGGTGTTGTTGACCTGGGGCTTAATGGGGTGAGTCTACCCCTGAAGGATCAGGTCCGCAGCCTCGGGGTTGTTCTTGATTCCAAGCTGTCCATGCAGGCTCAGATTTCGGCAGTGAGCCGGGCAGCTTGGTATCAACTACACCTTATACGGAGGCTGCAACCCTACCTCCCTATTCATCAGCTCCCACTGGTAGTACATGCCCTGGTCACCTCTCGATTAGACTACTGCAATGCGCTGTACGTGGGGTTACCCTTGAAAACGGTCCGGAAACTGCAACTGGTGCAGAATGCGGTGGCTCGTCTGCTTACAAACAGCCGTCGCCGTGACGGAATTCTGTGGAATTCCCTCCCGTTCGATCTTTGCCATGCCCCTTCCCTGGATACATTTCGCCGAGCCTTAAAAACTTGGCTCTTTGGACAGGCCTTTGGGATATCCAGGGTGGGCTAAAACTTTTTGTGATTGTTTATAATTGTTGATTGCCCTATATTGTTCTATACTGCTGCTATTTAAAATGGTTATTGTTGACTGCATTGTATTTTATGCTGTATTTATATTGTATTTTATTGAATTTCAATGTGTACGTCGCCTAGAGTGGCTTCGGCCAGATAGGCGACACAAAAATTAAATTTTACTTACTTTACTTACTAAGAAATGTAAATGTAAATTTAATTTTTAGGTCACCTATCTGGCCGAAGCCACTCTAGGCGACGTACATATTAAATTCAATAAAATACAATAAATACAGTAAATACAATAAAATACAGATAATCAACAATAACAAAATAGCAGCGTTTTACTGTTTTACCAGTTCTGATAATGACTTCCTTATTTCTTTTTTTAAAAAATTAAGTCTGCACTTGTTTACGTGTTCATTTGGATGTTACCTGTTGGAGAAATATAATATATATATGTAGTAAGTTATTTAGAGATATAATAAATCAAATGCACAACAATTCTTCTCAAAGTATTGTACTGCCCTACAAATTTGTCAAAATGCAAACACAATTTGGGTTGGTCTTTCACAGTCCAATGCACTTCCTGTGTAGCTTGGAAGGATTTGGTAACATGTGCCTCTGAGCATATGATGAGTGCTGGCAACACCTGCAATCAACCCAAATAACAGAAACAAGACGTGCTGTGCTAGTCTCGTTTGAGCAGGGAGGAAGCAACAATATAAAGACAGTTGATGTAGTTCAGATATTCACTTTAAATAAGTTTGATTTACTTTGCAATTTTAGTGAAGTTTCCTATGGTAAAGTATTTTCTTTTGCTTTCTGTTACTGTGAATATGTGAAGTACAGCAACACTTCGTACAATTTACATTAAAAACCTCCAAAAACAATTGTTGGGTAATATGCAAATTTCTAGGTGTGCTTTATGTTTTGAATAGACCATGCCCATATAGCAGGATGAAAAAATGCATTTTGGCCAGGCCAAGTTTGCTCTACGTCTCCATTCTTCCACTCCAAGCCTTGGGGAAATAATAATAATAATACCCATTTCTCTAGAACCTTGAATCTTCAGATCGAAATTAATCACATTAAATATTATAGTATACAATACCATACATATACATATTAAAGTCACATTTTCTATTGTATTAAAATAACTTTCTTTTCTATATAATGAGTTTCTGGATGGGATTTGCATTTCCGTGGGCTGGTGTTTGGACCTAACTTACAGTACCTGGCATTTTGTAGGTCACACTGATTTCACTTAGTGAGCGAAATCCATGAAGCTACTTTATCCTGACCCGCAACATTGGCCCAAGAGGCCCAGACTTATCTACTCTTGATTGGCAAGTCTACAACGTCTCAGATAAAGTGCACAGTGCTTCTACATGAGATCCCTTTGTAAAGCAGAAATGCCAGGTATTGAGTCTGAGACCTTCTGTATACAAACTGTGTGGGCCCTGCCACTGAGCTAGGGGCCCCCTCCCAGCCAGACTCTTCTTATTACATTTCTATTTTGGGTGCATTAACATTTGCATCCAAACCTGCAGCTGTGAAATAAAATCAGACTGATTACAATATGTTGCTACTTAAGCAATGTAGCTGTTGGAAAAAACAAACTTGGCTTTGCAAATATGTATGCCTTCAGCCTGCTATGCTTAAGCTACTCTAGTTAATGAAGGATGGGCATGGTCCATTAAAAACACAAAGCACACTTAAAATTTGCATATTTTTATTTAATTCACCTGCTACTGTTTTGTGTTGTGCAGCCTGAGACACTCCTCATGTCCGTTGGACACTATTCTGCACAACTGGCAGTGCCATTATTCCACAATTGTTTTTGCAGCTTTTTTTTTAGTGTTGCAAGGTGTTGCTATACTTCACATACAGTATTCACAGAAACAGAAGCAAAATAAAAGAATTTACCATAGGAAACTTCACTAAAATTGCAAAGTAAATCAAACATATTTAAAGTGAATATCTGAACTACATCAACTGTCTTTATATTGTTGCTTCCTCCCTGTTCTAACAAGACCAGCACAGCACATGTCTTGTTTCTGTTATTTGGGTTGATTGTAGGTGTTGCCAGCACTCATCATATGCTCAGAGGCACATGTTACCAAATTCTTCCAAGCTACACAGGAAGTGCATTGGACTGTGAAAGACCAACCCAAATTGTGTTTGCATTTTGACAAATTTGTAGGGCAGTACAATATCTCAGAGAGGAGATCACGTTTCCTGCTCCCCTGGTGCATTCACTATAGCCACCCAATTTCCCTGCTCTTTAAAGTTTGATAGAAATATCTGTCGGAATTTCTCTATTGAGATGCGTAGCAGAGTTGCATAGCGCTGCAGAACGGAGAGTATTGAGCGAGCTTAGTGTGTGTGTGTCTGAATCTTTGCTAAGATTCTACCTTCCCTGCAAATTAGTCAGACAGAGACTTTAAGCTTTAAAATAAGAAACAACTACTTTATTCTGGAAGTACATGCTTGATAGGAAAGAGTTCTATATCTAGCTAACTGGCTTTGCTGGAGCAGCCTGCACTGGTCCCAGTGCTGGCCCTCATCCTGGTTGAGAGGAGAGACAAAGAGATGTCTGCTCCCCTCTCGAGAGAAAGAGAACACTGAGAAAGGCTGGAAGGAACCGAGATCAACATTCCTTTGCTTATCAGCCTAGCAGGAAGGGAAAAGACGGCAGGATCAAAGGGATAGGTATAGCCTCAACCAGCAAGAGCCACCCTTATTAACCCCATGCAGCCTCAACCCACCAAGTTGGAGTTGAACCTCATACATTCCAACACCCCTTCTCAACGAGAACTTGGTTCATTCTACAAGGTGCATCTTGCATGGTAGTTTCTGGTGTCAGACTTTGCCCAATGGTTTGGTCAAAGCATCAGCTGTCATCTCTTCTGTTGGACAGTAGGTCATCTCTAGACGTCCTTTCTCCCTTATGTCCTTCAGGTAGTGGAACTTCACATCAATGTGCTTCATGCGAGAACTTTGCCCTTCTGATTCTGCGAGTCTTATGCAGGCTTGATTGTCCTCAAGTATTCTGATAGGCTCTGGTTCAGATATGCCCAAGTCTCCCAGAAGCTTGCGTAGCCACAGCATTTCCTTGCATGCCTCATCAGCTGATACGTATTCAGCCTCAGTAGATGAGTGTGCTACGGTCTCTTGCTTTTGACTTGTCCAGCAGATAAGTGACTGCCCATAGTAGAACAAGTTTCCACTGGTTGACTTACGATCTTTGGTGTCTCCAGCCCAGTCAGCATCAGCATATCCTAGAAGCTTAGGATCTCGAGTAGCTGGTAGCTTTAGTTTTAAGTTTGCAGTGCCTTTCAGATATCTTGCCACTCTCTTGACTGCTTCCCAGTCTTTCTTGTTTGGCAAGCTGGTTTTTCTGCAAAGGTATCCCACTACTGCCGCCACATCTGGTCTGGTTATTGTGCTGATGTACAGGAGTTTCCCTATAGCTCGTCTGTACCTTTCGTTGTCTTCCCAGGGTTGATTGTTCTGGTCTGGTTTCAAGTATCCTACTTCCATTGGTGTAGGTGCTGGAAGTGCATCCTTCAGTCCTAGACTCTCAAGTAGGTCTTGAATCTTTTGTTTTTGGTTTAGAAGAAAGGATCCATCGTCCTCTCTTTCAATTTGTATTCCAAGGTAGTATGTGATGTCACCTAGACATTTCAGTTCAACTTCCTTGCTTAGATTATTTACTAACTCTTGCTTGTCTTGTGGATTCTCATAAGCCAGTAGTAAATCATCTACATAAATCAAAATATAAGTCCATTTGTTGTTCTTGAATCTGCTGTATAGGCATTGGTCTGCTTCGCCTCTTTTATAGCCTTATTTCAAGAGCATTTGGTTCAGTTTGTCATTCCATGCTCTTGCAGCTTGTTTCAGTCCATAGATGCTCTTTTGCAGTTTGCATACTAGGGTTTCCTTTCCTTATATTTCAAAGCCTGGTGGTTGTTGCATGTAGATTTCCTCTTCTATTTCCCCATGCAAGAACACTGTTTTTATATCCATGTGTTCCACCTGCATTTTCTTGTTAGCAGCAACACTTAGGAGAGTTCTGATTGTTGTATGTTTGACTACAGGAGCAAAGGTTTCATAGTAGTCTTGTCCATACTTTTGAGAGTATCCTTGGCCACTAGTCTTGTCTTGTATCTCTCAATGTTCCCTTCACCATCTGGCTTTTTCTTGAACACCCACTTGCAACCTACAGCTTTCCTTCCTTGAGGAAGCTTGGTAAGTGTCCAAGTTTTGTTCTTGTGTAGAGCTTCCAGCTCTTCCTTGGCTGGCTGCCTCCATCTCTCAGCTTCAGCTTTGAGTAAGGCTTCAGTATCTTTCCAGGTCTCAGGCTCTGGAAGTTCATCAGCTCTCGCCAGGTAGGACAGTCTCAGTGGCGGTACACCTCTGTTGGTGCGATTAGAGCAGTGCAGGACTCACTGCTGCCCCTTCTGGCTGTGCAGGTTCCCCTTCTTGCTCTGATTCCTCACTGTCCTCCAGTACTGGCATGTTGCTGTAATCTGTAGTGCTGTATGGTATTTCTACTTCATCTTCTTCACTGTTGTGGTCTTGGGATGGTGCCCCTTCTGGTTGGAATGCACCTTGACCTCAAAGTAGACAGCTCTTTGGATTTCAATCCTTTCTGTTTTGGGATTTAGGATTCTGCACCCCTTTTGTTTTGAAGAATATCCAACGAAGATTCCTTCCTTTGTAGTGTTGTCCAATTTGGTTTTCTTCTGGTGTGGAATGTGACCATACACTTTTGATCCAAACACCTTTATATGAGCCAAACTGGGTATGCACCCATACCATAATTCGAATGGAGTCTTCTTGCCATTCACCTTTGTTGGCAAACGATTTTGTACATAGGTAGCAGTATACACTGCCTCTCCCCAATGTTTTTGTGGGAGATTGGCATCTTCTAGCATGGATCTCACCATCTCAATTAGGGTTCTGAATTTTCTCTCCGAGACTCCGTTCTGCTCTGGGTTGTGGGATACAGTGGTTTGATGCTCAATCCCATTTTCAAGCAGAAACTGCTGGGTAGCATGTGACATGTACTCTCCCCCGTTGTCAGAATGTAGAATCTGTGGTTTTCTCTGAAATTTAGTGGTCACCGTTGCCACATATTCTTTGAGTTTCTGAAGCATTTGCCCCTTCTCCTTCAACATATATATCGCAGTGAATCTTGAATAATCATAAATAAAGCTGACAATATATTTGTTTCCGCCAGTTGAAGTTATTGGCATTTCACAAATGTCGCTGTGAATCAACTCTAGGGGGCGCTTGATCTTCCTTTCACTCTGCTCAGGAAAACTGGGTGGGGTCCCTTTTGCTTTAACACAGCAAGTACATCTCCCTTTTTCTTGGCAGGGTTCAACTTTCATGCCTCTTACTAAATTATTATTTTGAAGGGTATTTATCTTTGCAATGTCTCTGTGCCCTAATCTCAGATGCCATAAATGTAAACAAGACTTGTTACAGCATTCTTTCACAACATTAGCTTGTGGACTTTCCTGATCCACTTCATACATGCCTTTTCTCTTGGTAGCTGTGCATAAAATTTCACCATCTCTAGAAATTGTGCAGGAATCTTGTTCAAATAACACAGAGCACCCATTGTTTGTAGCTTCATTAATAGAAATTAAATTGTTTGAGATTCCTGGGGTCCAGAGCGCATTCCTGAGATAAATTTCCTCAGTGCCGCTTGGAGTCTGGCAAAACAGCTTAGCATCTCCCCACGCCTTTATGGGCAGGACTCTTGAGTCAGCCAATTTAACTGTGCCTTCATATGGGGTTAAATCTTCAAACAAAGTTTGTTCATTTATTAGATGAGCGCTTGCCCCCGAATCCACATAAAAATTATTTTTATTGTAACATTTTTCAACGTGGGTTACTTGAAAGCCCTTTGCATCTTTCTTTTCTGTCCCTTTAAATCCTTGTCTTTGTCTTTCGGACGTCTCTCCCTTATCACACTGGTCTTTAAGGTGTTTTTCTGAATTGCATAGATAGCAACGCTTAGATCTCACACCTATGGAATCCCTTTGTTCCTGAAATCTGCATTTGACTGGCTGTTGGTTAGAAGCTTGGCCAGTTTGTTTACTTAAGAAAGAGGAGACTCCGTCTTCTCTTGCATCAGTTTGTCCCTTGTTCTTCTGAAAGAACTGCGCTCTAACTTCAGAAATAATCTTGTTTAGAGTTTTGTTTTGTTGTTGCATTATAACTACGAAAGTCTCCATTTATTTTGGAAGGGAGTCTAGGAATAAAGCAATCTGTACATTTTGGTCCAGCTGCATTCCCGCCTCTTCTATCCCTTGGATTAATACCATAAATTTAGTAAGATGTTCCTCAAAAGAACCATCCCTCATTTGCAGATTTATAAGACTTCTTAACATTGCAATCAGATGTCCCTGGCTTTTCGGATTATGATGGGATTCAAGAGTTTTCCATATCTCTCTGGCATTTTTACTATTCATAATCAAAGGAATCTGCGCATTACTCACACATTTAGTGATGAGGTCTTGTACCGTTTCATCCTTCTCAGTCCAAATTCTTTGTTCCTCCCGAGAAGCACCTTCTCCTGGTTCCGATCCTGTAATAACTTCTAACAGCTTCTGTTGCTTTAGATGTTTTAGCATGCAAAATTCCCACAGCTTCCATCCTCCGGGCTTGAGTTTCTTGAGACCTAGCCTCTCCATCACGGTAGCCATCCTGAAGTAAAAGCCTCAACTCTTCACTGACTAAAAACTCTGAAGGTTTCTATTTTAGCTTCCTTGATTCAAACACAATAGCTCCTTTAATTGCTCAAATCTCCATTTGCATGGCTGGGCCCATAACCTATCAGAATTTCTCTATTGAGATGTGTAGCATAGTTGCGTAGCGCTGCGGAACGGAGAGTATTGAGTGAGCTTACTGTGTGTGTGTTTGAATCTTTGCTAAGATTCTACCTTCCCTGCAAATTAGTCAGACAGAGACTTTAAGCTTTAAAATAAGAAACAACTACTTTATTCTGGAAGTACATGCTCGATAGGAAAGAGTTCTATATCTAGCTAACTGGCTTTGCTGGAGCAGCCTGCACTGGTCCCAGTGCTGGCCCTCACCCTGGTTGAGAGGAGAGACAAAGAGAAGATGTCTGCTCCCCTCTCGAGAGAAAGAGAACACAGAGAGAGGCGGGAAGGAACTGGGATCAAACATCCTGTTGCATATCAGCCTAGCAGGAAGGGGAGAGACGGCAGGATCAAAGGGATAGGTATAGCCTCAACCAGCAAGAGGTCTAGCTCTCTCTAGCTACCCTTATTAACTCCACGCAGCCTCAACCCACCAAGTTGGAGTTGAACCTCACACATGCCAACCATATATGTGGCTATAGCTATATTCTTAAACCACAAGGTTTTTTGCCTATTAGTGAATTAGAAATTAAAACAGTTTAATGACCACCTTGAAAACAAGTAGGATGCAAATGTCAGATATTCCACAATTGCCTCAGACATTGGTTGAAGGCTTTGAGTTTTAATTTAGGAACACTTATCCTCCAGGTATACAGTGAATTTAGCTTCTCGGCCAAGAAGGCAGAGTCTCTTTTGTGGCTGTCACTTCTACCCATTGAATGCATACTACAATGTTGGCCTGTGCTGAGGACGTTGGGTTTTTTTTTCAGAAGAGGAAGAAGAACTTGTGAAGAATGTGTGGGCAGCTTTCAGTGAGGCAGACAGAAATCTCTTTGTTATGTTTACTTTTTGCACAATCTTACGCTTTCAAGATCCTGTGAAGAAACTGGAATGTAACAATATCGGCTCCAAAGAGTTCAGTGCAGAGCTTGGAAAAGTTACTTTTTTGACCTACAACTCCCATCAGCCCCAGCCACCATGGCCACTGGATTGGGCTGATGGGAGTTGTAGGTCAAAAAAGTAACTTTTCCAAGGTCTGGTTCAGTGTCATGAAAAGCCTCCATTCAAAATTGAAGAGAGGACAAATTCTATGGAAGCCCAAGTCATTTTGAACAACGTGTCTTCAGCTGACTACAGAAAATTCAGAGAGGAAGCCTATAAAACTTTAACACGGTGCATTGAATACCTGAAAAAATGGTATGATGTTGAAATATCACTTTTTAAAAAGACAAATGTCAGTGCTCTCACTTCACAATGATGTGAAATGGGCAGACTTACAGACTCTTGCTACAGCACTCCACATTGAGATTGACATAGACTTGTGTTTGTAAAACATATATAATAAGGGAAAATAAATAATAAATGAATAAATAAGGGAAAAGGAGCAGGACACAGGTCAGAGACGGATGGAGGTTTCCAGAAAATGCCAGAGGGTAGTGGCAGCCATATGAATCCGGCTCTTGCACACTTTTCATTCCTGTGCCTAATGCCTGCTGTGAGAGGTTTCAGTGTAATGATACAACTGTGGACCAAGGACAGAAACAGGCTAAGTGATACTGTGAAAGATGAGCTTCGGGTGAAACTGAACATTAACATGACCTGTGCAGAATTTCTAGACTTTTTTTAAAAGAACCTGGATCTGCTAAAAACAGCAAGAGGCCCGCTCAAATATAAATTTTAAAAGCAGGAAGCTGAGGATAAGCCAACCAAGCTTAAAGGTAAAAACATCATAGTATATTTCAAGTATTTTAGTATGAGCGTGCTGGCCACCCAGCTGCTGACAGAACAAGCTAAGAGGGTGACAGAAATGGCCTCTGCTAGTGATTCTCTTTGAAAAATCTCCCAGGGGTTTACTGTGTTGTTTTCTTAATTAAAATTCATAATTTTTTTATTTTTTACAAAATAACATGCATAAAGAAACCATAGTACACTGAGAGAGAGAAACGTAAGAAAGAACAAAAATAATATAAAATAAATAAACAAAATAAATGAAAGGGGGTAAAGGTCTGGTTTTCAAGTTTGGGTTTAAACAGTAAATTAAAGAGGTGAAATTGTGTTCGTGAATTTATACTGGTAAAGCAACATGTAGAAAATCAATCTCAGTTTGAAAAAAATCTCCAGGAATTTTCTCAGCCAGAGTTGGCAACCCTGTGTGTGATACAGAGTAGACATACACTCTTGGCTTGCTGAGTAACAAAGAACACTTGACTTGATCTGATTACAGTTAATTTTCAACTAACAAATACAATATATTACATGCCCCCAAAGTCCACATTTCCCTCTCTTAGCGTTCTGCTTAGTTAAAAGATTATTCACAGCTAGGCCCTGAGGCAGTTGAAGAGATACGAGTTTGAGCAGGCTTTTCTCATGTTTAATGTGTGCTCCAGTTTGTTGTCAGATTCACAGGATTCAAAAGAAATACATAGCCCGTCATGACTTGGAATAACTCCACTCTCCATTCTCTCTCAGCATAATTATCCTATTTATTCCATCCTCTTTTCATGAGGGTGGACTGCTGTAGGATCAGAAAACACATTTAAAAACTAATAATAATTTTAAGCCCCCATAAAATAAAAACGGTATAAGTAAAAACATTACTGTACAAAATACATTAATTGTTCTTACAGTATGTCCACAGTAGGACATAAATAGGCATGTCAGTGAAATAAAAAATTAGCAAATAAAGTAAAAATAAGCAGACAGATTATCAGGGAAGACAAACACAGTACTGGAACCTGGTTAAGGCTGTGCGGGGGTGGCCTTCAAGGACTGATGGAGTGGGAGCCTTCCTAGCAGGGGCTTGAACACAGGCAGAATCCCCCCAAGTCACATAGCTTTTCATCTTAGAGACACATGTGAGGGACTTCTTTTCCATACTTTTGGATTTGGATTGGCTGAGTTGTGCAAAGACCTGATTAGTGTCCTGCCTGAACCCACTGAAGTCAGATACAAACACTAAGGTGTGTTTTTTTAGAATCATAGAATCATAGAGTTGGAAGGGGCCTTGTAGGCCATCAAGTCCAACCCCCTGCTCACAGCAGGAAATCCACAGGTAGAGCATCTCCCACAGATAGCTGCCCAGCCTCTGCTTGAAGACATCCAGCGAAGGGGTTCCCACCACCTCCCTAGGCAGTCGGTTCCATTGCCGAACCGCCCTTACTGTCAAGAAGTTCCTTCTAATGTCCAATCTGAATCTATGCTCCTGCAACTTAAAACCATTAGACCTAGTCCTACCCTCTGGGGCAGCAGAGAACAAATCTGTACCCTCCTCTATGTGACAGCCCTTCAGGTACTTAAAGAGTGTAATCATGTCACCCCTCAGCCTTCTCTTCACCAGACTGAACATGCCAAGTTCCTTCAACCTTTCCTCATAAGACTTGTTCTCCATACCGGCTATCATCCTTGTCGCCCTCCTCTGAACCCGGTCTAACTTGTCTATATCTTTCTTAAAAAGAGATGCCCAGAACTGAACGCAGTATTCCAGATGAGGCCTGACTAATGCAGAATATAGTGGGACTATTACTTCCCTCGACCTGGAAACTATAGCTCTGTTTATGCAGCCCAAAACCGCATTTGCCTTTTTTGCCGCAGCATCACACTGCTGGGTCATGTTCAACTTGCGATCCACTACAATTCCAAGGTCCATCTCACACGCACTACTGCTAAGCCGGGTGTTTCCCATCCTGTACCCGTGCATTTTGTTTTTGTGGCCTAAATGCAGAATCTTGCATTTGTCTTTATTGAATGTCATTTTATTAATTTCAGCCCAATTTTCTAGTCTATCCAGGTCCCTTTGGATTTTATTCCTGTCTTCCATTGTGTTAGCTATCCCTCCCAGTTTCGTATCTTCCGCAAACTTCATAAGGCTTCCCTCCACTCCATCATCTAAGTCATTGATAAAAATGTTGAAGAGTATCGGCCCCAGGACAGAACCCTGTGGCACTCCACTCGAGACCTCCTTCCATTCAGAAGCAGAGCCACCGACAACCACTGTTTGAGTACGGTTTTCCAACCAGTTGTGAATCCACCTGACAGTATTTCCATCTAGTCCGCATTTGACCAGTTTGCTAATCAAAAGGTCGTGGGGGACTTTGTCAAACGCCTTGCTGAAATCTAGATAGATGACATCTACAGCATTTCCACCATCTACTAAGCTAGTGACCCGATCAAAAAAAGAGATGAGATTTGTTTGACAGGATTTATTCTTGACAAACCCATGCTGGCTCCTTCTAATCACAGCATTGTCATCTAGATAGTTGCCAATGGAGTCTTTTATTATTTGTTCTAATATCTTTCCCGGTATTGAAGTCAGACTGACCAGCCTGTAATTCCCCGGATCTTCCTTTTTACCCTTTTTAAAGAGCGGGATGACGTTTGCCCGTCTCCAATCCTCCGGCACCTCTCCCGTTCTCCAGGATTTCTCAAAGATGATGGCAAGAGGTTCCAAGAGTACATCCGCAAGTTCCTTCAATACTCTGGGATGCAGTTCATCAGGTCCTGGAGATTTGAACTCATTTAGGTTAACTAGGTATTTCCTGACTATCTCCTTATCAATCTCGAACTGCAATCCCGACCCCTTACTGAGATTGCTACCGATGCAAGGTTGCACACTGTTTCCTTTTTGGGAGAAAACGGAGGCGAAATAGGCGTTGAGCAGTTCTGCTTTTTCCTTGTTATCTGTTAACATTTTGCCATCCTCATTGAGCAGCAGTCCCACTGTTTCCTTGGTCTTTCTCTTGCTTCGAACATATCTGAAAACCCCCTTTTTGTTGTTCCTCGCTTCCCTCGCCAGCCTCAGCTCATTCTGGGTTTTAGCTTTCCTTATGCTATTCCTGCAAGCCCGAGCCGCTCGTTGGTACTCTTCCTTGGTGATGCGTCCTTCCTTCCATTCTTTATACATGCTCTTTTTTACTTTTACCTCCTCCACCAGTCTTCTGTGTAGTAGATATTGTTGCGTGCCTTGCCCAATCTCCGAGTGGTGAGATTTCCAGGGTCCCTGCACTCCTCCAGGGTTTGGTTTCCTTTGGGAAGAAGGTCAGCGGAGACTGCGGTGTCTTTATGAAATATGGTTTGTTTATTTACACACATTCCAACCTGAGCTCAAGGATGGAGGGGTTCAATGCATTGGCAGTCCAATATCCAGCTTTTTCATCTGGGTTGCAGGAGGCACCCCAAAGGCCATGGTGCAGAGAGCCGGTCTCTCTCTGCCTTCCAGTTCCCAGCAATTCTCTAGACACACTAAAACTACAAGCACACTTCTGCTAGCTGCCAGGAGGGGGGGGATCCTCTCCTGCAGAGTTTAAATGACAAAAGGGGTCTTCCTGGCCCATTCTCCGTTGCTGGGCAACTGATAGATCCCATTATCTTACCTGGCCACTCTATTTGATTAACAGATTCATCTGGCTAGCAGAGCCAACCCCCAGGGCATAGGATTCCAAATCAGAGGCTGGAAAGGAGACCCACAGAAATCATCCATCCCAGCCCCCATGCTCATAACAATATAATGGAAAGTTTCAGTTCAGAGCACTTCATGTATCAGGTTACAGACTACACAGGAATCAGCTTCATTACTAAGGAAGACTAGGCATGATTACACTGCACTAAGACATTGCAGCAACTAGACATGCCTCCACACCAACCTTAAGTAAAGATGGGCGGGCACTGAACTTGTGTGGACTGTCACTGCAGCGAGTGTGCAAGCAGACAAGCACTCCTTCTCAGAGGGATAATGAGAGGCTGTTGAGATTGTTGGTATCACCTCCTTTGAGTCTGGGGGAAGGGTGTCTGGACTGCCTCCATGAGGTCCTCCCCAACAGGAGGAGGGGGGCTGCACAGTGGTGGAGAGGGCAAAGAAAGGTGGGGAAAGGTAGGTGGGGAAACATCTTCCTGACTGGGACGGGTGTCCTGAGTGGATACTGGATCTATGGGGCAGAACTGTCACTGGCTACAGTACAGGAACTCACTGGCTGCTGCGCGCCTGAAGACATGTTACTGGCGTCTCCTTCCCACTCACAGTCTGACTCCTCTTTGTTCTTGCCACCTCATGGCCATTCCACAGGGCTCATGACAATTAACCAGACAACAGGAAATTGACAGAAATGCCTTCCTAAGCTTCCGGAAGTTCTCACAAGTATAAAATGTCTGTGGAACAGGAAAGAGTGTATGGCTTTGAGATGGGGGGTTTAAAATTGCTTGACCTCCTTGAGAGGGCTGTGCAATAGGCAATAGTCTTAACTGATCACCCCCACTTGTATTACTAAGTCCTCAATGTTGTGTTTGAGAGCCAGTGTGGTGTAGTGGTTAAGGTGTTGGACTACGACCTGGGAGACCAGGGTTCGAATCCCCACACAGCCACGAAGCTCACTGGGTGACCTTGGGCCAGTCACTGCCTATCAGCCTCAGAGGAAGGCAATGGTAAACCCCCTCTGAATACTGCTTACCATGAAAACCCTATTCATAGGGTCACCTAAGTCAGAATCGACTTGAAGGCAATCCATTTCCATTTAATGTTGTGTTCAGAGTGAAAGCTCAGGCTTTAGCACTTGAAATCCTTCACCACCACTCCAGCATTAAAAGCTGGGAAATGAGCTGAAAAATATAGGCCACTATCTAGCCCTTTCATGTGAAAGGACGAATACATCTCTTATGATTTGTTCACAGGTTTTGGCTCATATTTAGCACTCACTTTTTTTAGAACTGAAAGGAGCTTGCAAGTTTCTGGACATGTTTAACCATCTTCCTGCCATCTGTTTTTCAACTTATATCACACACACACACACACACACACACACTGCTTTTAATATGTGGGGGCACAGATATCTTTTCCTCTGTTGGCTGAAAAGCAGCTGGATCTGTGTGTGACTTTTAGTGGGAAAACAGCTGCAAGTGTTACACAAACTCTTACCATTCCTTCACTGAAACTTTTCGCTTCAGAAATTCTTTCTCAGAAAATGTCTGAGAAAAGATGCATGAGGCTATGTGTGTGTAATTTGTCCCTCAGTGACTGGATTTCCTTCAACTTGTATGGGAAATATTTCACTGTGTGGCAGGGAAGAGACACAGATTTTTATCTCAGTGAAGGGGACAAGAGACTTCACAGTGAGGAGCAAGATTTTGAGCAATGTTCATTCATTTCATTTCATTTTTAATTTGTATACTGCATTTCTACATTACTGTACTCAAGGTGGTTTACAACCATAGAAATGACAAAATATACAACCTCCCCCCACTGTCATCCTATAATAATTCAAAATATAACTAACTGAAAATAAACAATTGGCAAAATTCAAGGATCCATTTCACATCTTATCATAGTGACAAAATATCCATAAATGACAACAAAACAAAAATACCTTCATCAATTACAATAAATCATTAAGGGTACAATCCAATCCCCACCCCTTACACTGGACTGTAGCATCTCTCCTGTTGCTTCAACCAGCTTCCAGACACATCACTCTGCCACTGATATTTGTATGTCACTCTGGGAGCCTTTCTTTTTAATTATTTTTGGCCAAAGAGAGAGAGAAAAATGTTTTAGATAACAGAGAGGGGGAAAGTCAGCAAGCAACGCTGGCAACAACACGAGTCAAAAGTACCTATGGCAAGCGCTCATGATGTTAAAACGTTTTGAGGAAGACTTCTTGACTTCACGGTCTCAGGTTTAGTTTTATTTTGCGTTTGAAACGCCAGCTGTGATTTACCTTTGTACTGAGTCATCACAGGTCCCTGTATGACTTTTTCTTTCTTTCTTTCTTTCTTTCTTTCTTTCTTTCTTTCTTTCTTTCTTCTTTCTTTCTTTCTTTCTTTCTTTCTTTCTTTCTTTCTTTCTTTCTTTCTTTCTTTCTTTCTTTCTTTCTTTCTTGATTGATTGATTGATTGATTGATTGATATCCTGCCCTTCCTCACTGTAACGCCATTGAAGGGTAATTGACTGTAGAGGGTTAGCACATATATAAGGCACTGAGTCTTTTTTAATGCTCAGGTACTCAGTCCTCTTTGTGTCTCTGGGTGGCTGTTGTGAGTGCTCACTTCTTACTATTGCTGCTGATCTGTTCCTGCTGGGCCGCAGGGCCCTCCTGCGTGGCCTTGGGGTGGGGGAGAAAGGGGAAGGAGGGTGGCAGGTGCTGGAGTCAGCCTCGCAGCCTGGACATCTTGGTGGGTTCCTCAGACGCTCTTCCCACCACTGCCATCACCACGACGACCCTCCAAGATCAGCACATTGATATAGTTAAATTTAACGATGACTCAGCTTTCTGGGGTGCGGGAGATCTCTCAGATGTTTTTGGGATAGGATTGCCACTAACACTTACCAGAAAGTGCAGCAAATGTGAAGCTGTGGAAAGAGCCTCACACTATATTCTGCTGGCCACAGTTTCTGGAATGCCTTGGGAGCAATGCTGTGCCATGTGATGTGATGTCACAAGGCATTTCAGGAAGTGTGGCCAGTGAGAACTATGGTCAGCACATAGCAACCTTCTTAAAAAGTTGAGAGAAATTTCTCCACCCGGTCTTATGAGAGTTAAACAATAATTTTTTGACACAGCTCTAATTCAAACTGAGAAAAAAAATGTAATTTAAGTATGGTTTCCATACTGGTAGAAACTATGTCAGGCATGAAGGTCCAATGATGGGCATGTGCCTTGTGCAGGATACACAGGGCTGAAGAGAGGCAAGCTGAAAGCCAAGAGGCACTGGAGTGGTCCTCTGTTGTCAGCTGACTTCTAAGGTTGCCTGACCCTACATTTAAATTTTCTCGTATCTGAGTAGACCCTGGAGATGAGACTGGATCTGAGGTTAGACTCGGAGCCAGGGGGCAAAGTCCAGCAGCAATTATCTTTATGGAGGTTGTTATGGAGGTCCAGATTTTCCAGAAGTTATCTTCACTTCCATAATCTATTCTATATAAATATGAGAATCTGACAGGCTGGAGAAATCTGCTTTTGAAAAATTATTGCAAAATCTTATCCAAGTATGGTGCTCTTCTGCAGCGGGGAGGAAGTGATGAATGCTTGCATGTCTTACTGCTGCTTAGCTGGGTACAAACAGGTACTTTTCCTGCGATAGCAAGAGGGCCTGTCTACATGTGGCCCTCGATCCACATTATAAATGCTGCTTTTTGCAGCAGGATTGATTTGGACGGTTCATATACGTCTGTCCTTGCTACGGATAAACTTGCTCATTTCCTTTTTAGTGTTCGCATGCGCTCGTGTTAATTGCTTTTGGGTTTTTTCTTGCCCCCATATTAAAATGTCAACTGCAAAGGCATGGAAGGGGCGGTGTTTCCCTGTGCACTGCAGGTAAAGTCTGCAGACACTGGGGGGTGCTATTCTCCTCTTTTCTGCTGTTAGTTTCATCCAGGCAAAAACCCCATCCCTGTGTTACAAGCAAACGTTCCCCGCCCCATGCTTGCTGAAAGCTGCCACCCGTCCCTGCAGTGCCTGCTTTCAAACCCAGCAGCAACCATGAAACAGTACCCTTTCGCTGCACCCCTCAGTGCTGATCTCCCGGGCATGCATGGGGCCCACTCTGCAACTTTTGGGGGATGGGGATTTGCAGCGCAGCTGAAGACGAAACAGGCTGTCAGAGAAAGACTCTTCTCTGTTGTTGTGATTGCCATGGATGGCAACAGTCTGCTATTAGTGCTAGGTGACAAGAAAGGTGGAAGGCAGCCGCATGGACATGTGTGAAGAGGCTATAGCCAAAGAAAGAATGGAAGAATGAAAGGAACATGTCTTAGCCACTGCAAAGAGTCTTCTAGCATGCTTCCTTGGCCATTCTTCCTGATTGGATCTCATTGTAGTGAATGGAGGTCAGTCAGCCACTGAAAAGACTCTTCTCAGTGGTAAACACAATCCCCTGTCATGATAAAGGTCTCCCAGGGATGTCTGTTATTGTGATAGCCATGAGACCCAATCCAGTCAAGTGTCAGAACTGGAGCAGTTTGGGGATCTCCTGTGCAGGCACAGACATGCACACACACACAGAGTGCCCACAGTGTTTTTAAAAGGAATATTTCCTGATGGGAATAATTCTGCCCAGTAGCTCTTTTGGGTATTCAGGTTTGGATACCAGCATGGGTGGCAACAATCTCCTACTATTGATAGGTAACAAGAAAGGTGGAAGGCAGCCGCATGGACATGTGTGAAGAGGCTATAGTCAAAGAAAGAATGGAAGAATGAGAGGGAAATGTCTTAGCCACTGCGAAGAGTCTTCTAGCATGCTTCCTTGCCCGCTCCTGCTGATTGGATCTATTCATGCTAGGTCACAGGACAGGTGGCAGGTAGCCGCATGGACATGTGTGAAGAGGCTATAGTCAAAGAAAGAATGGAAGAATGAGAGGAAAATGTCTTAGCCACTGCGAAGAGTCTTCTAGCATGCTTCTTTGCCCATGCCTGCTGATTGGATCTATTCGTGCTAGGTCACAGGAAAGGTGGAAGGCAGCCGCATGGACATGTGTGAAGAGGCTATAGTCAAAGAAAGAATGGAAGAATGAGAGGGAAATGTCTTAGCCACTGCGAAGAGTCTTCTAACATGCTTCCTTGCCCATTCCTGCTGATTGGATCTATTAGTGCTAGGTCACAAGAAAGGTGGAAGGCAGCCGCATGGACATGTGTGAAAAGGATATAGTCAAAGAAAGAATGGAAGAATGAGAGGAACATGTCTTAGCCACTGCGAAGTCTTCTAGCATGCTTCCGGAGTGCCCAGCCAGTGTTTTTAAAAGGAGTATTTCCTGATGGGGATAATTCTGCTCAGTAGCTCTTTTGGGGAATCAGGATTGGATACCAGCATGGGTGGCAACAGTCTCCTATTAGTAATAGGTCACAAGGCACAGACACCACCACCCTCGGAGAACCTCTACTTCTGTTTGCTTGAATTCCAACTATTTCTCTAAATTGACTGTATGTGTCTTTCCTTTTCTGCATAATAAACTTCCTCGATATACACACAGCTAGTCTTTCAGCTTTTTTGGCCATAATGTGGGGGCCTGGCAGTGGAGGTGACGCATTGTCATGTGATGCCATGGTAAACATTTCTGCATGTTAGTGTTTTCATTCTGGACCCACAGTAAAAAAAAGGGATGCCACACAAAACATCGTGTTCAGCAACGCCCCTACATCTCTCCGCCCCACAACGGTTACTCTTTATTTATAAATTAAAGCTACAAACAATAGCAAAAAAAATCAGCATGTGTGTTGTGCGGTTTGGAGGACAGACTGTCTTGATCTAGACTCTCTGTGCTTTCTGACCCCTGTGCAGGTCTCCTTGGTTTAAAGTCCCACCTGAAGGCCCACTTTCAGTACAAAAAAGAAGAAAGGAGACTGCTTTTCCTTGACCATTTTTTGTGTAAGGCAAGATTAAGGCCACTGAGAAGACTCTTCTCAGTGGTAAGCACAATCCCCTGTCATGACAAAGGTCTCCCAGTAGCTCTTTTCGTGAGTGAGGTTTGGATTCCAGCCAATTGCTTGAATACTAGACACAGTTCTGAATGCAGCACAGAAAATCTTCATAAGTGATGGGGTTTGACCAGTTCCTGCAAAGTGCTGTGTTTATGACATATGTTTCATTTGTTTACACACATAGCCACCTCGGCTTAAGATGGGGGGGGGTATGAAGCATCAGCAGTCCATGAGATGGTGCATTTTCCATTAAGGTTAACTCAGCAGCCAAAAGTCATTGTGCAGAGAGCCATCATCTCTGCCCGCCTCCATTTTCCATACTTTCCCTCCAACACAACTAAAAACACACCAGCCTGTCCCTGGCCACTGGAAGGGGGGTGGGCTACGGAATAGTTTCAATAACAATAGGATCTCCCACGCCCATTCACCAGCTAATGGGCAATGCAATTAACTCACCCAGCCACTCTATTAGATTAACAAAAGGAGGAATAATGTCAACATCGTAGTGGGTTTCTTTCTCACACTTGCAGGGTTCAAAATCAGAGGCGCGACGGCTACCCCTACAAACGTTTTCCCCCTTTTTTGTCACATTTGTACCCCGCATTCCTTTTCATGACATAAACCCTAGGCGGCTTTCATCTGGTTCACAGGCAGTATACCATCCAAGCACTGACCAGACCAGACCATGATTTGATTCAACAGGGTGCTGGCATCATGTGCCTTCAGAACATAGCCTGGTATCATCTGTCTCTTCCCTAAAACCCATATGTGACCAAATGACCTGTGCATTCCCCTCCCTTTGTATGTGTTTGATATCTGCAGTCACAGATGGTGGAAAAATATGCAAATCTCCCAGGGATCTACAAATACATTACAGTCTGTCTTATGACCATCCATGCACTAATTCATTTGTATGGGCACAGGCCTACCTTGCAGGGTTGTTGTTCCATAGTTCAAAGGAGAGCTAGCAAGAATGAAACTACAGTAGCAGAGGTAACATTGTTCGAAACATTGCCAAAGAAGACATTGACAAAAAAAAATGTCACCTTTCCACTGTGTATCCAGAGATTGAGATGAGAAAAAAGGGGTTTTTCTCATCTCCGTGCAGCTCTTACCTTCTGTGTCAAGTGTCATGCATCAAAATTAGACACAACTGATGGTCAAACGCAGCTCCCTTCATTATAAAGTGCTGTCCGAAGGAGCTGCATCACATGGTTTTATGGTAACACAAGGCTCCCTTGTAGGGCTGTAATAATTTATTTATGTAGTTATTATTTGATTTATATCCTGTCCTTCCTCCCACATACAGGGTGCCACATACTCTAGATCAGGATGGCTGGACTTCCTGGTTAGACTACATCAGGATCTAATACTGTATATCAGGATGGTTAGACTTCAGGTTTTTGGTATTTAATTTTATTTCTGTTATTACTAACAAGATCCGCCAACCAGAGCAAGCCACCAAAAATATGCACTTAGAGTAAAAAAATTTTTAGCCAAGGAATTTTTTATGAGTGCCCAAATTCAACTTTTTGATACTGAGCTACACACATTTCCACTGAACAACCATAAAAACGACAGACAAGAGCTTTCCTGTTTGCAATTTACAAAATCAACACCATTTCACATGGGCTGGAATTAAACAATTTCACCCATTCAAAATAATCTCCTGGTTTTCAAACATCTCTGAAATAGTAGGAGATTTAGAAGAGCACCTTCTAAGTTGCACATTGCACATCATCGTTATTATTTGGTCCTTTATAGCCTCATTGCTACATTATGACTTGGAGTACTATTTTTCTTTGTGAAGTCTTGGAACAATTCATCTGTTGCACAAACATCACCACAGCCTGTGTTTTGAAGCTCCCTAGTTCCATCGTAGAAGTTCCAATCACTTGCATTTCCCAGATTGTGGAAAGAAACAAAGTGATTTCCAGTGTTGAAAGTGATCCCTACCACTTTGTACCTGGAAAAAATAGTAAACATTTTTAAAATTAAGTACATTTTTGCAGTTCACAAAGTCACATATAGCCCAGCTTCCTGTTCTCCTAGTAACCAACTAGATGCCTTTTGGAATCCCAAAGAAGATTATGAACGCAACAGCACACTCCTCACATGTGTTGTCCATCAGCTGGTTTTTAAAAAATACTCATAAATATGTTCAATAGCAACCTATACAGAGACAGTTGAGATGTTATGGCTTAATCTGTAGTTAGTTTACATATCATTACAAGGTCTGCAATTTTCCTGTTTATTGGTACAGATTATGTATTTTTCTCCCCTTCAGCCTGTGATTTTGAATCTGTAGTGATGCAGTTTGTATTAGAGATACAGAAGCTGAACAGGTTACACCAACTTGCTCATTGTTTTGGCCAAACCACTCTCTTTGTGAGTTAATGGGACTGTTGAGTGGTCGATGTACATGTCTACAGATGTGGTTGACAGCAGTACTGTTGCTATATAGACTCTGACAGATGAGTGATCTCATCCTCCTGGAGGTAGATTTTTGTTTTAGTCTGCACTGTACCTGAGAACTGGAGAGACACAAAGGCTTTCCCTGTTCTATATACTGAATCCCAAGGCAATGGCTTTCTGGGACTCCCCAAGACACCTAATGTGGTAGCAAGATATGTTGGGTTGTTAATTCTGCGAGTCTTTCAATTTAATGGTAAATAAAACCGTATCTCCTAAAGACAACACCATCTCCACTGACCTTCATTCAAAGGAAAACAAACCCAGGGTAAGTGCAGGAACCCCTGGAAGTCTTTCACCCCCCCCCTCAAAATTAAGGGTGTGCACAACACTATTAAGGTCTGTGCCTGTCAATTAACATATGTTCATTTATGTATGCTAATTCCCTCTTCATGCAATTAAATGAACACTGGGTTTATCTTTGCTTTCCTGGCTAGCTCTTGGGTGCCCAAATTCTGGAATGTATTCAAGTGACAATGACAAAAGATTGTAAAAGGGGTGTCAAGGTTGCGTGTTGGAATTGTACACGTGTGCTTCCTGAACATGTCATAACAAGGTAATTTATAGTGCCTGGTACCTTAGGTTTGCTCTCAAAGTTGGAGATGCCAAAATAAAGACTAACAGCATCTTCTTCTATTTGTACATTGTTGTGCATTATTTTACTATATCCCCTTTGGCATCTTCAACTTGAAGGTTGGCAGGAAAGAATAGTAAGTCATAAAGTACACATACCTAATGTCATTAACACTAATCTGAAATTTTTTATAAGACTGCAGTACTTTTCACTTCATTATAGTTGCCAGCTATAAGTATATTAGGGTCACATTGGCTTATAAGTGTGTTCCTTAGGTTACTTGGTGTTTCTCCCTTGTTTGTTTTTTCAGTTCCTTCCTTTCTGGGATATGTGTATGCCTTTTGTATGACTGGCCAATGGTGTGTCTGAGCGATGTTTATTCTTACATTACATTACATTATTACATTCTTTGGTCTCTCTTTGTAGCCAAATACAGCCATCAAATTTACATTTTGCTTTTCTGTGCCAAAATGGGGCATTTATTTTCTGTGAGCTCTTCCTTTTAAATCGATTATATTTGAAAGCAAAGACACAAAACATGTTCTTTTCCTCCAACGTTTTTGCTAACATACTAGCCCATCTGTTCTGTACTCCAGATTGTGATTTGCTCAAGTATATCTCTCTTCATTCAGATGTATTTAAAGTTACTATAAACGATGATGGGCATGTTGCAGCAAACACACCTTTTCTGTAACATTGAATTGATAATAGTCTCTTCATCACTTGTATGTGTTTCAGAGTGCATAGAAACTGATAGCTGATCTTCGTGGACGCTCTCTTGAAATTCCTTCCCTTTGGGTCTGAGAACATCACTGCCATTCTTCTGTCTAAATATAGTTTGATGTTCCAACTCTGGATCATTGTGCTCAGTTTGGAGAGTAGCATCTATATCCACAGATTCAGTCAGTAATTATTGTAAGTCATAAAGTACACTTACCTAATGTCATTAACACTTGGTCACACGGTCTGTCTATGTTTGCCTATGATTGGCTATGTATGTGGTGCCTGGCCATGCATGTCTGGTGGGCTGTGTGTGTGGACTGGGTGATCCTGGTGGTGAGGCTATGGACACTGTCTGCATCTTTGATTTTTCCTTTGCTGAGCTTGGGCTCCTTCTGCCAGCCATAGCTGCTCCCAGCTGCCTCCAAATGGGGTTTGGATGCAGTTGTTTTTAAGCCAGTTTATAACTAGTGAGCATAAATTACACTGCTTTCCTATAGGTGGATTGCTGTATTATTTCCTAGATTTGACTGTTGACTGGAATACACACATCAAATTTATGCAACTAATAGAGCAAAAGAGCTGAGAAAGAACTGAGTGTTAGGAAGAATAATTCTCCATAATACTGCAGTTTTAGTTTGTATCATTGATCACTTGGTAAAAAGTCTTGCCTTTTTAAGTAACTAGGTAAGGCAATGTATATATAGGACACTGAACAATTGCACATATTTTATGTAAGTGGTATTTGTCTGCCTAAAACTCTCCATTGTTATCCTGATCTCTAGCATAATATCACCCACGGAGGGGGCTTAAGAAATGGGCTACAGAGCATGGAGAGGAATTGATAACTAGATACAAGAAATGAAACAGCACTACTTCAGAATTGGCTTTCTGTTCTTAAATGCTGTCTCGGCTCTTTCAAAAACTAAATGTTTAGGGGCTCAGAACATGACAAGGAAGGTACATTCTCTGATCTGAATACCTACACCACAAAGTTATGGGACTGGTTATGGGACTGAAACAGCCTTGGTTGCCCTGATGGAGAGACTAGTTCTTTACTTTTGATGCCATTGATACCATGGTATCATCCTGATTCAGCTGTGAAATGGGCATTGGAGGTACTGTGTTACAATGATTTTGATCCTATCTCGGGTTGGATTCAGAGAATAGCACTGGGTGTTATCTCTCGACTCCCTGGCAGTTGTGCTATGGGGTGTCACAGAATACTGTTGTGTCCCCAATGCTATTTAACATCTGCATGAAACTGTTGGGAGTTGCCATTAGGGGATTTGGAATGAGGTCTCATCAGTACATTTATACTCAGCTATATTTCTCTGTACCATCTGAATTGGGAGCGGCCATGCAAGTGCATTATGATCAGTCAACTGAGTCTGAATCCTGGGAAGACAGAGGCACTGTGGGTGAGGGGTTCCTGTGTCTGGATAAGTAGTCAATTGCCTGCTTTGGATGGTGTTCTATTTCCCATGCAGGAACAGGTTTGTAATCTGAGGGTGCTCTGAATCCATCTCTGTAATAGAAGCCCAAGTGACCTGAGTGGCTAGGAGTGCCTTTTATCAGCTTCGGCTAGTATGATAATATAGGCTATTGTATCTTTAATTCACTAGAAAAGACACTAATGCTGGGAAAAACAGAAGGGAGTAGAAAAAGATGAAGACCACACAAGAGATGGATTGATTCCATAAAGGAGGCCACAGACCTGAATTTACAAGATCTGAACAGGGTGGTTCATGACAGATGCTATTGGAGGTCACTGATTCAGAGAGTCACCATAAGTCGAAATCAACTTGAAGGCACATAACAACAACATTGTATCTTTAAGATGGATAGAAAGAGCAACCCTATCAGTTTGCTTTGTCTGTTAGAGAGGTTCAGTTGGGGTTCATTCACATGGCGATTTACTGTGAGATTGGTGCTATTTGTATCCCTGTTTAATTCACAGGGTTTGCATGACATTGCAGGCAAGGAGAAGGTATGCTGCTGCTTTCCCCTTTAAATCTGTATTAAATCAATCCGCTGAAAATGCAAAAAGTGAAGGAAAAACAGTCTCCGCTTCGCTGCTCTCCTCCCATGAAGGTGCTTTGCTACAATTTTTTTGGGGGGGGGTGTGGATCGTCACTTTCTCCTTTCTCCGCCCACTAAACTTTCCATGAATTCCATTTTGTTTCTGGCACCTTAACAAGGCACTTCCGACTGACTGCTCCTGAACTCCTGCAGCCCTCCTTTCTTTCACCTCTTTGTCCCCCAGTAAACTGCCTTCCTTCACACCTGTTCTTTCTTTCTTTCTTTCTTTCTTTCTTTCTTTCTCTTTCAAAATTTGGCACGGTTCGAAGTCTTTCCACCCAAACTCCCTTGGGCTTTGCAAAAGCAAAGCAGCACCACCAATCTGCAGGAAGGAAGGGAATGTTGGGCTGTGAAGTGTATGGTGGTGGTGGCAATGCTGGCAATGCCCTGGCGTGATAGAAACGGGGCAGCCCAGAGTGCATAAAGTGTTCCGCTGAAATCACTTTTATGACCCAGGCTAGGAAGGGGAAAATGGCAAAGATGTGTTTGCTGGAGCCGGAGCTGCATTTGGAAGAAATGTAATAGTAAACAACTTCCCTTCACACTGAAACCAAGGCTTGCCAAGAGGAAAATCTTCCTAACCTTTAAACTCCAAAGAACATCAGGAAAGTCAAGCTTTGAAGCAAGTACTCTACACAAAGAGGAAGATATGTCTGGTGACCCAGAACGCCCACGGAGGTAAAGATTTGCTTATAAATAAGTGGACCTAATGAATAGATAAACGATAAATAACTAACAAAGTGGGCTGGGAGCTATATCAGTTTTCCATTCCTTTAAATCTGTTGACTACAAGCTCAAACAAATTGCTGCTCTTACCCTTTGAAGCTTGTTCCCGCCTCGGGGCATTATCTTCTGGAGGTGTTAAAGCAACAGGTCAGCTGCAATTGAAGCCCAAACGTTAATCTAAAAGGATGGTTTTCACCAGGAAAAAATACAAAGAACTTGGGATAGAACTGTGTACTGATATAGATGCCTCCCAAAATAAAGGAATGCAGACTAAGATAACACATTAGTATAATGTAAAAGACACAAGAAAGGAAGCAAGGCCTAGGAAGGGGGCAGAAGCTACAATAATATATGAGAACTGTAATAATGACTGGACGTTAAATAACGCCCTGACGTGGGTGTTAAATGCGGAGGATCCTTTAGGGCCAAATTTGGCTCAGGAACTAATAGCAGCTGTAGAGGAAGGTCCGATCTTTGAGACAATGGTACAGGGGAAGGAAATTAATGTCTCAGTTCTAAGTGACTTTAGTTCAATGCCCCCCCTTGAATCCTCATCTATCTATGAAGAGCTCAAAACAAACTCCCCAGAACTTAAGCAATTCCAGGAAGAGGCAAAAGACTTCAATTTGAATAAACATCAACCTACTGTGATTAATGAAAATTGGTGTCAAGTGGTGACACAATCCCTAATTCAAATTTCCAAATTTGTTGCTGAGTCGAACTCATTACTCTCTACACTAACAGATATAATTATTAAGAACGAATGCTCCCATAAAGAAGTGAAAGTAGACTTAATTACAAATTCTCAGGCTAGTCAAACTTCATGCCTGAAACTTTCCCCTACTCGGGCAGTCAAAAAGATGAGTTTACAGACAGCCAAGCAACCTAAGAGTAAAAATATTAAATCCTGTAGAGTCCGACATAAATCTTGTATGAGATTTGATAAACTTTTCAAGTTAATGGATCCGCCGACGACTCCCACCAAGAGAAAAAAGAGGAGAAAGAGGAAATCTAGGAGAATAAAGATGAAAAAGAAGAAAAACGCAACCATTTCGGAGCAAATGAGACAAAATAACAAATCCGCTGAGCAAGATCTTTCAAAGGTGGAGATCAATACCCTTACTTCACATCCCTCCTCACCCAACTATATTAAATTTCAACCACAACAATCAAAAAAGAACTCGGATAATTGCAAATTGGCTGAGGCTCACAAAATTAGAGCATGGGAACTGGTTTTAAGCAATGCGAAAGTGGCTATAATAAACTATCCTAAGCCCAAAGGAGCTCTAACTCAACTCCATCGAAGGAAGCACTTCCAATCCTTAATTGAACATATTATACCTGGAACAGATTGGTGTATGGAAGTTGCTTCGATAGAATATCTTTTTTATAATTATGTGGAAGCAAGAGCTATAGTCACATTCCATGATAAAAAAATAGCTAGTCTTCTGTATGAAAGTAGAAATTTACTCCTATCGCAGAACCTAATGCTCCATAGGGTTTTTGAAAATGTTGCTCCGATGCAAAGTTTATTACCATCGGTTTTAAATAGAATTAAATTGTGTTGGATGTTGTATCTGGCGCAAGCAGGTGCCCAGGATGCAGAACAGAATAGTGACAGGCTAGATTCCAGTTGACGCAATGAGCCATACAAGTAATAAGTTTTAAGAGTCACTTTACTGACAATAGAATATATCACAAGCTCTCTCTCTGTACAAACTCCTCGACCCCCACACTCACAAGTGTCTGCTGGCCCTCTATATAGATAAGGCCAGCTGCCCGAGCCTAGGTTGCATAGCAACGTGTCCTTGAAGATGGCTCGAGCTCTGCCAACTTTCGCTTCTAAGTCACGTAGCTCACTTGTGGAAATTTAACCTCTGCTTTCTCGGTTTAATAGCCAACAATCCCCCACCTTAAATTTCCACATTCAGCCAGTTACATTTCTTTTCCATTTACATGTGTTACATTTCATATTTACATTTGCATCATCTGGTTTTACAGCCATTACATTTCATTAGAATCTCAGCATCATTTTTATTACATACATTTATTACAGCAATTATTCTTCATGATTCCCATCATCCCACTTTCGCTGTCATACCTACTTGATTTATCAGTTTTAAGAACTTGTCTTCACTTAGTGGTTTTGTCATAACGTCAGCCAGCATATCAGCAGTGTTACAATAAGTTAATTCCACAAACCCTTGTTTAATCATTTCTCTGACATGGTGATATTTGATGCTGATATGCTTGGTTCTCTTGGTGTGTGCTTCTGACTGAGCTAGCTTAATGCAGGTCTGATTGTCCTCATATATTTTGATTGGTTTGTCTATGCCTTTTCCAATTTCAAACAGTAGATGGTCGAACCAGGTAAGTTCGTTACAAACCAGAGACAACGCTATATATTCAGCTTCTGAACTCGATGTAGCCACTATAGTTTGCCTCTTACTGCACCAATCAATCACTGAATCATATAATAGAATGACAACACCAGTAGTAGACTTGTGGCTACTGGGATCGCCAGCATGATCCGCATCTACATAGCAGCACATACTCCCGTGTTTACTGCTGGACAACACTAGACCTTTACTGCTAGTACCTTGCAAATACCTCAGGACTCGTTTTATTCCTTGCCAATCTGTCTCAGTAGGCTGTTCTACTTTTCGACTTAAGATGCTAACAGCATTACAAATGTCAGGTCTTGTTACCTTAACAAGATATTGCAACTGTCCTATGATGTGTCTGTACCTAGCAGGGTTTTCACAAGCTGTCTCTGTGGTTTCTTGTTGAAATGATGTTGTCATGGGAGTCCCTACTGCCTTACATTCAGACATCCCACATTCTGCTAGTATTTGTTTTATCTTTCCTTCCTGTTTTAACACGAAACTCCCGTCTGAACCCCGTATGACCTCTGTACCTAAATAATGACTTACAGGTCCCAAACTTTTCATTACCACATGTTGTTTCAGACTATTATGGAACTCTCTTTCATCTTCCTCCCCATGGGAAAAGTACAGGATGTCATCTACATAAACTAGGCAGTATGTGAGCCCCCCCTTTGTTTCTTTCACATACACACAGGGGTCTGCCACACAACGCTTGAAATTCATTGACTGCAGGACATCATCTAATTTTTCGTTCCAACAGCACGCACTCTGTTGCAGACCATAAAGGGATTTCTGTAACTTGCAAACTAGACCTGGCTGTGTTTCACATCCGGGAGGCTGTTCCATATAGATTTCTTCTTTTAACTCCCCATGTAAAAACGCCGTGCCGATGTCATAGTGGCTTACATGCATGTTTTCTATGGCAGCTATTTTTAGCAAAACCCTGATTGACTCATGTTTCACCACGGGAGCGAAAACTGCATCGTAGTCCGTCCCGAATTGCTGTGTAAAGCCCTTAGCTATTAGGCGTGCCCTATACCTTTGTATCTGTCCTGTACTCGACCGCTTACATTTAAATATCCATTTACACCCTATAGCTTTCTTCCCTGGGGGCAGAGGTACTAGCGTCCATGTGCCATTTTTTCGCATTGCTTCCAGCTCCTCTTTCATCGCTGCATGCCATTCATTCTGTTCGGCTATGGGTAATTGTTTTATATCCCCGAGGCTTGAGGGCTCTTTGTCCTGCTCTGTTTTATTAGCCACAACATCAGCATCAATCACTGGTGTCTGTGCTTTCACTGACTGCGTTAGGTTAATCCCTATTGAACCTCTATGTGTCCTGTCTGTGTCTTTACTGAGGACTCTCAGCTGCATATAGAACAGTGACTTCTTTACTATCCCTTTCATGAATATTTTTTCTCCTCTCATAATATGCACTGAACCCCTTTTGAACATTACAATGAACCCCATTTCATTGAGTTTTGACACAGCCATAATGTTGACTTCAATGTCAGGAACAAACAGCACATCTGTCATAATGGTATTGAAACCTGCTAATTTCACTGTTCCTCTACTTTTGATAAGTTTCTTAGATCCATCAGCCATTATCACATGATCCTCTACGTCACAAAATGTATGAAACATGGATTTATCTTTGATTATACTATTTGTTGCCCCACTGTCAATTGCCCATAAATCTTTACAGTTATTTCCCTGCTCATTGTTCATACATTGCTTATTCTTACTAGCATAGATCACCTGTACACATGGTTTTCTTCCTCTTCCTCTTCTTCTTGCTTCACAATTCCTTTGAAGATGTTGCTTGGAACCACAAAAATAACATGCCTTTTGTCCATACAGTCTCTCTTGTGCAGCTTTGTTGTTCTGCTTTTCCACGTTGTGTTTAGACTCAGTCTTTTCCTGCTTTGCCATTTCCTGCCTCCTTTGGAATTCTTGTAAAAGTTTGCCTTCTATATAATCCATATTGAGATTTGCATCGTCCATTGCTTCCAAAGAGCTCACCAGACTATCATAACTTGAATCTAGTGAAGCTAATGTGATATACACTTTTTGCATTTGAGAATGTTCAATTTCACGTTCTGACAACTCAGTAAACAGTCTGTTTATTTCCAACAAATGCTCTGACATGGTTGTATCTCCAGATAAGCACATCTGGTACAATCTTCTGGCAAGATATATTTTAGAACTGGCAGTCTTTTTCACATGAATATTTCTTAAAGTTTCCCAGGTTTCCTTAGCTGTTGTTGCATCACGCACGTGCAGTAATTGAGAATCATCAATAGCAAGAACAATTAACGCCTTTGCCCTCTCATCCAGCCTTCTCCAATCTGCTGGAATAGGCACCCCGGCGGGTGGGTCTTCTGCGATAGCTTTCCACAGGTCTTCTTTCACTAGAAAAGCCTGCATTCTCTGTTTCCAAGTGCCATAATTTTTCCCTGTCAGCCTTTCCAAGGGAATCCCGGCCGATAACGTAACAGACATACTTTCACTTTTCACAGTTCACCACCTTTGTAATTAGAGCTTCTCACCTCTGTCCTTCAGTCAGGTTTTTTTTTCCCACGGCTCTCTCACAGCTTTCAGCTCAGCTTTCGGTTTCTCCGTCTCTCTGCTGTTTTACTCGCTGGTCTGCAGTTCTGGCTTTTCTCTGCCGCTTTTCTGCAATCCTCAGCACCAGGTAATCCTCAGCACCAGGTAACCATCAGCACCAGGTAACCATCAGCACCAGGTAACCATCAGCACCAGGTAACCATCCTCTGCTACCACTTGTTGGATGTTGTATCTGGCGCAAGCAGGTGCCCAGGATGCAGAACAGAATAGTGACAGGCTAGATTCCAGTTGACGCAATGAGCCAGACAAGTAATAAGTCTTAAGAGTCACTTTACTGACAATAGAATATATCACAAGCTCTCTCTCTGTACAAACTCCTCGACCCCCACACTCACAAGTGTCTGCTGGCCCTCTATATAGATAAGGCCAGCTGCCCGAGCCTAGGTTGCATAGCAACGTGTCCTTGAAGATGGCTCAAGCTCTGCCAACTTTCGCTTCTAAGTCACGTAGCTCACTTGTGGAAATTTAACCTCTGCTTTCTCGGTTTAATAGCCAACAAATTGCGACCCCCAGAATTGATGACGGAGTCAAGGAAACAGGACTTTCAGATGGTGACTTCTAAGGATGTATCTATAAATACTGAGAAAACACAAGAAATCCATGTAAGAAATAACTCTATGCCCGCTCCAAATGAGGAAGAAATGTTTTATATCCCAGAAGAACAACACCTACTGGAATCATATACCGCGCTTTCAATAGAAGCACAAATGGAAATTTTGGATAGTCTCGGAAAATTACTGACTACCCTAAAAGAGAAAAAAAAAGGAGCAAACCGATGACTCCTGCATTAGCAGTTGGAGCGGACGAACAAAAGTAGAGCCTACGGAAACAACAAAGTCACTTGTACCGTATTACACTGAAAAAGAGATCAAGGATTCTTGTGAAATATTAACAGGGGGGAATTCCAGACAAACAACAAGCATGCAAATTTCATTAATGACTAGCTCCTTGGATCAATCTTGCACTAAGCACTCCCTGCAATTGAAGACTGGGGAAAAAATATCACATGGGGAGCTACCTGATCTTCAGTCTGCCAGAACTTGACAAAGACCTTCCCCAAACTTACATCATTTAATGATCACCTCTTGGAATATAGCAGGGTGGAAGAACAAAGACTTAGATCCATATACTACTGCTTTTCTAGCACAATCTGAGATTATATTTTTACAAGAAACCTGGGTAATGGGTGAGCTATACCTAGATGGTTACGCTCCTTTTCATTTAGATGCCAGCCAAAGTACCAGAGGTGGTCATCCAAAAGGTGGTAATTGTATATTTGTATCAACTAAAATTAATGCTCAAATCGTAAAGCTCGAACCCTTGCCAAATCTAGCTGTAGCTGTAATTATAAAACCTCCATGTTATTCCTTGTCAATGTATACTTACCTCCAAGTCAAGATAAAAAAGCCCCCATTGATAAGGTAGTAAGGTTGGAAGGATATTTAAAGAACCTAACTGCAATATATCCGGAAGCCGCATTAATAGTTGCTGGAGATTTTAACGCTAGATTAGGCTCGTCTGATGTTGCTAAAACTAAACTAAATTTAATACTTTTAAACGGGCGTACCTGTGGGGACTTAGAAGGGGAATTTACTTACCTTTCATCAAGAGGAGCATCTCAAATCGACCTAGCCTTTGTATAACAGGAGCTGTTTCATTCAGTGGATAGTTTCAAGGTGGAGGATCGCCCGGAGAGCGACCACCATCCTTTAAACATTGTACTAAATTGCAGCGTAATCCCCTTATTACTAGGATATCAGACCTTTATTAAAACAGATGTGGACATTCGACCGGGAAGGGTGAGATGGATACCTAAAGTAGAAAAAGAAATGAACGTACGGTTAAACTCCCCAGATATCTTAGTGATAAAAGATTTAATTATCACAGCAGCTTATACTGAGGATCCACTTCCCTACTTCCAACAACTAGTAGTTTCTCTTCAAAAATCACTTCTAGTAATTTCCAACCTTAACAGGAAAAGTGCCCCCAAAAATTCAAAAACATGGTTTGACCAAGAGTGCCGTGACAATAAAATAGTTATTATCAACATACAAAGCTTATAAAGTAAATAGATCATCTGAACATCTTTCAATTTATTGTACGGCAAGGAAGCATATAAGGATTTGCTTAAAAGGAAAAAGAAAATAGAATTGAATAAAATTTGGCTATGCTTATTACATGCTTCCAAGTTAAAAAATTCTACTTTATTCTGCAAACTTGTAACGTATAACTGGCCAAAGCCTTCACTTAACCTAGACTGCCATATTGCTCCAGCTATCTGGGAAAATTATTTTGCCAGATTATATCAAAAGGACACTGATAATGGTACTATAATACACTATATGGAAAACGAAATCCCGGAATGGGCTCCGGTTTCTATAGCAGAGATCCTTGACTTAATAGCCAAACTTAAACTGAGGAAAGCCCCTGGTAGTGACAACATTCCAGCGGAAGTGTTTAAATCAAACCCAGAATGGTGGGCCCCTCTGCTAGCGGCCCTTTTTACTTATATTAACAACTCAATGCAAATACCTAAAGAGTGGGCCTTGCAATAATCATTCCGATATATAAAAAAGGTTCTCATACTGACCCAGCCAATTATAGACCAGTAAGTTTACTGAATATAATTAGTAAACTCTATGCGACCCATCTGTATGATAAACTGAACGTCTGGGTGGAGCAAAAGAATTTATTGGCCCACGAACAAGCAGGTTTTAGGACCGGACGATCAACTATTGACCAGGCCCTGGTTCTTTACCATCTAATATCTAAATACTCGACCAAGCCAGATACTGCGATGTTTACAGCTTTCATTGACTTAAAATCAGCGTTTGACTCTATCTCCTGAGAGAGACTTTGGGAGAAACTAAGCGCTTTGGATATTGACAAAAGGTTGCTACTATTGATTCGGGGATTATATGTGGACACATCCCTGCGGGTTAGGTGTAACAACAAGGGCCATTTATCAAATCCCATCCCCACGTTTAAAGGGGTAAAACAGGGATGTATTTTAGCTCCACTATTATTTAATATATATATCAATGGGATAGTAGATTGCTTGGCCACCATCTCCTCCCATGCCCCGATACTAGCTGGCAATCCCAGATCCATACTGTTGTATGCCGACGACATAGTTCTATTGGCAAGAACCCCAATTGGTCTCAGACGCCTTTTAGCAATTTTGGCCACATTTTGTTCGAAGGAGTTGTTATCAATCAACTAAGAGAAAACTAAGGTATTAATATTTTCCAAAAAAAAGACCGAAACATCGCTGGCAAATTAACGGACACTCAATCGAACAACATCTAACATCTAACAGTCTAACATTCCAGTCGACCGGATCATGGCAAATGCAGATAAAGGCAACCGTTTGGAATGCAAAAAAAACCGATGAGAGCTCTTTTATCATACTTTTTTAACAAAGGCGGCCAACTTTTTATCCCAGCAATCAAAGTATTTAACGCAAAAGTAATCCCACAACTACTCTATGGGGCACAAGTTAGTACTTATGAGAACTTTTCTGCCTTGGAATCGATACAAAACTCCTTTTTGAGAACTATTTTCGCAGTCCCTAGTTGTATCCCCAGTTTTATTCTCAGACTTGAGGCAGGTTTACCAACTATAGAATCTAAGGTCTGGGTGCTGAGAATCACCACCTGGTTGAAATTGAAATTTGACCCCATTGGGCTCTCTCCACATATCTTGGGAGATAATTTTCAATCCCCCTGGGAGAAGCTGATAATGGATAAAATTCTGAACCTGGGTTTTTCTATCTCTGTGATTCAAGAAATGGGCTACTTAAAAGCAAAGATGAACATTTTACAAAGAATTAAAGATATAGACTACCAACACCATTTAATGCAAGTTAGAAAACATAGGCATAATTTACGTCCATTAACTCCAATGCCATATTTGTCCCATCTTACTATCCCCAGTTACCGCAGGGCATTTACCCTCGTAAGAATGAACATCCTACCTTCAATGCTTTTAGATGGTAGATTTAATAAAATTCCATATTGTGATAGGAAATGTCCTTGCGGTGGCAATGAGGTTGAAACAATTGCCCGTGTGCTGTTACGCTGTCCATACTATCATGATCTTAGAAACCAGATCATTAAACCCATTCTTGACCACATACCTGGTAGAAGTGAGGAAAATTGCTTGGAGTATTTACTTGGAGATCAACAGCAACTAGTCACGGAGAAAGTCGCTAAATTCTGTGCAGCTGCTATTTCTTGCAGGAAAAAAAATGGTTAAATGATCTTTGAAAATGAAATTCATTCTGGCCAATTTGTTTAGTTTTAAATAAGTTGAAATGATTTTTAGATAATTTTAATTAACATTTTATGTCCATTTTTATGGTGATATTGTATCTTGTATTTTTGTACTATCTGGTCTGTGACTGTAATAAATGATGACTGACTGACCCAGGCTAACAACTTTGGTAGCTGCACACAAGCATGCGCACATACATAAGCCATGCTGATCTCTCTCTCTCACACACCCCTCCATCACCCATTCTTTTCCCAGAGGAGAGGAAAGAGAGTAGGCAGAACAGGAGGAGGGGAAAAATCATTGGCCTTACACGGCAAAACAGAAGGGCAAGTTCTGGCTCCACATGGAATGACTGTCCCTTAGAAAATCCCCTTCTTGATTAGCAATATGGAGACTCCGGAGGGAGTAAACAAGTAAAATTGGGGGCGGGGCCCCAAGGAAACAATGATACTAAACCTCTCCAGATGAATGCGAACTAGTGTGAATGCAAAACAGCAGAATGGAAGGTAGGAAGTGTGTGAACCTTCCAAATCAATTGCAATGGAAAAAGCTGCGTCTTTATTCTGAAGTTCAGCTCCCATGTGAACCAGCCCACCATTGATATTGTACATATATGCGTGTTTGCTTATTAATAAAATATCTGTTCTAAATTACTATATTTGTAACTTCATGTTGAAGAGAACACATGGTACTAGGAGTGAAATACATTGTGTGAAGGTACAATGGAATATTTGAGGGCTCTCCTTTATTTCTCTCACATGAGGATAGAAGATATTTAAGCAAGAATTTCAGATTTTCTTATTGGCTACACAGTCAGATGATAAGCTAGATGTACAGAAAATTACTATTTTTCCTACTATGGCAGGCACTGGTGCGCTACACTTGTATAATTCCTTTGAGTTGTCTGCTGAAGAGGGAAACTGTTATATGGCACTAGTTGGAAAGTTTGAAAAGTACTGCCTTCCTAAAAGTAATGTAACAGTGGTAAGATATGCATTTAGATCCAGATATCAGCAACGTGGAGACATGTTTGGAATGTTTCAGATTTAAGAGCAAAATGTTTGACTTGCAATTTCAGAGAGCAGAGGTATTCTTTAATAAGTGATCAGATTGGGCTGGGCATAAACAATTCTGGACTGGCAAGACAGTTGTTGGAGGAGCCTGACTTTACATTAGATAGAGCTATATACAGTTACATCAAGCAGCAGAATTAAACTAGCAAAGCTTCAGAGTGGAGGAGGAGTCAAAGGTGGATGTAGCTGTGGAAAAGGTCAGCAAATGTAAAGATCAGGCAGACATTAGAAGGAAGTTTCAGGCACCTGGATCTACTCTCTGTGGACAATGTGGAGAAATGCATGCTTCAAGAAGCTGTCTAGTCTATGGAACAACATGTTTTAGCTCTCAGGGATGACATCACTTTGCAACAGTTTGCATGCAGAAATTTGCTAGTAAAGTGATGTGGGTGATGCAACATGCTTGCAGAGAGATGGGGTCATGATGCAGCTAAGTATACCGCTCAGAAATGCAAATTATTAAGCGGTATAGAAATATTTTAAATAAATAAATAATCAGGAAGAGCAACAGCAGGGATTGAAACAGCAGCTAGAGAAGGAGAATGTCTTCTTGGGAGTCACAATCTAAATTGACCTGGACTATCAGTTAAGAAACAAATGGAACTGTGGTAACATTTTTATTGGCTACTGGGGTGCACGGAAATATTACTGCTGAGACAGCACTTGACTGTTTAAAGTGCATCCTTGAAGACATACAAAATCCTGCTGCTATTTTATGAATATACAGTGGAAATGCTGTTGAAGTCAAAAGGTATTGTTGGTTGCAGGTTTGTGTGGGAAACAAACATTTTAGTTTGAATTTCTATATAGTTCTTAGTAAAGAGAAATGTAAATTTAGTGTTTAGAAGCTCATATACTTGGGAGAGAGGATCATAAGTGAGGGTTTACAGGAATGATCAGCAAATAAGTACAGGTTATGGAAGAGATGCCAGAGCCAAAAGACAAGGAAGCACAGCAGAATTTGGGGGGGCATGGTGAATTTTGTCGGTAGATACATTACACATCTAGCAGAATTAATGTGTCATTTAAGGCCTTTGCTGGAAAAAGGGAGTGCTCGGACCTGAGATTTTCAGCATCACAGACAATTTCTACATTTTAAAACTTTGATTAAATGCACTGACATTAAAATATTATAAATTAAAATTATTAATTTAACACCAATTAAAATAACATCAGATGCATCATAACATGGACTTGGTGCAGCTTTGTTACAATCATATGGAGAATGCAGGAGACCAACTGCATATGCCTCATGGGTGATGACAAAAGCAGAATGTCACAATGCCCAAATAGAGAAGGAGGCATTTGCGTTGGTCTTTGGTCTTCATCATGTGTATGTATATGGATGTCAATTTGTAGCAGAAACTGATCAAAAGCCTCTGGTTAGCATTAAGAAAATCTGGTGGATATACACCATGGTTACAGAGACTTTTATTTCAATTATAGAAATATGAATTTAAATTGCAGTATCAGTATTGCACCAAGCTAATTTCGAGTCCATCCATATTGTGGTTTAATGTGAATAATGAACTTTTTGTATTTCCATTAATTCACCATTGTCCATATGATGTTCTCACCCTTTCCCCATCCTTAATCCAGATTTTCTCATACCAGGGATACTCCGAAAAGGGAGAAAGCAAACCACACAAACCATTGCTAAGGAGAAATCCTTGCCTGTACTGCCCCACTGTTTCCTATGTGTGTGGTTCTAACACCACCTCCTTCCATGCCTCCTGCTTCTGCTGGGTTCCCACTGGCTCAGCTAGCCCCCTCCTCCTTCTCCCTCTGTTATCTGATCTGAGCCAAAAAACAGTAAGATAATAAGGTGGTATCTCAGAGGCTGAAAAATAATAAAAAGATGAGGGACAGCATCAGAAGAAGGCAGGTCCTCAGAAAGCGAATGGCACCAACCAAAATAAAAATGAAAATTTTCCAGAAGCTTTAAATGTATGCTGCAGATCTGCCATTGTGGAACTTTCACAGGCATAGTGGGAAGGGGACTCCTTTCCTTCTGGGAAAGTTTGTAAATAAACCAGACACACTTGTGGACTTGAATATGATCACAGGAGGATGGATGGTGGGTACAGACGTAGGCAAGCAGCAAAGAAAAAAGGACAGGCCGACAAGTATGGATGGGGGGAAAGTTTAATCCAAGAATGGAGGAAGTGCAAAGTGATCAGGTTTGGATTACCAGGAGACCATATGAATAAGGGAAAGGTGGATTTTTAGCAATTTTATGCAACAGTATGGATGAGCCCTTGGTGCTGGCTGATGCATTGTAACAGCCATTTAATGGGACTCAGTGGGAGTTGGATGAAGATTCGGATCAGGATCAGGTTCATATCAATGGTTTAAGGGAGTTAGTTCCAGTGTCAGATTATTTAATGGAAGAAAATTGTCCAGGCAACAATAGCAGACAAGCTCTTGCAAATTGTGATGGAGTCAATGCAGTGTGAACATTTTTGGAAGGTACCAAGTTCATACAATAGATTTATGTCTGGTTTATCTATTATTGAAGGGGTACTCATATTTATATTTATTATTTATTAATTAAACTTATATACCGCCCGACTAGCAATAGCTCTCTGGGCGGTGAACATCAAAGAATACAATAAAATTACACAATCTCATAAAACCGATTGGGAGCAGTGTTGAACCGATTGGGAGCAGTGACCACAGTGCTATTAAATTAAACATACATGTAAATGGCCAATTGCCAAGAAAATCCAACATGGTCACATTTGACTTCAAAAGAGGAAACTTCACAAAAATGAGGGGATTGGTAAAAAGAAAGCTGAAAAACAAAGTCCAGAGGGTCACATCACTCGAAAATGCTTGGAAGTTGTTTAAAAACACTTATTAGAAGCTCAACTGGAGTGCATACCGCAGATCAGAAAAGGTACCACCAGGGCCAAGAAGATGCCAGCATGGTTAACGAGCAAAGTCAAGGAAGCTCTTAGAGGCAAAAAGTCTTCCTTCAGAAAATGGAAGTCTTGTCCAAATGAAGAAAATAAAAAAGAACGCAAACTCTGGCAAAAGAAATGCAAGAAGACAATAAGGGATGCTAAAAAAGAATTTGAGGAGCACATTGCTAAGAACATAAAAACCAACATCAAAAAATTCTATAAATACATTCAAAGCAGGAGACCATCTAGGGAGACAATTGGACCCTTGGATGATAAGGGAGCCAAAGGTGTACTAAAGAACGATAAGGAGATTGCAGAGAAGCTAAATGAATTCTTTGCATCTGTCTTCACAGTGGAAGATATAGGGCAGATCCCTGAACCTGAACTAACATTTGCAGGAATGGATTCTGAGGAACTGAGACAAATAGTGGTAACGAGAGAGGAAGTTCTAAGCTTAATGGACAATATAAAAACTGACAAATCACCGGGCCTGGATGGCATCCACCCGAGAGTTCTCAAAGAACTCAAATGTGAAATTGCTGATCTGCTAACTAAAATATGTAACTTGTCCCTTGGGTCCTCCTCCGTGCCTGAGGACTGGAAAGTGGCAAATGTAACGCCAATCTTCAAAAAGGGATCCAGAGGGGACCCCGGAAATTACAGGCCAGTTAGCTTAACTTCTGTCCCTGGAAAACTGGTAGAAAGTATTATTAAAGCTAGATTAACTAAGCACATAGAAGAACAAGCCTTGCTGAAGCAGAGCCAGCATGGCTTCTGCAAGGGAAAGTCCTGTCTCAGTAACCTATTAGAATTCTTTGAGAGTGTCAACAAGCATATAGATAGAGGTGATCCAGTGGACATAGTGTACTTAGACTTTCAAAAAGCGTTTGACAAGGTACCTCACCAAAGGCTTCTGAGGAAGCTTAGCAGTCATGGAATAAGAGGAGAGGTCCTCTTGTGGATAAGGAATTGGTTAAGAAGCAGAAAGCAGAGAGTAGGAATAAATGGACAGTTCTCCCAATGGAGGGCTGTAGAAAGTGGAGTCCCTCAAGGATCGGTATTGGGACCTGTACTTTTCAACTTGTTCATTAATGACCTAGAATTAGGAGTGAGCAGTGAAGTGGCCAAGTTTGCTGATGACACTAAATTGTTCAGGGTTGTTAAACAAAAAGGGATTGCGAAGAGCTCCAAAAAGACCTCTCCAAACTGAGTGAATGGGTGGAAAAATGGCAAATGCAATTCAATATAAACAAGTGTAAAATTATGCATATTGGAGCAAAAAATCTGAATTTCACATATACGCTCATGGGGTCTGAACTGGCGGTGACCGACCAGGAGAGAGACCTCGGGGTTGTAGTGGACAGCACGATGAAAATGTCGACCCAGTGTGCGGCAGCTGTGAAAAAGGCAAATTCCATGCTAGGGATAATTAGGAAAGGTATTGAAAATAAAACAGCTGATATCATAATGCCGTTGTATAAATCTATGGTGCGGCCGCATTTGGAATACTGTGTACAGTTCTGGTCGCCTCATCTCAAAAAGGATATTCTAGAGTTGGAAAAGGTTCAGAAGAGGGCAACCAGAATGATCAAGGGGATGGAGCGACTCCCTTACGAGGAAAGGTTGCAGCATTTGGGGCTTTTTAGTTTAGAGAAAAGGCGGGTCAGAGGAGACATGATAGAAGTGTATAAAATTATGCATGGCATTGAGAAAGTGGATAGACAAAAGTTCTTCTCCCTTTCTCATAATACTAGAACTCGTGGACATTCAAAGAAGCTGAATGTTGGAAGATTCAGGACAGACAAAAGGAAGTACTTCTTTACTCAGCGCATAGTTAAACTATGGAATTTGCTCCCACAAGATGCAGTAATGGCCACCAGCTTGGATGGCTTTAAAAGAAGACTAGACAAATTCATGGAGGACAGGACTATCAATGGCTACTAGCCGTGATGGCTGTGCTGTGCCACCCTAGTCAGAGGCAGCATGCTTCTGAAAACCAGTTGCTGGAAGCCTCAGGAGGGGAGAGTGTTCTTGCACTCGGGTCCTGCTTGCAGGCTTCCCCCAGGCACCTGGTTGGCCACTGTGAGAACAGGATGCTGGACTAGATGGGCCACTGGCCTGATCCAGCAGGCTCTTCTTATGTTCTTAACAGAGTATATAAAAACTGTACAAACTGAAATCAGATTACAACAATTTAAAATTAAATTGAAAGGTCTAAGAGATGAAATTCCTCGCTCTTCTGCTATATATTACAGAGTATTCATGGGACATCTAGGAATTGAAAAACAAGTGTTGAACTCAAACAGTTATTTATTGGTCTGATCTGAGTCAATATACACAAGCTTTTGTAAAATATTGTGAGGTATGCCAGAAATACCAGGACAGAAGTAAAACAGTCTAATATTATTAATATGGATATTGTAAACCCCAGTCTAAAGTGAGATTGGGTTTGTTTGAATATGAGGAATGTCAGTATTTACTTGCTCTAGACAGCTGCTCACATTATCCAGTGATATGTAAGCTAAACAATCTGAGCGCACAGCATGTCATAGGAAAGCTGAAAGCTGTTTCTGAAAAACATAGTATTCCACAGACTAATATGTCTTGATAACTGACCACAATTTAGTTGTCAGGAGCTCTGAGATTTTACTTCTTATTAAGAATTTAGGTATGTAATGTCTAGTCCAGAATATCCTCAGGTGAATGGATTGATAGAGAATGGTGTCAAAATTATTAAATAAATATTACTTAGGGCTAAAGAAACAAATACTGATGTTTGCTTGGCTTTAATAAATTACAGGGCAGCATCTTCAGAATATGGATTTTCTCCTACAGAGTTGCTGTTCAGTAAGACTTTGAACTCAGTTGTTGAAGGTTGGTGATATGGGACCTTATGATCAAATGAAGGAGTGTCCTGGCCTACCCTATTAGAATCACTGCTGTACTTTTCTCCATTAAGTTTAATGCTAATTTTTCAACAATCGTATAGACAGAGGTGACCCACTGGACATAGTGTACTTAGACTTTCAAAAAGCTTTTGACAAGGTACTTTATCAAAGATTCCTGAGTAAGTTTAGCAGTTGTGGAATAAGAGGAGAGGTCTTGTGGATCAGAAATTGGTTAAGTAGCAGCAAGCAGAGAGTAGGAATAAATGGATAAAAGAAGGCTGTAGAATTAGTTTCCCTCTATTCAGCACTGGTTAGGCCTCAGCATGAGTACTGTGTCCAGTTCGGGACACCACACTGACTTTAAGAAGGAAGCAGACAAACTGGATCAGGTTCAGAGGAGGGCAACGAGGATGATCAGGGAACTAGAACAAAGCCCTATGAGGAGAAACTGACAGAATGGGCATGTTTAGCCTTGAGAAGAGAAGACTGAGGGGAGATATGATAGCACTCTTCAAGTACTTGAAAGGCTGCCACACAGAAGAGGGCCAAGATCTCTTCTCAATCATCCCAGGGTGCAGGAGACGAAATAATGTGCTCAAGTTGCAGGAAGCCAGATTTTGACTGAACATCAGGAAAAACTTCCTAACTGTTAGAGCAGTATAACAGAACCAGTTCTCTAGGGAGATGGTGGACTCTCCAACACTGGAGACCTTCAAGAGGCAGCTGGACAGGCACCTGTCGGAGATGCTTTAATTTGGATTCCTGCATTGAGCAGAGGGTTGGACTTGATGGCCTTAAAGGCCCTTTTCAACTCCATGATTCTAAGAATTGGTATTGGGACTTGTGCTTTTTTACTTGTTCATAAACTATCTAGAGTTAAGGGTGAGCAGCAACATGGCCAAGTTGTTAAAACAAAAAGGGATTCTGAAGAGCTTCAAAAGGACCTCTCCAAACGGAGTGAGTGGGCAGTTAAATGGCAAACACAATTCAATGTAAACAAGTGTAATGTTATGCATATTGGAGCAAAAAATCTTCATTTCAAATATACATTCAAGGGGTCTGAACTGGCAGTGACTGACTAGGAATGAGATCTTGGGGTCATAGTGGTTAGCTCCATGAAAATACTGACCTAGCATGCGGCAGGTGTTAAAAAGGTAAACTCCATGCTAGGGTTCATTAAGAAAGGTATTGAAAAGAAAACTGCTGATATAATGCCATTGTATAAATCTATGGTGCGGCTGCATTTGGAATACTGTGTACACTTCTGGTCACCTCACTTCAAAAAGGAAATTGTAGAGTTGGAAAAGGTTCAGAAAATGGCAGCCAAAATAATCAAGGGAATGGAGCAACTCCCTTATGAAGAATGGTTGCAGCATTTGGGAATGAGAGGCAACATGATCGAAGTATATAAAATTATGCATGCTATGGAGTAAGTGGATAGAGAAAAGTTTTTGTCCCTCTCTCATAACACTAGAACTTGTGGACATTCAAGGAAGCTGAATGTTGGAAGATTCAGGACAGATAAAAAAAGTATGTCTTCATGCAGCACATAATTAAACTATGGAATTTAGCTCCCAGAAGAGGCAGTAATGGCTTTAAAAGAGGATTAGACAAATTCATGGAGGATAAGGCTATCAGCGGCTACTAGCTGTGCTCTGCCACCATAGGCAGATGCGGTATGCTTCTGAAAACCAGCTACTGGAAGCCACAGGAGGAGAGAATACTCTTGCATTCAGGTCCTGCTTGTGGGCTTCCGGCTGGCCATTGTGAGAACAGGATGCTGGACTAGATGGGCCGCTGGCCTGATCCAGCAGGCATTTCTTACATTCTTTTAACTCTAGAGTGGTTCATAGATCAGATTACAGACAACACTGGACTCTGCAGCACTACAAGGAATAACTAGGCATGGCTACTCAAGCCAACTTGACACACCCCTTGAGACCACTTGGGGCGGGCTCACTTCTTGCTTGGGAATGGTGTCCCTGTTTGGGACTGGGCCAACAAGCAGGCACTCCTTCGCACGGCCTGGGGAATGTGCTCAGTCTCTTTGCACCTGCGCTACTGCCAACACATCCTTGACGATGGGGGAGGAGACACATCAGCCAGTTCTTCTCCGTCCTCTTCCTCCTACTTTGCCTCCAACTGTCTCCCCCCTCCCCCAGAGACAGTGCTGGAGGTGGCTCAGGAATGCTTGCAGAGTCAGGAGGTGTGTGGTAAGAGGTTCAATGTCTAGCACAGTCTCATCAGCCATGACTGAAGCCTCAGGGGCAGGGCTGTTACTGGCCAGATTACTGAAGTCTTCTTCAGTTTCAGCACCCTCCTCTGCAGACCACTTAGGCCCTTTCCTGGATCCCAGTCCACCTCCTCCTCTTCCTGTTCGCTCTGCCAGGGCAAGTAAGAAAAAATGTATTATGACGGAGGTGGAAAGGAATTAACAGCATTGTACAAAAATGACACAGAATGGTAAATGGTGGAGTAAGGAAGCAAGCAGCATCACATTTCTTTGAGGTGGGAGGTGATAATGGGATTGTCTATAAAAGAAATCAAAGATATTTGTAACTAGTGTCAACACCTGCTCCTTTAGAGAGTCAAGATTGTTGGTCTGAAAAAGCTACATCTGATGTTGGAAAAGCAGTTGGAAAGCAGCAAGGTACACTGGAAGGACAAGAATTTGAGTTACGATGTTTCACATGTATCAGTGTCCCACAAAAATGCTGAATTGACTATGATGAACAAAATATCTGATTAAATAGTTAGCTCAATGTTATAATAATGTTAAAAAATAAAAAAACTGGGCTGTGTGTGTGAAAAGGGAAGATGAGGTGATATATAGTACAGGATCGTTAAGATTAATAGAATGTAAAAAGCAATCCTGTCAATTAGCTTTGTCTGTTAGCCAAGGTTAAGCTCAATTGATGTTGTACATATATGTGCTTGCTGATTGATAAAATAACTGTTCTAAATTACTATATTGAATTTGGAACTTCATATAGAAGACAACACAGCTACTAAGATAGCTACTGCTGTTTCTGGACTAGGATAGCCTGACCCCTGTCGTCCATATGCTGGCAGCCTCCATATCAGATTACTGTAATGTGCTTTATGTGGGGCTGCCCTTGAGGTTGACCCAGAAGCTGCAGCTAGTGCAAATTGTGGTGATAGTTCTGCCCTAACCTGCTGAAGTTAGACTTAAGACACATAGGTGTGCTTTTCTTTAAGAGGTTTAACAGAAAATTTCACTTCAGAACACCTCATAGATCAGCTTAGACAGGATGCTGCAACTCTACTCGGCATAAATAGGCATGACTACACAGAGCTAAGATGTTGTCGCAGCAATTAGACACGCCCCCTTACAACCCTTAAGTAAGTGTGGGTGGGTTCATCTACTGGCTTGAGGAAGATGTCACTGAACAGGAGCATGAGCACTCCTCCTTAGCGGGACTATGGGAAGCCTTTGAGCCTGCTGGCACAGTTGCCTTCATGTCTGAACGAGGGTGGTGGAGATATGTCTGTGAGGTCCTCCTCCTCGGAAGTGTACACAGTAGTGGTGGCAGAGTGGATGCGGAAGGAGGGTGAGAGGGAGATGAAAGGTCAGCCTCTTGATCAGGCAACATCTTGACAATTGCAACTGGAGCTATGGGGGCAAAGCTGTGGCCTTTGGCTTCAACACACTCTGATTGCGAGATACTAGGGCCCTTCCCCAAATCCCAGTCCATCTCCTCCTGTTTTTCATGATTGCTTCAAGGACATTCCACAGAACTTATGACAGTGACTTGACTGCTCACTGGGGCAGAATATCACCCTTATTATGCACTGCTGAAAGAATTGCACTGGATGTCAATTAGCTACTGGGCTAAGTTCAAGATGGAACCAGGATACCTAACAGAGCATCGCATCCCTTATACATGTTGGAAGTGTTGGGAGGCAACTCAACTTTGGTGGATTGCATGGGTTAAACTAGGGAGAGAGACCTCCTTGTTCCTAGACTATCATTCTGACCTTGCCTGTGGTTGACCTTCCTTGAGGTACTCTTAGGGTTACGGACCTCATTTCCTGCTTCCTCCTCCTTCATCTGACCTTGGGGAAGGAAGCATCTTTTCTTTGTCTCTCTCTCTCCAGCAGCGGACAGCAAAGAGCAAGCATGGCTCTTTGCATCACCAACTTAAGTTAGTTAGAACTAGGAACTCTTTAATATCAAGTATGTATTTAGTTTATGATAATAAACTAAGCTTTCTTATTTTCCTAAACCTAGGATCTGTGTGATTATATCGAGGAAAAGGTATACTACTTCAGGTAAGATTCACACACGCACCCCTCACCTACTGGTGCTGTTTTGTTGCTCTGCCAATAATATACTGTACCCAACTGATCACATCCTTCAACATGAGAGGGCATCCTACAGATACGATCTTATCAGGAGGTCTATTTTGCATAATGTCAGAATCAGGCCTTTACTGTGGCAGCAACCCTTCCCATTATGTATCAGACAAGTGCCAACTCAATTGCCCTTTTGGCCCCTGTTAAAGGATTTCCCCTTTCAACAAGCCTCCTAAGTGAAGATTTTCATCCCAATCAATATCTGTATTTTTAAAAAATTGGTTTTATATACATTTTTATTGGATTGAAAAACTGTTCAGAGATGATTCATAGGAAGCAATTCAATAACAACAACAACATGTTCTGGGGACTTATTTAGGAGTAAATCCCACTTTGCATCAGTTCAAAGGTAATTTTTGTTCATGGGCTGCATATTACAAAGCTGGGCCCTAGGACAGAAAATGATGGCCACAGTGCTGCTCCAAAACTGGAGTGCACAACATCGCACTACCTCCATATGCAGCATTGTACTGGTACTAGCACAATGTTCATGTCAGTCCTGTCCCTTCTCTCATTTAATTGGATACAAGGAAAGATGTTTACCTGTGTCAGGGTTGGACTAGATGACCTTTAAGGTCTTTTACAACTCTTATCTTTTGATGTAGATGGTTGCTAGTTGGGTACTTGTAATGTAGAATGGTAGGTTCAGTTATGTAGGCTATGTGTCTCTTTCAGTGAGCAGACAAATCTGGGACAGAGGTCCTCCCCATCTGCCACTGGCAGCTATCCAGCTTCAAGGTAGCAGTGAAATGAAAGATATTTTTATCAGCACGTAGCCACTTTAAGTTGTATACAAAAATGCAAGCATAAACACAACAGATAAAATTACCAAACTAAATTTAAAAGCACCAGCTATTGCAATTTGAGATAATAGTAGTGGAGTCATTAACCTTTTACATATGTCTCTGTACAAACAGCAAAATAACAGTACAGGGGCCGGTGTTTCAGTATGACCATCTGCACATGGACATGTATGGTTATGGAACGGGGAGTCTCTAAAAATGATCCTCAAATACTGATGAAGGAAGCACTCAGTCACAAAATTGAGAAAGCTCTTCTGTAATTTAGAATGGTTAAATCCTGTAGATTAGACTCTGTTGTATTGGGGAGACTAGATAGAGAAGTCATACCAGGGAAATACTTTTCACATTACAGACAAATTGTTCTGCTGTTCAATATCAAAGAGGTGTTGCCTCAATAGGTCTTTTTACTAAATTCTAAACTTATCAACTGTTGTGGTGAAAAGCCAAGAAAGCATAACCATAAATTGATGCCTTTCATCCAACCACGTTTTGTATAAATCAATCAGAACTGAAGCAAGCAAGCCAACAGAGGCTAAATTCAGCCTGAGTCTATAGTTAAAGGTCCTGATTCAGGCCTGTGTAAAACAGATGAGAGTCCAGCTTTGACTTACCAAGCAGCATTCAAAACACACACTGGTATCTAGAAAATTTGTCTAAGGAATTTGGACTGCACAACTTCTACTGGGTTTATATTTGCATCAGCCCAAATTTGAATCCCATTAAAATAATTGAGCTAAAGGTTTGGCCTTAAAAGATTGAAGCACAGAAAGTATAAACTTTCTGTTTGGAACAAGCTTTGGCCAACTGCACCATATTGCCTAAATAATGCATCTCTTAAGGGTGTGGCCCTTAACAGCTGCAATTCCCCCTCCAATTTGGAGCTGGAAAAGCCCTTTCTACGTGTTACACTGTAAGGTTTTTTGTTAATTGAATTTAAAACTTCATAATTTATGTTTTATTGTGGGTTATAGTTTATCATATACATTTATAATAAAATCATAACACACAGCCGTTATACCAAATGTTTGAGTTTTGGAAATGCTTCACAAACTTTATACATACATTTTTGTATTGCTATAACAAGAAAAAAAAATTTCCCCCAAAGCAGCATATCTATAAAAACCAAAATGTATAAAGACAAAGTAAAACAAGGTATAACCCTTACAACCATCTTGCAAAGTAGATCAGTATTTCAAGAGGCATGTTAGAGACACCTCCTGAGGGGAGCTCATGCCCTTTAACCATGACACTGGATTTGTTCAAAAACTCCACGCAGGATCAGATGCTCCCATTCAAGCCAAGTTTTAGGCCAGCGCGGAGTCCCTGCGGGGGCTCGGGGAAAGAGCGCGAGGGGCGGGCGAGCGCGCGCGCAGCCTGGGCGAAGGCGCGGGTTGAAAAAAGGGGAGACGGAGCGAGCGAGCGCCCTCCGGTGGTCGGTGTGGGCTCGGCTGGGCTTTATGCGCCGCAGTTCGGCTCCGCCTGTCATGGAGCTCGTACGGCCGTGCTAATTCTGTTGCCCGGCTCATTTCCCCTCCTTTCGTTCTTCGTCTTGTCTCCTCCCCTCCTCTCTGGTCTCCATTTTCCAGCGGATCCGGCACCGAAGGCGGCAGTAGTAGTGTCTGCCGGGCCTTTGCTGCTCCGTCGGCATGGCAGCTAACATGTATCGCGTTGGAGGTAAGGTTGGCCCTTTTAGCCACCGCTGCATCTTCCGGGTGGGGTGGGGAGCGGAGCGGAGCTCCCCTCCCTGTCTCCCCCCCAGGAGGAGGAGGAGGGAGGAGGAGGAGGATGCCGGTTGAGCAGTTGGGCCTGGCCGGCTTTGTGCGGTGGGGATGCGCCAGGCGGTGGGGCTAGCAGGGAGTTGGCGGGGCAGCACAGGTGTCATTTCAGAGGGAGGAGGCTCGTGACCTCCGGGTCATGGGGGCCCCTCGGGAGCAAGCCTTTGGGAGGGCTCCTGGTTCTCCAGTCCGCACAATCCTCCCCGCCATGCTGCCAAGATAGAGGGGAAGAGCAGCCGGGGAGAGGTGCTGATGGGGCACACCTTTCCTCTTGGAAGCGTCGAGGACGATCGCGGCCAGCCTAGAGGAAGACGTCTCGCCTTGGCCACCTGCCCACCGCCAGGGAGAGCGCAGGTGGGCACTTTGAGTAGGCAGGGGCATTTGCTGGTCCAAAGACCAACACATCCTCTTGCTTGCTCACCTCATCTCTTCCTCTGGTGGCGCAACAGTGGATTTTGTGGAACAAGCCCCTCCTCTTTATTGTGCTGTCTGGAGAGCGACAGAGGTGGCAACAGCTTCGGCTCACTCCGGGATGGACCTGCTGAGCCTAAGCTGCCTTGCCACAATACCCGAAGAGCAGGTACAGCCTCGCAGAAAGAGGTCCTAAGCTAGTGATTGGAAGCAGCGGTGGGCCAGTTCTCCCCCCCTCATGCTGCCGAAAGATAGAGGGTGAGAAAATAAGAAGAGGCTTCTGCAGCTCCTTTTACTCACTTGCGTCCTCCTTGTGCGTGGGGATTGGGCCCAGTTTTCAATACCACATTGCCCACAGAGTCCAAGCGAGAGGAGGAGGCTGCACCTGCACAATTGCCTACCTCATTCTTTTAGCAGCATGACAGGAAGGATTGGGTGATAGCTGCAAGTAGCCACCTGCTGCTTCTGATCACGTACTTGCCCTCTTTCTAGGAGACTACAGTCTTATTCATTCCCCTCCCCCAATTTGGGTGACACAATGCGAAGGTTTGGGGGCTAATTTTCATCACTGCGTGCAACCCAGAGAGCATGCACCCAGGTGAGCAAGCAAAGACGATGTGACTACTCCTTGCAGAAGCAAACAGTTCTTCTTTTGTGAGAGCTTTGGTGGTGGGGACTGTGCCGACTAGAGAGAAGCAGCTGAGGAAGTCAGAGGGGTCTCTGTCTTTTTACACAGTGGCACAAAGCCCAATCCTCCTTGGGTGTTGCCCAGAAAAAAGGTGAATGGATGAATGGAAGTAGTGGCTGCTCCTGCAAGGCAGCCCCACTGGCTCTCCCCCCAGAGAGAGAGAGAGAGAGAGAGATGAACAGGTAGAGATAGGAGGACTCTCCTCCACTCATCTACCTGCACTCCCTGGGTGCAGAACTCTAGATTCAGTCCATAGTGGGACGTCAGCGGAAGCAGAGGCAGCTGTTCCTTCCAGCCATGCTCATTTAACTGCTTTCATAAACATGGGAGCAGCAGTAGCTCTGTGCCATCACTCACTGGAGGAGAAGGTGGTGGAAAAATTGGTAGTGTTCTGCATGGCATAGAGCTGAGGGTACAATTCAGGCTTTCACCCACACAACAGAGCTCAAACCTCTTGGGGATGGCTACACTTCAGCAGGAACTTGTTGCTACTCACACATATACCAGACCTTGTTGAAGCCCTGTTCCATATTTCTGCACATGTGTGCTGCTTCAAGCACAGCAGGTGGGGACTATAGACAAGGGTATCCAACTAACTGCACAATCCTGACCATGACTAATCAGAAATAAGTCTTACTGCATTCAGTGGGACTTCCAGGTAAGTGGGGTTAAAATTGTAGCCTCAGTCATACTCTGAGTGAAATAAATGGGCTTAAAATTGGTCACACCTAAATTACTGATTGAATGGGTCTACTCTGAGTATGACTTGGTCAGATGCCACCCAGGGTCTTTTCTGTAGTGGAACCAAGGCAAGGAATGCCCTGCCAAAAGCAGGCCATCTTGCTGCTCACCTTTTTGTCAAGCACCTAAGATTGCCTTTCCCTTTTTTAGATAGTGTAGTATATGCCGTAAACGTACGAGTAAAAGACATTAGATAGTGTTTTATTCATTTAATTTTTGACTGTTGCTGGCTTCTGCATTGATGTTATTTTTCAGAGTAGTTTTAATGTACCATTTGTTTTGATTAGGTTTTAGCTATTTGTTAACATTTATACTTTTGTCTTTCCTTTTTGTGTATTTTTAAATATTTTTTTAGGAACCTCCTTTTCCTATCTACAGAACATTAGTTTGAGGGAGTGCAGAAAACTGACCTGTTACGAACGTGCAGCTTTCTTGTAATAAGTATTGAAGTCAGACCCTTGTTTGAAATGTTTTTGGGTGGGTGCCACCATGCAGAGGTAACACCTTCTGAGGTTCACCTTGTGGCCCAGTGGCTGTGGAGACACTGCCCTTTATGTGGTCAGGTTGAGAAAACCAAGTAGTTATGGCTGGAGCGAGGCATTCAGTATGAGCTGAAACACTTATCCTGCTTTTTTACTCTGTCTTTCATAGAATTATAGAGTTAGAAGGGGCCTATAAGGCCATCAAGTCCCTCTACCTGCTCAATGTAGGAATCCAAATTAAAGCATCCCCGATAGGTGCCTGTCCAGCTGCCTCTTGAAGGCCTCCAGTGCTGGGAGAGCCCACCACCTCCCTTGGTAATTGGTTCCATTGTCGTACTGCTCTAACAGTTAGATGTCCAGTCAAAATTTGGCTTCCTATAACGAGCCCATTGTTCCGTGTCCTGCACTCTGGGACAATTGAGAAGAGATCCTGGCCCTCTTCTGTGTGACAACCTTTCAAGTACTTGAAGAGTGTTATCAGTCTTCTCTTCTCCAGGCTAAACATGCCCATTCTTTCAGTCTCTCCACAGAGCTTTGTTTCTAGTTCCCTGATCATCCTTGTTGCCCTCCTCTGAACCTGTTCCAGTTTGTCTGCATTCTTAAAGTGTGGAGTCCATAACTGGACGCAGTACTCAAGATGAGGCCTAACCAGTGCAGAATAAAGGGGAACAAATACTTCACACGATTTGGAAGCTATTCTTATGTTAATGTAGCCTAAACATTTGCCTTTTTTGCAGCCACATTACACTGTTGGCTCATATTCAGCTTGTGATCAGCAACAATTCCAAGATCCTTTTCGCATGTAGTATTGCTGAGCTAATTATTCCCCATCTTATAACTGTGCATTTGGTTTCTTTTTCCTAGGTGTAGAACTTTGCATTTATCTGTGTTAAGAACATAAGAAGAGCCTGCTGGATCAGGCCAGTGGCCCATCTAGTCCAGCATCCTGTTCTCACAGTGGCCAACCAGGTGCCTGGGGGAAGCCCGCAAGCAGGACGCGAGTGCAAGAACACTCTCCCCTCCTGAGGCTTCCGGCAACTGGTTTTCAGAAGCATGCTGCCTCTGACTAGGGTGGCACAGCACAGCCATCACGGCTAGTAGCCATTGATAGTCCTGTCCTCCATGAATTTGTCTAATCGTCTTTTAAAGCCATCCAAGCTGGTGACCATTACTGCATCTTGTGGGGGCAAATTCCATAGTTTAACTATGCGCTGAGTAAAGAAGTACTTCCTTTTGTCTGTCCTGAATCTTCCAACATTCAGCTTCTTTGAATGTCCACGAGTTCTAGTATTATGAGAGAGGGAAAAGAATTTTTCTCTATCCACTTTCTCAATGCCATGCATAATTTTATACACTTCTGTCATGTCTCCTCTGACCCGCCATTTCTCTAAACTAAAAAGCCCCAAATGCTGCAACCTTTCCTCGTAAGGGCTCCATCCCCTTGATCATTCTGGTTGCCCTCTTCTGAACCTTTTCCAACTCTATAATATCCTTTTTGAGATGAGGAGACCAGAACTGTACACAGTATTCCAAATGCGGCCGCATCATAGATTTATACAACAGCATGATGATATCAGCTGTTTTATTTTAATACTTTTCCTAATTATCGCTAGCATGGAATTTGCCTTTTTCACAGCTGCCGCACACTGGGTCGACATTTTCATCGTGCTGTCCACTACAACTCCGAGGTCTTTCTCCTGGTCGGTCACCGCCAGTTCAGACCCCATGAGCGTATATGTGAAATTAAGATTTTTTGCTCCAATATGCATAATTTTACACTTGTTTATATTGAATAGCATTTGCCATTTTCCCCCCCATTCATTCAGTTTGGAGAGGTCTTTTTGGAGCTCTTCGTAATCCCTTTTTGTTTTAACAACCCTGAACAATTTAGTGTCGTCAGCAAACTTGGCCACTTCACTGCTCACTCCTAATTCTAGGTCATTAATGAACAAGTTGAAAAGTACAGGTCCCAATACCTTGAGGGACTCCACTTTGTACAGCCCTCCATTGGGAGAACTGTCCGTTTATTCCTACTCTCTGCTTTCTGCTTCTTAACCAATTCCTTATCCACAAGAGGACCTCTCCTCTTATTCCATGACTGCTAAGCTTCCTCAGAAGTCTTTGGTGAGGTACCTTGTCAAACGCTTTTTGAAAGTCTAAGTACACTATGTCCACCGGATCACCTCTATCTATATGCTTGTTGACACTCTCATGCTGGCTCTGCTTCAGTAAAGCTTGTTCTTCTATGTGCTTTGTTAATCTAGCTTTAATAATACTTTCTACCAGTTTTCCAGGGACAGAAGTTAAGCTAACTGGCCTGTAATTTCCGGGATCCCCTCTGGATCCCTTTTTGAATATTGGCGTTACATTTGCCACTTTCCAGTCCTCAGGCACGGAGGAGGACCTGAGGGACAAGATACATATTTTAGTTAGCAGATCAGCAATTTCACATTTGAGTTCTTCGAGAACTCTCAGGTGGATGCCATCCGGGCCCGGTGATTTGTCAGTTTTTATATTGTCTATTAAGCCTAGAACGTCCTCTCTTGTTACCTTCTGTTGTTTTCAGCCCAATGCTGCAGCCTATTAAGATCCCTTTGGATTCTGTTTCTGTCTTCCAAGGTTTCCCTCCCAATTTTGTATCATCTGCAAATTTAATAAGCATTCCCTGCACCTCCTCATCCAAGTCTGTGGATCCACCTGATAGTTCACATTTAGCTAGCTTGCTAATCAGAATATCATGGGGCACTTTCTCAAAAGCTTTGCTGAAGTTGGGATATATTATATATATAGCATTCCCAGAGTCTACCTAGGAGGTTACCTGATTAAAAAATGAGATAAGATTAGTCTGGCAATCCATGTTGGCTTTAGTAATCACTACATTATTTTCAAGGTGCTTACAGATTGACTGCTTTATAATCTGTTCCATAATTTCCCCAGGGATTGATGTCAGGCTGACTTGTCCGTAGTTCCCAGATTCCTCCTTTTTGCCCTTTTTGAAGATAAGGACAACATTAGCCCTCCTCCAGTCATCTGGCACTTCACCCATCCTCCACGATTTCGCAAAGATAATAGATAGTGTTTCCGAGAATTCTTCGGCCAGTTCTTTCAATACTCTTAAGATGCTATTCATCGGGCCTTGCAGATTTGAACTCGTTCAAAGTGATTAGGTATTCCTTGACCATTTCTCTTTCAATCTCAAATTGCAGTCCTGCCCCTTCAACTTTACATTTTCCAGGAGGGTCATAGACCCCCCTTTTGGGAGAAGACTGAGCCAAAGTAGGAATTGAGCACTTCTGCCTTTTGTTTGTCATCTGATATTTTGCCTTCCCCATTGAGTAGCTGTACCACCACTTCTTTTCTCTGTCTTTTACTGTGGATATACCTGAAGAAAGATTTTTTATTGCTTTTGGCATCTCTTGCTAGCCTCAGCTCATTCTCAGCTTTAGCCTTCCTGATGCCATCTCTGCAATTCCATGCTATGTGTCTGTACTCTTCCTTTGTGGCCTGGCCTTCTTTTCACTTCCTGTATGTGTCCCTTTTGTGTTTTCAGGTCAAGTCTAAGCTTTCTGTGAAGCCACATTGGCTTCTTCTACTGTCTTCCCCCTTTTTTCCTTGATGGAATTGCTTGCCATTGCTCCTTTAGAATTTCATTTTTTAGAAACTCCCACTCATCTTGAACTCCTTTTCTCATTAGGGTCGCTTGCTACAGAACCTTACTTACCATTATTCTGAGTTTATTAAAATCGGCTTTGCTGAAGTCCAGAGTACATGTATGGCTACTCACAGCGTTTGCTTCCTATAAAATCAAGAACGCTAGTACAGCATGGTCACTTTCCCCCAGAGTTCCCCTAACTGCCACTTTATGCACCAAGTCATCTCTGTTGGTTAGAATCAAGTCAAGGATAGCTGATCCTCCGGTTGCTTCTACCATCTTCTGTAGGAGAAAGTTATCTCCAACACTAGTCAGGAATTTCTTGGAGGGGCCGTGTTTGGCAGAATTTGTCTCCCAACAGATATTGGGGTAATTGAATCCTCCCATTACTACTACATCATGCCTCCTCGAAACATTGGCAATTTGCTTTCATTCCCTTTATACAATTTTCTTCTGTGTTTCATTCCCCCTTGTATCCATGTCTTGAAAATTTGTTGTAAAATTTTTATTTATTTAAGGTATTTATATACAGCTTCATCATTAACATTTCTGAGCAGTGTATAAAAAAAAATTAAAAAATAAAAAGTTGGTTGCATGGTAATTGTTGAGAATGTATGAGTAGGAATGTCGCTGACTTGTGATTCTTTTATTTTATTCATTTATATCAACTGGGGTTGTCATATTCCAGTTCCCCAAATAAGGCTGGCAGCCTTATTTGTATATTATACAAATCAAGTGGTGGGTTGGGAAATTCTCCTGTTGCTGCTTTTCCATTTCAAATTATTCCTTCCAAAGGTGATTCATAACAAAGAAACAGAGTGTTGGCCTTACTTTTATATATGACATGCAGGTGAAGCTTTAATAAAAAATATGGCAATTAGACTTACAGTATATAAGGCTGCAATTCCATCCATACTTTTCTGGGAGTAAGTACTATTGAACACAGTGGAACTTCCTTTTCAGTAAACATGCTTAAGGTTTATACTATTAATCTAAAGGGAACCCTCAACTCACTTTTGCATATCCTTCATGAATTGTTCTCTTTCTTATGCATGGACATTCCTTACTGTATTTAGTTTAGGGGTTTTTTTTGTCAGTCCTGACACTTTTAAGTGTCATATCTCTGATACTGATATCACTGTAAAAATAAATCATTAACGTTTATTCAAAAGTTCCCCTCCATCTTTTAGACATAAACAATTGTTCTTCTTTATACACTGTACGTTTGAGTGCATTCATGAGGGAAGTAAGATCTAGAATTTAAAAAGAGGAAAATAATGGGGGTGGGAATTAGGATCATGGGGTGGAGAACTGGATCTGGGGTTAGGAAGACGGAGATGGAAAGGGTGAGGATGGTATCTGATAGACTGCAACTGGACAAACCTATATTACCTCCACTGTTGTAGGCAGAAAACCAGTTGCTGGGAAACACAAGCAGGAGAGAGCCATTGCACTCATTTCCTACTTGTCTGCTTCCCAAAGGGTACTGGCTGGTCACTGTGAGAACAGAACACAGGGTTAGATGGGCCTTTGACTTCATCCAGCAAAGTTTTTCTTATATTCTTAAACTTGGAAACCCACAAGAAGGGTGTATGCCTTTCTCCTTTCCTTGGAAAATATCCAGTATGGCACAGGTGGGGAACTGCAGGGGTGTGGCCTAAGGAGAGTTCTGGGGGCCAGATAGAAAAGCCCCCAGGCCTAAGGTTCCTTACCCCTGCAGTATGGACTCTAGGAAGCCTAGCTTCTTCTAACTTAAAGTCCCTTTCCAAAAGACTAAAGTTGCATATTTATATGACATTTCCTGCAAAACTGATATGGTGGAATGACCTGCTTTAGGATATCGAGCAGGGGTGAAACAAAGGTCAACCATTAATAAGCACAATGCCCCTAGCAAGGCAGATTGGGGATCTGTGTGAAACAAAGGTATAATATCAATAATTTAAGATATGCCGATGATACCATACTACTAGCACAAACCAGTAATGATTTGAAACGAATGCTGATGAAAGTTAGAGAGGAAAGCACAAAACATTCATAAGGAAGGTAATCACCAAGAACATAGTGTTCTAGTGAATGTATACCAGGAACAATTCAATTATAAAAACCGTATAAAGGCTATAAAAGAGTTTGGTCTCATTACAGCTAAGGCACTATTTTCTTCCAATATCGGATTAAGAATTTCAAGTGGACAGAAAAATGTTATTAGTGTCTACCTCATAACTTGAAAGTTAGAGAGGAAAGCACAAAAGCAGGACTACAGCTGAACGTCAGAAAGACTAAAGTAATGACAACAGAAGATTTATGCAGCTTTAAAGTTGACAATGAAGACACTGAACTTGTCAAGGATTATCAATACCTTGGCATACTTGTTAACCAAAATGGAGACAGTAATCAAGAAATCAGAAGAAGACTAGGACTGGGGAGGGCAGCTGTGAGAAAACTAGAAAAGGTCCTCAAACGCAATGATGTATCACTGAACACCAAAGTCAGGATCATTCAGACCATGGTATTCCTGATCTATATGTATGAATGTGAAAGTTGGACAGTGAAAAAAGCGGATAAGAGAAAAATCAACTCATTTGAAATGTGGTGTTGGAGGAGAGCTTTGCGGATACCATGGACTGCGAAAAAGACCAATGATTGGGTGTTAGAACAAATTAAACCAGAACTATCACTAGAAGCTAAAATGATGAAACTGAGGTTATCATACTTTGGACACGTCATGAGAAGACATGATTCATTAGAAAAGACAATAATGCTGGGAAAAACAGCAGGGAGTAGAAAAAGAGGAAGGCCAAACAAGATATGGGTTGATTCCATAGAGGAAGCCACAGACTTGAACTCCCAAGATCTGAACAGGGTGGTTCATGACAGATGCTCTTGGAGGTCGCTGATTCATAGGGCCGTCATAAGTCGTAGTCGACTTGGAGGCACATAACAACAACAAACAAATATATACAATTAACCTATTGCATCCCTAAGAAATTTATCATCATGGTGATGGGAAAATAATAGCAGCACACTATCCAACTGAAGGGTTGATGTGGGATTTGATATGCTTATGTGATGCTTTGGGGGGAAAGTGCAATGTGTATGTGGCTGCATTAAAATCAAATGAGCATGAGGCTTTTGCATGAAACAGAGCACTTGTTTGGGCTGGGTCCATGGCAGTATGGAATTTAATAAAATGTAGCTAAGCATGATAGTTTTGCCTGGAATATATTGTAGCCTCTTTAATACATAGTTTGTCCTTGGAGTATACCTTCTAGTAGGATGGCTTCAGCTCTTAGGATACCATATATATTAGGTACATCATCAAACATTGAGGAGTTTGGGATCAAGCCAGAACTAGGTGTTTATCCCTTCCCTTCGGTGCAATTATGTGTTCGTTTACTTAGAAATAAGTCCCATTGGATCTTACCCAGTACATTTTTCTTCAGGTAAATGTGCATAGGATTATAGCCTTGTCAGGTGATGGATAACCCCTTACTCTCAAGCCCCAAACTTTTGGATAGAAACTGACTTTCCTGTCCAGAGCTTGGAGGGGAAGGTTGGGGCTTGTTGTGACTGAGCCCATCCACAGCCACCTGAGCTCTTCTGTTACTCATCTTCAAATCACCTAAACTTTCTCTCTTGCTAAGAACTGGAGATGGGGGCAGCAATCTTCCCCGTTGTTTCACTGTGCCGTCTCAATCTCAGTGCTGCTGTGGACATGATCCCCTCCTCCCAGTCTCCAAGCTTAAGAAGAAAGCTAGGGTTTTTTTGTTATTGTCACTCACCAGATTCAGAGAGGTGAGCAGAAATGTGGACCATTGGGACATCTGGGTCTCCCTGGGAGGATCATGGTGGCCCTGTCACTTCAGCAACTGGGCAGCCATTTCCTCTTCTGAAACTAGGGTAGATGCCTCTTGCCAACGTTCTGCTTATGTGCAACAATTGCAGTGCGCTATAGGTGTCGCTTTTTTTTGCCATAGATGAGGAAAACTGGTACAGCTCCCCCCCCCCCGGTGTGGTTTCTTTGGTCAGGGAATTGGGCCCAGACAACTGACAATTCAATAGCTCTCACTTCCCTTAAAATGTTAAGGAATAAAGAAAGACACTGTCAAGTGTTAGCATACTAATCTTAGCTTGCCTAAAGAGCTGTGTATAATATATGTCTTCGTTATGGTAGTAGTTTTAACTCTGAGCCTTCCCAGTTTGACTAGTATTGTACCTGTTCTTTGTTACTAATGAGAAAATTTTCATGAAAAAATATAGCAGTGGACAATGTACTGGCCTACATCTTTGGAATGGTTTTTATTTTGGGGAGGTCTCCATCTCCCTTATAGCCCCCATAGTTCCAGCACTATTATAGCCCAAATAGTTCCCTACACTGGTGAATTCATCCCTAAAATGTTGTTGTACTTAAGAGGGCTGCTGCATGTTACAATTGGTGTAGAAAACACTTGTACCATTTCCCTGTAGCATATGCATAAAGTGTTGAATAAAATGTGTGTATCTGGAAAACCTGATTGTAGCATGTGTTTTATTTATTTAGGTGCTTATGCCCTGATTGTCAAAGTGAAGAGCATTCACAAGGTGACTTAGAATATTAAACTAATACAAATGGAATGTAAAGTAATAAAATTTCAGGATAGCAAACAATACAATAAAAATAGGAGAGGTCCTCTTGTGGATAAGGAATTGGTTAAGAAGCAGAGAGCAGAGAGTAGGAATAAATGGACAGTTCTCCCAATGGAGGGCTGTAGAAAGTGGAGTACCTCAGGGATCGGTATTGGGACCTGTACTTTTCAACTTGTTCATTAATGACAGAATTAGGAGTGAGCAGTGAAGTGGCCAAGTTTGCTGACGACACTAAATTGTTCAGGGTTGTTAAAACAAAAAGGGATTGCGAAGAGCCCCAAAAAGACCTCTCCAAACTGAGTGAATAGGCGGAAAAATGGCAAATGCAATTCAATATGAACAAGTGTAAAATTGTGCATATTGGAGCAAAAAATCTTAATTTCACTTATACGCTCATGGGGTCTGAACTGGCGGTGACCGACCAGGAGAGAGACCTCGCGGTTGTAGTGGACAGCACGATGAAGATGTGGACCCAGTGTGCGGCAGCTGTGAAAAAGGCAAATTCCATGCTAGCGATAATTAGGAAAGGTATTGAAAATAAAACAGCCGATATCATCATGCCGTTGTATAAATCTATGGTGTGGCCGCATTTGGAATACTGTGTACAGTTCTGGTCTCCTCATCTCAAAAAGGATATTATAGAGTTGGAAAAGGTTCAGAAGAGGGCAACCAGAATGATCAAGGGGATGGAGCGACTCCCTTATGAGGAAAGTTTGCAGCATTTGGGGCTTTTTAGTTTAGAGAAAAGACGGGTCAGAGGAGACATGATAGAAGTGTATAAAATTATGCATGGCATTGAGAAAGTGGATAGAGAAAAGTTTTTCTCCCTTTCTCATAATACTAGAACTCATGGACATTCAAAGAAGCTGAATGTTGGAAGATTCAGGACAGACAAAAGGAAGTACTTCTTTACTCAGCACATAGTTAAACTATGGAATTTGCTCCCACAAGATGCAGTAATGGCCACCAGCTTGGATGGCTTTGAAAGAAGATTAGACAAATTCATGAAGGACAGGGCTATCAATGGCTACTAGCCATGATGGCTGTGCTCTGCCACCCTAGTCAGAGGCAGCATGCTTCTGAAAACCAGTTGCCGGAAGCCTCAGGAGGGGAGAGTGTTCTTGCACTCGGGTCCTGCTTGCGGGCTTCCCCTGGGCACCTGGTTGGCCACTGTGAGAACAGGATGCTGGACTGATGGGCCACTGGCCTGATCCAGCAGGCTCTCCTTATGTTCTTAATAATAAAACAGGACAGTTAGAGGTCTTCTGAAGACCATGCATAAAAACCACAAAAGGGGGGGGTCTTGACTTCTCTTCTGCAGAGAGAGTTCCACAATCACAAAGCCACCACTGAGAATGTCCTGTCTTTAGTGTCTCTCTCTCCCCCCCCATAGTGTTCTGTGTTCAAGTCTTTCAGAGATACCGAACCTTGGAGAAACTCGTACTCCTTCCCTTGAAGTCATTGTCCCTTATCCTTCAGTCGTGCTTTGAGAGTGAGAGCAGAGGTATGAGTAGGCAGCTAAAAGCCACTTCTCTCACATTCATGCCTTACTCTTTCCTGGGATCAAGTACTTTGGCTGAGATGTGTATTCTTTCATGTGCGTTCCACAGCAAGGAGGCACTAGCCTCGCCTTCCTTCCTCCATAAATTCAATAAGGCCATACTCCTGTACAGTTGGAAGAAGTGGGTACCTTTTCATTAAATCAGTTCCTGGAAGGGATATAACTAGTATTTCTATCCCAGCTGGTAGTTCTAAGAACTCTGTAGCTTTAAGAACTAGTGCTTGATTTTAGCTTTTTCCTACTCTCACACTATTCCTTTTTCCTTTTGTGTAGTGTCTTTTAGATTATAAGACTGAGGGTATGGACTGTTTCGTTATTTTATTAATCTGTAAGCTGCTCTGAGAGACTTTTCAGCTGAATAGTTGGGTTAAAAATGCTTTAAATAGATAAATAAAATAATGCTGTTATATACAGTATAGATTGTCTAAGATGCCTGTAATACTTTGAACACAGAGACATAAGTGAATAGCATTATAGTTAGAATTTATATACTCTTTAGAAAGGGTGTTCAAAGTTCTACCCAGCCTTGTAATTTTTAATATGTAATATTCTGATTAAAGTTATGTCACTTTGTTTTTAATTTTGCTTTTATTGGTGTTTTAATGAATATTTTAGAGTGTTCTTTGTATACTGCCCAGAGGCTTTCTACTGAGTAAGGAGTATACAAATTTTGTTAAATAAATAAAATAAAAATAAAGAAATACTTTGTATCTATGGCCAGTAACACAGTTTTGACAGTATTATTATCCACATATTACAGGTCTGAGTCTGACTGGTTGACGGTTCAGTTGCACTGGACAGCTGGACATTTTTCACAGAAAGTCACCTTACCCATCAAAGGCAAGATTTCCTGTAGATGTCTGCAGATCTTTTATGTTGCTCCCAAAGACAGTCAGGCAGCCATTGATCCAAAGGAACATTTTATTCAGTATACAAGTTGAAAACCTTACTTGCTCACACAGCAAACACCACCAAAAAACCACCACATATATGGATAATGATTCTTAATTTCTTTCTAATTTTCATATCTAGCACTAGACAGATTAACGCTTTTGGTATCTTGCCAGTCCTCCAGTCCTTACTGGGAGCGGCACCATCTCTCCACAGCAAGTTAATGGTCTAATCAGGAACAGATTGACAACTCCCTGCTGGCTTTCTCTATGCCCACAATCCTGCATCTATGTACATATAGGCTGCAATTCTAATCTTACTTACCTGTTAGCAAGCTCTGTTGAATTCAATGGGACTTAGGTATGGTTAGGATTGCAGCCTTGGTCCATTTGTTGACCAAATCCACTCTTAACTCTAACAAAATATGGGTTAGGCTGAGCAGGTTTTATAGGATGAGGCTGCAGGGGCGAGATAACATTCCAGTGGTTGAAGTGACATCTCCATCAACCTGGAGGTTCCACCCTTGAGAAGGTGTTGGGCTTAGCCCTTGCACATGCAGCCGTGGTGGCCTCCCCTCTGCATAAGCTCCCTGAGGTGGTTGCCTCAGTCTGCCTAATGGCAGGGCTGACGCTAGTTGCTTGGTTTTAAAAGTTTTTTTTAAGTGACAAAAATGGACTCACTGATGTGATCAAAGTAAGCTACATTTATTAGAATGTAATAATATAAACACTACTGTCAAGCGGCAGGGTAGCCATCTAAAGTTAATAATAATAATCTGAAGGGGTGCCACAGCTGAAGGTGCAGCTTTTTGAACCCTGTGGGTACCAGGCACATTGTTGTCTTGTTTTGCACTGTGTTCTGCAGCATTCCTATCTCCTGCTTCAATTATTCTGTTGTCTTTTATTACGGACTGCTTGGAAGTGTGTTTAAGGCACTTGTGCATAAAGCTCCCCTCTTGCCCACTTCTCAGCACCTTGTTAGTGCTCTTAACATAATATTTGTGCCAATTTGTAAACTTTTGATGTCTCTTAATATGTGCCATGTTAAAATTTTGCACACTGCAGGCATGTTCTGTGCAGTTTGCCCTGCCGTTAAAGTACCTGCCAGTGGCTTTGGTGTCTGCCATAGCCAGTTCCCATGGCTCTTGGGCATTACGAGCAAAAATTAATGTTCTTAATAGTGGGGTACACCTTCCGCCGGTACTTCTTTGGTAGAAGGAGATGCACCAAAGTAGCATTTAACCTCCTGTGCCAGGAGATATATTTTCTTTTAGTCTCCTGACAGCTGTTTTCATTATCTCATCCTAATTATGTCTTTTTCCAGCATTTCTGTCCCCTTATTTAATAATCTAGGTATACAAATGGGACCTGACACAAAATGTTGCAGGGTGTCTCCAGAGAGAGGTTTGTGTAGTGACTGTGTTGTTTGATCTTCCCCTTAGTTCAGCTTTCTTTTTTATACATATTTTATTGATTTTAACTGTTCTATAAATACCGATAGGAAACAAAAACAATAAAATAGAAGGAAGAAAGACCAGCAAAGCAAGTCAGTTTGTAATATGGTTTGTAACAGAGTACCAAATAAAGTCAGATAAATATAATCACATCCTTTGGGGCAGGGTCACTTCTTCCACATTACCCCACCCCACTGGCAATTGTTGGAGGGAGAATGGTGAGAAGAGAAAGCTGTGGGGCTAGCATTAGTTTGTGAATACGGAAAGGTAGTGGTAGCAGTGATCATATTGTGTGGCAATGACTGTTGTTTGCGCAAGGTGGAGTGGTCTAAGATAGAACCCAAAGAAAGTGGGAGGAAAAGAAATACCACATAAAGCTGTGGTGGCAGACATGTGGCCCTCCAGATGATGTTGCGACTTGCATCTCGCATCAGCCCTAGCCAGCATGGCTACTGGTGACGGATGATGAGAATGACAGGTTAGCAACATCCAGACGGACACAGCTTCTCTTCTCTTCCCCCCCCCCTTCTCCATGATGTGTGGCTGTTAAAAGAGCTCCTGAGAACCCACAGCCCAGAGGAGAGGGAAGACAAATACAGCTGCCTGTGTTCCCTTTGCTCTGCATTTGCGCTCAAGGAGAGCGGAGGGAGACTGTGGCACACATGGACTGTCTTTGACAACTAACCTTTTTTTGGGCATAGGCTTAGCTTCCATTTGGGAGGGTGCTTCTGCGTACCCTGCGGTTCCTCTGTGGTGTTCATGGGTGGCCCCATTTTGCTTCCAAACTCATCATTACAGAGCCATCAGAGTTCCAGCGGAATTATTTACTCTGGATAAGCAGACTATTTGCATATACTTATCAGGTTGCATTGAAATGTGCATAGTGTTGAGTAATATTGGCAGAAGGTATTACCCTCCAGTAATACCATCCTGTGTGTTTAGCTCTGATATGATTTCCTCCTATGTGAGTGACTTGCCACCAGGCGTGGATGTATGAGCTTCTACTGGGCATGTGGTATGTCTTTTATATCAAATATGTAACGATCTTTTTAAATATGATGACCCATTTCTCCCCTTTAAAAGACTGTTTTATTGCAAATTGATATATTTGCAATAAATTGGTGTTAGTGTTTTTTCTTGCTTACTGCTCAGTTTGTTTAAACGTATGAACTATGGTGGGGGTTTGGATGGCACGACAAGCCGTACTGTGGCTTGTTTGCACTGTGCAGCTGTGCAGGGACAGTTGTGGCAGGGGGAGGCATGTTTATGATTAAACCAAAGTTTAAGACAAACTGGCTGGTTATGATGTGTAAATCAGACCAATTGTCATAAACTTTGTTTTCCTTAGGAAGTTGTAATGCTAATATACTTTCATCTAGATTCTGGTCTTCATGTACCTTGCTGTATTCCCTACACGACTGCGGGTGTTCAGGTTTATTTGCAGTACCTTGACTTTTCAGAGTTCAGATAATTATTTAAGGTAGTGCCTGAGTTGCAGTGGGGTTGCTGATATGGCCCAGTTGTCATGTGCAGATTATGAGGGCATCATTGTAATCCCTCGTCCCTATATGCAGTCCCGCACTCGCCCTCCAAAGCACAGACATCTGTTTGTGTATTTATTATAAGTATTTTTATGTGGCTCATCAGTGATATTCCCACAGAAATCGCACACACACACACAACCCCCCAATTAAAGTCTGTAGCAGGGTTTTAAAAAATATTTTATGTAGAATTGTTCTGTCAGCAATTGTTTTTGGCTTGGCAAGCTGGCAGAAGTGTCCATCTGAGTGAGAAGGATGAATGTACTCTGAGTAACATATCCCTTGTTGGCAAAGGATGCATACAGATTGGCTGCGGCTGCTGTTCCCCTGATGCGATATCGTGTCTAACCTGTGGAGAGTACCAGAAGTGGGCAGGTCCAAATTGGGCTGGCTGGGGAACAAGGAGTGGTGGCTAGTGAGGTGTGAAACCTATGAGTGCAGGATCAGTTTGGGGAAGGAGATGAGTAGGAAAGGATCTGATGTGTCATTACTGCCTAAACCCATGACAGAATAAGGGGAGTGAATTATGCAAAGGTATTGGGAATGGGGAGGATGCTTTTGCATTGGGTGATGGAGCAAACAACAGCTGTCTGCAAGAATTGGGGGATAAGGAATAGTTTTCGTATTTTTAAAGCTGTAACTTTCTCAAACTTGTGCTTCAAGAATGTTTTTCTTTCCAGATTATGTCTACTTTGAAAACTCTTCAAGTAATCCATATTTGATACGTAGAATAGAAGAACTCAATAAGGTAAAAACAATACCAATGCACTCAGTGATTTTTGAAGGTATTGGCTGTACTTGCTAGTTCTGCTATTTTACTTTATAATTCTGAAATAATTGTCAATTACCTTTTTGTAAAGTGATAGAATTAAAATATTAATATTTGAAATAGAGGGTTAGCATAAGTTTAATTAGGTACTTCCATTTTTTGCCTTCTTAGTTGCAGATTATACTAGGCAACACATACACACACAAATTAACATTAAAGACAGGAGTTCCTTGATTTTTTTAAAAAAAATAATGAGCAACCAGTCTGCATGCAAGTCATTGGTGCATGAGCCTTTTCAATGCAACTGAGTTCTTAATCTGACCTTGGAGAAGGCCTCTGGGGGCAATTTAAATAGAATGACCACTACTACAATATGAGGGATATGGGGGGATTTGGGGCTGGGAATCTATACTAGCTTCCTCCCCACCTCTGATCTGCAGTGTTAACAGTGAACTACAATGTAGCTCTGTAAACTTCTCTCTTTCTCTCAGAACTGCCTTCCAACCTATAATAACAATAGTGAGCTTCTCTGTAGTGTTGTTACACGCTACCCTCTTAGCCCAACTTGCTGTGGGAACATAAGCAATGGATAACGTTGCAGGTGGTGTTGTAGCCTCTTAGGTTCAGCCCAACCCCCAATGTGCGCTAGGGATCGAATACCTCTGGACAATGCTGTAGGGTTGTTGTAAGCCATTCAGAGCCTGGCCTGTATTCAGTGAAAATTGTACTGCCAGGCTATTATAAATCAGTCTCTCCCATTCTAATATGCAACATGAATAATGAACTACATTTGCTTTATAATTTGCTTCATTATTTTTTCAAATGTTTCACACCAAATAGGAGTTAGAACAGGAAGTCTTCTCTTTGCTGCTGCCTTGTGGGCCTTTTTTGGGGGGTGGACGCACTGGATTGAATTCTTGAAATGGATCCATTTCAATCGGGCTTTCGGCCGGGGTTTGGTACAGAAACAGCCTTGGTATGATGACCTCTGTCGGGAGAAAGACAGAGGGAGTGTAACTCTGCTGGTTCTCCTTGATCTCTCAGCGGCTTTTGATACCATCGACCATGGTATCCTTCTGGGGCGACTTGCGGACTTAGGAGTTGGAGGCACTGCTTGGCAGTGGCTATGCTCCTACCTCGAGAATCATCTCCAGAAGGTGGTGCTTGGGGAGCATTACTCGAGTCCCTGGGTACTCCAATATGGGGTCCCGCAGGGTTCAGTTCTGTCCCCCATGCTCTTTAATATCTATATGAAGCCGCTGGGTGAGGTCATTAGGAGATTTGGAGTGCGTTTCCAGCAATATGCTGATGATACGCAACTCTACTTCTCTTTTTCATCTTCTTCAGGTGAGGCTGTCAATGTACTAAATCGCTGCCTGGCCGCGATAATGGACTGGGTGAGAGCTAATAAACTGAGACTCAATCCTGACAAGACTGAGATGCTGTTGGTGGGGGGGCTCTCTGCCCAGATGGTTGATGTCCGACCTGCCCTAGATGGGGTTACACTCCCCCTAAAGGAGCAGGTCTGTAGTTTGGGGGTCTTATTAGATCCGCTCCTGTCACTGGAGGCTCAGGTAGCCTCGGTGGCACGGAATGCATTCTACCAGCTTCGGCTGGTAGCCCAACTACGACCCTATCTGGACAGGGAGAGCCTCGCCACAGTTATCCATGCTCTGGTAACCTCTAGATTGGACTACTGTAATGCACTCTACGTAGGGCTACCCTTGAAGACGGTTCGGAAACTTCAGCTGGTGCAGAATGCTGCGGCCAGAGTTCTTACTTGGACTAAAAAATCTGACCATATAACACCTGTCCTGGCCCAACTGCACTGGCTACCAATATGTTTCCGGGCCAGATTCAAAGTGTTGGTTCTTACCTATAAAGCCCTTAACAGCATCAGACCGCAATACCTGGTGGAACGCCTCTCCCGCTATGTACCTACCCGTTCGCTACGCTCGACGTCGAAGGCCCTTCTTCGGGTCCCAACTCATAGGGAGGCCTGGAGAGCAATAACTAGATCTAGGGCCTTCTCAGTGGTGGCCCCCGAATTATGGAATGCCCTCCCTGACGAGATACGCCTGGCGCCTTCTTTGTTATCTTTTTGGCGCCAGGTGAAGACCTACCTCTTTGCCCAGGCTTTTTAATCTTAATTTTAATTGTAATTTTATTTTAATTTTTGTCTTAACCTTGTTTTTAAAATGTTTTTATAGTTGTATTGTACCCACACTCACTTGTATTTAATGTGGTTTTACTCTGTTGTGCACCGCCCTGAGAGCTTGTCGCTAAAGGGCGGTCTAAAAGTATAATAAAATAAATAAATAAATAGAACAACCTTTGCTCATGCCACAGAACTTCTCCCCCTGCCTGTGTACTCCCTGAACTGTGCCCAGTTCCAATCAAATCCACTTGTGCCATGACTTAAATACAACCCACTGGTGCTCGGTCCCACTTGCGGTAAAATCTTGGATTTTTCCATTGGGCAACTCTCTCTTCCATTCCTGGGGACATTGAAAAAATCTTGAATTATTTTATGAGTTTCAATTGATTTGATTTATTGACTGAATCTGCATACTGTCTAAGTAAACCAGAGGTACTGAAGAAGAAAGCATAGTCTACTAATTTTTAGATGATTACATGCAGGCCTCAGCAGGTAGCACTTTAGAAAATGCATTCTACAGTTTTGAAGTGAAAGTGGCGCTCACTGTTTTTGTAAGTTCTTGTTTTAAAATAACATTTAAAAATGCTGCTCATTCATTTCAGGACATACTCCCAATGAGCATGTTTAGGATTGCATCATAAATATTTCACTTCTAACAATTGTAGGAATATGAACAGCTATAGTTGGGCGTAAAGGTATTGTAATTGAATTTTTAAAGTGAATATTAAGTAATTGAATACATACAAAAAGTCCTTCCTTTCTAGTCCCTAGTGCTGATTCAAATATATGACAAAGGGTTGCTTTAAGTAAAAGCTGAATATTAATAAGCAGGCTTTTAAGGCATAGCTGTATACAATGGCAGCTTATGCATAAAAATATAATTTCCATTTTCTTGAATATTGGCCATTTATATGATTTTAATAATTTTGTAATGATTAATAATCATTTCCATAATCCAGACAGCTCTGATAAGACTGCAAGTTCACTCTAATTTCAAATGAACTTTACTGTCCTTATAATTTAAAAGGCTGATAAACCAACTTCAACCCATGCTCTTGTAACATCTTGTTTAAGTTACTGCAATACATTGTATGTGGGTTGCCTTTGAAAATGGTCCAGAAACTTCAGTTCCAAAACAGGGCTGCAAGATTGTTAACTGGGACCACACGCTGTGATCATATTACACCAGTACTCAGCCTTCCAGTCTGTTTCAGGTCTAATTCAATGTGCTATAGTTAACCTTTAAATCTTTAAAGCCCTAAAAGGCTTGGGACCAAGTTACCCCGGGTGAGGAGTGGCAGATGGCTATGAGGGAGTGGGCCTTCTCATCTTAGCTATGGAATGCCCTCCCCAGAGAAGCTCCCCTGCTGCCCAATTTGTATGTAAGGTGAAGACTTTTTTATTTCCCCAAGTTTTTAGAGGTTTTTAATTATTTTTAAATCTTCTGAAGGCTTTGGCAATTAGAAAGTTCTGAGATCTGCTTTTGCAGCTTTTGTGAGGCTTGCTGTATTGATTAATTTTTATTCTCTGCTCCTTAATGTTTGTAATGGTCTTATATTTTAATATTATCATAGAACAGTAGGGTTGGAAGGGGCCTATAAGGCCATCAAGTCCAACCCCCTGCTCAATGCAGGAATCCAAAACAAAGCATTCCCGACAGATGGCTGTCCAGCTGTCTCTTGAATGTCTCCAGTGTGAAAGAGCCCACCACCTCTCTAGGTAATTGGTTCCATTGTCGTGTGGCTCTAACAGGAAGTTTTTCCTGATGTCCAGTCGAAATCTGGCTTCCTGCAACTTGCACCCATTATTTCGTGTACTGCACTCTGGGACGATTGAGAAGAGATCCTGGCCCTCCTCTGTGTGGCAACCTTTCATGTACTTTTTAATATAAGCTGCCCAGCAATCTATCTAATAGGGAGGCATGTAAATGTTGCAGATATATACATAAATTAAATTAAAAGACCATTAAAACAAATTTAAATCTCATCTTAGTTTGTTGAATGAGTTACCTGTAACTCAAAAACACTAAATTCTAATACAAGACCACATGTCATAGAGCACATATGCATTGTTAAAATTACATATGAAGCACCCAAAAGTATTTTCCTGGATTTTGTTTTCTTTTGGCAGAGTCATGTACCACCAAAATAAAATTTTATACTGGACTTTTCTTAAAGAGGGACAAATTGAAAAAATGTCTAGTTATACTGTAAGTTTTTCTCCAAATGACATTTGAAATATCAACTCCTGTAGCCCATTAAGTTTTATAAGGATCTTGTGCCTTTTTCAAAGACAATAGGTTGAATCCAACTAAATTATACTCAGAGTAGACCCACTGAAATCACTGGGCATGACCAGTTTGTCCATTAACTATATAAGCTTGATGGGGTGAGAGAGTCCCCTTCTGTTATCCTTTTTCCACTGGCATGTCTCTGGATTAAAGTCTGTGAGAGTTGATCCATATGAGAGAGGGGCCTTTACTCTCAATGGGTTGGATCAAAACAGATTGTAGCATAAGCAGAAGGCAGGTACATTGACGGAAGGAAAGATCTATGATTTCCATAAACTGCTGGTGCTCTCTGCAGCCCTTATTCCATATCTCACACAAGGGTTCCCTGACACTCAAGACTTCCTTTCAGATGGAGGAGAGTAATGGGAAGGAGGTAACAGGAATGTCCTGTTGCACAAGTAGAGTTTCGTATGTAGGGTTTTTTTAATCCAAGCCAATGTTAGTGATCAGAAGTAAAGTATTAATTGCTGAAGCTGAGTTAGTCTTAATTCATGATTCATACAATGTCTTAAATTGTAGCACTAGAATTGGAAAGGCCACCATCCTTGTGTGTTTCTGTTGATCTATTCTCAAGAAATGAAGCCTGTTTTCTGAAAACGTCTTTGAATCTGTAGACATTTTCCCTTTCCCATTAATAAAAGCCTTTAGCATTATTTATTTCTATTAAATTTATCATGCCTCATGACCAATGTCATGGGAGTAATATCTGAACTTCATTTGCCAAGTTTTTAGTAATAGTGATGTCCTCAAATTTGTGCCCACCCTCACTTTCCCAATCAAAGCAAGCCTCTAATTTCATTGAGATCAGTTCCTGCTCTAATACATATTCAGTTTATGCTCTAGAGACCCAAGTCTTTTGCAGTAGATCTGAGCTGCTTTATAATGTAAGACTTGGAAAATCTGAGGCTGCAATTCTGTATCCACAACCTGGGAGTAAGCCCAATAGAACTCAGTGGAGCTTTCTTCTGAGTAGACATGTATAAGATATCCTTTTAGGAGAGGGGTCTGCACAGTTGAAAGTTTTACTTGCTACTTTCTTACCCAAACAAACCCCAAGTTTTTTAGCACTTTATCTCTCTGTAATCTTTAACAGAGCCAAAGAAATCATCTATGAGCTTTCCTCTAAATACTGTACCAAATTGTTATGGCCTTTTATTCCTTACCGCAGGGATAGCCGTTGTAGTGCCCTCCAGGTGTTTTGGACTACAACTCCACTATCCCTGACCGTGGGCCTGATGAGAATGATAGTGCAAAGCATCCGGAGGCACCAAGTTAGCTTATTGCTTCTGGATTTGCACCTATTCCAGTAGGGATGCATTCCAACCAATTCTTTCTGATTTTTCCCCTAATTAACCTTGCATCCTAAAATTGAGCAGTATTAATCTATTAAGTAGAAGAACAGAATTAGTCTAAAAAGGTGCTGCAAGGAGAGAAAATATCTATTTAAAGGAAGATTTCCATTGATTTCTGCTCTGCAGGCACCTCCTTAATGACCCAGCTCGCTTTTCACATTAACTATAGTTAAAAATAAAGTATGGTTTAATGTGAATTAAATGCTGAAAAAAATCACTCCTCCACTTCTGCTGTTGCTGTGCTAGAGGAGGAACAAACCGGTCTGGCTTTCCATTATGTGTGAACCAGCGTTTGTGGTTTCACAAATGAACCACGAGTGGTAAGCCATTTGTGGTTTGTTTCCTCCCTGGCATTGTGACATTGTGACAAGGATAAAACCTTCACAGTGCCTTTTAAATATCAAACCTTTGGTTCAGTGGTTAAAGTAGCACCTTAGATTTTCCCACAAACAGTCACCATGTTAAGATGGGTCTATACCTCTTCCCCCACCGTCCATATGAGCACACAGAATATTTAGAGCTCAGGAAAGAGTCATCGGTCTCTTAATTTTAGCTACCAAGGTTCTTTACTTAAGCAAACGTAGTTCAGGATTTCAGAAGATAAAAAATTAAGGTTAATCAGTAACATATAGCAGGGGTTCCCAAACTGTCCATGGACCTCCAGTGGTTCACAAGCTTCATCCAGGTGATCCACGGCATGTCTTTGCATTTATCACGTTAAGTATTCATATTAATTTTAAATTGTATTTTTATTGCTTCTTTTATTTCTTATATTGTATTTTATTGTATTACAATTTGCATTCTGTGAAAATACAATTAAAAACCCTACAGCATCTAGTACAGTGCATTACAACAGCAGAAAAAGTGTAGCAATTGTAATGCCCTGTGCTAGATACTGCATAACTTTTAATTGTATTATTTTTGCATCTTTTTATGTATTGTATTTTATGTATTCCATAGAATTCAAATAATAATACAATAAAATACAATATAAGAAAAGAACAATGTAAAATACAATTAAACATCAGTATGAACATTTAATACAATGTCTTCAGCTATAAATCCATAGACATGGCATGGACCACCTGAATGAAGCTTCATACCACAGTTCGAGAACCCCTGGTTTAAGAGATGGGAAAGGGCTGAAAAGGCTTGTACTCAAAGCATTCACAGACATGGTATCTACAAAAATATCTTAAAACCTGTCAGTATTACCCCTTCTCCTCCATCATCCTTTGCCTCCCAAACATAATCACAGTTTTGTCTCTTTTCTCCCTAACCCTCATCGTGCACATGATCCCATGCATGTTTACTCAGAAGTAAGCCCCAAGATAAATGGTAGATGTACACAGGATTGCAGCCTTAGTATCTTGATCTCATGCACCTTTACTTAAAAGGAACCTTGTATTCTATATGGCAGTTACTTGTAAGTAAGCATCATGGTTCCCAGCCTGGAAATCTTTATTGGTTTTACCACTCCTTGCCTGGTGTGTCTCAATGATGCCACTCATACTGAGAATATCTAGCCTGGTGGGGAGGAAAAACATCTGCTTGGGGGGGCATTAAAGAGAGGTACAAAATGGGGGAGGGGGAAAAGAAGCATGGAGGGTATAAGAGGGGAAGGACAGCAGTCGCAATAGAGTAAGAAATTAAGAGCACTGTACCTAGATGCACTCTTGATGCACAACCACAAAACGGCAAAAGAGAGAAAATCTGGGAAGGACCACCAGAACTGACGTCAGTTCTGATGAGAACACCTGCTTTTGCAACTAGAGCTGGGTAAAAGAGGTTGGGAAAGAGACAAGGGGAATGCTGATTGCTTTGCTAGCCGTGGGGAAAACAGCATATAGCCCAAAGCTGAGGCTTAGATTATGAAGAGCAGCCACTTCTGCTGATCTTCAAAGACCCACTGTGGACCATCAGCATGAAGCCACAGTTTGGGAACTTCTGGAATACATAAAATACAATACATAATAAATAATTGTACTTTTTAAAAAAAATCATACAGCATCTAGCACAGTGCATTACAATTGCTACAACGGGCAGAAAAATCATTAAGTGGTCTGCAAAGACCCTCAGCAATTTTCAAGTGGTCTGTGAAAGAAAGGTTTGGGAACCACTGGTCCAGAAGACTTTCTTTAATGCAGCCAGTTGCTTTTTCTTGCCCAAGTGGCAGAAGATGGGGGTAGTGAATAGACAAAGGTTTAATAACAGAATTAATCAATTATAGCCAAGAGAAAGCATAATTACTGAGCAAGGCCAGGGATAGGTAGGCCAAATCTGTTGAGGATAAATATAGGTGAAGCAGCAACCGAATGCAGAGGACTATACTATTATTTTTGAAAGAACAGATGCCTGCTTCAAGTTGTAAGACTACATTGGAGTCGCATCTTGGTACACAAAAGATATTTCTCAAAATTGTTTCTAACAACTAATTAATCCCTATTATCCAAAGTTGGCCTATGTACATAATCATGGTAACTTCTACTTTGACTTTGTACACCTTCAAAGCTGAAGGTATGTGCTGACCTCCTTTTGCACAGTAGAACCCAATAGTGCAACTAAAATATTCAGTGCCTTTCATATTGTATTTTGAAGCTAAAGTGAGCAGGACAGAGTGGACTAAAAGGTGACTCCCAGGTATTTAAAGTTATTAACTTGTTTAATTCCATCCAGAGCCCATTATATTTCTTACGTTCCATTTTAAAAATCAACACTTTAGCTTTGTCATAATTGATCATCACTTGTTTTGTCTTCCAGTAGCTTAGGAATTTAGGTATGAGTCTTTTAAATACAACCTGGGATTGTGAGAGTAGTACAGCATTCTTGTCACACTGCACAAAAGGATTTCTGTGCCAGTCTGTCTGGGCAAGTGGTGCTCTTGAACATATAGTTTAGGAGAGAGATCATTAAAATAAAGATTAAATAGCAGGGGGCTAGAACGCACTCCTGCCTTCGCTGTGTGTCATTGCAGTGGGTTGATAAGAAGCACTCTTCAAATGACATCTAACCTGCATTGTTGCATTTTAGCGCTATCGTAGGGAAAAAAGTAACCCTTTTTCAATTAGTATTTCATCTACCGTATATTCCGGCGTATAAGACGACTTTTTAACCCAGGAAAATCTTCTCAAAAGTCAGGGGTCGTCTTATACGCCGGGTGCTGAAAAAGAGCGGGAAAATTAAGTCAAAAAATGACGGAGAAGAAGGGGCAATGGCGGCCGTATGCTGTTGAACTGGGGAGAAACTGCCCAGCACAGGCTCGCAGGAGCAGCCGCGGGGCCAATAGCCACACTAGCGGCTCTGAAAAAGAAAAACCCCAGGAAGGGACGGCCAGGAGAATACTGTGAAGTGTAAGGCAGCAGGGACAAGCAGCCGACGGCGCCGACTGCAGAGCTCTCTGCGGCGGAATTTAAAGCAGCGGAGTGCGGCTAAGGAAAAAGAATCTCTCTAATGAGAGAGCCGCAGCCGCAGGCTCTCGTGGAGCGCGGCAATACCTGGGCAAGCTAAAAAGAGGTGGCGGGGAAAGGCAGGGAGCCGCAGCCGCAAGCTCCCGCCTGAGAGAGAACCGCAGCCACGGTCTCCCCAACGATGCCACAGAACGCTGCTCGAGGCAGCCAAGTCCAGAAAAGCCACTACGGGAAAGTCACAGCCGCAAGCTCGCAAGGGCTGTGACAGAACTCAGGGGGGAAAGCTCGGAAACGGCCAAAGCCGTAGAGACCCGCAGCTGCGGTCGCTCTAGGGACCGTCAGACAATCAACAGGGAAAATAAACTGCCCGGGTAAATGAAATAAGCTGAAATAAGCAGTGAAAAGCAAGACGGGAAGGGAAAGACTAGGGAGACACACAAGAAACACTACCTCCGCACCCTGTCAAACACACAAACAAATACTTAGCTAAATGCTACGCTATAGGATCTCAATCTTGTTCGTACGAAGGCAAGAATGAACTGGAGAGTGGGAGGGGCCTGACGCCCCTAGTCTTGACTTCAAAGACATTCTTGCCTTCGCACGATAGGCTTTGTATACAACAACCAGCCAATCGCCGGTAAGGTACATCGCTTGCATGTCATAAGCAGGGGTAGTCTTATACGGCGAGTATATCCCAAACTCTATATTTTAACTGGAAAAGTTGGGGGTCGTCTTATACGCCCAGTTGTCTTATACGCCAGAATATACGGTAGTTTTTCCCAGAACTGATCTCTAGCTATTGAATCGAACACTGACTTAAGATCTATAATAATAGAATATAGTTTGCCTTTTTGATGTTTGGAATATAATAATGGACATTCACTAACTAATGATTATGCAATCTAACATTCAAAGAAAAGTAATCAAAATTAAATCACTTGGTTGCTAAATACTGATATATATTGTAAGTTGGGTATTATAAAATTTGCATCCTGCTTCCTTTTCCCCCCCTATTGGTATTCTGTGGTGTAGCTAGTTATAAAGCATTTACATACCTATCACTTCAGCTTTTAATCTAAAATTAAACTATTATTATATTGCTCACTATTATAGACAGCCAATGGCAACGTAGAAGCAAAAGTGGTGTGTTTCTATAGACGGAGGGACATCTCAAGCACGTTAATCGTACTGGCTGACAAACATGCAAGTAAGCTTTTTTATTAATAAAATACCTGTCCTTTCACTTATATTAAATGCTAAAACGTTGATTTAGTTTTAAGTAATATGCTAAAAAGAACTACTGTGTTGAAGTACTACTAGGTGATGTAAAAGCAGCTCAGTTAGCTAACTTTTTTTAAATCACTCACTAAAAAGCCTTTAAAATAGAGGTTTAACTTTGAAAGGTAGATATTCTTTCCCATAGTTTCTGATTTCTCAGTTTCTAACCAGTGTCAACTTTTAAGTCAGGGTTGACTTCCCACTCTCCTGGTAAGAGGCACACCTTGCCCACCTGCTATGATATAGAGATTGGACCTCTTACATTGAGGCAAAGGGTTTGGGGCACTCTGGAGGAAGAAAACTGGATGTGGGAATTGGTTTCAGAAGACATCATTCTTCTGGAAACCTTTGTATGAGAAGAATCCCAGGATCCAGTCTTAACACTGCCTCCATAGCATGAGGAGGTTGCTCTGCCCTCCTCTTCAGATTCTGAGAGCTCCATGTCCAAACACGTCCATTGAAATGTATGCTACAGGAACAGGGCATCGCTCTTTTAAGCGCCGGCAGTTTCATTTGAGAGGATGGAGCCAAGAGCACCAAACCTGACAGCAGGCCTACTTAAATTTGTTGTTGACTACTAAGATAGGACCTCATAAGGTCTGTTGTATTGTTCTATGGTCCTATTTAATGTTTTAAATTGTCTTAGTATTTTAAGTGTATGTTTCATGGTTTTAATGTTAGGAATAGTTTAATTCTATTTTAATTGTATATTTTTGTATGTTTTTTACCTATGTGTGGTTTTTATTTGTAAGCCGCCCTGAGTTCCAGTTTTGGAAAAAGGGCGGGGTAAAAATAGAGTAATAATAATAATAATAATAGAGCAATATCCCACTTGGCTGATCTTGGGAGTCTGCCTGAATTTTGCGCAGCCTTACTCTGAGCTGTTCGTGATTGCTTCTCTGCCTCTGATTATCTTCCCTGATAATTCCTGGGAAAGGGCTGTCTCTTGCCTGAATTCTGCTCCCTTGTCTGAACTTTTTCTCTGCACCCCTGGCTCTCCTCTGGACTACCCTGGAACATGATACAGCCTCCCATGCACATATTCTAAATTAGGGACAAACTAAATGTTATGCTAGAGAGGTGGCAGCTGTCAAAAATGGAGCCAAATTTGACACTCCTGCTCTGTAATGCCTATTACAACTTTTCCATGTTCTGATATTACCATGTTCTGTATTTCCCTGCATGCCACAATCAATGATGCGATAGGGGAAATGTGGAATATTACATGAGGACATAGGCAAGTTCTTCTAGAGGTTGTGTAGAGGGTGAGGAGTGAAACACGTGGCTGTAATATGGTAGCAGTTATAAGATTGGCATTGTATCTTGTTTGATCTGGAGTTGAACTGCATACTGCATCTAATGGGCATTTAAGGCCAGGGAACTAGATCTGAGGGGCTGCATTCTTATCTCCCTCACACCCCATGGACCAGGTTTGACAGGTGGGCAGAGCACAATGATGTTGCAACGATGTCAAGTGATCCATTTTTGCACACATTGAAAATCAGCTGATCATCAGCATGCACAGAACTCTGTGATTCTGGAAAAGCAGCTAATTGTTGGTGCTAGCAAACTGCTGTGCACAGGACTTCGCAGATGTACCTTATAGGTGGTGCCTACAATCCCCCTTTGGTCTTTACCTGCTGTGACTTTACTTGCTATATGCTTGGTTTCGCCAAAATAGCTTCACTGGCCAAATGGGGCAGCCTGATGGACTTAATTAGGTCTGTAGGTTGGAGACTCCCCACTCAGGTTAACAGGAATATTAACCTGATTAGAAAAATGAGGAGGCTAGTCTCTATAAATGTTTAGCCCTATTTGGGCATTCACTGTATGCAGTCACCAGTCTAAAGCATATAGAGCAGCCTCCCATGTTTGGATTTTCCCCTCCAGCGTGTGAAAAGTAGTCGTGGTGGAGTGGACAAGAACATGGATGGTTGGGAGGGTGGGTGGGGCTGTTGAGCATGATGCCACTTCCCTTACTCCCCATGTGGGTCTTGTTACACGAAGAGCTTCTGCTTCTGCCTTTCCTGATATGCCTGTGGACAGGCAGAGTGACCTTTTGGATACCTTCAAGAATCTCTTTTGACCCAGCCATTCTGGGGCTGGTGGCATACTGATTACAGATTTTGGGTAGCTGGCTGTCTAGTCTCTGTTCTCGGTTTTGAAGCTAGCACAAATGTGTCCATAAATAGAGCAAACAGTATTCTAGACCAAAAAGTCCTGTAAAATCCTTTAAAATATTCTGCTAATGAGTCAAATTATGAAAATAAATGCTATTTATCTTTCTTAGAAGTTGGATGACATTCTCTATTGGGTTAAGTCCTTGATTTGGAACTGGATAAGCAGAAACTAACTTGATGTCATGGAGAGCCTTTTCCCTCTTTTCCATATTTGCTCTACAGCCTGGAATAAGAAAGGCAGCTTCCTCAGAGCCAATTTTCATTTCCCACTTTTTGGAGAAGCAGTACTTCATGTATGGTCCTACTTAGACTGCCTTCTGATTCCCATCCTGCCTTAAGCCAGAATGGTTTGATTGTACTGTTTTGGTGGCTGAAGTTGTATACAGGGGTGGAATGTTTCAGGGGCTCTGCTTAACTTGTCTTTCCCCCATTCAAAAAGTAGCGTAGCCCATCTCTTGTTAAAAATGTATTGTTCTTTTTCTTGGAAGGCAATGCAGAGGTGCTACATATTGACATAGCACTGCTGCTGTTGTCTTCAGGAGGAGAAACTAGAAGATGGTAACTGGCAGTAGAGAGAACTTTTTAACAGGAGATGAACTACCATACTTTAAAATGAAAAACGCAAGGTAAGTATTTTCTCCCCACTATGTTTCACTTATCTCTCCCCCCTCCCCAGCCAAAGTAGCACTTCCTGTTTCACTGTCCCATAATAGGATGGTGAAGAGAGCCACTCTGTGGCCCATCCAGAGCTTGCCCATCCAGATATTTGCTGAACCATTCAAGTTCTGCACAAGCTTGGATTTCTGATCAACAAGAGCCCCTTCATGCATTATACATGTCAAGTGTGGTCCATGCATTGCAGGGATGCTGGAGCTGCACTGCTGCCCCACAGTTCTGGCCCCATCCTAACATCCATAAATTGAGTGTGGATGTGTGCATTGTGAAAAATGAGTTGGTGATTCCCTCTGCATTAATGTATTCCAGTGAGTGCACAGGTAGTGAACAAAGAACCAGACTCTCATCAAGAGGAAAATAGTAGACAAATTGTGAAAGATTGTAGATAGTCATTAAAAACGGTGAAGGCATAGCATAAACTAAACAGTAAATTGTATTAAATGATTAAAACGTAATGAGTTGTAATTACCTCATTGATTATGTTTTAATCATTTAATACAATTTACTGTTTCTTTTATGCTATGCCTTCACTGTTTTTAATAGGCTACTATTACTATTTTACTAGGGCTACTATAAAAATAAATTTAATATAAATCTAAATGTATTAACTAATTGAGGTATAGCAAAAATAAAATTCATATCAATTCAGCATATCTTCGAACACTCTTCCTCCAGTTCAGGTAATGAAACGCAGTGAAAACATGTTACCCTATACTGGGAAGGTATAAGTGAAGTATATTACCAGCTGACTTAAACCATTCTAAATTCTCAGCCGTTTTTAACTGTGTAATTTTAGAATAAAATTACAGAGAAATTAATAATTATATAAAGTAATGATAACAGAAGATTTATGTAACATCATAGTCGACAATGAGGACATTGAACTTGTCAAGGATTATCAATATTTTGGCACAGTCATTAACTAAAATGGAGACCACAGTCAAGAAATCAGAAGAAGGCTAGGACTGGAGAGGGCAGCTATGAGAGAACTTGAAAAAGTCCTCAAATGCAAAGATGTAGCATCTGTGGTGAACCACCTTGTTCAGATCTTGTAAGTTCAGGTCTGTGGCTTCCTTTATGGAATCAATCCATCTCTTGTTTGGCCTTCCTTTTTTTCTACTCCCTTCTGTTTTTCCCAGCATTATTGTCTTTTCTAGTGAATTATGTCTTCTCATGATGTGTCCAAGTATGATTAACTGTTTCATCATTTTAGCTTCTAGTGATAGTTCTGGTTTAATTTGTTCTAACACCCAATTATTTGTCTTTTTCGCAGTCCATGGTATGCCCAAAGCTCTCCTCCAACACCACATTTCAAAAGAGTTGATTTTTCTCCACTTTTTTCACTGTCCAACTCTCACATCCATACATAGAGATCGGGAATACCATGGTCTGAATGATCCTGACTTTGGTGTTCAATGATACATCTTTGCATTTGAGGACCTTTTCTGGTTCTCTCACAGCTGCCCTCCCCAGTCCTAGCCTTCTTCTGATTTCTTGACTATTGTCTCCATTTTGGTTAATGACTGTGCGGAGGTATTGATAATCCTTGACAAGTTCAATGTCCTCGTTGTCAACTTTAAAGCTGCATAAATCTTCTGTTGTCATTACTTTAGTCTTTCTGACGTTCAGCTGTAGTCCTGCTTTTGTGCTTTCCTCTCTAACTTTCAAGTTATGAGGTAGACACTAATAACATTTTTCTGTCCACTTGAAATTCTTAATCCGATATTGGAAGAAAATAGTGCCTTAGCTGTAATGAGACCAAACTCTTTTATAGCCTTTATACGGTTTTTATAATTGAATTGTTCCTGGTATACATTCACTAGAACACTATGTTCTTGGTGATTACCTTCCTTATGAATGTTGTGTATTAACTGATGAAGTTTCTGGTAATTATAATAGTCTAGCCCCAATACTGGAAATCTTGAAACATGATGGCTGACTCCTTCCTATAGAAAAGGTCTCATTTGTAGTAGTTGATTTAAAATGCTTGTGGAATTGCCATATCCTAGAATCCAAGTTATAGCAATGGATCTGAGACACAAAAGCTGTAGAGGTGTCTAGTCCTCATCACTATGGGTGCCCCAAGCAGCAAGGTTTCTTAACCATAATTTACTTTGCTCTTGTCTTAATTCAGCTTCAGGTTAGTTGCCCAAAACCATCTCAGCTCATCATACAAGCCGAGTTGATAGTTGCTGGGTAAGTTGTGTGGTGCAGTGTTGACTCCAGGTTTTTGAGCAGAATACTGTTGAATCCTCTGTAGGACAGTCCCTCCCCCATCTCTTTGTCCCCTCAAACATTAAACTAAAACAAGTCTTACATCTTAACAATGCAAAATGACCCTCACCAATGTGTGAAATGGTGCCTTAATGTTTATGCACATACATGTACACATTTTGTATGCTTTCTGTGCCCCAGGTAGAGATTTTTTTTAGCCCCAGGAAGGGGGCTAAATCTTGAAGACAAGCCATATGTCCATAACGATATTCAGCTCTTAACTGTCCAGTAAGTTTCTTATTTAAAGTACCAGGAGACTTGGTCTTTAAGTTGTAAATCCAGTTCCCTCTGTGGGAGCTTATTGTATAGATGAGATGCTTTGGCATTGTTCTTTTCGAGGCAGCAAAGCTTCAGTTCATTGTTATATCCATGAAATCTGGAAATGTTGAATATCGTATGCTTTTTTATAGAGCTTTTATGCTCATACATTCTAATTTTTATTATTGTTATTTCCACATGGACCTTATTACATACATGGGCATAAAATGGCACCACTGTGTGTGTATAAAATCAGTGAGGCTCCTTCAGAGCTTGCTAATTCATGGATCAGAAGAGCTGATTTTAAAAATGTTTATTACGTAACTATTCACAGCATTTATACTCCGCCCTTTAAGTAAAAAAGCCTCTTGGAGCAGCTTACAAAAATCAGTTCTAAGATGGTACTTCCCCTTAGGCCCACAATCTAAAAAGATATGACATAAGAGGAAAATGGATTGGGAGGGAAGAGAGGAATTCTCTTGTATTGCCATGTTCACCGCCCAGAGAGCTATTGCTAGTCGGGCGGTATATAAATTTAATAAATAATAATGCAAGTTCAAGGACAAGTTCTTGAAGTTATTGTTCTTGAAGTTACAGGAGATTTTTTCCTGTTTTTCATTTTAACATTGCTTTCTTTTCAGATGTCACTTCCTCCCCCCCCCCGAATCAATGATAACCTCTTCACTGGGTTGGGGAAGAGACTATCAGTGGGTCTGCTTCCTGTTAGCAGCAGAGGGGGCAGGTGCCACAGCCCTTCACCATTCCCTTTTCTGGCTCCAGCCAATAGTGGAGCAACAACTACACGGGGGGCCTCATGATTCTGGGTCACAAACATCCCCTACTTTAGAGCTCCGGCTAAAGGGCAGGGAATCTCTCTCAGCCCAAGCTATGTACCTTTGTGTGTGTGTATTAGAATAAGAAACGTCAGGTACTTGAAGATTTTTCAGACCTGACATGTTTCAGAACAATCCTTTCTCCCAGTTCTGTGGTCTGTTTTCCACATTCCCTTGTGGGTAACCTCCTGGGGGCCGCATGCTAGTGGTGTGCAGTGCTAGGAGCAAGAGACAGTGAAGCAACAGAGGTAACGCTTACCTGTGTACACTAGGCTACATTCGAGGCATACAGAAGTACACGTGCGTGTGCACCCCTCCTCCTTTGTCCTCCATGCAGGCAAGCACTGTTCAAGGACACATTCTAGCCATGCAAAATCACTCAAGGTGCCAGTGAGAGGTGTGGCCTGGTGAGAGGAGATGTAACTTGTGGAGAGGGCATGGCCTAGGGAGAGTCCCAAGGGCTAAACAGAGTCCTGGAGGACTGCATTTGGATCCAGGCCCCATCCGGAGACGGGGCAATGAGCAACAGGGCCATCTTACTGCCTGTGCTGGTGGACTTCCTTAGGTCCAAGTCTAGCTGTGTGAAAAGAGGGATGGGCTGACTATGTGCTATAAAGCACCACAGTTCATTTTCTTCCTGTGGCAGATGCCTCTTCCCCTCCCCCGTTCTGCTCTAGTGTCTTTTCCCTGGTGTGCAGGACTCTGAGCACGTTGTTCATCTCCTTGTCTGTCTGTCCCCATGTACATACCTTTTCCTCTATGCAAGGGGCCAGAATAGATTTACTTTACAGACAGGTTACCCTCAGTACTCTTCAACACCCTGCTCCATGCAGGAATCCAATTTAAAGCATACCCCACAGGTGGCTATCCAGCTGCCTCGTGAATGCCTCCAGCATTGGAGAGCCCCCCCCTCCAGGTAATTGGTTCCATTGTTGTACCACACTAACAGTTTGGAAGTTTTTCCTTATGTTCAGATGAAATTTGGCTTCTTGTAACTTGACCTCATTATTCCATGTCCTGCATTCTGGGATGATCGAGAAGACATCGGAGCGAGTATGACCGAACACGGGCTAGAGCCTATTTGAAGGCCTACTCCGTGGCAGTACGGACAGCAAAGAAATCTTTTTTCTCTGCTGCCATTGCATCTGCGGGGAGTCGTTCAGCGGAGCTGTTTCAAGTGGTTAGGGGTCTTTTACATTCAGACCACCGAGAGGATAATATATACCACTCAACAGCCCGCTGTCAAGAGTTTGCACGACATTTTGCGGGTAAAGTCGCTTAGATTCACTCCGACTTAGACGCTAGGATTGATACAGTCTTAGGGGATGTAACTTTGGCACCTGCCTGTCCAATATTGATGGATTCTTTTCAATTTGTGCAGCCTGAGGATGAGGACAGGATCCTTGAAGAGGTGAGAGCCACCACATGTCTGCTGGACCCTTGCCCTTCCTGGCTTATAAAAAAGGCCAGAGAGGGACTGGCTGAGTGGGTGAAAGGAGCGGTCAACGCCTCCTTACAACAAGGCAGAATTCCAAGGTGCCTAAAGGAGGCAGTTGTGAGACCTTTATTGAAAAAACCCTCCCTGGACCCCTTAAACATGGATAACTACTGGCCAGTGTCTAATATTCCATTCTTGGGTAAGGTAATAGAGCGTGTGGTGGCCTCCCAGCTCCAGAGATTCCTGGATGAAACAGAGTATCTAGGTCCATTTCAATCTGGTTTCAGGCCTGGGTATGGGACGGAGATGGCTTTGGTCGCCTTGGTGGATGACCATGGTATCCTCTTGGACTGCCTAGCTGGGATGGGACTTGGGGGCACTGTTTTGCAGTGGCTCTGGTCATTCCTGGAGGGGCGAACCCAGAAGGTGGTATTGGGGAACTCCTGTTCGACTCCTTGGCCATTGGCCTGTGGAGTCCCTCAGGGTTCAATTTTGTCCCCTATGTTGTTTAAAATCTACATGAAACCGCTGGGAGAGGTTGTTCAGGCGTTTGGAGTTCGGTGCCACCAGTATGCTGATGACACCCAACTCTATTTCTCCTTTCCACTTTCTTCCAAGGATGCTGTCTTGGTTTTAAACCGGTGTCTGACTGGCTCCACTGGCTGCCAGTTTGTTTCCGGACACAATTCAAAGTGCTGGTGCTGACCTATAAAGCCCTACACGGCTTGGGTCCAGGCTATTTGTCAGACCGCATCGCCCTCTATGTGCCTGCCCGGGCCCTGAGATCCTCAGGAGAGGCCCTTCTTTCAATACCTTCATCCGCACAAGTACAACTAGTGAGGATATGAGATAGGGCCTTCTCGGTGGCTGCCCCTAGGCTTTGGAATTCTCTCCCTAAGGAGATAAGAATGGCCTCTTCCCTGCAGTCCTTTCGTCAACAGGTAAAAACTTTCTTATTTCAGCAAGCCTTTGATTCCGAAGGCGGCTAAGGATAGGCCCAAAAGGAGGTTATATTGTTCTTGCTTGTTTATTTTTTAATTATTCTGATTTTATGAATTATCAGAAACAGTTTAATGCTATTTTAAATTAGAGTTCATTTTTTAATTATATTTGTCTATATTTATTTATTTATGTATTATATGCTTTTAACTTTGGTAGGTTTTAATTGTATCTGTTTTTTATCTGGAAGCCGCCGTGAGTTCCAATTTGGAAAAACGGCGGGGTATAAATAAAGTTAATCATCATCATCATCATCATCCTGGCTCTGCAGTCTTTCAGGAACTTGAAGAGTGCTATCATATCTCCCCTCAGTCTTCTCTTTTCAAGGCTGAACATGCCCAGTTCTTCCAGTCTCTCCGCATAGGGCTTTGTTTCCAGTCCCCTGATCATGTGTTGTAGTGATGATATACTTTTTTATTTATGTATTATTTGTGCTACTGTATTTAAACTGTTTTTATGTGAACACCGATGTACTTGTGGAAGATGCAGTATATCAATAAACTGAGTGAGAACCCCTCCAGATGTCATTTTTATTGTGAATTCTTGATTTGTTCTCACAATGCTATCAGGGCGGTCACACGTAATCCTGCCTTCAATACTTTTGGGGTTGCAAAGATTTTGGGGTGGTCGCACTGCTTTATTTCCAATTAGTGCACATCTCATAACGTCCTGCTGAAATCCCATAACTTTTATAACAAATTTTCGGGTTTATTTTTGTTCCATTTTTGTTGCACAATATCCCCTTTGGATAGCAATAATGTGGTAGCATCAGGGAAGCATTCCAGCACAAACTAAAGCAGAATAAATCCACTTCTAATGCACTCCTATTGTGCCAAGAACACATTGAAACACACCCATAATAGAACACCAGACTGGAGGGGCCTTCTGAATGTTCCTCTAGGTGGAGGATGGGGGCAGAAACATTGGGGAAGAAAGAGTCAGGGATTGGTAAATGTGCAGTGGAGAGTCAACAGATAAGGTGTATCTGGAATAGTTCAGGAGAGGCTTTGCTATGAAAGAGGTTCCTGGGAACTAAAAAGAAAAATTGAGGGCACAGCACTGCAGAAGACACAGATGGGAGCAGTATGAGATGGTAAAACATCTGCAAGTTACAGGAATGGGGTGGGGGAAGGAAGAAAGGTAAGCAATAAGCATTGAGCAGGGGGCTGGACTCGATGGCCTTATAGGCCCCTTCCAACTCTACTATTCTATGATTCTATGATAGGTCAAAGGGATGAGCAATGAAGAGTGGATTTGGCAGCCCTTACTATGGCTGTAGCCTGATGCACACTTAAATCCTGTTAAACTGATGGGACTTGCTTCTGGGTAAACATAATTCGACTGTACATGTTGTGCACACAGATTTTTCAGGGTGTATATATATATCACTGTCAGTTATTTAGTGCCACAGCTGCTGCGACAATGTTGTAGGCAGCCTTTATACTTGTGCAAGCGGGACTGAATTCTTGAAGCAAAGGCAACTCTACCTCCTAGTCTTATATGCACACACACAAGCCCTAGAAAAATCATGATGTAAAGTGTCTGTGGCCGTGATTGGGCTCTGGGCCTCAGCAGCTGCCTGACAATATCAACATCTGATGTCTCCTGTGGTATAGTGAATGACATCAACATTCTGGGAGTGTACTGGCACAGTGACTTGTACCCATGTTGAAATCCATGAGCCCCAAGGTAGTTCACAAATGATGCTATAGGTCACTAATTCTGCTTTCCTTGCATATCTATTTACATGCACATGCAGATCCTGGCCTGAAACAAGGTATAACTTGAAGTGCATTTTTAATTATAAGGGTGGTCATTTAGCAATGTGCTGTAATAAGGATGATCTGATTTCATGCTGGGTAGTTAAATCTAAATGTAGAGATTGTGTGTAATTTGATTTCATTAATCAGTTATAGGTCCATATTTATTTTTGGCAGTTCATTGAACTACTGTTGGTCCCATCTTCATGGATAAATATTATTTCCTCTTCAACTAGGAGAAATGGAAGAAGAGATGGAAAACCCAGAAATGATGGATTTACTAGAGAAACAGAAACATCAACTGCGACATCGAGAACTGTTTCTCTCACGGCAGTTGGAATCCTTACCAGCCACTCATATTAGGTATGGGCTAAATGATTAAGCAAAATAACATTTAATCCTGATTATTTTTGTGTGAGAATTTTAATAAACATAAGAATATATATGTATTTTACATAATGCAGGAGTCCCAAAGGTTCTTTTTTCTCAACATGTTATTTTTTTTTATTTTTTTGTAGAGGCAAATGCAGTGTGACTTTGTTAAATGAGACAGAATCCCTTAAATCTTATCTGGAACGTGAGGTATGAACAGATATTCAAAACTGAAAATCTTCCAACTTGTTTTGCCACACTGTTTATAATGCCTACTAGCGCTTTTCCCAGTGTTTAAATCACTTAACCAACAATGGACAAAGCTGTACTGCATGCTTCAATTTCCTATCTGAAATCCTGATTCATGGCATACAGTAGTTTGCTGTTACATCCAAACTGGGCAAACTGGTTTGTGCAAATCACAGCATGCCTCTAAACCAGAATTAGAAACCATCGTTTGAAAGAGGTTTCTATGTTGGCTTTTTTTAAGCACCCTATAGTTTCCTTGGTTCCGATGCAAGGCAGACTGGTTTGTTACAAAACAGGAATTGCAGGGGGAGCAGAGTGTGCCCGGGGATGGGGGAAAGGGAGCACATGAGCACAAAGCCCCTTCACAATGGCCACATCATGGATTACAATAATCTTTACAATAATCCTCTGAAGTATCCATCTTGGGATCATACTATGAAGTATATAAAATAAATTGTAAATTGAGCATGGGATGGGATTGAAATCCTGTGTTTAATGTATTTTGCTCTTTGTAAAGTATTCAGTTCTGAGATTGAAAGTAGTCATTTCTGAGGCTTCAGAACAAGGGCTTCTCTAAACGTTTAGATTCCCACATGTTTTGTTTCTGCAGAACTGCTTAGTATTACATGTAAAGACAAGTCTTTAAATAGTATATTTGGCTGTTTGATATCTGTATTAGCATTGGGTTCGTTGTCATTCCAGCAACATAAAATGCACGTATGTTCCCTAAGATTTTACATACAAAAGATTAAAATACAGTGGCTTAGTTTAGATTTCCTACCAAATCATAGTTGAGGGAACACTAACTGTGGATTGGCACTGACAGATAATGGTTTAGTATCTGCTCACAAATCATAATGAGAAGCTGCAGTTTGAATTGTATGGTTCCCAAATTAATTTCCTTATCACTTGTTAAAAAAGAAACATGCATGTTGTTGAAATGGTTCTTTAGCAATTTCTACGAGGTGGTAATCCTCCCAGCACTATGGTCTCATTCATCCATTGAGATTCCTCAGCTATGCCTATTTAGATGACTTTGCATGTGGAACAAGTAGCATTTCTTGGAGATCCTGGATTTCAACATCCCGGCTAGCAAGCTAAACTTTACTTCTACAGTTCCCAATGTCATTGTTGTTAATGTGCACCATGACACCTATCACGTCCCTAAAATAATTTGTAAAAGGTCATTTTTATTTTTTCAGGACTACAGACTTAAGATGCATTTAATTTACCACCACTACCAGGTTTCCTGTTCTCATTTTGATGGTGAAAGAAGAGGTAGGAGAGGTTTTACTTAGGATCCAAGCTAACAGAGATACTAAAGTGCTACTTTCCTTCTCCTCCCCAGGACTTCTTTTTTTATTCACTAGTATATGATCCACAGCAGAAGACTCTTCTGGCTGATAAAGGAGAAATCAGAGTTGGAAACAGATACCAGGCTGACGTGACAGACTTATTGAAAGAAGGTAGTTTCATTTCTCATCTCTGCATAAATCCATAAAGAATTCATATCGTATTATGAAAGGTTTTGAGAACTGTTGTGCTCCAAGGTTGTTGTCTGCTGTTCAGCTGTAGACTACTTTCACAACCTCTGTATCTATTCCCATGACTGGTTATAGTAACTAATCATTTCAAGCTATCCAGACATGCAGAGTTTCTGTAACAGTAATTGGCCCTAGTTTTCCTCTGTTAAAAGATTTTTTTAGTTTTTAAAAAATATTTCACAGGAACTTCCAGTATTTTAAAACAATTCCAATATAAGAAACACAGACAAGGAAGAATTCAAACTCTACTTTGTTCACCGCCCTGAGAGCTATTTCGCTAAGGGCGGTATATAAATTGAAATAATAAATAAATAAATAAATAAAAATAAATACTTTACACTAAGCTTAAATCTAAAAAATTCAGAATAAAGTATATGAAGCACTTTAAATACATGAAAAGGGGTATTTTATGCTTTCTAAATATTAACGGAAGGACTTCATAGGCTTCCTTAGGGTGAGAGTAGTGTAGAATCGGAACCACAATGGAAAAGGCCTCACTCCTAGTCTCTGTTGATATAATTTGCACAAGGGATTTAAAACAAGGACTCTCCAGCCAGTTTCAATAGGCAGGTACTGAGTGATGTCACTTGGCACCCAGAAGATGGGAGATAAAACAAATTAGGTTGGCTGTGCACAGCAAAAATATCCTACAAACCTACCTTGTTGGCTCAGATAAGGGGGACGTGTTCCTCTGCTTGGATATACATCATGCTTCACCTTCAATCTGAGGCAGAGGACAATCTCACATCATTTCCCAAAGCCTTGGATGTCTTCCCCATTGACTACAATGGGAAAATCAAAGTTTTGGTTTTTTAGATGGAATTTGCAGCACTTTTGGGGGGGAACGAAGCCTACCAGATGACAAATAGGTACAAGGGTTGGGGAATTATGAGTAATGAGCAGTATTGGAGGCTTAAGGAAAATGTATTTTGTGTTGAATTTGCACCAAAGTCACAGAAAGTGCAAAGCTGATTACGACTAATTTGGATCAATATGGTCATGAGCAGAGGTAGGACTAGCATGCACAATATTCCAAGCGAGCAGCGAGTCCTGCTACAGCCTCCTAGTCTTGGCATAAGAGTAGGGTGAGCGGTGAAAAAGTAATGCCTCTTTACCTGCAGGCAGGCGCTGTCAGAGCTCAGAGTGGTGGGCTGGCATTTCTGAAGATAGTGAAAAAGAGACAGAGGCAGGAGCAGGGTATGCTAGTCCCAGATGTAGTGGGGTATTATGTCCCCCACCATCAAAAATGCCTGTTTGCTTGGAACACTGATTGCTGGGCGAGACTCTGTATACATTGTTGTGTGACTGTGTTACACAGTGTTATAGTGTGCACCAAACATTACCATAAAACGTTCCCTGCTTGTAAAGCTCTCATCGCCCCAACTACTTTTTCACTCAAAAGAGAGCTCTTGGATCCTTCTCCCATGCATTTCAGATGATCTCAGGTGGGACTTGAATAATACCTCTGAAACTCTTGGGGTTTATTTCTTTTGGTGTTGTATTAACAGTATTATGTTCACCTTTAATCAGTGGGATATAATTCTGACTTTTTTGTTTGAAATGAAAAGCCAATATTTTCCTGGTCTCTCTTTCCCAATATCTTTGATGCAAACATGCCAATGCAAATTCAGCTTTAGCAGAGAATAAATTGTTCAGTTTATATTTAGTTAGCTGCAGACTTCTATAAAGATGTGGGAAAAGGAACACTGCAAATTGGTTTTATTAAAAGAGACTTTACTGACTTCGCCAAATCTTCTTGTGGAGTTCTAATCCATTTCTTTTTAGAGGCATATGCTGTACTCCTACTTTATATAAAAGCCTTACATGCTTTCCATTAAATAGAACTCATTAATTTAAAAATATTGCTGAAGTTCAGCATCCGTGTTTTAAAATCCTCATCATTCAGAAGTGAAACCTTTAGGCACCATAAATCATAGGTTTTAGCCACATAAATTAACTGTGTTGCCAAAAATATTGGGGCATGATCAGAAACAGCAATTGTATCAGTATGACACAGTGTCACATACTGAAGCAGGGGAGAAGAAACCAAAAAGTAATCTAGCTGAAAACAATTTTGGTGTTGTTGTTGTTATGTGCCTCCAAGTCGACTGTGACTTATGGCGACCCTATGAATCAGCGACCTCCAAGAGCAACTGTCATGAACCACCCTGCTCAGATCTTGTAAGTTCTGGTCTGTGGCTTCCTTTATGGAATCAATCCATCTCTTGTTTGGTGTTCCTCTTTTTCTACTCCCTTCTGTTTTTCCCAGCATTATTGTCTTTTCTAGTGAATCATGTCTTCTCATGATGTGTCCAAAGTAGGATAACCTCAGTTTCATCATTTTAGCTTCTAGTGATAGTTCTGGTTTAATTTGCTCTAACACCCAATCATTGGTCTTTTTTGCAGTCCATGGTATCCGCAAAGCTCTCCTCCAACACCACATTTCAAATGCGTTGATTTTTCTCTTGTCTGCTTTTTTCACTGTCCAACTTTCATATCCATACATAGAGATCGAAAATACCATGGTCTAAATGATCCTGACTTTAGTGTTCAGTGATACATCTTTGCATTTGAGGACCTTTTCTAGTTCTCTCACAGCTGTCCTCCCCAGTCCTAGCCTCCTTCTGATTTCTTGACTATTGTCTCCATTTTGGTTAATGACTGTGCCGAGTTATTGATAATCCTTGACAAGTTCAATGTCCTCATTGTTAACTGTAAAGTTACATAAATCTTCTGTTGTCATTACTTTAGTCTTCTTGATGTTCAGCTGTAGTCCTGCTTTTGTGCTTTCCTCTCTAACTTTCATCAGCATTTGTTTCAAATCATTACTGGTTTCTGCTACTAGTATGGTATCATCTGCATATCTTAAATTACTGATATTTCTCCCTCCAATTTTCACACCTCCTTCATCTTGGTCCAATCCTGCTTTCCGTATGATATGTTCTGTGTATCGATTAAATAAATAGGGTGATAAAATACACCCCTGTCTCACACCCTTTCCGATGGGGAACCAATCGGTTTCTCCATATTCTGTCCTTACAGTAGTTTCTTGTTCAGAGTATAGGTTGCGCATCAGGACAATCAGATGCTGTGGCACCCCCATTTCTTTTAAAGCATTCCATAGTTTTTCATGGTCTACACAGTCAAAGGCTTTGCTGTAATCTATAAAGCACAGGGTGATTTTCTTCTGAAATTCCTTGGTCCGTTCCATTATCCAATGTATGTTTGCGATATGGTCTCTGGTGCCGCTTCCCTTTCTAAATCCAGCTTGGATTTTGTATTGTTTTGGTTTTGAAAATTGGAATAAAAATTAATTGAAAAAAATAAAAATAAATCCAGCTTGGACATCTGGCGTTTCTTGCTCCATATATGGTAAGAACCAGAGCTTGGAAAAGTTACTTTTTTGAACTACAATTCCCATCAGCCCCAGCCAGCATGGCCACTGGATTGGGCTGTTGGGAGTTGTAGTTCAAAAAAGTAACTTTTCCAAGCTCTGGTAAGAACCTTTGTTGTAGAATCTTGAGCATTACTTTACTTGCATGGGATATTAAGGCAATAGTTCGATAATTACTGCATTCCCTGGGATCCCCTTTCTTTGGAATTGGGATGTATATGGAACGCTTCCAGTCTGTGGGCCATTGTTTAGTTTTCCATATTTCTTGACTGATTTTACTCAAAATTGCTTCTGGGATGTTATTTAAATTGTATTTTCGCATTATGACTGCTTTGTTGGTCTTGTTTAGCTTTACTCTGATTTTCGATACTACCAGTTCATGATCTGTACCGCAGTCTGCTCCTGGTCTTGTTTTTGCAGAAAGTATGGAACTTCTCCATCTTCTGCTACCAATTATATAATCAATTTGATTCCTATATTGACCATTTGGTGATGTCCATGTGTACAGTCGTCTTTTTGGTTGCTCAAGAAATGTGTTTGCAAGAAACAAATTATTGGCTTCAGAGAATTCAATAAGTCTTTCTCCTGCTTCATTTCTGTCTCCTAGGCCCCATTTCCCCACAATTCCTAGTTGTTCTCTGTTCCCTACTTTTGCATTCCAATCCCCCATGATTATCAGCACATCTTGTTTTGGTGTGTGATCAATTTCTTCCTGTACTTCTGCGTAAAATCTCTCCAATTCCTCCTCTTCTGCATTTGCCGTCGGAGCATAGACTTGGATGATGGTTATGTTGATAGGTTTCTCATTTAATCTCATTGATATAACTCGCTCAGACCTTGCGTTGTAGCTCCTAATTGCTTTTGCTACATCACTTCTCACTATTAAAGCAACCCCAATTCTTCTTAATTTCTTATTTCATGCATAAAATAGTTTGTAGTTGCCTGATTGAAAATGTCCCATTCCCGTCCATTTTAGTTCGCTCACACCAAGTATTGTAATGTTGATGCATTCCATTTCTTGATTGACAATTTCTAACTTTCCCTGGTTCATGCTTCTCGCATTCCATGTTCCTATTGTGTGTGTCGTACAACTCCAGACTCTCCTTTCGCATCTGTGCGCATCAGCCTCTGGGCTTCCTTTCGGCTTTGACCCAGCTGCATCATTAGTCACAGCGCTACTTGCACTTGTCCTTTGTTCTTCCCCAGTAGCTGGGTGAGTGCCTTCTGACCTGAGGGTCTCATCTTCCAGCACTATCTTGTGTTGCATTTTGGATACTCTGTTCATAGGGTTTTTGTGGTAAGAGATATTCAGAGGTGGTTTACCATTGCCTTCCTCTGAGTTTGGATGCATCTTAGTCTGGCGCTTCAGCTTTGACCATTCCCCCTTGGGTGCCCCTGCTAGGAGTCTAGCCTCTTGGTCTAGACTCCCGATGGCATTGCTCTTAGTTTCTTCAACACTCTCAAACCCCCTCACCACGTTAAGGTGTGCATCCTAGAGGGGGAATTTTGGTGTACTGATGAGAAAAAAGTATAATCATGTTCTTTGGAATGTAGTATATGCCAAACACCAGTCAGTCCAAATACAGGCCTTTGACCTCATTAAAGATTGAATTTTATGGAGAGTACTGTTATCTAAAATTGGATCAAGGGTCTTGTTAAAATCTTCCCCATTTGCCAAATGATAATATGTTATACCAGTGAAGTGGCTCAGACATTCATGTTACATTATAGGAGAGTCCATATATATACTGGACCATATATATTCACTATAGCAAATATATTTGAGGTCCCCCAGCAAACTAAGAAAACGTCCATCTGGATTAAATACTGTTTGTAACATAGAAAAAGGAGCATTTTTATGAATACTTATAACCACACCCTTAGAATGACCACTACCATATACTTCCCCTATACAGGTGGCCCACTTTTCGGCATTGTACTAATACGGCGGCTTTCAATTAGAGTAAGGCCCCACTCATATGGTGCTTGTTCCGCTTTTACAGCATTTTTTGGGCATCGGGCGCCATTCTATTGAATGAGTTCCGCTTTTCAGCGGGTTTAGCTTTTAGGCGGGGGTCTGGAACGTAACCCGCCGTATGAGTGGGACCCTACTGTATACTTTATCTTCCATCTGATGTTAATCATGATTTATTAGATTTATTACCCAAAGGTAAAAAACAAATATATCACACTACAAAAAAAACCAATAACGCAACAACATCCTCATGCAGCCACAGGAGGCTTTGGTAACATCATCTCAGTCTATCAAATGCTTGGGAAAAAAGGTATGTCTTGGGGGAAAAAGGTATGATGTCAATGAAAGTGCCAGGTGGACCTCACTGAGGAGCGCATTCCACAGATGGGGAACCACAACTGAAAGATGTGTCTCTTGCAATACAGCTACATCAGCTTTAAGGTTTTTAAGCTCCTGTTTTGTTGGGAGAGCCTAGCCCTTAACATTCCATGTAACAAAATTGAAAGCCATATACTCACAGGATATTAATATACTCAGGATGTTACTGTCACCTATATGTCTAGGGCAATTCTTGTTGTTGTTGTTGTTGTTATTAAAGAGAAAGAAAAATCTCAGACATAACAGGATTTCACACAAGCTACAAAATAGCAACAAAGATAAGCCATAGACACTTCAGATTGGTGTCTCAAGTCCAGCAGAGAGACAGCAATAGAAAAGACCTCGAAGCACTGAAACATCTCATTCTGCTAGTGTCATGCCCAGTGTTGGATTTATTCCAAGATGATAACATTCTGCTTCTCCTGAAGTTTGAAATGGATGCAGCTGGTTGCCCAAAGAAATGCAAAATGGTAGCACAATATTTTACAAAACGGGTGGTTTTCCTTTCTCTTGCCAGTTGCTGAGCCTTGTAAAAAGATTCCTATTGTTTAAAACACCTCTTTTGTGCCACCTGGAAATATAATATGATGTTGTTCCACTCCCCACTGAAGTTTCCCTTTCTGCCTGGCATGCTGTAACAGAAAATCTCTGATATGAAATCTCAAAAATTTAACAATAAATAGATGAAATTCATTAGTAACTCATGAAAAAGGAGGTTCACACATAGTGTGCCCTCTCTTTATCTACCTGATAATCTTCAGATAATTCAAGACCTCTGTGTTGTTTCCAGAACCACATATGTATGAATTCAAATTAATCTGTTTTGTTTTAGGTTGAGAGCTATTGAACCAACTTGTGTATATATGTGTGTGTTTATATTATTATTGGAGGGAAATTTCTTACACAAGCCCTTACCAAATTTAACTTTGCATCCATGTTGGGGGCTGGGAAGGGGGGTCTGGACACTGGTGGGGCTTAGAATGTTGTCTACCCAGCCTGTGCCCTTAGCACACCCCATTTTCAGCCATTCTTCAGGCATAACTTGGATGATGGAGCCTTCCCTCTGACATTGCTCCTGTGTGCAATCTGGTAATGGTTCTATATGTGGTTGGCTCATTCCTGTCTGATTGTGGAGTAGCATTTCTGTCACTTGTTAAAGCTGCTCAGATCCCACCTGTAAGATTTCACCATTAATAACACTATTAATATACTAACAATGGACAGGCTATACTTTACATAACCTCCCTAAGTGTACTGAGTTCTGGGAGATTGTTCCCTACCTCTTTGTGGGTCATTATGTCCAGTGTCATGTCGATGCATGATGCTGTCATTGTGAACTTCTTTCCAGAAACCAACCTAAATATTGTCTTTTTAATCATAGGTTCTTAGTGAGGAAATACTCTTTAACATCCACATCAGTTTAGTAATAATTAAAATGAACATGTGTGAATTCTGTGCAGCTAAGAACATTTTCTATGACAGTTACATGCTTCCCTTTGGGACACCCACTAAGAGTGCATATACATGCTCTGCTTAAGTAATTGCTAACTTGTGATAACTAATGGTCCTCTATTTCCTCTGTGAGTGAGTGAGTGAGTGAGTGAGTGAGTGAGTGAGTGAGTGAGTGAGTGAGTGAGAGAGAGAGAGAGAGAGAGAGAGAGAGAGAGGGAGAGAGAGAGAAAATAGGGTTCTTTGGGGGAAATTGAGCTGAAGTATTGGGTGCTCTTTTCTTGCTGCAGGGTTAGATGTGGACTTTTCACTCCCTTGTAATTCTGTGTGACATGGGATGTAAACTTTTCTTGACACTGCTTGAAAGTCAGAACAGTAGCATCTTTCAGCAATGAATGTTAAATATTTTATGTCATTTCCAAGTGTTGTGGAAAGAGAGCTCCTAATCAGTGAGCGTGTTTGCCAGATGCTTTAGTAAAACTGTTTTTTATTTGAATTTGTTTAGGTGAGGATGATGGTAGAGACCAATCAAAGCTTGAAACAAAAGTTTGGGAAGCATTTAATCCACTAATAGACAAACAAATAGACCAGTTCCTTGTAGTAGCACGGTAAGGAGCAAAGTATCCTAATTTGTCTCTTGATCTAGTGATTTTTTTTCCTGATTATGACTATTCCACTAATCAAATATTTTCTCTTTGTCAAGCAGAACATTGTTTGCTGCTGCATCTTTATGATAATTTTAGTCTTAACATTTATATACAATTGTCTTGGAGTTGACAATGGTAGTTCATGAGCAATGATTTGATTTGCTGGTAAAGCAGAAATTTGGTTACTGATCTCTTCCACTGTCTCCCCAAATGTGCATCAGCATGAGCAAGGACTATCCGCAGACTAAAGCCATGCCTTTATTATTAATAATATAATCAATATTAATAATGTCTTCATTACAAACTTTTTGAAAGTTACTACTGAATTTTAAAAGTTTGACTTGTAGCAATTGTATGCATCAGATGTGGTGTGTTTATACTTGCCACATGGAGAAATTAACATAGGCATGGTATGTTTTCATTTCAAATGGTTTTTGATTGAAGGAGTTAAATTTTCATGCTTCAGCTTGCTGCTGCTCTAAAACCATTTGTGAATGGAAATCCTTGCAATAGGACATCTTACCTCTGGCCTTCCCTGCTTCCAGTCATCTGAAAGACTAGTAGCGATTTTCCTTTATTCTTCATGCAAGTGTGAAAATACAGTAACAGTAGTCTTCTGTTCTTGGGTGTGTGGCATAGGAAATTATTAGAAGGAAAGATGTTGGATGTAGTGATCAGGCCTCAGAAAAGAAGCAGCACACAGATATAGAGACGACTGTTCCTGAAACTGTCTTGAGAGCATCGTGGTCTGCATCATGGAGCTCTCCCTGTCCCTCTGTCTCCCTTCTCACATCATTGTTGGGTTCTGTCATTGGCTTTATAGAGCATTGCCCTTGTCTGGCATAAAATTGACAGCTTCCTTGTGAAGAGCATGGGGACACCATCGTGAGCATCTTCATGTTACCAAAGAAAATGAGTGCAGAGTATGATTGTCTATCCCCTGGATTTTCACCAAGGTCCAATAATTGCATGACATACATACCAATACTCGTGTCTCTACCCTGTCTTTATATCATCTATTCCTGCTTGTTTTCTTGTTTTCTCTACCATGGGATATTCTGGATGTTGGCATAACCTTCAGCCCAGTACAGCTCTGCATAGTTTCTAAATAATCTTTCCCATAAATCTTCTCAATTCTGCTTTCTAGAATGTATGCTTGATACAAGCTCAGATTGAGACTTCTTGTCTGAAGACAGAGTCCTGACCTTTAGATCTAGATTTAATATTTAAGAAAGGGTATCTGTATAAGCTCAGTTGACTGCTTCCCACAACTTGATGAAGGCTACTGTTTTCTACATAGAAAGGGGAACACAGAATCAGAGAGTTGGAAGGGTCATTGAAGACCATCTAGTACAACCCTTGCTGAAGCAGGAAACCCACTACAACATCCCTTATAGGTGTCTATACATGGATTTAGCCTACAGATATATCTGCTCTGCTTCCAGAACCACATATTTATGAACTGAAATGAATATGTTTTGCTTTAGGTTTAGGGCTATTGAACAATTTTTGTGTGTATGTTTATATTGTTGCTGTTTTTCATTTATTAATTGCTTCTTATGAGGCATCCCATAGCAATTTGCAATATAATAACATATATAAAACAGTTATATGTATCTGTTTACACATGCGCACAAGCTGGAACTTGTGATAGTTTGCAATAAGGGTGGGAGTGTGAAGAGTGAGAGAGACGATTTCCTTCCATGTAAATTAGTTTTCCCCAATGCTTCTATTGCCTTCCAGCTTTCAGAGGACTAGGGTCCATGACCTGCTAGTGGTGGGCCTTACAGCGGTGTCGGCATTTATTCAACAGGAATTCCTTCATCCCTGGTATTAGCAGGCAGAAGGACTTGGCTGTTTTTGCTACTATTACTAATGAGATGTTAACCTTTGTGAACATTTTCTGCCAGTGTGTGCAGGGTGTGTTTGCATTCTGGGAGGGGGGTTGTAATAGGATCCAGGTTTGCCAGCGTTTAGCAACATTAGGTTTCTGACATCCATCAAGATAGGATGCACACTTAAGAAATCTCTTTGTTGTGGACACCTAATAGTTGATGCTGTCTTATCAGCTACAATCAAATCAAATAATCGTAATTTTCTGTTTTTTTAAATTGGAGGAACAATCTTTTTTTCAGCCTAAAAGAGAATTTCTCTCCTTGAATAACCCTCAAGTTCTGCATATCCATTTAGATGTATACCCAGTCCTAAGGCTTGGGAGCTTTTGGAGCTGATACTTATTTTAGACCATTTCTATACCACTTAATATGTAAAAATATCTCTAAGCTGTGTATAGAAAACTAAAAACATCAACAAATGTTACAAAAATACACTATAAAACCATTAATGCAGATTACTAATAAATATATACAGATAGCATTTCTTTCTTCTTCCGGCAGACCTAACCCCCTTGTCGGTCTCCTGGCCTTCATGCAGGTCTCCACCTCTTGACTCTGGCTGTCACACAGGACCCAAACAAACTCACAGAGCATCCCCAAAACCTCAAAACGAAGAGGGCTCCTGGAACTTGCTGACATCCCCTGACCTCTCCCTCTAGGCTTGCTTTTACGGGCAGACAGGCACTAAGGTGGATGGAGCTTCCTTGGGCTGCCCACAGCTGTGTCCCCTTCAGCTGCTGTCCAGTCCCAGCTGCAGCAAGTTGGGTTTGGTGTGTTTCCTAGGAGGTCTAAAGGATGGCAAATAGGAGACCCCCCACTCACAGTTCTTTCTCTGGCCTCGGCATACCTCCTCCAGGTGCTACCCAGATATATTTATCTCAAATTTTTATCTCAAGGGCTGTTAGGATAGCATAGTTATCATCCAATATTATTATTCATAGCAGAATTGCCAGTCAGGCAAATATTATATATTTATGATTTGATTTATATCCCGCCCTTCCTCCCAACAGGAGCCCAATATGTCACAATTATTATTACATATCTATCCTTCCTCCAAGAAGCTCAGAACAGCATGTATATTCTCTCCTCCCCACAATACACACTTTAACTTCACAACATTTGACTACTATTGTTGAATCCCTATTCAGTTATGAAGCTTGCTATATGAAGTTGGACCAATCACTGTCTTCCAACCTAACCTACGTCAACGGATAAAACTGGAGGTTGGGGGGAACCCTTGTACACAGCACTGAGCTCCTTGAAGGAAGAGTTGGATCAAACAAACAAATAAAAAGGTTGAGCTGAGAGATCATAAACCTTTCAAAGTTACCCAGTAAGACTCTGAACTTGAACCCAGATCTCTCTTGTACTAGCTTGATACCACTCTGGCTTTCAGTGCAGACAATGCAATGGCTTTCTTATTGAGGGCACTCCTGAAGGAGATTTGGAGGCAGCTACCCTGTCTTTTTGATTGACAGATATTCCAGATATTTATAAGCAAATGTGTCTATTTATCCACCTATTGCTTCTGAACTGCTGTACCAGTGCAGTTGGAAGAGGAATGATGAGGTAATAGACAAAATTAAATGTAAAATATGTTATTTTCTTGTGTAGACAACCCACTAACCCCTTAGGAGCACCAGTAACAAGAGCTTTTATAATGAAGTGCGAAGAGCTGTTATGATACCCACAGCCAATCGGTCAATAGTTTTCATACTTTATAGATTCAGGGAATTCTTTCCATATCAACTTGTCTGCATGGAACCTGTGGTTCTGAGAAGATTTCAAAGATACTTTTAGTTCATGCTGTGCCCAGGTTAGGCGTATTGAGTTTCAAGTTGCTCCATAAAATCAGAGAGTGGCCCTAGAGCACACCAATAGACTATTCCTGCACTGTATAGTGGCAGGGTAGTGATGTTACAAGAAAATGTTTAAACTATGACTTTTCAAAGTTCATAAACTATGGCAGATGGCCAGTCCTTTCCCACTGCCCCGTCATCTCTTTGCTTGTTTCTGAAACCAGCAGCCAATTGACCAATCTTTTTCTTCTTCCCTCTTTCCTGTAACAGTTGCAGTTTATGCCAGAACAAAAGGTACAGAGATGGGAAATGCTGCAGTTGATAAATTTCTGCTTGACATTCATTATTCGAAAGCATAAAAGCCATGTCTGCTGCCACACAAACAACAGAAATGCAAAGAAATGAAGGGTGGGGAATGGTGCTTGGACTGGAGAGAAAAGTAACAACTAGAGTGTAGATTTAAAACAACAAATGTTAGGACTGCAGGGCTGATAAGGTTAAAAAATGCTAATGTTCATCAATTGGTAGTATTCTTTTCTAATTCCCTGATCAAAATTCAAGCTGGTCTAGGCATAGGATCCTCAGATAAGGCTCAAGCAAGTATGTGATGGGTGTCCCTGTTCCATATGTAGTCTTAGGCACTGAGTTTTGTATGTGTTCACTTCTTAAGCTGATTTTCTTCAGGTATCAAGCTCATGAAAATGAATTTCATCAACATGGAGGGGAAGTTAATGTGCATATTACATGGGATAAATAAGTAAGGCTCCTCTTTTCCCTTTGGTATTATGGTAAACAAAAAGGTGAAAGTGTGATCCTATACAACACTGATTGCCAGAATCAGTAAATGTCAAAAGAGTAATTTTGCCACTCTGACAAGTAGTGTGTGTAGCCACTGTATTGGAATTCAAGATGACTGTTTGATTTCAAAGTTTGGCCAATGTTTCAACCCCCCACCAGTGTTGAAACCAACACTGCATGAACTAAGGTGACCATTTCCATTATAGCCATATTGGATTCAAATAATTTACAGAGAATTTACAGTTTTGTTCATTATTAAATAATCAAAGATGTGCAAAATTGCTACATCAGTTGTGTTCTGTTTTCAGATTACTTTGACATGAAAATCTCCATTGGAGCTGATAAAAGACTCACACTTAGGCAAATGTTTCGGTGGAACTGCTAACAGCATGGAGTCCAATAAGGCACAGGAGGTAACAACTTGTAATCTACAAACCTACATCAAAACATAAATATGCCTGCTAGAAATGTGCAGACAGGCTATAATTTAGCAGCGGTTGCTGATTTTGGCACTTTTTATGGCATTCCATTTCTCATGCTAGTTATTTGTATTCATTCCTGATGAAGCACAGAGTGTATTGATTCCGTCCAAAAAGTTCACCCACCGCTTGAGTGTTCTTCCACAACTTTTTGAAGCAGCATAACAATCAATAGGAGATGCAGCAAGACTTTATTAACTGCATGTCTTCCTGCTTTGCAGTCAACCATTTCAGTGTGACAACTTTGTTGATTCAATAGTTGATCAACAGCATCATAATCTCATTCTTTGCTTGAATTGAGCAACAACACAATGAATTAATTCATCAAAATATGCCATATTTAGTGGTTTAGTATTTTCAAAATATTAGTGGCAATATTTGGGTATGTAATAATGAAAAAAAGCTAAGTTTGTGGCAGCCATCTCTGAATCCAATACGGCTATAACAATGGACATGTATGATTGATCTTCTTGGTTCATACAATGTTGGCTTTGTCATCTAAATTACTTTCCTCATCCTAACGGAGGGCTGAACCAAACCTTGCATTCATGACATTTGTCTTAGATTCCAATGCACGCACTATCTGCTGGATTGGCATCATGATTTTTCTGATACAGGTGAACCTCCTCTAATGGAAGCGGTTTCTTACATCAAAATCTAGCACAGGTTTTTGGTCTCAATCTCTCTCTCTCCTTCCCCCCCCCCCAAAAAAAAATTGCGTGGGGAAAGTGTATATTGTGTATAAAGAGTGTATTAAAGCTAACTTTCAATGCAAGAAGAAACACGCAAAAGTGAAGAAGGTGACATGTTTTTAACAAGCTCTTCTTATTTTCCCCTACTGTGTGCTTTTGTAACTATTGGGCATACATCATTCATTTGTACAACCCAAACAATTGTTTCTGCATTCTCTTCATGTTTTTTAGCTCTGTTGGTACATTTGCTCGTGCTCTAGACTGCAGCAGTTCTGTTCGGCAGCCGAGTTTGCACATGAGTGCTGCAGCAGCATCGAGGGATATCACACTGGTAAGAATTTAAGAAGATAAATCCTAATGTTGGATCTAATGTTGGATTTTCAGTGAAAAATAATATTTCTATAGCGTAATGGTAGAAAAAGAATAATACATCAGAATGCTACAAAATGTGGGAGAAATGGTGGCGACTCAGTGATATCAGCTGATGGGCAGAGAGGGTTCAATTCTGCATTGGCTGCGCAGGCCAGCTACTTGCAGAGAATGAGTGTGGACAGCCAGTACAGCAGGATTTAAGTTATGTTAATCTGCTGATGAGCAAGAGTTAAATCCTGCTTAGTTCAGGAGGATTCAATACAAACCATTGAAGCCCCTGCTTAAATGAAGGGAAAAACCTTTGTTTTCCATAGGAAGTGGGCCATCACTGTGGGTAACAGTTCCACCTATCGTGCGAAGGCAAGAATGTTTTTGAAGTCAAGACTAGGGACGTCATGCCCCTCCCACTCTCCAGTTCATTCTTGCCTTCGTACGAACAAGATTGGAATTTCACGTAGCATTTAGCTAAGTCTATCTCTCTTTAAAACCTTTTTTCCTTTTTTCCGTTTTTTGTGTCTAGCCTACTGAGGATCCCCTCAGAGACCGCGGCTGCGGCTCTCTTCCCCCTTTCCTCAAGGCTATTTAATTTCTTTTATTTCCTTGACTGGGGGCTCCCTCTGAGACCGCGGCTGCGGCTCTCTTTGTTTTGGCAGTTTCAAGCCCCCTCCCCCCCCCCCGGCTCTGTCGTATCCGTAGCCAGGGGGCTCCCTCAGTGACCGCGGCTGCGGTTCTCTTTTTGATCGCTTTTGATCGCTTGTGAGGGAAGGGGAATCCCCCTCCCTCCCCCCCCCCGATCGTTACCACGGCTGCGGCTGATCCGATCTCTTGATCGCTTGTGAGGGAAGGGGAATCCACCCTCCTTCCCCCCCCCGATCGTTGCCGCGGCTGCGGCTGATCCGATCTCAGCGGGAGCTTGCAGCTGCGGCTCCCGCTCTTACTCCTTACCGCAGATCGCCCTCGCTACGTGGCTTAAATCCCACTGCGAAGGGCTTTACAGACCGCTATTGCGGCTCTCTCTGCGGCGGCTGCCGTTTTTTGCCTCTACCTGCCCTTCCAGAGTTTTTCCAGAGCCGCTACTGCGGCTTTCGGCGAGTCCGTGCTGGGCAGCCCTTCTCCCAGTTCGCTTCCGACGGCCGCCATTGCTCCTTCTTCCTCAGCCCCCTTTTGATCGTTTTTTTCCCGCCCGTTTTTCTGGGCGCCATTTTTTGAAATTCAAAATTCCCGCCTTTTTCGTTACCATTTTTTAAGCATCGGATACCTCCCCTGCAGGCTATCTATCTGTATGTTTGTGTATATGTGCTGCTGACAAATTTACACAAGGCTGATTTACACACATTTTTACTGTGGCTGTAATCATAGTGGCTGAATTGTATTATTAAGGCTGGAGCTCCAATCCTAGTGGGCTGGATTGTATTATCAAGGCTGGAGCTTTAATCCTAGTGGCTGGATTACATTATCAAGGCTGGAGTTTTAATCCTAGTGGCTGGATTACATTATCAAGGCTGGAGCTTTAATCCTAGTGGCTGGATTACATTATCAAGGCTGGAGCTTTAATATCAGTGGCTGACTTGTACTAAATCTGATTTACATTACATATCCTGCCCCCTATGGGGCCGTGAACAAGCCAAAAACCCAGCCTACAGCACTAATCTGAGTGTGCCAACTCTAAAACAGCCTATATTATATTAACGTTGATACCTCTGTGCATTCTGCCCCCTCTGTGGCAGTGCATTCGCCATCTGCCAGTGTATCCTACCCCCTCTGTGGTAGTACGCTGTGCCAGTTCGGGTCTTTACATCCTGCCCCCTCCGTGGCAGTGTACTGCACCCAGGTTCATATAAGATGGCAGAACAGCCAGGCATGTCACCATCAACACACATGGTGCCAGATCAGCCAGACATGCCACAATCAGCCAAGCCACAACATACTAACACGTCTAAGACCAGACATGCCAAAGCACTGGCTAAGACAAAACATCTTTCCAGCCATAGTAAACCAAAGCGCCCTCGTTATGTCTCTGTGCCAACAACCACCACAGCACAGACACACATAAGTGATATTTTCCATTCTCCTGCTCCTGCCTCTGACGAGGAAGAGTTTGTTGGCTTTCCCCCTCACGGTTCGCCTAACGAACCTACCTCTGGCTTACCGCCTCAGACATCTGTTCCAATAGCCCACCAGGCACATACATCTCACACATCTGGTCTGCAGCTGTCTCCTGATTTCCTCTCCCAACTCCAAGCCATGCTGGCTTATTTCACACAAATGCAGTCACTACCACAGGTTCCTCCCAGACCCCCACTCAACATGGACCAATGTGCGTTCCATGCTGCTCATCCTTCCTGCTCGCCAGATCCCTTCGATTTAGCCAGAGGCAGATGTACGGACGAAGCCTCGTATGCGGAGGAGTTAACTTTCACTGACCATGTTGAAGGAGACGACTGGAGCGACTATTCAGATCATGAGGAGGATACATCGTATCGCTTGTTCAATACCTCAGATTACCAACCGCTCGCACGTAGGGTACTTCATACCCTTGGTCTCCAGACTGCGCCCTCAACTTCGTCCGCTCCAACTCTCAAAGGGGCCAAGGTCCTCAAATCCCCTGCACCTACTGAACACTACATCCCGGTGCCGGACCCAATTGCCAAATTAGCTTCCGAAGAATGGGCCCACCCGCTCAAAGCTCGACGCTTCAAGAACATGGCTGACAGACTTTACGCCCTAGCCCCAGACTTCGCCACCAAGTTAGATGTCCCTGGCATAGATGAACCGATCGCTCGCCTCGTTTCACGATCTATCTTGCCCAGGGAAGGGGAATCCCACCTAAAAGATACTACTGAACGTCGAATAGACTTCGCCCTCCGCAAGAACCACGAGGCCACTGCCCTAGCCATGCGTGCCTCTGCCTCAGCCTCCATCTTCTCCAGAGCATCTATGATGTGGCTGGATGACCTTCTAGAGGACGATAACCCTGATCCTGTCGCCTTCAAAAGAGCACTATTGAAGTTACGTAAGACAGCAGCCTTTGTGGCCGATGCCACTTTGGATGCCACCCAATTAGGGGCACGAGCCATGACGACTCAAATAGTCGCTCGTCGCACCCTCTGGCTTCGCCACTGGCAAGCTGATTCAGCGGTTAGATTGAACCTGTCCAAGGCTCCTTACTCCGGATCTCTACTCTTCGGTGAGGAAGCTCTAAAGGCAGTTCTGGTTGATCCAAAAGACGCCCACAAACCGGTTCTAGCCACAATCAAGAACATCGACCACAGGCCCCTCAGGCGATTTCCCTCCTTTCGTTCTAACCAGCCCTTTCGAGGAACGCAACCAGGAGGACGAGGCCGCGATTTCAGACCCTATGATTCCAACGCATTCAGGGGCTCCTGGAACCGACGCCCCCAGGGCAGAGGTCAGTACCAAGGGCGCAGGGGCAACTCATCGTCCTCATATAGGGGAGGTCCTCGCCTACACAAGTAGTATTAACGCCATCCCCATAGGTGGCAGATTACTTAATTTTGGAGATCGATGGCTGCGCCTTACTACGGTCCCCTGGATCAGGGACCTCTTCACTTATGGCTATACCATAGAGTTCTGGGCAACCCCGTCAGACAGATTCCACCCGTCTCCTTGCCCAAGGGCACCAGCCAGGCACAACATCATGCAGACAGCTATACATCACCTCTTGCAAATAGCGGCAATAGAGCCAGTTCCCACAACTGAGAGATCGGAAGGGGTGTACTCCCTCCTATTTGCTGTGCCAAAACGAGATTTATCTTGGAGGGCGGTATTGGACCTCAAGTTTGTCAACCGTTTTGTAACATACCGCAGGTTCAAAATGGAATCTCTCCATTCCATTACCGAGAGTCTGCATGAAGGAGACTTCCTGGCTTCTATCGACCTTAAGGAAGCGTATCTCCATGTGCCCATTTGCATAGCCCACAGAAAGTTTCTTCGGTTTGCCTTTGGTCACCAACATTTTCAATACAGAGCGATGCCATTTGGCCTCTCCTCTGCTCCAAGAGTATTTTCCAAGGTGCTACTCATCCTAGTGGCTTACCTTCGGACCCAAGGGGTTCATATCTACCCATATTTGGACGATCTGCTTATACGGGCCAAATCTGAAGAGCTGGCTCATCATCATTTAATGATCACCCTCAATGTTTTGCAGACCTACGGCTGGCTGGTCAACTTCGACAAAAGCCATCTCCAACCAACCCAACGCCTACTACATCTTGGGGCAATGTTGGACACCCTGCAGGCAATGGTCTTCCTGTCTCCAGATCGCATCACTGCCATCACAAGCATCGCAAGGTCCCTGATGCAACAAACATCCGCAGACGTCATGCTTCTCGCCAGAGCGCTCGGGATGTTTATCTCCACAATCCACATTGTACCCTGGGCTCGAGCTCACACTCGGCCCCTTCAGTGGACTCTGTTGCCTTTTCAAAAAGACATTGCCAGCTCCAACCATCGCAAAGTTCGTTTGAGCCCCGCTCTGCGCCTCTCCTTCCGCTGGTGGACCAAGGTTCAACACCTCTCCAAGGGCACATCGTTCAGAGAACCCCGCAGAACCGTCGTGACCACAGACGCCAGCCTCATAGGTTGGGGAGCCCACTGCAACTCCCAGTATGTTCAGGGGGTTTGGCCCAACGCAGAGCGAGCTCGAAGCATCAACTGGCTGGAACTAAAGGCTGTCCACTTGGCTCTATGTCATTTTCAGTCTCTGTTCCCTTTGCATCATGTGCTCATTCGAACAGACAACACGTGTGTAAAATCACATTTGAACAGACAAGGGGGCACCAGGTCTCGTCCTCTGCAGGACTTAGCCTCCCTCATCTTTGTCTGGGCAGAACAACATCTACAATCCCTGAAAGCAGAGCACCTCAAAGGGATTTTGAATGTGACAGCAGACTGGCTCAGCAGACAACAGGTCTTCCCGGGAGAATGGAAACTTCATCCAGCCATTTTCCATCGTCTCCAGTGTCGGTTCGGCGCCCTCTCAGTCGACCTGTTTGCTTCCAGTCACAATTGCCAGCTTCCCAGGTACTTTGCCCGATACCTGGACTCAACAGCAGAAGCAGTGGATGCTCTGACAACACCGTGGCCAGACGGTCTATTGTACGCCTTTCCTCCCATACCATTGTTAGCCAAAACCTTGAGGAAGGCGCGAACCGAAAGGGCACAGCTGGTTCTGATAGCACCATTTTGGCCACGCCGTCCGTGGTTCTCAGATCTTCTGGCAATGTCAATGATGGACCCTTGGACACTTCCAGTAACACCAGACCTCTTATCCCAGGGTCCAGTACTGCACCAGGACCCTACTTGGCTCAATCTAACAGCGTGGCGTTTGAACGGAGACACTTGAGGTCAGCTGGACTGTCGGACGCTGTGATTGATATTATTTTGGCCTCGAGAAGACCATCTACCACTCGCATTTATCAACATACCTGGGTGGCTTTCTCCAAGTGGTGTCAGTCCCACCACCACGATCCATCCCAGGCCAATGATGGGACTTCGACCCAACACTCTACGTCGACATGCGTCTACTCTGTCATCCATTCTCTCAGTGTCCTCTCCTGGAGATCATATTTCCTCACATCCGTTCATCAAACGTTTTTTGAGGGGAGTCGCCCTACGCTCTCCGGCTGTTGTCCATCGGTTCCCCTCATGGAGTTTGCCGAAAGTTCTGCAGGCTTTGCAACGCCCTCCGTTTGAACCCATCAGAACTGTGCCCCTACGTATTCTGTCCTTCAAGGTCCTGTTTCTGATTGCAATCACATCTGCCAGACGCGTTTCGGAGTTGGGCGCATTGTCTTCCGCTAGACACCTCTGCGTCTTCCATAAGGACTCTGTTGTGCTGAAGACTGACCCTTCCTTTCGTCCCAAGGTCGATTCAGTTTTTCATTGCAACCAGGACATTGTTTTGCCTTCCTTTTGCCCGAATCCTACCCATCCTCTCGAGAAGGCTTGGCATTCGTTGGATGTCCGGAGGGCTCTCAAGACCTACCTGTCTAGGATCCAAGAGATTCGACGAACGGAGTCTCTGTTTGTATCCTTTCATCCAGGGTCTATGGGGCATAAAGTATCCAATCCTACCTTATCCCGTTGGTTAAGGGCATGCATTACCTTAGCATATGAGTCCCTGAAGCTGCCAGTTCCTGCTAGTATAACAGCTCATTCTACTAGATCAGCTGCCACTTCGGCTGCTTTTGCTACTAATGCTCCTGTTGCCGATATTTGTAGGGCCGCAGTCTGGTCTTCCCCACACTCGTTTATAAGACATTATAAAATTGATCGTTATGCCTCTGCTGATGCTTCTTTTGGCAGACGAGTGTTGCAACAGGTTCTTAATGAGGATTAACATGTGGGTGGTCCCTCCCTATATGGGTTGCTTTGGTACATCCCACAGTGATGGCCCACTTCCTATGGAAAATGTACCATTGGTCTCACCTGAAAGGTGATTTTCATAGGAAGGGACCATCACGACCCTCCCAGTTGGAGGATGACTAGTGATTTTATCAATGGGTTATATGTTATTGTTTCCATATTATATTTAAATGTAAGAGTGAAGTCAAGACTTTTAGTTCTGTTATGTTATGTAGTTAGGTTAGAGTCATGTTGTTATGCATGTGACTATTATGTTATTTTCCTGGCGGGCCTGTTGGCCTTGTTCTTGTATTTTTAGATATCTCTTTTAGACTCGCTACGAATGAACTGGAGAGTGGGAGGGGCATGACGTCCCTAGTCTTGACTTCAAAAACATTCTTGCCTTCGCACGATAGGTGGAACTGTTACCCACAGTGATGGTCCCTTCCTATGAAAATCACCTTTCAGGTGAGACCAATGGTACATTTTAGCAATGCCTTGCTGCCTCTGAGGTGCTTTAAGTCCCAACTTCGAGACTTCAAAGTGCCAAATCACCTGATGTCATTGTGACGTCTGATGATTGACAGGTGGGTGACCCCACCCACCTGTCAAATTTGGCTTGCGAGGTTGATCATGTTAAGGATGTGGCCATGGAGCCAAAAAGAATCACCACCCCTGTATTAGAGTATGTATCATATGTATCCATCCTCTAATTTCATTCATAGCTGTTTTATTTTAAAACATATGGTGTTCTTGTATGTATTTAAAACTTTGTGTTTGACTTGTTTTATGTAGTTCCACGCCATGGATACTTTGCACAAAAACATCTATGACATTTCCAAGGCAATTTCTGCCCTTGTGCCACAGGGTGGGCCTGTCTTATGCAGGGATGAGATGGAGGAGTGGTCTGCTTCTGAGGCAAATCTCTTTGAAGAAGCCCTTGAAAAATACGGGAAAGATTTCACTGATATTCAGCAAGATTTTGTAAGTAGGCAAAATGAGTGGCACATCTAGAAAATCATGGGCAGCATTCTCCAGTTAAAGAACTTTAGAATCTTTGCCATGTAATCCTCCTCAGACTTGTAGAATGAAAATCTGTAATGTAATGATCAGATCACACTGTTAAGGTGGCACACAGTAGGGTTAAAACCACATTTTCCCCAGACAGCATGCCATCAGGTGGGCTGTAGCGCCCCCTAGTGTCTGAGAGCAGGAATGCACAGGAGTCAAGACTTGAGCTGCTCCTTCCGATTCTCACTCCAGTCCATTCCTGCCTTCGTCTGAAGTGGTTCCTTTCCGCCTGTGGTGTAGTGAGTTTGCTTGTCTTGTGCGTAAAGAAATCTGCTGTTTGGAGATTGTGTTTGTTGTGTAGAGGTGTATGGGTGAAAGTAGTGTGAGTGTGGAGTAAGTGGAGTTGTGTGGAAGTGTGTGATTCATGGTGGCTGAAGCTGGCCCCCTTTCCTTCATTTTCTCCACCTCCGCTTCTCCCTCGTATTTTGTAGGGGCTTTGTTCTCTGGGACTTCGTTCCCTCAGCCTCTGTTCCCCCTCCACTTCTGTTTGGGGCTTTGCTTCCTCTTCCTTTCCCTTGCCAGTGGGCTCTGTGGGGGGGGGTTTGCTCTCCCTCCGTGGGGCTTGTGGCTGCAGCCCTGAGGTTTTTCCTCTCTGCAGGCTCACTGCTTAGCTTCGGTGAGGTATGTGGCTCTCCAGCCTCTCCAGCTCCTAAGTCTTTTGTGGCAGCAGCTCCTTCCCCGGCGGCAGCAGCAGTGACAGCTCCGGTGGCTGCCTTTACCTGGCTGCTCTGGTTTGATTTCCCTGGGGTAGGATTTGTTCTGTTGGCTGCCCAACTCTACAGCAGCTTGTGGCTGCTGCTTTCAGGGATTATTTTCCTTCCACTGCTCACCATTTTGTTTTCCTGGCCTTTTGCTTCTCCAACCACCATTTTGTTTTACTACTTTTCCCCGCTCTTTTACTCTGAGTCCTCCTTATCTGACTGGCCTGTTCCTGCCACTTTCCTTCCTTCTATTTTATCTCTCTGTTCCTTACTGTTCATTTTGCCTCGGGCCAAAGGTAGAGAGTTTCTCTTATTTAAAAAAAAGAGAGTTTTTAAGGGCAATTCGAATTGGGCTTGGAGCTTCGCCTCACCCCTCTATTGTGTGCTTGTATGCCATAGCTAGCCCAGCTGTCCTCAAAGATCCCATTGTCCAGACCTCTGGGGTGGACCTGCAGGACACCTCTCCCACACTACTTGTTCAATCGATGACTGATTCCACAGTGACTTCCAAGACACTCTCCAAACGTAAAGCTACCAAGCACCACTCCAAGTCAGTCTCCAAGACTAAGCATTCCTCCAAGCAGCTGGCAGCCAGGTGGGCTCGATACATGATCACTCCAACTTCTTGGGAAGAGTCCTTGCCTCCTGTCTACATCTCTGAAGGGAACTCGCTTGCTAAAGGGATCACCAAGGGTTCAGAAACATTGGCAATGCTTTTTCATTCACCATCAGCCTTTTCAGAAGAGGAATTTGATGACTTCTTGGTTCAGATTCCGATAGTTCCCCCAGTTCCAGACTGTCAGCCCTCTGCTCCCTTACTTCCACCTCACCAGCCTGCTTCTGATCAGCATGCTTCAGAGGCTACGAAACTGCCCTCGGCCTCTAGTCACCAGCTGGTGTCTTCGATTGCTGCAGCCTCATAACAGGGATTGTCTGCTCCAGCACCTCAACAGCTCTGTTCCTTGCAACCTGCACAGATCCCATTACTGGGCTTGCAGCTGAAATATGAATTTGTTTCTCAACTGCAGGAGGCACTGTTAGTTTCACTTTCACCCAACATAAGAAGACCAGCCTCCTTTCTCCAGCTTCCCATTCAGCTCCCAGTTCAGCCTCAATCCCAGTCTACAGCTCTCCGTTCTCTGGCTGAGCGCCCATCTCAGCCTTAGTCCCAACTTCCTGCTCAACCTTAGTAAGGGTTGCTGCCTTACACCATCAGTCAGAGGAGCATCGAGCTGCCTCTCTAAATCTCTTTAACATTCTCAGATGTTCTGTCTCTATTTTGCAGAACTCTGGACACTTTGCGTCTCCAGTCAACTTTACCATAATCCCCTCCTCCAATGAAGGGGGCTAAGGTTCTAAAAGCTCCCAAGTCTGTGGTCCATTCTTTTTCTGTTTCTGATCCTTTGTACAAATTAGAAATGGATGAATGGGCCCAGCTTCTGCCTTGGCCAATTTATATTATTCCTTGGAACCCGAGTTCATGAATCATTTGGAAGTTCTGGCAGTTGATGAGCCAATGTCTGGTTCGGTCTCTAGGGGTTGTGGTCCAAGCAGCATTTCCATAACTGTCCTCAAAACATTGTTTCACCCTCATTTTGCCTTAATCCTGTGTGTCTGCTGGAGAAGTCCTGGCATTCCCTTGACATCTGCAGAGCTCTCAAGGTCTATTTGGCTCATACCCAGGACATACACTTGATTGAATCCCTTTTTGTTTGTTTTTCATCCATGAACGTTGGGGAAGAAAGTCTCGAGTTCCACTTTATCCTGTTGGCTGTGGGTATGCATTGCTCTAGCCTGTGACTCCCTTAAGCTTCCAATGCATAGCAACATCATGGCACGCTCCATTAGGTCCGCAGCAACTATGACTGGTTTTGTAACCAACACTCTTCTTTTAGACATTTGCAGGGCTACTGTATGATCTACGCCTACTTCTTTTATCAGACACTGTAAGATTGTTACGCCTGATGCTTCCTTTGGGAGGCGTCTTCTGCAACAAGTGGTACCTTGTATATAGGCAGCCTGGGTGGACTCTCCCTACTGGGACAGCTTTGGTATATCCCACCTGATAGCATGCTACCTGTGGAAAATGGACTGTTGGTCTCATCTGAAAGGTGGTTTTCCCAGGTATCGTGCCATCAGGACCCTCACAATGGCGGGGGCTGCCTACGCATTTCATTGCTTGTCAGCTTTCATCTATGTGCATAGCTCAGGCTCTTTCTATTTTGTTGAATTTATAATGTTCTAAAGTGAGTCAAGACTTTATTGTATGTATTTGTGGCTGTTGCTGCTCCTTTTGTGTGTGTAGTTGGTTTTTCCTGCTACTGCTGTCAAGATATCTTCCCTCGGCCCCATCTGGAATGGACTAGAGAGAGGACCAGAAGGAACAGCTCAAGTCTTTACTCTTGTGCATTCCTGCCTTTGGAGTCTAGGCAGTGCTACAGCCCACCTGATGGCATGATATCTGGGAAAACTACCTTTCAGGTGAGACCAATGGTCCATTCTTTATTGTAGGACAAAATTTCATAGAATAGTAGAGTTAGAAGGGGCCTATAAGACCATCAGGTCAATGCAGGAATCTAACTTAAAGTATACCTGACATTTGTTTCTGTGGGGCTTTTACAGTAAGGAATGGGGTCTTTTTTTCTCCCTATTCTAATAAGTTATGAAAATACCAGATTTTCTGGAGCTTGAAAGAGAATGTATAAACTAACCTCATTTAATTTGAAACATTTGGGCACAGTTTTTTATCATTTTGAGTGAAAAGCAAACCAAAATAGCACAACTTTACAGTTTCATCAACATTTTCCCAGCTAGAAATGCATTGTGAAAAGGTAATAATTATCAAATCAGTTATGCTTCAAGGGTTTATTGTTATGGGGCTGGGAAGGATTAGAGCTACTGTACTTGTTTCCAGCATCTAAGACATGTAGAAAGCATGAGGCCATGCATGAGATGCAGTCCACAGGGCCTCCATATCTGGCCTGCAGCCATCCCTTCTCAGCTCTGCAGCATGACCTAGGTTTATAAAAACAGCTCTAATTGGTGTTTTTTTAAGCCTAATTGTAGCATGGGGAAGGTGAATTTGCAGGGGAGTTGGTGACAGCTGGAGAGGGAAGAATTAACCCAGTCCTACTTTGAGTACAGCAGTCCGGCCTAAAAATTACCCCCAGACAGTGATTTGGCCTCATACATGCTTTGTATTTGTGTTGTTGGAAGCTATCTTTCAGCCTAATCTGCTGTGGGCAAGGAGGAGAGGCAGCTGAGGGAGAGGGAGATGGAGCAGGGAAAAGAGAGAAAAAAGGCAGAAGATAGAATGGTTTTGTGATCATGAATTGAGTTATTCAGGTATTTTGTTTGTAGGATGATTTGACACCTCAGGTTTTTTGTCTTCTTAGCTTCCGTGGAAGTCCTTAACCAGCATAATTGAGTATTACTATATGTGGAAAACAACAGATCGATATGTTCAACAGGTAAGAGTCATGCAGTGTATCTGACTCCAAAGAGCTGTGGTTGCTTTTAACTTCTAATTGGCATATTTCTTGTAGTGTGCTTTATAATCCTATATACTCAGTTTTGCTGACCACTTATGAATGATCTGAAACTTGTACCTCCATTTTAAGAGGATAAACAGATATGCATCCTTGGCAGATGTCTCATGAAGGGGGAATGTCTGGATTGACTTTGGGTGGCAGGAACAGATCACCAGGCCAGAGATCTCTTATGGAAAAGGCATGGGAGGGCTATCTGTCTCTGAGATCCACTAAAACAAAAGATGATTGTGTTCAGCCTGTTTTTAATTGGCTGTTTTTCTATCTATTTTCTTCTTATTAAGACTTTGTAATGGAGTTTGATATTTGCCTTCTGTCTTAACAAATAATTATTCAAACTCTTGCACTCATCTAAATTTTATATTAAGGCTAATGTTGAGCAGCTTGAAAAGCCATTTTGAGTTAGGAAATCATTTGCTGGGAAGTTTAGAATTTTCCTTGCTAGACTGCAATCCAATACATATCTGCTCAGAAGTAGATATGGGCTACTCCCCTACAGGGAGGAAGCGCGGGATATAAATGTAATGAATAAATAAAAAATAAACTCCATTGGCTTCAACAGGACTTGCTCCCAGGTACATGTGTATTGGATTGCAGCCTTGTGTAAGAGAATGTTTTCCATCTTGCATATAACAGCAGTGCTTCTGTGACGCCTTTTAGGTATGGTGATGAAATCTGTAGTAATCAAGGATCTGGCCTATCATCATTTTACTGTCCAGAGTAAATATGAGACACAAGGAGTGCTGAATCTTAAAACTGCAAAGATTTAGGACAGGGGTGGGAACCTCTGGCCAAAGGGCACAGGTCCTAATTTTGCCTGCATGGCTGTTTTTCCAAAACATGCCCATCTGTCCCACACCTGACATCACATGCAATGTCATGAGGTTGGATCAGCTGAATGACTGAGTTCTCTTTGGGAAACTTGATGCACAGCTAATCCCTGCAGAAAGTAGCTTTGCCAACCCCATATTTAGCGTTTGGGAAGCATTGAGCACAGAATTTGCAAAGTGCTTTGCTCCACACTTCCCAAATGTCTGACAGACCCGGTCTTTGTCAGGCACTTACCCCTCACTATGCACGGGGCTTGCAAAGCCCCTTGCTCTATGGTTCCGAGTACCTAACAAACAGCTGGCTGTTGGGGGTTTGGGACGTGCTGCACACGGGAGCATAACAGGTAGGCTGGACAAACCACCTGTCAGTCATCTGAGGTGGGCTGTCAAAGTTGGCCTGTGGCATTTGGGACAGATGAGGATCTGTTGTCCTGCCAGTCCAAGAAGGTTCCCTACCTTGATTTAGGAGCTAGTTTCTTTTCATACAGTTGATTTGAATATTCTTGTTTTTGTGCCATTTATTCTTCCAGCGATTAGGAAGGCATTTGTTCTGAAGTATAACTCTTTCTAGAAGCCTTAATGGCAGGTTCTACCTGTTTGTCTCATGGAACATCTTTGTGGTGATAAAAATGAAAATCCTGGCAGCATTGTTTTCTAAATTGGCAGTGAAATTATTTATCATGGAAGGAAAATGTTTATCATTGAATCTAGAACCTGTCTTTTTCTTTCTTTCCAGATCTGGTTAATTTTTGAGTGATGAATATTTCTGTCTTTGAATTATGTTTGTATTTTGTAGAACTAAAACACAAGTGTGAACTGCTGAAATTATAAAAAGAAACCATTCTTTTCATAGCTGCACCAGGCGCAGGGTCAGCATGGGGCATCATCGAGTCTGGGCTGGGCTTCCTGGGTCCTGGCACTGGCTTGCCATCACCACTGCTGCTGTCAGAAGGCAGTGATAGTGGTGGCTGCTTGTCATGTTCCACCATCTTCTTGGCAGGACCGGCCCAGAACTAGACAAGACTTAGGAGGAAGAGGGGTAGCCTATTGCTGGCCTTATTACTTATGGGAGTTCAAGAGGAGTCAACAGATAACAATAGCACTCCCTAGATCCCCCCCTCCCCGAAAGATATCCCATTTAAGGAGGCTCAGGGTAGCCAGTATATCTTCCTGCTCTAAAACAGCCAAGTTTACCTTTAGGTCTCCAGAAGGAAAGGAAATGGTATATTTGAGAGGAAGCTCAGAGCCAAAGGTCAGTGCTCATCTGGCAGCACAAGGTCTCTCATCCCTGAGCCCTGCTTATGAGGAGGAAGGTTTTACAGGTTACACCTAACAGCTGTGTTCCATTAATATTACATTACTGACCTTTTTAGTTATGATAAATCTATAATAACCAAGTACCTCACCTGCTGTGGATCAGCATGTCAGGAATGAGTTGTGGGCAGCACTCTTCGGTAACCCTGGAGCCAGTAGTGAAGACTAAAAGACAAACCAGGAGGGAGAATGAAGGAGCAAGTCAGGATGACCTTGCCACTCAAGCAATACTTAACTAGAACAGGAAGCCCTCTTATAGCCCTTCCTGTCCAGGAGGAATTAATGACCAGCCTAGGTAGGTAGTCCAGGGCCTAAGTATAGTATCATTATCATCGTCGTCATTTATTACCCACCTTCATCCAAAAGGTCCCAGGGCGAGTTACAACAATTTTTAAATACACCATCTAAAACTAAGAACAACCTAAAATCACAAAATAGGGCGGGTATACTGTGGTTTGCTAAGTTTCCCAGCTCCTAACACAGGGTCCTGATAACATGCCAGGAAGGTATAGGTCAGCAGAGGCAGTTAACAGAGGTGTGCAGTTGGGGCTAGGTGGTGCTAAAGCAACAACCTTACCTTGCTGAGTTCTTTACAGGACAGCTCCCTTGCTATGGAGGGCATCTTGGTCCCTGACCCAAAGGACAACTCCTTGGTCTCTCTCATAAGGCAGTGCTTTGAGCCACATGCCAGGAGTGGTAGGAACAGCACACAACTGCTGAAGACTGTCTGCCTGCCATGGTGACTGGCAAAGACTGGGGGAGCGAGGGGTAGGACGCTCAGCAGTGGTGCTGACCTGAACCCTGGGTCTGCATGCCTGAATTCAGCAGTGCTGCCATCTTAATTACAGTGGGCCTGCTACTGGCATGCTCACATTGGGGACAGGAGCAGCTGAGTCAAAATACTCTGAGTCAAAATGCTGGCTGTGCCGCATCGTCTGGACATTGTGGGTGGGGCTGGCAAAAAAAGAGACGGTGTTGGTGGTTACATGCATGGGGGTGACAGCTTCATGCTCTGCCAGTGCTGCCACCATAGAGGAGCAGGCAGGTAGCCTACCCACCAGTGAGTAATCTGCAGTGGGCAGGGAGAAGGAAGATATCTTGTTGGAGAAAGAATAAGAACTTGAAAAATATATTTTAGGAATAGTGTTACAAATTTGCCTAAACTTCTTAATTTTACTGAAAGTCATTGTCTGCCGCTTCACACATTTAAATGTATGGATAACTTAACTGCTTAAATATTTCAATAATATGCAATATTTTGGGAATACTGAATTATAGGGATTTGCCTTGGAAATGTCAGCATATGGTATGGGAAATCATCTTAAATGTGTTGCCTTAACAAAGTGACCTACAAGTAGTTGATAGCAATTCTTTCGTAGGGCTCCAGCCGTTATTAAATCCTATTGTTTTAATATGCATTTCTTAATGTATGAATTAATTGCATTCATGTACTGATTAATATTTTCAGCCCTGCTGATCAGTAGTGTTCACAAACTACTATGTAAATCCATGATGCTAACATAAAGGGATGAACTGCAGCCCCTGTTTCCACAATAGGTGAATTGACTTCTTGTTTACTAAAATAACTTTTAGTGGTACATGTTGAGAACAGGAAAAATGTCTTCAGTTTTAGTTACAATTGATGTGGATTGTTTTTAATGTTCTTTTTTTTTGTACGAAGAAACGATTGAAAGCTGCAGAAGCAGAAAGCAAGCTAAAGCAAGTATATATTCCTAATTAGTAAGTGTTTGTTATTATTTATATTTATTTTCAGGTGGGATAAAAATACTATAGCTATTTTCACTTGTAACAGGAACCTATGTCTTGGAATTTTTAATCGTGAAATAGATGTTATACTCTCTAACAGAGCAACCCTGTGCATGCTACTCTGAAGTAAGCTCAATTTCAAAGGGTCTTATTCTCAGGGAAGTAGGTAAAGGATTGCAGCCTAAATGTTGCACATGTATGTTGCTGATAACAAGCTACACTTGCATCCAAAACAGCTTTGATTCTCATAGGACCAAGATGGATTGTACATATATGGCCTGTGACCTCTTATGAGGCAGAGTACTGTATTTGCTGTATTCTAAATGGGCAAAATGAAGCTTTAATTAGAAGGAGGAGAACATGTTTTGGATCCATTGCTGTACAAACGTAGAATGGTGGGTAAACAAAACAGTGTGGCTACTACTTATGGTGCATCTCTCCTACTCTGGGATAAATAAAGTGGCATTGTTGTGCTATTGCCTTTTCTCTGTCCACATCTGCCATGTAGGACATTTTTGTCATTGGTGCTTTATAGATGGTAGCTTTTGTCAGGGGTCAAATATTATATTTGCAATCTATTTAAATAAGAGAAATAAACAAAGGCTTTGATGGACAAAATTATAATACTAGAAACAGAACACAAAATGAACGCCCACATTAAGGAAATAGTAGATGAGCTGAAGTCCTCAAGACAGGCATTACACATAGGACACATTAATAGACGTAAACAATGAGAAACATTCTATTCTGCTAATATGCTATCTGAGAGAAGAACAGAATATAAATTCCTCCCATCAATAGGACTGACAGATAAAATAAGACTACTGCAATATTATCTGAGTTTGAAAATTATGTTTATTTGCATATATCAAGAGTAACTCAGATAAGGGAAGGCTTACATTCTTTAGACTTACTAAACTGACGGACACTAATAATAGTTCGTAGAAACGTATTGCTGGAAATTTTATTTATTTATTTTAGAATTTAAACCACTCTACACTCAAAGAATACCCAAGCAGTGTACAAGACAGAATCTAAAACATAATACAAATGATAAAGTAATATTAAAAGCATGAAGCTAAGAAGAATTAAAAACTTCAGAAATAAAATGGACTAATTTGGGAGGGACTGGGAGAAAAGTTTTCAACAAGCAGTGAAAACATAACAACGTTGGAGCTTCAAAATTGGTACCAGAATGCTAAGGGCACGTCCTGGAGTCACAGCAGACTTTGCCCCAGGGGCATCCAGGACCACCACCAAAACTTCCATCACAGATCTAAGTGGCCAGTAAGGGATATAGGGGGCGGATCAACTATGAAGTAATTTTAAAAATCCACATCAAAAGGTTGAAAAGAAACAAAGCACCTGGACTAAATGGCTTAATTGCCCATTTTATAAGACCGTTTCTGTTGTCTTGGGAGATCCCTTACTTAATGTCTTGCAAACAAAGCAAAAAACACGTGGACCACAACCTTCTTCAAGGCAAGGGTAGCTGTTATCCCAAACCAGTTAAAGATCTGTCATCCACACGGCTAGACCAAGCCATTTGCTGCCTGAGGCCTGGGAAGGGATTCCCAAGTTAAGGTGCATAGCTCCCTTGAACATGAACACAGTTGGTTTTAAAGGAGCATTTATTTCAGAATGGTAGGGAGAGCAAACATAAGCCACATTACTATGCTGCCTGTCTCCTCTTCCAATAGGACTGAAAACATGGGCCCAAAATCAATATTTGTCATAAGTTACAATATATTTTATGGGTTTTTTGCTGGATTCTTTTATCCACAGGGAAATACGCAGTCCAGTCTATCTTGACTCAGAAGTTAACACTACTGGTTTCAATGAGACTTACTCTCCTATTAGCCTGAATCTACCATCAAACTAACTCACACTATAGTACCTTATGCACAGCAACACTGCAATTATCAGACAAAAAAGGTTCTACACATCTTACTGTATCAAATCTCAAAAAGCCATTGAGCCGTTAATAGCCTTATATAATTAGCCTGGGGTCTGCAACCACAATACCTTCAGATACCCTTCTTAGTGCCTTCTGGGGGCCCTTACCTCTTCCAATTTTTGGAAGAATGTAGTTGTTGGGAGGAGGTTGCCTTTTCTTGCTTTTTGGTCTCTATTTTATTTGTGGGGTGGGTGTAATGGTTTGCTTGGGATTTGGGGGAGGGGCTTCTGATGAAAAACTGCATTATTTTTTTCTGGGAAATAGGTATTTTGTGGTGTCCACAACAGTTTTTTAGATTTCCAAAAGTACCTGCCCCAGTCCAAAAAGTTTTGGGATCCCAAATTAGTAGTTGACAATTTCTCTGAAGAATTGGTTATTGATAGTAGATAATAATGATGTCTTTGGTAATAATACAGGTGATAATGCAGTGTAATCTGACAGGAGGGGAACTGGGTACAGGACATTCTTCTCTGGTTAAATGAGAATATTATCATAGAATCATAGAACAGTAGAGTTGGAAGGGGCCTACAAGGCCATCAAGTCCACCCCCCCTTATATGAGAACCATTAGAAATGGGAGATACTCAATATTTACCATGTCTGCAGTCTCATCAAAATATTGCATGCTTCCATAATCTAACTATTTCTCCCTTTTTGTTTTGTGTGTTAAGTAACAAGCCAAACCCCAACCAGATCAATGTAAATAATATCAAACCAGGAGTGGTAAATGGTACAGGAGTTCAAGCACAGAACACAGGAACAGGACGAGCTTGTGAAAGCTGCTATAGTAAGTTATTTGTGAATGTAGCTATTTGTGCAAGAACAAGAAATATGTATTTGAATGGTTAATAAGGGGATGTAAGTCCAGTTTAAGTACCCTTTTTACTTTTAGAGTAGATACATATTTTAAATCTGTGACTTGGAGCCAGACACTTAATATCTCCACCCCACCCGTCTTCTTCTGCTTCCTGTAGAGACCCTGCTTGGTTTGGCTGTGCCCTGATGCTTAGAAGTACACCATTAGGAGAGGAAAGTGAGAGAGTGATACAGGGTTGGGCTTGCCACTGTGTCCCTTGGCATCATTTAGTCCAGTAAAGTAGGAAAGTGGGAGCAGGGGAATTGCAGTCTGAAGCCAGGAGAAAGACTACACTCAAACATCCCAGAAGAATGGAGAATCCTACCATATCTGGGCACCCAAAGAAAGTCTGGAAGGTACAAATTCCTGCATAAGACTATATGGACTTGCCTAACTGTGATTAGTGTAGCCCATCTGGATCCACTAATGTTGACATGGGGATCTGGATGAGCTACTCTAATCACAATTTAATATCAAGGTACTGATAATGAGTAGCCACATACAGTAACAACTTGAGACAACCCCATGGTTGTCATGGAGGCCATGAAGTCCCAAGCCAGAACACTAGAGGCAGCCTCAGCATGGACATTGAAATCACCCAGCACTATCGTTCTGGGCTCCTCCAACACCACAGCCAAGATGACCTCCACCAGCTCAGAGAAGCTGCCGGGCAGCAGGGTGGAGCGTACACCAGCAGCAACCCTAGTTTACTGTCTCCTCGGCCCAATACCAGGCGCAGGCCCTCACAGCCAGCTCCAAGACAGAGTGGTTTCCTGGTGACAGAGATGGAAGTTCTGTAGATCACAGCAACTCCTCCCCCCATCCCTGCAGCCTGTGCTGGTGCTGCAGCGAGTATCCAGGTGGGCAAAGCTGGGTCAGCTCAACCCCTCCAAGCTCACCCACCCAGGTCTCGGTAATACACACCAAATTGGCAACTTCATCCACAATCAAATCATGGATGAGAGTGGTCTCATTATGTACCATTTCTGGACTGGAATAGCCTGACTGCTGTTGTCCGTGCACTGGATTACTATAATGCGTTCTATGGGAGGCTACCCTTGAGGTTGGTCTGGAAGCTGCAGCTGGTGCAATGGGGCAAGGTATTGCCGACATGTCACCCTGCTGCTGAAAGAATTACACTGGCTACCTATTAGCTACTGGGCTAAGTTCAAGGTTCTAGTTTTGATGTACAAAGCCCTATACAGCTTGGGACCAGGATACCTGAAAGACCATCTTATCCTTTATATACCCGGTCGATCACTGCACTCTGCAGGTGAGGGCCTCCTGCAGATAGCATCTTATCAGGAGGTCCGTTCCACACAACATAGGAAACAGACCTTTAGAGTTGTGGCACCTACCCTTTGGAATTCCCTTCCCTTAAATATTAGACAGGTGCCATCTCTGTTATCTTTTCAACACCTACTGAAGACCTTCCTCTTTCAACAAGCCTTTTAAGTTGAGACCTCATCCCAGTCTGTGTCTGTGTTGGAATTGCTTTTTAATGTTTTTAAACCTTTTCTTTTTTAAAAAAAGATGTTTTTAAAGCTTTTTAAAAAAATGTTTTTAAAGATGTTTTCTTATAATATATATAAAGTCTGTTTTTATGATATTTTAAAGTGTTTTTAGTGCTTTTCTTTGCCACCCTGGGCTCCTACTGGGAGGAAGGGCAGGATATAAATCAAATAATAAATAAATAAATAAAAATAGGAAGAGCCTTGAGAAGAGCAAGTCAGTTTGCCTGCTAATCAACCCAGGAAAGGTGCAGATTGCACAGATTTAGCAAAATGACTTGCAGAAACTGCCCTCAATTTCCATAACAAACTTAAGCATGTTATTTTCAAAATGTAAGAGGTAATTATGTTTCTGAGTACAACAAAGTAATTTTGCTATAATAACACAAAACTAAGCCTTCTGTATGCAATTGCTGCTCCTATATACTAGAAAGTTGGGTGGTTTCTCTTTTGCAATAGCAAAGAATCTCAACAGATTAAGTCCTAATGAATGTCCATTTTTGCTATTCCTAGTGACACAATCTCATCAGTGGTATTCTTGGGGTCCTCCTAACATGCAATGTCGTCTTTGTGCATCTTGCTGGACATACTGGAAAAAATATGGAGGCTTGAAAATGCCAACACGGCTAGATGGAGAGCGGCCAGGGCCAAATCGAAACAATTTGGTAAGTATTCAGTTAGCAGGCAGAGGCCCCAGCCTCCCACTGTCATTCCTCACTGGACAGTAGGCCAAAAAAAATCCCCTGAGATGGACCAGAACTCCACCTTATTTTGCCATTCTCTCTCAGAGCTGCCATAAATGGAGGGGGCACAGTGAACATTAGTGCATGTAGCTTTAAAAAAATTCCAAAAATGTGGCAGCTCTGTCCCTGCATGCAGATTGTCATTAGCCCCACATTTTTAGTAATATCCTACTTTCTTAACAGACTCCACCTCTGCTAAACATTGTTTTCTCATTTTCTCCTCCTACTTGGTCCTGGCTCTCAGCCAGCATTCTTTATTGGCTAGCACTCTTTTTTTCTCTCTTCCTCTTGCATCCTTGTAAGAATATGCAAGTTGCTTTGAGACTTGTTTTGTAGAAAGCAATGAATAAATGCAAATAATAGTTATTATTATTATTATTTAATTTCATGCTCCTGTTTTGCTCTTTCTCTCTCTTGTTCAATTCCGTTGCTTTTCTGCCTGTCTCTTCCTCAGACCCCCGTGGTTCTTGCATCTGTTTTTCTCTCTGTATCACAGTCTATAGCTAATTTTGGCCTGTGGCCATCATGTTTCTCGCTTCCTGGATCCTAAAATCTCAAGTGCAATTCACGTGGGGACAAGCTGCAACGGACTTATATTTTGTGAGAAGATTCCGTTGCCCATTTTCATTCTCTTAGAATTATTTTAACATTGCACCTACTTAGCCAATAGGACTAAGGGGCTTGATAACGGCTATCACAATGATCCTTGTTATTATAAGGGGGCTGCCGCAGCCACCACAGTTTATACCAACAAGCAAACCTAGCCTAGCCATGAGGCTAGGACCATATATGCACCATGATATCCACTTGGGAAGTGTGCAGAACATAATATCAAATGCTCTCAGTGGGGAAGCGGAGAGAGCTCACAAACAGTCCTTGCAGCCTATTGCCCTGTGCCCACTATTTCAGAACTGGGCTGACCAAGTATAGACTTATTTGTAATGCTAACACCATATGCTGCTGCTTCTGCAGAGGCATTGGAAGAGCAGATCTTCAATCTCTTAAGTGACAAATTGATACAGAGAGGAGCTTTTATGTACATATTTCCATTTCTTCTCTTGCATCCATTGGCACTCCACAAGATCAGTTGGGACACGACAAACTGCATCCTCAAGGCATCCTGGTGGCCACGATGGCCTTGACAGCCTTGGTTCACTGTGCCGTTATAATTAGTGAACAGCATCCATCTGCTTGCTGTAGTGGAGATACATTTTTTCTCAAGGCAGCAACAGGATACTACACCATGAAGTATGGCTGTGTTTTGGGGGATCCAGCATGACGTGAGTGCCTCAAGCCCGCAGCAAAGATGTTCTTTTGAATGCATATAAAAGCCTGTTAGAAGAAAGTTATATGGACACAAATTAATCTTGTTTATCTATTTTACTGAGTCCAAGGATGAGGATCTGCTCTGTTCTGTTCCTCTTGAATACTTGTACCTACAATGAATGGGTTTAGCCTTGTCATCACTAAGAGTGCATTTGGCAGCAATTTTGGTCTTTTATGAGTGGCAGACTTGTTGTTTTCACATGATTTGGTCATATATAATTTTAAAAGATTTACAGAATTTGTATCTTCTAGCTAAAGTCCCATTGTTTTCCTGCAGTCTGTCATTACTGTTGTAATAACCTATACATATCTTGTTTGCCATGCCTATCTCTGTCTCCTGTCATTCAAGGCAGCCTTTTTCATAGCTATCATATATCTACATGGTGTACTAGCAAACTATGCTGCAAATTCACCATTTCCACTAGAAAAAAAAATAGTAAACAAAGGGAAGAGGGTTTTTTAAATTATTATTTGACCTTAGAAACAGTCTCCACAGTCAGCATTGTCCAAAAATAGAAGAAACAACTGTCCAAAAACCTGAAAATCTATGAGATGGCAGTGGAATGGCATACTATAAGTAACTGTCCCTCTTTCAAACTGTTTCCAAGAAGTAATGCCTGCCTCTAGTCTAACAGAATAGGATTTGAGCTGTGCATGCCGATGTTATACAGGGATTTTAATTGCCTGTTTAATTGTCTGACATAGTTATTATGTAGTTAATTTGAGGCAGTAAAGTATGGCTGTTTTTTAAAAACCCTCCCTCAAAAAGCACTTCACTCATTGTTCTAAAAGGAAAAAAGTTTATAAGAGGGTCTTTTCTCCCATTTCTCCAAATTTCTAATTTTTCCACTGGAAAAATTGAAGAAGGGACCCTGGAAAAAGATAGGAAAAATCCCCCTTCCAATTTTTCTGGGCTCGTTCTGGGCCTTCATGCTTCTGGGATGATTAACAGTTCCACAGCTCTGCATGGGCTTAGATTTCATATATGTAACTGCATAGATCAGCACTCAAATAACCTATTTTCTTTCAAGGAACTCTTCTAACCAAATTTTCCAGAGTCCTCACAGTGCGCCCGTGAGAAACGGCGGGAGCCCCAAGTTTGCCATGAAAACACGGCAGGCTTTCTATTTACACACAACAAAGCTGACCAGACTTGCCAGACGATTATGCAGAGACATCTTGCGTCCATGGCATGCAGCACGGCACCCTCATATGCCTATCAACAGTGCAGCAATCAAAGCAGAATGTGAGTCTTCTACTAATTGCATAAAGTTAACTTACCTGCCTGTCAAGAACCTATACTGCCAGAATTCTGATAGCAGTTGAACTTCTAGAGTGAGAGGGAATGGGGTCTAAAGAAACCAGAAGCCAGGCAGAATGGGTGACTCTCAAATAAGTCTATGGTTGAGAGCAGCTAGGATATGAATTGTACATCTGTCCGTTGAAAGGTGATGGAAAGAAGGAAAATGAAAGGCAGGAAGAGAGAGTAAAATGGCGTTTCAACCCCCTATATAGCTATAAAATGCTCACAACTGGAGCTGGCAGCTCTCCAGCGCTATTTAGCACAGCAGAAGAAGGCCTGGAGGATCAAGACAATAATTGTTTATCCCTTTCCCACTCCTGACCTCGTCCTCCTCCGAGCCTTGAACAGTACTACAATGCTGCTGCTCCAAGCTGGGCAGGAGTACTTTTTTCAGGGTTGGGGATATATTGCAACATCGTGTTTCAGGTCCCACTTGTATTAAATATTATTGTTTGTGCATTCCTTGTGTAGCTTTCCTTTATACTGAAATATTTTTTAAAAACTGACTTTGACATGAAAGATACTTATTTGTTTGTAGTATAGAAATAAAGTATCATTTGTTTCAATATTGTCTTCAGGTGCATGTCGTTTGCCAGAAGCATCAGAAAATGTGTTGTTACTAAAACAAGTCATCAGAAAACCTTTAGAAGCAGTACTTCGGTATCTAGGTAAATAGACCTACATGCTTTTATTTGTATAGCTTAAATTATAATAATATTATTCACTAGCAAAAAGTATCATATTTGACAAGCAAATGGGGGTTAAAGGATAGAAAGTTCCTATCTTCTCTGTGACCCTGTTTTCCTTCCCATAATAACCCCCCTAGCTATATCACTACCTAGTTCTGTCTGCACCACAAGATTGGCCCTAACGACACTTGACTTTTCTCCCAAGGGATAAATGCCATTTTTCTTGTATGGGAGAAAGGAAAGGGTTGCCCATAGTGTAGTGGTTGCAGTGTATACACTTCGCAGTGTACACATTTCCTAAATAAATAAAACTAAACTAAATCCTGCAATTTTTCTCGTAGGCCCCTTGCACTGGTTGTACTTGGGGAAAATGCAGCATCTTTCAGCCTTTAATCATAAGCAGAGAAAATAACTGATAATGAGAAATTGACTTTCCAGACTGGAAGCTTGTGTTTTCTTGGCTTTAATTATCGTACTATTTAATACAACTCAGTGCTAGTTTGGTAAAATATATTAGAGCTGTCCAAATATTTCCTAGGATCATTTCTTGAAGATTTTGTACTATGTGTTTGTTTGATTACATGTTTTGGAATATTAGGACATTGTGGGTTGTATTCAGTATAGCACTGAGTGGATCACAAGGATTTCTCCTTGTGCAATGGAATAGTCTCCCCCTCCTCTCCCCCCATGCCCCCTAAATCTGTTCTGGGGATTCTCTCAACCCTCCAGATCAGATTTGGGGATGGCACAGACGCCAGGGGAGAAGAGGGGGGAATCCCATTATGCTAGTGCAACTTTTTAGTTGAATACTACCCAGTGTGATGATGAGAACATTTCGCTTTCTCTATAAACTACCTTTTAATATTAGGATTTTCCTCAAATTGTGGAAGGAAAATATATCATTTTATCTCATGCAAGGGTGGTTAATCTGTGGCCAGATGTTGGTGGGCTTACAACTCCCATCATCCCTGACTATTGGCCATGCTGGTTGGGGTTGATGGAAATTGGAATCCAACAACATCAGGAAGGCCATAAGTTAGCCATCCCTACTTTAATGATATTTTCCTGAAATGTCTGCAAGGGGAGCGTTGGTGGCAAAACCAGCCATAGTGGCTGCTGACCTAGTAGAGTGCGCTGTTATTCTAGAGGGAATAGGAAGCTTAAGAGACTCATAAGCTAAAGTAATACATGTGCGCAACCAGCGAGACAAGGTAGAACTAGCTACTTTCTTCCCCATAGATCGCAGATGAAAAGATACAAACAAGGACTCAATTAGTTTTATATCCTGGGTCCGGGACAAGTAGGTCTTGAGGGCCCTCCGAACATCTAACGAATGCCAAGCCTTCTCCAGGGGATGGTTGGGATTCGGGCAAAAGGAGGGAAGAACGATGTCCTGATTGCAATGAAAGGCCGAGTTGACCTTGGGACGGAAGGAGGGATCTGTCCACAGTACAACAGAGTCCTTATGAAAAACACAAAGATGGCATGCAGAAGACAATGTGCCCAATTCCAAGACTCTTCTCACAGAGGTGATCGCAATCAGGAACAAGACCTTGAACAATAACAGACGTAATGGTACAGTCCTAAGGGGTTCAAAGGGAGGGCGTTGGAGAGCCTGCAGAACCTTTGACAAACTCCATGAAGGGAAACGATGGGACACAGCTGGCGAACGTAGAGCGGCTCCCTTCAGAAAACGTTTGATAAGCGGGTGCGATGCAATAGGAGTATCAGTGGATGAAACTGATAGAATGGACAATAAAGTGGACGCATGTCGACGTAAGGTGTTGGGCTTAAGCCCCATCCTTAGACCTTTATGGAGGAATTGCAACACCTGTTGTATTGTGGCTTGAGAGGGAAGGAGTTTTTGGGACGCACACCAGTTGGAAAATGCTACCCAAGTATGCTGATATATACGAGTGGTAGATGGTCGTCTAGAGGCCAGTATAATGTCAATTACTTCTTCAGATAGGCCTGCGCACCTCAAATGTCCCCGTTCAAAAGCCAAGCTGTTAGATTGAGCCAATTGGGGTCCTGATGCCATATTGGCCCCTGTGATAAGAGGTCTGGCCTGACTGGGAGCGTCCAAGGGTCTGTCACTGACATGGCAAGGAGGTCCGAGAACCACAGCCGACGGAGCCAGTATGGGGCTATCAGAACCAGTTTGGCCCACTCACATCGCGCCTTCCTCAAAGTTCTGGCCAGAAGTGGTATTAGGGGAAAGGCGTACAGCAGGCCGTCTGGCCACAGTATCGATAGTGCATCCACCGCTTCCGCTGTTGTATCCAGGTATTGTGTGAAATACCTGGGTAGCTGGGAATTGAGACTGGAGGCAAACAGATCCACTGAGCAAATGCCGAAGCGACATTGGAGAAGAAGGAATATCTGTGGATGAAGTTTCCAGTCTCCTGGGAAGATCTGTTGTCTACTGAGCCAGTCGGCGGTCACATTCCAAATTCCTTGGAGATGTTCTGCTTTTAAAGATTTCAGACTTTTTCTGCCCAGTCGAATATTTGGTAGGCTAGGTTCTGTAGAGTATGAGACCTGGTGCCCCCTTGTCTGTTTAAATGAGATTTTGCACATGTGTTGTCCGTTCAAATGAGGACATGGTCCAAGGGGAACAAAGACTGAAAATGAAGAAGAGCTAAGTGGACAGCTCTCAGTTCCAACCAACTGATGTTCTGAGTCCGCTCGGCCTCGGACCAAACCCCTTGAACAAACTGGGAGTTGCAGTGGGCTCCCCAGCCAGTGAGACTGGCGTCTGTGGTTACAACAGTCCTGTGTGGTTCTCTGAACGGAGTGCCCCTGTTGAGATTTTGAACCATCGTCCATCAGCGGAAGGAAAGACGCAGTGCATGATTCAAGATGATTGTTCGGTGATTGGACCTGGCAATGTCCTGCTGAAACGGTAATAAGGCCCATTGACGTTGGCGAGTATGAGCTCGAGCCCATGGCACAATGTGGATGGTGGACACCAACATGCCCAGAGCCTTTGCTAGAAGCATCACATCTGCACTTGGATGAAACATCAACAGGCGTGCCATGTCTCTGATGGCTGCGATGCGGTCTGAAGACAAAAAGACCATCGCCTGTACGGTGTCTAGTCTTGCCCCTAGATGTTGTAGTTGTTGGGTTGGCTGGAGATGACTCTTGTCGAGATTGATTAGCCAGCCATGGGTCCGCAAAACATGAAGAGTGAGGGTCAGATGGAAATGAGCCAGTTCCCTGGAACTTGCCTGTATTAATAGATCGTCCAAGTAGGGGTAGATATGCACCCCTTGAAGGCGGGGATAAGCTACCAGGATGAGTAGCACCTTGGTGAAGACCCTCGGAGTAGACAAAAGACCGAAAGGCATCGCCCGATATTGAAAATGCTGGGGGCCGAAGGCAAACGGAAGAAACTTTCTGTGAGCTATGCAAATAGGCACGTGGAGGTACGCTTCCTTTAGGTCGACAGAAGCCAGGAAGTCTCCTTCGTGAAGGCTGTCTGTAATGGAATGGAAGGACTCCATTTTGAACCTATGATACTTTACAAAACGGTTGATGAATTTGAGGTCCCACACCACCCTCCACGACAGATCTCGTTTGGGCACTGCAAACAGGAGGGAGTACACCCCTTCCGACCTCTCTGCTGTAGGGACAGGCTCTATTGCTGCTATGTCCAAGAGGTGATGTATAGCTTTTTGCATGATGCAGTGCCTGGGTGGAGCCTTGGGATAAGGAGAATGATGAAATCTGTCCGGAGGGGTTGTCCAAAACTCCAGTGCTTAGCCGTGATGAAAAAGATCTCTGATCCAAGCAACCTGTGTCAGGCGCAGCCAGTGGTTTGCAAACAGAAGTAATCTGCCACTGACCGGTATCGCATCAGTATTGTCTGCGCTGGCGAGGCCCTCCACGATATGAAGATGTTGAGGCACCTCTACGTCCCTGGTATTGACCTCTGCCTGGGTAATGTTGTCTGTTCCAAACTCCTCTGGAGGAATGGAACTCAGTGGCTCAAAAATTGCGGCCTCGTGCCCCGCTCCTCGAAAGGGCTGGAACGCGCAATATGGGGTGAGGCGTCTGAACGGCCTGCGATCATCGTTCCTGGCAGTGGCCAAGACAGGCTTCCGAGCATTCTTGGGGTCCACTAGTACTGCTTTTAGGGCTTCCTCACCAAAAAGTAGTGACCCAGCAAAGGGTGCCCTAGACAAGTTGACCCTGGCTGTAGAATCTGCTTCCCAGTGACGTAGCCAGAGAGTTCGCCAAGCAACTACCTGAGCAGCCATGGCTCTTGCTCCCAGCTGAGTAGAGTCCAGAGTGGCATCGGCCACAAATGCCGCCATCTTGCGTAACTTCACCAGGGACTTTCTCAGAGAGACAGGATCAGGATTGGGGTCATCTAAAAGGTCATCCAACCACATCAGTGCTGCTCTTGAGAAGATGGAAGCTGATGCAGAAGCCCGCATGGCAAAGGCAGTAGCCTCATGGTTTCTTCGTAAGGCAAAGTCTAGTCTCCTCTCAGAGGCGTCCTTCAAATGTGAGTCCCCTTCCCTCGGCAGGAGGGATCAAGAAACTAGACCAGAAATCGGCTCGTCAATACCGGGGACAGCTAGCTGACTTGTAAATTCCGGAGCCAAGGTGTAAAGCTTGTCAGCAAGGGCTGCGAAACGGCGTGTTTGTAACAGGCGAGACCATTCACCCTTGGCCAGTTTAGCGATTGGATCTGGCACAGGGAGGTAGTGCTCTGTTGATTTAGGGGATCTCAAGACCCTGCCCCCCTTAATAGGGGGAGTGGCAGCCGCAGGTTGCAGAGGTTGGAGGCCTAAGGTGTTCAAGACTCTGCGAGCAAGGGGATGATAATTGGCTGCATCGAACAGGCGATAGGATGCGTCCTCCTCCTGTTCCGACTGATCACTCCACTCGTCACCTTCAGCTTGCAGAGAATATGACGGATCCTCCACACCGGCAATCTCATCGACAAACCTGCCCCTGGCAATGTCGAAAGAGTTTGGTGAGCATGATGGATCTGCCTCATTGCCTCCATAATGGCCCATAGCGCCAGATTGTCTGTGCACACTCCGCTGAGGAAGGTCAGTGACCTGTGACTGTGACTGTGCTTGAGAAAAGAATGATAGCATGTCTTGTAATTGTGATATGAACTCATGAGACAACTGCAGCCCTGGTGGGGGAGGTAGTTGCACTTGTTGAGGCAAGATTACAGGGGGCTCATCAGGCTGGGATGATGAATGAGCCCTAGGGGGCAATATGGGAGGAGGCGGACAGGTGGCTGCTGGCTGGGCAGGGAACCCTTGAAATTCCTCCTCAGACGACCCTGCAGGAGAATGAAAAAGGGCTGTCAATTGTTCTTGGCCCCCCTCCTCGGGAACTGGAACCGATACATAGCGTGCTCTTTTGGAAGTGCTGTGACTGGACAGATGTTTAGTTTTGGCAACAGACTTGGTGTGTGGTCTAAGTGGCTTGTGTTTAGCCGACTTGTGGTGTGAAGTAGCCTTACATGAAGGAGTTGCCTTTGACGTCTGAGCTGCTACTGGCTGTTGCTGTTGATCCGCCATCAGGTATCTACGAGAGGGGTTTCAGTACACGCCCACAGATGAGGGAGAATGTACAGACCCAAGGCTATAGTGCACGCCCACGGCTGGGGTAGAATGCACAAATTCCAAACAGCCTTAGTGCACGCCCACGGTTGGGGGAGAATGCACAGTACCAAGCAGCGTCAGTAACGTCCAAGCCACTATAGTGGAAAGCCTTGTGCAGGATTCTCTTTACCCTGCAGCACACGCACAGCAACTATACTGAAGGGCCTTGTAAGGAGTTCTAGTTTAAAACAAAAACATGAAGACTAGGTCTAAATATCGCTAAGGGTATGAACTGACAGAGAAAGAGCTAGAAGGAGTGCAAACAAAAAAGGTGCCCGTTAAAAAGAGCAGGAAAATTTAGCAAAAACAAAATGGCAGTCGGGACAAGAAAAACAGCAATGGCAGTCACAGAAAGGCACTGGGACCCAAAAAAGAGACCGCCAGGAAAACTGCTGCCGTCTGGAAGCAAAAGGGCCTCCGCGTACTCTTTATAGCCGCAGGAGAACCGAGGAGCGCAGTCGCAGCTTCTTAAAACGGCCGCAGAGCGAGCTGGAGTGGGGGGGGGCGGCAGCCAAGGAAAAATCAAACGCCGCCGCTGAGGCTAGAAAGAAAGGAGCTGCAGCTCCAGGCACCTGGCCAGGGAACTAAGGCAGGCCGCTGCCGAAACGGGCGGCAAGAAAATGGAACGGAGCAGCATTGGCGCTGAACAGAAGGCTGCAGCCGCAAGCCCCTGACTGAAAAAAGCCAGCCGCCGCCACCGCGGTCTCCCGGCTAAGGAACGCAGTCCCCAACAAAGGGAACCAGGGGGGAGAGACTAAACAGGAAACAACTCCCTCAAAAATACCAGTCAAAATCAAAACACGGTAAAGGAAAGAAACAGGCAAACAATCAGTCCCACACACTTCCAAGCAATGACAGAGGGAAGGGATTGGGAGTAAACGACCACACTCAGCTCCACTCACTCCTTTACACAAAATACAAACACAGAAAACTTAGCTAAAAGCTATCGCTATTCTATCCAACTGCCTCAGACGAAGGCAAGAATGAACTGGAGAATGGGAGGGGCCTGAGGCCCCTAGTCTTGACTTCAGAACATTCTTGCCTTCAGACGATAGGTGGAGCTATGATATCCCACTTGATGGCAGGCTACCTGTGGAAAATGTAAACTTTATAGTGACCTGGTTCAAGGTCCTCTTCCCTGGTCTGGAGCTGACTGTCGATGACTTGGAGCATACACATAGAGCTGTCAGCCTAAGCCCCAAAAGGGAGCCCCACTAATTTATTTATTTTATTTATTTTATTCCACTTATATACCACCCTTCGTCAAGAGACCCCAGGGTGGTTTACAACACAGAACAGAAAAAACAATATATATCAATACTTAACGTAATATCTATTCAATATAAAAATTAAAGCATTTATAATGAGAAATACTCAGTAAAATACAAAGTCTCACAACGTAAGTTATGACCTACTTATCTCAGGTTCAACTGTAAAATGCCATACATATATAACAGCACCAACCTAAGATAAGAGATATGGTTCTTTGTTTTGCTCGCTGTGAAAAGAATGAAATTTGGAGACATACCTGGTAAGTCCAGACTGTTTTTCATGACAACCAGCCAAATATGATATTATTGTTGTTGTTGTTGTTGTTGTTGTTGTTATTAACATTTGTATACCGCCCCATGTTGCAAGATCTGCCCCAGAAACCTTGTGCAAAAAACATTATCTGAAACCTTTTACTAGAAAGTTACGAGAAGCAGGCATAAAGTACAGATGGGGCTTCCCTTTTAAGCCGATTGTCATTGAGAGGTATGGTCATATTCACTGCAACAAACAAGAAAGAGGCAGCAGACCTGCTCACAAACTTCGAGATGGATCCCCCTCCAGAGATTACACACTCTGAGCAAACTGCAGATGGAGAAGACAAGCTGGGGAATTATCAGACAGAGGATGGGATCTGAACCCTAAAGAACACAGTACACACAAAAGATCCCTGCAGAACAGTAAACCAGATTAAGCAACTGCTCCTAGCTATTTTCTTTGCTCATCAGCTGCCAAATACAGCTGAGCACCCGTAATTTGATTTCTGGCAACCCTGCTACACAACCCCCTTTATGGACTAAGTTCTTACTTTGCCCAGGCAACATGAAGTGGGGTAATGTACTTGGTTCTGTAATCACAATGCCCCTGGGAGGGAATTCCTTCCTCTTTCATCATGTTTTGAGGTATTCTGAAGCCATTACAGAGGCTCCCCAGATGATTTCTGCTGTACCCCTTTACATAAGAAAGTTTTATGGGTCATTGTTTCTGCATTATGCTTGGTGTTTAGCTGTAGATTCGCAAAGCCTGGATGTAAAAGTGTACGGTTAATGCTCTCATGCGCACTATCAAGACAAACTTTAAAGCTGGGGCTCAGAAGTTTGAGGTATTTAATTTCAAGACATGATTGGGTTGGCATAATTTTGCTCTGTGAACATAGTATTAGATAGGAAAGATGCAAATTGGTTTCACATGGAGACATGATTTCATAAAAGACTGTCATTGTGGACCTTAAAATAATCAGGGAGAGATACAGTTTTGGATGCAGCACTTGATTTTAAGGTTTCAAAAGTTCTGACATACATAAATTGTTTTCTTTTCATATGGGGGACATTGGCAAATACAAGGATGATAACGGTTGGTTCTATATATGCCTCCAACCAAGGTCAGACATATTTCTTACACTCGTTTTTAAGGAGTTCTGAACCTTTGCCCAAGGAAATGTTATTCTTGGAGAAGACTTTAATTGGAATGTTCATGGTCTATCTTCAGTGGATACTCTGAGTAAAATGTCTGACAAACAATTTGAGAAAGACAGCCAAAGGTAGAAGCAGCTACTTCATCTGTTACAGGAATGGGGTGTTGGCAATGTGTGGAGTGAACTAAAGAGAAGAGCTTTCTATTCAGCCTGCCATACATACTCCTATAAAGACTATATTTTTGACTTCTTGTTCTTTGTTACAATCTGTGGCTTATTCCAATATAGGGCAGATCACACCCTGGTAGAGGTTGGGTTATGGCTACGATGCCCTAGCCCCACTTCTTCCTTGTGGACTTTCTCCCCAACTGGAGAAAAGCTGGGGTATGTGTTCCATGTTACTGTCTAGTAGGTCTGGCTGAAATACCATGCCTGGCAATAATGTTGTGCAACAGGAGATGGTGGGAGTTGTGGTTTAACAATTTGTTAGTGGCCACTCCAAGAGGGCTGCTGGGGACCCTTCGTGGTGGATGAGTGTGTTTCCTTTGTGAGATAGCACATGGATAAACTAGAGACAGTGTGAATGTTTGAGCTTCTTTTATTGATAGAATTAAGCAGTATCAGGTGTTACCCTGAGAAAGGGTTTGTGCTGGTGCGTTGATAACCATTCTTACAGTATCATGATGCGCAGTAGCCTGGCTGTATGAACTAATGGGGGTCGTTTCCTGTGGCAGCACCTGTGGAACAGCCTGTGAATGCAAGAAGCATGGGGGGCATACAGTGGATAGCTGATAGCTGTGCACTTGTGAGCATGCCCTAGTGCAGGTGTGGGTGATGAGTAAGGAGAGTGAGGGGTCCTTGTATGGTGCATCTTCCCATGTTTCTCACCTGCCATGTGGAGGGAGGAGTAATGAGAAAAGCAATTGAAACCTTATCCCTGTGGGTCTCCTTGGGATGTAGCATGGGGCCTCGTGCATGTGATCCTGCAAAACAAAGCACAATTGCATGGATGTTTTGTGAGTGTGGGAGAGCACACGTGGAGTGAACAACACCCTATTCCTATGAGGGTGTGGCATGAAGCCTGCAGACTCTGTGTGCTGTGATCCTGCTGTTCCAGACTCCATGTCAGTAATTTTGGGGGAGGGGTGAATGCTCACTGTCTGGATATGCAGCTAGTGCCTCATAGCAGGGGCAGCTATTAAGGGTCCCACTGCCCTCTGGGCTCTCCACACAAGGGGGAGGGTGTGGTTCATTCTGAGGTTGGCTATGGAAGGATGTGCTCCCCCCTTTCCTGCGCTTAAACTTGCAGAGTGGCAAGGTTTTCTGCTGGAGATGGTTTTCACTCACGCTGATACAAAGTTCCTGCTTTGGTTAAGAATGTTAGCAAAGCCCTTTCCTTCCATGAGCTATGGAGGTTAACTTTGCACAACGTCCCATGTTTTTGTGTAAAGTGCCTTGGGTTTGTCTTTGGGCTCCCGTTTCTACCCCTTCCATTTTTTCATATGTTGATTGAATTTTTTTACCCCTGCTCTTTCAACGGTGTACCGTATATTCCGGCGTATAAGACGACCCCCAACTTTTCCAGTTAAAATATAGAGTTTGGGATATACTCGCCGTATAAGACTACCCCTGCTTATGACATGCAGGTACTTAGCAGGAAAACTGTCACTTATAAACTTATAAATATTAATATTTGGATTGTCCAGTTGTTTTGTTTTTGTGCCTAGGAATTACCACCAAAAACTGGGGAAAGATGTGAGAAATCTTTTTTTTAAAAGCAACATTAAATGCCTAGACTCTAGTTTCCAACACTATGGAGTATTTATTGATTGATTAAGAGAATTTATATCCTGCCCTTTTGCTGTTAAAAACAGAGCTCAGCACAGCTTACAAATATAGTAAAAACAATAAAAATACACAGTCAGAGAAAAACAAGCCAAAATGTTAGGAAAAGGAGTCTTTCACACCACATGCTCAGTTCTAAATACTGTTGCAGCAAGTTTTACAAGTTCCTCCAGTATTCCACTGGTGCAGGCACTCAGACATTCAAAGTACTGTATGTTTCTTAGGTTTTATAAAAGCAGAGCTTTGCTTAACTCAAAATTTCTTCTCCCTTTGATCAACCACATCTACACAGGTTCCATCTCCGTACTCAAAATGAAACTGAGCCTGGAAGTGTACAACAACCCCACACATACCTTGCTAATTCGATTATCAATGCCAGGATGTCTGTCTTATCGACTACTCTCCTGCTCCCCCCCCACACACACACACACACACCGGGCATCATGAAAGACCCAGTCCTGGGCTCAGAAAGAAAATAAATATCTGGTCCTCTTCAAAGTATTGATAAGCCTCTTGTTTTAATTGAAATAATAATTATAAATTCTTGTTCTTATCACTAATGGGAGTTAATTATCTTGCATATGCTGCTGTTGCTTCTATGGCTGTAACGGAGTGAGGATAAAGATAAGTGAAATGCAAATAGGAAAAAAAATACAGAAGGCAGTAACACTTTCCTAAATGTAATACCATACCAACCACAACAAGATTCCTATAAGGCAAAAAACTAAGCATCTCACAACCAGTCAGGATTCCTAACCAAAAACCAAAAATATGATAAATGAAGAAATATTTATATAAGCATAACTATCAAATATATTTATTATTTACACAAACTGTAAAGATATTTATAGTGCAATCCTAAATTTATTTATCCAGAAGCAAGTCCCAGCGTATTCAATGGGGCTTACTCAAACAGGGACAGAAATGCAACCTCAAGTGATAAGCAACTTCATTCACACAACCCAAAATTCCGAATCATGCCACTTTACACTGTTTTGCAACTGTTTATACTTGTTTTTATGGTTATTGGATTTTAAATGGCTTTATTTCTTGTTGTGAGCTGCCTTGGTTTCCAACCCTACCTCACAGGGGTGTTGGAAAGACTCCATACACACACGCACACACTGCAGATGTATAAATACATACAGCCCATATAATAGTTTATTGTCAAACCAATTGGTCATTGCAGAAAAATCAGTATTAGTTTTTTAAAAATCAGTATTAGTTTCCTACAGAATAAAAACTGCAATACCTAAGTAAGCCCTGCCTACTTGCTTTAAAATAGGACTGGGGGGGGCAGAAAGAGAACACAAACACAATTCTTTTTTACATTCACTCCAAAGTCCCATTGATTTTCAGCACATTCATAATCATGTCTACTCAAAAGTAATTCCTACTGAATTCAATAGGATTTACTCTGGACATATGGGATTAGCACTGTTTTTACCCCCAAAAGCAACTATTGGGAAGGTTTTCAAAACACTGCCCAGGATCTGACTCCTACACACAACAGGGGGAAAAACTGAAATGTATATACCTACCCAATTTATGAGATTTTCAGATAAACAGGAGGGGAAACCACCATTTTCTGGCCTCGCAATTGCAGACACTGCCACCAAACAAACACTTCACTGATTGGCTGAAATCCTGAACGGGCGGGGTTAAAGCTACAAAGTGCTATACAGTAGTTTAAAAAAAGATTTAACCGGGGGGGGGTGCCTGACTTTTTTATATATATCTCGAGAACCGCACCACCTAGAAACTTAATTTTTTTTTTAAATGAAAACTGAGAATCCGGGCCACCTAAGGGGCTAGCCAGGCACCGGGTGGCATGCTTAGAATCCGGGTAAAACCCGGCTAGCCGGGCAATATGGCAACCCTAATAAGACGACCCCCGGCGTATAAGACGACCCCCGACTTTGGAGAAGATTTTCCAGGGTTAAAAAGTCGTCTTATACGGTAAGTTACACCAGGTTCCAAGGACATGGCAGGTGTTTGATAGGTTTGGATATGGTGGACCTGTGACCAGCCCTCACTACACCCATTCCCTGCCCTTGGCACACTCTGCTTTTGACCTTTCCACTGATATGGCTCCTAGCAAGTGTATCTTGTGCCTGCCAGGTTCACCGTTTTCACCAGCATTCAGGTTTTCTTCCAGTGTGGGGCTATCTCCACCAAGTCTGTGTGTGTGAGCCCCCTCATCCTAACTGATCCCTCCCAGCTGGCAGACCTGATGGTTTGGATTGTTCAGTTAATGTAATAATTTTACATTTTAATGAAGTTTGATTATCATGTATCTTTTTACCCTCAAGTTCATTCATGAAGGTTCAAACTACAATGATGATAGCAGATACGAAAGTGAGCCATGCCCTCCTAATTTTCATTAAGTGGGGTACTTACATGCCAGCTTGCAGCTTGCCTTTTTACATTCTGTGTCCCCAGATAATTTTCTCCCCCAGCTGAGCTCCAATACCAAAAGTTACCTTAGGTGGAAGAAAAGGGCGCAGAGGCGATAGGAAGGGAGGGCTCAGCTCTCCTGCATACACATTTTGTTCTTTTAAAAAATGGGGTAGTCCTCTTCTTCCTACTTTATTCATGTTTGGATCAGTGTTGGGTTTAAACAAATCTTTTGTAGTATGGCCCTAATATGCTGCTTTCTCCATACAGAATCGCATCCCTGCCCTCTGAAACCTGATCCTGCTAAGAGTTTGTCTGGCTCTCTCAATAGTGTGCCTTGTGCTAAGTTTGCTCCAGTCATGAACAATGGATCTCCAACTATCCTGGGAAAAAGAAACTATGAGCAGCACAATGGGATGGATGGTAAATATTTTCTGGTACTAACGTTTTGTAAAATTTTGTAGAGTAACTTTTAAGTCTGCAACCACTGTTTACAAAAATGTATATATTGGGGAAAGTGTGCATAAAAATGAATATATGAGTCAAAATAACATACAAAAATACATTATATGATGAGAAATTGCTTGCAAAAATTCATACATTAGTCAAAACTGCCTATAGAAATGTGTTTGTTAGGAGAAATTCACACTAAAATGCTGCACAATTTTTGTGAGGATTTTTTTTAAAAAGTGAATTGATGCAGAAATGTGGAGATCTGAATTTAAGGTTGGGAAAATGAGACACGGAGAGAACCAAGACCCACAGACCTTTGCATCCCTAGTCCAGACTAACATCCTACAAAATGTGGAGTACTGACTAGTTGACATGAACCATTCTTTTGGAGCATTTTATTCTGTGGCATATTACTCAAGAAAATGTGCCTCTACTTATTTACATTGTGTGGTGATGTTTGGCAGGTGTTACAAAGCAAATGCACGTGGATGCTCTGGGCAAACAGTGTTGCGTGGCAGGGCTGATTGACTAGCTACTACAGAAACCCAAAATGGGTCACATATACTTAGGTATTAATAAATGGTTCATTTTTCCTGGGTTCACCCAGTTTGCCCATAGAATGCTAAACATTGTGAATTAAACATTAAATAATAAGTAAACATTAAGTAATTTGCAATAGTCCTCAGAGAAATATTGTAGCTGGCCATGCCCTAATTTAATACAGTAGGGAGCAGCATGGCAAGGAATTCAATTTTAAAGATGTGTTGTGTGGGTGTGTTTGATGGATTGATGGAATTATCAGTCATTTCCTGTAAAACATCCTGAAGTAATTTAACAATAAAAACCTATATAAAAATTATTTCAAGTCCAATTCAGATGTAGATTAGGATAAAAATCTCCACTTAAAAGGTTTGCTGGAAAATAAAGCATTCAGTAGAAGGTACTGAAAAGATGGTGTAAATTGTTATTCACAGTTAAGCAAAATTTTGCTGAAATTTGTTTCATGAACTTTTGATACTTTGTTGTGACTCTTTCACCAAATATTCCCAGCTACCTAAGAATGCGGATGTTTTGAAAGTTTTTTTTCCTGGCCATACACCATAACATCTGCCATACAGATGCACTGTGCATTAAGCAGTATTCATTGTCTAACTGATTCCTGGATTAAGTCAACATTCTACAAAGCAAGCAAACGCCTACACAGATGACACTTGTTATCTGTTTATTTAAGTTAAACTTCTCAAATAATGCTATATCTGATCATTGATACAGTTTCTTAATATTTCTATTCACTGTGTTCTACCAGGCAACACGAAGAAGCGCCTTTTGATGCCTAGCAAGGGTAAGATTTTGGAGTTGTACTCGGCTTGTGGTAGGACAGTGTAACTTCTCTAGTTTCATTTGCTGGTTTTTGAAGTTCGCTTGTTTGTGCCTGTGACCACTCGTTTTGTGTTGTGTGAAAACATTGTTTATACATTGTCTGTATACATTGCCTCCCTTCATAATTTCCTACCATTTCATACACATGCCATTAATGTCCTGAAATAATGTGCCAGTTTTCAGACTAGCTTTCAGTGTAATCTCTGATTTAGAAGGTGATGTTTTATGATAAAAATATGAGCCATACCCACCCTTATCAATTTAAATGCAGCTGACTAAAATGTCCAGATTTAGAAGCCCTTCTGAGAGATGTTTGACTTTTGGCAAGTATCCAGAGGACGGGTGTTCCATAACTGGAGAGCAGCCACCCCTGCGGTTGCTGTATATAACCTTGTAGAAGTAGCAGCACCATGCCTCTGCTTTAGTACAAGGGCAGGGAACCTTTTTTGGACTGAGGGCCTCATTACCCTGGTCAAAAGCTGTTGAGGGCCTGGCCTAGACCTAAAGTAGGAAGGCGAGACGTGCACATTATGGCTTGCCATTAGCACATACACAGGGATGCATGATCACATGTGCACACTCACAACTGCAAACTAAGCACACACACACAATCACACACTTAATACAGGCCCAAACATTTCTCTCTCCCCCCCCCAAACTACAATTAGGCTTCTAAAAATCCTCCTGTTGAAGCCAGTAGATATTTTTCCCATCCTTATGGGGTCTAAATGTAAAGTCTAAATGTGGACCAAGAGTGGGTGTTTTGAGGAGTGGGAGATTGCAGCTGCACAGTTTAGCCCTTCCTCAGTGTCCCCCCACACCACATTTTGGCTTCAATGGGAGGTTTTCAAAGCCTCATTGTGGTAGTAGAGGTGAAGAGCCTATGGGGTGATGGGGAAAGCTCTGTGGGCTACATCTAGCACATGGGCTGGTGATTGATCGTCCCTGCTGTAGTGTTTCGGAGGCTGTGGTGGCTTTCAGGGGAAGAGATTTTTTTGAGGTATGCAAGGTATGTAAGGCTTTATGGGTGAAAACAACTTAAAAGCCTATGCAGTTGGAATTCTGCCTTGGATGACTATACTGTCCCAAAAGGTGTGATATACATCTCAAAAAAAGAGTCTTGCAGAAGGGTAGCCTAACAAATTTATTATAGCACAAGCTTTCATGGACTGTAGCATATTTCATCAGATGCATGAAGATTTATCCTCAGCTGGCAAGATACAAGTTTAGAAAAAATGTAAACAGAGAATCAGATGGCAATGAAATAGAAAAGGTACAGAATTAAGTGACCATTCACAACAGCTTTAATTGGTAATTAAACTATCATTTCTTGGTGGCTCATCTCAGAAAGTATGTCGCCTTAGAAGTCTTCAGTCTGTCTGTGAATAGTGTGTTGGAGTAGTAAAGTCTCAAGAATAAACAGTTTGAATAGTAATAACTGTTGACAATCGGCAACCTATGGCATAGTTTCAACCTAATGAAGCAATAACTTTCTAAGTTTGAGAAACGAATTGACCAGGAAAGGAACCCCTTCTCCCTCTAGTGTGGGGTAGGATACAATAACCATAATTATGCCATTCATGTCTGGATTCTGTTTCACAAGACTGACTATATGAGGAGGGGGATGAAGAAGGTATCACTTGTCTGCAATCATTAATTTCCCACATAATCCATTCCTCTGGAGAAGAGACATGACAACATTTTTAAAAGATGAGGGTAAGCTTCATTTCATAACATATAGCAGTATATTGTTGCTCACCTCTTCCAAAAGACAATGGAGAACCTGAACTGCATAAACTAATTTTAAAGTGACAAATTTGATAGTAATGGATGTCTTCTTATGAATTTTAGCTTCTCAGAACTGAACATGGCAGAAAATATTTTAGGTATATTACATTATTGTATAGCACAGTTCGTTTATTTAAAACGTTTTATGCTTCTTTTCAGCTAAAAGTTTCCAAGCCAGTTTCTGGCTTACCATATAGGTAGGTTTTCACAACCTCAGTATTTAGGTTAGCCTTAGGTTGCTCAGTGTTCACCTTCCTATGTGGGAAACACAGCAACCTCTTTGCATCAGGTAGCAGTATTATATTAACCTTTAATTTTTATATATAACTTGATACAAAAACTCATTGACACCTGATTTCATAACATCAAACTAAATAATACACAATATGAAGAGCATAATGAACATCAAACTTGAAATAAATCTAAGAAGCTTAAAAGCAATCTTAAGGAGCTTGTGTTAATTTCAGAATCTTATCACAATTGTGAGAAGCTGCCTATAGAAGAGTCAGGGTGTCCCCTGTAGGATTTTATTCTACAGGATTTTCCACGGTAGATTATTCTTATAAATAATGAAGTAAGACAATTTCTTTCTGTGTGATCCATATGCTTCCTGAACTAAATGAGTTATTTAAACTCTGTTCATTCCCACATAAACAAGACCATTTCCAGAAAGAACATTTGTAACTTTCCTGTTTAAGAGAGCAACCCCCACCCAGAACAGTAATGGTGGGGGTGGTAGTATCCTCTCTGCTAGCCTCTGCCAGCAGAAAGGAGTGACGTTAGGAGGGCTCCAACCCAAGCTGGTGGTAAGCTTCCCCCGGTGGTTCTTCCACCAGAGGTAGGCAGTGGAGAGCCCTGTTAACAGGGCATTCCAGGATGGGAATGGGGCACTAGCAGCTTTGGATCCAGTGAATCCAAAGCCCTAGAAATTCCCCAAGGGCCCTAATTGTAAAGCAATGCCTCTCACCTTCCACTCTGGCCTGTGCAAGTGGCGGGGTTGTGGATACAGCAGTGGGTCCCCTGTTCCCTGGCCAGGGTTTGGATTGTTCTGCCCAACATGGTTCTTCCTCCTAATCCTTTCTGAGATATAGGGGACACTTTCATGTTGTTGCTGACGGCAGACTAGGTCAGGTTAAAAGACAGAAGAAGAATTTGAAAAGATAGAAGAATTTGAAAGTTGAACAAGGCAGCAACAAGGAAACAACTCCAGGTGCTTGAAAAAGAATTTGTTCTTGCCCAATGTGTTTTGAAATAATCCTTCTTTGGGGAGACTATAACAATAAGAAATACTTTACACAGAAATGGATAATAAAGTTTAACAATATGAGATTGCTATTTTACTTATTTACTATAAACAAAATTATCAGATTACTAGTTGTGAAGTGTTGTGGCTTTTTTACAAGAACTAAAGATATTTAGATATATATGCTAAGAACAAAATTGTATCTAGACTAACCAAATTAAAATAGAGCAAACATCTAAATGTTAAACAACCCATAAAACAACAAAATGTCTTGCTGCTGCTTAAAACCATGGCTTGGGTGCTCTCAGCAATCCTATCACATTCTGGGGACAGAATGCCCCCAGGAACGCCGCTGCATCATGATATATGGTTGTTCCCAGGAATTCTTGAAGCAGAAGCAAGGCTTTTTCATTCTTTACACCGGGGTTGCCAACCCAGTGCCCACAGGCACCATGAGACACACAAAGGCCTTCCTTTATGTCTGCAATAAGAGGCCCCAGACACTGGGCTTTTAAAAAAAGTAAGTTTCTAACCCTCATAGAAGCAGAAAACTTAAGAAGCAGAAAATGCACAGGGACCCTTCTAAAAGTTCTCTGTGAGATGAGCCATCATGGCTGTTCCCACGTCTGTTTTTAGCTAAATGAGTGAAGTCAGGGTGTGATTGATAAGTGTGCTGTTTGGACACCAAGCAATAGGAATCCCTGGAGTCCTAAAGAGTTTCTATTTTCCCACTTACATCTTATTTTCTAGTATCTTTTGGAATCTCCATAGTTTGTTCTTCCTTTTTCCTGTGATGGGTTTGTCCTAGAAATTATTTTCTGCAAATATTGTTACATGATAAGTGCAGGTGGATTTTAAAAAATCCTCTCCCCAAATGCCCATGTAAAATGTGAAAACTGTGCAAAGAGATTAAGCATGTTTCCTGCTCTGCAGAAGCTGATGTCCAGGGACTCATTAAGAATTCACTGTGTATACTTAACTTACAGTACAATGTCCCAAGTAATATCAGGCCCTACCCATATTGCCGGTCACACTTTGGACCTTGTTTTTTGTGTTGGAGGAGATATTTGTGATCTTGGTGTGGAGGAACTTTCATTAGTTCCGTTGTCATGGACAGATCACTACCTGGTCAGGTTTAGACTTACTGGGACTCAGAACCTCCGCAGGGGTGGAGGACCAATTAGAATGGTCCGCCCCAGGAGACTGATGGAACCAGACGGTTTCCTGACGGCTCTTGGGGATTTTCCTGTCACCTTGGGAGGTGATTCTGTCGAAGCTCTGGTCGACCTCTGGAATGAGGAAATGACCAGGGCAGTGGACACAATCGCTCCTAAGCGTCTCCTTTCGCGGATTGGACCTAAATCTGCTCCTTGGTTTACCGAGGAGCTGGGTATGATGAAACGCGAAAGAAGACTAGAGCATCGTTGGCGGAGAACTCAGAGTGAATCTGATCGAACACGGGCTAGAGGCTATTTAAAGACCTATTCTATGGCAGTCCGGGCTCAGAAGAAAGTTTTCTTCTCTGCCTCTATCGCGTCTGCCAAGTCTTGTCCGGCAGAACTGTTCTGAGTGGTCAGGAGCCTTCTAAGCTCCGACCCGTGTGACCATGATGATGACCACTCAGCAGCCCGTTGTCATGAATTTGCGCGGCATTTCACAGAGAAAGTTGCCCAGATTCGTTCTGACTTAGACACCAAAATTAATACAGTCTCTGGGGATGTAGCTATGGCTCCTGCTTGTTTGATTAGAATGGATTCCTTTCAGCCTGTCCAACCCGAGGATGTGGACAAAATCCTTGGAGGGGTGCGTCCTACCACCTGCATATTGGATCCTTGCCCTTCCTGGCTTATAAAAAATGCCGGGGGGGGGCTGGTTGATTGGGCCACGGAGGTGATTAATGCCTCCTTGTTTCAGGGAAGAATTCCGCCCTGTTTAAAGGAGGCAGTAATAAGACCTTTACTGAAAAAACCCTCCCTGGACCCTGCATTGTTAGTTAACTATCACCCAGTCTCCAATATCTCTTTTTTGGGCAAGATAATAGAGCGGGTGGTGGCTACCCAACTCCAGAGGTTTTTGGATGAAACGGACTATTTAGATCCATTCCAATCTGGTTTCAGGCCCGGTCATGGGACCGAGATGGCTTTGGTCGCCTTGGTGGATGACCTACGCATGGAACTGGACAGGGGGAGTGTGTCCCTGTTAGTTTTACTGGATCTCTCAGCTGCTTTCGATACCATCGACCATGGTATCTTGTTTGGCCGCCTTGCTGGGATGGGACTTGGAGGCATGGTGTTCCAGTGGCTCCGGTCCTTTCTAGAGGGGCGAACCCAGAAGGTGGTCATGGGGGATGCCTGTTCGACTCCTTGGCCATTGACCTATGGGGTCCCTCAAGGTTCAGTTTTGTCCCCCATGTTGTTTAATATTTATATGAAACCGCTGGGAGAGGTTATCCGGAGTTTTGGGGTTTGGTGCCACCAATATGCAGATGACACCCAACTCTACTTCTCTTTTCCACCTAATGAAACCAAGGAAGCCGTCCAGACTCTGAATCGATGCCTGGTATCAGTGGTGGACTGGATGAGGATGAACAGGCTGAAATTAAATCCTGACAAGACAGAGGTGCTCCTTGTCAGTCGGAGGGCGGATCGGGGAATAGGGATCCAACTTGTGCTGGACGGGGTTACACTCCCCCTGAAATCACAGGTCCGCAGCTTGGGAGTACTCCTGGACTTGGCTTTGAGCCTGGAGGCACAGGCCTCTGCTGTAGCAGGGAGTGCTTTTGCTCAATTAAGATTGATACGCCAGCTGCGCCCGTTCCTTGATTTGTCAGACTTGACTATGGTGACACATGCACTAGTTACATCCCGATTAGACTACGGTAACGCGCTCTACGTGGGTCTGCCCTTGAAGACTGCTCGGAAACTTAAATTGGTACAAAGAGCTGCAGCCAGAATGTTAACTGGTGCTGGACTTAGAGAACGTACAACCCCTCTACTGTACCAGCTCCACTGGCTGCCAATTTGTTTCCGGGCACAATTCAAAGTGCTGGTTTTGACCTATAAAGCCCTATACAGCTTAGGTCCAGGCTATCTGTTAGATCGTATCTCCCCTTATGAACCTGCTCGGCCTTTGAGATCATCTGGTGAGACTCTTCTTTCTATTCCATCTTCTTCGCAAGTTTTTCTTGCGCAGACACAGCATAGGGCCTTCTCAGTGGCTGCCCCTAGATTATGGAACTCTCTCCCCAATGTGGTTCGTACGGCTCCCTCGTTATCGTCTTTTCGTACCCAGTTGAAGACTGTTTTGTTTAGACGGGCTTTTAATTAATAATGTTTATCATTTTTTAATCTATTTAGGATTTAATGTACTTTTAACTGTTTAATTGTATTCTTGTTTTGATTCTTGTTTTGATGGTTTTTTAGTCTAATTATGTTTTAATTGTAAGCCGCCCTGAGTCTTTTGAGAAAGGGCGGGGTATAAATATTTTAAATAATAATAATAATGTCTACTTCAGAAGTAAGTCCCTTTGTGTTTCATGGTAAGTGGATACAGGATGGCAGCCTAGGCTTTGGTTTAGAATTGGCATTGGGGAAAACAGGGTTCTGTGCCTTTAATAGTTTGTCTTTCCATAATAGAGACCAGCAGGATATAGCTGACTTCTCATGGTAAACATGTTGTCTTATGCCATGCCCCTATGGCAGCCATGGTGCCCTTAGCACTCTCACAAGGAATCTGGAGTTAGGCCTTCAGATTTTGAACAGACATACAGAGAAGAATATATGGCAGAAAGCAATCCTTAAGATAACAAGGTCTCAAGTTGTTTAGGGCCTTAAAGTTTAAAACCAGAACTTTGATTTGAGCCACTTCATAAAGAATAATTTCTGTATGACATCATCATTTAATTGTATTCCTTCAAGTATCCAATTTGGTAGTCTGATGCCTATCTGCTAGGCATGGAATGAGGTTATCTGCAGACAAAATTGGAACTCTTTAAACTTTAGGGTCCCCACAGGTATGCAAAAAAAGAAACCCCAAAATGCCCTGACAAAGACCCATGCTCAGTGGTTTCTAGAATCCGTGGAATGTTGAGGGCATTTGAGTATCAGTTGTGGGAAGCCCATTGTTGAAACTAGCCCCTTGTAATCTAGCTGGTTATAGCAAAAATTGGGAGCTGTCTTGGAGTATAAATCTAGAGCTAGATCGTGAGGGAATGAAATTCTATAAACCCAAGGGAGCCCCAGCTAACAAAGCACCCCAGCCTCAGCAACAAGCATCAAGGAAAACAGAGAGCAACCAGGTGAGTTAAGCACCTGTGGAAGTTTAGCAACAGGGAGAGGCCAGGGCAGTCTTAGCCTTTCAATTAAACAGGTCTTATATACAAAAACCAATTATAAAGGTGGAAAGCTGATAGGGTTGTGGGAGCTATCCAATGTATTCCACAGTGTCACGTGAATTAATATCTGCCTGTGGCACAGAAGTTATGGGTATGTGCTCAGTGCAATGAGCTTCTGGCTTTCATTCCCATAAGACCAAGGTAGTTGAACTGGAGAAGCCAAGAGAGGTATATAGACAAGACATTCTGGGTTCTGAGAGAAGCACTCTGCTCCTTTTCCGACAGTCCCTGTGCTGTCATGGAAATGAGTATCTCGGGGAAAGAGGGCATCCTTCTGAGGAAGAGGGAAATGATCCTTTAGAAATCCTTGGATGATACCCTCTCACACCAAATATATGTTTTGAGGGTGGGGGACTTCTTGTAGTGTGTGATCTGGTGGTTATAAACACAAGAAGGGCTTGTGACAGTCCACATACTTGCTAGCTTAATGCAGACATTTCACATACTCTATATAGACTGGTAGATATTGCTGCAGAGGAGGCAGGGCTTCTGGCACATGTTGGCACCAATGATATTGGGAAATTTAAGTTATTAGGTAGCATGTTGAAATCCAGGATCTCCAAGCTGATAGACAGATAGAAACATACATACATACATTGATTTCCTGCCTTTCCTCCCAGTAGGAATCCAGGGCGGCAATATTCTCAGAAGGCTACCTGTTCCACTCATGGGGCCAGCTACATAAGTAGTGCTGAAGGGTTTTATTGCATAAAGAAGGGACTTAAATTTTTTGGCCATGGGAAATATTTTGTGAGAAGCTGCACATTCATTGGTGTGGGTGGGAAAGAGAGAAGAGCCCCACATGTAAAGCAAAGTTCCTAGGGAAGTTCATAAGGGGCGAGGCAGTTCCTAAGATACTCCAGACAGTTTTGAGTTCGGCAATGGAACCGACTGCCTAGGGAGGTGGTGGGATCCCCTTCGCTGGATGTCTTCAAGCAGAGGCTGGACAGCTGTCTGCGGGAGATGCTCTAGCTGTGGATTTCCTGCTGTGAGCAGGGGGTTGGACTCGATGGTCTACAAGGTGGTTTCGGCCAGATAGGCGACACAAAAATTAAATTTATTATTGTTATTTATTATAAGGCCCCTTCCAACTCTATGATTCTATGATTCTATCTGTGATTCTATGATTGTGATCAACATTCTGCCTGCCCTTTTTTTAGACCCTCTGGGCAATGGGCTTTGTCTTTTGCACATGCACAGACAGGTCTCACATATTGTCATGTACCAATGAACCCTCTTATCTCAGGGGTGGCAAACCTTTGGCACTCCAGATGTTGCTGAACCACAACTCCCATCATCCCTGCCCATGGGCCATGCTTGCTGGGGTTGATGGGAATTGTAGTTCAGCAATATCCGGAGTGCCAAAGGTTCACCACCCCTGTGACCTATCTTATCTCAGACCACCAGAAGCTCTTTGAGACTTGATGGAGTGTTTTGTACAATCTGAAATATCACTCTACCATTCTTGTAGCAATCCATCAGTACAGCTGGCTATGTTGAAATCTCCCCAAGGAACTCTACTCAGTCCAAGTGGTGTATAAGTGCTTTATCCAATCACTAGAGGACATCTTGCTTAACATGGATTTGAGGTGTGTCTCAATTTATCAGAATGTTGTTCAGCTGTAATTCATCAACTGCTAGAACACTTAGGAGTTACAGCAGCCAAGTGTTGTGACTACATTCGAGAGTGGGCACGGATACCACCAATTGGGTTGTTATCCACTAATTGCTTGAAGAGGCTGAAAAACATCAGGCTGCTTCTGGGTAGCCTCTCCCCTGGAACCTCAGTTTCTGCCTCACTTGAACAGGTCCTTTTTGCTGACACTCTTCTGGCCTTGATTCCGTTGAACCCATGGGGGAAGCGTGCAAGTGAGTTTGCAATGTTGGGAGAGTGTAAGTCTGTGTTTGTGTGTGACCAGATTCATAGAATTCCTTGTTAAACTGCTTATGTTTTACTGCTAACTTTTTACTGCTGCTGTTCCCTCCATTATGTGTTTCCTTTAAAGCAGTGAACTTTTCCCCTCATTAAATACTTGCCAATTGATTAGCCTTGTTTCTAACAATTAATTCCTACTTTGATCATCGATGTCACTAATTGTGCAAGCTCTAATTAATTGCATTGCCGATTTCCCAAAGAATTAATTTGACTATTTGATTACCCCAATTAATGAATTGGATCTTATTGCTCTGATTATTAAGTAACTGCAGCCCATTCCACCAGAACAATCATTCTCTTTCGGGATTAAAAATTGCATTTTAAAATCTACCATGTCCAAGAATGTAAAGAAAATGCAGGGGCAGGGGAAGACATAAGTGTTAAAGTGAGCTAGGGTGAAAAGTAGCGCTCACCATCTTGGAACTTTAAAATACCCACCAATGGCAGTGCAGCACAGCTCAAGTGGTCCCGTGGTAGTGAAAATGTCAGCAAGCTCTTTTATCTGTGCAAGGCCTGAACAGCTCCACGGTAGCGGCAGCAATGACAGGCAAAGTAGAGGCATAGACCCAGAGCCATAACACAATAGTGGGACAGGCAGTGGGTGCTGAGAAGCTGCAGATATTATATGGGCTTGTCTGGAGTTACTAAATGAGAAAGATCTGTCTGGTGCAGAAGAGGAGTCTGAATGTGTACCAGATCCACAGGTCCATTTAAATTCAATCTCACCTGTAAACAAGCAATTGCTTATTTCTAATCATGCAAATGTAGCTTCTTTAAGTTGCGTTGAGACTGCTACCACCTCTGGTCAGTTGCCTTTACAACACCTTGAGCCCAATGCTATTGTCTCTGCTACCCCCTCTGGTCAAGGGCTGCAAAGACAGCCACTTAATAACAACACATCATTAGGAGGTCCTACTGATATGCCACCCTGTAGCCAACCTGGTGAACTACAACAAACACAATATATCAGTTCTATGTTGCATGGTATTACGTCTGTTCCCCCTGGTGCCACCTCTGGTAAAAACATGATACAACAACAAGAGAATTCCAGTGACTTTAATTTTGTGGTGGCTTTTGAATTTAAGCTACAAGTTTTGTACCATATGGGGTTGGAGGATAAAGGTCACTCGCTTCCATCAAGATGGGACTGGACCTGGGCCTTACAGGTATCCTATATAATGCTACAAAGGAGTTTGATGAAATAACTACAGGTCCCTAACTCTACCATAACATAGATCGATTAGATGCCTTGAGTGAGGTGTAAGCTCAAGGGGAAGCAGAGGGGGGCTTCTGGCTGACTCTGCAGGGAACGCCTCCTGTGATGGGCTGGCTGCAGTAGGTCTATTACAGCAGGCCCTTAGAGTTGCTCGGGTTCTTGGCTGGGGAAGCTAATACAAAATAAAAATGGTTTTATCTGTCTTTGCTGCTTTTCTTGTTTTCATTTTGTACACTCCTATGGTGTTTTATAATGTTAGCCATTTATAAATATTCTTTAAAAAGACAATATCCTACCTGTCAACAATACAGGCACATTTTCAGGCATCATCAGTGATTGTTTTCATCTGCTGACAATAGGATTGGACTTACTGCTTGTCTGAGGGGCAAGAGGAGGTCCCTGTGTACCAATGTTACCAGGGATTGAAGTGGAAGATTGCAAGTGGGTTCCTTGGCAAAATTCCAGGTGTCTCTCAATGTATAGGCATTTACGTATGATGTCTCCAAGGGTTGTGGGGGTCAGGTCATAACTAAGAATGAAGACTCACTTCAGTTCATGTAACTGAAATGCACTACAGGCATACCCCGCTTTAACCTACGCAATGGGACCGGAGCGTGTATGTAAAGTGAAAATGTGCTTAAAGTGAAGCAATTATCTATGCATGTACTGCAGTGCAATCGCCACTAGATGGCAGCGGCGTCATGCCATTAAGTGTCCGTAATTGCGAAGCGCACGTACGTTAAGTGGGGGATGGTGGCGTATGGAGCATGTCCATTATAGCGAAGCTACTTTAAGTGAAGCAACGTTAAGCGGGGTATGCCTGTAGTTTGGTTTAGTACAGACCCCAAGCTCTGGCAGTTTTAATATTTCTTGAAAGAATCCTGACAATTCCAATTTCCCTTCACCTATCTCCATATGATACCTAAAATGTAGAAATAGATATGATAGTTAATAATGTAAGCAAGAACTAAAAGACAATTAGATTCATGTTTTAGTAAAATATACCCAAGAACTATAGGATTTGAATTGTTATTTTTCTGATTTCTTCTTTTCTTATTTGTGTCCTCTTTTTGATGCTGTACATTTCTTGCATATAAATATTTTTTTACATGGCAATTAGCAACCCTTCTTCTGGGGGTCTTTGAAAGCCCATTTGAATACCACAAGGTAAGCAGTCCAGTTGTCCAAAAGTGTGCTTGACTCCAAGAGAGATGTGTAACCCATTTGACCTTACTGTCATTCAACAGACTGAACACAAAACCCCTGAACCTAGTCCAAGGGAAACTTCAGGATGGAGGTCCATGTGTATCTGGCATTGTTCTCTGAACTTTTTCAGCAGGCTTACCAGGCATCTTCTGCTGGACACTGCAATGGAGGAGGACATTGTGGGAACCTTGGTTTTACAGAACTGCCCTTGTAGGGTCAGATTTGCCACTGTGAATTGTGAGATTTGTTCTCAGTAGGTTGGGCCTGCTTTTCTGTGAAGGCTTATTCCATTCTGCACCTGTGTGGAGAGGCAAGCTGTCCTGTCATGGTTCAGGGTTCACAGGGTAAGCTGGCCGCAGCAGAGACACTGACTATTAGGGCAGGCTTACTTTTTGGAAGGCAGATTCATGCAGATACAGTTGACATATTCAGGCAAGGCAGAGTCTGTCAGAGCTCTGTGGAAGACTGAAGCATTCTCATCCACACAAGAGAGAACTGCTTTCAGAACAAGATGCTGAGGCCTTCTGAAAACTAGCTGGTCTGGTGCTGCTGGTGGTCCCCAGCCCACTGAGGAGCGGCCCATGCTCTTAAAAGGCCATTGCCTGATTCTGCAGCTCTTGGCTCCTACAAGTAGAGACTGCACTGAGAGTGTGTCTGAGGTGTCTGGCAAATCAATATTATCTGACCTGGAAGATATGAGAGCAAAGAAAGATGACTTTCACTGAAAGTCACTTTTCTACCTATTCATGCCTTTTTGAGCTTGAGGAACTGAGGCTGGAGACCATGAATATCTTTGTACCTGGATACACAGTAGTTTTTTTATGAGGAAGGTAGATAGAAGTGGGAATGAGAGGAGAGGGGTGTTGTGACCTGAGCGCCCTGCTAATGTGCATGTCTTAGCCTCCCACCCTCCCCATGGAGGAAGAGGGAAACTGCAGTGATTGTCATCATACTCCCTCTTCGGGGTTGTACTGGACAACTCATGCTATGATTCTGTAAAGCAAAAGTGCTCCGGAGTGTTTGGCCAGCAGTGGTAATATCTGGAACAGTGCTTGTTCTTTGCCAACAGCGAGCTTAACTATATATGGTAAAGTGTGCTTTCCCTGTGTGGAAGACATGCAGTCATCATCTTCATACGGCTAAGAAACTCCTTTCACATGCAAAACAAGTTCCACTTGCCCATTGAGTTTTTCCCCTACTCTCCTCCCCCATATATCCTCCAAATCTATTCTTAGAATTCTCCCAACCATCTCTAGCAGTTTTTGGAATGGTGCAGGCATTTGGGGGGGGGGAAGAGAGAGAGAGAGAAGAGTCCTGTTGCACAAGTGGAAGTCATTTTAGTTGAATACCGCCCACTGCTCTCCTGTTATCAGGGGTGGGGCTGGGGAATGTGAGAGCGATACAGTTCAGACAAGATTCATTATTCATATATGGGAAATGGGTGGGGAAGACATGGGAGACAGTTAAACTGTGCATCATGTGTTCTTCCCTATTTGTGTGGGGCACTCTTTTCTTGCAACCCTAGTAGCTGGAGTGGATATGGGTTGCTATCAAGTCTTTGTGTGTGAAGTTCCAAAGTGAGGTACCTGCTAGGGTTCTTAGCAGAGAAGGATTAGTACTATGCTGAAGTTCCTGTGTGTGTTCTGGAAGCAAGCTGCTTTGTGCAAGGTGCTCCTATTTTGTAGAAAAACGTCCTTCCTCTTCTTCCTGGTGAGCTGTTAAATATGCATGAGTGAGAAAGAAAGCCCCATTCTGCGTACCAGTGATTTGAGTTATGGTCTTCCTGGGTGGGGTTTATATACTGATGAAAATGTGCTGTGATTAGGTGCTGAATGATGCCATACTCTATGCTTTAGGAACATAGAACATAAGAAACTGCCTTATTCCAAGTCAGTTTCATTTGGTCCATCTACCTCTGTATTGTCTACTTTGACTTGCAGTGGCTCTTCAGGGTTTCAGACTTTGGTTTCCCAGTCATATCTGGAGATACTGGAGATTGAACCTGGAACCTTCTGCGTGCAAAACATAAGCTCTACCACGGAGCCACAGCTCTTCCTTTTTCCAGTGGTGAAGTGGATGAGGTGGTTGTTATCATGGGGGCGACTATGTTTTTAATTTTTCTCTTCCATTGAAGTTCTTGGGAAGAAAATCCCCTAAGGTGCAGGATTTGTGCAAAGTTGTTGTTGAATAGTATATGTTGAATTCATGGTGTTGAATAGTATAGGATACAGCATAAGTGCTCCTCCCTTGTGGCACCCCATCTTACCCATGACTCTGCCCCATTTTAGCCTTTCCACCAGTGTGTCTTTGCCAGAGAATTCCATCAGCATACCAACGGTGTTCTCCTAATACATCTGTCATGTAAGTGGCATATATTGCGTTCCAATGGCACAACTGGGTTTCCACTATATCCTATGGCCTTTCAGCTAGTGTCACTAAAGGGTAGGATTGCTCTTTTAATTTCTACAGCATTTTATTATTCCCACTATTATTTTATCTAAATAAATGCTTTAAGTTAAAATATTTGTAGCATAAAATAGAGTGTAGACAAATGAATTTATACACATTTTATGGGAATTGTACTGTCTCTAAGTTACCATTTTCCAGCTATTTTTTTCATACTGTCCAAACACAACTTTGTATTCAAATCAACAGAGGCAGAGCTGCCTGGGAAAAAGAGCTCTTTTGTAACTATTTAACTTTTTAGGGGCACACACTAAGCCAATGGACCTAATTAGGCCCAGCAAAACCAATTCTGAGAAAGTTATGAAGAGAAGCCAGTGTTCAAAGTAAGCTTCAGGAGAGAAAGAGAGCTTTTGAATAAGGTTATTAAAGGTGTCTCCAGATTCAGTCCACTCCCTCTGCTGTCCTATAGTGAAGCCAATGTTTTAATTTCCTACAATGAATGAGTTAAAGCACTGTTTAAAACTGGGCTCACCAATGTGGCACCTAAGACTTACCTGTTGCGGGAGCAACCTCTTTCCCCCATACATATACTCACTGCCCCCTCTGTCATGAGCTGGTGAGGGTGGTTACCTTTTTTCCCTTGGGGAAAATAATAAAGGTGAAAGAGGAAGAGAGTTGCTATTTCCCACTTCCTCTTTTAGCTCCATGTATAGGAAGAAAAACAGTGACTGCCACAGGAGGAAAGAACAGTCTCTCACGCATGTGCACGCATATACACACACACGCTCATCAGATCGTCTTAAAAGTGCATAGGTTTTCCAGGGGTCCGACCCCCAAACCACCATCAAATCACAAATCACATCTGACTCCATTGACTGATCAGCCATCATAAAAATTGTGGATCCAGAAACTTTCCAGTCCTGCCATGTGCAAAACCAAAACGGATCTTAGGTGTGGATCTTTATGGTTCCTCATAATTTTTACAAGGGATCCCCTCAATATGTTCATATGTCATCTCTGTGTCAACAGATGTGTTTTGTGATTTGTTGGTGGCTTGTGCTATCCTACGTGCAAATCATGAAGATCCATGAGGATCTGTGCCGTGGATCAATGTTCTTGTGGTGCTGGCAAGCACGAGATGTGTGATCTTTCCTGGGCAGTCTGCATCTATAGTCTTTGCTTTCGTGGTGGGTTTTTTGGGGGGGCAATACTCCATATAAAATCATGCAAATTCAGGATAGGTCTCTTTTAATTCTACTGGATCAAACTTTTACCCAAACCCTATGGAAAAGCAATGTGTGTGTGTGCGTGCTCTCTCTCTGTCTGTTTAGGACAGAGATTCAGCAGGAACCTTCTGTTTTAACTTTTAAGCACCTGCTGAAAACCTTTTTGTTCTACCAGGCTTACACAAGCAATTAAGAAGATGCTCTTCTTCACAACAGTTGACCATTTTTATTCTATTTTTTATGTTTTTATTCTGTGGTGGTGGTTGCTTAATGTGTTGTAAACCACTTTGATGTTTTTAATGAAATAGCAGTAAACAAATATTTTGATAAATAAATAACATAAGTAAGGACAGTGATGCCCATAGCAATTTCTCAAAATTCCAGATGTTCCACAAGCCCAAAGGGTTGGAAACCCCAGTTTAGAACCTTCAGCTGTTCTCATTCTATTTATTTATTTATTTATTTATTTATTTATTTATTTATTATTTAATTTGTATCCTGCCCTTCCTCCCAGCAGGAGCCCAGGGCGGCAAAAAAAAGTGCTAATAACACTTTAAAACATCATAAAAACAGTTCTTAAAATACATTAAAACAAAACAGCGTTAAAAACATTTAAAAAACAACTTTAAAAAGGGGTTAAAAAGCATTAAAAAATATATTAAGCAATTCTAACACAGACGCAGACTGGGATAGGTCTCAACCTTAAAGGCTTGTTGAAAGAGGAAAGTCTTCAAAAGGCGCCGAAAAGATAGCAGAGATGGTACCTGCCTAATATTTAAGGGGAGGGAATTCCACAGGGTAGGTGCCGCCACACTAAAGGTCCGTTTCCTATATTGTGCAGAACGGACCTCCTGATAAGATGGTATCTACAGGAGGCCCTCACCTGCAGAACGCAGTGATTGACTGGGTATATAAGGGGTAAGACGGTCTTTCAGGTATCCTGGTCCCAACCTGTATAGGGCTTTGCACATCAAAACTAGAACCTTGAACTTAGCCCAGTAGCTAATAGGTAGCCAGTGTAATTCATTCAGGAGTGAGGTGACATATTGGTGATACGCTACCCCATTGAGCAGTCTAGCCGCTGCATTTTGCACCAGCTGCAGCTTCCAGACCAACTTCAAGGGTAGCCCCACATAGAACGCATTACAGTAATCCAGCCTGGAGATTACGAGTACATGGACAAAAGCGGTCAGGCTATTTCGGTCCAGAAATTGCTGCAGCTGTCTTACCAGCCAAAGCTGGTAAAAAGGCACTCCTACCCACTGGGGTCACCTAGGCCTCTAGTGACAAAGATGAATTGAGGAGCACCCCCAGACTACGGACCTGCTCTTTCAGAGGGAGTACGAGCCCATCCAAAGAAGGCAACTGACCAAATATCCAAACTTGGGAACCACTAACCCACAGCTTCCCTGTCTTGCTAGGATTCGGACTCAGTTTATTGTCCCTCATCCAGCCCACCACTGAGTCCAGGTACTGGTCCAGGGCTTTCACGGCCTCTCCCGATTCAGAAGTTACAGAGAAATAGAGCTGGGTATCATCAGTGTACTGCTGACACCTTGCCCCACATCCCCTGATGACCGCTCCCGAGGGCTTCATATAGATGTTCAACAGCATCAGGGACAAGATGGTAGGTACCCTGCAGCACCTCACAGCACAATTGCCAGGGGCCCGAAAGACAGTCACCCAATGCTATTCTCTGAGAGCGACCCTGGAGATAGAATCAGAACCACTGTAAAACAGTGCCTCCAATACCCATCTCACCAAGTTGGCCCAGAAAGATATCATGGTCAATGGTATCAAAAGCCGCTGAGAGATCAAGTAAAAATAATAGGATCGCACTCCCCCTGTCCTTCTCCCGATAAAGGTCATCCATCAGGGCAACCAAGGCCAATTCAGTCCCATAACCAGGCCTGAACCCAGACTGGGATGGGTCAAGTTGTCACAAACCAATGGGTTGTCACAAACCAATGGGTCCAGGGTGGGCTTTTTCAGGAGTGGTCGGATCACCGCCTCTTTCAAGGTGGCTGGAACCACCCTCTCCCGCAATGATGTGTTGACCACACTCTGGATCCACTCGGTCAGACCCCCTTATTTATTTATTTATTTATTATCATTATTTTTACCCTGCCCTTTTTCCAAAACTGGAACTCACGGCGGCTTCCAGATAAAAGCACACATATAATTAAAAACATACAAAAGTCTAGATTAAAATCAAATTAAACAATTTACAGTATTAAAATCATTCATACGTACAGTTAAAATAATTCAAACTCAGTTTAAAATAATACAATTAGGCAACAGCAATGCAGCACCCTTCAAGACCTGTCCTTAACAGCTTTCAGTTCCAAAGGCTTGTTGAAATAAAAAAGTCTTTGCTTGCCGACGGAAGGACTGCAAGGAGGGGGCCATTCTTGCTTCCCTAGGAAGGGAGTTCCAAAGCCTTGGGGCAGCCACCGACAAGGCCCTATCTCGCGTCCCCACTAGTTGTGCTTGTGAGGACATAGGTATTGAGAGAAGGGCCTCTCCTGAGGATCTCAGGGCCCGGGCAGGCTCATATAGGGAGATACGGTCTGACAGATAGCCTGGACCTAAGCCATATAGGGCTTTATAGGTCATCACCAGCACTTTGAATTGTGTCCGGAAACAGAGTGGCAACCAGTGGAGCTTTTGTAACAGGGGAGTCGTATGGTCCCTGTAGCCAGCCCCAGTTAATATTCTGGCTGCAGCACATTGCACCAACTGAAGTTTCCAAGCAGTCTTCAGAGGCAGCCCCACGTAGAGTGCGTTAAAGTAATCTAAGCGGGATGTAACTAAGGCATGTGTCACCATGGCCAGATCAGACAGCTCAAGTAATGGGCGCAGTTGGCGCACTAATCTTAATTGTGCAAAAGCACTCCTGGCCACTGCAGAAAGCTGAGTCCAGGGGCACACCCAAACTGCGAACCTGCGTCTTCAGGGGGAGTGTAACCCCATCCAGCACAGGCTGAATCCCTATTCCCTGATTTGCCTTTCGACTGACCAGGAGCACCTCTGTCTTGTCTGGATTAAGCTTCAATTTGTTCGCCCTCATCCAGTCCACCACTGATGACAGACACCGGTTTAAAACCAAGACAGCTTCCTTGGAGTTAGGTGGAAAGGAGAAGTAGAGTTGGGTGTCATCAGCATACTGATGGCACTGAACCCCAAACCCCCGGACAACCTCTCCCAGTGGTTTCATGTAGATGTTAAATAGCATGGGGGACAAAACTGAGCCCTGAGGGACCCCACAGGCCAACAGCCAAGGAGTCGAACAGGAATCCCCCAGCACCACTTTCTGGGTTCGTCCCTCCAGGAAGGAACGGAGCCACTGTAAAACAGTGCTCCCAAGTCCCATCCCAGCAAGGCGGCCCAGAAGGATACCATGGTCGATGGTATCGAAAGCCGCTGAGAGGTCCAGCAGAACCAACAGGGACACACTCCCCCTGTCCAGTTCTCTGCGTAGGTCATCCACCAAGGCGACCAAAGCCGTCTCCATCCCATAACCAGGCCTGAAACCAGACTGAAATGGATCTAGATACTCCGTTTCATCCAGGAATCCCTGGAGCTGGGAGGCCACCACACGCTCTATTACCTTGCCCAAAAATGGGATATTGGACACTGACCGATAATTATCCATTATGGAGGGATCCAGGGATGGCTTTTTCAACAAAGGCCTTACAACTGCCTCCTTTAGGCACACTGGAACTCTGCCTTGTTGTAAGGAGGCATTGATCACTCCCTTTACCCACTCAGCCAGTCCCTCTTTGGCACATTTAATGAGCCAAGAAGGGCAGGGGTCTAGAAGACATGTGGTGGCTCTCACCTCTCCAAGGATCCTGTCCACATCCTCAGGCTGTACAAATTGAAAATAATCCATTATTATTGGACAGGCAGGAGCCAAAGTTACATCCACTGAGACTGTATCAACTATAGCATCCACCCCCTTGGCAAGCTCTAATAAGCAAAGAAGGGCAAGGGTCGAGAGGACACGTTGCTGGCCGCATCATCGCAAGCACCTTGTCCATGTCATCAGGCCGCATCAACTGAAACTGTTCCCAAGAAGTTGCAGCAGACGTTGCACTGGACACCTCATTGGGAACTAGAGTAGATGTGGATGGGGCATCAAGACTGCTACGGAGGCGAGCAACTTTACCCTCAAAGTGCCTTGCAAGCAATTCACAGCGGGCCTCCGAAGGGTCTAAGGCTCCATTTCCTCGAGTTGATGTCAACAAACCCCTGATAATATGGAAAAGCTCCACTGGATGGCTACTTGAGGATGCGATGGAGGCAGAGAAGTGGGCCTTCTTCGCCCCCCTCACCACCACACAGTAGGCACGGTTATGATGTTTTACTTGTGGCCGATCAGCCGCACAGCACGTCTTTCGCCACTTGTGCTCTAGCCATCATCCAGCCTGTTTCATTGCCCTTAGCTCACTGGTGTACCAAGGTGCAAGCCGGGCTCCACAATGACAGAGAGGGTGCTCGGGGGCAACTGTATCAAGAGCCCAACACGCGTCGCTGTTCCACAGCATGACAAGGGCTTCAACAGGGTCACCTGCTCTATATACTGGGAACCCCCCAGGGCATTCAGGAATCCAGTGGATTCCATTAGGCTTCGGGGGCGGACCATCTTAATCTATCCACCACCCCTGCAGGGAAGGATTGGAGCCATAAGTCTAAACTTCGTGATCTGACCATGACAATGGGGTGACATCCACCCCCCTATCTCCAGACCACCCCTTCCTCCATTTGGAGGAAAAACCAAGTCAAGGGTGTGCCCTGCCCTATGTGTTGGGCCAATAGCAACTTGAGACAGCCCCATGGTCGTCATGGAGGCCATGAAGTCCCAAGCCAGAACACTAGAGGCAGCCTCAGCATGGACATTGAAATCACCCAGCACTATCGTTCTGGGCTCCTCCAACACCACAGCCAAGATGACCTCCACCAGCTCAGAGAAGCTGCCGGGCAGCAGGGTGGATGGTACACCAGCAGCAACCCTAGTTTACTGTTTCCTCAGCCCAACACCAGGTGCAGGCCCTCACAGCCAGCTCCAAGACAGAGTGGTTTCCTGGTGACAGAGATGGAAGTTCTGTAAACCACAGCAACTCCTCCCTCCCACCCCCGTCCCTGCAGCCTGTGCTGCTGCACCAAGTATCCAGGTGGGCAAAGTCAACTCCTCCAAGCTCACCCACCCAGGTCTCAGTAATGCACACCAAATCAGCACCTTCATCCACAATCAAGTCATGGATGAGAGTGGTCTTATTATGTACCGATCTGGCATTAAACAACAACACACACAGGCCAGTGGGCACAGCAGATGAGCAACGAGGAACTCATCCATGAGAGTAGTGGCAGCAAGGAACAAGGCACAGATAGCGTTGCCTTCTGTGGTAATTCACCACATCCCCTCTGCCCGTAATCACTGAAATTGGGGTGGCATCACCCATGTTTCCCCGTACTAAGACTCCTCCTTCTAGTAACTTAATACGGGAAAAGTACTCTCTTTTGTCAGTGTTTGGATCAAATGTATGTTCACTTCACCACACTTTATAAATAAATCTCTGTTTTGATTTGTTTCGTGGTAAAGTATATTGAAATTTGACTCTGATGCAAAGGCTAGGCAGGATTGTATTTTCAACATACACGAAACAAAAGCAGTCTCTCTCAGTTCTGATTTAACCTCTTCGGTATTCTACTTAATGCTACTCCAAAATGCCCAACATTTTTACCACCCCATTTGCAGTTCGCCAAAGTGAGGTACTCATTTGGGGAATTTTTGAAGGTGGTGGTGAAACTCACCAGCCATGTAGCTCTCTTCCTGGTGGATGCCATTTATTTATCTATTTACTCACTCAGCAGCGCCCTTGAAAAATGCTACACAATGATGCAGCATCACTTTGATGGGCTTCTGAAGGGGAAAATGACATCTCTAACCAGCACTAGAGGGTACCTCTTATTATTTTTTTACTCAGCCCCATCAGAGTGACAACATGTTATCATGCTGCATAATTCTAAGGCACGTCTGGGTAAAAAAAAGATGTGATGCTGGTGGGGGGAGTGCTGTGTGGCCAGTGAGGTTTGCCCTTCCTTTCTGAAATTTGCTCTGTGCCCAGAAAATTGGTGTGGGTTATGCCTCCTGTTTCATTCCTTATACATACATACACACACACCTCAAGGCATTCTTGACAGAGAACTTGCATCAAATATTTAATTCTAACTTTAAATCTCATGGCATACATAAAGAAAAAGAATTGGTACTGAACTCTTCTAGAAGCTCCATGGGGTTGGGTTAGGTCAGGCAATTGTAGCAAGACTCACTTTTGCCCCAAGGAAGCCAGAGAGGTTGGGGTAAATGTTAACCCAAGTCAGCAATATGTATTTTCGCTCCTTGTAAAGGAAGACAGGCTGAACATCTGGGTGTAGCAGATATGTACCTATATCAGTGGAGAGCTGCTACTTCATGGCCTCCTTGTGGGCTTCCCGGAGGCATCTGACTGGCCACTTTTAGAAATGAGATGCTGGATTAAATAAATCTTTCATTTATTTCAGTGGTGGGATGGAGTTATATTGGGATCTATTGTTAGATTGCTGGGTGGCTTGCAGTAGATTGGCAAGGTTCTCAATTGTTTGACAAGAGCAACAACAAAAAGGCACTTGGTGAAACCAGGAATAAATTTTTGTGTGAAAGGTCTGTGAGCTCATTTCTGGTACTGAAAGCAAATTCTTGTGCTGCAGAGTGGCAAGCCATCCCTTAGAATTAAGTACGATGACCTCCCTCAGCCAGTATTTTGCACCGAGTTAGTGTATCATAACCTTCTAGTTAAAAACAAATGTAGATATTGCAAGCCTGAAGACTGCCTACTCCTTACCTACCTGATACTGCAAGACTATTCTTGTCTAAGAATCAGGAGAGCAAGATAGAGATAAAACAGTGGTTTTAATGGTTTAACAAACACGACCAAGAAACAAACTGAAACAGAATGAATAATTGAAACTTTCTTGTCCTTTCTCCACCTTTTTTGAAAAACAAAACAAATTAGGATCATGATTCACAAATAAACCACCATTAAAAAGAGAGAAAATTATTTTTCAGAAGAGGGAGGGAATTGGATTATTAATTTAGATCGCTCATTTCCCCCAGTTATATTAAAATCAAAGTAGTACTATCTTATTTAAAAACAATACTGTTACCCTGCCTCAGACTGAATGACTCAGTGCCTGCCTCCTTTTGAGGCCTCCTTGGGACTGAAGGCTGTCCCCAGACTTCTGCAAAGGAGAGGCACAGCCTCAGCTAAGCTGAGTCAAGCCTCAGATAATGGCAGATAGGCAAGCGCTTTGCTGTAACTAATGTACACTTTCTCCTGCTGCTTTCAGTACTATTAACATAAATGGACAGTATATTTAAATATTTTCGCAATGATTTTTAGATCACTTGAGATAATCTTCTCATGTATCTACCAAAGAAAGCATATGTGAAAGTGATTCCAGTTTTGGAAAGTGAGCCATTTGCAAACATAGCTGTGCTGTTTTGATTTTGTATTTTCTTTTTTTGTCTTGGAAAAGCAATGGTGTCTTACGAGCTCTATTCTCTTTCCTGTTTGTTAGGTCTGCCTAACTACGGACAAACCAGACAAATGGTAAGAGAATGTTCATTTAAAAAAATACAGTGAACACCACCATCGCAAGCTCTTTCCAGCAGAAAGCTATAAGTCTGGGGTAGCCAATGTGGTGCCTTCAGAAGTTGTTGGACTCCAGCTCCCATCAGCCCCAGCCAGCATGGCCAATGTTCGGGGATTATGGGAGTTGTAGTCCAGCAATATATGGAGGTTACCACATTGGCTACCCTTGCTCTTAAAGTGTAGTACTAAAGATTTGTATAGGTTGGGGGGGATCCCCCTCCCCCAATATTGTATTAATGTTGGTGGAAAGGATGGTTTTACTTGGAGTGTTGGGAGAGGGATCTTTAAAATCAAGGTGGTCAAGGTTTTCCTTTCTTTCTCTAAAAATAAATAGCCTTGCCAACATTTCAATCCGTGGCTTGGCTGCTTTAAGCAGCCCAGTGGCATTCCTGGGAAGAATCCCCCGGAAATTATGTCATGACATAGGCCTGTTTTGCACATAATGTTAAGCCAAACCATGGCTTAGTATGAATATGTGGGTTCCCACAAAGGAAGTGGTGGCTGTTTTGCTCCTTCTCTGCTCCTGCCACTGCTGCACTACTGTGAGCTAAGCCGTGGTTAGGCTTAGTGTGTCATCTGAAGCCAGGTTTGTGGCTTGTCTTGTTCTAGATAAACAAGTTATAACCAGGGTTTGTTTTATGGCTTGCAACTTGTGGTATTTCTAGAGGAGACAAGCCACAAGCCTGGGTTTGGATGATCTGCTAAGCTAAACCATGGTTTAGCTCAGAGCAGTGCAGCAGCAGCCAAACTAGAGGAGGAGCAAAGCAGCCACAGTCTCCTTTCCAGGAACCTGCACAGTAGTATGTTCACACTAAACCTTGGTTTTGTTTAGTGCTACATTAGGATTAAGCCATAATGCCATTCCCAGAAGTATTTTGTCTTCCAAGCTGCTGAGAGCAACCAAGCAGGCTTTCTTTTAGAGAGAGAAACTACTTGTCAACCTAATATTTAAAGGTAAGAACAGCTCCCTGCCTCTTGAATTTGATATGCACACAAGATCAACAGGAACAAATAGTCTCACAATTTCACTATTGAATGAAGGTATGTCGTAAACTTGGCATTTTGCAGTTCAGTAGGAAAACTTTATGAAAAGTTTTATTTTTATACAGTTTTATCTTTTTTCTGGGAATTGTTTCAGAGGATGGCAGCAAGTTGTCAGTCTAATAAGTCTGATGTGACATGCGTTAAAGTGGAGGGAAGTATTCCGTTCTGAATAGGGCATAGGGCTTCTGTGCCACCTACATAATGTGTAGAGTTTTTATAATAGCTTTTACAGGACCTTTTAAAAAGGAGCTAGTCACCATTAATCTTTGTACAAAACAACAATATCTGGTATTTCGTTGAAGGAAACTGCCCTGGAGGGTAAAATAACCATAGCAACCAAATGAGTGGCTTCTGCCTAGAATTTGAATAACTGCTGGAGATGCATTCCTAAATAATTTTGGATATTTTATAGCACATTTACAGTGTTGTTAATATATTGATCATGTGAGTTGTAGCAATGATGCAAGAACATCCCTAAGGCAGTTCAGCCATACAGTTGTATAAAATCAAAAGCCAATGTCTCCAGTTGGCCCAAGTTTCCAAAAATTAACACCCATCAATAGAGAACTCTAGTATGGTAATGAAAAGTTCCTTCAATAGTAATGAATAATTCTTCCAAAGGAACTGTATACAAAACTTGAATTGAATTTGGAGGAATTAATGTATAAAGAATGCTACAAACCAAAATAGGCTGCAGAAGAAGGTACATGAGCCAAAACACATTTGGCAGAGACCTACAGGAAGAGCATCCGATATGACAGTCCAGCCAATTTAACAAACCTTATAGGATATGCCATGTGGTACACAGACATTTATTTTCTGCTTAGATTTTTATTAGGTTTTTCATACATTGTGGTCATATTTATGTGATACATGTTCAGTTTTTTAATTTATTATCTCAGTTGTATTAACAGACTTTGATCATTAACTTTATTTTGATCTTTCTAGATTTGTATTAACCTTTTTTCTTTTCTTTTTTTGTTATTAGATAGAACTCCATTTTTATGTAATAATTTTTTGTAACACATATTTAATGATATTCTGGATTTATGTTATGTATATATAGGTTCTCAATACTATGCAAATTAGGAAAAAATGCTGTCAGTCCGCTTTTTAAAGAATTATTCAAGGATTGTGGGAATTTTGGTAGTATTGTTTTTTAAATGTTTTAATCTTTCTTGCTGTTTTCTTTTTAATATCTGGTCTGTGACTGTAATAAAACCATTCATTCATTCATATATAGGTTGATTATATGTATCTAAGCTTGTTACTGTTGACTTTTTTGCTTTACAAAATTGTTGGTTTATCAGTCAGGGATTATTTTCTCTTCGTTGCTTGTTTCGAAATAATCAGTTGTAGCAATAAGGCAATTATTGGGGTAGTGGTATAAAGTAGCTGTCTGAATTGTTTGATGAGTCTCTTGAGGAAGACTGGCTACTTGTTGATATATGCTATATAAATAATCTTACCATTCAGCAAGGGAACTGCCATACAATAGCCTTACTGTCTTCACATACAATGAAGGGCAAGGATGCATTGCTCTGTATGCTGGGGGAATTAGGTTCTTCTGAGCAAGTGAGGGAGAGATTTACATTTCACAATGTGTTGTTCACTAAGATTGCCATAGTGATAAGGAGAAACAACAGGCATCAAAAAGCCCGTATCATTTCAATGGAACTCTGTTTTTCACAGTGGGTCTTCGTTAATCATGCATGTTTCTGATTTGGTCTTTTGCATGTTGCAGATCGTACCTCAATTTGATTTTATTTTCTGGACAGGAGGTGGGTGGTTTTTGCGTAGGGGAGCACAAAACAGTTTCCTTGCTACAGACAGATTACTACATGGTTGAGTTTCAGCTATAAAGAGGCACAGAGGTAGGGAGCCTGATAGGATAGTCTGCCTCCAGTTGCTTATGGATCCAGATGTCATATCTTAAAGAAAATCTTAAAGATTTCCTGTGTGATGCAGTCCTGTTGGTGCCCAGGGTTATCTCTGGAATAGGGAGCTGACATGAGCTATTAAAACTATCACACCAAGATGTCCCTGCCTGTCTTGATTTTTTCTTCCTCCTCCTTTTCCTTGCATATCATGTCTTTTAGATTGTAAGTTTGAGGGTAGGGACTGAAGTTTGTGAGACATGAGAAGAGCCCTGCTGGATCAGGCCAAAGGCTCAGCTAGTCCACCATCCCATTCTCACAGCAGCAACCAGTTGCCCATGGGAAGCCAGCAAGCGGGCCTGACTGCAACAGCACTGTCCCCAGTTGTGATTCCTAGCACCTGGTATTAAGATGCATACTGCCTCCAATACTAGAGGTATAGCATAGTCAACATGGCTACTAGCCACTGATAGCTGTATCCTACATGAATTTGTCTAATCCTCCTTTAAAACCATCCAAGTGGCCATCACTACATCTTACAAGAGCAAATTCCATAGTTTAACTGTCCACCTTATAATGAAGTCTCCTTTTGTCTGTCATGAATTTTCCAATATTCAGATTTACTGGATGGGCCTGGGTTCTAATATTATATGAAAGGGAGAAAAATTTCCACTTTCTACACACCATCCATAATTCTGTACACCTCTATCATGTCTCCCCTTACTCGCCTTTTTTCTAAACTAAAAAGCTCCCAAAATAACCTTTCCTCGTGGGGGAGTTGTTCCTTTTTGAGCTGCAATGGCCAGAACTAAGCACAGTATTCTAAGTGTGGTCGTACCATAGATTTGTATAATGGTATGGTGATATGTGCGGTTATATTTCCAATCCCTTTTCTAATGATCCCTAAAATGGAATCCACCTTTTTCACAGCTACTGCACACTGGGTTGACAAATGCATACAGCTATTCAGCAGGACTCCAAGATCTTTTTGATCGTCAGTCACTGCCAGTTCAGACCTTGTGCGTATGTGAAGTTAGGATTTTTTGCCCCAACCTTCACCACTTTCCTCTTGATAACAGTGACTACAATTGCTATCTCCATCTTTTTCACCCAGTTTGGAAAGAACCTTTTTAGAGCTTCTTGCACTTCCTTTTTGTTCTTACTAACCATCAGCAAACTTGACCTCTCTGCTCACCCCAGGGAGTGGTTAATGGCTCATTATACGAGAGAGTTATGGCTCCTGTCGAAAAGAGGTTTTAGAAACTACTGCCCACACTGTAATATTCTGTTCCTGAGCAAAGTGATCAAGAACATGATGGCCAACCAGCTGTAGTTCTGTTTCCACCAGGCATATTACCTAGATCTATTTCAGTCAGTTTCTGGCGTGGTTTTAGCATTGAAACAGCTTTGGTTGTCCTGATTGATAGCCTTTATCAGGACAACCTTGCACTACTCTTGGTAGTTTTTGACACTATTCTCCACAGTATCCTTCTGGAATGACTCAGAGGGATGGAAGATGCAGGCAGTATACTACAGTGGTTCTGTTCCTATCTGCAGGATGCTCAGCCCTGTAGTTTTTGAGTTGTGGGGTCCCACAAGGGTCCACTGTGTGCTATTCAACATCTATATGAAACTGTTGGGAGGTATCCAAGAATTTGGAGCACAGTGTCATCAGTATGGCATTTCATTTGAATCAGGAGAGGCTGTGCAGGTGGTGCCTGGAAGTAGTGATGGGTTGGATGAGGGCCAATAAACTGCAGCTGAATCCAGATAAGATGGAGGTGCTGTGGGTAGGCAGTTCCCCTGTCTGGGAATTAGGTGGACAATCTGTTCTGGAAGAGGTTGTACTCCATCTGAAGGAACAATTTCATAATCTAAGTGTACTCCTGGATTCCTGTCATAGGAGTCTAAAATGGCTTTTGTGGCTAGGAATGCTTATGACCCCCTTAGACTGGTTTGCCAGCTATAAACATTGCTACCTAGAATAGCCTTGACCTCAATTGTCCCTCTTTTGGTGACCTCCCGCTTGGATAGTGAAGCAGCCCAATGGGACCATGTGTCACCAGTTCTGAAAGCACTGCACTCGCTGCTAGTGAGCTATCAAGTCCAATTAGACATGTTACTACTAGCATACAAAGCCCTAATGGCTTGGGACGCAAATACCCACAAGAGTGCCTCCCCCAGTATCAGTCATCTCTATCAGGCCCTACAATCAATCAGCAGGGGAGGATTGGTTGGTCGTACTGCCACTTGGTGATGCCTGGCTGGTGCTGACCTGTGAAAGCACCTCCTTGCTGGTAGTTCCTCATTTGCAGAACACCCTTTCAAGTGTGGCATATCTGCTTCCCTCATTATTAGCATTCAGGAGGAATTTTATGCTTTAATGCTTTAATGCAATTATAATCTGTATATTTCTTTCATTTCATTTTGTTTCTTCTCTATACCTGCCAAGAATATTCCATACATCCATTTCTACAGGGACTGTTTTCCATGGTTGCATCCAAAAATAATTATTTCATTTCTATACTGCAAACTCAAATAAAATACATATCTATGTGTACCACCCTCCATAGGGGACCCTTTGGTCAATAGGATTCTCTGGGAGGTGAGCAGCCTCAGAATGTAGCCTATGTATTTTATGTATTTATGTACCTATTTTATTTATTTTAACTTACTGTTTTGTCTTGTGTTTTTATTCTGTATAATTTTATTATGTATCCGTGTGATTTTATTGTAATCCTCCCTGAGTGCCCTATTGTGGGGTAAAAGGTCAGGATAGACATATTTTAAATCAGTCAGTCAGTCAGTCAGTCAGTCAATAAATAAATAAATAAATAGTGCAAATGAATGCATGGCATTGAGAAAGTGGATAGAGAAAAGTTCTTCTCCCTCTCTCATAATACTAGAACTCGTGGACATTCAAAGAAGCTGAATGTTGGAAGATTCAGGACAGACAAAAGGAAGTACTTCTTTACTCAGCGCATAGTTAAACTATGGAATTTGCTCCCACAAGACGCAGTAATGGCCACCAGCTTGGACGGCTTTAAAAGAAGATTAGACAGATTCATGGAGGACAGGGCTATCAATGGCTACTAGCCGTGATGGCTGTGCTGTGCCACCCTAGTCAGAGGCAGCATGCTTCTGAAAACCAGTTGCCGGAAGCCTCAGGAGGGGAGAGTGTTCTTGCACTCGGGTCCTGCTTGCGGGCTTCCCCCAGGCACCTGGTTGGCCACTGTGAGAACAGGATGCTGGACTAGATGGGCCACTGGCCTGATCCAGCAGGCTCTTCTCATGTTCTTATGTTCTTATGTTCTTAATGGAAAGACTTCTAGAGGTGTATCTCTCTTTTTCAGGCAAGCATATAAGCTTGTTTCCAGGACTAATCCTGATGAACTGCAAGTACTCTTGGATGAAACAGATTATCTTGACCCATCGCAGTCTGGGTTCAGGCCTGGTTATAGGACTGAATTGGTCTTGGTTGCCCTGATGGACGACCTTTATTGGGAGAAGGACAGGGGGAGTTTGATCCTGTTATTCTTACTTGATCTCTCAGCGGCTTTTGATACCATTAACCTTGGTATCCTTCTGGGCCAACTTGGTGAGATGGGTATTGGAGGCACTGTTTTACAGTGGTTCTGATCCTATCTCCAAGGTTGCTCTCAGAGAATAGCATTGAGTGACTGTCTTTCAGCCCCCTGGCAGTTGTGCTGTGGGGTGCCGCAGGGTACCATCTTGTCCCCCATGCTGTTTAACATCTATATGAAGCCCTTGGGAGCAGTCATCAAGAGATCTAGGGTGAGATATCAGCAGTATGCTGACAATACCCAGCTCTATTTCTCTGTAACATCTGAATCGGGAGAGGCCAGGCAAGTCCTGGACTGGTGCCTGGACTCAGTGGTGGGCTGGATGAGGGACAATAAACTGAGCCTGAATCCTAGCAAGACAGAGACGCTGTGGGTTGGTGGTTCCTGAGTTCGGATAATTGGTCAGTTGCATGCTTTGGATGGGGTTGTACTCCCTCTGAAAGAGCAGGTCTGTAGTCTGGGGATGCTCCTGGATCCATCTTTGTTGCTAGAGGCCCAAGTGACCTCCATGGCTAGGAGTTTTAATACGTTTTTTTCCTGAACAATAGGTTTTTTTTAAACCCTTTGTATTTAAGATGTTTTTAAAGCTTTTTTAAAAAACGTTTTTAAAGATGTTTTGTTTTAATGTATTTTAAGGTCTGTTTTTATGATGTTTTAAAGTGTTTTTGGTGCTTTTGTTTGCCGCCCTGGACTCCTGCTGGGAGGAAGGGGGGGATATAAATCAAATAATATAAATAAATAAATGAACTTTGACAGCATCCCAATGTCCCAACTGAATAACTTCATCCGTATGTTGACCTGTTGGATGAACTTCTTGTGCTTTGGATCATTGTTCAGAATACCCAGGAGGAACTGTTGAAGATAATCAAGAATGCTGTAGTACTGGATTTCCCGCATTGGAAGGAAGCGAGTTGCTCTCGTCCATTAAAATTTGATCTCCCTTACCAGGAGATCTATCTACACTGTGTCTGGATTCAAGGGTTTGTTTGTAGTGTTAGGTCAGAGAGACAGAACGGGGACGTTGTTAGTGTACAGTTCATCCCACTGCACTACAGCCTCCCTCACTGAGCTGGCAGAAGTGGATGTGGAGTTGAAAAACTCCTTCACAGTAGTGCTGCCCATTAGCTATTGGGCCAAGCTCAAGGTTCTGGTTTTGGTGTACAAAGTCCTACACAGCTTGGGTCCAGGATACCTGAAAGATTGTCTTACCCCTTATATACCCAGTCGATCAGTACACTCTGCAGGTGAGGGCCTCCTGCAGATACCATCTTATCAGGAGGTTTGTACCGCACAGCATAGAAAGCTGACCTTAAGTGTAGTGGCACCTACACTTTGGAATTCCCTCCTCTTAGATATTACATAAGCATCATCTCTGTTATCTTTTGGCACTTACTGAAAACCTTCCTCTTTCAACAAACCTTTAAGTCAGGACCTTATCCCAGTCTGCATCTGTGTTGGAATTGCTTTTTAAGATGTTTTTAAAGTTATTTTTAAAGATGTTTTGTATTAACATGTTTTAAAACCTTTTGTTTTTAAGATGTTTTAGAGTGTTTTTAGTGTTTTTGTTTGCTGCCTTTGGCTCCTTCTGGGAGGAAGGGCAAGATATAAATTTAATAAATAAATAAATACATATGTTGGGGGATTCAATATGCTGAGACTACCTCAAGTGGGCCTGTTGGAACTTCATAGCCTCTGTGACAACCACAGGGCTGTCTCTGTATATCACTAGTCCAGCACATGTGACTGGACATACCCTTGACCTGGTCTTTGCCACAAAGCGGATTGGTGATATTCCATTGATTGGGGAGCTTCTTGTGAGCCCGTTGTCATGGATAGATCATTTTCTGCTGAGGTTTGGGTTGAGTGCAGATACTTCACACTGCAGGAATGGGGGACCTATTGAAATGGTCTGCCCATGGAAAGTTATAGAATTTCTAAATGTTCTGGGGGATTTTCTGGCTGACATGGCTGGCACTGCTTTCAAGACTCTTATCACACTAAGGGAGAGGGTCTTCTCAGTGGTGGCCCCCAAATTATGGAATGATCTTTCTGACTTGGCGCCAACACTGTTATCTTCTCAGCACCAGGTCAAGACTTTCCTCTTCTCCCAGGCATTTTAGCATGTGTTTTAAATTGTTTTTATATTGTTTTAAATTTTAAAATTGTTTTTTAAATATGTGTTTTAAATTGTATATTTATTTTAATGTTTTTGATTGCTGTAAACCGCCCAGAGAGCTTTGGCTATGGGGCGGTATACAAGCAGGGTGGGTGGATGGGTGGATGTGCAGAGCCATTGATACGACCGCTCCAGAATGCTCTCGCTATCACTATGGAGCACATATTGCCTTGATATTCTAGTGACCGGTGTGTCATGAAACAGCTGGGTGAACGTCTAGAGCAGCCTTTCCCAACCACTCTGCCTCCAGATGTTGTTGGACCACAATTCCCATCTTTCCTGACCATTGGCAATGCTGGCTGAGGCTGATGGGAGTTGTGGTCCACAACATCTGGAGGCACAGTGGTTAGGAAAGGCTGGTCTAGAGTGTAGGTGTCATAAATTTAGGTCTGAACCTGACAGAACACATGTGATATTGCATTATTGTGCCTACCACGTGGCTGTGGTGGCATCAAAGAAAGCTTACTTTTCCACCGTCATTGCATCAGCAGTGCTTTTCCAAGTGGTGAATGGGCTTTTATCACCTAGCCAAGAGAGCTTTGCTCTGATATCTTTGGCAGTGTGCTGTAACAACTTTGGGAGGGACAAAATTGTTCAGACTTTGACTCAGTTGGATGCCACAGTTAGAACAAGTCCAACGAAGGCATCCAGTGCACTGTCTATTCCATCTGTAATAGATCAGTTTCAATTATTGCAGCCTGAGGATGTTGACAAGCTGCTTGAAGATGCGTGGCCGACCACCTGCCTCCTTGACCCTCGCCCATTTTAGCTTCTTAGACTAGCTATGGGGGGTTAACTAGGTGAGTGCAAGGAATGATTAATACTTCACTGGAGAAGGGTGAAATACTATCTGCCTTGAAGAAGAAGGTGGTGCATCCCCTCCTTAAGAGGACCTCCTTGGACCTAGAAGTGTTAACAGCTGTCACCTAGTGGTGAATATCCCTTTTGGGGTCAAGGTACTTGAGAAGGTGGTGGCGGTCCAGTTTCTAGCATGCTTGGAGGAGAATGAATATCTGGATCCATTTAAATCTGGCTTTAGGCCTGGTCATAGCACTGAAACTGCCTTGGTCACCCTGGTTGACATTTGTCTGGAGAGAGATGGAAGGAGTGCAACCTACTCATCATTATTGATCTCTTGATGGCTTTTGATACCATTGACCACAGTATCCTTCTGGTGTGGCTCACAGAGGTTGGGACAGGGCACTGTACTTCAGTGGTCCTGCTCTGATCTCCAGGGATGTTTCCAGAAAGTAGTTATGGGAGGCTACAGTTTGACATCATGGGAGCTTTCCTGTGGGGTTCTCCATGCTATTTAACATCTACAGTATATGAAGCCGCTGGAAGCTGTGATCAGGAGTTTTGGAGTGAAGTGTCACTAGCTCTATCCATCTCAATTGGGAGAGGCGATTGAAGTGTTAGACAAATGTTTGGAGGCAGAGATGGACTGGATGTGGGCCAACAAACTGAAACTGAATCCTGAAAAGACAGAGGTATTATGTGTTCCAAGTTCTCGAGTCCAGGAGGTAGAAAGACAACCTGTCATGGATGGGGTTGCACTTTCCTGGAAATAACAGGTTCATAGCCTGGGGATACTCCTGGATCCAACATTGTCACTTGAGGCCCAGGTGGTCTTGGTGGCCAGGAGTGCCTATTTCCAGCTATGGCTGGCTTGCCAGCTACAGTTCCTTTTGGACAGAGATGACTTGGCTACATGCTCTGGTAACTTCCTGGTAACTTTGGATAATAATAATAATAATAATAATAATAATAATAATAATAATAATAATAATAATAAACAACTTTATTTCTACCCCGCCCTTTTTCCAATAGGACTCAGAGCGGCTTACAACTAAAAACAACACCATTAAAACATACAGAAATATACAATTAAAATAGAATTAAACTATGAGAAAAATTAAAAACCATAAAACATACGTTAAAAACAGCAGACAATTTAAAATAATAAAATCATATACTGTAGTCACCAATCCTATGACATTTAATCATGGTCGTTCTCTATCCCAAATGCCCGTTGAAATAAAACAGTCTTTACTTGTCGCCGGAAAGACGGCAAGGAGGGAGCTAATCGCACCTCACTCGGAAGGGAATTCCATAGCCTAGGGGCGGCCACCGAAAAGGCCCTATCTCGTGTCCTCATCATATGTACTTGCGAAGGTGTGGGGAGCACAAGAAGGGCCTCACCTGAAGATCTCAAATCCCGGACAGGTTCATGTAGGGAGATACGATCTGTCAAATAGCCTGGACCTGAGCCGTATAGGGCTTTGATTTTGGTCAAAATCAGCACTTTGAATTGTGACCAGAAACAAATTGGCAGCCAGTGGAGCTGTTGTAACACGGGAGTTGTATGGTCCCTGTAACCAGCCCCGGTTAGCACTCTGGCTGCAGCTCTTTGTACCAATTTAAGTTTCCGAACAGTCTTCAAAGGCAGCCTCACATAGAGCGCATTACAGTAGTCTAAGCGGGATGTAACCAAGGCATGCATCACCCTAGTCAGATCAGGCAGCTCCAGGAACGGGTGCAGCTGGCGCACCAGTTTTAATTGGGCAAAGGCGCTCCTGGATACAGCAGTAATCTGGGTCTCCAAATTCAAAGCTGAGTCCAAGAGTACACCCAAACTGCGAACCTGAGACTTCAGGGGGAGTGCAATCCCATCCAGCACCAGTTGAATCCCTATTCCCTGATCTGCCCTCCGACTGACCAGGAGTACCTCTGTTTTATCAGGATTTAATCTCAACTTGTTTGCCCTCATCCAGTCCATCACTGATGCCAGACACTGATTTAGGACCTGTACAGCTTCCTTGGCTTCAGGTGGAAAAGAGAAATAGAGTTGAGTGTCATCGGCATGCTGATGGCACCGAACCCCCAAAACCCCGGACAACCTCTAATAATTGCAGTGTGCTCTACATAGGGCTGCACTTGAAAATGACTCAGAAACTTCAACTGGTCTGAAATGCAGTGGCTGGGATTGCTTTTAGAACACATAAAACCCCTGTTCTAAAAACAGTTTCATTGGTTGCCAATTCATTTCTGGACCCAATTTAAGATGCTCACATTAGTGTTTAAAGCCCTAAACTACTTAGGTCCAAGATATCTCAGAGCCTGCCTCCTTCGTTACAGACTCTGTCGGGTGTTAAGATCAGCCTAGGGGGCCTTCTTGGTAATGTCACCGCCCTCAGAAGTTCAGGAGATGGTGGTCTGAGAGAAGGCATTCTTTGTGGCACCCTCAAAGTTATTATTTATTAATTTATTCGTTTATTTATACCCCGCCTTTTGGCCAAAGGCCCTCCAGGTGGCTTACAAAAAACACAAATATAAAAATACAATATAAAATACATCAATAAAACAATACAATTTACAAAATATAATTTACAAAAGTTAAATAACTGCTCTTAGGCTAACGATGTAAGATGCACAACACATGAGGGAAAAGGGACAGGGAAGAACAAGGAAAAAAGCACGCTCAGGCACCAGTTCTCAAATTACAGTACTTATCATGACCAGCTGGAGTGGAAGCAGGTAGCCTGATAGCATGGTGGCTACTGGAGAGGGCAAGGGCAGCTAGTCGCTCAGCAGAGGTGATGAAACAGCTCACGGATGGATCAGCTTTGACATGGAAACAAAACACAACTTTGCTGCTGAAGCCACGAGGCATCCTGGCGAGCATGTTGTGGAAAGCCACATTGTGGGATTCCCTCCCCACTGAGGCGCACCTGGCATCTTCACTGTACAGTTGTCAGTGAATGCTGAAGATTCACCTTTTTACCTTGGCCTTTGATGCTTGAGGTGTATGTTTTCAGGACCCACCCTATTCCTGTGATCGTAATCTGTTTTAATTGTCTTTAATATTGCATTTTAAATTGTTGTAACCTGCCCCGGGACCTGCTGGTGAAGGACAGGTGGTGGTGGTGGTGGTGATGATGATGATGAACAACAACAACAACAACAATAATAATAATAATAGCAGCAACCTTTGAGGTTCCTTCAAACTCTGATTCTATAATCATGTAATATAGTAAAAGTTTTTTGATCAACTTGAGAGGGAAGACATGGCCATGGTGTTTTCATTCATGTTAATTGTGATGGTGTCTAATCAAGTTGTTGATAGGTATTTACTTGGTTTTCATATTTCAAAGTTCTTTTCAAATTTTTATTCTCTGATACCCTGCAGTGTGACATTGTTAAAAAGAGCAGGTAATTTTCCTTTGTTATCTAGGAAGATGTGAATTCTGTTTCCTAGCTCAGATTCCAGTTTCCAATTCCCTTCCTGGGTATAGATGATGTACTATTTCACCAAAAAGAAAATTAGAGAAGGGGTGCATTTTCCTATCACAAAACAATAAATCACTGAAACGTTACAAAAGGTCTTGCATTTATCCTGACACATTACTCAATATTACAAGTGCACTAATAACTACTAATAAAATTGAGATGTTTGGAATAACTTTTCAATCAGAATATGGATTAAAGATAAGGTAAAATAGAAAAACTCCTGATGGCAAACCTTTGAGGGTAATTAAATGCTGTTTGTTACAGTGTAGGTGTTTGATTATCTTACCTACTAATTTAAATGTCCTGGCTTAACCAGTAAAGACTTCCCAGCACAATTATTCTTACTATTTGCAAATTCAAGGGTATGGTTGAAAATGTGATACCACAGGGAAGACAAAAGACTTATACAAGGTCCATTTTCCATCACTAGGGGCTCAGTGCTTGCCATAAATCATAATGATTTGTCCTCAAAACTGGTACCAATCAATCTCACACACAGTCCAAAGCTTCAGGATTAAAAAGATCTAGGTAACATTCACCTCATACCTTTAAAACACATGGATTCCCCAAAGAAATTTGGGGATTTTAGTTTGTTAAGAGTTCTGGAAATTATAACACTGTGCACAGTAAACGACAGTCCCCAGGTTTCTTTGGGGGAAGTCTTATGCTTTATATGTATAGTGTGTCTTTAGTCATCTGTGGCCCCCCGCCTGTGAAATGTTCTCCCTGGCACCAATGGTGTCATTTTGACACCGAGAACGTTTTTATTTTCCCAAGCCTTTAAGCGCTCTGCATGTTTCTTTTATGCTGATTGTTTTTAATTCTGCAGATTGCTTTTATGCTACTCTTTTATATTGCTATTTTAATGGTTTTGTTTTACTTTTGTTCTTATAAACTGTCCTGGAAACATGTTGAATGCATATTGAATATCCTTCTGACTACATGGGAGAAAATACTAATTTTTCTTACCATAAATACCAGTTCTCAAAGAAGGCAGGACATTATTCTATTTGTTGAATTTATTTATGTTTTGAAGTATTTATAGTCCACATTTTCATAAAAGAATATCAAGCAGTATATAAAATTATAATAAAATCAGTAAAAACATCTATAAAAACACAATTAAAAATTCACTAATAGGCAAAAAACCCTTGCGGTTTCACAACATACCTATAGCCAACAGATGTTTCTACCAAACTTTAAAAAGCAGGGAAATTGGGCAGCTATAGTGAATGCACCAGGGGAGCAGGAGACCTCTGAGATATTGTACTGCCCTACACATTTGTCAAAATGCAAACACAATTTGGGTTGGTCTTTCACAGTCCAATCTACTTCCTGTGTAGCTTGGAAGAATTTGGTAACATGTGCCTCTGAGCATATGGTGAGTGGTGGCAACACCTGTAATCAGCCAAAATAACATTGCAGAATGTGAAAAATCCATCCTGACTATAGTATACAGCCACTCTTGTGTCTATATAATATCATTAATTAGAGGTTGGTTAAAAGAGAAATTCCTGTTGTGAAGCTTGTCTCAACACTACAGTTTTTAGAAGTTGTCTAAAAGAAGGCAGAGATGGTTCCTTCCGACCTCTGGTAGTAAGGAATTCCATAGACTAGGGCCTGAGACGCTAAAGGTTCAGTCCCTAGTGAAGGCCAACCCAGCCTCAGGGGTGTGGGGAACAACCAGAAGTGCTCTATCAAAAGACTGGGGTGGAACATTAAGGAACTTTGGGCCCAAGTTGTTTAGGGCAGGGGTCGCCAACCTTTTTGGACCAGAAAGCACATTTCAAAATTTAGACAGTATGCTGGGGCACCAGCCACAAAATGGCTGCCAGGGCTGTACGGCATAACACAAAATTAGAGAGTAATCATGGTGAAGCTTGTTGTTGTACTTCCATATTATAAAAGGCTTGACCTGTTGGATTTCTGCCTGCTATACAGCTATTAAAGGCACAAGAACTCTGTTTTCCCCCAATGCCAACCCTAACTAAAACCTTGGCTGCCATCCTATACCCACTTAGTTGGAAGTAAGCTCCATTAAACACAAAGAGACTTACTTCTGAGTAGACATGTATACAATTGTACAATATGTTAACTATACAGTGAATTCTTAATGGATGCCTAGTCCTTAGCTCCTGCAAAGCAAGAGGCATGCTTAAGCCTCTTTGTAAAGTTTCCACTTTGTTTTTTGGGGGGTCAGAGAGTCTTTAACATTCATCCACCCTGGCTGTTTAGCAGTATTTGCAGAAAATAACTTCTAGCTACTGCCTGATTTCAGGCAAACCCAGCACAGGAAAGATGCATCCTGGTTGCTAGGGAGGAAGGAAGGGCAAACTATGGAGATTTCAAGAATTAAAAAAAGAGAGAGAGAGAGAAGACAAAAGCAGGAAAAGTGCACTAAAAGAAAGAGGAAAACGGCAGCTCTTTTAGACCCCAGAGATTCCTATTGCTTATGTCCAAACAAATCACTTATTAATCACAGCTGTGACTGCACTCATTGACTAATAACACAGGCAGACAAGAGCAGCCAGGCTGGCAGCACTGAGGCCTTTGTGAGTGCCATGATGCCCATGGACAACAGGTTGGTGACCCCTAGTTTAGGTCTTTGTGAATTAATACATGAACCTTGAACCTGGCCCAATAGTACATTGGTAATTAGCAATCAATGCAGGTCAGCAGCAGAGTAACATGTTGCCAGTAATCTGCTCCACTGAGCAGGCTGAGCTGTCTGCACTGGTTGCAGCTTCTGGATCAGATACAAGGGCAGCCCCACATAAAGCGTGTTACAATAATCAAGTCTTGAGGTTGCCAGCACATGGACTACCGTGGTCAGGGTATCATGGTCCAGGAAGGGTTGCAGCTGGTATACCCCCCACAACAAGTACAAAGCAATCATGGCCACAGATGTTTCTTGGTCTTCTAGTGACAGAGATGGGTAAGGAGTACCCCCTGACTGTGTACTTGCTCCTACAGAGGGAGTACAACCCCATCCAGAACAGGCAATTGACCTGTCTCCCAGACATGGAAACCACCCACCCACAAGGCTTCCACCTTTCTAGGATTCAAGCTCAGATTACAGAGGCTCATCCATCCCACCACTGCATCCAGACACCGGTCCAGGGCTTGCACAGCCTTTTCTAACTCAGATGTAACAGAGAAACAATGTTTGGTATCATCAGTGTACTGATGGCACCTTGCTCCAAAACCCCTAATGACCACTCTGAACAGCTTGATATAGATACTGAACTGGTGATACAATAGTGCCCAGGCAGTCACAGCAGACCTCTGTTGCCTCCAGTTGATCTGTTGGGTGTTGGAATTGGTTCCTGCCCTAGATGGGGTTACACTCCCCCTAAAGGAGCAGGTCTGTAGTTTGGGGATTTTATTAGATCCGCTCCTGTCACTTGAGGCTCAGGTAGCCTCGGTGGCACGGAATGCGTTCTACCAGCTTCGGCTGGTAGCCCAACTACGACCCTATCTGGACAGGGAGAATCTCGCCTCAGTAATCCATGCTCTGGTAACCTCTAGATTGGACTACTGTAATGCACTCTACGTAGGGCTACCTTTGAAGACGGTTCGGAAACTTCAGCTAGTGCAGAATGCTGCGGCCAGAGTTCTCACTGGGACAAAGAAATTTGACCATATAACACCTATTCTGGCCCAACTGCACTGGCTACCAATATGTTTCCGGGCCAGATTCAAAGTGTTGGTTCTTACCTATAAAGCCTTAAACGGCATCAGACCGCAATACCTGGTGGAACGCCTCTCCCGCTATGTGCCTATCTGTTTGCTTCGCTCGACCTCGATTGCTCTTCTCCGGGTCCCGACTCATAAGGAGGCCCGGAGAACGACAACTAGATCTAGAGCCTTCTCAGTGGTAGCCCCCGAATTATGGAATGCCCTCCCTGACGAGATACGCCTGGCGCCTTCTCTTCTATCTTTTCGGCGCCAGGTAAAAACCTACCTCTTCGCCCAGGCATTTTAAATGCATTTTAAGCTTAAACTTTGTAATTGATATTCTTATTTTAATCTTTTAATCTTGTGCTTAACATGTTTTATAACTGTATAATGAAATTCACACTTGCTCGTATTTTAAACGTATTTTATTCTGTTGTACACCGCCCTGAGAGCTCAATGCTATAGGGCGGTCTAAAAATGTAAATAAATAAATAAATAAATAAAATTCCTCCTTCAATATGCCAGTTACATGAAGAGGGATCGACAGAGTCTCCTAGGATTCTCTCTTCCTTCTCTTTTGTGAGGTTACTGTGGTTTACAATTGCCTCGTTGGTATGTTGTCATGCATGTTTGCATTCCACCTTCCTTTTTTATAGGGCTTCTGCTGCTTTCTAATCTAGAGACACTGGACCCCTCCAACAGTCCATTGGTAGTTTGTGTTGTGTCCTGACAGGGATATCCCAAATGATACTGAATGTTCTCCTGCCTCCATCAGAGCAGGAATTTAAAGCAAGAAAAATTCCCATTTTCTATTCATCGGAGAGAGAGTTGTTTCTAAAATGTTTGCTTCTTTGGTTTGGGGGGAATCTATAACATCTTTTTTTGTTTTGTTTTATGTGTTGTGTTAGGGACCAAGTCGAAACTTGCTACTCAATGGGAAATCATACCAAACAAAAGTCCGGTTAATCCGTGGTGGAACCACGTTTCCAGTGAAAGGGAGGAGGATGAACTGGATTGACGCTCCCGATGATGTTTTCTACATGGCCACTGAGGAAACCAGGTAATATGTGCATTTTAATAAGGGTCAAATCTGTGATTACATAGGATTAATCAAATGTAGTTTTCAAAGAATTAATAACAACTGGTGAAAAGAGAGAGTAAAACTGAGATAAATCAATTGTTTCTCCCTCCAAACAAACCAAAACCTAATGAAGCGAAGTGTCTTCAGTCAAAAGTGGAATCATCATCAGCCTGCTGTGATGAATTTGTTTTGCCTAGAAAATTGTGCATATTCTTCTCAACTTACAATGTCAGAATTTGAGGATTTAAAGCTCATTTTCACTGTTTTATCCAGATCAGTGTTATTATTTATTTCTTTAGTATATTTGTTTGCCACTTTTCATCACCAGGTGACCTCAAAACGGCTTCCATAGCAAGAATAAATTCATTCAGTCCCTCTCAATGATGGAGAGAATGTGCTTGGAAGCATTAAGTGCTGCTATGCAAGAGTTGGTCCTTTACTGGCTGAAGTTATTAATGACCCACTCAGGGAGGACAGAATGCCCAACAATCTAAAATTGACATTTGTTCAGCCTGTGTTCAAAAATATTAGATGTCAATTCCTTGGTCAGATGCTGCATTATATCCACTCTTCCCCTCTTGGGCAAGGTCATGGGGTGGGGGTGGCCATCTGGACAACATCTGCCTTCATGATGCTTACTTGGTAATTGGGTTTTTAGCTTAGGTCTGAAACTGATCCTCTGTTTCTGGCCTTCAGTGACTATCTCCATCTAGAGTCTGATTCAGGAAATTGCATCATGTTAATCTCATTAGATTTTTCCACAGCCTTTTGGTACTGTTAGTGTTATCTTTATTGACTTTTTCAGCAGAAAGATAAAAACAAGTAGGAATAACAAAACAAGAAATACAAACTGTAATATAACAGCTCTCTAAATAATCTGCATCATTGGGTAGATTTGATTCACAAAATACTCAACTCGGTTTAGAATACAGAAGATGAAGATTTGACAAAAGCTCAACGAGAGAAAAGTGGAGAATATTACGTTAGTCAAAAGGTCTTAGGAGAACTTACTTGTTTCATTTCATTTATGAATTGCTTACCATGAAACATCCTGTTATCTGCTTGTGCATAATAATAATATTCTACAATTTAGACATCCATTATTTGAGTCAGACTCAAATTGCTTGACCAAGCTGCCGTAGCTGCTGGAAATAAATGAAAGAGAAGCTCTTTATGCTAAGATGATCTGACATTATCACATGAAACAAAACCACCTATTTCAAGCAAACAATGTTAGTGCCTATAGAATATCCTTCCAAAGGATCTGAGCTGGGGCATTCCTACCATGACTGAAAAATGGTTCTGGCCTGTCACTCCATAATGTTGGGAACAGTAAAACCTTATTTCTGAAGTCTGTGTAATCCAATTGGGTTTAGATATCAGTGACATCATCCTGTACTGTGCTATATTTTTTTGCATATTAGCACATATAAAATGAAAGGTAAAATGCCTTATTTATCCCACTGAGCTATTTGTACTTTTTGTCCTACTGCATTTCCCATGCAGGCTGGAGGAGCAGAGCAGATAGTGATGAGTATGACCTAATATGTTCTGGATAGGAGACCTTTTGTGGCTAGTGGTTAGAGGGAAAGATAGTTCAGACTCCTAACCCCTTTGAACAACTGTCAGATTCTTTCAAGAAATGCTTCAGTTGGATGTACTGGTGCAATGGGAGAGTTTTCAACTCTTCTGTCTGATAGGGGACAGAACGGGAGTGATCACACCCTTTTCAGTTAAATATTCAGGTGTCAAATAGTGGGCGACAGAAGACTCACAAGCTCCTCTTGGTGGAGCATCTCCCACAGTACCCGTCTTCCCACCTGCACAGAAACCAAAGACTGCAAAATAAAGCGAGGGCCCTTTTATAGCCAGCCAGCTCCTTTGAGGAAGCTTAGTACACTACATGTCTGGTCAACATTTTAGAACACTTCAATTGAATCTCATATAGCTTCCTTAGCAGGATCAAGGTCTGCAGGTGCTCTTGCCATGAATTCCTGACTGTTGGCCTCTTTCCAGGGCTTCCCCTGTGAGCCAAGCTCTCACAGAACAGGACATTAGCTGAGTTCACATTATGCAACTCCATTTACTAAAATTCTGGGAATCATTATGCAACCTAAAGAAGGGTTGATATTCTAGTGGGGCAAAGTGTGAAAGTCCAGGAGCTAATTTGGGATCTGCATTTATCCCACATTTTCACAGTAGACTTGAATTATCTGGCTTTTATGTGGGCCTGTCTTTGAGGCCATACCAGACCAAAACATCTAGGGGAACTGACCCAGCTTCATCCTGTTCTACAAGTCTCCAGTGTGTTTGCAACTTCAATTTAGACCAAAGAAGAACTGTGCATACTTGAGAAGCCACATAGTAGGCTTCTGCATTTGGCAAAGCCAGTCTGCCCTTAGAGTTTGATGCTTATCTGCCCAAATAAAATTATTAATTGATCTTTGCCATTTTTCATCTTGGAGGTGGACATATAAGTTAGTAGTGCTTGAAACAAATATAGGAGTCTAAGGCAACACGTTCATACAAATAGCAGCAAACCAAGAGCATTTTTTTCTTCAAGAGTCTTTCTGATCTTTTCCTGACTTCTGGAAAGAAGAATGATAGTTTAGTTTATGTTCTTGCAGGTTCATTGAAATCCAAACTCCTAAATAGTGCCAGGGCTTGTTGGACCATTGCAGAGAATATAAAGTTTATAAATGACCCTGCATATCTTGAGGAATGTTGACATTAAAAATTCCACATTTAGTTAAATGTCATTATATCCAGAAACTGTGCAAATGTTTTTAAGTTATTCTATCCAGGAGTTGCTGCTGATGGATTAGATACATAAAGAGCAGGCATATTTAATTTATGCTCTATTCTATATTCCCATAAATTGGAAGGAGAAATAGCAATAAGTTAAGATATGCAGACGATACCATACTACTAGCAGAAACTAGTAATGATCTGAAATGAATGCTGATGAAAGTTAAAGAGGAAAGTAAAATGATGAAACTGCGGTTATCATACTTTGGACACATAATGAGAAGACATGATTCACTAGAAAAGACAATAAGGCTGGGAAAAACAGAAGGGGGTAGAAAAAGAGGAAGAGATGGATTGATTCCATAAAGGAAGCCACAGACAACAGGGTGGTTCACAACAGATCTATTGGAGATCGCTGATTCATAGGGTCGCCATAAGTCGTAATCGACTTGAAGGCACATAACAACAACAACGGCAGTACAATATCTCAGAGAGGTCAGGTCTCCTACTTCCCTGGTGCATTCACTAGAACTACCCAATTTCCCTGCTTTTTAAAGTTTGATAGAAATATCTGTTGGCTATCGGTACGTTCTTAATCCACAAGGTGTTTTACCTATTAGTGAATTTCTCTGCTTTTTAATCCAGGAGGTAAGAAATGGGATCCTGTGCAAGTTTGCTGAGAATGGATTGATTGTGTGCATGCTTATTGAGTTCAATGGGATTTATTCCCCAGCAATCATGCTTAGGTGAAACTGACCACAGGGGGTGTGGAGGGGAGGGAGGGAGGGGAGCAGGCAGGAGGGGGAGGTAGAGGGCAGGTTTATTGAGTTCAGTGGGATTTACCCCCATGCAATCATGCTTAGGATAGGTGGAACTGACCATGGGGAGAGAGGCCTAGAGTGGGCAGGGTGGAGGAAAAAAGAAGAGGGGAGGGGAGGAAGAAGGGAGGAGGAAAGGAGAGGAGAGGGGAAGGAGGTGGAATCTGATTATTTGCATGCTTATTGAATCCAGTGAGATTTACTCCGATGCAATCATGGTTAGGATAGGTAAAACTGACTGTGGGGGAGGAGAAGGGGGAGGGAGAGTAGCAGGAAGGAAGAAGGGGGGAGAGGGGAGCAGAGGGAAGGGGATGGGGAATGGGTGAAGGAAGGGTGGGAAGGGTCAAAAGGGAGGTGATGGGAGGGAGGAGGAGGGGAGGGCAGGTTTGATCATTTGCATGCTTATTGAGTTCAGTGGGATTTACTCCCGTGCAATCATGCTTAGAATAGGTAAAACTGTCCATGGGGAGGGGGACAGGGAAGGGGGAGATTGGGGGAGGGGAAGGGAGTTTGAAGGAAGGGGGAGGGGAAGATGGAGGGGATAGAAGGGAGGAGGAGGGGAGGGCAGGTTTGATCATTTGCATGCTTTTTGACTTCACAGGGTTTTACTCCTGTGCAATCATGCTTACGATAGGTGAAACTGACCTGGGGGAGGGACAGGAAGGGGAGGAGGATGGGGGGGAGGGGAGGGGAGTTAAACAGTGACTGTTAAACCACTCTGGCCACTGGAGCTCTGTCAGGAGAATAAGAGTCTTCTCTCAGCACCCTTCACAAACTCTTACTTCCCAGGATTCTTTGAGAGAAGCCATGACTGTCTAAAGTGAAATAAAGGTCTGGTGTGGGTGTGGCCCCCTGATTAGGCAAGCTCAGCAGCTGTGAGTCTGGCTTTTAGAACACTGACAGTTGGTTCTTATTGAGCATGCCCGATGTTATAATTAGACTTCAGTGCTAAATTTCTTAAATTAATTAAAAATCAGCCAGGTATTTTTTAACTGCAGAAGATGGAGGTCAGAGTATGGGGCAAGGTCAGTAATAGGGTTACAGGTACTCTGTGAACATGGTTGATTTTTAATTAATTTCAAGAAATTATGAGAACTCTCAGAGAAAAAAGTCCAAAAAAGGCTCTGTTTTTTTCCTCTCTCTTTTTACACTTTGAACTCTCTATTGTCTCTGACTGTTTTGTGTATCACCATGAAAATGTAGAGGGTTGTTAAGCAAGTGTTTCTGAGTTCAGGGCTATATGTTTTGTAAGGTTTCTTTTGAAATGAGCTTATGGGAATGACATCAGAATGACATGGGGTGTATTTTCAATTTAACATTGCGGAATGTGAAAAATCCATGCTGACTATGGTATACAGCCACTTTCGTGGCTGTATAATTAGCATTTCTTGAAGCGATTGCTAACAGTTCTGATGCAATTTGTTTTAAAAATAAGTGGAGGGAAAGAACAGTCTTGATGTGTAATCCAGCTCAGGTTGAGTGGTTCAGATTGCAGGTAGTTGACTGTAACTGCCACTCTTGGGGAGGAATGATTTGCTTTGATAGCCTTGTAAAATCATGGGCTAAATACCATATTTAGTAATAGATATTTCATATAATACTTTCCACCCAATCAAATGTTTTCACATTGTCCACTGACAGTTGCCAGGGACACTGAGAATGTTCAGCCCCATGATGAGATTTATGGTGCTTCTAATATTACCTGTAAATCCAGACTGATCACTAATAATGTATTCTATGATTTTAAGATTCAGTCTCTGTGAAAAAACTACTATATGAAAGTTATGAATCTCGATTGATTGGGGGGGGTTCTTGTGGGAAGGGTAAAGCATGGCCCTTACTATAATTAGAAATGACAACTATGTGAGTATCCAATCAGGTTGAAGGGACAATGCTTGCTCTCATTACTTAATTAAATAGAGTTGTCAGTATAGGAATTAGGAAGTTTTTAAACCTATAAAAGTTTGCCATTAACCTATCCATTCCAGATGCCTTATCCTATTGAAGACAGTTGACCTTCTCACTAATCACCAGCTGCTCAAGCCATTTCTTGTGCACAGGTGACTATTTAGGGATGTTTAACTTGTCAGTATACTCTCTGATAGGTTGGATAATCAGATTCATAGAGTTTTGTATGCTGCTGCAAATATTTTACAAACTTTATCTGAATTAGAAAAGAGAGAGTTATGTGAGGTTTGAATGTAGATATCCAGTTTACGGGACTGGAGCCTTCTGAGCCAGCATGCTAGCAGTCTGCTAGACCTTGTGTCCTATTCAAAGTAGGCTTTGAAAAGCAGAGAACTTTTGTGGTTTCAGACATGTCATCTCCTGGTAAGTCTATGTAGGTTTCTTGATTACTTTGCTAGAACCTGAGTGCTCCTACTTCTACTTCAGGGCCTTAATGCCAAATAATAAACTGGCCTGAATGTTATCCCTTTCCTTTCTCTTCCTCCATGCAGTAGCTGTAAACCAACCCCTTGCCACTAATTTGAATGTATCCCAAATAGTGAAACCAAAAACATCAGACATTTCATTTTCCTTAAATTAATGTGACATTGCCAGTGACCAACCCTGCCCAGATCTCAAACACTAAGGTCTCTTCAGAGGAAGAACAAGAGAAACAGAAACCTCCAGCAGACCTCCTTGCTGTCAATGACCCTGAAGCACCAATGGATCCAGATATCCCTGCCCCAGGACTGGAGATCCTCAGAGCAGCTGCCTGGGTTCCTAGTCAGCTCTCAGACGCATGTGCACGCACGCACGCACACATATCTCCCACAGGAGGAAGCAAGCAGGCAGGAACTTCAGAGCAACCACCAAAGTATCTGGCTAATTGCATGAGAAGCTACTCAGGAGGAAGGGGAAGTACATGGAAGTTCCTGATTAGATCAGAGCTTGGCTAAGAACCAGGAAGGAGTCGTGCCTTCAGCTCCTATATACACTCCCAGTCTCAGCTTCTTCAATGTTGAAGTAACAACTTTCTCTCAAGCGCCAGCCTTCCTGATTTGGGGAAATGAACAACTATGTATTTCCTGACTTATTGTACAAGAGAGGGCCCTGCAACAAGGTGTTCAGTTTCCAAGAGGAAGAACTGGCCTTTTAGTCTTTTGGCTGAATTGTTAAACTAATGCCTGAGTGGTCAGATCAGGTGACATGATGAATGAAAGGTATGCTCTCTTGCATTATGAAATAACACCTGCCAAGTAAACTTGCCTAATGAACATTATTCGGACAGCTGCATAATATCCAAATTGCTGTAAGCTCTGATAGTCAAGGTTCTATCCAGGGCCTAATCCAAAACTGCATTAGTCATGAGTAACTATGGGCTCTGTTTGTGCAATAATCAAATTTGCCATTGGATTAATTATTTCTGATATTCTCTATCTTTGCAGAGATAATTTTGAAGTAGCAACTCTCTGCCTAGTTTCTGATTCATTCTTTTTTTCCGATTCTTTTTTTAATTCACTTTGAAATCATTGATAGTGTGAGTGATACTTTTATTGATCTACTTTCTATGTGAACTCTTCAAATATGTATTCCCTTTCACTGATGTTGATGAGGTGTTGATGGTAACCGACAGACAGAAAGCAGCAGGGGGCATGAGGTGTTGATTGTAAGCAGCAGGGGAGAATGAGGTGTTGATTGTAAGCAGCAGGGGGAAAGCACTGACTTGATTAACTTCCTTAATCTGTCTGCTCTGCAGTGCACTTGAAAAGGAATGTAAACAGGCAATCATTACAAAGTTCAAATCATTACAAAGTTCAGAATAAAGACAGATACCAGTGGAGACTCGTGAATTAATAGCGATTATAATATCAATCCTCCTCCAGGATGTACACCTTAACGTGGTGAGGGGGTTGGAGAGTGTCAAAGAAGCTGAGAGCAATGCGTGACTCCTAGCAGGTCACCCAAGGCGGAATGGTCAAAGCTGAGACACCAGACTAACATGCATCCAGACTCAAAGGAAGGCAGTGGTACACCACCTCTGAATACCTTTTACCATGAAACCCCTATGAATAGACTATCCAAAATGCAACACAAGATAGTGCTGGAAGATGAGACCCCCCAGGTCAGATGGCACTCACTGAGCTACTGGGGAAGAACAATGGACAAGTACGAGTAGTGCTGTGACTAATGACACAACTGAGACAAAGCCAAAAGGACACCAGGAGGCTGACGCGCACAGATGCAAAAGGAGAGTCCAGAGTTGTACAACGTACACAATAGGAACATGGAAGCTCAATCCAGACAAGACCGAGACGCTGTTGGTGAGTGCCTTCTCTGCCCAGATGGAGGATGTTCATCCTGTTCTTGATGGGGTTACACTCCCCTTGAAGGAACAGGTGCGTAGCTTGGGGGTTCTTTTTGATCCTTCCTTGTCACTTGAGGCCCAGGTGGCCTCGGTGGCACGGAATGCTTTCTACCATCTTCGCCTGGTAGCCCAGCTACGTCCCTATCTGGACAGTGATGACCTCGCCTCAGTTGTTCATGCTCTGGTAACTTCTAGACTGGACTACTGCAATACGCTCTACGTTGGGCTGCCCTTGAAGACTGTTTGGAAACTACAGCTAGTCCAGAATGCAGCGGCCAGATTGCTGACGCGGACCAGAAGGTCTGCTCATATAACACCTGTTCTGGCCCGTCTGCATTGGCTTCCTGTTTGTTTCCGGGCTAGATTCAAAGTGCTGGTTTTGACCTATAAAGCCCTACACGGCATGGGACCACAATATCTGGTGGAACGCCTCTCCCAATATGAACCTACCCGTACACTGCGCTCAACATCTAAGGCCCTCCTCCGAGTGCCATCCCATCGAGAAGCTCGGAGGGTGGTGACTAGAACCAGGGCCTTTTCAGTGGTGGCCCCCGAACTGTGGAACAGCCTCCCCGATGAGGTGCGCCTGGCGCCGACGCTACTATCTTTTCGGCGCCAGGTGAAAACCTTTTTATACTCCCAGGCATTTTAAAGTGTGTTTTAATAGCATTTTCATCATTATTTGTATTTTGGATGTTGTTTGGTTCTTTTATTGTTTGTTTGTTTTGTTTTCTTGATTTATTGTATTTATTGTATTTATACATTGCTTGTTTTTTATCTTTTTGTACACCGCCCAGAGAGCCTTCGGGCTTAGGGCGGTATATAAATTAAATTATAAAAAAAAAAAAATGTGAGAAGCATGAACCACGGAAAGTTAGAAATTGTCAAGCAAGAAATGAAATGTATCAATATTACAATACTTTGTGTGAGTGAATTAAAATGGACGGGAATGGGACACTTTCAATCAGGCAACTACAAAATATTTTATGCAAGAAGTGATGTAGCAAAAGCAGTTAGAAGCTGTAACACAAGGTCTGAGTGAGTGATATCAATGAGATTTAATGGGAAACGTATCAACATAACCATCATACAAGTCGATGCTCCAACGGCAAACACAGAAGAGAAAATGGAGATATTTTATGTAGAAGTACAGGAAGAAATTATTCTCGCACCAAAACAGGATGCTTTGAGAATCATGGGGGACTGGAATGCAAAAGCAGGGAACAGAGAAGAACTAGAAATTGTGGGGAAATGGGGCTTAGGAGATAGAAATGAAGCAGGAGAGAGACTTACTGAATTCTGTGAAGCCAGTAATTTGTTTCTTGCAAACACATTTTTGAGCAACCAAAAAGACCGCTGTCCACGTGGACATCACCAAATGGTCAATATAGGAATCAAATCGATTATATAATTGGAAGCAGAAGATGGAGAAGTTCCATACTTTCTGCGAAAACAAGACAGGGAGCAGACTGTGGTACAGATCATGAACTAGTCATATCAAAAATCAGAGTAAAGCTAAAGAAGAACAGCAAAGCAATCATAATGCCAAAATACAATCTAAATAACATCCCAGAAAAATTTAAAGATCAAATAAAGAACATATTTGAGGCATATTTAAACCTAGCTGATAGAGCTGGTTCTCTATTATGGATTGGAGTCAGAAACATTATCACAGACAATACCTCTCATTAAAAAGAAAGACCTCAATGGATGACTGACAAAACTCTTAAAATGGTTAAAGAGAGAAGGCAACCAAAAGCAAAAGGAGATAGAAACATGGTCAGAACCATAAATACAATAATACAGCGACTAGTACGTAGGGACAAAGAGAACTACTACAATTATTATTGTAGGAACACACTGAGTGACCGAGATAAAATAAAAGGAAGATGGAAGCAATACACTGCAGAATTATATAAAAGAGATGACATTCCCTCCGTGAATGAGACGAACCATATGAAGAAGAACCAGAAAATTTAAAATATGAGGTGGAAGCTGCTCTTAAAATACTTGGAAAAAACAAGTCCCCAGGTATAAATGTCATACGAATAGAGTTGCTACAAGTTACTGTGATGGAATCTGTCCAAATTTTGAAAAACATTTGTCAACAAATGTAGAAAATAAAACAATGGCTCACAGACTAGAAGCGTTCAATATACATCCCAATTCCAAAGAAAGGGGATCCCAGGGAATGCAGTATTTATCAAACTATTGCCTTAATATCCCATGCAAGTAAAGTAATGCTCAAGATTCTACAACAAAGGCTCTTACCATATATGGAGCGTGAAATGCCAGATGTCCAAGCTGGATTAAGAAAGGGTAGAGATACCAAAGATCATATTGCAAACATATGTTGGAAAATGGAATGGGCCAAGGAATTTCAAACACAAGAAAATCACCTTGTGTTTTAAGATTACAGCATAGCCTTTGATTGTGTAGATCACGGAACCCTATGGAATGCCTTAAAAGAAATGGGGGTGCCACCGCATCTGATTGTTCTGATGTGCAACCTATACTCTGGACAAGAGGCTAAGGACAGAATATGGAGAAACCCATCAGGAAGGGTGTGAGACAGGGTGCATTTTATCACCCTATTTGTTCAGTCTATATGCAGAACAAAACGGGTTTGGATCAAAATGGAGATGTGAAAATTGGAGGGAGAAATATCAGTCAGATATGCAGATGATACTATAGTACTAGCAGAAACTAGTAATGATCTGAAACAAATACTGATGAAAATTAAAGAAGAAAGAATACAAAAGCAAGACTACAGCTGAACATCAAGAAGACTAAAGTAATGATAACAGAAGATTTACGTAACTTTAAAGTTGACAATGAGGACACTGAACTAGTCAAGGTGTATTAATACCTCGGCATAGTCGTTAACCAAAATGGAGACAATAGTCAAGAAATCAGAAGAAGGCTAGGACTGAGGAGGGCAGCTATGAGAGAACTAAAAGAGATTCTCAAATGCAAAGATGTATCACTGAACACCAAAATCAGGATCCTTCAAACCATGATATTCTCGATCTCTATATACAGATGTGAAAGTTGGACAGTGAAAAAAGTGGATAAGAGAAGAATCAGCTCATTTGAAATGTGTTGTTGAGGAGAGTTTTGTGGATACCATGGACTGCGAAAAAGACAAATAATTGGGTGTTAGAATAAATTACACCAGAACTATCACTAAAATGATGAAACTGAGGTTATCATACTTTGGACACATCATGAGAAGACATGATTCACTAGAAAAGACAATGGAAATGGATTGCCTTCAAGCCGATTCTGACTTAGGCGACCCTATGAATAGGGTTTTCATGGTAAGCAGTATTCAGAGGGGGTTTACCATTGCCTTCCTCTGAGGCTGAGAAGCAGTGACTGGCCCAAGGTCACCCAGTGAGCTTCATGGCTGTGTGGGGATTTGAACCCTGGTTTCTCAGGTCATAGTCCAACACTCTAACCAATATGCCACACTAGCTCTAGAAAGGATAATAATGCTGGGAAAAACAGAAGGGTGTAGAAAAAGAGGAAGACCAAACAAGAGATGATTTGACTCCATAAAGGAAGCCATAGACTTGAACTTACAAGATCTGAACAGGGTGGTTTACAATAGATGCTATTGAAGGTCGCTGGTTCATAGGGTCGCCATAAGTCATAACCAGGTTGAAGCACATAACATACACACACATAATATCAGTAATTCTCTGCAAAGAAACAAAATCAGAGATCAGAAAAATCAAAAGATATTGGAGGGAAAAGGAAGTGGATCATTAACTATCACCAGGGGGCCACACTTAAAGACAAAACGTAAAAAAGGAGAGGATTCCATCCCTAGTCATGAGTTAGAAATTTTTCTCCAGCTCTGAAACATTCCAGAGTCAGAATATGTTCTTAAAGAAGCCAAACTGGCCATTATTTGGGGCATACACTGATCCTAGAGTATAGCTGTGGCTCAGAAGGGCCCTGGGGCCCCTCAGGCCTGGCCCTGAAAAGCAGCAGGGTGGGCAGGGAAAAGGGACAGCTGATGCCTCCTTGCAGATGCAATGGTGGGCAGCCCTTTCTTTGCGCTCGCAGGTGGGAGAGAGAATGGAAGACATGCCGGGGCTCTTGGGTACCAGCTTGCACGAGGCCCTGGTGCGCATGCAGGCCCACACATGCCTACATGTCTCTTGCCCATTCGCTGGCTCCGTCTCTCCTGTCTTTTATTTATATATTTATTTATTTATTCAGCTTATATCCCGCCCGACTAGCAAACAGCTCTCTTTTGCAGCTGCATGGGCTGCAATGCGCGTGCATTGCTGTCATCAACCAAAGTGGTAGAGGCTTCAGCCCCTTAGGGAAACCTCGGCCACCATCTTCTTAATGGCAGTCCTGTGCATGTAGCTGCAAAAGACAGGAGAGATGGGTAGGTGGAGCTAGCGAACAGGCGGATGGAAGAAGCTCCCTCCCTGCGATCCGTGGCAGCTACTCTGCCACAGATTGCAGAAAAGGAGTGCTAGTCCTCCCTCAGGCCCCTTGGGGCCTCAGCCAGGGCCTGACCTGACCGCCCTTTGGGACTGGCCCTGGCTGCCCTCTTCCTCCTCCTCTCCCTAAGGGCAGGACAACTGAGGTGGCAGCAACTCTCTGACAGGCCGAGGAGGAGGAGGTGGCAGGCTCAGTGTCAGAGCTGCAGCATTCTACTTTCATGCTGCCACCACCGCCACCTCCACTTCAGCCTGTTGTGGAGCCGGAGCTTCCTCTGCCACCACCTGAATTGCCCCACCTGTGGGGAGAGGAGGAGGGTGGCAGCCCTTTCTTTGCACTTGTGGGTGGGGGAGAGAGTGGAGGAAGTTTATCCCCAAGTGGTGCCATCCTCCTTCTCCCTCTACTGGTTAGTTAAGTGAGGCAGTTGTTGCTCCCCCTGACAGGCTAAAGAGGAGGCGGCAGTGGTGTGAAAGGAGGATGCTGCAGTTCTGACACTGAGCCCACCCCCACTAATCGGGAGGCTCTAGATGGGCCTCTATGCATGTGCAGAGTGTGCCTCCCCTGCCCCTATGGCTTCTGCATTTCTTGGGGACAGGAGGAGGAGAACCTTTTTTAGGGCACTCTGAGCTGAGCAACACAGTGGGCCTCTTGGGAGTCAGCAGAGTGGGCCATAGAAGGAGGGAGGGGGCTTGGCTTGGAGGAAGTGGGCACCTCCCCCTGATCAAAATACCCTCCTGAATGAGTCCCTGATGCCCTGTGACCAAGGGCCCTCAACAAACTAGGAGCTGGGCCTGTGCAGGAGGCTGGGAGAGAGGGAACTGTGTTATTTGGCACAACAAGGCTTATAATACAGTGATAAAACATTCAGAGCTATAAATTATTATGATAAAATAATTAAAAATAGGAGTGAAAGTTGGGGCTAAGAGGGGGAGAACATATGGCAAAAACTATGAGCTAGTTAAAAAACATTGGGATTTTGGTATAACCTATAATACTACTATTATAAGGATTTATTTTAGAAGTTATTTTGTGTGTGGCTATATATGTTTGTGTTTTGAAGTAACTTGTTGGGACAGACCTTGATTCAGATCCTCTTCAAGTCATGAAGTTTGCTGGATAAGTTATGGCTACTCCCCCCCCCCCCGAGGACTGTGAAGATAAAATGGAGGTGGGATGGTGTATATGGAATAAAAATAAGATAGAATTAAAATATTATTTACAAACAAGCATTTTTATAATAAAACCACATATATAGGAGAGGTGTAGCCAGAACAAGACAGATTATAACTTGTATTTTTGTATGGTAGTAGTCTTTAATAGGTGTTACTGGCCCTAGATCCTAGTTTATAAATGCAGGGTAGGGGTGAGCCCCATTGTATTCTGTAGGACTTACTTCTGAGTAGACGTGGTTGAGGTAGCACTGTAAATAAATACATGTTCAAATGCTAAGGGGGTTATTAATTGCATCTTCAATAGATGCCTAAATGAGTCCTTGACTACTTTGATGATTCTTCCTGCAGAAGGCTTTTTAGCAGAGATGTAGATGCATTTATGAAATGCCAAAATTTGTGTGATGTAATATGGAACAATAGAAAAATGCTTCTTTATATAGCCCCCTAATTGAACAGATCTTGAAGCAACTGAAAGAACAGGGAAATACGTTGTTTCAAGCATCCATTCTCTGACAGGTTTTTCTTTTCATTCTCACAGGAAAATCCGCAAGTTGCTTTCTTTCTCTGAAACTAAGCGAGCTGCAAGACGGCCTTACAAGCCAATTGTCCTCTGGCCATTACAGGGCATACATCTACGACAGCCTGTGAATGATGAACCGATAATCATTGAAGACTAAAACAAACCGGACTGGTTCTTGAAACACTGGTGAAGTAGCCAGAAAACTTGGCTCAACTCCCACATACTGTACTGTAAATTCTATGGCCAGAGTGTTGAATCCACTGCTTGTGAGAAGGAACGAAACTTCACCAATATGAGTCCAGAATGGAACTTGGCCCTGCTCTGGATCTTCATGGCCACAGATTGCAAATGTGTGCGCTTTCTCCTTTAAAAAAAAATGGTAGCAGATTTTTCTTTTGCTTGTAGTTTATTCTGCTCTTTTTGTAAGCAAGTGGGAAACAAAGTAAATTTAACTTATTGAAAACATGGAGGATAGTCATCTTAGCATATTCAGTTTTCTCTTTTTATAAAGGGAAACCCAGATGGCTTCATTTTATGACTGAACTTTCATTGCCAATCTGTTTTATGAGACTTGTAAGTTGTGTATGTGTATTTCTGTCAACAGTACCATTTTTAAGTTCCATTTATATTATTTCTTTGTAGATAAAGTGCCAATGTTTATCTGTTATATCTGGAAATATAGGATCTGGAAACTGGCAACAGGTTTAGTAAGCTTCTTGCTCATGGTTCTTTTTTGTTTCAGATAACTTTAGCCAGTTCTGCCTCTATGTGGATCCATGACCAGATTGATACCTTACTACTGTGTATGTATTCTTGGAATTACCCATTTTGGCATGGGACTTTAGCATCTAGGATGTCAAGCTGTCTCTCCTCTTAGCAATTTGGATTCTTCTTCATGATCTCTGCAGTCCCACATATTATTTCCTCCTCAGTTTTCTTCTGACAGTCACAACAGCAGCCACACAGAGAATCCTCTCATCACAAGGATCTAGTCATTTATTTAAATGCTATTGTGTGGGGAGGGAGTTAGTTATGGAGCCTTTTCTTTAAGTTGAGGAATACATCACATTTTCCCCAGCATGCCTACAATATAGCAGGTCTTATTTAATTGGCATAGTTATGGGAGCATATTTCCTACGTTGGACAGGCACAAAATCCAGAGGCCAGCACTCCATCCCTGGTTCGTGGGCTTGTAAAAGCCTAAGGTGGCATCCAGCAAGGGCAAGTAGAGCTAAAGTTGGTATTCACCTCTCAGCCAGCAATAGTCATATCACTGTTACCTGCCAGATGTGCCCTTCTTTTCCTTTATGAGGCACAGGGTTGGAGTGTGGCAAGCACCAAATGGCAAGCATTGGAGTCTAGCCTATGAGGTAAGAACAAGGCCAGCCCTAGGATGAATAGCTCCTTGGATGAGGAGTGCCTTTGGTGCTCCCCCCCAGTCAGCATTGCAGGGTGAGCCAGAGAGTTTATAGAACGGGTGCATGTGTGATGTTGGGGACTGTACTACAAGGACCCATGCATGTGTGTACAAAACTGGAGGCCATGTGCAAAAATTACTGCACGCATGGACTGCATGTGAGCATTCTTGCTTGCAGCTTCTTGCACTGGGATCAAGCACTAGGATCAAGCTTCATTTTTCATACATGAGGATAAGGGTATAGGGATCTGGTTGTGCTTCTCCGAGTATTGCCTCCAAATTCTAAACCTCTTCTGGTAGAGCTGCTTTCTGCTTCCTAGGGCTCTGTCTCACAGATCTGGTTGTGGCCTGCTGCTGGACTTCTCCACTAGTCACTCGGCAAGGATTTCTCCCTTAAGGCCTGGCCTCATATCATTCCTACTTCTTTCCCTGTGGTAACAGCCACAGAAAATTACTCCAGTGACACCTTGCTTGGAAATCCTACATGGTGTTCACTCACTCACTACTGGAACTCGTTCCCCAGGGGGGCTGAAGTTCTTTCTGTGACAAGAATAGACCATCTGCTCTGCCACAGAATCCCTCCTTCAAGCTTTCCCTGTTCCCTCTCTCCTTACAACAAACATTTACTGGAGCTACTTGGCTTGGGCCAGTCATAAGCGTGCCTGGCAAGTCTTATCTCTGTTGGAGCCCAGACATCAAGATTTTACCTTACAGTGATTGGTTTAGACTCCCTGGCATTTGGGCTGCAGGCCTAGCTAAAAAGTATGCCCCAGCCTCAGGCAGCTTAAGCCTCAAATGAGCATCTATTCTGTTTCATACATGACTGTGTAAATATTTATCTCATCATGGTACCATTAGGTCATAATAACATACTGAGATTCATTGTGACTTTGCACTCTAATATACCATTTCCTATTTTTATGAAAACTTGAAACAACATTCCAAGAATTGTGATGAGCAATGTGGCAGGGTTGGGTCAGGGAAAGGCCAATGTTACACATAGGAACTAAGGCAGGGGGGGCTTGCTTTGTGGGGTCCTGGGGCAAATTGTCCTAGCTGCCCCCCCCCAGTCACCCCTTGAGCTTGCAGTATTACATTGTGTGGCTTGTGCAAGATTGCAAAACAGCAGTGTAACAGGCCCTCCCACTCCCAGGCTTTCCCCCAGCAATGTCTATGAAAAGGGCCCAGATCGACCTACCTCTTATTTGCCCCACTGCTTTCAGTGCGCTCCAGCCAGTTCTAGGATCCCAGTGAAGTCTGTGTCATGTGCTGTGGGTGGCTCTCAAAGGATAACTCTCATGGACTTGTAGCTCTATATTCCTTATTATGTTCAGCACTCACACAAAATGGCTCCTGCTACAAGCTCTTCTCCCTGAGTTCAGACACACTCTCCTCAACTACAAGTAGCCGGCCCTGTAGCAGAGTGGTATAATAGTCTTTAAGGGATAGTATCCACATATACTACAGTCTCCCAGGCTACAACTGCTTCTTCGGTCTTCTTCCCTTGCTGCTTTTTTTAACTTTGAAAACTACCATTACCCCAAAATGTGGAGCTATAGTAACCACATGATTAAGCTTAGCAACTGCCTTGTATGGCACTAGTTCTATAGTACAAGTGATGCTGATACCACCTACCACATCAACAGATGATAAACCAAGAGATTCAGCATTAGACAGGCATGCTCAAACACCTAATGGTTATTACAGTGTTCCTGGCAGCATACAACTTGGTATTCCAGGGATCTTCGGACAGGTAGTACACAGACAACAACGGAAATTTTCTGAGGCTTGTATAGCTGATTGGCAAGTATATTGAGGGAGAGTATTTGCCATGTGTATCCAAAGGAGTGTAATGATCACTACTGCAGGAAAACTATTCAGAATTAACTGACAGTCCTTGTGGCCCAGGAAGTGCATACCGAATAAGTTGGACAAAGCTAAGTATTACTTTGTCATACTGGATTGCACAACTTATGTAAGTTGCTCTAAGATTGGTTGATGAAGATATGGGCAAGATTTGTGTAAAGGAACACTTCATAGAAATCAGGACAATTCATGAATCAACTAGGAAAAGGATTACGGCACGCTTGCTGAAGATCCTGAAGCACAGTGTCTAGCAGACCACCTGATGGACTTCAAGTCCATTGCAAGTAAAGCTACAGTAGACATCATAACTGCTAACTTCCTCATGAAGAAATGCATGGGGTTCGTCACATCGTACAGGGAAAGTGGTTATGCAGAGGCCATTATCACAGTAAAAGAGCTTGCAGAAGCCCCTGATGCTGATGCCATTTTCAAGGAGACACCACATAAGTGACACAAGAAGCAGTTTGAATATGAGTGTCAGACTTATGAGTACAGCTTAAATCTCACAGAGATTCTTGTATAAAATAATAAATAATAAAATAAAATTTTATTTTTAGGCCGCCTATCTAGGCGGCGTACATCATTAAAATTAAAATACAGCATATATAACAAATAAATACATTTTAACATCAATCTATTAACAATCAACCCACATCTGTACACTATAAAACTGAAACTAACTAAAAAGCCTATACGCCGTTGGAACAAACAAAGTTTCCTTGGCGGAAACTTACCAGGGAGGGGGCATGGCGAAGATCGTATGGCAGAGAATTCCAGAGGGTGGGGGCCACAACCGAGAATGCCCTCTCTCTGGTCCGCACCAGCCTAGCTGTTTTAACTGGTGGGACCGAGAGAAGGTCTTGTGAGGCTGATCTCGTCAGGCGGCATATTTGATGATGCTGGAGGCGCTCCTTCAGATAAACTGGACCGACACCGTATAGGGCTTTAAAGGTTAACACCAACACCTTGAATTGGGCTCGGTAAACAACTGGTAGCCAGTGCAGATCTTTTAAGACTGGAGTAATATGATCCCGCCGGCGGCTGTTCTTAAGCAACCGTGCCGCCGCATTCTGTACCAGTTGTAGTTTCCGGACCGTCTTCAAGGGTAGCCCCACGTAGAGCGCATTACAGTACTCTAAGCGAGAGGAGACCAGGGCATGCACCACAAGATATGCTTACCACCCATTATATAAATACACAGCCCTCACTGATGGCAACTACTCCAAAACCAATGGTGGACCACCTCCATCACATTCTACCTCCTGCAAAAGGCTCACCACAAGATACCCTGCAATAAATCCATTATACCAAAATGACTCTTCCCAAGCATCTACGTAGCACTACAAATTCTCCTGACACTTCCCGTTACAGTTGCCAGTGGCAAACATAGCTTCTCAAAATTAAAGGTCATCAAAATATACTTGCAAGCTACTATGGTGGATGATAAGCTGCCATCACTTGCTATTCTATGCATCCAGAAGGGCATCACTCAAAACCTTGTTCTCTCAGCCACTCTGCTACAGTTTGCACAATGCAAAGTTCAAAAAGCCACATTCTGAGCCGTGACGGTGCACTTTGTAACTATCACAAAATTAATATTTTTTTTCTATTGTATAGCAGTTGCTATTTTTTGGTAAGCATTCTTTATCTCTAAGCTCCTAATTTGTGATCTATTTTCCAACAGATTAAAGAACAGAAGGACCTATTTTTGATGGAGGATATTGCACAATCTTTTTGGGAGACTGTCTGCGGACAAAATCCCCTATAACGAGGCCTTTTAAAAGCCTGGAGGTACACTTTCATAATCCTGAATTTGCATGAAGTCAGTGTACAGCACCCATTGGAGGATTTCTAGTGCCTCATCACAATCCTGTATTTGCATGAAGTAAGGTCATGGTGGGGAGCAAAAGACATTGCACAACAGCAGTGGCCCTGGCATGGGAGCAAGAAGATGCTGAGAGGGGGGAAGTGGTGGTTTAAAATAATGGGAGAGGTTTGACTAAATTGGGAAGAGAGGGACACTGGGGGATTGTTTTTAAAAAGTTTTAACAAAAAGGAATAGAGATAGGTACAACAGAGAAGGTAACATATTTCCCAACTCCCTTCTCACTGTACTCAAATCTTGTTTTAAACGGCAACTTTTTTCCTCTCAGTGCTTCCCCTGCTCACTCTAACCTGCTGGAAGTTTCACTTCAGTCAATGCATTGTCTTGCTGTGTGCTCTGAATCTATTTACCATTAGGGGCAATAGATATAGTCAGTTGAAAGTACCCATGCTTGAATTCTCTCCTTGTTAGTTTCCTCAAGTTTAAGCTTGCCTCTGATTGGTTAGACTGATATTCTCAGGGCTATCATCACTTCCAGTTCCTCCTCCTTATTCCCAGAATGATCTCTTCCTACCTTTTGAATTCAGCTGATGTAGATGATTAGGCTTTCCTATCCATGTATACTTTCTTAATAAAATGAGTTTATTTTGTTTAAGATAAACACCACTCACTTTCATATTCTTTTATATCTCATTGAACTCTGCTGCTGCAAAAAAAGCAACTCTTGTCATAGGGTCATGGGCCCACACATAATTGGAGATTTATCAAAGGAAAAAGAAAAAGGAGTCTAACAGACAGATTATATAAGAAAGAATGGCTATGTCTGAATCTGCTAGGAGGTCTGATCAGAGGTTGGAAAAGTTACTTTTTTAAACTACAATTCCCATCAGCCCAATTCAATGGCCATGCTGGCTGGGGCTGATGGGAGTTGCAGTTCAAAAAAGTAACTTTTCCAAGCTCTGGTCTGATGCCATTGAGCTGAAGATGGTCCTTTCGGATGAAAATGCTGCTGAATACTTTGGGGTAGCCTTTGCCCTTGAAGAAGCAAGGCCAGAGGTGTCTGGAAAGAAATGAGATTAATGAGATGCTGCAAACAGGAAAGCCATGGGATACATGTCTCTAGCTATAAGTAATAATTTAATTTGCCATATTTAAGATAAGCACACTGCAAGCTGAATGTGGGAAAGGATGAGGCAAGTTTTTCAACCAAACACAATTAATTATCAAGTTTCCTTAATCCTAAAGCTCTGTAACAAGAAGCTTAAAGATCCCAATAATCTATCAGGGCATATGAGCTCTTTCTTGGGAACAGTAAGAGAACTAGAGCAACAGGAGATGAATTTACCTGAGGCAGCTAAGATTGCCTTTTGCTCACTACTTTGCCTCCAGAATATGAAGGAATAATTTACTTCAAGTTAAGGAAAATGTAACTTTGAGTTTTGTCCAGGAACATTTGCAAGAATTTAATCTAAGAAAACAGATACAAAATGAGGAAACTAAAAGCCAAGCCTTAGACTGACTCAAGGCAAGCATTGCTTCTTTTGTGGAAGTAATCAGCATTGGAAAAGTGCTTGTGCTCATCTGAGAAAACCCCTTAAGGGCAAATTCCAAGAGAATGAGTCAGCAAGACTAAAAGACAAAGGAATAAGGGGAAATGCCTCTCCAGGAGATAATTTTGGAAAAGGAAATAAAATATGTACTGCAAAAGAAATAAAAGAACAGAAATAAAAGAAAAAGAAATAATTGATAAGAGTTGATTCAAACCAAGCCCACAGCAAGATTTACATAGACAGTGGGGCACCTTCACATTTATTCAACCATTTGGATGCTGATGAAAGTGAAAGGGGAAAGCACAAAAGCAGGACTACAGCTGAACATCAATAAGACTAAAGTAATGACAACAGAAGATTTATGCAACTTTAAAGTTGACAATGAGGACATTGAACTTGTCAAGGATTATCAATACCTCAGCACAGTCATTAACCAAAATGGAGACAATAACCAAGAAATCAGAAGAAGACTAAGACTGGGGAGGGCAGCTATGAGAGAACCAGAAAAGGTCCTCAAATGCAAAGATGTATCACTGAACACTCAAGTCAGGATCATTCAGACCATGGTATTCCCGATCTCTATGTATGGATGTGAAAGATGGACAGTGAAAAAAATGGATAAGATAAAAATCAACTCTTTTGAAATGTGGTGTTGGAGGAGAGCTTTGCGCATACCATGGACTGCAAAAAAGACAAATAATTGGGTGTTAGAACAAATTAAACCAGAACTATCACTAGAAGCTAAAATGAGGAAACTGATGTTATCATGCTTTGGGCATATCATGAGAAGACATGATTCACTAGAAAAGACAACAATGCTGGGAAAAACAGAAGAGAGTAGAAAAAGAGGAAGAGATGAATTGATTCCATAAAGAAAGCCACAGACCCAAACTTACAAGATCTGAACAGGGTGGTTCATGACAGATGCTGTTGGAGGTCACTGATTCATAGGGTTGCCATAAGTCATAATCAACTTGAAGGCATATAACAACAACAATGAGGTGAGGATGCAGAGTTTTGTTTAGGAGAGATCATTGAGAGGACTTTTAAGTAATGAAGACCTTTATGAAGTAGACTGTGTCTTCATTAAGACTGCATGGGGTTGTAGCATCGCAGATTTGGCCACAGGAATGTTGAAAGCACTTCAAAACATGTGAAAGACAATTTAATAAAGAATTTAGACATAAAAACATGCAAATCTGAGTTTGTGTTGATTGTAAATGCAAATGTAACTAGAGCCACCTACAGGCCATCTGCTGAAGTGCAATCAGAAAAACCCCTGGATTTAACTCACAGTGACATCTGTGGTCCCTTACCTGTAATGACACCAGGAAGGAATGTTTATTTCCTTACTTTTATAGATGATTTTTCTAGATATGTCTACACTTACCTCCTTAAAGAGAAAAATGAAGTGTTACAAAAGTTTAAAGAGTATGTGGCCAGAGTGAGCAATAAATTTGGAAGAAAGCCCAAGACTCTGCACAGTGACAATGGTGGTTAATACACAGGGAAAGATATTGAAGAATACCTAAAGGAACAAGGCATTAAACATGAAAAAACAAGTCCTTATACCCCAGAACAAAATGGAGTGTCAGAAAGGAAAAATACAACACTGTTAGAAATGACAGGAAGATAGTGATGAAATCATGAGAAATCTTGACAAGAAAATAGAAGTGAAAGAGCTGGGAGACATCTCTTACTATCTTGGAATCCAGATGGAAAGAGGAGAAAATGGAAGCTTCTTCATTAACCAGAAACAGAAGATTATTTATTCATTCATTTATTTGATTTGATTTGATTTATAACTTGCCCTTCCTCCCAGCGGGAACCCAGGGTGGCAATAATGGACCTGATAGAGCATCTTGGGCTGACAGAAGCCAATGTAACAGAAACTCCAAAGGAAGTGGCCTTCTTTAAAGACAGACCAAGGAACCACTGCAAGACAACAGTCAGTACAGGACAGCAATTGGAAAGCTCCTGTACATATCAACTGTTAACAAGATCGGACATTGCAGCAGCAGTTGGGATACTGTGGAGAAAAGTTAATGCAGCAATAAAGAAAGATTGAACTGCAGTCGAGAGGATAGGAAAATATCTAAAGAGAACTGTAGATCTGAAATTGATGCTACCTGCAAACAGTAATCCCAGACTGGAGGGCTATATGGATGCAAACTGGGCTGAAGACAGAGAAGACTGCAAGTCCACTAGTGGGAATCTGTTCTATTATGGAGGAGGAGTCATCAGTTCGACAAGTAAGAAACGATCAGTTGTAGCCCTCTCCTCTACAGAAGCAGAATACATTTCTGCAGCACAAGCATGTCAAAAAGCAACCTGGTTACACAGACTACTCATAGACTTTGAAATCAATGAACCAAAGCCAAATAGAATGCATGAAGACAACAAGAGCTGTATTTTGCTCTCCCAGTCAAAAAGGGTGACACTGCAAACAAAGCACATTGATTCCAAGTACCACTGCATGAGAGATGTGCAACAGAAAGGGCTCATTGAGCTGACTTACTGCCCAACAGAAGAAATGGTGGCAGATGTTCTTACCAAGCCACTGCCCAGAGAGCATTTTCAGGATCTTTGGGAAGTGATGGGAGTCATGAGTTGGAGTGAGAGACACTGAGACCTTTAGGGGCAATAGATATAGTTAGTCAGTTGAAAGGGCCCCTGCTTGAATTCTCTCCTTGTTATTTTCCTCAAGTTTAAGCATGCCTCTGATTGGTTAGACTGATATTCTCAGGGCTATCATCATTTCCAGTTCCTCCTTCTCCTTCCTATAATTCTCTCCTTACCTTTTCTGAATTCAGCCTGTGTAGATTTTTAGGCTTTCCCGTCTACCTGTACTTTCTTAATAAAATGAGTTTATTTTGTTTAAGATAAACACCACTCACTTTCATATTTTTATATCTCTAATGAACTCTGCTGCAAAAAAAAAAAACAACTCTTCATATTCAAACCTCTGCTGTTGTTTAAAACTGACATTTTCTTCTTCATCTCCTTCAGGCTTTGCTTTACTCAAACTCAAATCTTGTTCAAAACAGCCACTTTTCCCTTTTCAGTGTCCCTCTCTTCTCACTGTACTCAAACGTCTCCCTCTTCCATTCTTCAGCTGCCTCATGTGAGAGAAAGCAGAGTCCCCATATATTCGATAGTTCCTTTGCATACCATATCATAGTACCTTCACACAGTGTATTTCACTCCTGGTATCAAGTGTCTTCAACATGAAGTTCCAGATTCAATGTAGTAATTTAGAAGGTATTTTATTAACAAGCAAACAGGCAGGAGGGGAGGGGAGGAGGACAGGTTTGATCATTTGCATGTTTATTGGATTCAATGCGATTTACTCCCATGCAACCATGCTTAGGATAGGTAAAAGTGACCAGGGGGGGAGGGAGGGAGGGCTGGAGTGGGCAGGGGAGGAGAAAGCAGGAAGAGGGGAGAGGAGGAGGAAGGGAGAGGAGAGGGGAAGGAGGGGAAAAGCAGGTCTGATTATATGCATGCATATTGAGTTCAATGGGATTTACTCCTATGCAATGATGGTTAGGATAGGAAAAACTGGCCATGGGGGAGGGGGAGGGGGAGGGGGAAGGAGCGTATTGGAGGGGGACAAAGGAAGGGCGAGGGGAGGGCAGGTTTGATCATTTGCATGCTTATAGAGTTCAATGGCATTTACTTCCCTGCAATGATGCTTAAGATAGGTAAAACTGACCATGGGGAGGAGGAAGGGGAGGGGGAGGAGGGGGAAAGGGAAGGAGGGAATTGGAAGGGGTTGGGGATGGGGAGGGAGGGGCAAAGGAAGGGGGAGGGAAGGGGCAAGAGGGGGGTTAGGAGGAAGGGCGAGAGAGGGTGGGTTTGATCATTTGCATACTTTTTGAGTTCAATTGGATTTATTTCTGTTTGAAAATGGAAATGGACTGCCTTCAAGTCAGTCCCGACTTACGTTGACCCTATGAATAGGGTTTTCATGGTAAACGCTATTCAGAGGTAGTTTTACCATTGCCTTCCTCTGAGGCTGAGAGGCAGTGACTGGCCCAAGGTCACCCAGTGTGCTTCATGGCTGTGTGGGAATTCGAACCCTGGTCTCCCAGGTCGTAGTCTAACACTGACCTGGGGAAGGGGCAGGGAGGGGAGGGGATGAGATTGGGTGGGTGGGCACTGGGCAGAAGGGAAGCCCCTTTCCTAGCCAAAAGGAAAATATTGTGAACAGTATCATTGCTTTTCAGCCTTTCCCCACCTTTTTATTCTACAGCAGGCACATGTAGCCTCTCACCCAAATTTAAACCAAAGCTATCCCTGGCCACATCCACACTAGACCTTTATTTCACTTTGAACAGTCATGGCTTCTCTCAAAGAATCCCAGGAAGTGTAGTTAGTGAAGAGTGCTGAGAGTTCCTAGCAGACACCCAGTTCCCCTCACAGACTTCAATCAGAGTGGCTGACTGTTAAACCAGTCTATCCACTGAAGCTCTCTCAGTGGAACATGAGTCTCCTCTCAACACCCTTCACAAACTACACTCCCCAGGATTCTCTGAGAGAAGCCATGACTGTCTCAAGTGAAATCAAGTCTGGTGTGGGTGTGGCCCCCTGATTAGCCAAGCCCAGCAGCTGTGAGTCTGGCTTTTAGAACTCTGACAGTTGGTTCTTACTGAGCATGCCCACCCTTATCATTGGCTTCCAGCCAAAATTTCTTAACTTAATTAAAAATCAGCCAGACATTTTTTAAACTTTTAAACTGCAGAAGATGAAGGTCAGGGTATGGGGCAAGGTCAGTATTAGGATTACAGGTACTCTGTGAACATGGCTGATTTTTAATGAATTTCAACAGATTATGAGAACTCTCAGAGAAAAAAGTCTGAAAGGGCCTGGAGGCTTTTTCTCTCTTTTTACACTTTGAAGTGTCTATTCTCTCTGACTGTTTTGTGTATCACCATGCAAACTGAGAGGGTTGTTAAGCAAGCGTTTCTGAGTTCAGGACTATAAGTTTTGTAAGGTTTTGTTTTGAAATGAGCTTTTGGGAAGCATCAGAATGGTGAGGGGGGTATTTTCAATTTAACACTGCGGAATGTGAAAAATCCCCACTGGCTATAGTATACGGCCACTCTTGTGGCTGTATAAATACGGCCACTCTTGTGGCTGTATAATATAGAATGTCTGAAATGAATAACCAAGCTATAATACCACTATTTATACAAAGCTAATAATAGTGGGTAAACTGCTGAAAAACATGTTTAAAAAAAGATACAACCATGGAACCAAGTGGCAATGACCTGAAAAATACAAACACTGATCCTGCTACTACTTGGAAATAAAATCATTAACAAATGCAAAGTGAGAAAACACTATCTGACTTGTGAAATATATACACCACAATCTCTTTTAGATAGAGGGGGCAAGGGGATGCTTCCCCCATTTTTGTACTTGAAAACACTGATACCAGGGCAGAGTCCAGCTAGTCAAAGTCTACATGATGTCTCACCTGATTAATAAATGGCCATTCATAATCAGTTCCCCAAATTTTGGCTTTTTATGGGACTCCTAATTTTTAAAGCTTTGTCATGGCAAATTTACATTCCTTATTACAGTTGCTAAAGGGGAGACTCCAGAACTTATTTTTTCTTTATATTTATCCCATATATTGAGAAGTTGTGGGGTTTTTTTAAATTTGATTTCTTCTTTCTTGTCCTGTCCACAAGAGTAACTCAAAGAGGATATCAGAATTTGGTTGTTCTGATATGTTAAGCTTGTCCTATTTTGCATCATCCATAAATCAGTCGTGGAGCTTCATAGTTTATCTTTAGGTTTGGAAATGCCAATCCCCTTTAGTAATGGAGCCTGCATGGTGTTTGTTTTGATCCTGCCGTATGAAATTATCTAAAATCTTCTGCCAACTTTTCATGTCATGTTATTTAATGGACAAAGGTGAATAGGAATGGGGGGGAGGTGAATAGACTTAGGGGAGAAGTGCCTTATTGTATGGATGTATTATGAAATATTTTATTTATATACTACCCTTCATCAAATTTGGTATCAGGCAGTTTACATGTTTAAACTCTAAAACATCCAGTAGAGAAGAAACTAGTCAACAAGATATTATAATATTTTAAACGTCTTGGAGAGTAAAATATTTTTGCCTGTGGCCTAAAAGAAAGTAAAGTTGATGCCAGACAAATATCCATGGGGAGGATATTCCACAGCTAAAGCAGCACTCTCTTAATGCTTGGGAGGGAATAGAGTCCAAGACTGGTTGTTCCAGTGAAAAAGGCAAGGTTAAGGATTTTCTTTCCAGCTTCTCTACATATATATTCTTACAGAGCAATCCAAATCAGGGATAGCTGGCAGGAGGGGGGGCAGTGAGGAGGAGCCAGCAGGAAGCTCCGAGGCATTCACTTCCTGCTTGGGAGCCGCCGGCCCAGCTAAACGCAGGCTCCATTGAGAGCTGCGTGTGGGAGTTGTAAGGAAAGAGCTGGCTCCCACAAACGGGCCTACAGGTAGGGCTGCCATATTCCAGTTCCACAAATCTGACAGGCTAATTTGCATATTATTTGCATATTATGCATATTATTTGCATATTAATATTTGGATTGTCCAGTTGTTTTGTTTTTGTGCCTAGGAATTACCACCAAAAACTGGGGAAAGATGTGAGAAATCTTTTTTTAAAAAGCAACATTTTCAGCCTTAAATGCCTAGACTCTAGTTTCCAACACTATGGAATATTGATTGATTGATTAAGAGGATTTATCTCCTGCCCTTCTGCTGTTAAAAACAGAGCTCAGCACGGCTTACAAATATAATAAAAACAATAAAAATACACAATCAATATAAAAACACAAAATAGCAACAAACATAAAGTAAGTCAGGGCAGCAGTATGGTTAACCTTTGCTGGTCATTGACCAAAATAAGCTTATTGACATTTTTTAGTATGGTTAACCATTACATATACGATATATTTCAGAGATGTGGTGAGTGAAGAAAAACAAGAAGCCAAAATGTTAGGAAAAGGAGTCTTTTACACAACATGCTCAGTTCTAAATACTGTTGCAGCAAGTTTTACAAGTTCCTCCAGTATTCCACTGGTGCAGGCACTCAGACATTCAAAGTATCTGTATGTTTCTTAGGTTTTATAAAAGCAGAGCTTTGCTTAACTCAAAATTTCTTCTCCCTTTGATCAACCACATCTACACAGGTTCCATCTCCGTACTCAAAATGAAACTGGGCCTGGAAGTGTGCAACAACCCCACACATACCTTGCTAATTAGATTACCAATGCCAGGATGTCTGTCTTATCGACTACTCTCCTGTCCCGTCCCCCCCCCACACACACACACACCGGGCATCATGAAAGACCCAGTCCTGGGCTCAGAAAGAAAATATCTGGTCCTCTTCAATGTACTCATAAGCCTCTTGTTTTACTTAAAATAATAATTATAAATTCTTGCTCTTATCACTAATGGGAGTTAATTATCTTGCATATGCTGCTGTTGCTTCTATGGCTATAATGGAGTGAGGTTAAAGATAAGTGAAATGCAAATAGGAAAAAACAACACAAAAGGCAGTAACACTTTCCTAAATGTAATACCATACCAACCACAACAAGATTCCTATGAGTAATGCAGAAAACTCAGCATCCCACAACCAATCAGGTTTCATAACCAAAAACCCAAACTAAAAAAATCCTAGCAGTCAGTCAGCCAAGGTCACAGAAATCCCCATGCAGCACAACCTGACTTGGGGACTGCAGTTAATGCAGAATGCTGCAGCACGATTGCTGACATGAGTGAGATCCTATCGGCACATAATACCTCTGCTCTGAAATCTGCATTGGTTGCTGATTTGCTACCAGGCCAAGTTCAAGCTGTGCTTTCCATGTTATGGGTGCCACATAGTACTTGTTCTGCTCTTGTAAGAAATCAGTCCTGTAAAGTGGCAGCACCTACGCTTTGGAACGCCTTGCCTATTGACATTAGGCAGACGCCTGTTTTCAGCACCTGCTAAAATCAGTTTTCTTGAGGCAAGCCTCTCCAGGCATGTGGAAGCTATTGTGTTTTTAAATCTGTTTTTAACTCATTGTTGGTTTTATTATTTTGAATGTTTTTAAGTATCTGTCCTTAACGCTTTTGCTAATAATTTTATTATTTTAATTCTTTCTGTAAACCACTTTATTTATTTTATTTATTGCACTTGTATACCACCCCATAGCTGAAGCTCTCTGGGCAGTTTACAGCAATCAAAAACATTAAAACAAATATACAATTTAAAACACATATTTAAAAACAATTTAAAACACAATTTTAAGATTCAAAACAATATAAAAAAAATTTAAAAACACATGCTAAAATGCCTGGGAGTAGAGGAAAGTCTTGACCTGGTGCCGAAAAGATAATAGTGTTGGATGCCAGGCGCACCTCGTCAGGGAGATCATGCCATAATTTGGGGGCCACCACTGAGAAGGCCCTCTCCCTTGTTGCCACCCTCTGAGCTTCCCTTGGAGTAGGCACCCGGAGGAGGGCCTTTGATCTTGAACATAGTGTACGGGTGGGTTCGTATCGGGAGAGGCGTTCCATCAGGTATTGTGGTCCCAAGCCGTGTAAGGCTTTATAGGTCAAAACCAGCACCTTGAATCGAGCTCGGAAACATACAGGCAGCCAATGCAAGTGGGCCAGAATCGGTTTTATATGTTCAGACCGTCTGGTCCCTGTTACCAACCTGCCGCTGCATTTTGAACAAGCTGCAGTTTCCAAACCGTCTTCAAAGGCAGCCCCACGTAGAGTGCATTGCAGTAATCTAATTTGGAGGTTACCAGAGCATGGACAACTGAAGCCAGGTTATCTCTGTCCAGATAGGGACGTAGTTGGGCCACCAACCAAAGTTGGTAGAAGGCACTCCATGCCACCGAGGCTACCTGAGCCTCAAGTGACAGAGATGGTTCTAGGAGAACCCCCAAGCTACGAACCTGCTCCTTCAGGGGGAGTGCAACCCCATCCAGAACAGGTTGGACATCCACCATCTGTTCAGAAGAACCACCCACTAGAAGCATCTCAGTCTTGTCTGGATTGAGCCTCAGTTTATTAGCCCTCATCCAGTCCATTGTCACAGCCAGGCACCGGTTCAGCACATCGACAGCCTCACCTGAAGAAGATGAAAAGGAGAAATAGAGCTGCGTGTCATCAGCATACTGATGGCAATGCACTCCAAAGCTCCGGATAACCGCACCCAAGGGTTTCATGTAGATGTTGAACAGCATGGGGGACAGAACTGACCCCTGCGGAACCCCATATTGGAGATTCCAAGGTGCCGAGTAATGTTCCCCAAGCACCACCTTCTGGAGGCGACCTGCCAAGTAGGAGTGGAACCACCACAATGCAGTACCTCCCACTCCCAACTCAGCTAGTCTCCCCAGAAGGATACCATGGTCGATTGTATCGAAAGCCGCTGAGAGATCAAGGAGAATCAACAGTGTCACACTCCCCCTGTCTCTCTCCCGACAAAGGTCATCATACAGGGCGACCAAGGCTGTTTCCATGCCAAAACCAGGCCTGAAACCCGACTGAAATGGATCCAGATAATCGGTCTCATCCAAGAGTGTCTGGAGCTGGCCTGCAACCACTCATACCAGGACCTTGCCCAGGAATGGAACACTTTGAGATTTTTTACAATAAAGCGGTATATAAATATTGTAAATAAAAATACATAAATAAATGTTGGAGTCACTGTGGCCCTTGAGTCTCTTCCCATTTTTAGGAACCAAGGAATCTGCCTTATACTGATTCAGGCCATTTTGTACCATGATTTCTGAAATGCAATACGATACCAACCACAACAAGATTCCTATGAGTAAGGCGTCTCACAACCAGTCAGGATTCCTAACCAAAAACCAAAAATATGATAAATGAAGAAATATTTATATAAGCATGACTATCAAATATATTTATTATTTACACAAACTGTAAAGATATTTATAGTGCAATCCTAGGTTTATTCATTCAGAAGCAAGTCCCAGAGTATTCAGTGGGGCTTACTCAAACAGGGACAGAAATGCAACCTCAAGTGATAAGCAACTTCATTCACACAACCCAAAATTCCGAATCATGCCATTTTACGCTGTTTTGCAACTGTTTATACTTGTTTTTATGGTTATTGGATTTTAAATAGCTTTATTTCTTGTTGTGAGCTGCCTTGGTTTCCAAACCTACCTCACAGGGTTGTTGGAAACACTCCATACACGCACACGCACACACTGCAGATGTATAAATACATACAGCCCATATAATAGTTTATTGTCAAACCAGTTGGTCATTGCAGAAAAATCAGTATTAGTTTTTAAAAAAAACAGTATTAGTTTCCTACAGAATAAAAACTGTAAAACCTAAGTAAGCCCTGCCTACTTGCTTTAAAATAGGACTGGAGGGGGAGGACAGAAAGAGTTAGAACACAAACACAATTCTTTTTTACACTCAATCCAAAGTCCCATTGATTTTCAGCACATTCATAACCTTGTCTACTCAAAAGAAAGTCCTATTGAATTCAGTGGGATTTACTCTGGGCATATGGGATTAGCATTGCTTTTACAAAAGCAAGTATTGGGAAGGTTTTCAAAACACTGCCCAGGATCTGACTCCTGCACACAAGAGGAAAAAAACCTGAAATGTATATACTTACCCAATTCATGAGATTTTCAGATAAACAGGGGGGGAAATCATCATTTTCTGGCATTGCAATGAGGTTTTCTAGGTCAATCAAACTGAAACACAACCCTGGCTTCACTGATTGGCTGCAATCCTGAATGGGTGGGGTTAAAGCTATGAAGTGCTATACAGTACTGTTTAAAGAAAGATTTAACAGTCGGGGCGGCTGACATTTTTATATATATCTCGAGAACCGGACCACCTAGAAACTTAATTTTGTTTTTAAATGAAAGCTGAGAATCTGGGCCACCTAAGGGGCTAAATGGGCTCTGGGTGGCATGCAAAGAATCCAGGTAAAACCCGGCTAACCGGGCAATATGGCAACCCTACCTACAGGGAAGTCAGCACTCCCTGTAGATCACCATTGGAATAATTTTACTGCGCCAGCCTTTTTGCCAGCAGAACTTTGGGCCAGACTGGGGCCTGCAGGAGCATTCTGAGGGGAATTTGGATGCTGCTTAAGCCCCCCCCACGGCTCCTCCCCCACCATACTTCTGGAACCTTCCATTTTCAAGGCTACTACTGGCTCTTAGGCTGGTAGGCTGATAGGCTGGCAGTGGTGGCAGCATACTCCCAGCACCACTGCAGCTCAGCCATGATGGGGAGCTTCTACTGGTGGAGCCTGGCACCACCTGGCACCACTGGGAGCCTACCAGCTCATCTGGGGGTCTGCTACATCCAACTTCCCCCAGCCCAGCGTAAACTCAAGTTGGATTGCTCCCTTATTCTAATAGGATTTATAAATGACTTTTCAGCTACTGCTCCCAAAACAGCATCTAAAGCAATTCCATTAAACAATTTAAAATTACATATTAAAATAAAACTAATATAGTCAGAATGACCATCAACCGGGAAAAAAATCAGTCTACAGCAAACCACCTAGCAAGATATGTGGGTAGTTCGTCATTATTGCAACACTTTGGTCACCATACTGTTCAAAAACAATGGGAAAGATCATCCTCACTTCATCACTGATAGCTGCCTGAGGAACTATGCTGTTGCTAATCTCTCTCCCTAAGCATATGGTGTAATAGTATGCAGTCCCAGAACTGTAATTGTAGTAATAGGTTCTTATTGGAGGCATGCATACCACAGCAACATTAAGTCCCTACTCCTTTTTTCAAAGGTAAGGTTGGTTTTTATATGTGCCCCTTTGAAGGGTGGTAAACAATGAAGGGTCTCCTGAAAAAGTTGGCACTAGGAGCCAAATATTACAGATATGGCATGCAAGGAATGTTTGTCTTACACCCAGACTCTTATCCATTGGAAAAACGGACTAAAAGTATGCGTCCCCTTGTTCTCTGCTTTTCCTCCTACTCCAAAGGCCTTATCAGATGCTTCTGTTGAGAGGGGAATTAGCCTTGAGAAACAGATCAAGTTTTCTCCCATCACATGTGTGTTGGTTTACAAACTGAATATGAGGAGGAGATCCTAACAGCTTCCCCACCTCCAGCTACAAGAAGGGATAGCTTCTCTAACAGTGTGATCAGATGGGCACGTGTGTTTAATCCTTCTTTAGTCCTTATTGCTTTTTCCTGTACTCACACATTTCTCACACGTCAAGGCCGTGTTTTTTTTAATGATTGCTGAAATCATGTAATTACACTTAATAAATGTGATGCAGTTTGCCAAAAAGGGATGGGCAGCAACATTGCAATCAGATTGTGAAGTAGCTGGGCCACAGGAAGTATTAAAAGGAGTAGCTGGTGCAGGAATATGAAGTGTTGAAAGAAATTACAGGGTACAATAGCACAACATTTCCATTAAATTCACTTTACATTCCTCTAATGAACAAATGCTCCAGAAAAACACTGACTTTATGGCAACGTTACAGGTAGATATTGTGCTGGTATAAACGTTTAGGATCAGTGGTTGTAACTATGCATGGACATGATAGCCATTGAGTATCAATATCATTCTTTTGACACAGCTATTTCCAATCTCTATGTATGGATGTGAAAGTTGGACAGTGAAAAAAGCGGATAAGAGAAAAATAAACTCATTTGAAATGTGGTGTTGGAGGAGAGCTTTGCGCATATCATGGACTGAAAAAGACAAATAATTGGGTGTTAGAACAAATTAAACCAGAACGGTCATTAGAAGCCAAAATGATGAAACTGAGGTTATCATACTTTGGACACATCATGAGAAGACATGATTCACTAGAAAAGACAATGCTGGGAAAAACAGCAGGGAGTAAAAAAAGAGGAAGGCCAAATAAGAGATTTTATTTATTTATTTATTCTTGGATTTATTAGTCGCCCATCTGGCTGGTTACCTAGCCACTCTGGGCGACGTACAAAACAGAATAATACATTAGACGTTAAGCATACCATAAGCATTAAAATATTAAAACATACAGTAAAAGTTTCAACCCATCCCAAAAGCCTGACTGAAGAGCCAGGCCTTTAAAGTCCAGCGGAAGCTCATCATAGAGGGGGCATGTCGGAGATCATTTGGGAGGGAGTTCCATAGGGTGGGGGCCAATATTGAGAAAGCCCTCTCTCTGGTCCTCACCAGCCTAGCTGATTTAACCGGTGGGATCAAGAGAAGGTCTTGAGAGGCTGATCTTGTCGAGCAGCATCCCTGACGGTGCTGGAGGCGCTCCTTCAGATAAACTGGGCCCAAACCGTATAGGGTTTTAAAGGTCAAAACCAACACCTTGAATTGGGCCCGGTAAACAACCGGTAACTAATGTAACTCCTTCAAAACTGGAGTAATATGATCTTGTCGGCGGCTACCTTTGATCATACGAGCCACCGCATTCTGTACCAGTTGCAATTTCCGGACAGTTTTCAAGGGTAACCCCACGTAGAGCGCATTACAGTAGTCTAGGCAAGAGGTGACCAGGGCATGTACCACCGGTGGGAGCAAATGGTTGGGAAGGGGCGCAGCCTCCGTATCAGACACAATTGATACAGCGCTGCCCTGCTCACAGCCGAGACTTGAGCCTCCATGGACAGCTGGGAGTCAAGAATGACCCCCAGGCTGCAGACCTGGTCCTTTAGGGGCAATCGTACCCCATTGAACAGCAGGTCCACATCCCCCAGCCTTCCCTTGTCTCCCACAAACAGTACCTCGGTTTTGTCAAGATTCAGCTTCAGCTTGTTCCTTCCCAACCAGTCACTCACCGAGTCCAGGCACTTGGACATGGTTTCTACAGCCAACCTTGGTGAAGATTGAAATGAGAGATAGAGCTGCGTGTCATCTGCATATTGATGACACTGCAGCCCAAATCTCCTGATGATTGCTCCCAGCGGCTTTACATAGATGTTGAATAGCATCGGGGAGAGGATAGAACCCTGTGGCACCCCACAAGTGAGAGGCCACGGATTTGAAACCTCCTCCTCCAATGCTACTCTTTGGTACCTACCAGAGAGGAAGGACCGGAACCACTGTAATACAGTGCCTCCTATGCCCAGCCTCTTCAGGTGGTCCAAAAGGATACCGTGGTCAACGGTGTCAAAAGCCGCTGAGAGATCAAGGAGGACAAGGAAGGTACCTTCATTCCTATCCCATGCCCTCCTCATATCATCTACCAAGGCGACCAAGGCTGTTTCAGTCCCATGCCCAGGCCTGAAACCCGATTGAAATGGATCTAGATAATCCGTTTCCTTCAAGTGTGCTTGCAACTGTTTTGCCACCACCCGCTCGATCGTCTTGCCCAAGAATGGTAGATTTGAGACTGGGCGGAAGTTGTTCAGATCATGAGAATCCAAGGAGGATTTCTTTAAAATAGGTTTTATTATTGCCTCCTTAAGCGCTGATGGCATTATTCCCTCTTCGAGCGATGTGTTAATCACCATCCTGATCCCCTCACCGAGTCTATCTTTACAGTTCATAAGGAGCCACAATGGGCAAGGGTCGAGTAAGCAGGTGGTTGGCTTTAGAGTTGAAAGCACCTTGTCCACTTCATCAGAGGGAAGAAGCTGGAACCGGTCCCACATCACCAGAGCACTACTGGTCACCTCTGGCTCGCTCACTGTATCCACAGCGTACGGAATAGCACTCTAAATACGATCGATTTTCTCCACAAAGTGTTTTGCAAATTCATCACAGGAGACCTTATTATGTTCCATCGGTTCTGGAGCAACTGGACCGACCAGGCTCCGGACCACTTGGAACAGTCTCCTGGGGCAACACTCTGCGGATGCAATAGAGGCAGCATAAAAATATTTTTTCGCTGCCTTTATTGCCACATGGTAGGTTGCCGCAGCTACTCTAACCTGTGTTCGATCGACATCAGAGTGAGACTTCCACCACCGGCGCTCTAGCCGTCTCACCTCCCACCTCAGAGTTCACAGCCGTGGGGTAAACCACGGTGCCGTCTGAGTTCTATTCAGGGGGAGAGGGCGTTTCGGAGCCACCCGGTCTAATGCCCCAGTGATCGCGGTATTCCACCCCTCCACCAGGGCTTCAGCCGACTGGTTGTGTGCCTGCTCCAATGAGTCCCCAAGCGCATTCAGGAATCCATTTGGATTCATCAGATGCCTGGGGCAGACCATCTTAATGGGTCCTCCACCCCCACGGAGGGTTTGTGGGGTCGAAATATCCATCTTCACCAGATAATGATCTGACCATGACAAGGGGTTGATGGACGTATCCCCAATTTTCAGATCACTCCCCTCCTCTCCTGAGACAAATACTAGATTGAGTGCATGACGGGCTACATGGGTGGGCCCCGTTGGAATATGGTGCAGTTCCCAGGAAGCCATGGTTTCCATAAAGTCCCGAGGTGCTCCAGCGAGGGTGGCCTCGGAATGCAGATTGAAGTACCCCAGTACCAAAAGGTTTGGGGACTGAACTCGCACATCCGAGACCACCCCCAGCACCTCAGCCAGGGAGTCCGTCATGCAGTGGGGGGGCTGTACACGAGCAGAATCCCTAGACTGCCTTTTGGGCCCAACCTCCAGTACATACACTCAGCCATCCTGGTTTACAGAGAGGGGGTCTGGTGAGAATCAAGGAGCTTCGGTAAATAACTGCCACTCCCCCTCCCCGACTTCCAACCCTCGGCTGCTGTGCATACGAGAACCCAGCTGGGCACATGGCCGCCAAGATAGGAGCAGCAGCCTCATCCAGCCAAGTTTCCGTAATACGTACCAGGTCTGCGCTCTCATCCAATATCATATCATGGATGAGAGATGTCTTTTGAGCAACAGACCTGGCATTACACAACAGCAACCTAAGGTCAGAGTGTGGAGCTAGGCATCCCCCAGTTATCTGTCGGCTCTGGACAGGTCCGGAACGAGGGATAGATATTATGCATCTATCCCTAGTTCCTCTTACCCGACCTGACCTGTCCCTAGCTTTCCACCAGCTTCTGCCGCCCAGCCTTGATATATATTGGCCATCCACCCTTCCCCCATCACTCCCTTGCAATAAACACATGCCCCAATGTAGGCTTCCACCGTTCAGGCAGGTATTCAGGCAGGTATTCTCTTTAAAACAGTTCCTTCCTAAAAAAGAAAGAGATAGAGATAATAAACCCGCAGCAACAGCAGCTGTAAGCTCTTCTTCTCTGAGCACTAATAATCTCCTTTTCTTGCAGACACTAGTTTTCCAGATCATTTCAACCTGCTTGTTTATATACCCTCCAGAGGGATAGATGGCAGAAATAGTCACAGTCACAGTGAAACACAGCAGGTTGACTAGGAACCTGGGACTTAGTGCTGCAAGATGGTGGTTAGATGAGCAAAAATCTCACAGAAAAGACAATGTCCAGCAGCAGCAGCAGCGGCAGATTCCTCTTCCCAAGGTGGTAGTGGTCTCATTTCACACCCGGCAGATAGTAAAAAAGAAGTGGTCAGTCCAGCAGGTTCCTCTTCTCACTGACTCCGCCGGCATGGGACAGTAACAGTAACGGCGGCGGCAGCAGCGGCATCTCGTAGCCACCACACCCATCCATCCGCCCAAAGTCGCGGCCGACAAGTTCCCCCACAAGCCACGAACGCACCCCCACACAGCACGGCAGCCCAACTGCGAAGCAAGTAGGACCCAGCTTCTTATTCTGCCCTCGGATGTGCGTCTGTCTCTTTCTCTTTCTTTCTCATCGCCAGCTCCTTCTCCGCCTCACCTCCCGCATCCAGGGCCTTGCTTTTTCCGACCGCGGCATAAACAAAATTCCAATGGACTGATTCCATAAAGGAAGCCACAGACCTGAACTTACAAGATCTGAACAGGGTGGTTCATGACAGTTGCTCTTGGAGGTCGCTGATTCATAGGGTCGCCATAAGTCGTAGTCGACTTGAAGGCACATAACAACAAATTTTCATGATCCAGTCAAAGCTGTTGTAACCTTGCCACCACCCATTCCATAGCAATTACTTCTGTTCTGTTTTTCACCACAGTGTGATGGGGTAGAACTTGGTGAGGTAGAGAAAAGTCTAGGTTCCTTTTTACTGAACACACATCTTGTAAGCTAGCCAAAGAAACGAAGTGTTAGCAGTCTCGTGAAAGTTGTTGACACAAGCCACTCTATTCCATCTTATGCTTTCCCCTTTGGTGCCTTTCATATCAGCCCATAGGACCAGTCTTGCAACTTTAAGAAACATCTAGTATTTGTCATATGTCTTGGCAGGTACTGTAACCCTATTCATTTTTTTCCACTTTGGAGGTATTTACTGCAAATTAGTTTATGGAATGTTAGCTCAGTATAAGATCAGAAAGGGTTATGCCACCTTTAGTTTTTAAATAAAACATTGGCATGTTGAGCCGTTCCTTCATTCTTGGCATTTTTTAAAAAAAGATAATCAGTTATTTATTATCAAAAATAGCATGCATATGTTATGTTATATTTCTAGGCCGCCTTTTGGCCAAATAGGCTCCCGAGGCGGCTTACACACAAATAAAAATACAAATACAAAATAGAAATAAAAACAATGCAATTTACCAAAAAAGAAAAACCAAATCAAACTAACAAAGTCCTAACATCTCTAAAAAAACAGGAGCAGCAAACCGAAAGCATTCATCTTCCTGGTAAAGGGCAGTTCCCAGAAAAACGTCACTAAGAGCAGGGGTGGGGGGCAAAGCAGGTGGAAAAGCATGCCCCTTGATGGTCCCAGCACAGTCCCATCCCTGCAGCAGCACGACTCAGCCTGCAGCTCCTCCTGATAAGGCCCAGGCAGAGGGGTGGGGCAAGGCAGGTGGAAATGCTTGCCCCTTGATGGTCCCAGCACAGTCCCATCCCTGCAGCAGCCTGTCAATGTGCTTTATGGAAACACTGCTGGGCAATGGAGGCCTTGTCACATAATAATGTTAATAATGATGTTGATAATTATAACTAATTATAATTGTAATTATTTTTATTATCTGCCTCTCACCCGGAATGTGGGTCCCAAGGCAGATTACATAGATTTAAAAAAACACAGCATACATGAAACCATACAGAAATTTAAACATACAAAATCATACAAAAAACCCACACAATTCTAATCCTTAAAAACATCATATAATGGCATAAAGGGTAGACATTTAACCAAATGCTTTTATAAAAAGATGGGTCTTCAGCAGCGGTCTAAAAATGGGAAGGGAGGGCTGATCTTACCTCACAGGGGACGGTATTCCATAGGGTAGGAACCACAACAGAATGCACTATTGCAATTATTCGCCAATTGGGCTTCAGATATAGTAGGCACTCGCAACAGGCCCTCTTTCCTGGCTCTCTTGCGATGTGCATGACTAATAGGGAAGGCAGGCAGACAGATACCTAGGTCCCAAATCATGTAGGGCTTTAAAGGTCAAAACCATCACCTTGAATTGAACCTGGGAGCTAATGTAGCTCTTTTAGCACAGGTGTAATGTGTTTAAATCGGCTCTTTCTAGTTAACATCCTGGCAGCCACATTTTGAACCAAATGAAGCTTTTGAGTAGTCTTCAAAGGCAGCCTGACACAGAGCACATTACAGTAATCCAAATGTGAGGTGACTAGGGCATGCGTGAGGGTGGTCAGATCTGAGCATCCAAGATTAGGGCTGCAGCTGGCGCAACTGTCAAAGCTAAGCAAAAGCCCCTCTGGTCACCACCACTACCTGATCTTCTAGCAGCAAGGCCGGATCCAGGAGGACTCCCAGACTGTGGACCCACTCTTTCATGGGGAATGCAACCCCATCCAGAGTGGGCCCACAACCCCAAACCTGGTTAGCATTTCCGCTCACCAATAACATCTCTGGTTACAGCCCGTTACAGCCTGGAGCCCCTGATCCAGCACCTGTACTGCATTCTTGGGATCTAATGTGACCGATATGTAGAGCTGGCTATCATCAGCATACTGCTGGCAACCCAGCCCACATCCTCAGATGACCTCTCCCAATCATTTCATGTAGATGTTAAACAGCATGGGGGACAAAATGGAGCCTTGCAGAACTTCAAAGGCCCAACTTTTGAGCTACAGTCCCCCAGGACCATCTTCTGGACACAACCTTTGAGGTAGGACTGGAACCAGTCAAAGACAGTTCCTCCCAGGCCCCAATCCTCTAGGTGATCCAGAAGGATACCAAAATCAGGTATCAAATCAGGTATCAAAACCTGCTAAGAGGTCCAGCAGAACCAACAGGGATGCACTCCCCCTGTTCAGTTCCCCACATAGATCATCCACCAAGGCAACCAAAACAGTTTCAGTGCCATGACGTGGGCAAATACCAGACTGATGTATGTCAAGATAATCCATTTCATCCAAGACCTGCTGCAGTTGGGATGCCACCACACAATAAGTTTGCTCAAGAAATTGAGGTTAGAGACATAGCGGTGCCTCCTTTAATGACACCAGTAAGGATACATTTAGGATGTTACTAATCCATTCCTTCAACCCATTCTTGGCAGATTTTACTAGCCACAAATGGCATGGATCCAGAGCACATGTGGTATCCTGAACACTGGAGAGGATGTTGACAACATTTTCAGGTTGTACAAGCTGAAAGGAATCCATAATAATAGGACAACACAGTTCCCAAAGCAATTAAACGGGTACTGTCATGACTCTCGAGTCAAGATCGAACTGGATGCAAGTGATTTTTTTCTGCAAAGAATTATGCAAATTGGTCACAGCAGACAACTGAGGGCTCTAACCCTTCCTCCTGAGGCTTTTTGATGTAGAAGTCCTCTTGGCACTCGGAAAAGTTCCGCTGGCCAGTTCCCAGAAGATGCAATGGTGGCAGGGGAAAATATCTTCTTTGCTGCCATCACTGCCACAGAGTAGGCTCTAAAATGAGCTCTAGCCTGTGTCTGGTCATATTCATTGTGAGTCTTCCTCCAGCATCGCTCTAATCATCTTCTGAGCTGCTTCATTGCTTGTAGCTCAATGGTATACCAGGGAGCAGAATGAGCTCTGCAGTTCTGGAGAGAACATTTGGGAGCAATTATATCAACTGCTTGAGCAGCTTCCTATCCCAGAGAGCTACTAGAGCATTGACAGAATCACTGTAACTAGTCACTGGAAATTTCCCTAAGGCCCTCAGAAATCCATTCAGATTCATCAGCCTTCGGGGGCAGAACATTCTAATTGATCCTCCACCTGTGTGAAGGATATGGAAACTGCGGTAATTGGAACCCTACAAGAGAGTGATCTGACCATGACAAAGGAGTTATGGAGATCTCCCCCTCTCCCAGACCACATAACTCTTGATCAGCAAACACCAAGTATAGAGTGTGCTCTGCCACGTGTATCGGGCCAGATATTCATTGCAACAGGCCCATGTCATGGCAGCCATGAAATCTTGAGCCGGTCCTGAGAAGGGAGAGAGGCATGTTCTCCATCCTGTGAAATCAAAGAGCTGGATTAGGCAATTGGGCCTTTTCTGAAGCAGTGTTCAGACTCTGGAATTAACTTCCTAGGGAGGTTCAGCTATTTCACCTCAATGACTGTGGTCAAGAGAAAATTTAACAGATTATATTTGAGGGCCTTTCTATGGAATTGTTCACTGAGTGACTAGTTTTTGTTTGTTAAGTGTCATTGCTGCTGCACCCATTTTGTTCTGATTTTTAAAATAGTTCTTATTTTTATTGTAAGCCACTCTAGAACTCAGTTATGGGTGAATGAATGGGATACGCATGTAGTCTGTAAAGCAGTTCTTTTAGCTGATGAAATGACATATTTTAATCTAGAGTAGGTGGATCCCATAGTCCTACTAATTCCATCATAATATACCTAGAGTCCTGTGCTCCCCCAGGAGCAAAGTCAAAATCACAGTAACTGCTGTAGTAAATATATAAATGGTAACATAGCAATATGAACAAAGATCCTGGTTACTACACTTCAAACACAGTTATGCTTATTGATACCCTGCCATAAATGATCCTTTTTTGCTTGTGTTTATAATTTTGTTTAATATGAAGAAAAGAGAAATCTTGGGATCTACAACACAACACTCCAATCCTCTGTATGTCAGTTTTGAAACTGATGAGCAGGTTTTATTATTAAGCCACCATTTTACTGAATGGACTAAAATATTTGCATAGATTACCTGAGATTTTCTTAATCATTATATCTGATAAAATGTTCTGTATCATTTAAAAGATTTGCCACTCTCTTGCATCATTAGCATTTGGTCTTATACACATTATTTGTACTCCTCCTTAAAAATTTTCATAGGAGATGTTTATTGTTAAAATGCTTGACATTCTTTTGCTTCCTATTTATGCTAAGAGTCTTCAGCTGTCCCTAGTAAATGAAAGCTGTATCTTTGCTGCCCATCTCATCACAAACTGTGGTTGGCTGACTATCTTGGTGGCTGTTAGACATCCATTCCTCCAAGTGACTTTCTATTCTTAATTCTGAAGACTACATTGCTGTGATTTCAAATGTTCAACAGACAGAAAATATACATCTATATATTCCTTTTCAGAACGCCTAAATATATGCATGGCTGTCTATAGGAACAGTCTTGTGCAGCTCTGGATTGCTTGGTTTCATTTTTTAGGTGCCTCTCCCCCTTATATAAAATAGGACTGTGATCTGGCTCTACTACCAATGAAAAAATCTGTCATCATGGTTAGAGTGTACCACATTTCCTTGTTGTGTTCCTGGATATAGTCAGCTTTGATAAGTAGAAAAAGAAATGCTCTTCTGACTTCTTAACAAATTTTATTTGCTATGGAATTGCAAACATCCTGGATGGCCAAGTTTGTTCTTCGGACATTCAGTTCAGAGCAGAACTACAAGTTCCCTTTCTTGCAACTTCTAAAATAACACACACACACCATGAACACAGATACAAAGTTGGATGAAGTGGTCTCCCTGCAATGTGACATCATTGTGCAGCTACCGCTAGTTACTGTGGCTTTGGAAATAAGAGGAGTGGTTAAAAATACCCATTTCCTCCTCCTGCTTGGCCTTTATCTGAGATCCCAGGGTCAGGAAGATTATTTCCCTTGGCCAGTCCTCCCATTCCCACTGTTCAGGGCAGTCAACAGTCATTTCCAGAACTTTGTGATCCACATGGACACATTTGGCTAAATGTGAGTGGGCTGGAAGCATTCTATCACAAAGAGAACAGTCAACCATTCCTTCTTAGTTCAAGCACTATCCTCTTTCTGTCTCTTTACTGACATATGGGTTGCTGTCCCTGTAACAGGGCAGTTTTTACATCTGTTGTGGATACTTTTACACTGTAACACAAGCTCTCCACTCAAACTGTAGTACTGGACTCCAGGGCTAGGTTCTTTATTGTTGTGTATTTAATCTCCTCAAATGCCTGCCAGTGACTCACTGTCTCATCTGTCAGTTGTTGAAGAGGCTCTCAGGAAGTCAGGAACCCAGGAACCCATGGCTATTTAAAAAAAAATCCTTTCATATCATCCTTTAAACAGCCCTGTAGCCAGCCTTCCTTGTTAGGTGAAGCAACTACTTTTCTAGGTGGGACATTTGGGGGAGGGGGGGTGGATAGCACCAGCCAATCCACTCTCCACTCACTGGTGGAGAGGCTGTGAGAGCCATTTACACAATGGGTTATGTAAACGTCAGTTTAATGGGAAATTTAGTATGAATACCAGGAATTAAGTGACTGACATATTTTTTGTTTCATAAGAAAAAAAGAATGTGAAGGATAAAGTGAACAAGGGGAGACCAAAATGTGTAAAACCAATAAAATAGTTTATGCTATAACTAAGACGTTAAAAACTAAAGTAAAGCTTCTTTTCTCAAAAATTCACTTTTAATCCTATATCACAACACTAATAATATGATGATAATAATAATAATAGGTTTAGAAACATAGCAAGAGGACATTATAATGCAACCATAGTCAAACATTTAGGGAGAATGGTGCTGAGAACAATATGCATAACTTTCTTGTTGAAGTCAATGAGACTGAGCTCTTGATTTGGTCAGATATTTACTGCATAATAAATTTCCTTTTGTAAACTTATAAAAATGCTTGATAAACATGCCAGAAAGGTTTCTGAATGGTAGGTTCACAATACACTTTTCAGAGAGAGAGAGAGAAATGCACAGTGCCTAAAAATCATACCTTAGAACAGTTGTAGCTTTCATTATCAAAATTAAGGTTAGCTGTCCTTTCTTTTTCAAATACAAGAAAAACCAAATTTGCCAAATGCTTGTAAGTCACTGAACCCTGAAAAGATCTCATGCTGAGCTGCACACATGGGGAAAACCAGAAATTAAGCCTGAGTTATAGCCTAGGCAGAGCTTGGAAAAGTTACTTTTTTGAACTACAACTCCCATCAGCCCAATCCAGTGGCCATGCTGGCTGGGTCTGATGGGAGTTGTAGTTCAAAAAAGTAACTTTTCCAAGCTCTGAGTAGGCAGTCAGCCAGCTAACTGTAGTGTGCACAGCAGTGTTTCTATTTCTGTATGGTTGTTTTCATCCTTTGCCATCAAGTACTCAAGAAAAAGAAGACATAGCCATTATGATTGTGAGAATAGTGAGTTCTTTTAAAAAGGTTAAGGTAGATATTTTTATCATACTTGAGCAATAGCACACAGTCCTGCTTTACTCATAATAACTGTCTAACCTATTAGAGGTCTTTTATCATAATACAAAGTTACAATATTTAACTCTTCAAGGGTCATGTTACTATACAGACTTTTTGGGGGGATCACTTAAGTAATTATTGAGTGATTGTGATAATGAAAAATCTACCCTCAGTCAGGGAAAGTCTTGAGTGAGCAGATTTTTAAGGGATCTTCCAGGTTAGTCTTTTGTTGTGCACTTGCCCTGCCTTATTCACTGACATTTCCAGAGGGTCCTATCAGGCCCAGCACCAGCAGGTGACCAGGTAGGGTGTGGGTTGAAGCCCCAGCCACTCTCAAGGGCCCTGCCTAGTTCTACAGGCTGGGGCTGGGAGGGTGGAGCTCTGTGATTTGCAATAGCATCAGGTCATGCCCCACAACTTGACGCTGTTTGCAGAGCGAGTGCTCCACTACCTTCCCAGACAACACCTCCCACGGCTGGCACAGGCGACTACATCATCATGTCAGCATGTGTGCATGCAATGTGCTGATATCATGATGCAGGATATGGGGCAGCTGCAAGAGGGGTGTTGGTGCCTGACCTGGAGCCGGCCCTGCATCTTATTCTTAAATTACTCCCATTCTTTAAATGGAGGCTGTCATGTCACAAATTAAAATGGGGGGGAGCACAGCTTGGGGGGTGCAATTTGCCCCTACTACAGGGCTGCCTTCAAATAGCTTCAAATTTTTCAGGATGCACTTTCAGACCCTAGAACAAAGGTGAGGAACCCTTGGCCCTCCAAATGTTGCTGAACTCCATCAGCCCCAGCAAGCATGGCATAGCCAGGAATGACAGCTGCTGTGGTTCAGCAACACCTGGAGGGCCAAAGGTTCCCCACACCTGCCTTAGAATGTCAATAGGTAGCCAACAGAAGGCACCCGATTGAACTTTAACTCTCTCTCTCTCTCTCTCTCTCTCTCTCTCTCTCTCTCTCTCACACACACACACACACACACACACACACACACACATATACATGTTTTCTTTTTTTATTGTTGCCCTGACTGAATCTGAACTTCCCTGGAATTTTCTTTAGATATTGTTTCAACCTGCACTGGAACACTTCTGGTATAGAAATCATATCTGCGGACATAACAAGGTATGACTGGTGGTCAGATAGCTGGACTTCATGTCCACCTCTATATCCCATAATCCAGTGGCGTCACTAGGGTTGGTGTCACCCGGTGCGGTAAATCATGGTGTCACCCCCATGGACCTCCTCCCATATCAGACCATACAGAATCCTTAGTAATGTTTTTTGTACTAATGTTACTCATAAATCGTAATTCCCATATATCACTGAATGTAATGGCGATAGTAGTGACATAAACAACTAGCAAAATTAAAATTACACCTTTAAATTACAATATCATATTACAATATGATATTACAATATCATACGCACAGCTCAAATTCTTGCTCTTATTACTAATGGGAGTTAATTATCTTGCATATGCCCATAGTAAATTTTCAGATGCTTTCAGACCCTCAGCAATTTTCAAGTGGTCTATGTAGAAGAAAGGTTTGGGAACCCCTGGTATAAGACACCTGCTTATGTCCCTATGCTGCTCTCTCCCCTCATTTAGGGGCCTGGGATGCATGCGTGTGGACACACCTCCTTACAATTATGGAAAGTGATTCTTAATAATAAGTCTCCAGACACAAAGTTACATAGGTATTTATCAGTTGTTTAGTAGAAAATTCAGAGCTGCAGGGTCCCTTCATGATAGTTACAGCCACATACACCCTTTTTTGCTCCTGGATTAAGAATGAGATCTTTGTTAATGCATTCTCTCACAACAACAAACATCTCTAGGAGCCAATCAGCATGAAAGTGGAGAGCATTAGCAACTGAGAAGAGTCTTCTCAGTGGCCAACTCACCTCCTTTCACTCTGATTGGCTCCAATCAGCAGGAAAGGCAAGGAAGCATATTAGAAGACTCTTCTCAGTGACTAACACACTCCCTTTTCATGCTGACTGTAGGATGCTTGGAGACATAGGGACCCTGCTCCCAAAAAAGCAGAGGGACTAAAGATCCCCTGGGTGACTACCCTCCTGGTGCTTATGGACATGACCGTAAAATATTTTGTGACGTGCAAGTTAATTATTTATTAAGTGTGTTTAGGTTTACACTGATGGCATTCCCAAATATGTACTTTCACACAGACTTTGGTTTTCCATAACACAATGTTTGTCCAAGCCTCCACACTTGGGGGGGCACTACTTGCACACCCCTTCCATAAGCACATCAAAGTTGGATACAAGACCCAGACAAAAGGTCACTCAAAACAAAAAGGTAATTACAGTGGCTGAGTAGATCTTGTACAGTGGTTATACTGACTGGGCAGCCACTGTCCTTCACATTTTACAAAATACTTTTTCCTATACAAAGATTAAATTTCTGTGTATGAAAAATAATATATGAAGTGGTCTCAATAGTGAGAAAAGTAAACAAGTGAATGGTGATCCAAATATTTTTTATTCTCACGTTATGAAGCTAGCTGCCAGATGATGTATCACCTTCGCTACACATGCAGCGTAGACTGAAAAAACAGCACCCAAGCCACCATTCAATACGTGCACTTGTTCTTTCCAACATGAATCTACAGGTCTCAAAAAGTAATGTGCAACAAAGTCCTCAAACACCTTATAACATGCCTCAAACATGGTCTCTTGTTCTACCAGCATGCCTTCACACCATCACTTTGCCAAAACATAAGGATAGGTAAATTGCTTTTAGGGAGGTTCACAATTATGATTTCCTATTTATTTAATCTAAAAATATTTAAAATACATAAAAACAGCCAGGGGAAGATATTGGAGAAATATAAAATAAATACAAATAAAAAAAGGAGGGAGGTGGAGAGACCTTAAATGTGCTACTCACCATCTCTCAGCCTATCCTCCCCTCAGGATGAAAACAACGGAGAACCATGACCACCCCCAGGAAGAAGGGCACACTTAAAATGTAGAGGAAAAAATCATCTACAACCATAGTGTGAAATCAAATATTTATTGGGACACAGTATGAAGAAATATTTATATAACCATGACTATCAAATATGTTTATGAATTACACAATCTGTAAATATATTTATAGTGGATTCCGATATTTGTTTACTCATAAGCAAGTCCCACTGTATTCAATGGGGCTTACTCAAACTGGGAAGTGTGCAGAGAACTACAGCCTCAAGTGATAAAGAACTTGTTCTTTCAACTTGTTCTTTTAAGTTGAGACTTTATCCCAGTCTGAGTCTGTGTTGGAATTGCTTTTTATTATGTTTTTAAGCCTTTTCTTTTTTTAAAAAAAGATGTTTTTTTAAAGCTTTTAAAAATATTTTCAAAGATGTTTTAATATATTTTAAAGTCTGTTTTTTATGATGTTTTAAAGTGCTTTTAGTGCTTTTGTTTGCCGCCCTGGGCTCCTACTGGGAGGAAGGGCGGGATATAAATCAAATAATAAATAAATAAACTTCATTCACCCAACCCAAAATTCAGAATCATGCCTCTTTAGGCTGTTTTCCAACTGTTTATTCTTACTTTATGGTTATTGGATTTTAAATGGCTTTATTTCTTGTTGTGAGCTGCCTTGGTTTCCCAACCCTACCTCACAGGATTGTTGGAAAGACTCCATACACACACACACACTGCAGATGTATAAGTACATACAGCCCATATAATAGTTTATTGTCAAACCAGTTGGTCATTGCAGAAAAATCAGTATTAGTTTTTAAAAAATCAGTATTCGTTTCCTACAGAATAAAAACTGTCATGCCTAAGTAAGCCCTGCCTACTTGCTTTAAAATAGGACTGTGGGGGGGGGGACAGAAAGACAACACAAACACAATTCTTTTTTACATTCACTCCAAAGTCCCATTGATTTTCAGCACATTCATAACCATGTCTACTCAAAAGTAAATCCTATTGAATTCAATGGGATTTACTCTGGAGATATGGGATTAGCAATGCTTTTACCCCCACAAAAGCAAGTATTGGGAAGGTTTTGAAAACACTGCCCAGGATCTGACTCCTACACACAAGAGGGGAAAAAACTGAAATATATATACTTACCCAATTTATGAGATTTTCAGATAAACGAGGGGGGGGACCACCATTTTCTGGCCTTGCAATGAGGTTTACTAGACACTGCCACAGGTCAAACAAACACTTCACTGATTGGCTGCAATCCTGAACGGGCGGGGTTAAAGGTACGAAGTGCTATACAGTAGTTTAAAAAAAGATTTAACGGGTGGGCTGACGTTTTTATGTATATCTTGAGAACCGGACCACCTAGAAACTTAATTTTTTTTTTAATTAAAGCTGAGAATCAACCCCCTCTGATGGTGTCACCTGGTGTGGTCCGCACCCCCCGCACCCCCTAGTGACGCCACTGGGGGGCGGCTGACGTTTTTATGTATATCTCGAGAACCAGACCACCTAGAAACTTAATTTTTTTAAAATTAAAGCTGAGAGTCACCCCCCTCTGATGGTGTCACCTGGTGCGGTCTGCACCCCCCACACCCCCTTAGTGACGCCACTGCCATAATCCATTCTTTATGTTAAACCCAGAAAACAATTTGACTCAGGATAAATTACATATTACATAATTGATGACTGCATTTTTTGTTCTGTTTGGGTTTGAGGTCAGTAGAAATTAATGTCTTCCATGCAGGTTTTCATGAGACAATCAGATGGGGACAATTGGATTTATGCCTTGCTGATATCTACTGTGGCAGTTATGCCTCTAGTTTGTAGACTTGCCATTCCTACTTCAAGTTGTGAGTTTAAGGGATCATACAGATGCAGTTTCTGTATGTCTGCAAGGTACATTTCCTTTATGCATTCCATTGGTGGAATGGTAAAGACCCATATAATTAGCCCTCCCCACATGGTTGTGTCATCCACAATACGGCCGCATTGGAATACATCAGGGAGAAGCAGCTTCCATGCATCTTGGGAAATTGTACCAGCTAGATTTTATAGAATCATACAAACTGATTTGGTTGATTGATTAAAAAACAAAGAAGCTACATTTTGTCTTAATTTTTTGCAAAATCTCATTCAGAGAACCCATGGTTTTAAAAAAAGAGGTGACAGTTGTTTACTAAGTGTGCCAGCTCTCCGTTTTTTACCTGGAGCCTCTGGTTTTGGGGGATCCTCTCCAGGTCTTGGGGTGAGTCTTTTAAGTGAATTAAAAAAAACAAAAACACTCAAGCTGATTGCACCAGGTGTTATAATAAAAAGGGGCAGGATTTGACTAGTGTTATATGCCCCCATTTTCAGAAGAGAGAGGTGTAAATGCACTAGAACTGGCAGAACAGTAAGTGCATCTCTACTAGGGTTGCCAGGTCTCCCATTTTTGCCCAGAGACTCTGGTTTTTGGGGGTCCTCTCCAAGTCTCCAGGTAAGTCATCTTCATCTCTGGACTCTTAGCTTTCATTCTAAGTTTCTAGGTGGTCTGGTTCAAAAGTTATAAACCAAAATGTCAGATACCCCCCCATACAACAATGTAGGTTGAATGTGTTTTAAATGCATGGTGTGAATCTGCCCTAGTATGCTGTGCATTCCTTAGTGAATTGAAAAGAATAATTTAAAAAGATAATTTTTAAAACAGGGCTGTAGCTCAGTGGTAGGGCACATGCTTTTGCATGCAAAATTCAATCTCTGGGAGAGACTATTCCCTGGAATCTTACAGAGCCAATGCTAGTCCATGTCATCAGTACTGAGTTAGACTGTCTCGGTATAAAAGAGGAAAGAGACCACAGTGATTCATTTATGTATTTTATTTACAACATTTATGTACTGCTTTATTGTAAAAAACCTCAAAGAGATTTATAGAAAGAATTAAAACAATAAAATTGTTGGCAAAAACAGTTAGACAGGTATTTTAAAACATTCAAAATAATAAAACCAACAAGGGGTTAAAAACAGATTCACTAATAGGCAAAAAACCTTGCAATTTAACAAAATATCTATAGCTCACAGATATTTCTATCAAACTTTAAACAGCAGGGAAATTGGGCAGCTCTAATTAATATACCAGGGGAGCGGGAGACCTGACCTCCTCTCTGAGATATTGTACTGCCCTACAAATCTGTCAAAATGCAAATACAATTTGGGTTGGTCTTTCACAGTCCAATCCACTTCCTGTGAGGCTTGGAAGAATTTGGTAACATGTGCCACATCTGGATCAGGAAAGGCTGCCCACTGTACATTGGTAGCCTTGAGAGTAGATTACTGTAATGCACTCCCTAGGAGGCTGCTCTTAAGTATGGGCCTGAAGCTCCAGCTCATAGAATGCAGTGGCTAGACTGCTGACAGCGGCAGACAACCAAGAGCTAAAGAGCTGACGCTCTGCTAAAACACCTGTACTGGTTGCCCATATGCTACCAGGCCAGGTTCAAGGTTCTCATATACAAAGCCCTGAGCAACTTGGGCCCAGGATACCTTAAGGGCCACCTGAACCCTTAATTTCAGCCCAATCACTAAGATAATCTGGAGGACTCAGCAGCATCACTACTTGGGTGTGGGGGGTGCGCACCACACCCGGGTGACACCATGAGGGGGGTGACACCCAGAGCTGCCCCGTCGCAGGGCAGGGTGCCGATGGGCCGGCTGGATGGGTCGGGTGCGCAGCAGGTCTGGGCTGAGAGTGCTCCTCTCCAGGTGGCAGGTGGGGCGGCAGCTGCTGCTCCGGGGACCGAGGAACGGGGGCAGGAGTGCGAGCCAGCGAGCGAGAGCGCTGGAGGAGGGGAGGGCCGGGCGACCGGGAGGAGGAGGGGGAGGAGCCATGATCTGGGCAGGAGCCGCTGTACTCCCCAGCCCAGCGCCTTTTCTAGCGCTGCTGTGACATCACGTTGGGCGCGGCGCCCATTGGCTGCTTAGCTCTGGGCCAGGCCCGGCCACCATGTGCTCGCGTGGCTCAGGCAGGCAGGACGGAGGCCCGCCGGTGGCCTGCCCCCGGAGACCTCAAGGGCTCTTCCCGGCCGCCCCGTCAAGGCCAGGCCCAATCTGGTTGCCTCCTGCAAGGGAAGGCCTGGATTGAGAGGGTGCAGCCCCCTCCCCCCAGACCAAAGTCTTCCAGGAAGGAGCCTGGTTCGGGGGACACCCCAAGCCCTCCCTGCCAGGGTGGGAGAGGACGGCTTCCCTCTTGCCCCCCCCAGGAAAGCAAGGCGGCCAGAGGCCCGCGAGATGGACAGACACGGGGGTGACAATGGTGTCACCCACTAACCACAGAGTTACCGCACTGGGTGACACCAACCCTAGTGACGCCACTGGGAGGACTGTTCTGAGTTATCCCCATGTTTCAAAAGGCCAGCTGGCTTCAACTAGAAGTAAGCCATTTTGTGTTACTGGTCCCATGCTATGGAACACTCTTCCACCAGCATCCTCGTTGCTAGTTTTCAAATGGCTCATGAAGACCTTTTTATGATAACAGGCCTGTTCAGTTGTTTAAACTTTTTCCAAGGTGAGCCAGTCATTTTTGTGATTGTTTTATATTGTTTCTATATTATTTTATGCTTTACTGAACCTATGTATATGTTGCACTCTCCTTGATGTTTTATACAAAGAGGCAGACTATAAATATTTTTATAAATAAATTCCTTCATTTTCCCACCATTAGAAGAATAGTTTCACAGACTAAGGCATTGGACCAACAAAGGCAGGAGGTGGAGCCAGAGTGGGGGAAGGGTGAGAAACCTTTTCTGGTCAGCAGGCCAGACGGTTATCTCCCTGCTCCTTGGCAGGCCAACTTTGCCATGTGAATGGGGCTGTCCACCTGTCAATCATTTGACATCACTATGACATCAGGTCATGTTGAGCTTTGAAGACCCAGTTGCCAAGATTTCAAAGGCAGCACAGCTCTGTTTGCAATCAGCCCTTGCCCCACTCCTGTTTGAGCCTCTGTAGGCTCAAATGGGAGTGCAGAGGCTGCCCAAACAGGAGCATGGGGGCTGTCTGAAAACCTTTTGCTGTTCCCTGATCTTGTTCCCTGCTGAGAACAGGGTGTGCAGGCAATGCTGGATTTAACCCTGTTCTCCTGCTCATTACCTGATGTTACAAGTGACATCAGCTAATGGGGAGCTGGGTGTGGTTTGTGGGAAATAGCCCATGGGCCAAAGGTTCCCCACCCCTAGTAGAAGCAGTGGGAGCACATTTGCTGGATAGGCAGAGCAGTATGGCTGACAAGTGGATGGGGGGGAAATGAGATAACTGGGGCCTTGGACTGTGTGTGGATTGAACTGTACGTTATTTGGAAGCACAATGTTCCTGCTGTCTATATAAGGCTAAATTATTGTTATATATATGAAGTTAATTATCTTATGCAACTAGTTGTGTGAAGTCTTTGCCCTGAAAGATGGGATGTTAGTACTCTAAATAAATAAATCAGCAGTAGCAGTATGTCCACACACGATGTGTTCATTCTTTTACAGGCCCTATAGAACTGTACTCATGTGGAGCTTTTGGACCGGCTGAACGATGCTTTATCCTTTTTCGTTTCCTCCTCTGTGGTGGTGCAGGGAGGTGCAGTTTGCAATCACTTTGGCCAATGATAGGACTGGTCATCCTGCAATGGATACAGGTGGAGGGTTTTAAAGGTATAAGCCCCTTCACAGAATTGGAAGATGCCAATCCCGGCACCTGCAGCCACTCCACATATCCCGGAATTTAACTGAAGAGTTGTGAAGCTGCATTCTACAAAACCAAAAAACAAACACACATTGTCCTATAGTATTGCTTTCCCCCCCCCTTTAGATAGAGGCTCTGTGACCTTAGCAGAAGGTGGAGGTTTCCTCAGCATGGGTATGCACTGATGGGAAATGTCCATGTGATTGTTGCTTTGTGTAGCTGTTAGGCACAGAGTGCTTAACTGCATTGTATCAATTGCGCTACTGAATGGTAAGATTATTGCAGCCACCACCAGGCATTCCTTCCTTCCCTCCCTCTTCCCATACACAGCGAGCCATTGCCAATTAACGTTTTTTCTTGGCTCTCAGTTTTGTTCTTATGATTAATGATACCAAGATAAGCAGCCTTTGGAATATACTAGATGGCCAAGCTTTTCAGTGCTGAAGAACAGCTTTCTATTGAGTACTTGAAACATTTTTACCATAAAGGGCCAGCCTTAGCGCCAAAGGACACATTATGATTCAGCCTTCTGCAGTGCTATCCTTGTTCACAGTGGCAGGAGTTATTTTAAGCAGCAGTTTAAAAGCAGTCAGTTTGTGGCCTTCGAGGCTGATAACCCTGATGTGCCAACATACTGTCAAACTCCACTGATTTTCTGCTGCGTCAGTGGTGAAGACTCAGCATGGAAAGTCCAGAAGAAAATCTGGGATGTATTCCTAAATGCCTGCTATGTTCAGTGTTATGCTCATTGAATCCAAGAATGCAACAAGCAGCAACCCATATCAAGGATATGAAGGCATTCTTCACAGACTTTCTGGGTTCAGAGCATTCTTTGCACATTCCTCAAAAAAGGACTGGTGTTCTGGAGGCAATTGTGAAAAAGTGGCTCCATAGAACACCGGACATGCTGGATTGTCAAGATCATCAAATGCTTTAGGAGAGGGGTGTGGAACCTGTGGCCCTCCAGATGCTGTTGGACTTCAGCTCTCATCAGCCCCAGTTAGTGTGACTGGTGATGGTCATGGATGATCCAGCAACATATTGAGGGCCACAGGTTCCGCAACCCTGCTTTAGGAAATATGACCCTGGGTTTTTTTTATCACCGCATTGTCCAAGAGACTGGGAGATTTATTCAGCTGCTGGAAGAGTACCTCTTTTTGTCCCTGTTCCCCAGAATAATGCCTTGTGTGGATACCCTCTACATTGCCCCACTGAAATTAACAACCTGATTATACCTTTTTTCACTCGCTCTAATAGGTCTGCAACAACGAAATACAAGTAGTCATTCGTTTTTCTTCTGTATTCCTCTCTTGAAGTCACTTTGCTTCCCCTGTCATCACATATACACTCAGGGAAAGAGGGCTCAGGGAGGCTGCCACTGCTGCTGCCACTACTGTTTAGGAAAGGGAGAGCAAGTGGCTGATGGTTTTCTTTGCACTGCCTTTTCCATCTGTGATGGTATCTAGGGAAAGGCCCACATGAGGGCATTTGGCTGGAGATTGTCAGATCTGGTCCTGCCTGAAGTTCTCCTTAAATTCCAGAAAGCCACCTGCAACAAAACTGTGTATCTGTCAGCAGAAACATTTCTGCCATTGGGCTTAACTCTGAGTTGGAGAAGGGTCTTAGCTCAGTGGTCAGAGCTTGGAAGATTACTTTTAAAAAGTAATAAATTACAGTTACAATTACTTGGCCCAAAAAAGTAGTAATTACCGTTACAATTGCTCTGAAAGTAACTGATTACTTTACCTTTTCTCAAAAGTAAACACTACAATTACATTTCAGTTACTTTTAAAAAAAAACTCCTACAAGGTGCTGGCCTTGGCTGCTGCACATCTAAGAAGCCTAAAACAATATTAAAAATAAACACACACACACAGGGGGTAGTAGAATAAAAAAATTTATCCATAAGATTAACATAATGGCATAACAGAATCTCACATCCCCCCAAGCAATGAAGATACCCCAACTCTTGAAATCAAATTTTACACTTGAAATGCTTTTATAATATGTTTCTGTTATGTCTCAAAAGAGCAAGATGCTCAAAGAGCATGTCAGACAAGGAATGTCTTTTTACAGTCATTACGTTGCCACCAGTACTGAACAGGCGTTCTACTGCGGCGCTTGAAGGCATGCCTGTGTTGTGCTGCAAAAAACACCGCAGCACACGTGGAAAGCCATGGAGTGATGACACTTCCCTGCTGGGAGACCTCAGGTACCTCACCAGTTCCTCCTCAGCAGTGTCCACTGCTGACTTCTTGCCCTGGGGCAGAAAGTTAAACTAGTCATCTTCTAAGTCATCTCCTTCCTGGTCTTTATCTGAAGACTGATCACTGTCCTCATTAAGTACACCCATCTTTATTTCAGCTTTCAACAAGGCTTCCATTGTGTATCTAAGAAAGAGAGAGGATATGTTAACAAATATATGTTAGGAAACCATCATCTGCTCTTCATTTCCTGATGCTTGTCATGTCCCCTGGTTCAGGGTCCAGCTGAGCCTGTGGATGATGACATGGAAGATAGGAAGGTGACCAAGTCACCACACTCATGGGGCAGCACAGCAGACCCTTAAGGATTACCTGCAGCAACCCAAGGTTGTGATGAGGAGCCCCAGGAAGAAAAGGCCCAGCCCCTGCCTACCACCTTAAGCCCTCTGATGCCTCCCTTGAGACAACATTTCCCTTGGAGTAATCCACCCAAAGGGCTTCCCTAATGTTCTTACTTGTTGGTATGGGTGGTGGCCTGACACGATTCCAGCCAATCTAGTTTGAAGCGAGGGTGTAGGCAGGCTGCCAGAAGAAGCCTCTTGTCCTCCCAGATAGCTGCAAACCGCTTTCTTAGGGCTTCGCGCACACCTCTCAGCAGCTGAAAACAGTATGTGTACCTCTCAGGTTTGTTTTCCAGTCCTTCTAACTTGCGGTCCAGATTGCAGAGCGTTGGTAGCAAATACCCCATGAACATGCCGTTCTCCCGTTGCAGGATATCTAGGGACTGGGCTAGTGGCTCCATAATCTCTGTGTATTCCTGTACCACTTCAATCTCAGCAGCTGTGATCCTGGACAAGGAGCAGCGGTCCATTATGGCATGCATTTTTAGTGGCACAGTTGACAGGAGCTCATGTAGTTGCTTCAACGCATCAAAGGTGGAATTCCACCTGGTCTTATTCGGTACCTTCAGATACACACCACATTGCACATGGATATACTCAGCAATCTGTGCTGACTGGTTCTGCTTGGACCACAACTTGCTGCACTTTCCCATCAAGGAACGAAACTGTTTCTTGAAAGGACCAAGAAGACTACTTTTGGAGGAGTCAGAAAGCATGGCCTCTATGTCTTGTGTTGCCACAAGGTTGAGGGTGTGGCTAGCACATCTCTGGTGTGGTGGTAAAACAAAATCCTCTCCTGAGTCTGCAGCTTCTTCCTCTGCCTCAGGTCCTGTGTCCAGGATCTCACAGATAAGCACAAACTCCACCTCAGCCTCCTCCTCCTCCTGGTTATCACCATCATCGTCACAGGTGCCTGCAGCTTCCACTGGTTCTTTGGCCAAGAAAACTCTGAACGCTTTCACAAAGTTGGAGCCATTGTCTGTAGTAGTACACATAACTTTGTTGTGGATCCTGTACTGCACATGTACATCATGCAGTGCTATTGAAAGGACATCGTATGTATGGCGCCCCTTCAGACGCTTACAAGCCAAGGCCCCGACCTCACGTTTCAGGGTAGTTGGGTTGATCCAGTGGGCTGTTACCCCAAAGTAACTCTTCTTGCCATTGGTCCAACAATCTGCAGTGGTTGCTATATATGCCACAGCACCCATTCGGTTTGCAAGAGTTTCTCTCATGTGGCATGCTCTCTTCTCAATTCTGTCTCTCAGAGTCTTGGCACATATGATGGTGAGATCTTTGGGGAGTCCAATGTGAACCAGATTAATGAATGATGGTTTGTCCACAGTCTGAAGTGGCAATGTCTCCTCTACAATGAAATCAATGATTCTCCTGTCGAGATTGCTCTGGGTGACAGGCTCCCTGCCAGATCCCCACCTCTCAAGGGTTGTCTGCTGCTGCTTCAGCATTTTGGGAGGAGGGGTGTCATGCATTGGTTCAGGAAGGCCACGTCTCCTAGCCTTTATTGCTTCTTCAATTGCTCTCAGCTTCTCAGGGTGTGCCCTCTGAGGAAGAAGAACAAAGCATGAATCCAAGAAAAAATGGAAGAGGAACTTCACAATTTAAACATAAATAGACAATGGACACTCTTTGAGGACCAGCATGACAAAGGCTTACCTCAAAATGTTTCTTCACATTGGATGAGGAGGAAACAGCTGATCTCAGATTTTTGATCCTTGGAAGGCAGTAATTGCATCATACAACAACATTTTTCCCACTCTGGCTCACAAATATACAAGCTTTCTCAAAGCCAAACCATGGTACTTGCTGTTCTGCAGATGTGGCTGTGGGCAACTGGCACTGCTTCATGCCCTCCTCCTCCTCATGCACAGGGCCTCCTTTCTGAACCTCACTTTCTAGTTCTGCCTCCTCAGGATCAACAAGCTGTGACTCAAGTGGCCGCACTAACTGACTGCTGCTCTCAGCAGCAAAACCTGCAACAGGCGTCTCTGTAATAAACAAGAGATAATGCTCCTATATGGGTGAACTTCAGCTGTGATGTGCCCCCATCTCTTCTCCATGCTGCAAGATCCCCCAGTCAGAGTGGAAGTAAGCAGGTCGATAGCACAATTAAAAGAGATCCTATTTGCATCATTTTTGCTCACTGAATAACCCTGCCTGGGCCAGTCTAACCTACTATCTCACAGGGTTGTTGTGAGAACAAAATGAGACTAGGGTTCAAATCCCCACATAGCCATGAAGCTCACTGGGTGACCTTGGGCCAGTCACTGCCTCTCAGCCTCATGAAAACCCTATTCATAGGGTCACCATAAGTTGGAATCAACTTGAAGGCGGTACATATATTTTTTATTTTGAATATGATGATTATGATAATAAATATGCAGCATTTCAAATTAATTCTGTATGAGAAGCATTCCATGCCAAGCTTGGAAAACCAAGGATGAGGTATAAAATGTAGACAAAAATACTTTTGACAAAACGCCGTTTATCTTTTATATCTATATCTATAATTAGCAATACAGCTGAATGATGTATGTAAAGTATTTTTTCTTTCCCTTTTCTTTTTTATTAATATTTTAGTACTACTGCTAAAGTTCTGATGAAAGAATAAAGCATTCATTAGCCAAATTCAAATGATCAGAACACATCACATAAATTCCACTGAAGTTGGAGTTTTTGCCATAGAAAATGAAAAAAACATATAACCTATGATAGCCCAATAGACAGTCAGAACTAATATAAAACCCTATTGCTTCTCATTTGCAAATCTTGCAAGATCTAAGGTAACTCTAGATCATGTGAGTTCAGGTGATGCATGTTATGTACATTTGTATAGATATTAGCAGAGATTGTCAACAGTCTATGATGCTTGTGTGTGCCAATGTGTGTGTTTGTGGCAGGCTTTTACCCTGCACTGAGATCACTGAGACTTAAGACTTAGTAAAATAAGAAAAGCTATTTCATTTATAGAAATACATTGTAGATAGGAAAGGCATACCTAGTTCTAAGTAACTAACTTGGAGGCGCAACACCCAGGTTTGGGAGTTGCCCTCACTGCCCTTTCTTCATGTGTACTGGAGAGTGACAGAATAGGGCTAGAAGCAAATAGAAAGCAAAAATGGAAAGTAGGGTAACATCTAAAGAAATACTCCCCTTCACATCTCTCCTTTCTTTCTTTCTGTATATATATATATATTTATTTATATTTATATATATCCCGCCCTTCCTCGCAGTAGGAGCCCAGGGCGGCACTGACAGTGGTTGACCTTCACTTCCTAAAAAGCAGTAATGATGAAACCCCTCAACATTGGCTATTGCAGCCTGTGCAGCTTTGGCACTGTTCATCTTATTGAAGCTTACTTGAGCTTCTGCTTTTTGCACCTGCACATTCTTTTCTAAGCAGCAATTGTGTTGCAGCGACTGCACCACACAGCCTGAGACTTCTCTCCTCCTTGCTTTGGTCACCACATGGCAATGTCATCAAGAAAGGGCTTGCACATAAATACACAAGCCTGGGCTGTGATGAGAACAGATTAATCTCAACTCTGAAATTCACTGTATGCGAACTGAACGGTACTTGTCTTCCTGGTCAAATGATTTTTTTTAAAAAAAAAACAACCAACTCTAGGGCTACAAGCTTTAATTTTCAGCAGATTAATTAACTAAAAGGAGAGTTGATTAATCAGTGGGGCCTATTTTTATTGGTAAGAATGAGTTTTAATATGAGACACTTGTTTATTGTTTTTAGAGTAATTTTGTGTGTTACTGTACTGGGGAATGCATGAAACAATAACAAAGATCAGCCTTGATTTTTTTTAACTGTGTGCCCTAGAGCTTCTGTATTGAATTCTTCATTGTCTTGCACTCCTTTTAATTATTATATTCTGGAAATTCTCATAGATTTGAAGTCTTGGTGATAAGCAAATCAATTGAAATGTAATTGATCAGTTTATTGAAAGGGAGAGGATTAATCAGTTAAACATTTTAATTTTACATTGCCCAGATATTCAGCTGCAATAAATGGATTTTTTTCAACAAGAGGTGATCTTCACAGGTACCCCGCCTGGGGATGCTGTTAGAGAGAATGGGGTTTACAGGAGTTGTCTCTCTCTGGGACTGGGAATCTCTCTCTTTCTCACAGAACATGAGTTTGAGAACTGGGGGACTGAGAGGAGGAGCTGCAAGGAGCCTACTTCTCACCTCATCTCTGCCAAGAACAAAAAAATCAGCCTTAAGCCATTTATTATACGCCTAATGATTTTTTATTTTTATTATTATTATTATTACTGAGACAGTTTTTGTCCCACATACAATTCAGTCTTGTGATTAAACAGGACAAAAATACAAATAAAAAGAAAGATGGAGTTCAAATAAATATACAATAAAAAGCTAGCCGGCATTTTAAAAGGCAGGAGTGCTCTGTCTGGATAAATACAGCACACAGGTATGCATGGGAACAAGGGGGAGAGTTCAAAAAGGGGGGAAGGAAGAGAAGTAGGGCCAGAGCTTGGAAAAGTTACTTTTTTGAACTACAGCTCCCATCAGCCTAATCCAGTGGCCATGTTGCCTAGGGCTGATGGGAGTTGTAGTTCAAAAAAGTAACTTTTCCAAGCTCTGACTGTAGGCCGAAGTTTCAGAAGTGCCTTGTGATTGATGGAGGGGGCGGCAGCGAGGCAAGGAGAGGCAGTGGGGGGGAGAAGGTGCCACGGGGGGGCAAAAGGTGCTGTGGGGTGGGGGGGCAGAAGGTGCCATGGAGGGCGGGGGGGCAGAAGGTGCCATGGGGGCAGAAGGTGCCATGGGGGTGGGGGGGCAGAAGGTGCCACAGGGGGGCAGAAGGTGCCACGGGGGGCACACACACACACACAAATCATTGTCACTCACCTCCACAGCTCTTCACCATTCTGCTGCTGCCTTCTCCTCTGTTGTCCTTGCCCTGGCTTTTTCCTCCGGCGTCCATTTTTTCCTCTCAGACGCTAGCAGGCCCTGCCTATTCACCTCTTCCCTCGTGCCTCCTAACACAGATCACAAGGGAAGAGTCTGCGCAGAGGTCCAATCAGTGTGAGGCACATGTCTTGTGTTAACCAATCACAGCCAGGAGCTGACTTCCCCTTGTTCCTGCCCCCAAGTAACGTCCAACCTAACGTGGAAATGTTAAAGTTGCAGCTGAAAAGTAGGGAAATTACTAGTCGTTCCGTTACTTGCCAAATGTAATGGAATTACCCACTCGTTATTTAAAATTGTAACGAATTACAAGTAACTCGTCAAAAATAACAAGTTACTTCCAAGCTCTGTCAGTGGTAGAGCATCTACTTGCATGCATAAGATCCCAGGCTCAATCCTGGCATTTCCAGATAGTACTGGGAATATTCCCAATTGAAAATCCTGGAGAGCCACTGTCCATCAGTGTAGACAGCATTGAGCTAGATGGACCAATGACCTGACATTATAAATCAGCTTCCTATATTCCCATGTACCCAAGACCACAATTTTTTACTATTATACCCTGACAGAGCAAATCCAAGTATATGACTGTCATCCTCTAGGTCAATGGTGGACAGAAGGGAGTCCTGGATCCATTAACATGCTTTGATTTGGATTCCTGCATTGAGCAGGGTGTTGGACTTGATGGTCTTATAGGCCCCTTCCAACTCTACTATTCTATGATTCTATGATAACAATAGGAACAATGTGATTCCCCCTCCTTCTCTAAGTTATACTGCTAAAATGAAGCAAGCTTGGAGTGATCAAGTATGGCTTTTTGTGTGGAAGGACTGGTAAAACAAATCCCTGTACTCAGAATTCTTTATTTCTAAGAGTATGCCTTTCCATCAGATTCTGGTAGATGAATCTCACAGTTCTTTCCCAGTGGACACTGAGACTTGTTTTTTGGCCCAGGTTTTCTGAACCACCATTTCATGAACTCCACAGCATGTCTCTTTATGAAGATGTATTCCTTGTTGGAATTGTCTCAGTAAAAAGAATCAGCAGGCTTACAAATTCAAGCAACATAGCTGTATTATGTCTGCTACAACTCCCAACCTGAAGAGGCATAAGGAGACGTTGGACCTTCTAGGGACCAATAAATGTGTCAGTTTTGGTTTCTCTGTTACCTATTTTTCCCATTTGTTCAGTTCTCCACATTTCTGAATCAGTTTGCATTTTAAAAAAAACCCTCACAAAAAATGATCAACATATTAGTACACAGTTCTCCTTATACATTTTGGATGCAATTTTGTCTATTATACATATTTTGCAAGCAATTTTCCTAATATAATGCATTTTGTATGTTACTTTCACAAGTATATTCATTTTTATGCATACTTTCCTCCTAATCAACACATATTGTGCACATTATTTGGCTGAAAAACTGCATCCAGAGATTTGGAGAAGAATTTTGAAGGATTTTGTGTGGCTAGAATATAGCTTATTCTACAAAGTTGAGCCATATCTGTTGCCCTGACCACTTTTTGCCTCTGACTCTGCCCACCATGGTGTTGGAGGAGAGCTTTGCGGATACCATGGACTGCAAAAAAGACAACTAATTGGGTGTTAGAACAAATTAAACCAGAACTATCACTAGAAGCTAAAATGATGAAACTGAGGTTATCATACTTTGGACACATAATGAGAAGACATGATTCACTAGAAAAGACAATAATGCTGGGAAAAACAGAAGGGAGTAGAAAAAGAGGAAGGCCAAACAAGAGATGGATTGATTCCATAAAGGAAGCCACAGACCTGAGCTTACAAGATCTGAACAGGGTGGTTCATGACAGTTGCTCTTGGAGGTCGCTGATTCATAGGGTCGCCATAAGTCGTAGTCAACTTGGAGGCACATAACAACAACAACAACAAATGCCCACCATTTGCATGCAACTCCCAAACACTCATCAATTAGGAATGTGGCATCTGGCTGAAAAAGGATCCTTACACTGGTGTAAATGAATACAAAAAAAGGAAGTAGTAACAAAATTACTTGCACTGATCTCCTTTTTGAAGTCCAGCAACCAAAACTGTGCACAGTATTGCAAGTGTGGTTGCACTATAGATTTTTATAAGGACATTGTGATACTAGCTGTTTTGTTTTCAATCTCTTTCTGTGTGTATATAGACAGAGAGAGGGAGAGAGAGATCTGAAAGCAACAAACAGAACTTCACCCAAGCTTCACTGGATCCCTCGAAGGATTCTGTTAATCACTTAAAATATATACACATAATTGTGATTACAAAACAGAGGTTTTCATTTTACTAGAAAAATGTTCATCTGCTAATATACAAATGCTGTTACCAAGGTGGTAAAACGTTTCGGCTTCCGCCTTCATCAGCTGCCAACATACAAATGCTGTTACCAGGTGGCAGTTATAGAGCTTTGAGGATGGAATGCTCAGAGGGGCTTCATTTGCAGAAGCTAAGTAGTGGTGGTACTGTCCTCCAGGTTCAGGCCATGTGGTGCCAATGTGTCCAGGGAGTATATCCAGAAGTTGGTCAATGCTGCTGGATCTGCTGGCATCTCTATCGCTGTAATGGAAAAGTCCAACAGGCTGTGACCCTCGATGTTAAAATGCTTTGCAACTGGTTGCTCCACTTTTTTTGTCAAAATTGCTGACTTGTGGTTCCTGAAGCACGTGTGTAGGTCAGTTGTGGTCTTTCCTACGTATTGGATATGACATCCTGGTCTTTTGCACTCGATGATGTAAACTATATTGCAGGACCTGCATGTGATGTTCTGTTTGATGTAATATGTTTTGCCTGTTCTAGTACTTTTAAAGTAGCTGTCTCCATGAGGTACACACAGGTGATACAGCTTTTGGAGTGACAAGGATGAGATCCAGGATTACTGATAGGTGGCTTAAGCACAATTCTCACTAACAGTTTGCATAAATTAGGAGGCTGGCGAAATGCTACAACAGGAGGCATGATGATGGCTCTAGCAAGACATTTGCTAGCAATGGGTAGCTCTCCCTGATTGCTAGGTGGTAGTTAGGAGTTGCAGGGTGGAAATTACCACAAATGGAATACGTCAGTCTTTGTTTTTTGAAACCTTATTATGATGGAGGAGGTTTCCTCTGGACAGAATGGTGGTTTAGTAGATGTTGCAATCAATAATATGTGGAGGATACCCTCTCAGAAGAAGGTGTTCTTTAAGTTCACTAATCCTTCTTTGGTATTTATCTTCATTGTTGTAAATACATTTGATTCTGAGAGCTAAGCTGCAGACAACGGTTTTCTTTAGATGCTTAGGATGGCAGGATTTCCAGTTTACTGAATTTACTGATCCAGTGTGGGCATCAGTAGGTTTGCTGTAGAGATCAGTGGCTATTTTGTTGTTTTCAGTGGTGAGAAGGACATCAAGAAAAGGTATGTATAGATTATCATTTGTACTATTGAATGTAAACTTAATAGATGGATGAATAGAGTTGATATAATTTTTAGATTGTTCTAAGCTCTCTTTGCCATTTGTCTGGACCATAAAGATGTCATTTATTTATTTATTTATTTTATTTCTTAAATTTTTATACCGCCCCACTAGCATAGCTCTCTGGGCGGTGTACAACAAAAAGTATATACAATAAAATCACATAAATCAGTACAAAAACATATATATAAAAATCCACAATTTTAAAACCAATTTGAACATATTAAACTAAAATGCCTGAGCAAAGAGAAAGGTTTTAACTTGGCGCTGAAAAGATAGCAATGTCGGCGCCAAGCGCACCTCAACGGAAAGACTATTCCACAATTCAGGGGCCACCACTGAGAAGGCCCTGGTTCTTGTAACCATCCTCCGAGCCTCTCTATGAGTTGGAACTCGGAGGAGGGCCTTCGATGTTGAATGTAGTGTACGGGCAGGTTCATATCGGGAGAGGCGTTCCAGGAGGTATTGTGGTCCCGTGCCATATAAGGCTTTATAGGTTAAAACCAACACTTTGAATCTGGCCCGGAAACATATAGGTAGCCAGTGCAAGCGGGCCAGAACAGGTGTTATATGTTCGGACCGCCTGGTCCTCGTTATCAGCCTGGCCGCCGCGTTTTGCACAAGCTGTAGTTTCCGAACCGTCTTCAAAGGCAGTCCTACGTAGAGTGCATTGCAGTAATCCAATCGAGAGGTTACCAGAGCATGGACAACTGAGGTGAGGTCCTCCCTGTCCAGATAGGGACGTAGCTGGGCTACCAACCGAAGTTGGTAGAACGCATTCCGTGCCACCGAGGCTACTTGAGCCTTGAGTGACAGGGAAGGATCTAAGAGTACTCCCAGACTACGAACCCGCTCTTTCAGGGGGAGTGTAACCCCGTCCAGAACAGGGTGCATATCCACCATTTGATCAGAGAAATCACCCACCAACAGCATCTCAGTCTTGTCTGGATTTAGCCTCAGTTTATTAGCTCTCATCCAGTCCATTATCACAGCCAGGCAACGGCTCAGCACATTGACAGCCTCACTAGAAGAAGATGAAAAGGAGAAATAGAGCTGTGTGTCATCAGCGTACTGGTGGCAGCGCACTCCAAAACTCCTGATGACCGCACTCAGCGGCTTCATGTAGATGTTAAAAAGCATGGGGGACAGAACTGACCCCTGCGGGACTCCACATTGGAGAGCCCACGGTGTCGAGCAATGTTCCCCAAGCACTACCTTCTGGAGACGACCCGCCAGGTAGGAGTGGAACCACTGCCAAGCAGTGCCCCCAACTCCCAACTCCACGAGCCTCTCCAGAAGGATACCATGGTCGATGGTATCAAAAGCCGCTGAGAGATCAAGGAGAATCAACAGAGTTACACTCCCTCCGTCCCTCTCCCGACATAAGTCATCGTACAGGGCGACCAAGGCTGTCTCGGTGCTAAAACCGGGCCTAAAACCCGATTGAAATGGATCTAGATAATCAGTTTCATCCAATAGCGCCTGGAGCTGGGCAGCAACCACTCGTTCCAAGATCTTGCCCAGGAATGGAACATTCGCTACTGGTCTGTAACTGTTGAAATTGTCTGGGTCCAAGGAAGGCTTTTTCAGAAGTGGTCTCACCACTGCCTCTTTCAGACAGCCAGGGACCACTCCCTCTCGTAAAGAGGCGTTTATCACTTCCCTGGCCCAGCCAGCTGTTCCATCCCTGCTAGTTTTTATTAGCCAGGAGGGGCAAGGATCTAGTGTAGAAGTGGTTGCACACACCTGTCCAAGTACCGTGTCCACGTCCTTGAGCTGAGCCAACTGAAACTCATCCAATAAAACATGACAAGACTGTGCTCCGGACACCTCATTAGGATCAACTGCTGTAAACTGGGAGTCCAAGTCCCAGCGGATGCATAAGATCTTATTCTGGAAGTGCCCAGCAAATTCATTACAGCGGGCTACCGATTGCACTATCATGTCCTCAGGGTCAGAATGAAGTAGCCCTCGGACAACTCTAAAAAGCTCCGCTGGGCGGCAAAGAGATGACTTAATAGTGGCAGCAAAGTATTGTTTTTTCGCCACCCTCACCGCTCCTAAATACAGCTTAGTAGAGGCACTCACCAGTGCATAATTACATCCGTCAGGAGTTCGCCTCCACCTCCGCTCAAGCCGCCTCCTATCCTGTTTCATCGCTCTCAGCTCCGGAGTGTACCATGGAGCTGTATGAGCTCTACACAGGAGAGGGCGCGCAGGAGCAATCATGTCAACAGCCCGGGTCATCTCCGTATTCCACAGTTCAACCAAGGCTTCGACAGGAGCGCCAGTCTTATCAGCCGGAAAATCCCCCAGAGCCCTCTGAAAACCATCAGGATTCATTAGTCTCCGGGGGCGGACCAATTTAATAGGTCCCCCACTCTTGTGGAGGGGAAAGGCCGCTGTAAGTCTAAACTTCAACAAGCGGTGATCTGTCCATGACAAAGGGAGAGATGTGAAACTCCCCACATCCAGATCACCATCCCCATGTCCAGTAGCAAAAATAAGATCTAGAGTATGTCCCGACACATGTGTTGGGCCACTAACATATTGGGACAGCCCCATGGTTGTCATGGAGGCCATGAAGTCCTGAGCTGCCCCAGATAAAGTAGCCTCGGCATGGATGTTGACATCCCCCAGTACCAATAGTCTGGGGGATCTCAGCAATACCTCCAAGACCACTTCCATCAGCTCAGTTAGAGAAGTCATTGGGCAGCAAGGTGGGCGGTACACCAACAATATTCCCAGTCTGTCCCTTTGACCCACCACAAGGTACAGACACTCCAGACCAGTTGCTACCTGGACATGGTGCTTGATGAGAGAGATGGAACTCCGATAGACCACAGCAACCCCACCTCCCCGACCCTCAGATCTACCATGATGCTGAACCGAATAACCCGGTGGGCAGAGCTGGGAAAGACTGACTCCTCCCTGTTCACCCACCCTGGTCTCGGTTATACATGCCAGATCGGCTGCCTCATCCACAATCAAATCATGGACGAGGGAGATTTTATTATGTACCGATCTGGCATTTAAAAGCATCAATGTATCACCAACATATGTGGTTTGTTAATTGCCTTTTTGAGGATCTCTTGTTCCAGTTTACTCCTAAATAGATTCACATATGATGGAGCCATGCGAGTTCCCCTAGCTGTGCCTTGTCGTTGCAGGTAGTGTTCTCCTTTGAATGTAAAGTTGTTGCAAGTCAGGACTTGCGTAGCTAAAGTTAACTTCTGTTGGAGGATTGTTCGAATTTCTGGTGTTAAGGAACTCAGTCTGAATCCCATCATTATGTGGTATATTGTTGTAAGGAGATGTGACTAGTATAATATTATTATGGAATTAAAAAACTTCTGGATATACTCCCCGGACACCTTGGCACCACATGGCCTTAGCTTCACTTACCTTCTGCAAAGGAAGCCCCTCTGAGCATCCCATCCTCAAAGCCATTCCAATCGGGCTTCAGGACTGGACATGGAACTGAAACAGCCTTGGTCGCCCTGGTGGATGATTTGAGGAGGGTGTTGGATAGGGGTGAATACTCATTCCTCGTCCTCCTGGATCTCTCTGCGGCTTTTGATACCGTCGACCACGGTATCCTTTTGGATCGCCTGGAGAGAATGGGAATTGGGGGCACTGTGCTAAAGTGGTTCCGATCCTATCTCTCTGACAGGCACCAACGAGTAGCAGTGGGGGAGGAGGTTTCAGACCCTTGGCCTCTTAATTGTGGTGTGCCACAGGGTTCTATCCTCTCCCCCATGCTATTTAACATCTATGTGAAGCCGCTGGGAGCCATCATCAGGAGTTTTGGGCGGCAGTGTCACCAATATGCAGATGACACTCAGCTCTCTCTCTCATTTAAATCCTCACCAGAGTTGGCTGTGAAGACCATGTCCAAGTGCCTGGGGTCCGTGAGTGGATGGATGGGCTAAAACAGGCTGAAGCTAAACCCCGACAAGACCGAGGTGCTGCTTGTGGGTGACAAAAGAAGGTTGGGAGATATCGACTTGGCGCTTAATGGGGTGAAATTACCCCTGAAGGACCAGGTCCGCAGCCTGGGGGTCGTTCTTGACTCCCAGCTGTCCATGGAGGCTCAGGTTTCGGCAGTGAGCCGGGCAGCTTGGTATCAATTGCATCTGATACAGAGGTTGCGACCCTATCTTCCGGCTCATCTGCTCCCGCGGGTAGTGCATGCACTGGTCTCCTCTCGCTTAGACTACTGCAATGCGCTCTACGTGGGGCTACCCTTGAAGACGGTCTGGAAATTACAGCTGGTACACAACGCGGTGGCACAGTTGATTACGAATAGCCGCCGGCGGGATCACATCACTCCGGTACTTGAAGATCTACACTGGTTACCAGTTGTTTACCGAGCCCAATTCAAGGTGTTGGTACTAACCTTTAAAGCCCTATACGGTTCCGGTCCAGTTTATCTAAAGGAGCGCCTCCAGCATCACCGAGTATGCCACCTGACGAGATCAGCCTCCCAAGACCTTCTCTCAGTCCCACCAGTTAAAACAGCTAGGCTGGTGCAGACCAGAGACAGGGCATTTTCGATTGTGGCCCCCACCCTCTGGAACTCTCTCCCATATGACCTTCGCCATGCCCCCTCCCTGGTAGGTTTCCGCCAAGGACTAAAAACATGGCTGTTTCAGCGGGCATACAGGATTCCTGGTTAATTTTAGTTTTATAGTGTACAGATGGGGGTAAACTGAATATGTTATAATTGTATTTATATATGTATTTTATAACTATATTTTAAAATTAATTATGTACGCCGCCTAGAGTGGCTGTTCACTCAGCCAGATAGGCGGCCTAAAAATAAAATTTTATTATTATTATTATTATTATTTACAACTGCCACGTTGGTAACAGCATTTGTATGTTAGCAGCTGATAACAGTGGAAGCCAAACGTTTTGCTAGTAAAATAAAAATCTCTGTTCTGTTCATCACGACAACAGAGAGACAGATGGTGTTTTGCCTCCATGTTTCCCTAATAAAATGCATTTTATGCCGTTTTCACTTATATATGCATGTATAATGCATTTTTATACGCATTACGTGGCTGGAGAAGTGCACTGCAAAATTCAGAGAAGTGGGGATTTCCACAGATGGCTGTGCTTTAGTTTTCATATTGTTTCAGAAAGTGTGGATTTGGTAGATTTGCCTTTCAATGGGAACTGAATCAAAACTTTACCCCCTCCCTAGCCATGTCCCCTGGCATGTTCATTGGCCAGTTCCACGCCATCCCTACCTGAGCAATCAGAAAGATTCTTGCCCCCCATTCCAAATTGGACCCTCCATAGCAGACCAATTTGGGCTAATAGCAGAATACATTAATGTTTTATTATCAGTGATATTTGTTTTTGTATTTGAAAAGCAGCAGATAGTGGATAACAAATAGGGCTGGATAGTTCCTTCCTCAGCTTCCCTTCGGAGCTACATCTAGTTTCCTAACTACAGCAATGTTGGACATGTGTTTTTGTTATTTTATTACTTATGTTGGGGATTACATAATATGTGGATGAATGCACAGAAATACAGGATGTTTTGCACGCAATCCAGAAAGTGCCACCGCTAAACCTGTAACAGAACAGAAATGATCTCAGATTAACATCTGTTTCCAGCAATATCTGAAGTTGTCAATAGTGATGCAGAGAGGGAGGCTTGAACGGCACTCCTAAAACTCTTTGATGTCATCAGTGCTCAATGGCTTACTGCAGCCTGTGAAAGGGTGATTGTCCTTACTTATATGGGAATGTAAGTTGAGCAGTTAATGTGCGTATCAACTGGCTAGAAGCAGAAGGAATTGACATTGGTTTATATTTATTACTAATATATATTAATATATATATACAGTATATTCTTCTCCTGGCAGCAGCTGTGACATGGCAACATTGTACTGCATGGCACAGACCAGCACCATCTGAGACACCTTCAGTAGGGTCCGCATCACTCACCCCCCAGTCAGATGCAGACAGCAGAAGTGGGAATTGGGCATCACAAATGCTCTTTTGATTGGCATATGCATGGAGCGGTGCACGTGATTGTAGCGAGCAATGCGGCCAGGCACATCTGCTGGATAGGGCATCATCAGGAAGGGATGCAGGGGGTAGGCATGGTCAGCTGAGGGAAGGAGGGGAATGTAGTCACTGCCCAGGGAGCCCCCCACGCCCCCATGCAGCACTTGCAGTTGGTCACCACCACCCACTACCTACCCAGCAGCCACCCTCGGTGGGGGGACCAAGCCTCCAGCTTGTTCAGCAGCATGGAGGCTTCCAGGACCTGGGTATCATGCATGCGATCACTCGTGGCCAAGTAAGATTGTCTTCCAAGATAAGGTCTTTAATAGTGGGTCAGTAAGTGACTGTGGAGGCCAATTCTGGTTGGCCACTGTGAGAACAGGATGCTGGACTAGATGGGCCACTGGCCTGATCCAGCAGGCTCTTCTTATGTTCTTATGTTCTTAATTCTGGATCCACACAGCCTCCCACAGTGAGGACATAGGTTTCCAGATGGAAGATGGTCACGATGAGGATTTGTTTGACGTGCCTTCCACTTTGCTCGTTTGTCCCTTTCGCCCTGTATTCGTGCTTCTTCAAAGTCCATAGCACCTTTGGTAATAGATGCCAGATAGTGAACGTACTGAACATAGGACTGCCATCATCGCAAGGGAGTTGAGACATTTTAATATTGACATAGCAGCACTCCAAGAAACTCGAAGAGCTGGAGAAGGACAACTGAAGGAAGAATTTGGAGGTTATACCTTCTTCTGGAAAGGACTTCCTGAACAAGAACAACAAACACATGGAGTAGGCTTTGCTATTAAAAATAATCTTGTGAAGCTCTTGTCAGAAGTTCCTATTGGCATTAATGAACAACTCTCAACTTTCCAGTTAAAACTTGCTAAAAACCAGCAGGCAACTATTCTAAGTACTTATGCACCAACATTAGATGCTGATGAAGACATCAAGGAATTTTTTTATAACCAGCTGGACACCATCTTATCAGAGATTCCTAAGGAGGATAAAATTATCCTCTTGGGCAATTTCAATGCAAGAGTTGAGCATGATTTTGATTTATGGCTAGAAACCATTGGAAAAGAAGGAGTTGGCAATAGCAACCTGAATGGAATTCTATTTCTGACTAAATGTGCAGAGCATAATCTTGTTATTACAAACACACTCTTTCATCAGAAAAATAAACTTAAAACATCATGGAAGCACCCTCTGTCAAAACACTGGCATCTCCTTGATTACGTAATTGTCTGTGCTAGAGATCGTCGTGATGTACTCCTCTCTAGGGCCATGACGAGTGCTGATAACTGCTGGACAGATCACCTATTAATTCGATCCACTATGGCTATTAATATTGTTCCTCAACGTAGGCTCCAAGGAAGAAAACCAAGGTGTAAAATGAACTTCCATGCCCTTCAAGATCCCATTAAGTGAGTCTGCTTTCAAACAGCTCTCAAGAAACATCTACCAAAGGAACTCCCTGAAAATGTTGAGGAACACCGGATTAAACTGAAGACATCCATTATTGCAGCATGTGAACAAGCTATTGGATACCAAACTAAGAAACATCAGGATTGGTTTGATGAGAATGATAGTGAGATTGAACATATCAGGAAAGCCTTCCAGATATGGCCGAAAGACATCAACTGTGCTGCTAAGAAAAAAATCTATGCCAGTGCAAAGTCTGAGGTCCAAAGAAGAACTAGAGAATTTAAGAACACCTGGTGGATAAAGAAAGCTCAAGAAATCAGTCTACTGAGATTAAAAAGCTTTCCATCTGTTTGATATATGATTTCCACACCAGTAGGAAGTTTCCCCTCAATAAGGTGTAGAATCATAGCAATGAAGATAACAAATAAGGTAGGAGCAATGACACATCCCTGTTTTACACCTGATCCAACTCTGAATGGATCACTCTGAAAGCCATTGTTATCCAAAATTGTCGCTGTCGTGTTGTCATGAAGAAGTCGCAAAATATTCACCAATTTATCAGGGCATCCAGTTTTCAGAAGGATGGTCCAGAGAGCGGTTCGAGTCACAGTATCAAAGGCCTTAGCCAGCTCCAGGGGCTCTTGGATGACACTGATTATCTTGATCCATTTCAATCCGGTTTTAGGCCCGGTTTTGGCACCAAAACAGCCTTGGTCGCCCTGTATGATGACCTCTGTCGGGAGAGGGACAGGGGGAGTGTGACTCTGTTGATTCTCCTTGATCTCTCAGCTGCTTTTGATACCATCGACCATGGTATCCTTCTGGGAAGACTCACGGAGTTGGGAGTTGGGGGTACTGCTTGGCAGTGGCTCCACTCCTACTTGGTGGGTCGTCACCAGAAGGTAGTGCTTGGGGAACATTGCTCGATACCCTGGACTCTCCATTGTGGAGTCCCGCAGGGATCGGTACTGTCCCCCATGCTTTTTAACGTCTACATGAAGCCGCTGGGTGCGGTCATCAGGAGTTTTGGGGTGCGTTGTCATCAGTACGCTGATGACACGCAGCTCTATTTCTCCTTTTCATCCTCTTCAGGTGAGGCTGTTAACGTGCTAAACCGTTGCCTGGCCGCGATAATGGACTGGATGGGAGCTAACAGACTGAAGCTCAATCCAGACAAGACCGAGACGCTGTTGGTGAGTGCCTTCCCTGCTCAGATGGTGGATGTTCATCCTGTTCTTGATGGGGTTACACTCCCCTTGAAGAAACAGGTGCGTAGCTTGGGGGTTCTTTTTGATCCTTCCTTGTCACTTGAGGCCCAGGTGGCCTCGGTGGCACGGAATGCTTTCTACCATCTTTGATTGGTAGCCCAGCTACGTCCCTATCTGGACAGTGACGACCTCGCCTCAGTTGTTCATGCTCTGGTAACTTCTAGATTGGACTACTGCAACGCGCTCTACATTGGGCTGCCCTTGAAGACTGTTCGGAAACTACAGCTAGTCCAGAATGCAGCGGCCAGATTGTTGACGCGGACCAGAAGGTCCGCTCATATAACACCTGTTCTGGCCCGTCTGCACTGGCTTCCTATTTGTTTCCGGGCTAGATTCAAAGTGCTGGTTTTGACCTATAAAGCCCTACACGGCATGGGACCGCAATACCTGGTGGAACGCCTCTCCCAATATGAACCTACCCGTACACTGCGCTCAACATCTAAGGCCCTCCTCTGAGTACCATCCCATCGAGAAGCTTGGAGGGTGGTGACTAGAGCTAGGGCCTTTTCAGTGGTGGCCCCCGAACTGTGGAACAGTCTTTCTGATGAGGTGCGCCTGGCGCCGACGCTACTATCTTTTCGGTGCCAGGTGAAAACCTTTTTATACTCCCAGGCATTTTAAAGTGTATTTTAACAGCATTTCTGTATTTTGGACATTGTTTGGTTCTTTTGTTGTTTGTTTGTTTTGTTTCTTGATTTATTGTATTTATTGTATTTATATATTGTGCTTGTTTTTATCTTTTTGTACACCGCCCAGAGAGCCTTCGGGCTTAGGGTGGTATATAAATTAAATTAAATAAATAAAATAAATCAATCAATAAACACCATATATCTGCTCCCAACATTTTTCTTGAAGCTGTTGTGCAGTGAAGATCATGTCCATTATCCCCCTGGAAGGGCAGAAACCATTTTGAGATTCGGGGAGGACATCCTCTGAGATCAGTAGGAGGTGATTTGCGAGGATCCTTGCAAGGATTTTACCTTCGGTAGCAAGAAGAGAAATACCTCAATAGTTCCCACAATCTGTTCTATCCCCCTTCTTAAAAAGGGTGATAATTATGGCGTCCCTAAAGTCTTCGGGATTTCCTCCCTCATCCAGATTATTTCAATGAGTTTATGAAATTGTTGTGTAAATTCAGGCCCACCTTCTTTAAAGACCAGCAGGAATCCCATCAGCTCCACTAGCTTTGTTGTTCTTCATTTGATTGATGGCTTTACTGACTTCATCCAAATTAGGGGATACTGCAAGCTCGTCTCTAGTTTGTTGTTGTGAAATTTGCAAGAAGACCTCACCAGCCACGATAGAGTTACGATTAAGGAGGTTGTGGTAATGCTCTTTCCAGTGCAGTGCAATAGACTCTTTATCCTTAAGAAGTTTGGTACCATCCATTGAACGTAAGGGATTTGTACCGTAATTTGTTGGTCCATAGATGGCTTTTGTGGCATTAAAAAAGCCCCGTGCATCGTGAGCATCTGCAAAGTGCTGGATTTCTTGAGCTTACCTGGCATCACATAGGTAAAGATGCATTGGGCATCATACTTTGCCATAATGTTGATGGAGTACTGGAGGTGGCAGTTCCTGTAATGTGGGGGTTCTGTGCAAGTGCCAGGATCAGGATGAAAGTCCTGTTGAGGGCCCTCAGGACAGCAAGGAAGTCTGCTATCCCTGAGCCATGCACATTCCTCCTCCATCTATGGGAAGTGTATGAACTCCTCCACATGAGCCATTATGCCTTCCAGGAAGGCTAACAGGCACCTGCTGGTGGAGGACTGGGAAACAGAGTGGGCACCCCAGCCCATGTCATATTCCACTGGAAGTCCCCCATGGTCAGGTAGTGCAGACCTTGGAAACCTTCTAGAGCATGGAGATGTTAGTATGGGCATGGTGCTGGGCTTGCAGGTGGGGAGCCAGCATCATGCACAGCTTCTGTGGGGATGGAGCGACTTCCTTACGAGGAAAGGTTGCAGCATTTGGGGCTTTTTAGTTTAGAGAAAAGGCGGGTCAGAGGAGACATGATAGAAGTGTATAAAATTATGCATGGCATTGAGAAAGTGGATAGAGAAAAGTTCTTCTCCCTCTCTGATAATACTAGAACTCGTGGACATTCAAAGAAGCTGAATGCTGGAAGATTCAGGACAGACAAAAGGAAGTACTTCTTTACTCAGCGCATAGTTAAACTATGGAATTTGCTCCCACAAGATGCAGTAATGGCCACCAGCTTGGATGGCTTTAAAAGAAGATTAGACAAATTCATGGAGGACAGGGCTATCAATGGCTACTAGCCATGATGGCTGTGCTCTGCCACCCTAGTCAGAGGCAGCATGCTTCTGAAAACCAGTTGCCGGAAGCCTCAGGAGGGGAGAGTGTTCTTGCACTCGGGTCCTGCTTGCGGGCTTCCCCCAGGCACCTGGTTGGCCACTGTGAGAACAGGATGCTGGACTAGATGGGCCACTGGCCTGATCCAGCAGGCTCTTCTTATGTTCTTATGTTCTTATGTTCTCAATGGCCTCCTAGTCCAGACAGAAGAACTGGCAGCTTTGCAGATTGGTCAGAGCAAGGGCCTGGAGGCACGCAGAGAAGTTGTGCTACCTCCACACCCTGTGAAGTGCCTGCTGGTCCAGGACATCGGCCAGGAGGACAGGCAGGTGGAGCGTGAACAGGTGCAGCCACGAAGGCAGGGGGGAAAAGTACAAGTGAGGGGAGCAATGGGTGTCCCTGGTGGCCAGCCCTGTGGATGGAGTGCCACTGTCAGAGGCAAAGGCCCCCAGCCAGTGCCCCCCCAAGATGTGGCCTGTCGTCAAGCATGCAGTCACAGGGGCAGCCATTCCCAGGGCCGTGCAGCACCCCTGCCACTCCTGCGGCTCCCATCCCATGCCACTCTGTGGTGGCCTTACCTGCCATCAGAGACACACCACGAGGGAGTTGATCCTGTCTTCTGAGGTGATCCGTTGCTGAGTGCGGCTGTCAGACATAAGGGAGTCACATTCCTTGCATACCCTTATCATCATCATCTTGGCTCCATGGTCTTGGGAGTGATGAGGCCTCCGCTTCTCTCTGGGGCTCTGCCTGTGGGAGTCAGAAGATGAAGGCAGGACATGCTGGATCTGGGAGCAGGAGCGGGATTTGGGGCAGAGTTGGTGACAGACACTGTGGGGTGAGCAAGCAGTGGTCGTCTGGCACCCAGGGTAGCACCAAACTGCCATGGCTGATGCCAGCGAACGGCCTGATGAGCGCAGGAGGCATACGCCCGACTGGCATGCTGAGAAAAAGGCGCTGTTGTACCAGACTTCATACTGGCTCCTCCTCCACTGGCACCTCTTACGCTGCCTTCCCTCGTGTTGGCTTGTTCTGTTAGACATATGGGGCCGTTTGGGTGTAGGCTGTAACAAGAGACCCTGAGTGCCAGGATAGCGTCCATCATCAAGCCGAGTGCATGGACGAAAGCTGCCTCTGCCAGCCAGATACGTAGCCAAAGTGATGCATAGGGATGGTGGAGAGATCTAGACAGGGGGCATAGGGGGCCCTCAATAGAGGCAGGGAAGCCAAATCATGCCCTCCTAAAACAATAGCTAAGGAGGCCATCTTCTGGCACCATCAAAACGTTTTAACTAAGCAAAACTGCAATATGGCAGGAAAAAATCAAGATTGTTGCCAGGAGAAACAATGATTTGCTGCTGATGCTTCATGAGATAAATCTGAGAATGTACTATACACTATGTTGTTCAGTTCATGTGGTGTCAGGAAGACCTAGTTCAACATTTCCCAGAGTTCTGATTCTGCTCTTCTTTGAACACCTGACTTTTTGCCATGCCACCAGAATCCAGAAATTGCATCAGCTCCACTGTGAATGCAAAGTGTAAAAACAAGAACTACTACTTTCAAGAAAAGTGCTTTGCAATCAAATATCTCCTCTTTCCATTTAAGAACACTTCTGTTTCAGCCTTCCCCACCCTGGTGCCATCCAGATAATGTTGGACAATTCTCATCAGCTGCAGCCGGCATGGCCAGTGATCAGAGATGAACCAACCTGGACCCTGCAATCATCACAGAATCATAGAGTTGGAAGGGGCCTACAAGGCCATCGAGTTCAAGCCCTGCTTGATGCAGGAATCCAAGTTAAAGCATCCCCAACAGGTGCCTGTCCATCTGCCTCTTGAATGCCTCCAGGGGTGGAGAGCCCACCACCTCCCTAGGTAATTGGGTCCTGTGTCATGCCACTCTGTTAATCGGAGGCCCTTCTTTGTGTGCCCCCTCCATAGGAGGTTTGGAGGGCAGCAACATGAGAAAGGGCCTTTTCAGTGGTCCCCCCCCAACTTTGGGATGCTCCCTAGGGAGGCACCCCTGGTGCCATCTTTATCCATCTTTAGGAACAAGGTTCTATACACAGACCTTTGGCACTTGATGACCTCTTTTAGTGAGGTAGGATTGGAAGACCTGCCCTTTATCTGTATTGATTATATTTGTTTTAATTTTGGTTTTTAATTGTTAGAGGTGTTTTTAGGGTTTATGGATTCTGTTGTTTTAATTGGTTAGGTAGATCGCTTTGGGTCACCTGGTAAGAAAAGAGACCCAATAATAACAACAAAAACAATAAAAAAAGTCTGACCACTGGACATGCTGGCTGGGTCTGATGGGTGTTGGACTCCAGCAATATCTGGAGGCCCATAGGTTCTCTGTCCATGAGACTTTTACCAAGAGAGGTCAGCAAAGTGTTGTGCTATGGGAAATTTGCCACACCCTGGAATCTGCCACATAAGATTGGTTGCTTCAGAGTGCTTCATGTCTTTATGTCTAGAAGGATTTTAAGCTTAGAGATCAGGAGTTAATTAAATGGAAGAGGGGAAAAACACCTCACTTAAAATGAGCAAAACGTCTTTCAGAGATTATTTCTTGATATTGACAAACCAAAATTGTAGAAACAGTCAGACAAAGAGAATTGCTTGGTTTTGACAAATGTACAGGATATAAATACTTTAAAAAAACACTATAAGGCATGTATGTAATGACTGTACCTGTAAAGGCATAGAACGAGGGATGTGTGAACAGGATGCCAGACTGTGATTCAGATTCTGACCTTGAGGCCCCAGAATCCAGACTGTGGTCTCCCCATGCCACAACCCCACCAGATGATGCTCCATTCTCAGCTTTTTCCCTGCCTGTCTCCCCACCCCCACTGAGAGACAGAGATGTTGACCAGGAAGCAGGCAGACAAATGCAGGAAATCTGACCATGGAGCATGGCACTGAGCCCAGCAGTAGAGAACCTCTGGCCCGCAAATTAGGCCAACCTGGACTTCTCATTTGGGCTGTGAGGCCAATTTGTCCCAACCAAACCTACCTGCCTTACACCTGGCAGTGGCCAACCAGATGCCCCAATGGGATGCCTGCAATCAGAACCTGAGTACAACAGCACTCTCCTCTCCTGCAGTTTCCAGCGACTGGTATTCAGAAGCATACTGCCTCCAACAGTGGAGGTAGAACATAGCCATCAGGGATAGCTGCCATTGACAACCTTATCCTCCATGAATTTGTCTAAATCTTTTTTAAAGCCATTCAAGCTGGTCATTATCACTGTCTCTCGTGGGAGTGAATTCCACAGTATGAGCTGCATGAAGAAGTACTTTCTTTTGCCTGTCATGAATCTTCTAACATTCAGCTTCATTGAATGTCCCCAAGTTCTAGTGTTATGAGGGAGAAAAACTTTTCTCTCTCCACTTTCTCCATGCTGTGCTTATACACTTCTATCATGTCACCTCTTACTCACCTTTTCCCTAAACCAAAGAACCCCAAATGGTACAACCTTTCCTCATAGGGGAGTTGCTCCATCCCCTTGATCATTTTGGTTGCCCTTTTCTGAAAGTCTTTTTCCAGCTCTGCAATATCCTTTCTGAGGTGAGACGACGAGCACTGTATACAGTATTCCAAGTGTAATCATACCACAGATTTGTATAGCGTCACAGAATGATATTAGCAGTTTTATTTTCAATTTCTTCCCTAATGATCCCTAGCATGGAATTTGCCTTTTTCACAGCTGCTGTACACTGGGTCAACATCTTTATTGAGTTATCCCCTACAATCCCAAGATCTTGTTCCTGGTCAGTTGCCACTAGTTCAGACCCCATGAATGTATATTTGAAATTAAGATTTTATGCTGCGAGTGTGTCATGCATCACTCTACATTTGTTTACATTGAATTGCATTTGTCATTTTCCTGCCTATTCACTCAGTTTGGAGAGATCCTTTCGGAGTTCTTCACTATCCCTTTTTGTTTTAATTACCCTGAACAATTTAGTAACATCAGCAAACTTGGCTACCTCACTGCCCACCCCGAACTCTAGATCATTTAGGAACATGTTTAAAAGCATGGGTTCCAATACTGATCCTTGGTTGGCTCCACTTTCCACATCTCTCCACTGGGAGAATTGTCCATTTGTTCCAAATCTCTGCTTCCTGTTTCTGAACCAGTTCCTGATACACAAAAGGACCTCTCTTATTCCATGACAGCTAAGTTCACTCAGGAATCTTTGGTGAGGAACTTTACTGAAAGCTTTTTGAAAGTTCAAGTACACTATGTCAACTGGATCACATCTATCAATATGCTTGTTGGCACTGTCAAAGAGCTCTAATTGGTTACCCTTGCAGAAAGCTCAGCAAGGTTTGTTCTTTTATATGCTTGGTTATTTTATCTTTAACAATACTTTACACCACTTTCCCCAGAACAGACATTAAAATAACTAGTCCATAATTCCCAAGATCCCCCCATGGATCCCTTTTTAAAAATTGGTGTAACACTGGCCATTTTCCAGATCTCAGGTCTGGAGGCGGATATGTGCATATTACCCAAAAGCCTGATAGTTGCTCCTGCAAAGCCCAGTGCCTTTGCCCATGTGGTTTGATGTGGACTTCCAAGGGGGAAAGGTTCCCCACCCCTAGCATAGGACTGCTGAAGAGAAGGGCATGAAATGAGGAAAGTGAAAAAGGAGAATAGGAGTGAAGAACAGCAGAAAGATAACAGGAAACAGTAGAATAAAGAAGCCCAGCATGAAGAGGAAGAGATAGAAGAGAAAGAGGCAGATGGACCAGCCGATGTGACCAACAGCAAAATGCAACAACAATGGCCACAAACAACACACTGAGGAACTGTGACAGCAAGTGTTTTTGGTCTGATAGCGGTAATGAATTGCACTTTTAAACTGGGCCTTGACCTTACGGTCTATGGTCCCCATTTACTCATTGTTATGTTTGTTATTTGTTGCACTCTTAAAAAATAATGTTGTTTATGCATATATGCTTGTTTCCAGAGTCATTGCCAATTCTGCCCATTCTCATTCTGGTTATGCATCTTAGTGCATTCCATATGCACATTACCCCCCGGTTTCTTTGTACTTTAAATAATGGTGAAGGAGAAAAAAGTCACTAAAGTAAAGGTAAAGGTGTCCCCGCACTTGTAGTGCGAGTAGTTTCCGACTCTTAGGGTGACGTCTTGCGACATTTACTAGGCAGACCGTATATATGGGGTGGGATTGCCAGTTCCTTCCCCAGCCTTTCTTTACCCCCCAGCATATGCCGGGTACTCATTTTACTGACCACGGATGGATGGAAGGCTGAGTGGACCTCGACCCCTTTTACTGGAGATTCGACTTCCTCCTTCCATTGGAGTCAAACTCCGGCCGTGAGCAGAGCTTCGGCTGAGTTACCGCCGCTTACCACTCTGCGCCACGGAGGATCACTAGGAGTTACATATTCTATGGTTCTGGGTTTCAGGGAACCAAGCAGCAGCCTTATATTTACTGAGGTAGAAACTGCCTTCTTGCTTCAAGATGTTGAATTCTAGTTCTTGGCCCAGAAAGATCTACATCTTGAAAGCCTCTGCCTTAGCAAAGGCAGCTGCCCCAAAACAGTTTCAGTTTCAAGTGCATTCCTTCCACACCATTCTTGTTATTTCTCTTCAGACCTTTAAAGACAACCTTACAAGCTGTGTGACACTTCTACTCTGACACTTCTATTCTGATTAAAATAGTTTGTAGCAATATTAATTTCTTTAGGAATTAAAGCTCAGTACGTCGACATAAAAGTAAACAAGGTCCCCCAAGAATTTCCTACACAACAAGTCTAACAGGCTATTCCTTCAATAAATGGGATGAACCATCATGATGAGGAAGGTGCTTGTCAACAATGGCATGGTTCCCATGTCACAGTAACCCAAAGTATGGCTGCACGAATGTGCTGGCTTCCGAAGAGAAGCTCACATTCCTTCCCAGGCTTTTTAGGTCAGCACAGGAAGGCAGCTACACCAAGGTTTAGCTTAGCTTGTCACCTGAACCCAGGATTGTGGTTAAATCTAACCCATAGGTATAGATCATGGTTAAGAGATCACAACTACGATCCCAGGTTTGTATGATACGCTAGGCCAACCCCTGGCTTAGCTGCCACAATGCACTGACCTTAAAAATCTGGGGCAATGCAGCTACAATCTCCTCCTTGGGGTTGCAAGAGCAACTCCTATTTTGCTTCTCTTTGCATTCCTCAGGGGAGATAGAGAGAGGGTCCTCCAGCTGACTAGGCTGTCTATCCTTACCTGTGTCCCTCCACCTATCTTCCTTCCATTGCAAACTGATACTGTCAGGGAGATGACCTCATTTCCATCCTCTCCTTCAGACCAGCCGAGGGAGAGCAGACGTCTTCATCTTTGTTCCTCTCCCCTGAAGCACGGGGGCAATCACCAAGCCTGGCCATAGTGCCTCCAACTTAGTTAGCTACAACTAGAGCCATTCCTATCAAGTATGTATTTATTTCGTCTTTTCTTATTTTACTATGTCTAAAGTTTCAATGATTCAAAGCAAGGTAAAAGTTTGCTTTCTCTCAGGTAAACCACACACATTCACACTGCACAGGAACACTCAGGAAGCTACACTCAGCTAAAGTCCGCTCATTTTACCAATACTATTTAACACTGGGGAGCCAGCATGTTCACATATTTGTCTTGGGTTGGCTTAGCATGATGTGTGAACCAGAAGTTCCTTTTACCCTCTCCAAGTCTCCAACGTAAGTCTCCAAGAAAGACTGGTGATTTATCTGAATCTGGATTCTGCAGATTATGTCAGTGAATACAGCTGGGTTAAAAAAACAATCACCGGGGACTTCCGGGAAGGGTGACTTAGCCTGTGCCTGCTTTTGAGACGGGCTCCTGCCTCAAAAGAAGCTTATTCAGATATATCAGTCAGATTTTTTTTTTTTTTGACTGATTAAACTTCTCCCGGGTAGGGAGAAACGAAGAGATTAACCTCAAAGCCTATTTTTGTTGGGACGACCAGATCTCATTAATTTATGGGACGAGGTCCAGCCGACGAAGGTGGGACGGATTTTCAACAACAAGCTCTATCTGATAAAGCGAACGTTCATCTTATCTTCTAAGAGAGAACGCACTAACAGGCAAGCACCCTTCTTTCTATATTTTTCTTTTACTTGACTTAAATTGTTGCTGTTTAAAAGAGATTTGCCAGATTGATCGGTTTTTGACATCTCACTGGGGAGCCATAACTTCTCTCTGCTACTCACTAATTAATAGCTTATCTCTGTTTTTGTTGCAAAAAGCTGTCCTGGATTTGCATTCTAAAGATATACACAGAAGAGGGATTTCTATTCCAGATTTTTATTTTGAAGAATATTATATTGTCTGAGACTACTCTCTTTTTGGTCTATTTTATTTTGACGAATCTGTTTCCTGACGACCGCCATTAATTGTTTCGATCCTGGGAACTGCATTTTGTTTACTTAAGCATGGAGAGATAAGGCTGTCTGCTCTGTTTATACTGTGATGTCACCAAGTTTGGAGTATTAACCCAATTGTTGCTGAAATAAGAAGTGGTTTTCCTATATTTTTCTTTTAAAATGGCAATTAAGAAAGTGGCTGAGAATCTGGAAATAACTATGTTTCAGAAAATAATGGATGAGATTGAGATAACGAAACAAAACCTGCGACAGGGTTGTAAGGAGCTGAAAATTGAATTGAGTAAAATGAAGCAGGAGATTAAAGATATAGGGGTCCCTGTGAGAGAGGTGACCCTGGAAGGGGTCCCTGTGAGAGAGGAGACCCCGGAGATTGGAACAAACGTGGAACAGGAAAAAGATTTGGAGTCTATGGACTTTAGAAACAAAATCTATTGTTTGGAGACACAGGAGATTAAAGACATAGGGGTCCTTGTGAGAGAGGAGACCCTGGAGACTAGAACAGGGGTCCCTGTGAGAGAGGAGACCCTGGAGACTGGAACAGGGGTCCCTGTGAGAGAGGAGATCCCGGAGATTGGAACAAACGTGGAACAGGAACAAGATTTGGAGTCTATGGACTTTAGAAATAAAATCTATTGTTTGGAACTCAATGTTATCTCTGAAGAAATTAATGAAGATTCTAGAGATAAAGTTATCAATGGCATGGATAATCTTCTGGACTGGAATGATGTGATGGAGCCTAATATAGAGAAAATCTATGGAATTAACTGCAGCCATGTGACAATGGAAAAACTTTCAAGAGATGACCCAGTGTATTTTGAAAAAAAGAACAGAGATATGATTTTACAGCAGTATTTCAGCAACCTATTCAGAATGGATGGCAAGAAAATATTTGGGATAGAGGTAATTCCCATCAGACTCTTACTATATGACTATGGCTTTGACAGCAAGATTATTATGGAATACTGATAATGGAAGATTGGATACTGAAATTACTGGACTTAACAAGACTACTGAAGATGGAAGATGGAAAATGGAACTAATAGGGATAATAGAACAATGGCTACTGAAATTACTGAACCTAACAGATTCTGATGTGATGGATTAATTGAAATGTTTATTTTGACTATGGTTATGACAATAAGATTATCATAATTAGTAATGAGATGGATTAATCGATATGCTTATCTGGAAAAAAAAAATTGATAGATATATTTCTTAAAGAATTGAAACCTCTCTTTGACTTTTTGTGGAAAGAATAAAGTAATGTTTATGAGATTTGATGATTAAGTAAGATAACTACTGGAGGAAAGTGATTTTATAATATGACTTAAGAGACAGGATTGTTATATATTATAGACTTATAACTGATTTGATCTTTGACAAATGGGAAGTCAATATTTTACTCTTTATTTTTTTTTTTTGTTTTTTTTTTGTTTTTTTTTTTTTGTTTGTTTAACTATTTTTGATTTTGTTTTTTGTCTTTGAATGTTTTATGATTTCGTCTTGTATGTTTTATGAAAATCTGAATAAAAAATTATTGAAAAAAAAAAAAAAAAAAAAAAAAAAAACAATCACCGGCTGCTTGGGACAAAGGAAGCTAGACAATTCTTAATTTTTACAATTTTAATTAGAATTTCTTCACATAAAGAAATATAATGTAACTGTAAGGCTACCAATGTCAAGCACATTCCATATTATGGACACTCTTAGCCCCATTATCTGAATTATTTGCGATTGCAAAAATTATCTTCTCAGTAAAGGGGACTGATATTCTCATCTGTCTCCTGGCCCTTGGCTCTGCTAGCCCTATAAGGAGCACTGCTTAGAGCTCCAGTTCAATCTGGTCCATTCCCGGCATATTCTTAACTGTTACCATGATCAGGCCCAGCATTAGTACCCAGCATGACAGGGAAAATGCTGGGGCCCACAGCTGCAGATGCTAGTCTCATTGTTATTTTTTTACACACAAAATATTTTGGTTCAGAACTTTGAAGAACATCACCTGACAAAGCAGCTGCAGCGACTTTCTCTTCAGAGTGTCAGGCTGCACATCCCTGCCTGTCCCTGCTGCATTACCCAGGTTCCTCTCAAAATTGGTGCCAGGCCTTCCTATCTATTTTGTGAAGCAGCCATACCTTGGTCATCTGCCTTCCACCCAAAGTAAGCAGCCTCATGTGAAAGGAGTGTAAGTTGCAAAGAGCAGTCGCCCTTGCCTCCGATTGCTTATTTGCCCTCTTCTTGTGAGATGCAGTGAGGGATGAGCCTAATCCCCACCTAGAAAGACAGGACAGGTGAGTGAGTGAGGCTGAGATGGCACACTAGTCACTGGATCACAGCATTTCCACTAGCCACACCTGGAGGGGGAACGGGATTATCTGCCAATCCATTGCCAAATCTCTTAGAAGCAAATAGGGGGGGGGGAGCACTCAAGCAGCTCCCAGCCGGTTTTACAGGAGAAAGGGGTGGAGTTTGAATAGCACTGTGTGCCCCGGTTTTCAGGAGAGGTAGAGAAGCACTGGAACAGGAAGAACCGTGTGTTTCTACCCATTGTGTCTGCCTATTGCAGGCCAGAGCAGCTGTTCACTCCACTCTCTTTGAGCAACACGGCAAAGAACTGGGCCCAGCAGGGATGCCCAGAGAGCAGACGTGAGAGTCAACTCCACCTGTTGCTTGCAGGAGCCGCTGCTGCCTCCACCTGCTCCCTCTTGAAAGGTGGGGGCATGGGCAAGGAGGAGAGGGCCATCAAAGGCATGTTGTTGAAGGCCTCCATAACTTGGAACCACACCTATGATTGCCCCCTTAACCTCCAGTCAGTCAGTGAAATCCCACTGGCAACATCTGCTCTCTCTCTGATCTACAGGTTCTGTGGGAATATGTTTTTTAAAAACTATTTCATTTTTTCTTGAGTGTTTCCATACATTTTCAGTGGGAAAAATATGCTTTTAAAATATATTCAGTTCTATACTGTGCACTCTGTGTTCAGCTGACACAAAAATTCTGTTTCAAAGCCAGCCAATCAAAACTGGTAAATAGACACTTCCTGCACACTATGGCTATTTATCTTTACAGTTAGGCTATGTTATCATAATCCATCTAGTGGGAACATAATATGCTTTTAACTCTATATTGGGTTGGCTTGTTACTGCTATAGATGGTGGTTTGGCCCTTCATTTTGGAAAGCTCTGTTGTGTAAAATTACAGGAACCCACAGTTCAAACCTGCTTGGAACCTCATCCTCTTTACAAAGAATGCCCACTTCCATCATTTCTTGTTTATTTATCAGATTTTTATACTGACCTTTAACAGAGCAGTTCATCTTGTTTTATACTATGTAATCATGCAACGGCACAAAAACTGCATCTTCTATCAAGGCAGCACTTCACTTGCAAGGATGCGTTTTCTGAACGTAACCTCAACGGACAATGGTAAATGTACACAACACAACTAACTCACCCCAGGTTACACTTTGGCACTGTGTGTCTATGCGTAAGTTCCACTGAGTTCAATGGGGTTTACTCCCAGTTTAGTGTATAGGATTAGAAACGGTGCCTATTTATTAACAATAAAATACTCGGTGCCTTTTAATATGTGGGAGCGTTCAAATACCGCCAAGGTCCAGTACAGCTTCACTCCAGCAGAGGCATGTGGAACAAGCACCTGCCCTTATTTAAAATCCCCGTCCCCGGTCGGAGAATGCCCACTCAACACATGGCCTCGCTTCAAGCCCTTTGACGCTTATCACGGGGCGGGTTTTCAGGTTAAAAGAGCTCCTGGGCAGCACGCCTTTTTTGGTGGGTCCCGTCCACCACAGCGGGCAGAATCCTTCCAAGGACTCCTCACCCAGCGAGAGAAGGGCTGAGTGAGCGGGATCGGGTGGCGGCGCCTCCGGCAAGGTGCAGCTGCCGGCCATCTCCTCTCCCTTGCCCGTGGAAGCGTACGCTCTGGCCAGCGTAGCTCCTCGCCAGCTTGCGCGGCCGAACTGGGCCCTGCCCCCCCAACGTGAACTTCCAGAGGAGACGACTGCTCCTGGAAGAAGCGCAGCACAACGATCAGGAGCCTGCCCTGCCCTCGGCTCTACAAACGCTACCGGAAAGGCACGTAATTACTCCTGCAATGTTGGAAGCGGCGCGCTGCACGTGATCAGAGCCCTCCTTCTCGGCCCCCCTCCCCGATGCTGCAGGCAGGAATCCCGGCGCCCGGGGGGGCTTCTGCTCTTCTAGACGGGGGGGGCAGAGGGAGGGAATGATGGGCAAGTGGCCCCACCCAACAGCGGCTCCGCCCTCTCCCTCCGCTTTGAGAGCACAGCCAATGGGCAAGCGACTGAGGCGGTGACACAGCCGGCGTGGGTGGATGGGCGAAGTGGCGTGCTGGTGGGGCTGACAGGCACGGAGGGAGCGCGCAGTTGGAGACGCTCCGCTTGTCCGTCGGTCCGTCTATCCATCCATCCATCATGGCATCCAAGTGCCCCAAGTGCGAAAAGACCGTCTACTTCGGTGAGTCCCTTGTGAGCTCAGCTTTGCCTTGGCGGTACCTTTGAGGCTCTCTCTTGCTCAGGGATTATATATCGTACTCGTTTCCTAAACCGCGCTAGGCAGAGGTTTGGAGGCTCTGCTCCCGCTGGAGATGCTTGGGGTTCTCTCTTTTTGTCTCCTTTTCCGTACCGAGCCCGGGCGCTCTGCTCATGCTCAAAGGTTGTGCCTTTGCGAGTGCCTAGTCTCTCTTAGCAAGTGAAACCTGCTGGTGGGGTGGAATAGTCCCCTCCTTTTATCTTGCTGAAGTGGAGCGCACTGTTCTGTCGTCGTGACCTTATTGGTGAGCGGCACATGCGGCTCTCCCAGCTCCTTAGGTTGCCCCCCCCATTTGACCGGAGATCTATCGGAGTGTAACCCTGAAGACACTTGGAGTGATAATGAGTACCTCTGAGGATGTGCATGGTGCTTTCCCCGTGCCGCTAACTAGCAAACGCCCTGTCTTTCTCCTACCGCTGTCTTGAATTAAGGTGAAGTGTTCCAGTTTACGGAGAATGAATCCTGCCTCTACTTTCTGGAGCTGGTTCTTCCAAGAAGTGAGAGTGGTACATATTCTCCCTTCCCCCTCTACCCACCCTCTTCCTATCTATTCTATATCAGCTCGGCCCGTGGAAGCTCCCTGTCAGCCATGTTAGCTAAATGGAACCTCCATGTTCAGAGGCAGTATAGCTCTGAATATCAGATACTGTAGGTAAGCAACAGCGGTAGACATCACCACAATGTCCTGCTTGTGGACTTCCCAGAAGCATCTAGCTGGCAGTTTTTGGAAACGGAAAGTCAGAACAGAGGGACCTTGGCCTGCTCTAACAGGGGTGTTCTTATACAACAACTAGACCTAATGCCACTCCTCTATCCCACATACTAAAAATAAATTCTCTTTATGGAATCATTTCTTTCCTAGATCTCTTTCCCCACTCATTTGTCCCTTTCAAAAATTCAGTTTCCTATCCGGCACATTCATTTCCCACTAGATTCCCTCCCCAGCTGAAATAAAAACCTTACACTTGTCAGTTCTATCTCTTATTTATTCTTCTAGAGCTCACTTAGTTTGTTGCTAGGCTACCAGTTCTCCTAATGTTCTTGTAAATAAAGTTGCAAATTTAAAATGGGGAGCAACTATCTACTCAGCAGCCACTCACCAGTGCTCAGCCACAGCAGCTCCGGTGCAGTGGTCAACCATCATCTGCAAGGAGCAAACTCTGCAAGTCTTTATTTTCATACCTGTGCAACAATCCCAAACTCTTACCTTCAGTGGGGGATGGGGTGGAATGTTGAGTCAAACCATTTGCTTAGGAGCATTGCACAGAGATTTTTTTTTAAAGTGAGACCACTTTGTTTTGCCCTTAAAATGGACAGCTGGTCCACATCCTTTATTAGAGCCTCTATTGCCAAGATCGGGGAAGAAGAACAGAGAGAATTGGAAGCCTCAACAGGATGTAAGACAGCTCTACATGTATTGACAATCTCATTAATTCTGCTTATTGCATGAGAGTTTGGAAATCTCATACAGCCATCTTCCAGTATGACCAGAAGATCATATTCTCTGCCCAGGCTATCATTAATAAGCAAACACTCTGGCTGTTTATGAGCACTGTGTATTGAATTTGTGGCCTTCAATTTGGGGTCTTTAACTTGGCAGGTTGACTCTGTGCTGAATTCAGCAAGTGCTGAATACCTTAGAAAGGCAGTTTTCTAAATCTTGGTTCCTGGTTTGTTTAATTCAGTCAGTCAAAGGAGGTACTGAGAATGCAGCCAAGTCCTCTTTTATTTCCATTTTCTTGCCTTTGTCAGGGGAATATTATGGCCTCTTGTTCAGCAGCAAATGCATTGGTCCAGAACGTGGGTTTGTAGCCACTGCGTCATGGCCTGGCCAGATTCTTTTCTCTGTCTGGACAGCCTTTGTTCTGGGAATTGCTGTTTTAAATTCGGCTGCCTTAGAGGGCCAGAGTGGCAATCTCTGCTTGCCAGATCACTTTCTAATGGAATTAGTATGGAACATTGTCTTGCTACACCCAATCAAGCATCAATTCCATGTTGAGGATTTGCTGTATATTGGTCCTTTTTCCTTCCTGGAATTCGTTGATGAAGCATATGACATCACAATAGTCCATTTTCCTGCTTCTTTCTGTTAATGAGTTATGCATAAGCCAGTGTGCTTGTTTCCCTCCCACCATCTGCAAGTAAACATACAAAGGAAGAGGGCTTTGCTATTTAAAGATGTTTGTGTGGGGGTGAAAAAGCTCGTTATCCCTTTCCTTGGGGTCAAGGTTGGGATGGGAATAAAAAATTTTCTTTGTTCCTGCTTGCTGGGGAAGCTCTGTTCTCTTGAGCATGATATGAGAGAGACAATCTAACATTTTCTTCTAGGGGAGTACTTTTGAAATTTCTCAGCACTGAAAATCTAAATGAATTTCACAGGAAACAGCCTTGAGCAGTTACTAACCTGGTTCAGCCATAACAATATTAGTCCAGGAATGTTTGCGTGACTGTGTGGTCCCCCCTTGCAATCTCAGCTTTGGTAACTCTTTCCTGGTTTCTTAAGGTACAGTTTTTCTGGTTTGAGTGCTCTTGGAGATCCTATTTTGATATCCTCATCAGCCCCAGGGATTGGGCACGTGGGAGTTGTAGTTCAAAAAAGTAACTTTTCCAAGCTCTGGATTCACGTGGCAGTGATGAAATGCCTTGTGCTACCATTTTACTACAGTAAATTTGTTATTACTAGTTAATATACATTTGCCATTTATGAAGGAGTCGGAGTTGGTACATTTCTACCGACTCCGACTCCACCCAAAATTGCTCCCGACTCAGACTCCACAGCCTTGGTTGGGGGTCCTGAAATGACAGTTCCTGGTCCAGTAAAGCATCATCAGAACTTATTTCTATTGGTCCTTCTTTAGAGATCTTTCCTAAAATATTTATTCCCATTTGAACATGTGCTTTTTTTTTTACACTAGTGAAATGAAGCAACTGTGTGAATATACATTCTTATATTGTTCCTGGCTCTGGCTTTTAGCTGTAGACATTCCAATCTGTTTGGAAATGTTAAGGTCATGTGCACATGATATTTTTCTACACCCATTCCCTTGTATGTAGGCAAATGTCTCCAAATAATCCCACAAGGAGATGTTTCTATTTTGAATGCGACACTGGATCCACAGTAAAAAATATATCTTTTACTGATGGGAATTTTTTTCCTAGGTTGCTGCTTGTCTCCATGGAAGTCCACGGAAAATACAACAGATGTGTTTGGGCGGGTGTTCCTGTTTTGAGTGAGATTAATGGGAATCTTAAAATAATCTGGAAATGCATGCTAGTGGAACCTTTGTTTCCAGCTGTACAATTTTCCAATAGTTATAATAAAATGACTAATTTTGGGAATGCTTAGCAGCAAAAACTTACTTGGACCTGGAAACAAATGAAAGCATGTTGGGCCCATGCTACTATTCCACGTTTCTTTAGGCTGCTATCCTGTACCCACTTACCTAAGAGTAAGTCTGATTGAACTTGAATGAACTTGCAGTTTTGTATAGCATTGGGCTGTGACTCTGTTAGAAAAGGTGGTTGGTATATAAGCTCCCTGAAGCGAGACAACTGAAAGTTTCTTCAAACAGTCATGAAAAAGAGATCTGTGAAAGAGTCCTTAAGGAGCACAGGCAAATGGAGCAGTGTGAAAGTGCAGCTGCTGAAGACTATTGCCTCTTCTAATGATTGTTTATCATGAACCCTGAAAGTTAAATAAAAAATGTAGGCAGATAAGTAAATATGTAGCAAATATGTTCATCTCTGAAAAGCCTAGCAAGTTGATAAGAAACATGTCCCTGAATGTGGCAGAACGATAGGATGTGCAGACAACTGTTTGAGACAAGGGGTGCCCTTCCAAGGACAAGCTGATGATACCCCAAAAGTAGATCTCTACACTCTTCACAGATAGAGATGGGTGGAGGAGAGGCTTGAGATACTAGAACACTGTGGTGTTGGTTTCTTAAAGAGTCCTTTCCCTTGATTGCACTCTTCTTGAATGTGCTCTTCTTGTCCAAGATGTGAATTGCAGTGCCAGTTTCTGTAATCTAGTTTGCTGCGAATGCCTCCCTGCAAAATTGGAAGGAATTTGATTTCCTCAGCCAACGACAGAGAAAATGGAAGAATGATTAGAGTTTCAGTGCCTGATGGTGGGAGAGGGAAATGATGGGGGCAGAACAGGGGGACTGGCAAAAGACTAGGGAGAAGGTCTGAGTGAAATTGCACAACCCTTGCCAGCTTGCAGGTTTGCCTTGTTACTTCCCATATAACTTCATTGCCTTTAGGAACCATTTCCACTAACTGTTATTGGCCCTGAACCCTGTCTGATTTGAAGGATCATATCCTTGCTTAATAAACCAAGATGAGACTTTTGCCTGTGAACACAGCTTCTTCACACCTCCCTTCACGGAGCAAATAATTGGATCAGGAAAACTAATCATAGTTTATTAAGCACTTCAAACTGTGGTTTGAACTGCAGCTTCATATCCTGGCTTTTTTCACAACTGATGAGTTTAGTTTCCGAGTTTGGACCAAATGGACAACTGTGGTGGTTAAGAAGCTTCCTGGCTTGTTTTATGATTCTGTGCAGGCTTTCCAACACTGGAGGTGTTCAAGAGGCAGCTGGACAGCTACCTGTCAGGTATGCTTTAAGCTGGATTCCTGCATTGAGTAGGGTTGGAATCGATGGCCTTATGGGCCCCTTCCAACTCTACTATTCTATGATTCTATGAAAAGGATTGTTTATATGATCATCCCATCTGGGCTCCTGTTTCGCATTTTTGTTCACTATAAAAGAAAATCTGTCAGGTACCTTTTTGTCTGAAGAATCTGAGTGAAAACATACTGTTTGGGTGCTCTGCATCAAGAAGATTGCACAGGGTCAATGCACAGGGGGCTAATGCTCTTTTTACAGGGAAAGTGGAACAGAAGGCAGTTCACTAGTATACAAATAGCTAACCTGAAGCAAAACAAAGGTGGAGTAGATGGTAAGCACAGTGGGTTTCACAGTGGGAAAATAATGTAAGTCCACACTGTACCAGTTTAAAGAGCAATGATTGATCTCAATCCCTCTTTCACCAAAAACAAAGAAGCTTACCTAGCAGTAGAAATGCGGTTTGACTGGACATGCGCTGCAAACTGCATGAGCTAATCACTGTATGAACAATAGTGAACAGAACAAGTGTGATCACATGCTGAGGGCCTAACTACATGTTACACAAACAGGTGTAAGATAACCCCAATGTAATTTTTAAAAGAAAAGTAGCTTCAGGAAACAGGAATTTGCAATGGAGAAAGGGTGCTTTAACCAGGATGGATTGACTTTTACATCAAGGCAATTTAAGTGTTAATTTTCAACCCCAAAGAGCAAAGACCAATGTAAACCACTGATAAATTAAAGTTTCTAGTTGGAAATGCATATTTCCTGAACAAGCATCCATTGGCGTCTTTATACAGTTTGGGAGTTGGTCATGTATCCTACACGCTCTATGCAGCCTTCCACAATTAGATGCCCTTTAGGTGGTGTTTGACTGCAACTTCCATAATCCCTCACAATTGGCTATGCTAGCTGGGGCTGCTGGGAGTTATAATCAGAATGTCTGGAAGGCACCAGGTTGGGGAAGGTTACAGACCAGAACTGTATCTCCTATGAGATAAGAGACAAATTTGTTTTCGGTTCTTTCTATGTATGCAAGGATACTAAGCAAGATCACTGATTTGGAGATTAAGGCTGCAATCCTATATACACTTATTTGGAAGAAAACAAAAGCTCTCTTCATGACTCCACAAAGCCCCACCCTAATGCCCCTCCCTTCTGTGTATAGCCTGTGAAGGGCAATTAGAAGCCTCTGCATAATTGGGAACTGCACCTTATCAGGGTTCCTGATCATACGCATTCAGCACTTCTGATCTTCCCGCTAAATACATGACAGTTTGAGAGGCACATATATGGAGGGAGGGAGGAATTTAGTGCAGGTGTAGGGAGCCTTTAGCCTTCCTGAGGTTGCTCAGCTACAACTCCTATCATCCCTGTCCATTAGCCAGGCTTGCTGGGGCTGCTGCGAGCTGTAGTTTAGCAACATCTGGAGGGCTAAAGGTTTCCCAGCCCTGGCGTAGTACTTAAATGCACGCCTCTGCTCTCTTTTGTGTTAAAATGTGTTCTTTTGTGTTCAAGCAAATTGTTGTGGGGCTAACATGAACAAAATAGGGTTTCTAAGTAAACGTAAAAGATTGAGGTGTACAAGAATAAGGGCTGATAGGTACTGGAAAAAATAGTGGAAAATGAGATGGAAATTAAATTATATTGTTTGGTTCATAAATATTCATAATCTGAAAAATGAATATTTAGTCAGTTAGTTGGAAGAAAAAATATAAGATCATCCATATGGGCTTCATGGATGATCCTGGTGACAGAATTGCTACAGCCCTTTAGGTTGTCTCCACGGTAATTTTCTTTATAAAAGAATGAAATGAAACCTTTAATTAAAGCTCCCACCATCACCAGAACAGAAGCTGACTAATTAAAAGGGAATTAAGAACCCAGTTGTGCTGAACAGGAAGTAATAAAATGGGCCAAACCTGCGAATGCTGTAGGGAGCCTTTGCTGAATGAAGGTTTTTTGTTTGTTTTGCCATGGGGGAAAAGAGCATTGCTGGATAATATGGTGGTATGTTAAGTGCTGTATTGAACCACCTTTTAAATGCTGCTTCTAGCTAATTGTCGGAAAATGGTGCCTCAGCAAGGCTAAAGCGTTCTAGTCTGGAAGAAACCCAGATCCAGTAGGACCAAAATATATGTAATTTACAGTATGTAACCTCAAGTCAGATCTCTCTCCTTCCCCTATCCTGCTTTATTTTAACAGAGAAGACCAGGCTTTAGCTTAATCAGTTTGATAAAAATGGAAATGGAGTGCTTTCAAGTCGATCCCAACTTACGGCTACCCTATGAATAGGGTTTTCATGGTAAGCGGTATTCAGAGGGGGTTCACTATTGCCTCCCTCTGAGGCTAGTCCTCCCTAGCTGGCCAGGGCCTGGTCAGCTTGCCACAGCTGCACAAGCCAGCCCCTTCCTTGTCCGCAACTGCCAGCCGGGGGGCAACTGGGCTGCTTGGGACTATGCCGCTTGCCCACGGCTGCACAGGTGGCAGGGCACGTCACCCCTGAGCCACTCACTGTGGGGTGATCTTTAGCTGGCCCTTGACACCCAGGAGACACGAGCGGGGATTTGAACTCACAGACTCTCGACTCCCAGCCAGGCTCTCCTCCCCACTGTGCTATACCAGCTATATCAGTTTGATAGAAGGTCAATATTCTTAAAAAACAAACCTGATTTTCAATGAAATCTTTATTTAATACAAACATTAAGCCTTCACTTCAAGATAGAAGTAGTCTTTGCCTAAGCCATACTTAAAGTAGACCCATTGGAAGCAATAGATTTGTTAGCTATGATTATTTATTTATTTATTGTATTTGTATACCGCCCCATAGCCCTGGGCTGTTTACAGTAACTAAAAACATTAAAACAAATATACAAATTCAAAACATCTTTTAAAAACAATTTAAAACACAATTTAAAAAATTGAAACAATTTAAACACATGCGAAAATGCCTGGGAGAAGAAGAAAGTCATTGATTTCAGTGGGTCTACTCTGAGTATGGCTTAGCTGGATACTATTCATTTATTTTAACTTAGATTTTCAAACACTAGTTTTTGTATTTTAAAATCTCAGTTTTTATCTACAGTGTACTTAAAAGCTTTCCTAGACCACAGTTTCTATTTTAAATTGCTTCCATAAGCTGCTTTTATCGCCATGAAGTTCCAGGCGCATGTTTGCAAAGACAAACATTTATTTTGAATGCCATGGAAGGAAAAACAATTTATTGGGGGGTGGGTTTGATTTGGAGTAGTTGAAGTAATGAATGAGGAAAGAATTAGGAAGCCACTCCTTGTCTGCTTTTTGGCTCCCAAGTTTTCTGCCTCCTTTAAAAACAAAAGGTGTTGGAGTTACTGCACCCAGTTCTATAAATTTCTCAGGAGAAATGCCCACACCTCTTAATGCTGCATCTTTATAGCAAAGAGAGGCAGAAGTGTGGTCTTAAAATGGGGGAGAATCTTGCGTTCTGCGACAGCTTCCTGATTGAGCTGCCATACCTCATAGCATTAGTGCTGCCTTGCAGATGTTCAGACAGGCTGAGAATGCTTGTATATGGGGAACAGTGACTTGAGATGCTGTGATCTCCAGGTATCTAGCTTGTCCTATGATGTTATTGGCTTATTCTGTGCACTTGGCAAGAAAAGACATCTGGGGAGTTTCTCTATAAGCCTTATGCTAAGCATAGGTGGGTGGTAAATACCAGGAGGAAACAACTGCCTGTGGATTGACTGTACCTTCCAGGCTTTGCTCTTCAAGCCCAGCAACAGGGAGAAAGATAAGCAACAGCCACCCTCAGAAAGGTTCATTTATGCAGCCTTTCTGTGTAGATTGTGCTCTCTTGTCACTCCTTTAGAAGAGGCTGACTAGCTGGCGCAGAGTACCTTGCTTTCATTGCTGATGAAGGCAGGGATTACAAGTCTTTTTGACTAGTGGACACATTTTGAATATTGGGAATTCTGTGGGTGCTAGTCACAAAATGGTTGTTGTGGGGATGGGGCATAACAAAATGGCTGCTGAAGGGCATGGCATACCATAAAACTAGAGAAAGTGCTACCGTGGTGAAGCCTTTCTCTTAATTGTATTTCTGTACTAGAAAACGCTTGGCCCGATGAAACTCTGTCTGCAATACCCTGTTTTCCCCCAATGGTAACCCTAAATCAAAGCCTAGGCTGCCAAACTATAATTTATTTGGGAGTAAGCCCCATTAAACATAAAAAGACTTCCTTCTGAGTAGGCATGTATGCTATTGTACTGTAAATTAACTATACAGTGAATTCTTAAGGAGTGTCCCGTCTTTAGCTCCTGCACACTAGGAGGCATGCCCAAAAAACCTCTTTGCAAAGCTTTCACATTTGCCTTTGGCCATGGTGGGAAGGGGTAGCCATTAACATCCACTCACACTTACTTCTAAGGACTATCTGATCTATGATGGACTCAACACAGGAAAGATGCATCATGGTTGCTAATGTAAAAGAAAGGGCAAACTATGGAGATTCCAACGACTAGAGATTGAGCTAGAAGCAGGAAAAGTGCGCTAAAGGGGAGGAGACAACAGCAGCTCTTTAGGAGCCCAGGGATTCCTTTTGTCTGGTTGTTACCAATCACAGTTCCGACTTCACTCATTGGCTAAAAAGAGTGACAAGCGGAAGAGCCGAGTTGGGTCATATCACAGAAATGGCTCGATGGGTACCTGCTTATTTTACTTCATCACTTTCTAGGACGGCTAGAGACTTAACTACTTCTTTAAAAGAATGTTCAGTATCTGGGGCCTGTATCATGGCACCTGCAGGCACAAATTTGGGGACCCCTGATCTAAGGACACTGAAGCATAAAGCTAATAAAAATTGTTTGTAACTCAAGTATGTTATTTCTTTCTCGGTTTTCCATAGTGCTGTAAAAACTGGGTACAGACTTGTTTGATTAGAAGAATTTCAAGCTAAAGGCATCTTTTTAGTTAATGTCTGCCTGCACCTACTTTGAAGATGGTAGATAAAGCTATCACATATTCTACCATGTTGATATCAGAGTTGTTCTTCCTTAGATGGGAAGGAGGAGTCTAGCATCCTGCTGTCTTGTAGCTAACACTGGATTCTTGAGAGATAGAGGAGACTGAGATGTCCTGAAGATCACACGGAGCTCCTGGCTTCAGCAGCCTATACACCAGCAATAAAATATAACCAGTAAAATTGTACATGCCTTGGAGAACTGGTTGCTAAAAAGGCAGGAACTTCCTTGTTGGGCATACATCATTGTTGATTGTTTTTGAATGGTGGTGCCAACTAAGATCTCATAGGATGTTTCATAGGGACTTCTTTCTTGAGACCTACAGTCCTACTCTTCTGCTAGGTGTGAGAGTTATTCCTGGCTGAACAACTGAGAGGTGCATCACATGTCTTGGGTGGTGTGGTGAACTTGGAATATCTGTTTCCGATACTTCTCCGATCATCTTGCTGAATGTACCTCTCTTTCTGTCTACTGTCAATAATAGGCATAGGAATGCAAGCCCTGATCTTATGAAAACACATTGGATTTTTTTAAAAAATGTACTAGTTTGGAAATTAATTTTAGGCTTAGCCACTGACCCCTTGGTGTAACAGGTATGGAACTGGAAACACAAGTTAGATGAGCCAGTAGCACTTCTTGGACAGAGCATATACACAGACAGTTATCTCCTGTGTTTCTCTGCATCAGCCACACTGTCAGTTGCAACATCACAGATGCTGTGTGGCTTGCATAGAGATATGAAGGCCTGCGGGGGGGGGAGGAAAAATTCAGGGGGGGGAGACAGTTTTCATCCCCATTTTCCCAAAAGCCTTTTTTTGTCTGTTTGTTTTTCTGAAATATTGGGAAAATTTAAAAAAATTGGCCTATGACATATTAAAAGGGTATAGAAGCTTATTTCAATCCAGGCAAACCTTCAGATTTTTGAAGTCCATGATAAATATTATGACCAATAAAAAGCAGAGACTGATAATGACAGCTCAGAAAATGAGACTTGATTACATTTCAAGTAGTATTCATTGAGTCCCCACCTGTTTTTCTCAGCTCTTTCTATGGAAACGAGTGCTTTATGTCTGCTTGACACTGTGGAGGATTGGAGGTCATATGATAATTTTCAGAATGCATAATAATTTTTGTTTTTTACTAAAATGTTGGCGGTTTCTCCTGTTCTTATTGTTGTCTATTCCTCATAAACTGGCAAAACCAAAGAGATGCTAGATTTCTTACAGTTCAGCGTGTAGTTCTATTTGTGACAAAGAATTACTTTTTTTAAAAAGTAATGAAATGAAATTTCATAAAAAAGTAAATTCAGTTCATAATTTTTGCCTGAATAAACTTTACTTTTAATGCACCAAACTTGATTTTAATGGTAAACCCCGTTATGTATAATACAGTTTATATTCTTAAAATAACAAAGTTTTTGATACGTAACAGGTGCTAAAAAAGATAAGTATTGTATATTTTTCCATTTTACCCCAAATTTCCATGTTTTATCTGGAAAAAACAAGGGAGTAAAATGTCCCCCTCCCCAATGGCTTCAAAATTTTGGGAAATTTTATATCTTTAGGCTTGCAGAGATAATGAATGACCTTCTAGGTAGGCAATTATATAAAGGACTGACTTTTCCATATTTTGCGATGTTCAGAGTGAATTATCCGCAAAAGTCTATATACTTTCTTCTAGAAGAAGAAACGTTATGAATGCCAGTGAGTTATCTTGAGGACTTGTGGGCACAGTTGTTTAAAGGTACAATACTGGTGGCATGAAGATAGGGATTCTTAAAGAGCGCTTCAAAATAGGGAGAAGTTCTATTAAGCAACTCCTTTCCCTTCTGTAGCACAACCAGGTATACTGGATGCCCCCCTGTACCAGCCCAGACTTGCTTTTGGTGGGGTGAGGAATGCCAAGAAAAATGTAAGCCCTGTGTAATTCATTTTGTGGTCCCAGGGCTACATGGCAGAAATGGGCCTAACCGCTGCTAATGTGCCTAGATCATAGAATCATAGAGTTGGAAGGGGCCTTGTAGGCCATCGAGTCCAACCCCCTGCTCACAGCAGGAAATCCACAGCTAGAGCATCTCCCGCAGATAGCTGTCCAGCTGGATAGCTTGAAGACATCCAGTGAAGGGGATCCCACCACCTCCCTAGGCAGTCGGTTCCATTGCCGAACCGCCCTTACTACATCTATGCCCACCAAAGCTAAATTACTTTATATGAGGAACATGCAATTGTGGAATTATTAAACTAGTATTGCCTCCAGGTTGGGAGTTAGCAACCCATAGTGGTATCTGCAAATACCCTTTTCCACTTGAAAGAGCTCCCAACAGAAGCATAGTAGCATGTCATATTGTCTGATTATCCCACCTGTGGGCCATGGCAACCTTTCTTTTCTATCTGTAGCATTACCCTGAATCCTGGGTATAGCGAATTGTTGTCCCATGGAAGAAAATACTGCTGAGCTCATGTTCCCTTAGGCCTTGGTGGAAGACGCTGTTTTGGGGCCGGTTGACACATGCCTACTTCAGTTTAAAGACAGTGTTAATGTGTTTGTTTTTCAATCCCATTTTCCTTTGTACTCCAGATTGCTAGCATGAAGGATGGCACATGGGCTTCGTATTTGCTGAAGCCAACTCCTTCATAAAGAGGATGGGGGAGAGAAGCTCCTCTGCCGATTTTAGCAATGAAGTATTTCACTTCTGTACTGTTTGACTACCTGATTCAGATTAAACTATCACTGAACCTTCTTGGTTTGAACATACAAACATTTGAAGCTGGTTTGTTCTGCGTCAGACCATCAGTCCATCCCCGAGTTCCAATTCTCAAAAAATCGAGGCAAGTGTTTCCCAACCCTGCACACTTTTATGTAAAGATGTCAAGGATTGAACTTAGGACATTCTGCGTATACAACCTGGAAGAGGCATTTACTATGCAGTCACTGTGCCTATGTTTAACAGGGGGTCAGCATCATCCTGTAATCCTCTCGTGCTCTCCCTGTGTTGCTTCGGTCTTTTTTCTTATTGCAAAAAAAACCCAACTTTGAGGGAAAGAGTGGAACAGAAACACAATCTGTGCAGGTGCAAAGGAACATTTGGAATTGAGGCACAGTGGGAGGATTTGTCCTGGGGAAAGTTGGATGACATTTTAGGAATGCAAGTGCTTTGTCTCCAGAAGAGCACAATCCTAATTTTTAATCCAAAAAATGTTTGGGGCTGCTTAGTGCTGTTAGTGCCCACTGAGGGTTTCTATTGAACCATGTCTGTACAATACAAGGCAACTAAAGGAAATTTCCCTCTCCCGAGCCATTAACCTGGAGCTTGGGAGAGATTTCACTGAAAGCAGCAGTGCTTACTTCTGTCTAAACGAATGGGTTCTGGCTGCAGTCCTTATACTGTGTTATAGTAGGCAATCCTTTTTTGTTGCTTCTTCTTAGGAAAGAAGTTTGAGTGTGTTTTTTAAGAGCATGTGATATAAAGGGGGAATGGAAGAATACCCTGACCTCCTTTAATTGACTCCTCTCCTGGAATGAACTGTCCTTAATCTCCACACTGCTTAATAATAATAATAATACCTACTGGGCTAGGTCCTGCCCCTCATATGGGCAGAACCTAGCAAGATGCAGATCCTCGAAAACACTATATTCCCTGCAGTGAATGACTATAAGGGCCAGCACCAGTCTGCATCAGGTCCTTGGGCCCTCAAAGGCTGCAGGGCCCTCAAAGGGGGTGGTGATGCGATGCCACTATCCCTGCTGCCAGTTTAAATAGGCTCAGTCGTGTCAGTGGATTAGTGCACTGTGTGAGCACACCTGCCATCACCCAAGATGGCTGAGGGTGTTGATGCACCTGCCGCCATCTTGGGTGATGGCAAGCATGTGCATGCAGCACACTGACACAGCACTGTGGTGCAGCAGGAAGTTGTATGGCTAGCCCACACCAGCAGCAGGAGGGGGTGTTGCCTAGGAGGGTGGCTCCTGCTTGTGATCTGCGCCAGCACTGGGTCATGGGGCACACTCCATGTCCTGATGCTAGGTCGGATTGTGGAGCACTTGCCCAGCCCCAGCGCCAGGGGCCTTTGGCCAGTGGCCAACCTGGGTGCCCACTGGCACCAGGCCTGATGACCATCCCACTTGTATCTTACAGCGCAAGAGCAATTATTTGGTAGTGCTAGGAGCCTTCTGTCTGGAAGTGCCCTTGTAGCCTTCTGCTGGGGAACGAACTGTCTGTTACTATACCATATACTGTTTATTATTAGAGTCTATACACATTAACAGGGTATTTTACAATTTAAAAAATCAAAAAGGCAATCAAATAAAACAAGATTATAGACTTAAAATAGCAGCTCTTATAAAAACAGTTCAAAAATATAAAGCACTAGACAAATTCATACAAATCAGCAAGAGTTAAAAGCCTGGGAAAATAAAAAGGTATTTGTCTGGCACCAGCATTTAAGGTGGGTGTGAGATGATCCTCTGGGGAGCATTCTAGAGTCAGGGCGCTACCACAGAAAAGACTGTTTCCCTGGTAACCACCTGCTGTATCTCAGAAGGTGGAAGAACCCAGAGAAGGGCGTTTGATTATCTGTATCTATGAGCAGTCACATGTTGAAATAGGTATTCCTTCCAGTAACTTGGTCCCAAGCCATGAAGCTTTAAAGGAGAATTGGGTCAGACCTTGAACTGGGTCTGAAAATGGACAGTGTCAATGCAGTCAACAAAGCATTGGGGTAAAATAGTCAGGACACCTAGTCATACTAGAATACAGCTTCTTACTGCACTCTGCACTAAGGAGAGACTGGAGAATACTGCCTTTAAGGGCACCAAGAGGGCAGAAATGGCTATATCGTATTGGTACCCTCTACATTGAGGGAAATAGCAGCAATGTCAGATGATCCTCAAATCCTATAGCAGTAGAGGCACGCCAGCAGTAGGATGCAAACTTTGGTCTACAGAGCTGGTGATAAGTTACGATAGTGACAGTCAATCTTGTTGGGCTGTTTCATACATTACATAATAATAATAAAATTTTATTTGTTAGTCGCCTATCTGTCCGAATTAACGGACACTCTAGGCGACTTACAGCAACAGATTAAAATACACTATACAAACAAAACACAACACAATCATCAATTAGTCTAAAACATCAGTTAATACATCATAAACTACTCCATCCCAAGGATCCCGTAGGCCTGCCTGAATAGCCAGGTCTTTAAGGCTCGGCAAAAACCCATCAGGGAGGAGGCAAACTCAGGTTTCTGCCACTGACAATACACTTGGCAGGAAGCTGTAGTCAGTTGTCACTTTCTGATGGTGTACTGGCACAATATATATGAATTCAAATAGTTGTTCGTCACATTTTTCAGGTATATGCTTTTTAAAATCTTGGATGCATGAAATGAAATCTATTTGTTGGAGAGATCTGATAAGAGGGGCAACCCTGCACAGTTTCTCCCTCATACCTTTTCCTTGTTTCACTGCATAGGCTGAGCAAACTGCATCTGAATATATGGACCTTTAACATTGAAAAGCTTTTCTTTCTCACAGATTTTTATTAATAATTTTTCTGTTTTTGCTAAAGGGGAAAGGGGAGGAGGAATACTTTAAAAGGGAACAGGGAAAAATAGGTGGCTTGGAAGTTAATGAGCCCATTCATTTTGTGAAACTGACATGTCACAGCTAGAGCATTGGACTAAGATGTGGAAGACCAATGTTCAAATCCCCTCTTGGCCATGAAGGGCACAGGGCAACCTTGAGTGAGGTTTATCTCTCAGCCTAATTTATCTCCCAGGGCTGTTGTGAGGATAAAATAGGGAAATAAAAAGATATAAATGTACTAAATGAATAAATGCCTTGCGGGGAGGGGGATAAATGTTGCCTAGGACGGAATAGTGTGTGATCTCACGCCACAGAGGCACATGAACAAGAGGACAGAGTCTTGTGAATTTGCAGGGCCAGTGGCATTTCTACCTCAGTAAGTTGCTGAATGGCCCTTATTAAGGATCAGTTTATCCTTGCTATTAAAATGATGCTTTGTTGCCTAAAGCCATGGGCTTGCCTTATACTAGGGGCTTCTATGGGGAGTCATCACGAGGAGCCAGAAGGCTGCAGCTATTTGATAAACTTAACTGTATGTTAATAACATAACTAGAATACTACCTTTGTGAGCTGCTAAGCTGCTATTGCTAGTATGTTGTGCTTACCCTACAAAATGCTTATTTTGTTTTTTCTCGCTCCAGACTGTTTATTTCTTTTTCAAACTGTTCAGTCTCAAGGGCTAGAAATGTGTATTTTAAATGAAGTGTGATATTTTAGGTTTCATCAAGTGTCAGAGATGCACAAAAGAAAATCCTGAGATCAAGTATGTGTTGCAGCCCTTTAGCATAAAACTGTGTTGATTTCCAAGTGCTTAAAGGTGGCATTAACAAAGAAAGTTGCCTAATTGCCCCTGACATCACTCTTGCACTTCCAGACTATCTGTTCCATTTATTTTTCTTCCATGTTACTTTGAAGCAAGGATGCATAGGTTAGCAACCTAAGTCTTGGATGCCATTCTTCAGGTGCAAAAACTATTACTTAATCTGCCATTCAGTTAGTGTGCTGATGGGGCAGAATAGTGTGCAGACTAGCGGTGATGCAAGAAATTAGAAGCAGGGCAAATTTCAAAGAGCAAAGCCAGTCAAGTTGGGCAGAGCCCTGAGCAGGCCCTCCTTGATCTTCCACCTCAGTCCTCCTCAACCTTTTATATCTTCCCTTTCCTTCAAAGACTACAGTGACTTCTTCTTCACCTTGAGGAAAGGGAAGTGAATGCCAGAGAAGAGCTCCTTGTTTGCAGGTGGCAAACAATGCAACAAACTGCCTTTTTCTCGACTGGGAAGCTTTCTCTTCTAGAGCTAATAGCAGCTTGAGGGCAGTTTTCATTGGGACTGTGGTGTGAGGGGACGGGTTAAAGTCCCATGTGACGATCCTGATCCTGAGCATTGTCTTCTGCCATGGCTATTACAGAGGTCACGCCCATGAAATGCATAACATAATTCTCATGTTGTGTATGGTTTTCTCCTATCCCAGTGTGATATGGAAGCCCAGCAGTGTTTACAAATCTTCATGAATTTGATGTTAGTTACCTAATGCTTTGTATTGCCTCAGAACAGTGGTCTTCTGTTCCCAATTTGAACTCATTGTAGTAGGGAAGGAGCTAGGGAATTCCCACGTGCAAGGATAGGCTCTTGGTGCCCTGAGCTTACTCTTTGAATTGGCCTGTTTGTGTGGAAAGCCTGACTGGTGGCAGAATTCCTGCATGGTGTTCGTATGGCAAGAACTGGTTATGCATGTAGGTCTGTTGCCTTCTGGGGATCACAGATCTTAATATTTCCTGGAATAATACAGACCGACCCTTATTTTGGAAGGTGAAGTTGAGTTCAGTGAAAGAGGGAACATTTTAGCCCAGCTGACAGTCTCCTTCCTTGGTTTCAGTGAAGGTAATGGCAGTGGTAGCTTTAATTTAGCAAAGTTACCTGAAATCCTCCCATTCTGCATGCTTTCTAGCACCGCCTGCTTTCTCTAATCCAGCCTTTCCCAACCAGTGTGCCTCCAGATGTTGTTGGACCACAATTCCCATCTTTCATGACCATTGGCAATGCTTGCTGAGGCTGATGGGAGTTGTGGTCCAACAACATCTGGAGGCACACTGCTTGGGAAAGGCTGCTCTAATCTATCGCCTCTGGGCTTATTCTGCCTCAGAAGAGGGTGGTAGGCTTACATGACAGGTACTTAGGTAATTAGAGTAATCAGGTAATTAGAGACTGAGGTGTCTCTTGGGTGGAGATGGTAGAATAAGGAGTGTAGACACTTTTTTCATTTTTTTACATCCCATCCAACAAGATAGGCTTGCATAAGCATGCAAGAGCCATGGAGGGTGGTGCTGAGTGAGAGCTTGTGTGTATATCTGATTAGTGTTTCCATGGTATTATTTGTAGAATGTCTCCATTGCTCCTCTGTTGTGCCAGGCAGGGAGGAACAGCTGCCATAATTTGAGCTGTGTGAGGAGCCAGCCCAGGAAGCAGGATAGATGGATTCTTCATAGAGATTGTTTTGCAGGCCTGCTGCAGCTGGACTCGGTATATCCACTTTCAGACACTGACCACTCCCTGATTCCTGCCGGCCTCCCCGTTTCCCCTGAGCACTGCCTGCCCTTTCTGTTAATATCCACATGTGGCCAGAGTAAATTCTAGCCTTGGTACAGCTTCAATAAAATGCTATCTCCTGCTTTTGTTTCTCTTTCTGTGTCTACATGTACTCGATGGCTCAGGCCAGGAGAAGAGTTGAGTTACTGAAAATTGCTCTTGGAGTACCAGTACAGTCTCAGTTAGTTTTGCTGCCCTTTAAAAGTTGTTCAGGAGAAGAATGGCAGCAAATGAACAAACATGCTGTAGCTATGTGCAAAGGCCTAGTGTGGAGGCAGAAATGCAGTTAGCATGTGATAACAGAATATGCTGTGAAGCCCAGCAACAAGGGAGGTGCAAGAGTGCAACAATGGAATCTTTGTGCCATCTAGCTTCATCATTTGGGAGGATGCCTCTTGCTCTCAGAATTTTGCGTCTCTAGTCACCCTTCCCTTCCAGCTTTTAATATACAGTACAATCATGGCTGTCTCCTGAGTCCTGATAATAGCAGAAATATTTGGGTTGTTCTTATTCCCCTTGCCCCTTAATTGTGTAGGGAAAGGATGACAGTCGGGATCTACAGCAGGCTGGAAATAGAGAGGAGGGCTGTGACTCAGAGAAGGTGAGGCTTCTGGGGAAGAAGGCAGCATTCCAGACAGAGCCTTCATTCACTGAGATTTTTTTGGAGTTGTAAGGCATGGCTTTATCCTACCAGGGAGGTACCGGAGGAATGAAGCTGTTCCATGCAAGGCATAGTGAAATCAAGTCAGCTGGGACTACATAAGCAATTTAAAGAAGGACTCTTTAGGCTCTGGCTCCTGGGAACTTATCCTACTTAATACAGGTGGAAAAGTAAATAAATGCTCCCTTTCTTCTTCTTCTGGATACAACTTGAAGGTACAGTAGTTGTGCACACAGTGGTGAATCAAGGGGTGAGGCACAAGCTTTAGTATAAATATGGGCCATAAATAATTAACAGGATCTGCAACAAGCAGTGACTTTTCCCGGCTAATAAATAGTGTGAGCTATCCTGTTAAAGCAGGGGTGAATAACCTGCAACCTTCTGGATGTTGCTGAACCATAACTTCAATCATCCCTGACCATTGGCAATGCTGGCTAGGGCTGATGGAAGTTGTACTTCAGCAAACTTCTGAAGGGCAGGCTTTATCCTGGATCTGGCCATATGATGGTTAATTCACTGCCACCATGTCATCCTCGCTGCACACCATAAGATGTGCTCAGAGAGGCCATGCCCAAGTCACTACCCCTCTGGGTGTGCTAGTCAGGCATGCCTCAAGGGTGCTTCTGTCCCCATCTCCTGGTCCAGTTACTCTTGGTCTGAAGAACCAGACAGATGCTACAGCATACCCACCAATATTTCTGATTTTATTCTCTGCCCACACTGTCCCAGACCTGCTTAGTGCCCCCACTTGTGCTAGAAAAGCTCCACCATTCATGCTGCAGATTCTGCAAAAATAAGTGTTACTTCTGAGAGGTGTATGCTATCTGCTCTATAAAGATGTGGCCAGGAATGCTTTATCTCAAGGTGTGCAAAATGGAGGCTACCACTAAGCTCAGCTGCTCTCCTTAAGTCTCTGTCGGTTTTCTTGCAGGCTCTAACCAGAACCTTTGGGGATCCAGATATACTCCATGTCCTCCATGGTGAAATAGTGCCGGTGGTCTTAGATGGTGCCTTGCCTTGCCTGGTGCCCAGCTTGGTGCTGTTATTTGAAATGATGTGCATACTTTTTGCCCCGCAAAACATTACATTGGTCAGAAATTGGCATGCTCTTGTGCTTTCTCCGCACTCAACACCTGCAAAAAATAAGATTGTTGTATTTCATGTTGTGCTCAAGAGTTCAACAGCTTAATCTGATCAATCTGTAGCACTGGTTAGCTTGCCTATAGTGAGATGAGGAGTAATTCTGAGTGGCAATGATTGTCAACTCCCAATGTTCCTAATCTGTGGATTGCTAAATTCTATGACTGTCACCATTCTAAATGAGTGTGCCAAGGAAAAATTGAAGTGTGGTCTGATGCATCTAATGACCTTTGAACTGCTGCCTCAGATGAATGTCTGGTAAATAGGTATTTGTCAGTATGCCTAAATAGCTGCCCGTTCTTAGTGCCTGAGAGAGAGGGAGCCCCAGAGGCCATACTTGCAGAATAGCTTGCTGCAGAGGCGGTGGTAGTTCTCTGCCTCCGATGAGGGCAGTTGCTGCGCTTACACACCACCCAAGGAGCCTGACTGCGAATGTGCAACCAGCTTACTAAACCTGGAATGTCCCAATGCATTGTAGTGGTGGCTGTCCTAACTAAGCAGACTTCAAATGGACTTGTGCTCATTCCATTAAAAGCCCTGAACATGACTGATCTATACTGATGTCAGGGCTGTTCCTTGGCCCAACCTTCTATCATCTGCCTGGAATTCCCCAGTGTTGTCTTGAGTGCTCACCACCTTGGACCGAAAGGATAATTCTGCCAGTCATCCAACAATTGAACTATTGGCTAGCTCTCTCTCATAAAAATGGATCAGAAACTGCATAAGATGTTCAGTTGATACAGACAGATGGATGATAATGCTAATTGTCCCTTGAACTGGTGAAATTCTCTTAAAGCCCATGAATATCGTGTCCTCATGCTGAGTGCCAGAAAAGGTGCCACTAGTTTCCTGCCTCCAAGCTTCTATAATGCCTCTGACATGGCTTTGGACTCCTTTGTTGTCACCAGGGTTAGAGCATGAAGTTGCTCAAAAATGAGAGAGGGCATCCACAGTACCATTATCTAACCCAAGCAGGTGCCCAGCCAAAAAGTGGATGTTCAAACGTACACGCTATGGTACAAATTCCCTGACAAATATAATTTCTCTAGGGCAAAGGTACTTAACCTGTGGTCCATGGACCCCTAGGGGATCCATGGATGGGTTTCAGGGGGTCCATTAACTAGTCGCAAAAAAACCCACCCAATTGTCAATGCAATAAAATAAATTGTATGCAAAATTTTGTGTGTGTGTTTATGTGTTGTTGTTTTTCTGGGGAGGGGGGTCTATAGCTTCCATCAGATTCTCAGAGAGTTCAATGACGCAAAAAAGGTTAAGAACCACTGCTTTAGGGCAAGGGTGAGGAACCTTTTTGGACTGTGGGTTGCATTACCCTGCTTGAATGTTGTCAGAGTGCCCGTGTACTTTGTCACAAGTTGGACAGACCTTCATTGCAAGTGGGGCTGGCTTCCCCTGATAAATTAAAGGCACTGAAGCCTCCAGATCCAGACATCGCTGGTGGTGAAAAGGACCAGTACGCTGTGCAACCTGCCCCCCAAATTCTTGTGTCAAGTGTCCTGAATGGCAGGATGGCTGGATGATGTGTTCCCATCAGCTGAAAGCATCACCCCGTGGTCTACTCATACGGAGGCTGCAACCCTACCTCCCTATTCATCAGCTCCCACTGGTGGTACATGCCCTGGTCACCTCTCGATTAGACTACTGCAATGCGCTGTACGTGGGGTTACCCTTGAAAACGGTCCGGAAACTACAACTGGTGCAGAATGCGGCGGCTCGTTTGCTTACAAACAGCCGCCGCCGTGATCACATCACGCCAGTGTTATTTCACCTACATTGGCTTCCAGTTGTTTTCCGGGCCCAATTCAAGGTGTTGGTGTTAACCTTTAAATCCCTATACGGTCTTGGCCCAGTTTACCTGAAGGAGCACCTCCAGTACCACCAACTAAGCTGCCCGACTAGATCAGCCACGCAGGGCCTTCTCTCAGTCCCACCAACGAAAACAGCTAGGTTGGCGGGGACTAGAGAGAGGGCATTCTCAGTGGCGGCCCCCACTCTCTGGAACTCCCTCCCATTTGATCTTTGTCATGCCCCTTCCCTGGATACATTCCGCCGAACATTAAAAACTTGGCTCTTTGGACAGGCCTTCGGGATCTCCGGAGTGGGCTAATTTTTCATGATTGTTTAAAATTATTGATTGCCCTACATTGCTCTATACTGCTGCTATTTAGAATGGATATTGTTGACTGCATTGTATTTTATTCTGTATTTATATTGTATTTTATTGAATTTCAGGGTGTACGTCGCCTAGAGTGGCTTCGGCCAGATAGGCGACACAAAAATTAAATTTTACTTACTTACTTACTTACTCATCCTGCTCTCCTATAACCTCTCCCTATGTAATTTGCTTTTCCTCATCCACTCTCTTCTCAAAAGTTCCATCCTGTGAGCTAAATCTTGCAATTGTTTAAAACATTCAGACACTATGGGCTATCCCCCTTTGCTTTCCACTGTATTTCCTTCACTAGATCTTTAAGATGGGCTTTATTACTTCTACAGTGGTTCCGTTCCTATCTCTCAGGTAGGTACCAACGAGTAGCTTTGGGAGATGAGGTTTCAGACCCTTGGCCCCTCAATTGTGGAGTGCCACAGGGTTCTATCCTCTCTCCCATGCTGTTTAACATCTATGTGAAACCGCTGGGGGCTATCATCAGGAGTTTTGGGCTGAAGTGTCACCAATATGCGGATGACACTCAGCTCTATCTCTCATTTAAGTCCTCACCAGAGTTGGCTGTGGATACCATGTCCAAGTGCCTGGAGTCCGTAAGTGGTTGGATGGGAGAGAACAGACTGAAGCTGAATCCCAATAAGACCGAGGTGTTACTTGTGGGAGACAGAGGAAGGTTGGGTATTACAGACCTGATGCTTAATGGGGTGAGATTACCCCTGAAGGACCAGGTCCGTAGCCTTGGGGTCATTCTTGACTCCCAGCTGTCCATGGAGGCTCAGGTTTCAGCGGTGAGCCGGGCAGCTTGGTATCAATTACATCTGATACAGAGGCTGCGACCCTACCTTCCTGTACATCTGCTCCCACGGGTGGTACATGCCCTGGTCTCCTCTCGCTTAGACTACTGTAATGCGCTCTACGTGGGGTTACCCTTGAAAACGGTCCGGAAATTGCAGCTGGTACAAAATGTGGCGGCACACCTGATAAAGCATAGCCGTCACTGGGATCATATTACCCCAGTGTTGATCGATCTACACTGGTTACCAGTTGCTTACCGGGCCCAATTCAAGGTGTTGGTACTGACCTTTAAAACCCTATACGGTTTCGGCCCAGTTTATCTGAAGGAACGCCTCCAGTATCACCAATTATGCCGCCTAACGAGATCAGCCTCACAAGACCTTCTCTCAGTCCCACCGGTGAAAACAGCTAGGCTGGTGCGGACCAGAGAGAGGGCATTTTCGATTGTGGCCCCCACCCTCTGGAACTCGCTCCCTTTTGACCTCCAACATGCCCCCTCCCTGATGGGTTTTCGCCAAGCCTTAAAGACCTGGCTATTCAGGCAGGCCTATGGGATTTTTGAGGGGGATTAGTTTTTATGGAATCTTAACTGAAGATGGTTTTAGTTGAATTGATGGTGATGTTGTGTTTTGCTGATTTATATATTATTTTATACTGTACTTGAATTGTTGTATTATATTGTTGTACGTTGCCCAGAGTGTCCGTTAACTCGGACAGATGGGCGACTAATAAATAAAATTTTATATTTTTATTATTATTTACTAGATCTGCATTCTCCCTCTTGTCTTTTTCTAATGCACCTATCTGAGCTAAAGGTGGTGCAAGGCCATTGTCCTTCTCAAGATTTGAGGAGGATGTATCCCTCACAAGAAGAGGGCACTGTGTTCTGGGATCTTTTCCCTTGCCCCCTTGATTGGTTCTTTTGTCTCTTTTGAGCCATTTCCTTCCAGTTTGCTTTCTATTGCCTCCCATGGTGACATTTAATGTGCAGTGTGGGAGGGGTAGGGAAGGGCTGTCTTAACCCAAGGTATTCCCTTGCGAAGTTAGAGAGGCGGGGGATGATGGCCTTCAATATGGTATCCCCTTGTAATATGGAGGGCCCAGGCGAAATGCCAACCCTCTCCCTTCCCAAAAACCCCCAGGGGGGCCTTTGTGGCTCCCTCCCCACCAAACCATGAAAGCCTATAGTGCTTTTCAGATCTTTACTGGATGATATGCTGCTGTGTGCAGTGTCTGTTGCTTTCCTGGGCCTTGCTGCCCCTCCACAGCTCTCCCTGATCTTGTGTGGCTTGCGGCAAGGGCTTCCCACGTAACTGGGAATGACCCCAAGGCCTGTCTCAAAGCTCCCTAGTTTGGCCCATGAATGTGCTGTGTGCACACTGGGAGAGGCCTGCCACGTGTGCTTGGCCTTTCTCTAAAGGAACTTGGCGCAAGCTGGGTGTTGCTGAGCTGCCGGAAACTGTTGTCTCAGCCAGCCAGCCAGCCAACTTTTCCCCATCACATGCCCATGAATGCATACACCCAGCCGGCTGCTGTGCAGCAGCAGGGCACAGAATGATGTTCATGGAGCTGAAGCTTCTTTGGAAGTGCATGCACTGGATATGTCCTGGCTTAATCTAACTTGTAGAACTGCGTATAGATATCCTGAAGACTATAGTATTTGCTGATGAAGCAGCTGGCACTTTGTTGCATCCAAGATGCTAGCTTCCCCCCCCCTTCCTTTCTCACCAAGTTCCCTGCTGTGTCCTTCAGCCATGAGGGCAGGAAGGTTGGGAAAAGAAAGCAGAATATCAGCTACGTACGTTCTGAACAGTTGCACTCCATACAGTAGGAAACATTTCTGTGCTTTGTGACCAGCTGAATTTCCTCTCTGGAGAGAACACTGTGCTTCTGTCCTGGCTGCTGGCAGGGTATCCTTGGAGCCTGGGAGTGGGACATTACATCATGGCTGCTTCCTGCACTGGCCGGCTGTTTGATGCTAAAATTTGCTTTCTGGATTGGATTTTGTTGCCTATACACAAACGTCCTGAGTGGCCTAGCAAGTTGGACTGTCCTTTATGCTTGCTGTCTGGTTTCTTTCTTTCTTGTTGAAGCGACACCATCACTTCTGCCCTTAGTTTTCTCCACTGATATCTCCAGTAAGATGCTAATAAGTCACACACAAAAATCAACAGTTCCTTAGAAACCTAAAATGAAGTGGTCCCTCAAAGCTGATGACATAATACATTTGTGATCTAAGATGCTACAAGAGTTTGTTTTTGCGGGAAACTGTATCAAGGTGCATAGCTAAGCTCTCAAAAACCTAAGTGTATGTTACGTAGACAGGAAGTAGAAACATTTTTAGATTCCCCCTTAAGAATGTTTAGTGAAGCCCTGATGATGATGATGATGATGATGATATTAACAACATTAATAACAATAATAAATATTATCATCATCATCTATCTCACCCTTCTTCCAGAAAGGAGCCCAGGTTTAGGCTGAAGAATGGGGCATATAGCAATCATTTGAATGGGTGTGTGCTTTCTGTACATTCCTGTGTGTGCACGGAACAGCAAGTGCAGGGGTGCTTTCGCACTAGGCTTTTTCTCCGGATTTGCCATCTTCTTTTGGCCTTCATTCAGTAGGAGGCTAAGAGGAAAGATAAATGATCCACACCTGCATCTTCTGTATGCCTCTTTACCCAGCAAGACTCTGTGCACCAGGTCCCAAGCGTGCCTGAGGGCATGATTGCCAATTAGATCTAAATGATTGTTTCAATATCAGAAGAAGAAATGTGAGCAGAGGGTGGGTGGGTGCCTAGCTTAGCTTAGCTCTAGAAGTTCCAAATGTAGCTCTCTCTGGACACAGAACTGTGGCAACACAGATGGCCAGTCAAAGAGCCAGTTATAGGTAAGCAACCTGCTTTTTCATGAGCCCGCTTGCCTCTTCACTAATGAGAAGTGCCCCTTGCCCATTTGGTGACCACACCCTTGTGCTTCCATCCCTCAACCTCTGGGGAGGAAGGGTGGTTTCTTCCCTGCCAGGATGGCTGTGTTCTACTTCCGCTGTCGGAGGCACTATGCCTCTGAATCCCAATTGTTGGGGAATGCAAGTGGGGAGAGTGCTGTTGTGCTGAGGTCCTGCTTTCAGGCTTCCCACAGGTATCTTGGTTGGCCATTATGAGAACAGGATGCTGGATTAGATGGGCCTTTGGCCTGATGCAACAGGGCTTCTCTGATGTTCTTAGCTTGAACTGTTGGGGAAAGTGCCAGTTACACCTCAGTACTGCTTCCTGAAAAAAATATGGATGTGAAGAGAAAGAAACCATGTCCCCCTTTCTTTCTTCATAGTTCAGTTTTTATAAGAGGCAGCAGTGAGGTGCTGGCCCAACTTCTTGCAGAAGAGCGCCTCTATTTCTTTCGCAGAGAAGGGAGGGAAAAGGAGAGGTGGCTTCTGTCCTACAAGTGGGGCTTTTGGAGGGTGCCAGCAATGCCCTACTGCTCCTGCTTCCTACAAAATCCCAAAGAGACTGGACAGTAACACTTCTTTTCTCTCTGTACTGTGGGGGGAGGGATTGGCTTTCTTGCCATTGGCTGTTTGCAGGAGGCAGCAGTAGGGATGCACTTCTTCTGCTTTTCTTTTTTCAAAAGCAGCCAGGCGCTGCTTGTGCAAAACCCAGAATAAGGACAAACACCCTTCTCTTCCCTGAATTCTAAGCAGGCAATACATGCCCAAGGCAATGAGGGGTTAATGGCATCCATAACTAATGGGTTTGGCTAATAAGTCAAACCAAATTTGTGGACTATGTATGACTGTGGTATTTAAGCATGCAATACGCCCTAACCGTACCGGCAAAATATATGCATGTAGCAGCAAATATACTTCTCCTGTAAATATGTAATCTGGTCCTTAGAGCAACTCTGAATCCTTTCTAAACTGCAAACATCCCCCAGTAGGTGATAAGTGGGGAGAGAGGAAACAACGTAAGTGATGGGCAGCCATGCGCACTGCCATCAATATCAGCTTGTCTGGACTCTGCCACAACCTGCTTATCTTGATTCTCTTGGTTAGTGTCCCATGCTGGTTTGGTTGCAAAACAAAAATAGAGGTAAGTATTATACTGAGATGTCTGACCTCTGGACAGTTTCATTCAGCAGCTTTGTATAAAATATCAGAGGTGATAGTACTTACCCTTGCACCACAGGACACTTCCAAAGCAGCACAGAAACTCTGCCATCATTGGCCTGTGTAGGCATCTTGATTTTTTTTAAAACGGAAACTGTTTCTCACAAGATTCCAGAAGCAGTTTGTCAGAATTTTCCACTGAGTTCTAGAACGGCACAGTTCATTAATTATTTGTGGGTCAGAGCAATTTGTGAGAGAATACAATATAGTTTTAATCATTAGTGAGACTGCATCTTCCTCCCTCCTGCACCCACCATAGGTCCCTCTACAAACAATTGCCCACTGAGTGTGGAGGTAATAGCCCTCCCTCAGCATATTTATTTGGCCATAGTGGTGACCTATACTCCATGAACTCCTCTTTTAAGACCATCTAAGCTAGTGGTGACAACCACAAAGGAATTGGGTTCCTTATGTGTTGTGTGAAGAAGTGATTTTATTGTTTAGCTCTTGCTGCTAATCTGCGTGACTGAATGACCCTGAGAAAACAGGACTCTTCAGCTCTTGCTTTTTATCTGTGTAGGAAGCTGGAAGCAGCTGGGAAGTGTCTGAAGGTTGCTCCCTTTTGTCAGGGGAAAATCTGCCTCTGTTGGAGCTTCTTTGGAGGGCAAGGGAGGGGTCTTTGTTTTGAGGCAAGGCAGTTGTCTTTTTATGGCCCCCTAAAGGCTCCATGCCTTTCTGAGGGGGAATAGTCATAAGTCTTCTTCATTTTCCAGTGTCATTCACTACTGAGGACAAATTGAATAATCATGGAGTCAGAGAGAGAATAGGCCAGAAGAGAGTCTTAATGGGAGGCATTAAAGAACTATGATCTGCAGCTACAGCCAGAAAAAACATTTGGTGACTCACTTTTTGAGAGGCACTCCCAGGAGATTGTATTGTGGGCCTTAGCATTGTTTCTCCTGATTTTGTTCACAGGACCTGTCTACTGATGCCAGTGGCTAGAAAAATCCCATGGTAATTGTGCATACCAGGGTCCTAATCTGGTGTTGTCATTCCATGGCTCAAAAAGGTTTGTCCCTATTTTTTCAGGGCATGTGGATTTCTTAGCCATGGAAAGACATAGTCTTGAGACTGACCTCGTCACTTAGCCTGCAGCTGTTGGTATCTGAGAGCAGAAGCCATGTGCTTCCTCTCCTATGCTTCTGAGGTTCTGCTTCTGAGGTTTGATTTGAAGCGGATGGGGCCAAGAAGGGAAAGTTTGTTTTACCCATTATCCTATGCACAAGAGAGTGTTTTTGCATGCCCCCTGGCAACTGATAATGTTGCAGTCAAATTGAAAGACCAAGCATGTATGCGCTAACTTGAAAATGGCCTAAAATATTAAAAGGCAGACACCTGATCCACACAGTATCAGGGAGGGCTTCATTTGTAAGAGTAACTGAGATGGCAGCCTGCTTTAATGTGTTCTCTGGCTTTCTCCTGTTGGTGCCTGGTGTATACTGGCTACATGTTCCTGACTGCTGACATGGGAGATGACAGTGGCTGTGGCTGTTAAATATAGGGAAGAGACTCTCTGCTGTCAGGGTGTTTTTGCCTTCTCCCTGTCATGATACCAGCACCTAAGTAATTGCCTGAGGCTCCACGCTTGGGTTACATGGCAGCCTGAGCTTCCTGAGCCTTCAGAGTCACTTTGCTTTTGTGATGCAGCAAACTATTGTGAGTTTGCTCATGCCATGCCAGCAAGGCATAGCAAGCAAAAACAATGTATGAATTTCCAAAACGGAAAAGAGTTGAACCGGAGAACAGAGAGGCTTTTTCAGTGATGTAGGACTCGGCCCAAATAACTGTCTTGATCCCAGACTTGAACTAAACCTTCTTAAAGAAAAAACTGACTCAACATTGAAGGAGGTTCTTTTGGTTTGGATGTGCTTCAGCCTTTGGGAGAGAAATGAAGAAGAGAGTTCATATTATATTTTTCAAGAAACCATTGGAGCAGGAGTAGGAGGAAGAGCAGGAGAGTGAGTTCTTGAATTGGTAATTCTGTCTGTTTTGCAGCTGCCTAGGCTGAGGATGGTCTGCTGGAACAGTGTCCAGCAACTGAGTCCTGGAAGCAGAGAAGGATGGAAGGGAATAATAAATTTTACTAGCCACCCATTATTTGTGGTTGTTACCAGCCCTCTTTTTCTCCATGGACAGCTTTGGATAGACAGGAGTGGTTTCTCTCCTCTATGCTGAGGGGGTGTGGCAGTTATCTATCGGGGGTCTTTGGTTTACACCAGACCCCCCCTCCACGAGACCAAGTTTGTTGATTGCATGTACTGGAGATTGGGCCCAAAGGGCAGTTTAGGGATTCTACTTGTGTACCGCCCACCCCGCTGCACAGCAGACTCCCTGACCGAGGTGCTCGAGGTGGTCTCAGCTGTGCGGTTGCTCTCCCTCAGCCTATTGGTTTTGGGGGACTTCAATGTGCACGCTGAGGCCGCTCTCAAGGGAGCCCCTCAGGATTTCATTGAAACCATGACTTCTTGGGAACTGCACCTTAGTAATACAGGGCCCATCCATGTAGCCGGTCATGCTATTGACCTTGTGTTTGTCTCGGGAGGGGAGGAAAGTGCTCTGAAAATGGGGGCTGTTTTTTCTAACCCCGTGTCATGGTCAGATCACTATCTGGTGAATATAGACCTCTCAATGCCGCACACCCTCCACAGGGGTCAAGGACCTATTAGGATGGTCCGCCCCAGGCGCCTGATGGAATCTAAGGGATTCCTGAATGCGCTAGGGGATTTGGAGCTGACTGAAGGACACCCGGTCGAAAACCCTGGTGGTGGAGTGGAATAGGGAGATCACTAGAGCGGTAGACCGGGTGGCTCCGAAACGTCCTCTCTCCCTGAATAGAACTCAGACAGCACCCTGGTATACACCACGGTTGCGGGGTCTGAGACAGGAGGTGAGACGACTAGAGTGCCGGTGGCGGAAATCTTGCACCGAAGACGATCGGACACTGGTTAGAGCAGCAATAGCAGCCTACCAGGTGGCAACAAAGGCAGTGAAGAGGAATTTCTTTGCTGCCTCCATTGCGTCGGCAGAGTGCTGTCCCAGGAGGTTGTTCCAGGTGGTCCGAAGCCTGGTCGGTCCAGTTGCTCAGGAACCTATGGAACATTCTAAAGCCTCCTGTGACACATTTGCCAAACACTTTGCCGATAAAATTGAGCGCCTGAAGAGCACAATTCCATACGCCGTGGATACAGGAAGTGGACCAGAGTCAGCCAGTTGCACACCGGTCCGGTGGGATCGGTTTCAGCCTCTCCTCGCTGAGGAAGTGGACAAGGTGCTTGGTACTGTGAAACCAACCACTTCTCTGCTGGATCCTTGCCCTTCATGGCTCATTCTGAGCTGTAAAGAAAGACTGGGCGAAGGGATCAAGGCATCCTTGGAAGAGGGTGCAATGCCATCAGCCCTCAAGGAGGCAGTGATAAAGCCCATCTTGAAAAAGTCCTCCTTGGATCCCCAAGAGTTGAACAACTTTCGCCCAGTCTCAAATCTACCATTCTTGGGCAAGGTGATAGAGCGAGTGGTGGCCAAACAGCTACAGGCTCACTTGGATGAAGCAGATTATTTAGATCCATTCCAGTCGGGCTTCAGGACTGGACATGGAACTGAAACAGCCTTGGTCGCTCTGGTGGATGATATGAGGAGGGCGTTGGATAGGGGAGAATATATCTTCCTCGTCCTCCTGGACCTCTCAGCGGCCTTCGATACCGTTGACCACGGTATCTTGTTAAATCGTCTAGAGGGATTGGGAGTGGGGGGCACTGTTTTACGGTGGTTCCATTCCTATCTCTCAGGCAGATACCAACAGGTGGCATTGGGGGATGAGGTTTCAGACCCTTGGCCTCTTAATTGTGGAGTGCCAGAGGGTTCTATCCTCTCCCCCATGCTATTTAACATCTATGTGAAGCCGCTGGGAGCCATCATCAGGAGTTTTGGGCTGCAGTGTCACCAATATGCAGATGACACTCAGCTCTATCTCTCATTTAAATCCTCACCAGAGTTGGCTGTGAAGACCATGTCCAAGTGCCTGGAGTCCGTGAGTGGATGGATGGGCGAAAACAGGCTGAAGCTAAACCCCGACAAGACCGAGGTGCTGTTTGTGGGTGACAAAAGAAGGTTGGGAGACATCGACTTGGTGCTTAATGGGGTGAAATTACCCCTGAAGGACCAGGTCCGCAGCCTGGGGGTCGTTCTTGACTCCCAGCTGTCCATGGAGGCTCAGGTTTCGGCAGTGAGCCGGGCGGCTTGGTATCAATTACACCTGATACAGAGACTGCGACCCTACCTTCCTGTACATCTGCTCCCACAGGTGGTACATGCCCTGGTCTCCTCTCGTTTAGACTACTGTAATGCGCTTTATGTGGGGTTACCCTTGAAAACGGTCCGGAAACTGCAGCTGGTACAGAATGCGGCGGCACGCTTAATTAAGCATAGCCGTCGCCGGGATCACATTACTCCAGTATTAATGCTCTGGTAACCTCACGTTTGGATTACTGTAATGCACTTTACGTAGGGCTACCTTTGAAGACAGTTCGGAAGCTACAACTAGTGCAAAATGCGGCGGCCAGATTGCTGACAAGGACCAAGCGGTCCGAGCATATAACACCTGTTCTGGCCAGCTTGCACTGGTTGCCAATATGTTTCCGGGCTAGATTCAAAGTGTTGGTATTAACCTATAAAGCATTATACGGTGCGGCACCACGATACCTTGCGGAACGCCTCTTCCGATATGAACCGGCCCGTGCACTACGTTATGCTACGAAGGCCCTCCTCCGGGTTCCAACTCACAGGGAGGCCCGGAGGGTGATGACAAGATCTAGGGCCTTCTCAGTGGTGGCCCCCGAACTATGGAACAGTCTCCCCGAGGAAGTACGCCTGGCGCCGACTCTGCTGTCCTTCCGGCGCCAGGTCAAAACCTTCCTATTCTCTGAAGCATTTTAAGTTACACTGATTTACTTTTAAAAATGTTTATTGTATTGGATTGTTGATTGTATTTTAGTATTATATTGTTATTCATTGTATTTTTATGCTATTTTATGTTCACCGCCCAGAGAGCTATTGCTAGTCAGGCGGTATATAAATTTAATAAATAAATAAATAAATAGACCTTCACTGGCTACCAGTGGTTTACTGGGCCCAATTCAAGGTGTTGGTGTTGACCTTTAAAACCCAATACGGTTTCAGCCCAGTTTATCTGAAGGACCGCCTCCAGCATCACCAATTAGGCCGCCTCACAAGATCAGCCACACAGGACCTCCTCTTGGTCCCACCAGCCAAAACAGCTAGGCTGGTGCGGACTAGGGAGAGGGCATTCTCGGTTGTGGCCCCCACCCTCTGGAATTCTCTCCCTTATGATCTTCGACATGCCTCCTCCCTGGTGGGTTTTCGCCGAGCTTGAAAGACCTGGCTATTCAGGCAGGCCTACAAGAATTTTGGGGTGGATTAGCTTTTTGATATATTAATTAATTGATGTTTTGATGTTAGATTAACTGATTATTGTGGTTTTAGATTGTATATTGTATTTTATCATGCTGTTGTAAGTCGCCTAGAGTGTCCATTAATTCGGACAGATAGGCGACTAACAAATAAAATTTATTTATTATTATTATTATTGCAAGAGGTGCAAAAAAGCCCACAAAAAGAAACAGCCCTCCTTTCCCCTTCCAAGCTGTCCATGGAATTTAGGAGAGCTAGCTGCTCTCCCTCTGCTGGACTTCTGCAGGAGGTGGGAACAGCACCTCTTGAGCAGGTTAGTGGATTCATGGGATGTTTCTGGAGCAACAACATAGCATTGCTATCCCATTTTTTCTTTCTTTTCATAATCCCTTCATTGGAAAATGAAGTGCACCAAACCACATTGGGCAAACAGCTCTTTGCAAGCTTGCCTTCATAGCTGGCCTTCACCTGGACATAGGAATCCCCAAGCGTTACAGGAAGATTCTGTGTACAAAGATCTAGTAGCTGCTCACATTAATTTATTGTGCATAAGTTTATTTATTGTGCATATTGTACATTATGTTGATTTATTTTTTTAGAAATAAATTATTTTTAAAAATTAATTTTTTAAAAAAGAATGGTAGCTGCTTTCATACTAAAATAAAACTAGATCATATATTATACAGCCACAAGAGTGGCTGAATACTATAGCCAGCATGGATTTTCACATTCCACAATGTTAAATTGAAAATTTCCCTCATGCCATTCTGCTGCTTCCCATAAGCACGTTTCAAAACAAAACCTTACACAACTTATCATCCCAAACTCATAAACGCTTGCTTAACAACCCTCTAAGTTTTCATGGCGATACACAAAACAGAATAGAGAGTTCAAAGTGTAAAACGAGGGGAAAATTTGCTCAGAGGCACATGTTACCAAATTCTTTCAAGCTACACAGGAAGTGGATTGGACTGTGAAAGACAAACCCAAATTGTGTTTGCATTTTGACAAATTTGTAGGACAGCACAATATTTCAGAGAGGAGGTCAGGATTCCTGCTCCCCTGGTGCATTCATTGTAGCTTCCCAATTTCCCTGCCTTTTAAAGTTTGATAGAAATATCTGTGGGCTATAGGTGCATTCTTAAACCTCAAGGGGTTTTTTTGCCTATTAGTGAATTTAATCTACCAGTTGCTGGGGCACACAAGTAGGAGAGTGCAATTGCTTCCAAAGGCATCTGATTAGTCACTGAAGAAACAGAATGCTGGACTACATGGGTCTTTGGTCTGATCCAGCAGGAATCTTACATGGTTGAGGTCTGCTTGGAAAAACAAAGTGACAGGTGGAAGGGTGAGTTACTGAGACCTGAACAGTCATGTAGAGGCACAAATGACATGCCACCCTGGGCTCCTACTGGGAGGAAGTTTTGGTGCTATGTGCCTTCAAGTCAATTACGACTTATGGCAACCCTATGAATCAGTGACCTCCAAGAGCATCTGTCACGAACCACCCTGTTCAGATCTTGTAAGTTCAGGTCTGTGGCTTCCTTTATGGAATCAATCCATCTCTTGTTTGGTCTTCCTCTTTTTCTACTCCCTTCTGTTTTTCCCAGCATTATTGTCTTTTCTAGTGAATCAGGTCTTCTCATTATGTGTCCAAAGTATGATAACCTCAGTTTCATCATTTTAGCTTCTAGTGACAGTTCTGGTTTAATTTGTTCTAATACCCAATTATTTGTCTTTTACGCAGTCCATGGCATGCACAAAGTTCTCCTCCAACACCACATTTCAAATGTTGATTTCTCTCTTACCTGCTTTTTTCACTGTCCAACTTTCACATCCATACATAGAGATCGGGAATACCATGGTCTGAATGATCCTGACTGTGGTGTTCAGTGATACATCTTTCCATTTGAGGATCTTTTCTAGTTCTCTCACAGCTGCCCTACCCAGTCCTAGCCTTCTTCTGATTTCTTGACTATTGTCTCCATTTTGGTTAATGACTGTGCAGAGGTATTGATAATCCTTGACAAGTTCAATGTCCTCATTGTCAACTGTAAAGTTACATAAATCTTCTGTTGTCATTACTTTAGTTTTTTTGACGTCTGTGCTTTCCTCTTTAACTTTCATCAGCATTCGTTTCAAATCATTACTGGTTTCTGCTACTAGTATGGTATCATCTGCATATCTTAAATTATTGATATTTCTCCCTCCAATTTTCACACCTCCTTCATCTTGGTCCAGTCCTGCTTTATGTATATGTTCTGCATACAGATTAAACAAATAGGGTGATAAAATACACCCCTGTCTCACACCCTTTTCTGTTGGGAACCAATCAGATTCTCCATATTCTGTCCTTACAGTAGCCTCTTGTCCAGAGTATAGGTTGCACATCAGGACAATCAGATGTTGTGGCACCCCCATTTCTTTTAAAGCATTCCATAGTTTTTCATGATCTACACAGTCAAAGGCTTTGCTGTAGTCTATAAAGCACAGGGTGATTTTCTTCTGAAATTTCTTGCTCCGTTGCATTATCCAACGTATGTTTGCAATATGATCTCTGGTGCCACTTCCCTTTCTAAATACAGCTTGGACGTCTGGGATTTCTCGCTCCATATATGGTAAGAGCCTTTGTTGTAGAATCTTGAGCATTACTTTACTTGCATGGGATATTAAGGCAATAGTTGGATAATCACTGCATTCCCTTGGATCCCCTTTCTTTGGAATTGGGATATATATTGAACACTTCCAGTCTGTGGGCCATTGTTTAGTTTCCATATTTCTTGACAAATTTTTGTGAAAATGTGGACAGATTCAGTCTCAGTAGCTTGTAGCAACATTATTGGTATGCCATCTATTCCTGGTGATTTGTTTCTTCCAAGTATTTTAAGAGCAGCTTTCACCTCGCATTCTAAAATTTCTGGTTCTTTATCATATGGTTCCTCCGTGAATGAATCTGCCATCCTGGCATCTCTTTTATAGACTTCTTCAGTGTATTGCTTCCATCTTCCTTTTATTTCATCTCAGTCAGTCAGTGTGTTGCCCTGTTGATTATTCAACATCCCTACTCTCGGTTTAAATTTCCCTTTCATTTCTCTAATCTTTTGGAATAGGGCTCTTGTTCTTCCATTTTTGTTTTCTTCTATTTCTGTACAATAACTATTATAATAGTTCTCTTTGTCTCTACGTACCACTTGCTGTATTGTTGCATTTAGTGTTCTGACCATGTTTCTATCTCCTCTTGCTTTTGCTTTCCTTCTCTCTTTAACCATTTGAAGAGTTTCTTCAGTCATCCATTGAGGTCTTTATCTCTTTTTAACTAGAGGTATTGTCTTTTTGCATTCTTCCCTGATAATGTCTCTGACTTCAGTCCATAGTTCTTCTGTGATGTTATTTAAATTGTATTTTGGCATTTGTTGTTGTTCTTTAGCTTTACTCTGATTTTCAATACGACCAGTTCATGATCTGTACCGCAGTCTGCTCCTGGTCTTGTTTTTGCAGAAAGTATGGAACTTCTCCATCTTCTGTTGCCAATTATATAATCAATTTGATTCCTGTATTGACCATCTGGTGAAATCCACATGTACAGTTATCTTTTTGGTTGCTCAAAAAATGTGTTTGCAAGAAATTATTGGCTTCACAGAATTCAATAAGTCTTTCTCCTGCTTCATTTGTGTCTCCTAAGCCCCATTTCCCGACAATTCTTAGTTCTTCTCTGTTCCCTACTTTTGCATTCCAGTCCCCCATGATTATCATCATATCTTGTTTTGGTGTGTGATCAATTTTCTCCTGTACTTCTGTGTAAAATCTCTCCAGTTCCTCGTCTTCTACATTTGCCGTTGGAGCGTAGAGGAGGAAGGGTGGGATATAAATCAAATAATAAATAAATAAATGGATGGAGGGATGGAGAGATGGATGACTGAGGCATGTAGTAGGCCTGTTCAATAAAGTGGGGGGCAAGTATCAGCCACATAGGACTGCTGAGTGTCACCTTCATCTGAAGACAAATGGGGAAACAGACTACATTACAGAATGCCTTTAAAGAAACAGTAGTAGGAAGCATCTAATGCTGTTCCAAACAAGGTAATTGGGTCATGCAGCAGACACAACATGGGGAACAGTGCATTTCAGAGTATTTCCCTTAACAGCAGTACCCTTGAAATGCATAGTTTGCTGTAAATGGAAATAAATCTGTGTTGGGTGTAGCTGACAATGAGGATGTAATGCTTGCCATGGGAAGCTATTTCACAGTTGTCTGAACCTTCATATTTTGATGGTAAGTTCTCTTGTTTCTCTTCTATGCAGCCGAGAAAGTAACTTCCTTGGGTAAAGACTGGCACAAGTTCTGTTTGAAGTGTGAGCGCTGCAACAAGACCCTGACCCCTGGTGGGCATGCCGAGGTAAGAGGGGCATTGGACAGGGCCTGCTGTAACATGGTGTTTGTACAGTTTCTGGGAGTGACTGCATTTGGTTTGCAACCTGATGGACAAATTTTAGGCCTGTTGTAATAGCCTCTCTACAGAATTCTGCCCGATACTCCATTAGTCAACAAGGGGTTTGTCCTCAAGATACTTGGAGACAGCTGTATTTTCATATGCAGGATGGACAGCTCCAGCTCTGCACTGTAGCAGTTAGGGGCAGTGCTTCCCATCCTATGAGCCTCCAACGCAGCATACTCTCTAGTTCACAAGGTTGTCTGGAATTCCTAGCATTAGATGAGTTTCCAGTTTCACTTTGCACAAAGACAGTTCACCATGAGAATCTTTTCAGTGACAGAAGTTAGTAGCCATGTTTGTGTTTCCCCAAAAGGAAAAATAATTTATCTACAGTCTGGGCACAACTGATAATTAGACTATGTATGCCCTACATTTCCATCCTCCACATCTCAGCAGTGGAAGGAGCATGGAGCAGGGCTTCCACCAATGTCTGCAGTGTCCAGGATGGTTCATGTGGGAGGAAATGGTCCCAACCCATTTAGGGTTTTAATGGTAAGAACCAACATCTTGAATTGTGCTTGGAAACAAATTGGGAACCAATGAAGCCAATTATTGAATAGGTGGGTGCCCATCAGCAGCTTGGCAACTGCATTTTGTATTACTTGAAGTTTTTCTAGACACTTTTCCAGACTGAATGACAGTTACCTAAACTTTACATAAGCAGGACAGTTTAGCCTGCCCCAGAAATGCTGTTGCTGGCACACAAGCCAAACCTGAGTAAAAACTTTCCTGGCAATAGCCTGCACTCCAAGAGCAAAGCTGGATTCAAGAGCACTTGTAGGCTACGTATCTGCTTACTAGAAGTTCAGTCCCATCTACAGCAGGCTGCATCCTATTCCCATGTCAGAAATCTTTCCTACTAAGAGATGCCTGACGTATCTGGATCGGCTTGTTAGCCCACATCTGGCCCTTCACTGAATTCTGACACTTATTCGCGACTTCTACAGCTTTCTTAGAATCTGATGGGAGAGAGAACATGCTGATGACACTTTGCACCCCATCAGTTCTCATTGCAAAATGCAACCTTCACTGCATAGGTGGACCTGTTTGCTGTACTCTCCACTCACCAGAAGAACATTTTGCAGTAACTCAGCTTTACATTCTTGGTCAGTGGAGGAGTGGGGCAGACAGCAAAGGGTAGTGTCCTTAGACTAAGCAGGAGAAGAAGAACCACATTATACTACTTGTAAGAGTCTCACAGAAGTAGAGAGATTAGCCCAAGTAACTGTCCTAGACCACAATAGGCAAGTGCAACCAAAAAAGGGGGTCCCCAAAAACTAGGAAAAGAAGCACAAAGCAACTGGGCAGGAAGAAGATAAATGATTTATTGTCTACTTAGATGTCTTGCAGATATCCTCTATGGAGGCATTGTTGTCCAGTGGCTGAAGCCTCCATTCCCTAAACAGAGTGGGCAGTGATGAGCATCCAACAATGGAAGCAGAATATAGCCATCATGGCTACTAGCCTTTATTTATTGATTAAAAAGCATTTCTAAACCATTTAATGGTAAAAAACAACAACCAACCTCCAAGTGGTATACACTATGTACAATTAAAAACAATACTCACACCCATTAAAAATGCAACCTCAACCCAATAAAGCAACAGTATAAAAACATATAAAAGCAAATAAAGCAAAGATGGAGGGGCTTCATAAACATGAAAGCCAGTTTTATGGGTAAAGGAAAGTGTGGGCAAAAAGATAACCCTTTACAAGACATCTGAAGCAACTGATGGTTGCTGTTTCACATATGGCAAAGGGAAGAGCATTCCACAGTACAGGGGCCGCAGCAGAAAATGCCCGTTTTTGGATCACCACCCTATCATATTCGGTAGGGTGTGAGACTGCAAGTAGAATTTCCCCAGAGGATCTAAGTGATATTCCAGGTCTATTCAAGGGCAGGCAGTCTTTCAGGTAACCTGCATAATCTTCAGGTTGGCATGTGTCACAAACAGGTCAACCGATCGTCTCCTCAATCTCCTGGAATGTCTCCAGATTCAGGAACCACTCTCCTCGGTTGATGGCATCTACTCAGTCAGTCCACCTGAACATTCTCCACTAATATAGAAGCTAAGCGGTTTTCTGCCCAGGTTATCAGGAGGCACATTCCCGCATGGAAGCTGCTCTCCTTTTATGCCATTTTACTATTATTTAGCAGTTTGGGAGGGTTCAAGGAGAACTCAGGTTGCTTGCTTGGGGATCAGACTACGTGAGACTCGGTGATCTACAAAGGCTTGCCTATGTTTGGGGTCTCATCATAGCCTTTTTCCTGAATGTTTCCCGATAACAAGTGATGTCTTGTTGCCCAAGAGCCAGAGTGTCTAACTACCAAAGAATTCATACGTCGCTGCTCTAAGCAGTGGTGGCTCTAGGGTTTTGGGGGCAAGAGTCATTTGAGCCCCCTCAAAGATATGAAAACAAGTCAAGCATAAAATTTCACTTAATTCTATGTGTGTACCTATAATGAACATATGGATAAATGTATCATAATACATTCACTGTGATCAATTTGTATTACAGCTGGAGTACAGAATATTACCGAATACATTATATCAACACTACACTGTAAATACACAAAGACAAGACATAAATAAAAAGAAACAAAGCAGATGTGATGCGCTTACATAAACAGAAACAGCCCCCCCTCTTTAAAAAATCCTTTCAAAAATTGTATGACATCATGGTAGGAAGGACATACGGTGAATTGATGATAGCCAGTTCACTGATAAATAATGGTATAGTGATTAATCATTTAAGACCCAATTCTCTAGTGCCCTATTTAACGAAATAAACTTTTCTGAGCCTTCTTGGAAACAAAAGGTCTTAATCAAATCACTGTAATCCAAACCTTGCCCAATTTTACATTAAGCTGAAATCAGTGCTAATCTGGCTAAATGTGCTTGTGGCATAGAAGACTGCAGATTTTTATATATATATATATCACTTTCAGCTTTGAAAATGTCCTTTCACCAGGAGCAACCCTACAGTGAGAATAATGTGAAGTATTGTTCAGCAGCTGTGTTACCTGCAGTGCCACCTCCCCCATTCTTCAGCTCTGGTCAGAACCAGTGGAAAAGGCTGAAGGGCAATATTTCCTCCACTCTGCTGAGATCTCATTGTGAAACAATACCTGTGAAATTGCGACTCTGTTCTCTTCCAGGTCCCAGCCAAGAAACTAGTGGGCTACTGATGTGGATGGGCCTGGCTTGGGGAGGGGGGAAGGCTCTCTGCCTGCATTTTTGTAGAGAGGGTATTGCTTGCTTGCTTCCCTGTAATGCTGCTGAGTTAAAGCAAAGGCAGGGCAGATTGAAACTGACTGATTATGAAGGAGGCAGGCAGGATTTTGTACATGATTTTGGGCCTGCGGGGGGTTGCCCAGTTTGCTGCCCCCCCTCCACCCAAAGCCACCACTGCTCCAAGTTGCTTGATATGTACCCCCAACCCAAGACTTTCAAGTTACTACTCATTCTTCTCACTGTTGAACCAGTAACTATTGGTCCTTCAACTCTTCTGGTTCTTTCTCCTCTATTTTCTAGCTCTTGCTGTCCTTCCTACCTTTGCAAGGCCCAAACCCATATATTTTACATTTTCCCCATTGCACTTTGGCCTCCATCGCAGCCTGCCAGATCCCCAACACCTCTCCTCTCCCCTTTTCTTACGTGGTGGCAGCAGTAAACTTCCTTCCTCCTGCCCACCCTCTGTCTCCATAGAGATAAGTTTAAGTTCTTGGTCTAGGCACAGTGATCTCTGTGATATCTCTGCATGTGTGTTACAAGTGCAAGTGGTGGTGAGGGGGGCCTGACCAGGGCTATGGTCTGCTTACCTTTTGCTGGATAGGAAATGTGGCTGCTGCAGCAGAGGGAGCAATTGCTTCTTTCTGCTGCCTTTTCCCCCCTTTTCTTTTTGCATCAGCCAAACTTTCCTCTAACCATGTTTTCTTGTCTTTTCATTTCCTTCTCTGCCAGGTCACTCTCTCTCCAATTTTTCATCATTCTGCTCTTTTCCTTGTCTCTTTTCTCTTCCTCATTGCCCCATACCAACAGTCCTTTTTTAAGTGACTCTGTTTTCTCACCGTTCTGTGCCCTTCCCATTTCCACAGCTCTCATTCTAATATCTTAGAAGCAGGCATTGCAGTGCCACTTAAGAAGGGCATCTGTTGGTCAAGCTAGAATTGTTAGTGGTGCCCTTCTGGAACGCCACTACATGTAATTCTAGCTTCTTACACGGAAGGCGGCATGTTTGACTATCTGTTACATCCTTTCCATGTGCAAGTTGGACTGAAAGACTGGAAATGGCATATGGGTACATGGCTGCTTCTAGCTCAAACTGACTTGGATAATTCCTCCGTTTGAATGTTGTAGGTAGAATGGAAGAAAAGGGTGTCTGTGTATAAAGTGCATCCATGTATCATAAAAGAGCCATAGCTAGAAGTCTCCAATCCAACACATGAGATTCCCCGTTATGTGAAACCTGAGGAAAGTGACTCACACCAGAAGCATTTTCTCTTTAAAGGTGTGTCTAGTCAGCTCCTGAGTGCTCTGCCAGGGAATTTGGCAAGGTTCTTCCTGATTGGACCATGATCCACTCTTGAAGGAGTCACACCCAGCAATTTTCTCTTTCTTCTCTGCTTCATGTGGTGGCTGAGTGAGCAGTGAAGGATTCAGTCTTCACTGCACGCCACAACTGCTGCTTCTCTCTGTCTGCTAACTGGTGACTAGCTGCCACTGCAGGGCAATGGAAGAATATTTTCTCAAGCCTTCTCTGGCTGTATTTGCCTTTTCCTTCTATGGCAGTACAAGCAGCACATTCCTTTCATTAAGGGGAAAATATGTTCATGTCTTATCACTCTTTCCTCTCACAAATTGGCTCCTGATGACCGTTGGGAGCAGATAATGCCAACGTTGTTTTCTGCACTTCTGAGGCTCTCGCTACAGGTCATGATCTGGAGAGGCAAAAGTGTCCCGAAGAGGAGAGACTTTCCAGGAGTGACAAACAATGTGCTGTCACAGACCAATGGGACTTACGTATTCCTTCTCAAGAAAGGGTTCCCTTTGTGCTAGGGGGCAGAATTGTTAACATAAATGGATGTGTCTAAAGAGAAGCAGAAAGCTGGTGGCTTGACTGAAGGATTCCGAGAGTGAGCTAGCTCTGCATGTGGGTGTGTACAGATATGCCCCTGTGTGAGGGAAGAAATGGCATATCGAGATTGTGAACAGCAGCAGTGGGCAACTAGAGAATAGGATCTTGTCTCAGAGAAGATGGAAGCAAGCACCAGCAATGAATCTTGTAGAGGAATGGCCACTTGGGAGGGAGCAAAGTTGGAATGAGTGGCTGAGTTTGCTGGTGACCAGGGAGATGAGAGAGAATGGGAATAAGAAGTGATAGTAAAAGTGGGCAGTTGGTGAGAATGATGGGAAGGAAAATGGAGAGCTGAAAGAGATCTCTTTAGGACATAAGGAAGATCTGGGGACAATGCTGAGATGTCAGACCTTGTGGAAGGAGATCTTGACCGGCCTTCTGTGCTCTTGAGAGAGCTATTTGGGACACAGGCAATAAAGGCATCTGGAAAAGAAGCTGGAAAGACCTTGGAAGTCAAGGAGAAGAGCTGAGGCTGTGAGCACACTAGTCACCTACGGCAAAGTTCTTCCATGGGCCACATCTGGGAGGGGCGACAGTGCCAATCAGTTGCAAAATATATTTGAAGTGAATTAAAAACACACACACTCAAGTTGCTTCCACCAGGTTTTACAGGGAAAAGGGGCAGGGTCTGTGAACCTGCTTTGGGCATGTGTTTGTATCTGCCTATAAGTGTGAAGGGGGAAAGTTGGGTTTTGGAAAAGGGGAACTGCATAGCTTTAGTTGGTAACAATGCATAAGCAACCCATGTGCTCTGAGCTATTCTGTTATTGCTTGTTCATCAGGAAATCCGGATCACTTCTATTTTCAAATTAAATCCTACTCCTGTATTTGAAAAGAGAGAAGGAGTGCACTACTTTTTTGGTCAGAATCCACATTGGTATGGTTTGAACAACCACCCTAAGAAAAAGATATTTTTATCCACCACTCGCTGATGAGTGGCACGTTTTTTGCTCAGGGTGCCCATGTGGTGTCACCAAGCTTTTCCATCTTCTTCTTCTGTATGATACTATCCATCTGTTGAGGTTAGCAGGAGAGGCCCTCTTGCATGCCCTGCCACTGTCAGGACATCCCTTTCCTCTCAGAAATGATTCAAGAAGTTGGATAACTTTTCTGAGCCAAACCAACACTTGTCCCCAAAGCCCTCCATCCTAGCCCACCAACATGCCCCTCTTAAATTTCCTTAACCTGGCAAGCGGTGCTTGGCAGCAGCAGCAGCTTGTGAGAAGAGAGGGGATACTTGTTTCCTCTCCTGCCTTGTTGTTCACGGTGCAAAGGAGCAGAAGGGCCAAGAGCCCATTGGAGATGTATTGCTCTAGTCCTCTGCAAATTGCATCTCCCAATAGCCTCCAGGCCTTGTGACTCAGCACATCGCTTCTTAGTGCATCAGGGTGATGAGGAGAGAGGGAAGGAACAACCCTCTCTCTGCCGCCAGCACAACTGTTTGCCAGGTGAGGGAAGGGATGGGGTGGAGGAGGATATTTGGGGGGCTGGTGCAGAGGGCTTTGGGGATAGGGAGGACTGGCAAAGGTAGGGGGAAGGAAGCTGCAAATTCTTTGCCAGCTCAAATTTTGATCAGTGTGTGTGGGGGGAGGGGCTTCAATTTTGAGGCAGGCTTTTCTTTTTTTATGGAGCAATTACTTCCTCCACGCCTGGCTTGAATGAGCTTCACCAGTAACTCTTGTGGGGACAGTAGAAAGGCCCTTCTTTGTTGCAGCACACAGGATTTGGAGCTCCTTCCTCTGGGACCACCATCTAGCTCCTGTATCTCTGGTGTGAGTGTGCATGCTTTGGTGATAATCAGTGCTAGTCCTACTCAGAGTAGACCCATTGAAGTTAATAGACATGGCTAACAGGTTCATTAATTTCATTGGGTCTACTCTGAATACAACACTTTGTTTTTTGGTTATCACTTGAAAATGTATTATTTTTGCAGGTCTTCGCTCTACCCTTTACAATTTTCTAAATATCCCTGAAAACCCTCTATGTTTTATTGGCTATAGTATCTTGTTAAAATATTTTTAAAATATTTAAATTTTGCAATGAGCGCTTTGAGAGCAGAAGGCAAATCTAAAATCTCATATAAAATAATAAAACCCTGTGGTATCTCCAGGCTCCTTATGAAATGTTTATGATAATCTAGTGACTGTCAGCCTTTCATAAGCAATTGTATGAATCTAATTATCTTTTCTTAACCCTGGCTAGTCTAATAGTTGCCATTTCTCTCTCTTAGCACGATGGGAAGCCTTATTGTCACAAACCCTGTTATGCAACATTGTTTGGACCAAAAGGTATGTATCTCTTTCCAAGCTGTCGGCCAGTTTCAGCTCCAGATATAAATGCTGCTAAATTGATCTCTCCGACACCTTCTCATCCCCATAGCCAGCCAAAGACATCAGTTTTGAGTTGATATAATCCCTTCCTTCACACATCTCTGGTGTGGCATACCTTGTAGCTTCGGGTTTGCTTGGATTGAATTATGAACTACTTTGGGCAGAATAAAGTGTTGCGTGTAAACTTATGTAAGGAAAATACTGTGGAAAGGCATTATTTGGAACCGAAAAGTGCTACTGTGGGGGATGTTCCACTCCGTCCCTGCTTTAACTGCTCCAGTCTTCTCCCCCCCCCCAGGTTCCAGAGAATACATAAATATGTTTGTGTGTAATATTTACCTTGTGCAAAGCTGTGGGGGTTTTTAAAGGTAATATTTACTGTGGGGAACTTTCTTTGGTGCAAACATTCACTCTTGTGGTGAATTCCCCTAATATGCTAATGGAGAGTAACATTCGCTGACTTTCTAAGAAGGTAAGGGAACAGGGGAGGCCTTTATTTTCAGAGCCTCCCTAGCAAAGTATCTTAAGTGCTATTGAAAACACCCTGTTCCCCGCAGACACTATATTGCTAGAGAATTTCGCTGCTGTATCCAGAAATCATCAAGTAGGGAAGGTAGCGGCCAAATAAATTTTTAATAGTACTGGGACATAGGATAAGGGTTGTAGCTCACTAGGCGAATACAGATTTTGCATGTAGGTTCAACTTTTCGGTGGTGGCCCCTGAATTGTGGAACAGTCTTTCCGATGAGGTGCGCCTGGTGCCGACGCTGCTATCCTTTCGGCGTCAGGTGAAAACCTTTTTATTCTCCCAGGCATTTTAAAGTGTATTTTAATCTGTTTTTAAAGTGTATTTTAACTGTACTTTTTATGTTGTATTATGATGCTGTTTGCTTTTTGTTGTTATTTGTTTGTTTTTGGTTTTTGACTTTATTGTGTTTATTGTAGTTATATATTGTGCTGTTTTTATCTCTTGTGTACACCGCCCAGAGAGCCGTCAGGCTTAGGGCGGTATATAAATGAAATAAAATAAATAAAAATAAATAAAAACCCCTGGCATCTCCAGGTCCAGCTAGGAAAGACTGCTGTCTGAAACCCTGGGGGGGTAAGCTACATTGACCAATAATCTGACTTGGTATAAAGTGGCTTCCTGTGTTCCTATGATGGCTTTAGTTGCCATGGTGGCAGGGGGGATAGCTTTTTGCCAGTGACGGCAACCAAGGAAAGAGTCTAGATGTCAATACTTCATTGCTTCTCCAAAATATATAGACATCCCTGCTGAGAATGGAAGAGTAATTCTCTTTTGGCAAAAGCCCTTCCGACTTCTCGTATTCCATTTCCAGGTGTGAATATTGGAGGGGCAGGATCCTACATCTATGATAAGCCCCAGACTGAAGGACAGGTGGCACCAGGCCCTATTGAGCACATATCCAAGGTGGTGGAAGAAAAGAAAGTGAGTGCTGCACCTAAGGGACCCAGCAAAGGTGAGCATTGGGACAGAGGAAAGCTGGATGCCCCCAAAAGGCAACTGGAACAGGAAACAGAGGGAGGGTTGCTGCAGGGCTTTGGGGTTATGGCAGGTGATATCCTACAAACCTCTGTTTCTTCAATTCTCCTCTGAGGAATGGGGAAATTTTGTGGTTTCATTTCAAGGATTCTGATAGCCACCTTCCTATCCAGCTTGCTGATCCTTGCTAGTCCTCAACCAGAGTTGAGTATACTCAGGGCTGTGGTTTTCTTGCTGCAATTCTACAGAAGTGGTGAAAAGGTACATAATGTGGTACTGGACACAGAATTGAGCTTCCTGAGACTGTTTGGGTTGTATTCAGTGTAGCACTAAGCAGATCAGTCCACCAGTGCAAGGATTTCTCCTGGTGCAATAACAATCTCTCCCTCTCCTTCCCTCATATGTCCCCTAAATCTATTCTGGGGGTTCCCCCCCCACCCTCCAGAGCAGATTTGGGGATGGCACAGTGTGTACTCAGAGGGGGAGAGGGGAATCCTGTTGCCTTAGCCTGTGCAAGTGTCCCCAAAAGTGGGGAACAAGTGTCTAGCCCTTATGGTGGGAAATAAATGCTTTGGAAGCTTGTGAGCAATGTTTTCTGAACACTCAGAAGCCTGAATGGTGGCTGAATATGATTGCCATTGGATGGGGCTTGGACTTCCATGCACTGTATAATTCTTTGTCTCTCTCCAGGATAAGAAAACCAGAATAAGTTGTGCAAAGCAATTAAAATGCACATTACATAATAAAGATGGTAAAATTAAAAAGCTTATTTGTTTTTAGTGTAGAATACACACAGCCCTTGGATATACTTTTAAATTAAGAAACCCCAAATTCAAAACTAAGACATTGTAAATTTTATTCTGTTATTTAGGACATTGACTGGGGAAGGGCTGTGATCTGAGAGTAATGATTGGTAGCTGTGCAGGCCACAGAAGCACAGTTTCCTGACCCTTGATTTTTTTTCCTGGAATATTTCCTCTGGTCTTTTAATCGGAACCATAAACTGCCCTACTTTTCCTTTGAGAGAGATCTTCTTAGCATCCGCCTGAATGTTGCAGACCTGGCTCTAGACAGTAAGCAGACTTCCTAACCCCATCTCTTTTAGTCCTGGTTCACATATCACTTAAAACCCTTAGTTAGAATCATAGAGTTGGAAGGGGCCTATAAGGCCATCGAGTCCAACCCCCTGCTCAATGCAGGAATCCAAATTAAAGCATACCTGACAGGTGGCTGTCCAGCTGCCTCTTGAACGCCTCCAGTGTTGTTATGGTTTAGAGGTGAATGTGTTGGTGCATGGGGCGAAAATCGTAGCTGCTTCACTCCTGCTGCTGCAGAGTTGAACAAACATTACATCCAAACCCAGGTTTGTGGTTTGTTTTCCCCCAGCAAACCACAAGAGCTAAGCCGTGGACAAACCTTTGCTACAGCTCAAGCTGTGTTTGGAGGGAAACAAACCAAGAGCTCAGATTCAGATGTACTGCTAAGCCAGACTATCATTTGCTTAGGCTGCACGGCAGGAGTGGGGGAGGAGCAAAGTGGCCACGATTTCAGCAGCATGAATAAGCTCACTGCTTGTTCACCTTTAAACTATAGTTTAACTTTACTGTGCACATACAACACACAGTAACGGGGGGGGATCGAGATTGGTGGGTGTGGTCTTTCGCAAACTTGCTCATAATTTGCTGGGTTCAGAGCTGGTTGCCTGATGGGTGTATACTTCCAAGGAAGATTAACATCTGTCTGATCCAGTTCTTAAGACTGGAGTTGGGCAACTTCGGGGATTCATGACTTCTTGTTTGTGTTTCAGCTACTAGCATTACTACCTTCACCGGGGAGCCAAACATCTGCCCACGCTGCTCTAAGAAGGTCTACTTTGGTGAGTATTGTCCTAGCCTGTGCTGCATCTGCCTCATCTTTGCCTCAAAGATACAGTGAGATGTTGTGGCCCAGTGAAGCCAGTGCTACTAAGCCCCGTGGCCAGAGATTATCACTACCTAGAATGGTAGATACATTTTGATTGTTTTTAAAAGGAATACATCATCCTAGTTTTACAATGGAGAGGGTGTGTGCTGGTGGCTAGAACGACAAAGGATTTAAGGGTCATTCTGGTCCCTGAGATTGCAAGTTCTACCTTTCCTGTAGAGTTGTGCCCAAGCAAAGAATTATCCAGTACTGCAACTTCTATGTAGTCTGTTCCTGGAGGTTTTTGGCAGTCCAGTGACTGTCTACAACTTCTAGATTTATACTTAAGTAGCATACTCTGTCTTAGAAAAGGTGGGCAGATCCTAATTGGACTCTGATTTGCATAAGGGGATGGCATTCCTAAGGACCTGCTGACTCCTGTAGACAGGAATGCATGGAACAAAGTAACAACAATTCTGCATCTAAAAAAGTTGAATTCTGTGCCCTGCATAAAACATGCAGATTTGCATTGTGTAATAATATATTCTACTTCAGCTAGGAGAAAGAAGCTAAGTAAATAAGACATTGGAACCTCATCTCCAATCCATGGAACTAAGCCTCTTTCTAGCTTTGAAGATTTTTCCCAAAATTTGCAAACATATATTTGCACCTAGGAGGAGGAAAAAACTTGCTTTCAAAGGTGGTGGGGAGCCGAACCTCTCAGGATGCTGAATGTCATTATATGTTTCTTCTGTAAACCCTTCAGGTACTTGCAGTGCTTTGGATGTGATCTGTCTGATCTTCTGAAGATCTTTTGTCTGATGCTTTTCTCTAAGTCACAAACAGCATCAATTTCAGTGAGGGCAGATTGGCTTAGAAATTCTCCTGCCCCAAATGAGAGTTGAATTTGCATGTAGCTTCTTGTTTGTTCTAGCTGAGAAGGTTACTTCACTGGGCAAGGACTGGCACCGCCCCTGCCTACGTTGTGAGCGCTGTGGGAAGACTCTCACTCCTGGAGGCCACGCTGAGGTAAGTCACCACAAGGCTTGGATACGAACTCTACTTTCTTACACAGGTGTCTCTGAGTTTGGCAGATCTTTTGCACGTTTGGGACTCAGAAGAGATGTGAGCTGCTGCAGCTTTGGCCTGATTCTCACATTTAATATTTGATAAAATTACCACAAAGTGACCCTTCACAATCATTTTTGTGTGATCACTTGCTTTTTTTCTGAATGATCAGTTGCTTTCTCCTTGCCTAGATGTAATATTGATCAAGGACACCAGAAAAACATTACCTGTCCCCCGTCAGCCAGGTAGAATGGGAAATGTAAGTTGAGCATTTAATGTTCATAATAACTGGCTATTGTGCACATTTGCCAGGCCTCTTGGAGAATATGCACATGGAGAATGTCCACGAAGGGAACTGTGTACATTTCCTGGTCAATATACATTATCTCCAACAGGCCTTGGGAAATATGCATATATCACCTGAATTTTGTATATTCTGTGGCCATTATGCAAAATCCCCAACATGCTCTGGGGAATTTGCATATCTTGGCTGAATTTTGTACATTCTCTAGCCATTATGCATAATCTCCAACAGGCCTTGGAGAATGTACAGATCTTGACTGCATTTTGTACATTCTCAGGGCAATATGCATGTTCTCCTGTCAGTATGCACAGTCTCCAAGAAACATGACTTTTTGTCTATCTCTTGTTCAGAAGTGTGAGCAGCATGGAGGCAATTTCCATCGGAATCATGGGAAGGGGAGGGAAAGTTTAAAATGTGCCGCTCATTGCAGCCCCCTTTGTGCTGCTCAGCTGACTGGGAAACAGGAAGAATGGTGGAAAGGGGTCTGCAGTGCAGAAAAATAGTTAATCTTTACATGCCCACCCTTCTTCCTGCTGTTCTATTGATCATTGGGAGGGTATGTAGTGGGCAGTGTAAGATTATGCAGTGGTCCAGAAGCAGCCTGAGAGCGGCCATAGATTTCACACTTCTGAACAAGAGATAGAAAAAAGGCAGACTATGGAGACTATGCATACTGACCAGAGAGTCTTTATATTGCCCAGAAAATGTACAAAATATAGGCAATATATGCACGTTTCCCAAAGCCTGTTGGAGATTATGTGTATTCACCAGGAAATGTACACAATTCCCTCTTCATGGAAGGTTAATGTACACATTCTCCATGAGGCCTGGGAAATGTGCACAATGGCCAGTTATTATGCACCTTAACTGTTCCACTTACATTCCCCTTAACATATATACACAGTTACTGTATGTACTGACTTCCAGATCCATTCATCCACAGCAGTATAAAACACTTATGCTTCCAAGTATCCATGCATTTTCTTACAGAGATTATCCTGCTGTAAGGGAAATATTTTATTTTCAGTTTGCAAAATGTTTTAATGTACACTACAAACTTAAGCCACACTGGAATTAGCAGCATAGTCATTAGAAATACATTGTGTGGGGTCATGCTTTTAGCAAAAACGCTTTAGTATTTACCCATTAGAATACCATCAGAGGTTTAGAAAATGGCTTACAAGGTAAGAACATGCTTCAGGTTAAGCAGGTGCACATAAAATGATTCCTGGTGCTATAGTTTTCAGCAATAATGTATGTGCACTTACTATTCTAAAGTCAGCAGAGTATGGAAAATACCATGCATGTGAGAGTTCTCTGAGAAGCATTAAAAACAGAGTTCTTCAGGGCATGTAAAAAAACAAACATTTCATTGTAGGAACACATTTGCAAGAAAAGCTTGTTACATAAAAATCATGGGGGAAAGGCCCTGAGCTTTTACCAGCCATAGCTAATTGGTTTATTCCAGACTTAGTTTTGAAGAGTTTACACAGAATGTGTTGGTTCAGTAAGAACTGATTCAATTTTGAGAAGCAGATTTGCTCACCTTTCAAAAAAGGCTAATTCTTCCACCTCAGATTAGCCGTTTGGAGCTATCCTGTGTTTCTTAGCGCACCTCGGGAATTCTGTGACCTCCAGAGCTCAGTCCTGCTATGCAAAGTTCAGCACTCCCTTCTGTTTTCAGTTGCCTTGACCTGTTTCATACAGCTGTTACAGTGGATTCCCAGCAAGCACATGCATTGCAAAATCAACACTTGCATGTTCTTCACATGTGTAAAAGTTCTTTTCTGCATAGAATTTCATCTCATAGAAAAATACAAGAAATAGCTCTCAGAGGTCATCAGCTTAGAGGCAGATTCAGCCCTTTATTTTGGGCTGCCTGCTTTCTAACTGGTCTAGTTATTTGAAGTTGAGCCCTGCTTTAGTGGCCAGAAATCCTGACTGCAGCTCCTCCACCATGAACTCAAGTTGTTTTTGGCATGAATGGCTTCCTTTGCTACTGCTCTGAAAAGCAAACAAGCAGCATTCCTGTCCACAGAGCAGTACGTATGCCAAAGAAGCGAGCAAAGAAGAGCCAAGGTGCCCTCTAGCGTCTTGAGAGTCATTAACATCTAGATTGTAGTCAGATTACTTTTATTCAGAGTAAACCCATTGAAATTAATGACACTGACATAGGTCCATTAATTTCATTGGTCTACTCTGAGTAAACATTGGTTGAATACAACCAATACAAATATAAATTCTGCACTGTTCCTCAGTGAAATCCAGATCTACATGCAAAATCTGCTATTTCACTCAGTCCCTGCTTGCCATTAATGGCTCTGGCCTATGAGGCCTAAGGCTTGCAGAATCCTTGGGTACAAGCCTTTTCTCTCTAGAATAAGCACAGCAGAGGCAGGTTACCAAGAGCTTAGTGTTTCACTTCTCCTCAGGCACAAGGTGATTTTCAAGCATTCCAGGCAGAGAGTTTCAACACTTCACTATGACATGTGCCACAAGGGCCAAGCTGCATTCTTGAGCAAAATCTGCTCTTAGTGCAACTGTCTTTGAGCAAGATCCTCGTGTTGACTCAACATGGATCTGTTACTGGCCACTAGGAAAGGCTCCCTGGTTACACAAAAGTTGGCCACACAAGGAGCTTTCTAGTGGTGGAGAGGCTGGCCATATGGCTTATGGTGATGTATTTCTCTCCCATTGTTCTCCCTCCAGCATGATGGACAGCCTTACTGCCACAAGCCATGCTATGGGATCCTCTTTGGACCAAAGGGTGAGTGCAATATTGGGGTAGATGGACTTTCTGGAACTCTGTTCCTAAATAAGGGACCAGAAAGATGGATGAGAGGTAACTCTACTCTGGCCCAGGGTTGAGGTGAGGAGTTTCATAGAGAATTCAACAGCGAAGTGGGAGGTAAATTAGAATGACCATTATGTACGTTGTTTATATAATAAGTGGGACCAGAAAAAAAATGTTGCAGTGTAGGGCGCTTCTTTTCAGGTGCCTGCCAGCTATGCCGTCTTCCAGGAGACTCCATGCTCTTCCCCTTCCCCGTTTTTCCACTCCCCCCCCAAAAAAGTCAGTAAACATTGTAACTGAATATGCTCAGTTCTCATGAAACTTTTTTTGGGGTGTGTGTGTCAGACCCCCACCTGCGGTCTGGTCTTGTAACGGATCTCTCACACTGGCCACAGCACAGGTCTCTCACGATCCCACCACTCGGCGCCACCACCTGACACTCTGTAACGCAGTACTGCCCTGAGACTGTGCCTTAGTCTCCTCCACAGATTGCTACGTAGTGTCTGAGTGTACTTGCAGGCCACAACCCCCTTGTATCTTTCTGCTTTTAAAGATTACAGCCCTGGGTTGCTTTGGATACCTGCTGCTCTTACACTATTCCTTTCCCACTGCCACCATTGAGACTGTTCCCAGCTTTGGTATTTGCTCTTCTGGTCTGTAATATCCCAGCCAAGGATCAAGCATGTTGTTAAACCAAAAACTATTTATTTAATAACACAGGGCATAAACAAGATTAGTTTAAGTTCAGCCAACGTGTGTGGTTACATATAATAGTTTTCGCTTTATATATCTTAGTCCTAAAACCTGCCTCACTACCCACCTAAACACAAATCCACCCCTCCAAAACCCAGAACCAACAACCAAACTAACTCACCTGTCATTCTCTCATTTATACCTTCAATCACCCAGATGCTCAGCCAATCACAACTCAGCATTCCTCAACATTCCAACCCATGTACCCCCCCTCACTCACTCTACTTACCGCATTACACTACAAAACCGACACTTACCATAATTACTGTACAACATTTACAGCTGCATCACAGGGTGGTCCCTCTTAGGGTTTTTGTAAATATCTTTTGCACTTCTGCGGACCTTGCTGAAAAGGCTTCTTCTTTTTATGTGTGAATAATGCCATTTGGCTACACAAATAGGCACCCAGAATCTATTCGTTATTAGCATATAGACTATATTGGCTACATAAGACTAGGTTTTTGGCAGTAGTGGCTGGTGAAGTGGCACGGTTGGGGCACTGTTGCTCTCCCAGTTTCCTGCGGCAGCAGGGACATCAGATTGGCTCCGCCATGCTGAGCTCCCACCACTCTCCCGCTCCCTCTGCGGCAGTGACTTGTGCCAGTTCTCTGTTTTTGGAGAAGGAGTTTGGTATTAGCAGATAGGCTAAGAGTCAGAAGAAGGTGAGGATTATTGTCTCTGCTCTCTCCCAGATTCCTGACAGCCGTGCCACTGTACTGAAGGATTTCTGGGTGGGAAGATGTGTGCATTGTGTCTTCCTTCTCTATTCCTGCTCCTCCTTCTCTGTCTGGCCTGCTGCAGACTGTGAGATGCATTCGGGATCCAGCAGCAACGATAGCTCTGTTGAGCTGAAGTGTGAAAGAGAGACTGACTCTGTCCATTCTTCCGCTGGCCAAAGCGCCTCTGTGCTGCCTGCCTGGATTACAGGAGGGCCCTGCAGGTTTCTTACCATTCACTTTTTACAAGGCCCTGTGCTAAAATCCAACTTGGAAGGGTGTGTGGATATGTGAGTATAAGAGTTCACTCTCCTCTCTGTTTGCACAATAGCAGCCCATGCTGTTGAGCTGTTGTAGCCATTTGGCTGCTCGCTCGCTGTTGCTACAACAGTCATAAGGGTCAACTTAACAACCCATCCATCTCCAACTGGGATATTCCCCTGGTCAGTTTCCTATCACTTTCTGCCTTCTGATCTGGTTTCCTGCTGCCATTAAACCTAGACTTGCCTGCTGTATCTCAGGTCAGCAGATGAAAAAAACAAACATTTCTGGAGGAGAACCAACAGCTTCCTCTATGCGTCACTTTCCTTCATTTCCTTGGACCTTGCCTGCCACTATCATAATTTTTATTATTATTGTACCATCAATGTGATTTACACAAGAGGACAAGTCTCTTCCCTAAGGAGCTTATTCTAAAATTAGACACAAAGAAAACAACCGAGAAAGGAGTTCTGTGACGCACACAATAGGAACATGGAATGTGAGAAGCATGAACCAGGGAAAGTTAGAAATTGTCAAGAAAGAAATGGAACGTATCAACATTACAATACTTGGCATGAGCGAACTAAACTGGACGGGAATGGGACATTTCCAATCAGGCAACTACAAAATATTTTATGCAGGAAATGAGAAATTAAGAAGAAATGGGGTTGCTTTAATAGTGAGAAGTGATGTAGCAAGAGCAATTAGGAGCTACAATGCAAGGTCTGAGCAAGTGATGTCAATGAGATTAAAAGGGAAACCTATCAACATAACCATCATCCAAGTCTACGCTCCAACATCAAACGCAGAAGAAGAGGAATTGGAGAGATTTTACGCAGAAGTACAGGAAGAAATTGATCACACACCAAAACAAGATGTGCTGATAATCATGGGGGATTGGAATGCAAAAGTAGGGAACAGAGAAGAACTAGAAATTGTGGGGAAATGGAGCTTAGGAGACAGAAATGAAGCAGGAGAAAGACTGACTGAATTCTGTGAAGCCAGTAATTTGTTCCTTGCAAAACATTTTTTGAGCAACCAAAAAGACAACTGTACACATGGACATCACTAAATGGTCAATATAGGAATCAAATTGATTATATAATTGGCAACAGAAGATGGAGAAGTTCCATACTTTCTGCGAAAACAAGACCAGGAGCCAACTGCGGTACAGATCATGAACTGGTCGTATTGAAAATCAGAGTAAAGCTAAAGAAGACCAACAAAGCAATCATAATGCCAAAATACAATTTAAATAACATCCCAGAAGAATATAAAGATCAAATAAGGAACAGGTTTGAGGCTTTAAATTTAGTTGACCGAGAACCAGAAGAACTATGGAGTGAAGTCAGACACATGATCAGGGAAGAATGCAAAAAGACAAATACCTCTAGTTAAAAAGAGAGAAAGACCTCAATGGATGACTGAAGAAACTCTTCAAATGGTTAAAGAGAGAAGGAAAGCAAAAGCAAAAGGAGATAGAAACACAGTCAGAACCCTGAATGCAATAATACAGAGACTGGGTATGTAGGGACTATTACTATTAGTTATTTATTGTATAGAAATAGGACAACAAAAAGGGAAAAACCAGAGCCCTATTCCAAAAGGTTTAGAGAAATGAAAGGGAAATTTAAACCAAGAGTAGGGATGTTGAATAATCCACAGGGGAACACACTGAGTGACTGAGATGAAATGAAAAGAAGATGGAAGCAATACACTGAAGAACTCTAGAAAAGAGATGCAAGGATGACAGATTCATTCACGGAGGAACCATATGATTGAAGAACCAGAAATGTTAGAATGTGAGGTAAAAGCTGCTCTTAAAATACTTGGAAGAACCAAATCACCAGGAACAGATGGCATACCAATAGAGTTGCTACAAGCTACTGAGACTGAATCTGTCCACATTTTGACAAAAATTTGTCAAGAAATATGGAAAACTAAACAATGGCCCACAGACTGGAAGTGTTCCATATACATCCCAATTCCAAAGTTAGGGAGATGCAAGGGAAATTTCATCAGATCTTGTCAATCAAAAGATTAACTATGTCAAACTCCTTCCCTCTCAAAAACAGAAGGGGCGAACTATGCTGTCTAGTGAAGAAATCCCAGGACTTCTGTAGAGAATGTTGACTCCTCCTCAGCAAAATATGGGGGCAGTGAGCTGTATGGACAGAGACAAGGGAGGCATTTTCTAGCTCAGAAACTTCCCACTCATTTCTCTGAAGCCATTAGAATAGGAGGAGCAGGGAAGCATTTCTAAGGGAAACAGCAAAAAAAAGCTACTGGCCCCTTTAGAGAGCCACAATTTGAAGGATAAAATCAGTCCATGAGGAGTTCAAATTATTTCCCCTTTGGAGATGGCCCTGTACTATCACTGGTTCCTAGTGCTGTGATTCCAGGCATTATGGATAAAATTAAAAGATGAGGTCCTCTTTAGATCTTGCCTTAGCTATTAAGATGGCATGGTCACTTCTTTTTGGTTCAAACTGGGGTTTCACTTCTTTGAACTAAGCAACTCCTGAAATATGCAGTTATTAAAGAAAGCTAAACATGTGGTTGTGCAGGTGTACTCATCCACAGAGCCTCTATATGTTTGATGTCCTATACAAATACCTACATGAAATGTGTAGTTGTTTAAGAAGGCCCAGCACTGGGGCAAGGCTAAAAGTGCAGTGCTGCTCCAGTCTGTACATCGGGATGAGGGAAAGGATCTGGCCAGTGGGCCAGATCTTGATCTCCCCCAAGCATTTTTGACAGGTGGGTGTGGCCACCACCCTGTCAGTCACCTGATCATTGCCGATCACTCGTGGCCAAGTAAGATTGTCTTCCAGGGTAAGGTGTTTAACAGTGGGCCCGTAAGTGACTGTGGAGGCCAATTCTGGATCCACACAGCCTCCCACAGTGAGGACATGGGTTTCCAGATGGAAGATGGTCACGATGAGGATTTGCTTGACGTGCCTTCCGCTTAGCTCGTTTGTCCCTTTCACCCTGTACTCATGCTTCTTCAAAGTCCGTAGCACCTTTGATAATGGCCGACCTCCAATTGGGATGCTCATGGGTCAAAGCTTCCCAGTTCTCGATGCTCATGTTGCATTTTTTTAGATTAGCTTTAAGAACATCTTTAAACCTCTTTTGCTGTCCACCGATACTCCATTTTCCATCCTTAAGTTGGGAGTAAAGTAGCTGCTTTGGAAGACGGAAGACATTTACCAAAGACACCTGATATTACAGTAACATCAAGTGACCCAAAGTAAAAAGTATTATTTGCAGATACAGCTAGAATGGTGCCAGTAGAGGAAGATACTTTGCATCATTGGCTTCAGTTCAAACCAGTGATGCAAAGGGTTGGGAAATATTGACCTGGTGTTTAATGGGGTAAAACTGCCCCTGAAGGACCAGGTCCGCAGCCTCGGGGTGATCCTTGATTCCAGGCTGTCCATGGAGGCTCAGGTTTCATCGGTGTGCCAGGCAGCTTGGGGTAAATTGCGTCTCATCCAAAGGCTGCAACCCTACCTTCCTGTCCACCAGCTCCCACTTGTAGTGCATGCTCTGGTCACCTCTCGTTTAGACTACTGCAATGCGCTCTACGTGGGGTTACCCTTGAAAACAGTCCGGAAATTACAGCTGGTACAAAACATGGCGGCTCGTTTACTTACGAATAGCCGCCGTTATGATCATATTACCCCAGTGTTATACAATCTTCACTGGCTTCCAGTTATTTTCCGGGCTCAATTCAAGGTGTTGGTATTAACCTTTAAATCCCTATACGGTTTCGGCCCAGTATACCTGAAGGAGCGCCTCCAACGTCATAAAGTGTGCCGCCCTACAAGATCTGCCACTCAGGGCCTTCTCTCGGTTCCACCGACTAAAGTGGCTAGGTTGGTGAGGACTAGAGAGAGGGCTTTTTCTGTGGCAGCCCCCACGATTTGGAACTCCCTCCCAATGGATCTTCGACATGCCCCTTCCCTAGATATATTTTGCCGGGGCCTGAAAACTTGGCTTTTCCATCAGGCCTTTACGACCTTTTAGACTTCCAGGGTGAACTAGTTCTAGAACTGTAGTATGAACAATCTACTAAATACTGTAATTTTTGCATTGTACTGTACTGGCTATATTGTTTATTGTATTTTATCATGTTTTATTGTACACCGCCTAGAGTGGCCATTGGCTAGATAGGCGGCCTATAAATTAAAGTTGTTTATTATTATTATTATTATTATTATTATTATTATTATTATTATTATTATTATTATTATGGTTTCAGCTGCACCTGAAAAGGAACGTTCTGTGCATTGTTGGCTTGAATTCAAGCCAGCAATGCAAAGAAATATTTGAACTGACAGCAAGACCTACTTTAACTAGGGAACCCCGTAGCACACCTTATCTCACTAGGGCTTGCTTTAAGGGCTGATCAGTGCAGACATGAAGTCTCCCTTGGCAAGAAACAATTGGGGGTGCACTTTAAGACTCCTGAATGTTTCTTTACAGCCACATCTCTACCTGCCCCACACCTCATGTCATATATAATGTCAGATGTAGGGCAGCGAGATGTGGTTTGGGGGAAACGGCCTTGCAAGCCAAATTGGGGCCTTTGCTGGGCCTAATTTGGCCTGTGGGCCACAGATTACCCACTCCTGCTGTACACTGTTCTGTTCTACATAAGAGTAACACATGAAGAGGGCTTTGTGAGAATGCATCATTCAGACAGTAGCTGATTTGGTGTTGTCTGTTTTTGGGAATCCCTTTCAAATAACATTCCATGTCCAGTTAACTATGGATATAAGTAGTCTATGGCTCAAGGAAGAATGATTTGTAGTCATAGCAACAATTTTGGTTAAAAGGTCAAAGGAATTGTTCTCATTTTCCTGCCTTGTCCTGTATTGTTGGAGATACCTTTCTTAGTTCTAAGAGATAATACCATAACAGAAGCTCTTAAAACAGGCAAAAATCCAGATATCTTTTCCAGGAAACCTCATTTCCATTGGTGGACAGTGTGTTTCGTATGCTCTTAATAACGCTTCTGTAAGGTGAATTCACGGTACCAGAGTAGTTGGATTGGGTCATCGGGTTGTGAATAAGTGGTGTGGAGTCCAAACCCTCAGGTATTCTTTAACTTGCAAGTCTGTAAGAAGATCTCTCCATTCAAGAAAACAGTTTTTAAATGTGAAAAAGCATAAATCTTAGATCAGGGGTAACCAACATGCTGCCCTTCCGATGTTGGACTATACCTGCCATAATCCTTGCCTACTGCCCTTGCTGTCTATGGCTAATGGCAGTTGTATCCTACAACATCTATTAGCTATCACCTCCTGAGATGCACTGTACAGAGTGACACCAAGGTTTCCTACATGTCTTCACAGCTCACATTGCGACCTTAAAGGTAGGGGGTACCAAACCAATTTTTTTGTGGGGGCCAAGAAGAAAGTGGGTTTCAGCTGTTGTGGTCCAAGTGCCTGAGTCCCCATTCTTCTCAGTCTTCTTTTGCCAGGTCCTGTGCTACATCAAGACCCATTTCTGGGCCTCTAGGGAGGATATCCATAAAATCAGAACCGGCTGCTCTGTTGGCCAGAAGAGGAGTCCACATGATCCACATTCTGTGGTATTGTTTACAGACCCCTCACTTACACAAAGATTAATTCTTTGTTTATCAGAGTTCTGAGGATTATTTTGCCTTCCTTCCAGGCCCCCAAAGGTGAAGAATTGGCACAAGAAAAGTGTAGGTGTCATAAGGACTTTCAAATGATTATCTGTCTTGTGTGCTTCCAGCCAGAATGGTAGGGGAGAAAGTCTTCAAAGCTGTGCTATAGCAAGGTGGATCAAAGACAACGTTGGGAACTATCTGTTTCTGTACCCATTACACTAGGAGTGCTGTTACCTCACCAACATTGAGCTCCTAGGAAGGGCAGGATATAAATCTACTAACTAAATAATAAATAAATAAATAACCAACCAACCATCAGGTGATAGTTGCAGTGACAGACACCATCCTGGAATGGATACAGCTTTTTAACATCCCATTTTAGGATACTCTCCTCCACTGCAGGAAAATAGAACATTGGACTTACTGTGTGATGTTCTTTTTCTGGAGTGGATGGGAGCTATGCTACCCATCCTGGAGAGATGATCCCACTCGTGGGAAAAGTGGGGTGATCTCCTGCTCTCAGAGTTTGTCAGTACTATTTGGGCCAGGAGACATCTTGTACCTCTCTATAAATGTATTTCCTCTTGCCTGTTATTGATGCTGAGGGTTGCAGTCTGTGGGCTCACAAGGGAAGTTGAGCATTTATGAAGCTGGTCGGTGCTTGTGGCCAAACTGGGGAAGGCTCACTCCCATGTAGGATGGTAGTTACAAGTCTGATTTGCATAACCCTATCAATTGGAGCAAGTGGGAGAAGAAATCCACTTGAAGGTAGAAAAGAAAGGCCAACGTTCTACTCTCCTCTTTTGCCCACCAGATGTTAACCTGATTCTTCTGCCCTCCACTAACGCTTCTGTTCTTTTTTCAGGCGTGAACACTGGTGCAGTTGGAAGTTACATTTACGATAAAGAGTCTGAGGCAAAAGACCAACCTTGAGAGCTTTCTCTGTCCATACACCCTCTCTGCTCAGCCCACATGCACTTAATTCTCTTAGGCTAATCTTGTGTGTTTAGCATAGTGAAATCAGCTACTGGCTTGGCCCTGCTGCAGGAACTGATGAGGTAGCTGTGCCTGTCCTGCTGTCTCCTCCTTGTGCAGGCTAGCGTTATGTTTCCATTTTATAATAAAGGTTACGCTATAAAAGCACAAAGAGCTGCCCTTCTCCCATGGGCCCTCCTTCCCATTTCACTCTATCAGTCATCTATGCCCTGGACAACTGTCTTGACTGCCATCGTTCACATAGCTCCTTGGTGTCACACACATTGGACTTTGTCCCTGTGACATCCCATAGCCAACTGTAGCTCCTGGCTGGTCCTGGCTGTTTAATGGCTGCATACCATGGACAAGCTGAGCAAAAGCGGTGGGATTTTTTTGAGCCATCTTCTTCTGGGCCTCCTGGGCCAGATTTCCAAAGATCCCTAACTACTGCCTGCTCACTATATAATGTTGCATCACTGCCTTTAGACCTGGGCATCCTGGGAGCAGATGCCAGCAGCAGGCTTGGCCTGGCAACCAACATAGGCTTCTGCATGCTTGGAAAGAGCTACACAGCTGGCATTTCAAATCCAGTCTGTATTGATGGGGAATCTGTGGGAATGGTGAACCCTGCTAACATTCTCCCAGGAGAGGGCTTTTGTCATAACTTGGGAGAGGAGATAGGCTATTTGTCTTGGTGCCTGTGGCCTTCAGCTACCTGTGCAAGATTTGTGTATGTTGCTCTCTACTGTCTGCCAAAGGGTATATTTGCCCTTTCTTTGTTGTAAAGGTTAAGTAGCCTGCATTTATAAAATGTGAGGGGTAGATACTTTGTGTCTGTTGCTGGGGGGGAAGAGGAGGGGGACTTTGACTCCTTGCAAAGTAGCCCCTTTTGGGATGTGCTTCTTGAAGTGTTTGAGATTTATTTATAACCAGATAGTAAAGTGCTTTTTGCTTTGGAGAATGGCTTGCCCTTCCCATGCCCTGGGATGTTAGCCACACACTAAGAGGCACAACCAGTACCAACCAGGAATGGGATCAGAGGCAGCATTAATGGATGTACTTTGCAATGCCTTACACTGCCCAAATTGCAGACCACCTTATTCAACCCAGACTGCCTCTCCAGGCTAACTTTTGCTGTTAATAAAGGTATTTGACAAACCGTTTGTGGAGTACGGAGCATTTGTTTATGGGAAGAGGACAGGACCTTCCATGCCAATCTTGATAATTTTTTTGTCCTCATAGTTGTGGCTGGTGATCTTTTGTCCTGCTTGGATACTACTAAATATAACACTAGCTCCCCTCTAACCAGTGACAGAAATACAACCTCTCATATGTGGTGGCCTCTAAAGACTGCTACACAGGAGGATTTTTTCCCCCTAAAAGGGTGAAAAGAAAACATTCAAACATGCACTTAATGCAAAAATTGCACAAATATGGTTCCAAAATAGCCTTGAATACTTTTTGGCATCCATAGATCTCACCAAGACATATCTGCATGTGCTGATAACACAGATGCTTCTTACACGTTGTGTATCAGGGCCACCGTGGTCAGGTCAGGGCAGTGCCCTTTGATTAGGCATCTGCTGGAGTTTTTGCAAACCTCTACTTCAGTTGTGGCATATCTTCACCTCCAGCACCTTCACATCTACACTTACATGGGCATCCTGCTCCTCAGGTCGCCATCCTTTCTCAGGGCGTCTTAATGCCAAACCACCACTGTTCTTTCTCTCCAGAGCCTACAGCAAGAGTGGGGAACCTCTGGCCCATGAGCCTACTTAGGCACATAATCTTCCCAGTTTGATCAAGCCACACCTACCTGTGGGGCAGGAAAGGGTAAGGCTCAGGTGAAAGGGTGTCCGCAGGCACCACTGGTCAGCTCTGGGACTTTGTCCATTCAAAGTGCTATGCAAAATTGCGCTTTGAGAGGGACTTCTGAAGACCCCTGCAGGCAAAAAAATTCACCTGATCTGATGTTATTGTGACATCAATGTCAGGAGCTGCCCACTTGTCAAACTTTACCGAAGGGGTGGGGGAGAATAACAGTCTGGACCACCAGGCTAGAAAGATTACCCACTCCTACAGGTTCCTGCTCTGCAGAAATCATCAAGTGGGGCGGGGTGTTGGGGACATCATTGACACCAGCATCTCACTGTGGGGAGCCCACTGTCAGGGGAATTAGAGCAATCTGGAGAGGCTCACAGTATCAATTCATTCAAAGCTCTGGGTCAGCCACCTGGCCCCTCAGCAGACCAGCTTCCCTACTGCCGTGTGTTGGCCCAAACTGATAACACTTTGGCGAAGACCATATCATCAGGCACGCCATAGCAGCTCTGCAATTCTGTGTGGAGTTCAACCTTCTGTGCCTGCAAGCCCACCACATCAATGGGAAAGCCAGATTATGTGAGTCAGAAGAAAATAGAGCCAGGAGGCTGCAGTCTCTCCCCAAGGCCATTCAAATAAGGGACAGTCAAACAGTTCTGGGCCTGTTTGCATCCTCAGTGATTCACAATCCCTCCCTCCCCCTCTTCCCCAGGTTCATGGAGGACAGGATGGTGTTGAATTTGCTATGACCCAGGGGCCTCCCCTGTCCCTTTCATCCCACTAATTCCCAGGTTATTAAGGAAAATCAAGATGGAAAAGGCATTGGTTATCCCAATTGCTTGTTTTTTGCCCAGGAGGCTATGGTTTTCTGAGCTGGTAAACCTGGCAATTAGGGAATTGTGGTATCTGTTCCTAGCATAGAATCTACTGACCCAAGGGCCTGGTTACAGTTAGCTGCTTAGCTTCTGCGCGGGAAATCTTCCAAAGGTTAGGCTATTTGGAGGCATTATTTTAAGAACTTAGAATCATAGAATAGTAGAGTTGGAAGGGGCCTATAAGGCCATCAAGTCCAACCCCCTGCACAATGCAGGAATCCACATCAAAGCATTCCCGACAGATGGCTGTCCAGCTGCCTCCTGAAGGCCTCCAGTGTCAGAGAGCCCACTACCTCTCTAGGTAATTGGTTCCATTGTCGTATGGCTGTAACAGTTAGGAAGTTTTTCCTGATGTCCAGTCGAAATCTGGCTTCCTGCAACTTGAACCCATTATTCCATGTCCTGCACTCTGGGACGATCGAGAAAAGATTCCGGCCCTCCTCTGTGTGGCAACCTTTCAAGTACTTGAAGAGTGCTATCATATCTCCCCTCAGTCTTCTCCAAGCTAAACATGCCCAGTTCTTTCAGTCTCTCCTCATCGGGCTTGGTTTCCAGTCCCCTGATCTTACTGTCCTCAAGGTGCCCGGTGCCCACCTAACATCCATACACATGAGATCATGTGATGGACACTTATTCAATAGTGCAAGCGTGACAGTGAATCATCAAGGGACAGGGTCACTCAAGTCTCCCCTCCCCCCCCAAAAAAAGAAGTTCCTACAAGGGAGAACATCTTAACCCACCAGCAGTACACTGGTTTCCTTCTTGGAATCTACACATGGTGCTTTAAGGTGCTAATGAAACCACTGTTAGAGCCTACAAAGAAAAGTTATGTCACTTAAAATACTATTTCTAGTTGCTATAGCATTAGCCAGAACCTCTTAAGAAGGGGCCTACTGCATCAAACCAATGTCCTAGCTAGTCCTGCCGTCTGTCCTTACAGTGGTGAATCTGATGCATATGAGAAGCCTGAAAGCAGGACCTGAGTACAACAACCCTCTTCCCACTTGTGATTCCCAGTAACTGGTATTCAGACGTATACTGTCTCCAAGGTTTGAGGTAGAAAAGCTGTTATGGCATCTCTGAACTGGGCATCGTCCATTAAGGATAACCCATTTATTTTGCATAATGACAAAGTGATTCATTCTCCCTACAGTTAATACTCTTTCAAAAGTCACAAGAGCTCATATTCCCATATTTATGTCCTAACCCCCTCACCTGCTGAATGGGCAGGGCACAAGCGGGATGTTAGGAAATCATTAGAGACATATCTGTCAGTCGGGGGTGTTTGTTTCATTTCATCCCATTTTTTTGAGCAAAACCATATCCTAATCCACCTTAGCTAGATGGCTAAAGGGCTGTATTTACCGCTATTTATGAAGCCAAACACCTACCTTCACCTCTCAGTGCCACAGCTCACTCCACCAGGGCAGCCTCCACCTCAACAGCTTTCTCAACTAATGTCTCCCCTCACAGAGAATTTCTGGCTGCAACTCAGTTTTCAAGCAGTCTGTTCATGAAACATTACCCATCTGGGCAAGGAACTATGTCTTGGCTGACACAGCTTTTGGGAGGTGGGTGCTTCAGCATATACTTGCACTTTCTCAGAGGCAGCCACCTATCTCCATCCCTGGTCACGGAGCCAGTGTGGTGTGCAGTAGTGTAGTGGCAAATTTGGAAGTGCAGGGTCCCTTCATAATAGTCATAGCCATGCCCTCTCACAGCTACACACCCTTATAAAATTATACAGCCTTCTAAAGTATAGAATTGCTCTTGGAGGTCGCTGATTCATAGGGTTGCCATAAGTCATAATCAACTTGAAGGCACATAACAATAACAATAAGCTATTGAATGATCTAGCCAGGCTTGAATACTGTTTTAGAAGACTCTTCTCTGTGGCTAACATATGCTGATTGACTCATAGGACACTGAAGATACAGGGACCCTGCTGGGACCCAGCTCCCAAAATAGGAAAGGGTCTAATACCCCCTGGATCACTACACCCCTGGTGGTGTAATGGTTAGGGTGTTGAACTATGGCCTGGGAGACCAGGGTTTGAATTCCCACTCAGCCATGAAGCTTACTTGGTGGCCTAACCTATCTCACAGGGTTGTTGGCAGGGAGAGGGGACGGAGAACCCATGGAGAAAATGGAGAGCGGGGAACCATGTACACCACTTTGAGATCCTTACAGGATGGGAAGTATATATGTGTTTAATAATAATAGAAGAAGAAGAAGAAGAAGAAGAATCCCATTGTTTGGGACATCCCACTAAACAGGGAATGGGCCAATGGTCAGTTACTGTGAAAGTGTGAAGGCCCTTCCAATTTGGTTTGCAGGAGACATCCAGCCCCAATTTATTGCAGCAGGTGGCTGTTGCCTTCTTAGTCTTATCATTTGGCCACAAGCACCGCAATCCATCAGGGTGTTCCCTTCCTGTCAATGGTTATGCTTCTTGTTGCCTTTTATAGCTCTGTGTCTTGCTTGGCCATTGAACCAATCTGAGGAGGAGTTCCTGGTCCCATATTTGAGAATGACTTCATTAGCTCATCATCTGCACTTGCCTTTCCCACCCCACCTCAGAGCTAATAGACACTGGGGGAGCAGAGTCACAAAATGGCACTACTTCCCAACTAGCAACCATATATGTCAAGAATAGCTAACTTTGGTCAAGCTGAAATGGGTCAACCGGAGAGAATTCTGGGAGCCTGTGGTTCCCTAGGACACCCAACTGGGGGAGATCCGCGGCTCAGTGTCAGACAGACAATTTGCAACCTTGCAAGAAGATGCAACTGAACCTTAGCTGTTATCCCTTATCGGCTCACTGAGATCAAAAGTCAGGAAGAGGGGGTGTTGTAGATCAGGACCCCTGGGTGATGCTGTCTAGCCCCCTTATCTTCAAAGGAGTGGATCATGGCAGGGGAGAAATATGGCTATTTGCCTGTGGACCGAGAAACTGCATAAAAATGAAGGATATTCCTTCATTTGCTATTCCCTATTTCCATCTACTCGACTCGCCTGAAGTTTTTACAGAAAAGGAAAGCCGTTTGGGAACCAGGCTATTCTACTGTGAGCATAGGATCATAGTTTAGAAAGTGCTTTGTTATGTTCATGCTCTGTATTGAACCTCTCACCTTGGTTATGCCAATGTATCTCGTGTAGCCCAGCTGAGGGTGATTAGCTTTAAGGTAACAATTGCTGCTCTCTTATTGTATATACCTTTCTTTTCTTTTCAATAAACTACTTTTTTATAGATGGGGTGTATTGACTTGAAACTAATGATTCTAAATCTAGTCCTTGATCGCTGAGCGCTACTGATTACTGTTGATTAATGTGGGTTAATACCCTTAGAACTCACATAGCTCTCTGAGATCCCCCTCTCTCAGAGAAAGTAACCAAGAAGAGGGGTGGTGGCAGAACTACCGGGAGTTTAGGTCTGAAAGGGAGGAGATTTGCCTGGGAAGCAGAGACCCAAAGGAGTTCGGACTGTTCTCGGAAGCAAAGAACCACCTTGGGGCGCTGAGGACAAGGAACCCCAGGGGGACAACTCTTTGACAATATACAATGTTTGAATTAAAGAGGGGGAAATTAGGGGGATGCCTGAGCCAGTTATCCTAACCTAAACCAATCAGAAGGACTATTTACGTCAACAGTAGTTAGTTGTGAGGGCCTAAAGAGAGATATTGGCCCCACCCAAATGGCTGCTGTATGTACACCGTTTTTTTTTAAAAAATGTAAGCCTGCTAGGGATGGAGTTCACTGCCTAGTTCTAATCTGCTTGTCCATTGTCCATTGTTCCATCCTGACCTACTTTTTTTTTTTGTTCCTGCTTGTTTTGGAACTTGCCAATTTGATCTGCTGTGGGTATTTTTGGTTGCAAAAAAACTGCATAATTTTTAACGTAAATGCCTATGTAAATGATCAGTGTTCCATGTGGTTTATTTTTTCCTATTTATCACAGCTACAAACTGTTACGAATGCATCAACTTAGATGAAATTATGAAGATAATCGTGTAAAATTGGGGGGGGGCGGAATCCATGCTGATTACAGCTGTGGCCCACTGCAAGAAATCAGTGCCGGTCCAAAAAGATAGCTGACTATGGAATTCAGTCGGAATCCCGTACTAAATCCAATTTAGCAGATTTTCTCTCCCACCCCTAAATCCTGGCAATCGTCTGTTTACACACACACACACAGCTCCTGCTTTCAAACATCTGAGTGAAGGGCTATACTTGTGTAGGAGTCAGTTTCTGGATTAGGTTCACCCCTGTGAGCACAGCATCCACCTGTAAGTACAAGTCCCTATCCGACTAGGAATAGATACAAGCGTGTAGGGAAAAGGATCACATCTGCAGTTACGATTCTGATGACTGAGGCAACAAAGGCATATATCAGATTTGCATTCTGAGATGTGGCACTACTTCATTTATAAATTTGTGCTTCCTTCTTGTGGCTCACAATATACAAATATTAAACAGGATTAAAACAAATAAAATAATTAAAAACAACACAGAATCTTAAAAATTAAATGGCATGGGCACATTAGCACATGAAAGACATCAGAGATGACAGAATGACACAACAGACCCGCTCTCCTCGATTGATTGATTGATTGATCGATTGATACAAATAGGATAATTTATATAAGGATACAGATGGATTAACGTCAGAGCAAAACAAGTGCTCTTATTTTATAATCTGCTTCCTAATTTGTATTGAAAAACAATTTAGATACCTTTTCAGTAACATGGAAAGAGTCATAACGTAAAACCATGAGTGGCTAACCTCTGACCTTCCAGATTATTTATTAAGAAATCAACCTGGAAGATCCATTTAAACTGTGATACGTTATTGTTTGTAAGGGCACTGATGACATGGGGGAATGTAGCTGTGAGATCCTGCAGGCAAAATTTGGGTTGCTATGTAAGATGTTGAAAGCCAGGACCTTCAAGGCAGCGTTTTCTGAAATGCTACCAGTTCCCCATGCTAGAGATGCACAGCTGTGTAGTTTCAATGCATGGATGAGACTGTGGTATTGGGATAGGGGGTTTGGGTTTGTTGTGCACTGGGGAACGTTTTGGGGCAAGAAAAGCCTGTACAAAAAGGGATGGGCTCTGCTTAAGAACCAGGATGGAATCAGACAGTTGGTGCTTAAAATAAAAAAGTAGCAGAGCAGCTGTTAAACTGATTTTGGGGGGAAGGTTAACAAATATTCCCACAATGGATGAAGGTGAAAAAAATATGATAATTTAAATAGCGGAGAGGTAAAACTAAACACTGAGAGTGCAGGGGCACATGATAGCAATTCAGAGAGGCCAAAGCACTGTAAGCTAGAACACAAGTGCTAAAGACATTTGGAGAGGAACACTGTGTATTAAGTGCTTATATGCTGATGCCAGAAGCCTCCAAGCCACGATGGGCAAGAGGTGGTGCTTCATCTTAGGGCATCATTGATATAGTGGACATAACAGAAACCTGGCGAAATGGAGAAAGCCAGTGGAAGATTGTTATCTCTAGATACAAACTCTAAGGAAGGACAGGGATAGGTGTACTGGAACTGATGTTGCTCTGTACATCAATCGTGGAATTGACCAGAGGGTTGACGACCTGGACTTAAGTGGCAGCCATGATCTGGTCCAAGTGTTGTTGAACCATTTGGGAACAGTGACCATAGTACTATCAAATTCAATATATATGTAAATGGAAAATAGTAAATAAAATCCAACACAGTAACATTTGACTTCAAAAGAGGAAACTTCCCCCAAATTAGAGGACTGGTAAAAAGGCAGTTGAAAGGAAAAGTCAGGATGGTCAAATCTCTTCAAAATGCTTGGGAGTTAAGGCCATAATATTAGAAGCTCAGCTAGAATGTATGCCACAGATCAAGAAAGGTACCACCAGGCTCAAGAGGATGAGCTGAGTCAAAGAAGCTGTTAGAGGCAAGAAAGCTTCCTTTAGAAAATGGAAGCTTTGTCCAAATGAGAAGAAAAAAAGGCACTCAAACTTTTGCAAAAGAAATGCAAGCAGATAATGAGGGATGTAAAAAAAGAATTTGAGGAACATATTGCTAAAAACATGAAGACCAACAAAAAAAAATTCTTTATATACATTAAAAGCAGGAGACCATCTAGGGAGGCAGTTGGACCCATGGATCAAAAGGGAGTCAAAGATGTGCAGAAGGAAGATTAGAAGACTCCAGAGAACCCACATAAATTCTTTGCAACTGTCCTTACAGCAGACGATATAGGGCACATCCCTGTGCCTGGATTAACTTTCACAAGAAGGGAATCTGAGGACCTGAGGCAAATGGTGGTGACAACAGACAAAGTTCTAGCCTTATAGATATAATAAAAACTGACAATTTGTCAGATTTTTATAGCATCTACTCAAAAGTTTTTAAAGAACTCAAATGAGAAATTGCTGGTCTTTTAACAAAAATAAGTAATTTATCCCTAAGATCAATCAATCAATCAATCCCTAGGATCAGCTTTGCTACCTGAGGACTAGAAAATGGCCAATGTAGCATCAATTTTTAAAAAGGATCCGGGAGGGATCCTGGAAACTACAGGCTGGTTAACTTAACATCTATTAAAGCAAAACTGGTGGAAAGCATTGTCAAAGATGAAATTACCAAGCATATAGAAGAACAAGTCTTGCTGAAGCAGAATCAGCATGGCTTCTCCAAGGGTAAGTCCTGTCTCACTAACCTATCTGATTTCATTGAGAGTGCCAATAAGCAGATAGATAGAGATGATCCAGTTGACATTGTGTACTTGGACTTTCAAAAGGCGTTTGACAAGGTACCTCACCAAAGACTCCTGTATAAGCTTAGCAGTGATAGAATAACAGGAGAGGCCCTCTTGTGGATCAGAAACTGGTTAAGAAAAAGGCAGCAAAGGGCAGTAATAATTTGATCCTGCTCCATCCTCCCAATGGAGTGATGTAGAAAGTGGACTTCCCAAGGATTGGTATTGGGACCTTTGTTTTTTTAACTTGTTCATAAATGATTTAGAGTTCGGGGTGGGCAGTGAAGTAGCCAAGTTTGCTGATGATACTAAATTGTTCAGGGTTGGTAATACAGAAAGGGATTGCAAAGAATTCCAAAAGGATCTCTCCAAACTGAGAGAATGAGTGATAAAAGGGCAAATGCAATTCAGTGTATACAAGTGTAAACTTACGCATATTGGGACAAAAAAAGAATCTTAATTTTCCATATGCAGTCATGGGATCTGAACTGGTGGTGACTGACCAGAAATGAGAACTTGGAGTTGTAGAGGATAACTTGATGGAGATGTTGCCTCAAGTGTGTGACAGCTGTGAAAAAGGTGAATTCCATGTTAGGAATCATTAGGAAAGGAATTGAAAATAAAATTTCCAGTATCATAATGCCATTATAAAAATCTGTGGTGCAAGCACACTTGGAATACTGTGTACACTTCAAAGAGAATATTGTAGAGCTGGAAAAAAAATCAGTAAAGGGCAAGTAAAATGATCAAGGGGATGGAGCAACTCCCCTATGAGGAGAGTACAACAGAGGTATGGAACCTCCGGCTTCTAGGCCAATCATGGCCATCCAAGGGGTCCAATTTGGCCCATGAGGCTATTTCCCCAAACCACACCCACCTGCCCATCAGCAGACATCAATAGTGGGTAGGAAGACAGGGTTTAATCTTGCCTTGGCTGCATGATCCTTTTCCCAGCAGGGGACAAGACTGCTCACCACCTGAGTTCTCTCTGCACTTCAGGGAGCTCTTTCACACACCCGAACTCAGTGCTAAGCAGGGTTACATGCACCCCAGCATGATGAGAAGGGAGAGTGATCCTGTTTGGTCTGGATGTGCGACAGAGCTCCTTGCAGGATCCTGATTTCAGCACAAACTCAGGATCCCAAACTCACCCCCCCCCTGGTTCAGCAATCTTTAACGGGGGAAAGACTACTTCAAAGAGCACTGCAAAACAAGAGCCTGTTTCTTCATCATTGCACAACAGAGCAGTCCCTGCCAGAGTCAATGTCTGAAAGCAGGCATTGTCTCTATCAGGGACTGCTCCATTGCACAGCAATGAGGAAAAAAATGGGTCTGCTTGCTTTGGAAAACCTGCCTTGTGCTGATCCTTTTCAGAGATTTAAGGGATCTACATGGGATGGGCTTTCCAAGCCTCCCTACCCCCCCTTTCAAGCTCTGATTGTGAAGCTTGAAAGTAGTGGTGTGGGGCAGGCTTTGCAATGGCAAGGGATTTTGACAAGTGGACAGGACAATCCACCTGTCAATCATGTGACATCATAGTGACATAATGTGATCGACAGGTATACGTCCCACCCACTTGTCAAGTTTAGCCAGGCTCACAGTGTAGGCCAAAAGAGTTCCCCACCCTGGGGCTACAAAATTTGGACCTTCTTAGTATAGAGAAAAGCTGTAGACAACAATAGAATTTTATAAAATTATGCACAGTGTGTCTCTCATAACACTAGAACTATGGACATCTAATGAAGCTGAGTGTTGGAAGGTTCAGGTTAGATAAAGTAACTTCTTCACATAGCACATAGTTAAATCTGTGGAATTTGCTCCTACAAGTAGTAGTGATGGCCACAACTGGGTTTTATAAGAGATTAGACAAATTCATGGAAGATAAGGCTATCAGTGACTACTAGCCATGATGCTGATGTTCTGCCTCCACTGTTGGGTGCAGTATGACTCTGAGTGCCAGTTGCTGGGAATCACAAGTGGGGAGAGGTCAGCTGTGCTAAGGTCCTGCTTGTGGGCTTCCCATAGGCATCTAGTTGGCCATTGTGAGAACAGAACGCTGGACTAGATGGGCCACTGGACTGATCCCGTTGACTATTCTTATTTAATTGAATCCATATATTTAGTCAATAGCAAGTCCCTTGGAACCAAAATCAAGAGGTGACTTAAGATCAAAGACAGCGAAGAAAAGCTAACCACCAAGAAGTGAGACATAGTTCTCCACCAAATGGCCTAATAGGCAGCAATGATCAAGAATACAACAAACTGCTCTGAATCCAATCTATCCCCCCACCCTCCAATAATATTGTCCTCAGCCTAAGTCAGAAGTTTGTGTTTTAGAAACCTGGCACATTATTTCCCAATAACTGAAAGAAAGAGGCCAATAGGGTGATAACTGGCTATGTTTATCCTGTTCTTGTTTTTTTAAAAAATAGAGACTATAGTAGCTTTGCTCCAAATATCATGGATACATCCAATATTACTGATAAAAGTAAAAAGGACTATAACAGTAAGGGTGCCCTCGATTCTTGGTTAAATTTTAACAGATCAGGAGGTACACAGTCAGGGACTTTACCAGATTTAAATTCGGCAGCTAAATCAATAATTTAATCCAAAGCTACTGGAGCATTAACGTCAAGACAGTGCAGGTAGAACACAGTTGAAGACAAATTTTACCTCAATATGAGCAGATATGAAAAAGGGCATAACAGCACTTCAGACAATTTATTCACAGAAACTCCTGACTATATTTCTTCTTATGAACTCATCATCTGATGCCAGCAGTTGCAGTTGGGCTCCTAAGTTTTATATATCTATAAGAAAAAGAACATAACTGAATGTTTTATTTTCCTATTGTTTGTTGTAAGAATTTTATAGAAACGGATGGTTGAGTGTTAGTATATAAAGAAAAATTAGCAAAATCTTAGAAAATTTCTGAAGAATTATTCTTCCTAAACCTAAGTGGGAATTCAACAGGCAAGGGTTCATGATAGTTCCCCAGAGCGCCAGTAATTAACTGCTGGAATAATTTGGCATCCTTCATTAGCATAGCATGCATGAGTAAACTCTACTTTTCTCTTTTTGCAGCTCTTTTCTTTGATAACAGCTTTATATTTCCACTTAAGTTCATAATAGGCTTCAGGTAAATGTGTGACTCCTTCCTTTTGGTAAGTAGAATATAGTTGTCTGACTTGATTCCTGAGGCGAAAACACACGCTCAAACCAACTCTTACGCCAAAATTGTTTACTGCCAACAAGACAATTACTTTCCCATAAAGCCATATGAATTTTGCAGATAAAACTGTCATCATGACACAGCACATTTCCTCCATCAGAGGGAGCTAGAATATTTTGACACAACTAAAGAAGACATAGGGAAGCTTCACTCTCTCCATATTTAGAGCTTCAGAAATGAGAGAAAGTAGCCTGGCTGCTAGCTGTTGGAAAGATGGCTGCCAGAGGACCGACAATATACCCATTGAGCAGTAACTGTGCCCACAACCCCATGTTTCCTGAAGCAAGAGAATGGCAAAAGATTTGATATAATTTATGAATGTTCTGTTCCTAGTTTCACCCTTCCACCATTCTTTTCCAAGATAAGCATTGAAGAGGAAGAATTATGGACTTTAGTGAGTCAGGTGATAGGAATTGTTTTCTCTAGTGCTCCTTCCTTATTCAGGAAAACTGCCACTTCCACCTCATGAGCCACTGCTGCGATGAGGCCTCCTAACAAACAAATTATACCGGCTAAAAAACCTGTTTGGAAAATTTACCACCAGCTCTAGCTGGTGATATAAATACAGTTTGATCAAAAATTTGACTTCCCATATTTAGTCTGTCAGGCATCTTCCAAATTTGTACAGGTACTATTTGTCCTTTGTGGGACCAGCAGACATGCTCCTCTTTACATGGAACAGAGGCTTAACAGAAAAATCCTTACATACTCACATAAGGAAGATGCCAAAGGAATCCCCCCTTCTGTTAAAAAAAAGGGGACCCCCATCTGATCTGTTAATGCTAAGTAAAACCCTCATATTATATGGGGAAGATAATAATCCAAGTGTCTGTAAATTGTTTAATCTGACTCCTGACAGCTGTGTTTTTGATGTCTGACTCTTGAGACAAAGTCCCAAAACAGTATTATATTGTTAGGAGGAAACACATTTAACACTATCTGATACACCTGTAGAAAAACAGGTGGTGTTCAATATGGCTTTTTCTTTAATCTATTTAATCTGTATATTATCTTTGCAAAATCATGGCGGACTGGTGAAGTGTTGGATGACTGGAGGAGAGCTAATGTTGTCCCTATCTTCAAAAGGGGCAAAAAGGAGGAACCAGGGAACTACAGACCAGGCAGCCTAACAACAATCCCTGGAAAAGCAGATTATAAAGCAGTCAATCTGTAAGCACCTTGAAAACAATGCAGTGATTACTAGGAGTCAACATGGATTTATGAAGAACAAATCCCGCCAAACTAATCTCATCTCATTTTTTGACCGGGTAACCTCCCTTGTAGACTGTGGGAATGCTGTGGACGTAATATATCTCGACTTCAGCAAAGCTTTTCAAAATGCTCAGGGAGACCTTGAGATGAGATATGAAATTGAGGAAGCATCCAAACTAGGAAATGTGGTAGTAATGGGTGACTTCAACTACCCGGACATAGACTGGCTGCATATGTGTTCCAGTCATGACAAAGAAGCAAAGTTTCTAGATATTCTAAATGACTATTCCCTAGATCAGTTGGTCATGGAACCGACCAGAGGGACGGCAACCCTGGACTTAATCCTCAGTGGGGACCGGGACCTGGTGTAAGATGTAAGTGTTGTCGAACCGATTGGGAGCAGTGACCACAGTGCTATTAAATTAAACATACATGTAAATGGCCAATTGCCAAGAAAATCCAACACGGTCACATTTGACTTCAAAAGAGGAAACTTCACAAAAATGAGGGGATTGGTAAAAAGAAAGCTGAAAAACAAAGTCCAGAGGGTCACATCACTCGAAAATGCTTGGAAGTTGTTTAAAAACACTATATTAGAAGCTCAACTGGAGTGCATACCGCAGATCAGAAAAGGTACCGCCAGGGCCAAGAAGATGCCAGCATGGTTAACGAGCAAAGTCAAGGAAGCTTTTAGAGGCAAAAAGTCTTCCTTCAGAAAATGGAAGTCTTGTCCAAATGAAGAAAATAAAAAAGAACACAAACTCTGGCAAAAGAAATGCAAGAAGACAATAAGGGATGCTAAAAAAGAATTTGAGGAGCACATTGCTAAGAACATAAAAACCAACAACAAAAAATTCTATAAATACATTCAAAGCAGGAGACCATCTAGGGAGGCGATTGGACCCTTGGATGATAAGGGAGTCAAAGGTGTACTAAAGAACGATAAGGAGATTGCAGAGAAGCTAAATGAATTCTTTGCATCTGTCTTCACAGTGGAAGATATAGGGCAGATCCCTGAACCTGAACTAACATTTGCAGGAAGGGATTCTGAGGAACTGAGACAAATAGTGGTAACGAGAGAGGAAGTTCTAGGCTTAATGGACAATATAAAAACTGACAAATCACCGGGCCCGGATGGCATCCACCCGAGAGTTCTCAAAGAACTCAAAGGTGAAATTGCTGATCTGCTAACTAAAATATGTAACTTGTCCCTCGGGTCCTCCTCCGTGCCTGAGGACTGGAAAGTGGCAAATGTAACACCAATCTTCAAAAAGGGATCCAGAGGGGATCCCGGAAATTACAGGCCAGTTAGCTTAACTTCTGTCCCTGGAAAACTGGTAGAAAGTATCATTAAAGCTAGATTAACCAAGCACATAGAAGAACAAGCCTTGCTGAAGCAGAGCCAGCATGGCTTCTGCAAGGGAAAGTCCTGTCTCAGTAACCTATTAGAATTCTTTGAGAGTGTCAACAAGCATATAGATAGAGGTGATCCAGTGGACATAGTGTACTTAGACTTTCAAAAAGCGTTTGACAAGGTACCTCACCAAAGGCTTCTGAGGAAGCTTAGCAGTCATGGAATAAGAGGAGAGGTCCTCTTGTGGATAAGGAATTGGTTAAGAAGCAGAAAGCAGAGAGTAGGAATAAACGGACAGTTCTCCCAATGGTGGGCTGTAGAAAGTGGAGTCCCTCAAGGATCGGTATTGGGACCTGTACTTTTCAACTTGTTCATTAATGACCTAGAATTAGGAGTGAGCAGTGAAGTGGCCAAGTTTGCTGACGACACTAAATTGTTCAGGGTTGTTAAAACAAAAAGGGATTGCGAAGAGCTCCAAAAAGACCTCTCCAAACTGAGTGAATGGGCAGAAAAATGGCAAATGCAATTCAATATAAACAAATGTAAAATTATGCATATTGGAGCAAAAAATCTTAATTTCACATATACGCTCATGGGGTCTGAACTGGCGGTGACCGACCAGGAGAGAGACCTCGGGGTTGTAGTGGACAGAACGATGAAAATGTCGACCCAGTGTGCGGCAGCTGTGAAAAAGGCAAATTCCATGCTAGCGATAATTAGGAAAGGTATTGAAAATAAAACAGCCGATATCATAATGCCGTTGTATAAATCTATGGTGCGGCCGCATTTGGAATACTGTGTACAGTTCTGGTCAACTCATCTCAAAAAGGATATTCTAGAGTTGGAAAAGGTTCAGAAGAGGGCAACCAGAATGATCAAGGGGATGGAGCGACTCCCTTACGAGGAAAGGTTGCAGCATTTGGGGCTTTTTAGTTTAGAGAAAAGGCGGGTCAGAGGAGACATGATAGAAGTGTATAAAATTATGCATGGCATGGAGAAAGTGGATAGAGAAAAGTTCTTCTCCCTCTCTCATAATACTAGAACTCGTGGACATTCAAAGAAGCTGAATGTTGGGAGATTCAGGACAGACAAAAGGAAGTACTTCTTTACTCAGCGCATAGTTAAACTATGGAATTTGCTCCCACAAGATGCAGTAACGGCCACCAGCTTGGATGGCTTTAAAAGAAGATTAGACAAATTCATGGAGGACAGGGCTATCAATGGCTACTAGCCGTGATGGCTGTGCTCTGCCACCCTAGTCAGAGGCAGCATGCTTCTGAAAACCAGTTGCCGGAAGCCTCAGGAGGGGAGAGTGTTCTTGCACTCGGGTCCTGCTTGCGGGCTTCCCCCAGGCACCTGGTTGGCCACTGTGAGAACAGGATGCTGGACTAGATGGGCCACTGGCCTGATCCAGCAGGCTCTTCTTATGTTCTTATGTTCTTTTGACAAAGTGCCCCATGATATTCTGATTAGCAAGCTAGCTAAATGTGGGCTGGATGAAACAACTGTCAGATGGATCCACAGGTGGCTCAAGAATCGTACTCAAACACTGCTTATCAATGGTTCCTTCTCAAACTGGGTAGAAGTAATGAGTGGGGTACCACAGGGCTCGGTCCTGGGCCCAGTGCTCTTTAACATTTTTATTAACTACTTGGATGAGGAGGTACAAAGCATGCTTATCAAATTTGCAGATGTTACAAAGTTGGGGGGCATAGCTAATACCGTGGAAGACAGAAAGAAAATTCAAAGGGACCTTGATAGGCTAGAGCATTGGGCTGAAAACAACAGAATGAAATTCAACAGGGATAAATGCAAAGTTCTACACTTAGGAAAAAGGAACCAAATGCACAGTTATAAGATGGGGGATACTTGGCTCAGCTGTGCGACATGTGAGAAGGATCTTGGAATTGTGATTGATCACAAGCTGAATATGAGCCAACAGTGATATGTGGGTGCAAAAAAGGCAAATGCTATATTAGGCTGCATTAACAGAAGTATAGTTTCCAAATCATGTGAAGTATTAGTTCCCCTCTATTCAGCACTGGTTAGGCCTCATCTTGAGTGCTGCGTCCAGTTCTGGTCTCTGCACTTCAAGAAGGATGCAGACAAACTGGAACAGGTTCAGAGGAGGGCAACAAGGATGATCAGGGGACTGGAAACCAACCCCTATGAGGAGAGACTGAAAGAACTGGGCATGTTTAGCCTGGAGAAGAGAAGACTGAGGGGAACCATCTGTCGGGAATGCTTTGATTTGGATTCCTGCATTGAGCAGGGGGTTGGATTCGATGGCCTTATAGGCCCCTTCCAACTCTACTATTCTATGATTCTATGATTCTAGGTTAGGACATCTGGGTGGCAATGGAGTCCGGGAGATTGGTTCAGTGGATTGAAAGGTTGGATTAAATCAATCCTTTTAGGACTATTGTTGGGTGTATTGTTCCTCTTTGCCTTATACGTCATGGTAAATTGTGTTTTGTTTTGAAGAGCACCACGCAAAAGACCACCCAAATGTTTACACCTGCTGAAGTGAAGCAAATGTACTTGGAATTTGATAAACAATGAATGGAGGAGAAGAAGGAGGTGCTATCCACAATGCAAACTGAGATGGGACTTGAAAATAGTCCCAAAGGGGAGAATGAGGAGGATTCTGGCTGCCAGTCTTTCTAGGCTGGGGGGTCATGTAGACAATAGTGAATGGCACTGTTGCAGCAGACTGAACATGTGCCAAGGATACTGATATCGCAGGATTGCATAGAGGAGGGTGGTTAGTATGGGGGCAGACCATCTCAGTAACATAGAATAATTGGATGAGACCGTTGCTATGGCTATGACAAATGTAAGGGTATATATATGTCCATACCCAACTGCCATTTTTGTCGTGTTATGTACTTTGCTCCAGTAAAGCGCTTTGCTGAATAAAGAACCTTAAAACAGGCTTTGGCTTCATTATTGAGTCTACTCCAAAAAGAACCTAGTTGTAAATTAGCGGCCCCCACTCTCTGGAACTCCCTCCCGTATGACCTTCGACATGCCCCTTCCCTGAATGTATTCCGCCAAGCTTTGAAGACCTGGCTCTTCAGACAGGCCTTTGGGTCTTCCGGGGAGGGTTAAATTTTTATGACGAATAGCCTACCACTCTGTACTGGAACTGTTTTATTGTTTTATTGTTATATTGTATTTTATGATGTATTTTATTATGATGTAATGTATTGTTGTTAAATTGTACGTCGCCTAGAGTGGCCATTGGCCAGATAGGCGACCTACAAATTAAATTATTATTATTATTATTATTATTATTATTAAATTCCATGACATCACCCTGATTCCTATATATCCCCACTGCCCTTAAACCTTGTGAAAGATGCAGCCCTTCTCGTCTCCTCAGGTGTTGTAAACAATAGAACTAGTAGTTTAACTGGGTTGAGCGAAGAACAATCAGGCAGTAGAAACCCAGCAAGACATTAAAAGTGAAAAGTGCAAACAGCAGAGTCCCAGAAAGAAAATGTGAAAATATTTCACTATGTGAGGTAATGTATATGACGTTCTTTGAGAATCTAAAGCACTTGACAGCAGAGCTCATCCTCCAGATCACGTGTTCATCTTTTCTCTCTCAAGTTTCCTCCAGCACTAAGGATATAGTGGTGTAAGGCAGCAGGGACGGACAGTAGATGGGGACAGGGACTGGAATTCCCTGTGGTGGGGGCTGCCAGCTTTGGTTAGTATTAAGTTCGGCACTTTGGCACATTTCTTCCAGGGTTCTAAAAATGGGCTGATCATTATGATGGGGAGTCACCTGGAGGACTGCAGCCTGCAACTGAGTGGGTTGTGTATGACTTTCCTACCTCATATGTACCTATATAATTAATTGGGAGCTATTTGTGCAGAGGCTGTTTCATGAGGAGTCCTCTGTGGAACTATAGCCTGCATCTGATTTTGTAATATTTGCCCCCATTCCTCAGGTATTTATTTAAGTGGGCATGGTTTGGCAGGAGAGGATTATTGGAGTCACCTGTAGGACTGTAGCCTGATTGTGTGGTGTTTGTGCTTCCCACCCTCAGGTAGTCATTTGCTCACTCATCTGGGAGTGCCTTGTGCAGAGGCTGTTGAGGGAGGATTGTTGGAATGGAGAAATCTAGGGGACTACTGTGGCAACAAAATCTATAAATTAATGGTGCATTGTGTAAACACATACTTTTTTTGTCTGACATGAACCTACTGACTTCTAGTATTTTGAGAGGACAAACTTTTCTATCCACTTTTTAATGTAGTGAAATCTCTAACATGTTCTCCTTTAGTTACATTTTTTTTAAAGCTAAAAAAACTACTTTTTTAGTTTTTAGGTTTTTTTAAAGCTAAAAAACTAGCTTTCCTTATAGGGAAGTTACCCTGGCCCTGTTATCATTTTGTTTTTCTGCATATTTTCTAATTGTATGATATTCTTTTTGAGATTGGGTGACAACAGTACCCAATATTCCAGGTGTGACCACACCATAGATTTTTGTAAGGGCATCACAATACTGACAGTTTTGTTTTCAATCCCTCTGTTAATAATGATTAAAATGGAATTTGCCTTTCTCACAACTGCCAAATACCGGATCAATGTTTTCATTTTCATGACCTCAAGCTCTCTTTCCTGGTTATTCAATGCCAGTTCATACTCCATTTGTGAACTTTTTTTGCTCCATTGTGTTACTTGATGCTTATTTATAATGAACAGCATTTATCATCACCATCAATTAGACTTGTTAGTCACTTGTTATACAAAGGTCTCCAAGTAGTTTACAGCATATTTAAAAACATAAGCATAAGTAAAAATGCATTATTATATCTACACATTCACACATAAACACATGCAATTCATAAAAAATACACACCCACACCAATTTGCTGTTTTGTGCATTCGTCCAGTTTGGATACTTCTGGAGTTCTTCCACATTTATCTAAATAATTTGGAGTCATTTTCAAACCTATACGGTTAACATGAGGGCATTTTTGAGAGTGAAGCAGTGATTGTTGATTGTCATGGAGGTGGGAGTGACCTGTTTGCTATGGGAGTGCCTGTTGCTATGTTAGCATTTTTTTCTATTGGTATTGTTTTTCTTTCTCCTTTGCTGCTGGGACAGGATCCTCCGTGGTGCAGAGTGGTAAGCGGTGGTAACGCAGCCAAAGCTCTGCTCATGGCTGGAGTTCGATTCCAACGGAAGAAGTCGAATCTCCGGTAAAAGTGGTCGAGGTCCACTCAGCCTTCCATCCATCCGTGGTTGGTAAAATGAGTACCTGGCATACGCTGGGGGGTAAAGAAAGGCTGGGGAAGGAACTGGCAATCCCAACCCATATACGGTCTGCCTAGTAAATGTCGCAAGACATCACCCTAAGAGTCGGAAACGACTCGCATAAGTGCAGGGACACCTTTACCTTTACCTTTTGCTGCTGGGAGACCATAGTATCACAATAACATTATGCTGGCACAAGTGCCAGCATAGATGGGCCATACAATCAGTTTGTGAATTAATAAGAATACAGTATCTTACTTAGCTCTTGCCATCTCTCAAATAAAATATTGGTTGCTGCATGACAGCTGATACCCAGATGACAATACTATCAGTTTTCAAATATTGTCAAATAGAGCATACATACCAACTGTGAAATATTCACTGGTACATGTCTGATACCATCAAATGGTAACTTCTGCTGCAAAATCTTCAGTTACAAAATATCAGATATTTGTCACACCCAGCATAACCATCATCAAAATTCTCAAAGAAAATTTGAGATTCTTTTGAGTGCAAATTCATTTATGCTCTAGACTAATTCGTTCTTCAGTCTGTAAAATTCAGAACTCCCATCTCCTATCTGGTTTTTGGATCTTATATCCCTAAATAGTTTTCTTTACTTTTATAAGAGGAGGATGGGGGGGGGTGCATGCACATGAGCAGTGGGAACTCGTTTAAGTCAGATGTTCAACATCCTGAAGAGGATTTTCTAACAACCACACTACTGAGAAACTGAAAGGAAAAGATATACATGCATGTCCAAGCAGGATACTAAATCTAGTACACAGCAACCCCAATGTACTTTAGGTCAGTGAATGTCCTGAATTGTTTGGAAGAGGAACATGACCAGGCCTCCAACATAGCAGCAAAAACTAGTAAAGGCACCAAAGGGGACTCGTCTGTGACAATCTCAGACCTGATGGAGATGGTTACATTGCAAATTTCAGAACTGCACAGATTTAATCAAAACATTGCAAGAAGGTTCTAAAATCCTGAAAGATAAAATTACTGATCATTGCACTAGAGAAGGGGAGGAGGAAACCAGAACAGAGAAGTCAATGGATTTAGGCTTGCCCCATTCTGATAAAATACAACATATTATGAAAGTGCAGAAGGAATTACAGCTGAGACTGGATGCCACCACAGTACCCAAATTAGGGGCCCATGAAAGATGGTGGGGAATAAGAATTTAATTGACTTTCTCACAAGCCGGTGGAAAAAGCTCCTTCTTGGTATACCTCTTAATAAACTAGATGTAGTATGGGCCCATCACAGCTTTGGTCTCTGTTCTAAGGACAATTCCCTGCCATGGAATACTTTGTCTTTAGCAACTATGCTATTAAGGAAACACCTATGAATGCACTCAGGGCTAAAGAGCAGATGTTGTATGAAGGAACAGAGATTCTTCTTTTGCTAGATGTAAGTGCTGAAATGCTGTGGTGAAGAAAGGTTTTAACCTTCTAACTGAAAGTCTCAGTGAAGATGGAATCAGGTACAAGTGCGGGTTTCCTTTTGCATTGATGGTTGACATAACTGGAATGTCACATAAAGCAGTGACTAAAAAATATTTTGTTGAATATTAAAGTCCCATGGGAAGAGAAAGAACTCAGTGCAGAGGATAATGCTGAAGGGCATCAAGATATGGGAGGAATGGAAATTGGCTCTTGCTACAGCGCAGAAACACTGAAGCTGGGAGAGGGGCTGGTGTGTCCCACAACACTATCCTCAGTAGGATCTTCTGTGTTGTGAAAGAAATGCACAGTGAGGCATGATGGACATCACAAGGAAGGGGAAAGAAATGGTGCATTTTTCCATCTTGGGGATATGAACCCCTGCTTATGAACTGGAAGATTTTTATTTATTTATTTCCCGCCATCCCTCCCAGCAGGAGCCCAGGGCGGCAAACAAAAGTACTAAAAACACTTTAAAACATCATAAAAACAGACTTTAAAATACATTAAAACAAAGCAACTTTAAAAACATTTTTTTAAAAGCTTTGAAGACATCTTTAAAAAAAGGTTAAAAAACATAACTGTTTTTTAAAAAAGGTTTAAAAACATATTAAAAAGCAATTCCAACATAGAAGCAGACTGGGATAAGGTCTCAACTTAAAAGGCTTGTTGAAAGATGAAAGTCTTCAATAGGCACCGAAAATATAACAGAGATGACACCTGTCTAATATTTAAGGGTAGGGAATTCCACAGGGTAGGTGCCGCCACACTAAAGGTCCGTTTCCTATGTTGTGCACAATGGACCTAAGATGGTATCTGCAGGAGGCCCTTACCTGCAGAGCACAGTGATCCACTTGGTATATAAGGGGTAAGACGGTCTTTCAGGTATCCTGGTCCCAAGCTATATAGGGCTTTGTACACAAAAACTAGAACCTTGAACTTGGCCCGGTAGCAAATGGGCAGCCAGTGCAATTCTTTCAGTAACGGAGTGACATGTTGGTGATACCCTGCCCCAGTGAGCAGTCTTGCCGCCGCATTTTGCACCAGCTGCAGCTTCTGGACCAACCTCAAAGGAAGCCCCACATAAAGTGCATCACAGTAATCCAGCCTGGAGGTTACCAGTGCATGGACAACGGTGGTCCAGATTTATTTTACTCACAATCTTGGGTGGGTGGGTGTAATATTATTTATATGAACATATGCTTCATTGGTTTGTTGTGGTCTCAGGATATTTTTATAATGAGTTTGAACAGGGTGGGGTTGTCTGGGCTGGGATGTACTGATAAAGAGATTAGTATCTAGTGTGTATGGTTTTTCCCACCAGTGTGGACCCAGTAGTGGCAGGAGATCTGTTGGAAATTTAATAAGGAAATTTAAAATGGAAATTATTATTTAATGGAAATTTGATAAGCAAAACAAAAAAAACGAATTCCACCAAGATTATAGGTTATTAAATATAAAATGGGAAGAATTAGAAATATTTGACACCCATAAAATTGCAAAATCTATGGTATCTAAATAAAAGATATTATGAATTCGGAGGATTCTGAATTACTTGCTAATGCCTTGAAATTTAAAAATTGTTATACTAAAATTAAAAAATTGAAATTTTCCAATCACCTTTGATTCTACTACAATTAACATATTGTTTGCAGATTATTATGCAGATTGTTTGCATATTATTATGCTGCCAATAAACCTGAAAAAATAGATAATACCTGAAAGATATCAATTGTAACAAATGAAGAATGGGAATACTCAACAATAAAATAACAGAAGAGGAGCTGAATAATTTCTTCTGAAAATAATGAATGTAATAGGGTGCCTGACTCCAACAGTTTTTATAGTAATTTTAATTAAAAGTACAAGAAAGTGTTCAATTCCTACTTATGATTTTCAGTTCTATATGGAAAGGAAAGTGCATCCCTAAAACATAGTCCAAACCACCCATTCTAGTCATAACATGGGCTCCTTCCGAGAGGAAGGGCAAGATATAAGTTTAACAAATAACAACAATATAGACACCAACCAAACAGGCTTTATCCCAGGTTGCTGCATCTCTGATCCTATTTGCTGGATACTTAATATTATCCATGACAGTAAGTGTACTAAGAAACTTTTAGTGGTTTTATCTTTGGGTGCCTGTAAAGGTGCTTGATTGCTTAGAATGAGATTTTTTGTTCCAAGTTTGAAATATATCATTTCAGGAATCAGTCTATTTTATTATTAACTAAGCTGTATAGTATCCTATGCAGGTACTTTTTACTTACAGAAAAATAAAGGACAGGAAGAATTTAAAAAAGACAAAAGAGAAATGTCAGGTAATGATTATATAAGATGACACTATAAAGATAAAGAAAATAAATCTTAAATGATAGTAAGCACACTGATACGATGTAATGCAGTTACACACCTAATCCTTTTCTTCTTTTGTTGATGCTTACAATGTATTGTATAATTCTGTTTTGTATTTGTATGTTTTATAAAAGCAAATAAAAATAACCTTTAAGAAAAACCTAAGCTGTGTATTAGTAATACCGCTGTGTTGCATACTAAAGACCAGGATTCGACACTTGTCATTATTCAAGGAACAAAGCACGGATGTCCTCTGTCTCCATTGCTTCAACCTTTCCCTGGAGTCCCTGGTGTTAGCATCAGAGTGTATTGAGTGGAGGGCAAAGAGCATTTATTAAATATGTATGCTGATGTAAAGAGACCCTGCTAATTCATTCCCAGAGCTAAAATGTGTTGCAAAAATATGGCACAGCAGCAGACCTTAAAATTAATTTGGAGAAATCTATGCTTATGTGTTTTAACAGTGGCCCTAGATAGCAACGTATCCTTCCATCTTCTGTCAATATACCCATTTTATCATAATGGGATCCCAGTTATCCAAGGATAGTTAAGGGCAGTTTTAGGAAATGAATTTGAGTTGGTTGGAAATACCTCAGCTAAACCATATCCTCAGGGATTCCACTATCCAGGTGCAAGCTAATCACCCTATCATGGGATTTGACAGTATTTTACTTAATACAACTCTTTGTGGGAAAGGACTGGTATCCCAAATGTACAGGGAAATGCTGCAGATCATGTTGGGTTCTGTAAGGAGGTAAAAAGATAAGGGAAGCTGACTCTGCCACCAAACAGAGTAAAATAAATGGAAGAATATCTGGTTGTCAAAGCTGTTAAGTCAGTCTCTGCCTATGTCAGAGAGCACACTTTAAAGTTCTGGCATATATGGTATCATACCCCTGCACAGTTATAACATCAAGGATTTCCGCAAATTGTTGCAATAATTGTAGTCAGGAGACTACATATTACCACCTTTACTGGAATTGTCCAAATGTTGCTAGCTTTCGGACTAGAATCTAACAAGAGAGATCCATTCTCAAACATTTATATATAACCAGTTGTTATATGGTGTTCAAATAAAGAAAACACCAGTTTAAAAGAATGAAAAAAATAAAATATGAAACAACAACATTGATAAATTCCCCTATCAGTATGTATCTTCAGTCCCACCCCATTGTATGGTTTGGATATCCAACCCCTTCCCTCTTAATTATTTGGAAGGGTGCAGTGTGGGTGTGGTTTCTTTTACTGCTCCAAACCCCTTCTGGAAGAAAATTCCTAGCTCACATAAAATGTTTTGTGTCTGTCCACTATGGCTTTGGGGAAGTCCTGCAACAAATAAACGGGATGCTACACCTCTCCTAGCTGTCCTTTCCCCCTTGCCCTTTGCATTCTCCCAGTCAAGTTGTTTACACAATCGTGTATCTTACCCTTCAGCACACTTGCTTATGTTTACCAGTTTCAAATTATTTAACCTGCTGCAACCTTCCAAGCCATTAACTTTTATCTTATAGGGTTTGTCAACTCTTTGACATTACAGATAGCCCTCAATATCAGTGTCAACTGACCTTTGTCAACTGACCTTCATTCCTCCATCCCTGTCTCACAGTATCCATCCCCTTTTTAAGGATCTGCATATTCCTACCTACTTTTACTTGCTTACATTTTGGGAAGCAAGGTCCCAGCAGAGACCTTGTGTTTCCAGCATACTTTCCTGCCGGTTGGAACCAATCAGAGTGAAAGGAGGTGAGTCAGCCACTGAGAAGGCTCTTCTCAGTAGCTGACACAGACCCCTTTCATGCTGACTGGCTTCTTTGGACATATGTTGTTGTCCAAGGGACATCTGTTATTAAATGCAGTTACTCTGAATCTCAGTATGATAACCAAGAAGGGAAACTCAGCAAAGAAAGTTCCTTATCTTACAGCATCTTAGTACATTTGCCTATGTATGTGCACAGAAAATAGTAGGTCTAGCTGAATGGCAACACATGAAGGTTTGCATTGATCGTTGCAATGCATCACTAAGGGAAAGTACTCTAAACATTTTAAGAGATAGTTGTTCCATCCAGCCCACATTTAGCTAACTAGCTAATCAGAATATCATGGGGCACTTTGTCAACAGCTTTGCTGAAGTTGAGATGTATTTTGTCCACAGCATTCCCACAGTCTACAAGGGAGGTTACCCGATCAAAAATGAGATAAGATTAGTCTGGCAGGATTTGATCTTGATAAATCCATGTTGGCTTCCAGTAATCACTGCATTGTTTTATAGAATAATAGCTTTATAATCAGCTCCAGAATTTTCCCAGGGATTAATGTCAGGCTGACATGTCTGTAGTTCCCAGGTTCCTTCTTTTTGCCCTTTTTGAAGGTAGGGACAACATTAGCTCTCCTCCAGTCATCCGGCATTTCTCCCATCCCCCACAATTTTGCAAAGATAATAGACAGTGGTTCTGAGAGTTCTTCAGCCAGTTCCTTCAATACTCTAGAATGCAGTTCATCAGGCCCTGCAGATTTGAACTTATTCAAAGTGATTAGGTATTCCTTGACCATTTGTCTACCAGTCTCAAGCTGCAATCCTGCCACTTGAACTTCATGTTTCCCAGGAGGGTCATAGACCCTCTTTTGGAAGAAGACTGAGTCAAAGCAGGAATCAAGCACTTCTGCCTTTTCTTTGTCATCTGTTATCATGTTGCCATACTCACTGAGTAGCTGTACCACCATTTCTTTTCTCTGTCTTTTACTAGGGATGTACCTGAAGAAAGCTTATCTTGCTAACCTCACCTCATTCTTAGCTTTAGCCTTCCTGATGCCATCTCTGCAATTCCATGCTATGTGTCTGTACTCTTCCTTTGTGGTCTGGCCTTCCTTCCACTTTCTTTATGTGTCCCTTTTGTGTTTTCAGGTCATGTCTAAACTTTCTGTGAAGCCACATTGGCTTCTTCTGCTGTCTTCCCTCTTTTTTCCTAGACGGAATTGTTTGCCATTGCTTCTTCCGCTTTCTGTAGGAGAAAGTTATCTCCAACACAAGTCAGGAATGAGGGAGGGGTGTGGAACTAAAAAGGAACCTGATTAGCTTCCACTCTTTACAAGGCATTGCAGAGGATAGACAAGGCTTGGTTGGGTTGTGCTCTGGAAAGCACATTAGATTCTCCCTTTTGGGGGCCATTTTTTAATCAGGAAAGACCTCCTGCTCTAAAGGACACACAGAGTCCCAAATACAGTGGCTAGTTCCCTTGACTGCAATGCTTTCATACATACCATCCACTGCATACTATATGGAATCGAAGAAGATAAGGAAGCAGAGGCAGACCACTTGAATGCAAGGGAAATAAATTGGATGAAAGCAAATTTACATTTTATGAGTGGATTGCAGTTCATAGTCCAGGTACCTTGTGTGATAGGCATTAGAGCAGTCTTCCAATAAACCTTGGTACACTAATAAGTAATACTTAGTGAGCGGACTGGTGCTTATCAATGAGTGGCTAGAAGAGATGAACCATCCAGTTTTAATTCTCCGGTTGTTAACACCCAGATATTCTCTAAAAATATGACCTGAGCAGATGAGCATGCCTAGATAATTAAGGCTGCTGTTTAAATATTTACTATATAGTAACTGATGCTTTGTGGGGGGGGGCGGTTGCATGTGTGCTTCTAAACTCTTAAAGAGAATTGCAAACCAAAAGGAGGAGAACTGCCACAACTTGTGTCCTGGTTGCTACTTCAGTGTTGCAAATATCTACTACAGATTTCTGCTACTGTGGGAGAGTTAATCCAATGCCATTCATTACTTTATCCTGTATTAACTAAGCCTCTTGTATTACCCACACTGGCAGAGTTACTCTGGAAGGACTATGTGACACCCATCAAACAATAGCAATACAACTATACAACTTCATGTACTGTCCAATGTGACATCTGTATGGCCCAAAAGTATTTTCACCCCAAGGTGGCTACCCCACTATTTTCTCTGGTCCAAATTCTGTTCGTTGTCATCATATTGAAATGAGTAAGTACAAACAGATCCAGTTTGAAGTCCAATTATCTCCAACACAAGCCAAGAATTTCTTGAACGAGCTGTGTTTGGCAGAATTTGTCTCCCAACAGATGTTGGGGCAATTGAAGTCCCCCATTACTACTACATCATGTCTCCTTGAAACATTGGCGATTTGCTTTGAAAAAGTTTTATCCTCATCTTCTCCTTGATTGGGTGGTTGGTAGTAGACTCCAATGACCATGTTCCTTTTATTCCTTGCCCCATTAATTTTAATCCAGATACTCTTGGTGGAGCTACCAAGCTCATCCTCCTGTGTTTCTGTTCAGGGATATATATTTTTAACATATAGCATGACTCCGCCTCCCTTTTTATTCCTTCTGTTCTTTTTGAACAAGTTATATCCCTCAATTGCTGTTTTCTAGTCATGGGAGTCATCCCACCGAGTTTCAGTTATACCTATCATGTTGTATTTACTCTCCTGTATTAAGAGTTCAAGTTCATCCTGTTTCTTTCCCATACTCTAATAATAATAATAATAATAAATAATAAAATTTTATTTATTGGTCGCCTATCTGTCCAGGTTAGTGGACACTCTAGGTGACTTACAATAGCAAAAAGCTATACATAATATACAATATACAAAACAACCACAGTCCTAAGCAATTTAAAACCAATTTCCAGATAAAACATCATAAAATTAATCCTCCTCAATCCCATAGGCCTGCCTGAATAGCCAGGTTTTTAAGGCTCGACAAAAACCTATCAGGGAGGGAGCATGTCGGATATCATACGGAAGGGAGTTCCAGAGGGTGGGGGCCACAACAGAGAACGCCCTCTCTCTGGTCCACAGCAGCCTAGCTGTTTTAGCCGGTGAGACCGAGAGAAGGTCTTGAGAGGCTGATCTTGCCAGGCGGCATAACTGGTGATTCTGGAGGCGCTCCTTCAGATAAACTGGGCCAAAACCGTATAGGGTTTTAAAAGTCAACACCAACACCTTGAATTGGGCCCGGTAGACAACTGGTAGCCAGTGAAGGTCTATTAATACTGGAGTAATGTGATCACGGCGACAGGTGCGCTTGATCAAGCGCGCCGCCGCATTCTGTACCAGCTGTAATTTCCGGACCGTTTTCAAGGGTAACTCCACGTAGAGCGCATTACAGTAGTCTAAGCGAGAGGAGACCAGGGCATGTATCACCTGTGGGAGCAGATGAACAGGGAGGTAGGGTCGCAGCCTCTGTATCAGATGTAATTGATACCAAGCTGCCCGACTCACCGCCGAAACCTGAGCCTCCATGGACAGCTGGGAGTCAAGAATGACCCCGAGGCTGCGGACCTGGTCCTTCAGGGGTAATCTCACCCCATTAAGCATCAGGTCTGTAATACCCAACCTTCCTCTGTCTCCCACAAGTAACACCTCGGTCTTATTGGGATTCAGCTTCAGTCTGTTCTCTCCCATCCAACCACTTACGGACTCCAGGCACTTGGACATGGTATCCACAGCCAACTCTGGTGAGAACTTAAATGAGAGATAGAGCTGAGTGTCATCCGCATATTGGTGACACTTCAGCCCAAAACTCCTGATGATAGCCCCCAGCGGTTTCACATAGATGTTAAACAGCATGGGAGAGAGGATAGAACCCTGTGGCACTCCACAATTGAGGGGCCAAGGGTCTGAAACCTCATCTCCCAAAGCTACTCGTTGGTACCTACCTGAGAGATAGGAATGGAACCACTGTAAAACAGTGCCCCCCACTCCTAATCCCCCCAGGCAATCCAAGAGGATACCGTGGTCAACGGTATCGAAAGCCGCTGAGAGATCCAGGAGGACGAGGAAGGTATATTCTCCCCTATCCAACGCCCTCCTCAAATCATCCACCACAGCGACCAAGGCTGTTTCAGTTCCATGCCCAGTCCTGAAGCCCGATTGGAATGGATCTAAATAATCCGTTTCCTCCAAGTGTGTCTGTAACTGTTTGGCCACCACTCGCTCAATCACCTTGCCCAAGAATGGTAAGTTAGAGACTGGGCATTAGTTTACTTTCATCAAAGACCGTGTGATCTATGGCCTGGCTTCCTTCCTACATTTTTATGAAGACTATCACTGGGGCCCATTAGAGCCATCCCCTCAGTTTCTCTTATAGTGCACAAGCACACTGTGCACAGTATATTAGTTACCACCAAGTTTATGTTTCCCTTCTCCTTAGGATTCAGTTTAAAGCACTCCTGATGAACTTTTCCATGCTGTGGCCAACCACATTCTTCCCAGTCCCACACTGGTGTGTGTGTGTCCAACGATACCTTAAAGTTAAAGGAAAGTTTTATATGCTTTAAAAACCATTCCCACTGGTGGGGGGCTTCCTCCACCCACCTCCTGCATTCCGCACATAGACACCTCCTTCACTCACTCCTGCCAGGCGCGACTTCCCCAGCAGATGGGCAGACCACTCCTTTCCTCCCAGATCTTGCATCCACTCCCTGTGCGGGCTGCGAGGATCTCCTGGCTGCTCCTTCCCCCGCCACAGCATTATCCATGTGTCTCCCAAGTCCCCCACCCACCCTTTTTGGGCTGGCTGCAGCAGCAGAAAGAAAGAAAAGCTGAAACTGCCCCTTCTTCCATCTCCTTCAGAAAACTGAAGTCTTGTCCAACTGAAGAAAATAAAAAGGAACACAAACTCTGGCAAAAGAAATGCAAGAAGACAATAAGGGATGCTAAAAAAGAATTTGAGGAGCACATTGCTAAGAACATAAAAACCAACAACAAAAATTCTATAAATACATTCAAAGCAGGAGACCATCTAGGGAGGCGATTGGACCCTTGGATGATAAGGCAGTCAAAGGTGTACTAAAGAACGATAAGGAGATTGCAGAGAAGCTAAATGAATTCTTTGCATCTGTCTCCACAGTGGAAGATATAGGGCAGATCCCTGAACCTGAACTAACATTTGCAGGAAGGGATTCTGAGGAACTGAGACAAATAGTGGTAACGAGAGAGGAAGTTCTAGGCTTAATGGACAATATAAAAACTGACAAATCACTGGGCCCGGATGGCATCCACCCGAGAGTTCTCAAAGAACTCAAAGGTGAAATTGCTGATCTGCTAACTAAAATATGTAACTTGTCCCTCGGGTCCTCCTCCGTGCCTGAGGACTGGAAAGTGGCAAATGTAACACCAATATTCAAAAAGGGATCCAGAGGGGATCCCAGAAATTACAGGCCAGTTAGCTTACCTTCTGTCCCTGGAAAACTGGTAGAAAGTATTATTAAAGCTAGATTAACTAACCACATAGAAGAACAAGCTCTACTGAAGCAGAGCCAGCATGGCTTCTGCAAGGGAAAGTCCTGTCTCAGTAACCTATTAGAATTCTTTGAGAGTATCAACAAGCATATAGATAGAGGTGATCCAGTGGACATAGTGTACTTAGACTTTCAAAAAGCGTTTGATAAGGTACCTCACCAAAGACTTCTGAGGAAGCTTAGCAGTCATGGAATAAGAGGAGAGGTCCTCTTGTGGATAAGGAATTGGTTAAGAAGCAGAAAGCAGAGAGTCGGAATAAATGGACAGTTCTCCCAATGGAGGGCTATAGAAAGTGGCTTCCCTCAAGGATCGGTATTGGGACCTGTACTTTTCAACTTGTTCATTAATGACCTAGAATTAAGAGTGAGCAGTGAAGTGGCCCTGGACGACTACACCCTTGTTGCTAAGTTCTTGAAAAACTCTGGGCAACAATCTGCATAAATGTATACAGTGCTTCTGGGCAAATTAAAATAGTGCGTGTACACACAATATATTTAAAGCATGTTTCTCCTTCCCCAAAGAATCCTGGGAACTGTTGTTTGTTAAGGGTGCTTGAAATTTTAGCTGTGAGGGGTAAACTACATTTCCACAATTCTTTGTGGGAAGCCGCACACTTTAAATGTACAGTGTGTATGCAGCCTGGGATCTCACTGGCACTGTAGTTTGCTGCCCTATGAGCAAAATAAAAATAAACATGTGTTTTTAAAAAGTGGGGAGTAGCAGATCTGGGTCTAGCAGAAAAGACCCAGGGCTCAACCTCCCCTGATAATGCCCCTAGCGATTGCAGATTATTATAAATAATAATTAATGCAGTTTATAGCAAGCAAAAAAGACGGGTCTCTGCCCTGAGATGTTTAGAACAGAAAAATAAGATGAAGTCTTTCTTCTGGTTGACCCAATTCATTTTAGAGGAAAAGACTCTAAAGCCCATCCCAAGCCTAGTTACTCCAAAGCAATCCTCACGAAATTCAGAGGGCTTTCTCCCACCCAAGCGTGTTTAGGATTGCAGTCTTCATCCTGGAGGAAGAACATGCTTTCTTGGAAGTAACTATCATAGGAGGTTCCCAAAGGGGGCACAAGGCTGCAGCAAGTTTTTCTGAGTAAATGAACACTTACAGAGAAAGAAAGAAAGAAAGAAAGAAAGAAAGAAAGAAAGAAAGAAAGAAAGAAAGAAAGAAAGAAAGAAAGAAAGAAAGAAAGGGTGGAGAGCAATTTCTGGTTTCACCAGCCCATGTATCTCCACCCCGAGCAGAGTGAGTCTACTACAGGCTGCTGGTGCTTGGGAGAAAAAGGCTCCCAAGCATGCAAGAGAAGAGGTGAGGGAGCCCTGGGATCAGTGAGGGAAAGAAGCGGAAGGGGGGATAGAGAAGGGGGAGGGAGAGAAATACCAATGTTTCTCACGCAAAATAAAAATAAATAAATAAATAAACAGACAAAGAAATCAAAGGGGGAGGGGAGAAAGGGGAGGGAAGTCAAGGACAGGGAGAGAGGATGCCTCTAAATGCAGGGGGGAGGAGGTGGGACGTTATCCTGGGTGAGCTGGAGCTGGAAAAGAGGCAGCGCCCCTCTTATTGCCTGCACTTGGAATGCCACTGCTCCCCGGCCACAGCTGCTCATCAGCTCTAGAGCAGTTAGAACTCCCTAAAACCCTCAAAGCCGGGGCATTTGCCAGCCAGCCAACTCACCTCCTACTTGCTCCAATTTGCCTCAGGGGCAGCCAATGAGAATGAGAGGTGGTGCTTGGGAAGGCAAATGGAGTCCTTCCCCTGAGGTGTGCACGTCTGCATGCAAAGGAGAGAGAGAGAGAGGAGGCAAAGCAGATAGAAGAAGCAAGGGGAAAATTGGCGTCTGCATGACTGGCTCCTCGCTCCTGGGAGTCCACAATAGCCGGAGATTAAACAACATGGGGGCAATTCTGGCCGGAGGTGAGAAAAGCAGGGGCGGGGCCCGAGTCTCCGGCTGTTTGCCGGAGACCTGGCATCGCTAGCTGGACTAGATGGGCCACTGGCCTGATCCAGCAGGCTCTTCTTATGTTCTTATGTTCTCCTACTGGGGAGGGAGAGTTGTCCCGAAAGCTTGCCTTCCACCAACCCCTATTGCCGTAGCCCCCTCGTGCCTAGCAGAAAGAAAATGCAACAGCTTTTTTTTTTTTAATAGAACCTACTTCCAAAAAAAGGACACACACTGTTCCCTAGTAACCAAACGGAGGCGAAATGTAAAATTAGGGGTGGGGTCAACAGGAAACATCGTGTTTAATCCTTGGGGAGGAACGCCTCAACGTGTGAATGGAAAAAAAGTGAGTTTGCAACTAGCATAGACAGCACAAATAAAAAACGGAGTTGGAAGCAGTGTCCTTACTGCAGAGTAATACTTCCATGTCGATGAGCCCTGAGTTAAGACCCCTATTTTGTTGTTGTAGCGTTCCAATAATGAGGGAGGGCGCATTTTCCCACTTTGTGCTCTCCCCTTAAACCCCATTTCCTGCTTGCAGCGTTCTCTGCCCTGGGCATCAGTGATCTCGGCTCTTATGGGCGGTGGCCCCGGCAACGTGGCAGCCAAGCCAAGCCCTCAATGGCCGAGGATGGGCTACGACAATCGTTGAATAACGGAGCAACTGAAGTTATTCATCCAAGGCGCTGTTCGCCAGAGCTTCAAGGGCGCGGCCGAGGCAGGCGTGGCCGGAGGAGGAAGGCAAGATACTCTCTGCAAGCAGAGCAGTGGCGCGCTCTCTCGAGTTGATTCCTTCCAGCGCAGGGTGACTGACGGAGTGTTCAAGGCAGGCGCCGCCACCATGCCCAAGTGCCCTCGCTGCCAGAAGGAGGTCTACTTCGGTAAGGCTGAGCTGCTGCACTTTCCTGGCTCTGGGGCACAGGCATAGCGGACTAGAACAGGGAGGGGCTGCTGCCTGGATCTGTTCCAGGTGCCGACCCCTGGGTCGGGGTGACTTGCTTTGCAGGGGACCGAGAAGGGGGAACGTGGCTGGGTCCCTAAATCAGTGCTAGGGCGTGCAGCCTCCTCAGCCACGACCGTCAGATTCAGGACGGAGGAAGAGAGACCTTCCGGGGGACTTGGGCTCTCTTTAGAAGCAGGGCGCCGTGTGGCGCGGCGGAACCGGAATGTGACGTTAAAGGTGGGCTTTGTGGAGCCTCCGTTGGACCGCGACGATGGCTCTCGTGGAAGCCCCGTGGGGGAAGCCCGCCGGTTCCGCCCTTGTCCGTGAGCGTAGGAAAAGATTGTGCTACGATAGCTGTATGTTTCCCCTAGCGGGGCGAACAGCTACTGGAGATACGCAAAAATAGGTTGGGGAAAGGAGGACGCTGCGAGGAGTTTAATCCCGCTGTCACGCCCAGGTTGTCGTTCGGATATCTTGCAAAACTTTTCCCAATCATTGCCTCTGGTCTAGAGTCTTGTTTACTATCTAAGGCTAGAGTCCAAGCATAAGGGTTGGGGAACAGTACAGTTTAATGGGATCCAGCAGACTGTAAAACTATTATCATTAGAAGATTTAGGCAAAATTGTAAATCCTGCTCAGGGGTGTAGCATCCAGGTCTCATGGGGTCTTAGATCCCTTACTGTTTTGGGAGCAGGGTCCCTATGTCTACAGCATCCTACAAGCTAGAGGAGCTAATAAGCATGAAAGGGGAGTGTGTTGGCCACTGAGAGGAGGCAGCTAACATGCTTCCTTGTCTTTTCCTGCTGATTGGAGTCAATCAGCATGAAAGGAGGTGAGTCAGCCACTGAGAAGACTCTTCTCAGTAGCTAACACTCTCTGCTTTCCTGCTGACTGGCTCCTAGGGACATCTGTTATTGTGGGAGAAGGCATTAACAAGGATCTCATTCTCAACCCATCATCAAAAAAAGGGGGGGAGGAGGCACAGTTGTGACTATCATGAAGGGACACTGCAAATTTACTGAGGACACATATATCCTTATTGGCAGTGTCCAACTCTTTTTAAAGATTTGCTGGAGCTAATCACAAGAAGTCTGGGAACCTAGCAAGTGAGAGAGAGCTCCACCCAATGTAACCTGCTCTCAAGAATTACAGGTTCCAGACTTCCTTAGTTTCTGCTGGCAGGAAAGGGAGGGACAAGAACCTAATAGTCAGGGACACTGGGATCCCAAGATGGAGATATGCAGGCTCAGAATATTTGGGAATAAATGGTTAAGGTGTTGGACTACGACCTGGGAGACCAGAGTTCAAATCCCCACACAGCCATGAAGCTCACTGGGTGACCTTGGGCCAATCACTGCCTCTCAGCCTCAGAGGGAGGCAATGGGAAATCCCCTCTGAATACTGCTTACCATGAAAACCCTGTTCGTAGGGTCGCCATAAGTCAAAATCGACTTGAAGGCAGTCCATTCCATTTTTTCCAAAAGAACTGGTCCTATTCTAGGAGTAGGGAATAATGCCTAAATGGCACATCACTTGTGTATAATGAATGTACAATACAAATCAGGCAGCCAGAAACAAAAGATTAAACAAAGGAATCTAAGAGAAGGTAAAGGACACCTCCATTTTTTTTAGACAGGGTAGGGGAGCTGGGAAAGTGTATTTGTGTTGCAAGTTTTATGGAACCCAAAGAAATTGTGCCCAGGCATCATCTGACGGAGACCATGGCGTTCTGAGCAGCTGTATTCAGCTCTAAGATAATGTATGCGATTGAGAGCTCTTGCAGGCATCTGACAGGACAAAATGTGCACATCTTAACTCCATGGTGCAACTACATTTTATTTGAGATTGGCCTCCTAGCAGTCCAGCACAGCTCAGCCCTTGAGCCTTTCTTCAGTTTTGGAGCTTCCTTCTAGAACATGGGGAGGGTAGCTCTGAGCATGCACAGGGCATACTCTCTTTGCCGCAGATTAACCACAGCCAGCTTCCTCCTTAGATGGGTGTGCCTTCTAGGCAGATATGCATCCTGCCACTGCTGTACATACTTATTTTATTTATGCGATTTATTTGTTGCCCATCTGGCTGGAGACCCAGCCACTCTGAGCAACGTACAAAGTAAAGGTATATAAACATCACAACATCAAAAAAACAAGGAATAAAACTAAACGACTGGGAGAGTTATTAAACTCTACTACTTGGCTCATTTTTTTCACATAGTGGGGAATGCTGAACAGGAAATGGTTAACTTTACATGATTGCCTTTGGCATTGATATCGTCAGTTAATAGGGACAATGACTAGGGTAGTATTCTGTAGGCAGGGCTGGCTTGATGCCACAGATTTTAGTTGGTTCATGTCACCTTTTGTCCTTAGAGTGCTGCGGTTTTCAGCTTCTTCTTAGCTGTTTGCTTAAGGTGTAAAGGAGGCAAACACAATAGAAATCCAGCAATGTAAAGCAAATTAATTAGAAAGAGGAGTACCAACAACTGAAAAATGGAAAAGCAAATTAAATAAATATGCAAATGTGGCTAAAAATTATATGTAATAGAATGAAAGAAAAGTCAAAACTCTTGTTTTTAATGAAAGCTAATAATTGCTTATTAATTATAAATTGATAATTTTCCATAATTAAAACCATATTGGGATATTTATGAAATGTAGTATGGTCAAAGATTATTTGTATATGTATAGTCTTGTAATCACTATTTTATTAAAAAGAATTAAAACAGATGTTTCCTGCACACTCTTTACACGAGTCCCTCCCATTCAAGAAATCTAGGCGGCACCAGACTCTAGGCCATTTGAGATCATTTTTTTCTTGAGGATAGCAGATGTGTGGGGGTGGGGGTGGGTGACAATTCCAAGTGAGATTATAATAGGGAGAGAAGGATAAAGCACTCCCCCCCTCTCCTCACCACAGTCCCAGTCTGGCTCAGGTCACTCTGCACTGACTATTTTTTTAAAAGAATCGACCCATGCCAAGGACTAAAGGCATGACCAACTTCACATCTAGTTGGCCCTGAAAACAATACATTTCACAAAAAGCAAAAGGGTTGATATAGGATACTTTGATGTTTACCTTTGCAGTTTCATTTCTGTGTGAAAGTTTTAATTGTCCAATGGCATTCTTGCTTTTATGCAGGTATGAGCAGTCCTAGAAGGAAAGGATTGTGCAAATAATCCAATCGTTCTCCAACATACTGAAGGCTCTCTGTGCATAAAACTTTAGTTAGGGGTTGTGATCATCCAGCAGTTGTGGCAGTCACTCCAACATCCTTGTTGCTCTGGTTGTATGGCTATGAGTGTTGTGCAGAACTGGGGTTGCATTGAGCTGCTTGGTGCATTGTGATGGTCCTATGAACTCCCAAAGAGAAAGAGACCTCTCTAAACTAAGGAGAGGTCATATTTACATCTTTTACTTTATGAAAGGCTGTGAAAGTATATTTAAATACATATAGTGTATAGTGAAAATAGGAGTGCAGATACTGTGGGCTACACTTCACTTCTGGAACAAGTTTAGATGAAGATCAGTAACATCTTGGGGCTTTCCACACAATTTGTTATGTTGTATTTCTATTGTGGAAATGCAACATTTTCCTTGCATTCTAACAATGGGAACGGTAGAAAATTTGATTCTTCCTCTATGGTAAATATGTTGCTGTTGTTCTGAAGAATGTGGTTGTGATCCAGAGTACAGTTTGTCAAATTAGTAACAAGCTGCCCAGCAATCTTCTCCCTCCCCCCAGCAAGATGCTTGAACTGTTTTGACCTTTTATGTAAACAGAAGTCACATAGCCTTTAAAAAAAAAAAAAAACTTTATTTTTAAACTGCTCCAGAAACTCTTCTCCTTCTGCATTTGTGGATCTTTGTTTGCTTTGTTTAGTTTTTATATAATGTGAAGGCTTGTGATCCAGAGACTTTTGCTCTCAGATTTATAAATGACAACGTCTGTGTTTCTTGGTTTTAAACTTTGTATGGTTTTTAAAATTGTATATTTGTTTTTAATGTTCAATGTTTTTAATTTTGTAAACTGCCCAGTGAGCTTTGGCTATGGGACGGTATAGAAAGAAAGAAAGAAAGAAAGAAAGAAAGAAAGAAAGAAAGAAAGAACAGCGCAGCTGTCCTCTCACTATGCACCATCAGTCTCATGGCAGTCCCAGAGGCCACATAACGTTTTTTCCTTGTTCTAATATCAAACAATAACACATATACGGTGTTTCTCCACAGTGTTGGTGGTATTTGAAATCACAGAATACTTGCCTTTATCATTAGTGTTCACCTGACTTGTGGTCCCTCAAAAGCTGAACATATCGATTGATATATTTAGACAATTCTTGATTTGGTGCTTATAGACAAAACTGGAAAAGACAGACAGGGGCCCGGGGTGATAGCTTAGTGACGGAGCACTTGCTCTGTAACCAGAGTCCTGCTTTCCACCCCCAGGCGGTCCAGTTAAAAGGATTTGAGCAACGCTGGGAGAGTTGAGGCACTGGAGAGTTGCTATAGGTCAGCATAAAAGACAAGGCTATATGGATGAACGGCTTGTCTTGTTATGAGGCATAGATGGGCTAAAGAAGATAGATGCCCACTGGAGGCCCCTTTGCCCCTCTTCAAGGGTGGGCATGTGGGAGTCCTGCCAGCAGTGATGGGGTTTGAGGGTATGTCTTTCTCTGAGTTCTGTTCATCAGCATTTCTCATTTGTGTCTGTAGCTGAAAAAGTAACCTCCCTGGGGAAAGACTGGCATCGGCCATGCTTGAAGTGTGAGAAATGCAACAAGACCCTGACTGCAGGTGGCCATGCAGAGGTAAGTTGAGGTCTTGAGATGGCTGCTGCTTATCCAAATGGCAAACTTGCAACCAGAGCCAATCTGCATAGTCACACTGCACACATCCAAATGGCTTTTTCTGACCAGATGCTTCTGGATAATTTGCCATAAACAGAAGTCTTTCTAAAGTGGGTTGAGTAATGGAAGCAGAACTGTGATTCGTGCTTTCTTGTGACAGATAGTGCGGACAGCCTGTTAACGACAGCCTCTGTCTAGACATGACAGAAAAAATGGGGGGGGACACAGTTTTTTACTTGACATTTTCTGGGGGGTTTCCAAAAGGAGACCCAGATTATAGGGAACTGTGAGGGCCAAAAGCCAGTCTTCTTGTTCACAGTGCTTGGCTGCAGGCCTCTGTGCTCTGCCAGAGTGCTCAGTGTGCATTTCCACAGTAAACCATTAACTTTGATCCACTCTGGTTGCTGGAATGCACCACTCTGGCCCTCTCTGCTCCTCCCTGCTAGCATGCAGGAGAAACAAACCAGGACCCATGACTTAGCATTATGTCCAAACTGGGATTGTGGTTAGTTTAGTTCCAAGCTATGATATGTAGTCAAGGGTTGTTTTTGGTTTGCTGATCTAGTCTTTTTTACAGAACAAACCACACTCCCTAGTATGTACATAATGCTAAGTCAGTGGCTTGTTTCTCATGCTAGTGGGAAGGATCAAAGCATTAAGTACTATTAACTATGGTTTATCATTTGGGTCTCCAACACTCTGCGTACTCCCCATCCCATAAGGCCTCCTGCACCTCGATTTTTTTTTAAAAAAAAATATTGGAAGTATTTTCCTTTTTGGAGGTAACATCCAACTTCTAGTCTTCCAGTCATCTTGCTGTCTTTGTCTCTGGGTCCCGTATGAGGCCAGGGGCAGAACAGAAAAAGAAGCGTGTCCCCAACCAAAGTGTTGCTGCTGCCTAGCAAGTACCTGGGTGCAGGAGAGCTTTGGAGGTTCTGGGAGGGTGGGAACATTATTTATTGAATTTCTTAGTCACCCATCTGGCTGGCTATCCATCCACTCCGGGCGACGTACAAAATAGGCATACAAATATAATAGACATTAAAAATCTGAAAACAATTACGATAAAATCTAGTTCTTCAAAGAGTTAGCTGGAGGAGACCCTTATAGCTGAGAGAGACCTGGCTCTGATAGAAAAGTTCCTACGCAGATACATCAGTTTGGGGCTTGGCCTAAAGCGTATGGATCCACTCACCCAGGCGCTGTTGCTATTCAGCTTCTAGTAATTTGAATTATGCAATGCCAGAACTTCGGGGAATTGCCTGTCTGAATTATGTGTATGCTTTGTTTTTTGGAGGTGGAGGTGTTACCTGGCTTTGTTTTGTTTTGCTGGGGTGGGGGAATGTTACCTGAGTGAGTTTGAATTTTTTTCATAAGAGTCAGAGGAGATATTGCTAGGTAGGTTTGGGGTGGGGTGTTTTAGAGAGGGAAGGTTACCTGTTAAGTTTGAGTTTTTAGAAGGGAGGGAATTTTGTGTGGGCATGTTAGGGTGTTTTTGTCTGTGAGAGAGAGGGGAATGTGCTCACAAAAATAGTTTCTTAACTTTCACAATATACCCATTGATTGGCAACCCCTGGTTCACCATAACATCTGAACGGAGCCACTCTGGCCGTGCAGACAGAGCTGCAGCCAGCTCCTCTGAGTGATAGGCTGGTTTTTACCCCAGCAGCTGGCATTGCATGACACCTGTCGTCTTAGCCTATTACACAAGTAGGTTGGTAGACATGGGGCTTTGTGTCTTCCCCATCTTCTTTAGATATTAGACAACATGCCAAAAAGCCTGACTGATAGGCCCCATCAGATGTCCTGTTGTTGGTGCTTTCTCTGAGATGTTTCTATTCTTCCTGCAGCATGAAGGGAAGCCTTATTGCAACCACCCTTGCTATGCTGCATTGTTTGGACCAAAAGGTAAGATTCCTGCAGGGAGGGTGCTGACAACCACTTGTTTCTCCTTGGATTTTATTACCCAGAAGGATGATCACATGTTACAATATCCCCAAGTCCAGTGATCTGGCTGTCATTAGGTGAATCTCTCTCTCTCTCTCTCTCTCTCTCTCTCTCTCTCTCTGAAGTCATTGTAAACCCCACACTGGCGACTTACTGCCCTGGTCTTCTTCTGGGAGGAAGGGCAGGATATAAATTTAATAAGTAGAGATAAAATAATACTGTTTTCTGTTGTACATTAACAGTATTTACATGTTGCATCAATATGATGAGAGACTTAGTGGCACTTTTTTCTGTCATATTTGAAAATTCCCTAGAGGTTTCCAAATCAATTCTCACCAAATACCTTGTGTAACATACCCAAGAGACAGTTTTCCATCTCTTCACATCTTTTCTGCATTTGGATGATTCTGAAGGTATGGGGAAACACTGGAGAAAAAAACACACATTTTTAAAATTCAGATGCTGATTATGTATATAAGAGCTTCATTTAGTGTATTGTGAGTATTTTTTTCATTTGGATAAAACAAGAGTATTAGGTGTGGGTATGAAGTGTGCACCTACACACTAAACTATTTACTGAACTAACTGAAGTTCTGGGAAGACAGACAAATACAATAACTGTTTAATATACGTAACGCAGCCTGCCCTGCATACATGAATTTATATTTATGTGAGAACTATTAGGCTGAGAAGCAGTGACTGAACCGGTCACCTTGTGAACTTCATAACCAAGCAGGACATTAATGAAAATTTTCCCACATTTCAGGCCCATTTCTTGACTACTATACAATGCATGGGTTGTATTCAACTAAGTCCTGCTCAGAGTAGATCCACTGAAATTAATAAACCTAAGTTAGTCATGTCTATTAGCTTCAGTGAATCTACTCTGAGTTGAACTAACACTGAATAATGCCCAATGTGTTCTTAGAAAGTCCAGCATATATTTTTCTTTCTTTGAATGGAATCACTGTTCATTTTGAGTTAAATGTATTTTTTAAGAACCACTGTTTTGTTTGACCAACAATGTCACATTAGCCATTTGGGTACATTAGAAATAAAAAGTTATGTTCTGTGGATATGGGAAAAAAACTTCTGTGAAATATTTTCTGTATTTTTATTAGATTTCATAGATCCTTTCACCATCAGGTCCCAGGGAGGGTTACAACAATTTAAAAACACAATATTAGACAGTTAAAACAGATTACAATCAAGAAAATAAAGTGGATCTCAAAACAAATGAAACCATTTTAAAGATTATGCAGGCAAGACAATTTAAAACATTAGAGAATAATATGCAACACTCAAATCCAATATACGTTTCTACATTTAGAGGGTGTTGTCATCTTCATGAATGGAGCATACAGATAAATTGTGAATTCTGCTTGCCTTCTGGTGGCCTTTATATTCTGAGTTACAAATGATAAATTTTAAGTTGTCCAAATGGTAAAATAAGTTAGATAAGAAAGTGAGTGTTGCTTATATTTCAATTTCCCCTCAAATTTCCATTTGTCTGAGAAACACAAGGAAAAATCTGATTTTTCCATCGCTTCAACATTTCCTGAAATCTTACATCACCAGAACACTAGAATGGCAAAAGGTATGGGCCCAGCAAACACCCTCAAACTATGATTTATGCACAAAGGCTCCCCTATCCAGTAGTGAGTTTGGCAGATCATCTTCACTTTCTGTTCACTGAGGTTAATTGCTGCAGAGGATGCAAATCACCCATGCACCTTTTCATTGAGTGTGGTTTTCTATGTAGCAGGGCAATCCCCTGTCAATATGAAGCAGTCTAGTCATTTTCTTTGTCCAGGTGACTGACAAGCTCTTTGGTGATAATGGAGCACCAAACTAGAGATTTACCATTCTCTCATGTTAATATGATTGTTCAGTCCTTTTACATTATTCTACTGACCCCTTTGCAGGGAGTAATCTTGTCCCTACCTATAGAGGGAACTCCTTTTTCTTTGAATGTCTGGAAGTACAGGAAATTGCCATCGGCTTTGAAAAGTCTTTTAAAAGGCTAGCATACAGCATCACTTTTCCTAAATTTGCCTAGGGCCTTACCGTACCTAATCTTGGGCTGGGCTTGGGTCAGGTGGGGTCAGGGGTCAGGTCTGCTCTTTGTATTAGATAGATAGATGGAGGGAAATGCCATTAGTATTTATTTCCCCCGATGTTGGTTTTATTTCAGGGTTTGGCCGTGGAGGTGCTGAAAGCCATACATTCAAATGAAGCTCAGGTAATTGCTCTTTATTTGAGCTGCTCCTTGATAGACCCATTAATTGCCTTTTGGAGGGAGCCCTGACGTGATACAGCCTGATGGTCTAGGTCTGTTCTGTTCACAGTGTTCTCTTTTCCTTCTTTTTAGGGCTCGAAGGATGGGATTTGCTGTGGATTCTGGCAGTTTCACAAATAATATTGCCACAATGTGTTTTACCCCTTGTAGCAAGCTAGCATATTATGAAGGCTTTCAAAAGGTATAATGCTAAATAGCTGAAAGATTTCCTGTATCAGTGTGGAGAAATATTTTGGGATGGAGACCAGATTTCCCCCTCAAATTATAACACTGGAAGCTTCCTGGAAATGAGTCCCTGGCAAAAATCTAAGCCTGCTTTTAGGTCCTACTCTTCATAATTGTGATTCTGTCTCAGTAATAAAGTCTTGAAATGAAGAGGTTTGCTGAAGCTTGTCTTTGGAAGGGAAGGAAGGGAGGCATGAAGTACTTGTATTTGCTTTAGATCTTTAAGAAAATGCAATCTTGCAAGCTCTTTGACAGAGCCTTTGGAGTCTTCTTGGGAACCCCATTTGGAATGAATCACTAACCACTGCACATATGGAGACTTCCATTTTGATGCTGAAATTGAATAATTGCTGGTATACAACAGCAGAGCATTCATCTCAGCCCAGTTGTGGTACCCACATGCTAGGCAGGTTTACCTCTGACTAAGTCATCACTTAGCTGAGTTGAGATCCTCCAAATCTTAGCTAGTCTTCAAGTACATTATACCCATCTTTGTATTACGCCATGTCTTCAATCGCATTGAAATAGGGAGGTAGGTTGAAAGTTCAAGGTTTGATTGGGGATGAAAAGCTGTGTTAATGCTCAGCCCTGAAGAATAGTAAAAATGGTTTTTCAAGGTAGTTCCAACCACACTTAAAATGGGTCCAAATGCACAGTTTCCACTTAAAAGCATGATACATTTGTAACTCAAGTTTGAACTACAGTTGATCTTGGTTGACTATCTTTACTTTAAGAACACAAAGCTATAACCGACATTGTGTTACACAAACAGCTTACTTGGGGAGTTCCTCAAATATTCCAGAAGCATGACATGATACGCTTACGTTATTTACTATTTTATTGAGCATAGGCCATCTGCTTTCTTTTGCTGCAGAGGTCCTGCATTACTCCAACAGCAACATTTTTAGTTGGAATTACAGAATGGACAGCACAAAAATAATTAACTCTTCTCTTTGTATTCTAGCACATGAGGCTATATGCTATAGTATTTAAATGAAACTGAAACCAGGAGAAGGTGACATCATTCTTACTCCTTGAACTTAGAGGCTCTCCACCTCCTAGTGCAGCCCGCAGAATAGATTCCCTTTGAATAAACCATGCTTTGATTAGGGAAATTACTTCCTCTGCCAGCATTTATCTAGACTTGCTTAAGCAATCCTATTGAAGGAAGTGGAGAATAACCTACATTTTAATACACAGAACCTTTCACTTATTGTTAGAAGGAAGCATCAAGGGTCACTTTTTCCTCTTGTCAGTTCTACTACTACAATTACTACAACTCATGAGGGAAATGTGTAATAAAGAGGACTTCAAAGGACATGACATTAAAATTCATATGCCAGACAGCAAAAAACAGAATGTGGCATATGTCAGATAGTAGACCAACAGGGAGCTTTGGCAGAGCCTAGGGTTGAGTAGAGACAGGGCAGCTGGTGCCCACTTGATCTGGTAGGGTTGCTAGGAGAGCACCAAGGGAGGGGTGTGGCCAAGTTGTTCTGGTTTTCTCCCCATCCTCCTTCCTTGCAAAGATAGTGAACACTTAAGCATTGTAGTTTTACAAATAGCACCAAATTAAACTGAGAAGCCTTTTACCTTGTTTCAGAAAGGGTTAGTTGCTTCTCTGCTGGGAGAAAAGTTGTGTGGCTGTTAGTTGTGTTCTGATTCACTCCCTGTCCTCTTCCTTTGCAAAGAAACAGTTGACACTTAAAGAAATTGCAACTGTCTTACCTTGGTTCTGAGTTGCTGTCACAATTTTTTGTGACAGAAATACCACAACAGTACATTACAAAGAAGTAATAATAATAATAATAATAATAATAATAAATTTAATTTATGTGTCGCCTATCTGGCCAATGGCCACCCTAGGCGACGTACAAGTAGGCAATTAAAACACAATACAAAAAATACAATAATACAATATAAACAATGCAGCAGCAAAAACAATACTAATACAGGGTACGAGGCATTCCAATCATAGTGATTAACCCTCCCCGGAAATCCCGAAGGCCTGTTGAAAGAGCCAGGTCTTTAAGGCTTTACGGAATACATTTAGGGAAGAGGCGTGCCGTAGATCTTGTGGGAGGGAGTTCCAAAAGGTGGGGGCCGCCACTGAGAATGCCCTCTCTCTAGTTCCCACCAATCTAGCTGTTTTTGTCGGCGGGATTGAGAGAAGGCCCTGTGTGGCTGATCGTGTCGAGCGGCATAATTGGTGGCGTTGAAGGCGCTCCTTTAGATAAACTGGACCGAAACCGTATAGGGATTTAAAGGTTAATACCAACACCTTGAATTGGGCCCGGAAAACAACTGGAAGCCAGTGTAGATCGAACAACACAGGTGTGATGTAAGTAATCGAGCCGCCGCATTTTGTATAAATTGTAATTTCTGGACCGTTTTCAAGGGTAACCCCACGTAGAGCGCATTACAGTAATCCAATCGAGAGGTGACCAGGGCATGTACTACCAGTGGGAGCTGATGAGCAGGAAGGTAGGGTTGCAGCCTTCGTATGAGGTGTAGTTGATACCAGGCTGCCCAGCTCACTGCCGAAATCTGAGCCTCCATGGACAGCCTGGAATCAAGTACAACCCCAAGGCTGCAGACCTGGTCCTTCAGGGGTAAACTCACCCCATTGAACTTCAGGTCAACTTCTCCCAACCTTCTCTTGTCCCCCACGAGTAGTACCTCGGTCTTGTCGGGGTTCAACTTCAGCTTGTTCCTTCCCATCCATCCACTCACGGATTCCAGGCACTTGGACAAGGTCTCCACAGCCAACTCTGGTGAAGATTTAAACGAGAGATAGAGCTGAGTGTCATCCGCATATTGGTGACACTGCAGCCCAAATCTCCTAATGATTGTCCCCAGCGGCTTCATGTAAATGTTAAATAGCATGGGAGAGAGGATAGAGCCCTGTGGCACACCACAATTGAGAGGCCAAGGGTCTGAAACCTCCTCCCCCAATGCTACCTGTTGGTACCTATCGGAGAGAAAGGAACGGAACCACTGCAATACAGTACCTCCAATTCCCAATCCCTCCAGGCGATGTAGAAGGATACTGTGGTCGACAGTATCAAAAGCCGCTGAGAGATCGAGGAGGACAAGAAAGGTGAATTCTCCCCTATCTAATGCCCTCCTCATATCATCTACCAGAGCGACCAAGGCTGTTTCCGTTCCGTGACCAGTCCTGAAACCCGATTGGTATGGATCCAAATAATCCGTTTCATCCAAGTGTGCTGACAACTGGTTGGCCACCACTCGCTCAATGACCTTGCCTAGAAATGGTAGATTCGAAACTGGGCGAAAGTTATTAAAAACTTGGGGATCCAAGGAGGGCTTCTTTAAGATGGGCTTTACAATTGCCTCCTTGAAGGCTGATGGCATCACACCCTCTTGCAAGGATGCGTTTACCACCGCTTTAATCCCCAAGCCCAGTTTCTCTTTGCAGCTCATAAGGAGCCACGATGGGCAAGGATCAGTTAGACAAGTGGTAGGCAATAACTAACTGCGATAGTACCCCAGCAGCTGCCCAGCCTGCAACGGCAAATGTTCTTCCGCGGTGCTTGCTCTCCGCCACCCCCACCGCCGCCGTCCATTAGGGATTCTGCTGTTTGAATTTGGTACCAAATTTTCTATTAATTCGCTTATTCTCTATATTTGTGGATTGGATTTCCTGTTATTTTCCAAAATGGTATTTTTTTAGGAAAAAAAGCCTCTAAAATATTGATATTAAGAACAATTGATACTTTCAAAGTATTGATACTTTCAAAACATCAGTATGAATATCAATATTTTTTGCGATGGGGAAAACCAGATCAGTTAGAGCAGCAGCAGACAGCCAGTGTGGTGTAGTGGTTAAAGTGTTGGACTACGACCTGGGAGACCAGAGTTCAAATCCCCACACAGCCATGAAGCTCACTGGGTAACCTTGGGCCAGTCACTGCCTCTCAGCCTCAGAGGAAGGCAATGGTAAATCACCTCTGAATACCGGTTACCATGAAAACCCTATTCATAGGGTCACCATAAGTGGGAATCGACTTGAAGGCAGTCCATTTCCATTTTCAAAAGCAGAATCTAGTGGACAAAGAATGAATTTGAATCAATACTGGTCTGTTAGATCAATGGAATGCTTTCAAACCAGCACCGGTCAATGGATCCCATCCCTACTCAGAAGTAAGCCTTACTGAAGTCCACAGGGATTGCTTACTGATAAGTATGTACCAGATTGTAGCCTGAATTGGTTAGTCTTAAAGTTGCCAAACAGGACTATTAACAAGGGACTCCATACATTTCTAGACCTCTGGGGAAAGATTATTCCTCTCCCCTAGCTTCATTTGACATTTTCTTTCTAGAATGTGAAATAAGGTGGAGGGAAATTGTGGACTAGCACCTGGGAGACCAGGGTTAAAATTACCACTCAGCCGTGAAACTCACTGTGTGACCTTGGGCCAGCCACAGTCTCTTACCCTAACAGGGTTGTTGTGAGGATAACATGGAGAAAAGGATTCCTATAAATACCACCTTGATTTTCTTGGAGGAAAAGTGGAATGGATATAAATTCAATACTAAAAAATAAAGAGTAATCAAAAAATCTCTCTCTAGCCTGTCTGCCCCTGATTTTGTGTTGGGGGAGTGGGGAAAATGTTTGGAATAATGAAAAAAGCCAACCTAAAAATCAAAGAAAATATATGGGACACAATCAGGATATGCAGGTCTACAAACACTGGACTTTGCATGTAGAACCTTGGCAAATCCAGTGTGTGGCTGTCTGATGGGATGGGATTGCCTGGGTGAGACAGAATGCAATCCATGCTCCTATACTATAGGCTGTGCACAATGAGTTCTCATTTGAACCGTCCCTTGCACCATCCTCCGTTTTGTAATGGCATTTTAGGTTGCCAGTGTTTTATAGTCTTTTTATCCCCCAGCAATTTTAGCAAATTAACCAAAGGAACAGTACTAGCACCTTTAAGACTAGACTCTGCTTCATGAGATGTATAATTCTTGGTAATCCATGAAAGTTTATCAAATAGTGCATTTGCTAGCCTTTAAAGTGCTAATGGACTGTTGTTTTGTTTCTGCTGTAAGCCATGGATAATTGGCTGCCCCTTTGACTAAAGGTGTACCAGAATAACTTAGTACCATATGGTGAGCCTGAGTTTTAAACTAGGTGTCCAGATCTTTTAATGAGCTGTTTGCAAAATGTAAAGACAAGGCTCTTGCCAGTTGATGAGAAGAAAAATGTGCAGGCAATATTCTACCCAACTATGACAGGGCCTTAGAGCAATGGGGAGACACAATTAAGAATTCTGACCCCAGAAATAAATGTCATGAGAATGAACAGAGTGCATCTGTCTCCCTAATGAGGAATCTCTGTATTTAATAAGATGATTCTACAACAGTAGAATTGTAGTAACTTCAGCCTGAAATATACCCGGTAGCCCTAGTGCAAGAGCCTCCACTGAGTAGATATAATCTGCTTCCAAAAAAGATTTGGATTAAATAAACTGCACCACCCAGCTTTAATTGTGCTTCACTGCAGGTAATTTAAAAATTAGGGCTACATAATTGGTAATTTGATTTGCTAGTTAATCTAATTAGCTACTTAATAATTGCAAGTCATTTTAAACCAATAGGACTGTAAATTAAAAGCACATTTATTTATTTTAAAAGGTATTTTTAGTGTGCTGCTGCAACAGGGAATGAAAAATGAAATATAAAAAGTGATTCTTTCTTTGATAGGCTGCCGGCCCTCATATCCAGAAACATTAGGTAACATTGATGATTTTGAAAATCCTGAGGCCCATGTGGGTGAGGCTTGAAATACCGTGAACATCTGCTATCCTGTTCTCAGAAGAAAATGGCAACGTCTTGCCAAAGAATCCAGACAGACTACTGATATAGCAAGCTGTTCCCAAGCAAATAATCTGACACAGAGAACATGAATAGGAAACTCTCGCTGTGTCATTTCAGAGGTTTTGTGGAAATTCTGGTTGCTATAAACATTTAGTCATCAAAGCCAAAAACAAAATGTTATACTGGGTGTGGGTAGAAACGGACAGATAATGAGCGGAAAGAAACAAACAGGAAGCTGCCAGTCTGTGCAACAGAGTCATAGTTATAACAGCATGAAACGACGAAAAAGGGGAAGGCTGTGCAAGGGCCCTGGGTTTGCTGCTTTTGCCCAGATCTCATCACACGTATTTAATAATCACCCAAATTCTCTTTTCAGGTTAGCAGAGAAAGATGTGACTACTTAAGCTCTCTCTTTTTCTTAGCTGAAACTTAATCCCACTATCTCATATTATGCAGAGAATTAAAAACAACGATTTACCAAATACAATAGAAATCTAGAATGTATCTCTCCCAAAAGAGAGCAATCCCAAACCTGTGTACTGACTGGGGTTGCTAGGTCCATGGCCTGAGACTGATCCTGTATCTTTAGGAGAAGAGAGTCAGCCAAGTCCAGGTGTTCTTGCAACACTGTAATGGGAAAACCCACATAGTTGTGCAGGGGAGAGGGAGAATTCCACCTTGTGGTTTTTCCCATTACAGAGTTGCAAGAACACCGGCACTTGGCTGACTTCCTCTTCTCCTAAAGATACAGCATCCATCTCAGGCCAAGAACCTGGCAACCCTAGTACTGACTGATTCTGACTGCTAACTCAAGCCTGATCACTATTTAAGGCAACATCACTTACGAAAAATGTTTTCATCTGCTCTAAATGATTCTGAAGGCCACAACCTCCTGTGGGTATTAAAAAAACCCATGAAGACAACTACTGGGCAGGGAAACTGAATGTGCAACCAGAGAAATATGTTGATTCCACAACAGTTGATGGTTATCAGAAACGAATAATGGCTTTGTTTCGAGAGTGGGAAAGCCAGTCCAAATTGGATGGCCTTGCGCAAGCGACGCTTTCACTCTCAAGGTGTGCATTGAAAAGTGTGACATAAAGCAAATGCTAGCATTTGTGAGCACAGCCCCTATGCTTTCTTTAGCTACTGCTGCATCCACTGTGCAGTTAAATCTGAAGATTGCAAATGGAAGGAAGCTTGCTTTTCATTGGTGGGATTGGAGGGAGAGGAGTTTTTAATTTTTTTAAGCATGTTATGCTCTTTCTAATAGTACATCAGAGGAACTCCTCATTGTGGTGCATAGTTAGTCATGTAGAATAATTGCCCTTTGATTTTGCATAGTGATGGTTCCCAACACATGGCTTTAAAAGAGAATTAAACAGATTCATGGAAGATAAGGCTACTGGCAACAATGTCTGTGTTCTACTTCCATCATTGGATTCAAGCTGTTGCCAGGAAAGGCCAGTCATTTGCAATACACAGCGCCTCCCTTCATGATCACCAGATGAAAATAAAGGGTGCTCCAGACAGAGCTTTTAGTGCTGCCAACTCATTGTTCACCCACTGGGAGCTACATACCTTTCTATGCTTCAGAAGGTGCATGCCCCTATCTTCTGTCATGTCAATTTGCACTCAATTTTTACAGATCAAAGAGGGGGAATACCACATTAAAACACCCAGTGTCGAACCACCCACTTGTCTTTGGCCCAAGCAAAAGGCCATTTACCATTAAATGATCTTGACTTCTCCTGCAGGTAGAAGGAGAAAGGCTACAGTGGCAAATGAAAGGAGAAGGAATTTCCAAGCTGCTAGACTGCAGTGTTTCTCAACCGGTATGCCTCCAGATGTTGTTGGACCACAACTCCCATCAGCCTCAGCCAGCATTGCCAATGGTCAGGAAAGATGGGAATTGTGGTCCAACAACATCTGGAGGTACACCGGTTGAGAAACACTGTGCTAGAGAATAGCTGATCATAAGAATTCATGACAAAAGGGCTGGGCAACCTTGCCACCATCTTATTCTACTTAGAATAGGCAGGACAAGATTTTTCAGGCTGGCCCCAGGCATGACTAAGCCCTTGGATACCAGCCTGCCCTTGGCCCACACAGCGCCCACCCGCATCTACCTCTCCTGCTGTGGTAAATGCTGACAACTCTGTGTGTGCATGCCTGCCATCAACCAAGATGGCAGGTGAGGCATCTGCCCCTTAGGGAAGCCTCAGCCACCATCTTGGTTGATGGCAGGCAGGCATGTTCACAATGGGAGAGGTAGGTGGGGCGTGCATTGTTGTAAGGGGAGGTGCCTGGGAGCTCCCTCTCTGCAATCCCTGGCAGGGTTGGAAGCCAACACTGCCATGGATAGGGATGGGAGCACTATCCATCCACCCTACGGAGGGGCCCTTCAGGGCTCCTCAGCCAGGGCCCAACCTGGCCGCCCTCTGGTGCCAGCCCTGGGACTCTTTCACACTGCGTTGCAAGTATCATCATGGAATACACTTTCTTGGAGGTTTTAGAAAGGAGGGTGAACAGGATCCTACCAGGAGTGTCTTTTGCCAGGTCTAATCCAAGAAGTCCCTTCACCCTTGAAGATTCTGATGGCTGCTTTTTCAGTGACAGACATTTCTCTAGTTTCTTAACCTGACACCTAAAACTGTCAACCTACCTTCTCTGTGGAATTCAAGTGGAGGAAGAATAAAATGAATCTAAACCTAAACATTTGCCTGCTAAGACAAGTTAGGAGCTAGCTGTTTCAGAGATTCACCATAAGCAGAGTACATTCCATTAATATTTTGTCTTTCCAATTTACTAAAACAGGGCACATTAAGTGAAGTTATTTTTATGCTGACATTAAGGGGCCTGGGAAAAGCAGATAATCATAAACATGTCACAAGACTTCACGAGAAGCTGGGAAAACTGCTGTGAGGACTGAAGGAACATCAGAAGACTTCACAGTGCACCAAATAAGCAATGGGGGTTCCCCCAAATAATTATTCTTTCTGTCTGGGGATTTAAGAAAAACTTATGAAGTAAATATAACCCACAATACATTATACCTACTGGACTATGAAGTCAGACAAACTCCAAATGATCCTCCTACTGAAGGACCTACTAAGTCCCTGTAAATGGAGAGCAAAGCCATCAGGAGTCTCTACCAAGAGGCTAGACTCCTAGCAGGGGCACCCAAGGCGGAATGGTCAAAGCTGAAACACCAGACTAAGATGCATCCAAACTCAGAGGAAGGCAATGGTAAACCACCTCTGAATACCTCTTACCACGAAAACCCTATGAACAGAGGATCCAAAATGCAACACGAGATAGTGCTGGCTGATGAGACCCCCAGGTCAGAAGGCACTCACCGAGCTACTGGGGATGAACAAAGGACAAGTACGAGTAGTGCTGTGACTAATGACGCAGCTGGGTCAAAGCCGAAAGGAAGCCCAGAGGCTGATGCGCACAGATGCAAAAGGAGAGTCCGGAGTTGTACGACGCACACATTGTGCATTGTGTCTTCCTTCTCTATTCCTGCTCCTCCTTCTCTGTCTGGCCTGCTGCAGACTGTGAGATGCATTCGGGATCCAGCAGCAACGATAGCTCTGTTGAGCTGAAGTGTGAAAGAGAGACTGACTCTGTCCATTCTTCCGCTGGCCAAAGCGCCTCTGTGCTGCCTGCCTGGATTACAGGAGGGCCCTGCAGGTTTCTTACCATTCACTTTTTACAAGGCCCTGTGCTAAAATCCAACTTGGAAGGGTGTGTGGATATGTGAGTATAAGAGTTCACTCTCCTCTCTGTTTGCACAATAGCAGCCCATGCTGCTGAGCTGTTGTAGCCATTTGGCTGCTCGCTCGCTGTTGCTACAACGGTCATAAGGGTCAACTTAACAACCCATCCATCTCCAACTGGGATATTCCCCTGGTCAGTCTCCTATCACTTTTCTGCCTTACACAAGAGGACAAGTCTCTTCCCTAAGGAGCTTATTCTAAAATTAGACACAAAGAAAACAACCGAGAAAGGAGTTCTGTGACGCACACAATAGGAACATGGAATGTGAGAAGCATGAACCAGGGAAAGTTAGAAATTGTCAAGAAAGAAATGGAACGTATCAACATTACAATACTTGGCGTGAGTGAATTAAACTGGACGGGAATGGGACATTTTCAATAAGGCAACTACAAAATATTTTATGCAGGAAATGAGAAATTAAGAAGAAATGGGGTTGCTTTAATAGTGAGAAGTGATGTAGCAAGAGCAATTAGGAGCTACAATGCAAGGTCTGAGCAAGTGATATCAATGAGATTAAAAGGGAAACCTATCAACATAACCATCATCCAAGTCTACGCTCCAACATCAAACGCAGAAGAAGAGGAATTGGAGAGATTTTATGCAGAAGTACAGGAAGAAATTGATCACACACCAAAACAAGATGTGCTGATAATCATGGGGGATTGGAATGCAAAAGTAGGGAACAGAGAAGAATTAGGAATTGTGGGGAAATGGGGCCTAGGAGACAGAAACGAAGCAGGAGAAAGACTTACTGAATTCTGTGAAGCCAATAATTTGTTTCTTGCGAACACATTTTTTGAACTACCGAAAAGACGACTGTCCACGTGGACATCACTAAATGGCCAATATAGGAATCAAATTGATTATATAATTGGTAGCAGAAGATGGAGAAGTTCTATACTTTCTGCAAAAACAAGACCAGGAGCAGACTGTGATACAGATCATGAACTGGTCGTGTCGAAAATCAGAGTAAAGAAGACCAACAAAGCAATCATAATGCCAAAATACAATTTAAATAACATCCCAGAAGCATAGAAAGATCAAATAAGGAACAGGTTTGAGGCTTTAAACTTAGTTGACAGAGAACCAGAAGAACTATGGAATGAAGTCAGAGACGTTACCAGGGAAGAATGCGAAAAGACAACACCTCTCATTAAAAAGAGAGAAAGACCTCAATGGATGACTGAAGAAACTCTTCAAATGGTTAAAGAGAGAAGGAAAGCAAAAGCAAAAGGAGATAGAAACACAGTCAGAACCCTAAATGCAACAATACAGCGACTAGTACGTAGGGACAAAGAGAACGATTACAATAGTTATTGTATAGAAATAGAAGAGGACAACAAAAAGGGTAGAACAAGAGCCCTATTCCAAAAGATTAGAGAAATGAAAGGGAAATTTAAACCAAGAGTAAGGGATGTTGAATAATCCACAGGGGAACACACTGACTGACCGAGATGAAATAAAAGGAAGAACTCTATAAAAGAGATGACAGGATGGCAGATTCAGTCACGGAGGAACCATATGATGAATAACCAGAAATTTTAGAATGCGAGGTGAAAGCTGCTCTTAAAATACTTGGAAGAAACAAATTACCAGGAATAGATGGCATACCAATAGAGTTGCTACAAGCTACTGAGACTGAATCTGTCCAAATTTTGACGAAAATCTGTCAAGAAATATGGAAAACTAAACAATGGCTCACAGACTGGAAGCGTTCCATATACATCCCAATTCCAAAGAAAGGGGATCCCAGGGAATGCAGTAATTATCGAACTATTGCCTTAATATCCCATGCAAGTAAAGTAATGCTCAAGATTCTACAACAAAGGCTCTTGTCATATATGGAGCAAGAAATGCCAGACGTCCAAGCTGGATTTAGAAAGGGAAGAGGTACCAGAGATCATATCGCAAACATACGTTGGATAATGGAACGGAGCAAGGAATTTCAGAAGAAAATCACCCTGTGCTTTATAGATTACAGCAAAGCCTTTGACTGTGTAGATCATGAAAAACTATGGAATGCTTTAAAAGAAATGGGGGTGCCACAGCATCTGATTGTCCTGATGTGCAACCTATACTCTGGACAAGAGGCTACTGTAAAGACAGAATATGGAGAAACCGATTGGTTCCCCATCGGAAAGGGTGTGAGACAGGGGTGTATTTTATCACCCTATTTATTTAATCTATACGCAGAGCATATCATACGGAAAGCAGGATTGGACCAAGAAGAAGGAGGTGTGAACTACAGCTGAAAGTCAAAAAGACTAAAGACAACAGAAGATTTATGCAACTTTACAGTTGACAATGAGGACCTTGAACTTTTCAAGGACTATCAATACCTTGGCACAATCATTAACCAAAATGGAGACAATAGTCAAGAAATCAGAAGGAGGCTAGGACTGGGGAGGACAGCTGTGAGAGAACTAGAAAAGGTCCTCAAATGTAAAGATGTATCACTGAACACTAAAGTCAGGATCATTGAGACCATGGTATTTCCGATCTCTATGTATGGATGTGAAAGTTGGACAGTGAAGAAAGTGGATGAGAAAAATTAACTCGTTTGAAATGTGATGTTGGAGAAGAGCTTTGCGTATACCATGGACTGCAAAAAAGACCAATAATTGGGTGTTAGAACAAATTAAACCAGTCTGTTCTACACTTTTTTATAATTGTGTCCCCATCACATCTGCTTGCACGTAAGAGGGTAAGGGAATGTACCTCTCTGGAAAGAATGGAGGGAGTAATGAGGCTGCAAACACACTAGTTGCCAGAGCAAAGTGTTTCCATTGGCCACACCTGGAGGAGGAACAGGTTGATCTGCCAACCAGTTGCTAAATCTCTTTGAAGCTCAATTTAAAAATAAAATTGCACTCAAGCTGCTCCCACCAGGTTTTATAGTAAGAAGGGGTGGGGTTTATCTGCCATTGTGTGCCCCCATTTTCAGAAGAGAGAAGTGGAGATGCACTGAAACCAGCAGAACCAGTGTGGGTGTATTTCTACCAATTGCCTTCCAGTCTGCAAAAACAGCTAATTGGAAGCATGTGTTCCCATTCTTCTCTGGGGATTTTCTGCAGATGTAATACTCAAATTATAGGAGACCTTCCCTCACCCAGCCATCCTACCTTTTACGAAGCCCTCCTTAGCTCCTGTTTATTTATTTATTTATTCACAACATGTACACCTTTTTAAAAAAGATCTGTTTGTTTTGTATTGATATTAACCACCTCAACATGAACCTTGTGCTCCCTCCTCACAAGAAAGCCAAGGCTGAAATCCTGTGTCCTCGTCACTGACCATCAGTAGTGTAGTGGCAAATTCAGAAGTGCAAATTCATGATAATCACAGCCACACACCCTTCCCTTTTTTTCTTTTGTTCTGAGAATGAGATCCTTGTTAATGCCTTCCCCCACAACAAGACATGTTTCTAGGAGCCAATCAGCATGAAAGGGGAGAGTGTTAGTTGCTGGAAAGAGTCTTCCCAGTGGCTGTCTCACCTTCTTTCACTCTGATTGGCTCCAGTCAGCAGGAAAGGACAAGGAAGCATGTTAGAAGACTCTTCTCAGTGGCTAATACACTCCCCTTTCGTGCTGATTGGCTCCTAGGATGATGGAGACATAGGGATCCTGCTGGGACCCTGCTCCCAAAAAAGGAAAGGGTCTGAGACCCTGGAGGACTACACCTCTGCTGACCATAATAAAGACTGATTAATAAATTTTGTATCCACTCACCTGGGAATAAACCTTATTAAACACAGGAGACTTACTTCTGAGTAAACGTGTAGGCCACTGCATTGTAAATTAACTATACAGTGTATCCACTGTATGATTGCCTGGACTTTAGCTACTTGCAGTAGCATTTGCAGAAAATAACTTGTAGGGAGTATCTCATCTCAGATGAAATCATCAGAGAAAAGATGCATCTTTGTTATTAGGAAAAAAGGAAGGGGAAATTAATAGGTCTTTAGAACTACAGAGTTCCCAAAGACTACAAAATGAAGCAGAAAGGAAAAGAGCACTAAAGGGGAGGGGAAAAGGAAACAGCAGATCTTTAGGACCCAAGGGATTCCTATAGCCTGGGGTCAAAATAATTCACTCATCAACCATAGGTCTGACTTCATCACATTGGCTAAAAACACTGAAAGGGAGGAGTAATCAGACTGGCTTCTCTCACAAACAAATATTTCTGTTACAATCAATGACCATCACAGAAAGCATTCAAAAACAGCATAAAACATATTGCCCAAATACATAAAATAGAATATATAAAATAAGATAGCACATCATAAAATAAAGTAAAATTCACTAATAGGCAAAAAAACCCAACCCTTGCAGTTTCACAACGTACCTATAGCCCACAGATATTTCTACCAAACTTTAAAAAGCAGGGAAATTGGGCAGCTATAGTGAATGCACCAGGGGCACAGGAGATCTGAACTCCTCTCTGAGATATTGTACTGCCCTACAAATTTGTCAAAATGCAAACACAATTTGGGTTGGTCTTTCACAGTCCAATTCACTTCCTGTGTAGCTTGGAAGAATTTGGTACGAACCATCAATGCAAAGAAGAGTAAAAATCTCAAAAGTCAAAAACTGCCATGAGGCAGCAAAATTGTCGTGTCCCAAACTGAACTCAGGAACCAGACCAGTTGGTGAAAGCAATTCAGTCTTTATTAAAGTAATGTCCAAACAGAAACTATGTCTTCTCATGAATCAGTACAATAACACGTGTCCAGCGACATGCAAGAGAGTTGACAGAACAAGGAATCCCTGCCCCCCCCCGACTTTTATAAAGGGCCTTTCTGGCGCGAATTCTCTCACTCCGCCTTAAGGTGCTTTCGTCTACACCCCTCCTTTCTCTCCCCCTTGTTCTCTTTTGTTTTCTCCTGGTTCGCAGTGATGGGGGAAGCCCTACCCCCTCCTCTTCTGACTCGAGTTCAGACTCAAGGATGGGTGAGAGCGGGGGGGGGGGGGCTTGACTTAAACTGTCCAGCGGGCTTTTCTCTGGCTGAGGAGGGAGTTGCATTCCCCCTCCTTTCGCCTCTAACTGTTCTGGTCTGGCAAGGGGGGTGAGCGTGGGAAGTTCCTGGGAATCGTCTGTGCCTGGAGCTTCAAGGTCTTCACTGCTAAACAGTCCTGTCTCTGGGACTTCTCCCCCCTCCTCTGGCTCTAATTCACACAGCTCTGGGAAAGTGATCTGCTCCCCCTCCTCATCCTCTGAAGTGCTAGGGCCCCAATCCTGCATCCTGACAAAAGTGAACTTTAAGAAATTGTTTGACTTATTGGAAAAGACCCCTGTGGTGACTAAGATTTTACTACTCTCATGCAATCATGCTTAGAATAGGTAAAACTGACCATGGAGGAGGACAGGGAGGAGACAGGAGGAAGGAGGTGATTGGAAGGGGACAGGGAGTGAGAGGGAGGGGTGAAGGAAGGGGGAGGGAAGGGGCAAAAGGGAGGGGATAGGAAGGAGGAAGAGGGGAGGGCAGGTTTCATCATTCCATGCTTTTTGAGTTCAATGGGATTTAGTCCTGTACAATCATGCTTAGGAAAGTTGAAACTGACCTGGGGGTGGGGGGAGGGGAAGAAAAGTGGAGGAAAGTGGAGGGGAGAAGATTGGGTGGGTGGGCACTGGACAGAGGGAAAGCCCCTTTTCTTTCCAAAAGGGAAACATTGCGAACAGTATTGTTTTTCAGGGTTTCCCCCACCTTTTTATTCTGTAGCAGGCACATGTAGTCTCCCATCCACATCCACACCTGTTACTGTCACTGGCCACATTCACACCAGATCTTTATTGCACTTTAAACAGTCATCGCTTCCCCCAAAGAATCCTGGGAAGTGTAGTTTGTGAAGGGTGCTGAGAGATGCTAGGAGGTGCCCTATTCCCCTCACAGAGCTACAATCCCCAGAAGAGCGGCTGACTGTTAAACAACTCTGGCCACTGGAGCTCTGTCAGGGGAATAGTAGTCTCCTAACAACTCTCACCCTTTACAAACTACAGTTCCCAGGATTCATTGGGGGAACCTATGACTGTTTAACGTGAGGAAAAAATGTCTGGCATGGATGTGGTCCCCTGGTTAGCCAAGCCAAGAAGCTGTGGGTCTGGCTTTTAGAACACTGACAGCTGGTTCTTACTGAGTATGCCCATGATCACTGACGTCAGTGTTAAATTTCTTAAATTAATTAAAAATCAGCCATGCATTTTTTTTAACTTTTAGACTGCAGAAGATGAAGGTCAGAGTATGGGACAAGGTCAGTAATAGGATTACAGGTACTGTGTCAACATGGTTGATTTTTAACTAATTTCGACAGATTAAGAACATAAGAACATAAGAAGAGCCTGCTGGATCAGGCCAGTGGCCCATCTAGTCCAGCATCCAGTTCTCACAGTGGCCAACCAGGTGCCTGGGGGAAGCCCGCAAGCAGGACCCGAGTGCAAGAACACTCTCCCCTCCTGAGGCTTCCGGCAACTGGTTTTCAGAAGCATGCTGCCTCTGACTAGGGTGGCACAGCACAGCCATCATGGCTAGTAGCCATTGATAGCCCTGTCCTCCATGAATTTGTCTAATCTTCTTTTAAAGCCGTCCAAGCTGGTGGCCATTACTGCATCTTGTGGGAGCAAATTCCATAGTTTAACTATGCGCTGAGTAAAGAAGTACTTCCTTTTGTCTGTCTTGAATCTTCCAACATTCAGCTTCTTTGAATGTCCACGAGTTCTAGTATTATGAGAGAGGGAGAAGAACTTTTCTCTATCCACTTTCTCAATGCCATGCATAATTTTATACACTTCTATCATGTCTCCTCTGACCCGCCTTTTCTCTAAACTAAAAAGCCCCAAATGCTGCAATCTTTCCTCGTAAGGGAGTCGCTCCATCCCCTTGATCATTCTGGTTGCCCTCTTCTGAACCTTTTCCAACTCTATAATATCCTTTTTGAGATGAGGCGACCAGAACTGTACACAGTATTCCAAATGCGGCCGCACCATAGATTTATACAATGGCATTATGATATCGGCTGTTTTATTTTCAATACCTTTCTTAATTATCGCTAGCATGGAATTTGCCTTTTTCACAGCTGCCGCACACTGGGTCGACATTTTCATCGTGCTGTCCACTACAACCCCGAGGCCTCTCTCCTGGTCGGTCACCGCCAGTTCAGACCCCATGAGCGTATATGTGAAATTCAGATTTTTTGCTCCAATATGCATAATTTTACACTTGTTTATATTGAATTGCATTTGCCATTTTTCTGCCCATTCACTCAGTTTGGAGAGGTGTTTTTGGAGCTCTTCGCAATCCCTTTTTGTTTTAACAACCCTGAACAATTTAGTGTCGTCAGCAAACTTGGCCACTTCACTGCTCACTCCTAATTCTAGGTCATTAATGAACAAGTTGAAAAGTACAGGTCCCAATACCGATCCTTCAGGGACTCCACTTTCTACAGCCCTCCATTGGGAGAACTGTCCGTTTATTCCTACTCTCTGCTTTCTGCTTCTTAACCAATTTCTTATCCACAAGAGGACCTCTCCTCTTATTCCATGACTGCTAAGCTTCCTCAGAAGCCTTTGGTGAGGTACCCTGTCAAACGCTTTTTGAAAGTCTAAGTACACTATGTCCACTGGATCACCTCTATCTATATGCTTGTTGACACTCTCAAAGAATTCTAATAGGTTACTGAGACAGGACTTTCCCTTGCAGAAGCCATGCTGGCTCTGCTTCAGCAAGGCTTGTTCTTCTATGTGCTTAGTTAATCTAGCTTTAATAATACTTTCTACCAGTTTTCCAGGGACAGAAGTTAAGCTAACTGGCCTGTAATTTCCGGGATCCCCCCTGGATCCCTTTTTGAAGATTGGCGTTACATTTGCCACTTTCCAGTCCTCAGGCACGGAGGAGGACCCAAGGGACAAGTTACATATTTTAGTTAGCAGATCAGCAATTTCACATCTGAGTTCTTTGAGAACTCTCGGGTGGATGCCATCTGGGCCCGTTGATTTGTCAGTTTTTATATTGTCCATTAAGCTTAGAACTTCCTCTCTCGTTACCACTATTTGTCTCAGTTCCTCAGAATCCCTTCCTGCAAATGTTAGTTCAGGTTCAGGGATCTGCCCTATATCTTCCACTGTGGAGACAGATGCAAAGAATTCATTTAGCTTCTCTGCAATCTCCTTATCGTTCTTTAGTACACCTTTGACTGCCTTATCATCCAAGGGTCCAATCGCCTCCCTAGATGGTCTCCTGCTTTGAATGTATTTATAGAATTTTTTGTTGTTGGTTTTTATGTTCTTAGCAATGTGCTCCTCAAATTCTTTTTTAGCATCCCTTATTGTCTTCTTGCATTTCTTTTGCCAGAGTTTGTGTTCTTTTTTATTTTCTTCATTTGGACAAGACTTCCATTTTTTGAAGGAAGACTTTTTGCCTCTAAGAGCTTCCTTGACTTTGCTCGTTAACCATGCTGGCATCTTCTTGGCCCTGGTGGTACCTTTTCTGATCTGCGGTATGCACTCCAGTTGAGCTTCTAATATAGTGTTTTTAAACAACTTCCAAGCATTTTCGAGTGATGTGACCCTCTGGACTTTGTTTTTCAGCTTTTTTTTACCAATCCCCTCATTTTTGTGAAGTTTCCTCTTTTGAAGTCAAATGTGACTGTGTTGGGTTTTCTTGGCAATTGGCCATTTACATGTATGTTTAATTTAATAGCACTGTGGTCACTGCTCCCAATCGGTTCAACAACACTTACATCTTGCACCAGGTCCCGGTCCCCACTGAGGATTAAGTCCAGGGTTGCCGTCCCTCTGGTCGGTTCCATGACCAACTGGTCTAGGGAATAGTCATTTAGAATATCTAGAAACTTTGCTTCTTTGTCATGACTGGAACACATATGCAGCCAGTCTATGTCCGGGTAGTTGAAGTCACCCATTACTACCACATTTCCTAGTTTGGATGCTTCCTCAATTTCATATCTCATCTCCAGGTCTCCCTGAGCATTTTGATCAGGGGGACGATAGATCGTTCCCAGTATTAAGTCCCTCCTGGGGCATGGTATCACCACCCACAACGATTCTGTGGAGGAGTCCGCCTCTTTTGGGGTTTCGAGCTTGCTGGATTCAATGCCTTCTTTCACGTATAGAGCGACTCCGCCACCAATACGTCCTTCCCTGTCCTTCCGATATAGTTTATATCCAGGGATAACCGTATCCCACTGGTTTTCTCCATTCCACCAGGTCTCCGTTATGCTCACTATATCAATGCTCACTATATCAACAGATTATGAGACCACTGACAAAAAGTTCAACAGGGGTCTGGGATTATTTTCTCTTGTTTTACACTTTGAACTCTCAATTCTCTCTGAGTGTTTTGTGTATCGCCCTGAAAATTTAGAGGGTCTTTAAGCAATTGTTTCTGAGTTCAGAACTTTATGTTTTGTAAGGTTTTGTTTTGAAATGAGTTTATGGGAAGCAACAGAATGATATGGGGGGCATTTTCAATTTAACATTGCGGAATGTGAAAAATCCATGCTGGCTATAACATACAGCCACTCTTGTGGCTATATAATAAAAGTATTTGCACAGAAATATCACAGAAATTTTGTAAGAATCATAAACTCCAAAAAGGAAGTTTACAAGATGGCTATGATTAATTCTTGAAGGATTTTGCACGCTGCAGCACAGAATTTAGCTACACTGAGATACATAGCTGTGTTTTGATTGGAATGAAGTAAAGAGACAAAAATAGTAGTTTCAAATAATAATTTCAATAGTTGGGGTACAATAAAAGTTTTGTTGAATCTTGATTAAAATGGGTAATATGGAAGGACATGGGTCACCAATTCAGTGTCAAGAATCGCAGGGACACTTGTGTTTACAGTAAGGACGTTTTTTGTATCTTCCCACCAAGCCTGATGTAGGGTAGAGACACACATGCAGTTTTGCTGGCTTCAATGGATCTCCAAATCTGTTTTCTGAATGTGGGGAGTATGACGCCAGGCAAATTCCATCCCCTTTTATTCCAAAACCTCAGAAGTTGCAGCTCCAGTGCACTTTACCTTGAAGGAAGCTTCACATAGACTTCAAAACCAACTGACCATCAACCCTGTTGCCACTCCAGGTGTGTCCATTGAAAACATTTTGCTGTAGACTCAGGTAGACACAGTGATTGGCCAAATGCTTTCCTCTGGGTGGTCCTAATCAGCAGTGGGAAGGAAGATGTGTCAAACTGAGGACAAAGTTGTTGCAAAATGCAGCCATATAAAACAGTCTGACTGCTTTTGAAGCAACTAGTATGTCTGCAGTCCTAGATGCACCAGTGTAAAGGCTCTACAATGCTTTTGGACTAAGAGCGTATAAACATAGCTTGCTGGTTTATTGAGCTGGAGTGCTGTCAATTTGAGTATAGTTGGACACTGAGCCTAGATCTTGTTGGCGTTCCACATCTGCCATACATTGCTTAAGATTCACTCTAGCCATTGCAAACCCCAAAGAAATAAGGTATTCCAAAGAGAATCCACATAACTTCAAAGACAGAGCTTGCTTCTATGTGGCTAAACCAATTGTAAAGAACATTAAATTTGGCCAGAGGTTGAGAGTGGCAAACCAAATCCTGGATTTAACCTTCTGAAGTCCAACCTGTAATTACAAGGTGGCATTAGAAATGCAACGAGGTACTTGCAGAATGGCCCTCAAGAATTTAGACTGAACTGCTTCCAAGGAAGCAGTTAGGATAGGGGCCAAGCTGTGTGCTGCATTTGGCCTCAAGAAGCTTAATTGCAGCTGGTACATAGTGACCTCCTCTGGTGTGGAAAAAGTTTAATACGGCAGAAGCACTCCTCTGAACTGTCTGGTTGGTATATTCTGCATGTGCTTCACTGAAATCGCACCGAAAAGTGCCTGTATATTTTGCTTTATAACTTTCTTTCCATTAGGGCTAAAAGCTCACTTTTTTAAAAAGAGAAAGCAGGTATGGGCCTTGGGGCAATTGCACCATTTGCACCATTATAAATATGGCCTGCTTATCACTATATCTTGTGGTAGCACATTCCAGTTGAACCATGTGTGAGAAAGTACCTCCTTTTGCTTGTTCTGAATCTTCCAAAATTCAGCTTCACCAAATGATCCTAGATACTGTATTATGTGAGAAGGCAAAAAACCCCTCCTCCCTTTCCCACTTTCTCCAAACAGTGCATAATTTGACAAACCTCTTTCAAACCGATCCTTTCTTGACTTTTTTTTAAGCTAACCCCCCCCCAATGTTATAATCCTTCCTCATATGGGAGTTGTTCCAGCCCTTTGAGGATTGCCCTTCGCAGCTCCACAATATCCTTTTTGAAGTGAGGTGACCAGAATTGTACACAGTATTCCTTCCCAGATTATCTCAGAGATTCAGGGAAGTCCAGGCCACTTCATAATTCTAATATTTTTTTATTTAACAAATGCTTCTCTAGCCTTTTTTAGGTGAGAGAGCATGCCATATTTGGATCTGATGTGCATAAAACAAGTTGCAAAGCTTATCAAATGCTAAAAAATTAACAAGTGTTTAAATTTGAGGGCCTCTTTGACCTTTAGGCCCCGGGCCACGTGACCCTCTCTCCTCCATAGGGTTGCCAGGTCAGAAGCATCCCAAAACCTGAGATTTGAGGGGCGGGCCCTAGTGATGTCACGGGGCAGGACCAAGGGATGTCACGGAGCAGGCCCCAGTGATGTCATTAAGCATGATACATTAAGCATCAATCACAGTTGCTTGGAGCATACAATTAAAAAAAATATCTGATTGGAAATTAAGATAGAAATCTTAGCTAAAAGATGGAGCCTGGGTAGGGAACATTTAATCTAGCCTACTTGCTTTCAGCAAGAAGGGTTAAGTGCCTTCAGGCCAGGGCAGTCACCAGAAGGTCACTGTAGGAAGAAAGGAGCCTAGTGTTGTGGAGATGTTAGATGGGAGCTTTGGGGAGTAAAGATGGAGGCTCCTGAAGGCTGCAATTCTAAACACACTTACTAAGGGATTAAGCCCCATAGAACTCAACAGGACTGACTTCTAAGTAGATATAGTTTGGACTGTGCTGTTGGTAAACCCTGACTAGGGTTCTTCTGCAAAGACATCCATATCCAAGCATGGTTGGCAACCCCCTGCCTGCAATACCCTGCCCTTATCTTTTAACGTGGCTGCTCCAAATGTTTTTACAGATTTGACCCTTTACTTCAGAAAGAGGTCTGAAAAATGAGTAAGAAGTATCTTTTAAAATTGTTCTTTTCCATTCACTCTTGAATGAACATCATACCTAGGGCAGATCCACACCATTCATTTAAAGCATATTCAACACACATTTGAAGCACATGAATCCCACCACAGAATCATGGGAACTGCAGTTTGTTAAGAGTGGTGAGAACTATAACTGTGAGGGGGAAATGACACTTCCCAGAATTCTTTAGGGGAAGTCATGCGCTTTAAATGCGAGTTGGATGTGCTTTACACATATTGTGTGAATCCACTTAATAAATGTTGCCTGCATGTAAATTGCTTTAATTAATTTTTCCAAATGGGAATGAGCTATAAACTGTAGTGGGTGACCATGGGCTACTCACCATCTCTCAGCCTATCTGCCCCTCAGGAAGAAAACAATGGAGAACCATGACCACCCCAAGGCATACTTAAAATGTAAAGGAAGTATTGTACAACCATAGTATGAAATTGGATACTTATAGGGACACAGCATGACAAAACTGGGTGGAAGTAACGAGTGGGGTACCACAGGGCTCGGTCCTGGGCCCAGTGCTCTTCAACATTTTTATTAACTACTTGGATGAGGAGGTACAGAGCATGCTTGTCAAATGTGCAGATGATACAAAATTGGGGGGCATAGCTAATACCGTGGAAGACAGAAAGAAAATTCAAAGGGACCTTGATAGGCTGGAGCATTGGGCTGAAAACAACAGAATGAAATTCAACAGAGATAAATGCAAACTTCTACACTTAGGAAAAAGAAACCAAATGCACAGTTATAAGATGGGGGATACTTGGCTCAGCAGTACGACATGTGAGAAGGATCTTGGAATTGTCGTTGATCACAAGCTGAATATGAGCCAACAGTGTGATGTGGCTGCAAAAAAGGCAAATGCTATATCAGGCTGCATTAACAGAAGTATAGTTTCCAAATCATGTGAAGTATTAGTTCCCCTCTATTCAGCACTGATGAGGCCTCATCTTGAGTGCTGCGTCCAGTTCTGGTCTCTGCACTTCAAGAAGGATGCAGACATACTGGAATAGGTTCAGAGGAGGGCAACAAGGATGATCAGGGGACTGGAAACAAAGCCCTATGAGGAGAGACTGAAAGAACTGGGCATGTTTAGCCTGGAGAAGAGAAGACTGAAGGGAGATATGATAGCACTCTTCAAGTACTTGAAAGGTTGTCACACAGAGGAGGGCCGGGATCTCTTCTCGATTGTCCCAGAGTGCATGACACAAAATAATGGGCTCAAGTTGCAAGAAGCCAGATTTCAACTGGACATCAGGAAAAGCTTCCTAACTGTTGCAGCCATACGACAATGGAACCAATTACTAGAGAGGTAGTGGGCTCTCCAACACTGGAGGCATTCAAGAGGCAGCTGGACAGCCATCTGTCAGAAATGCTTTGATTTGGATTCCTTCATTGAGCAGGGGGTTGGACTTGATGGCCTTATAGGCCCCTTCCAACTCTACTATTCTATGATTCTATGAAAATATTTATATAAGCATGACTATCAAATATGTTTATTATTTATACAACCTGTAAAGATATTTATAGTGCAATCCTATGTTTGTTTACTCAGAAGCAAGTCCCAATGTATTCAATGGGGCTTACTCAACCAGGGAAAACTGTACCCTGAAGTGATAAGGAAGTTGTTCTTTTAACAAGTCTTTTAAGTTGAGACCTTATCCCAGTCTGTGTTGGAATTGCTTTTTAATATGTTTTTAAACCTTTTCTTAAAAAAAAAAAGTTTTTAAAGCTTTTAAAAATGTTTTTAAAGATGTTTTGTTTTAATATATTTTAAAGTCTGTTTTTATGATTTTTAAAGTGTTTTTAGTGCTTTTGTTTGCCGCCCTGGGCTGCTACTGGGAGGAAGGGCGGGATATAAATCAAATAATAAATAAATAAAAATAAATAAACTTCATTCATTGTTTAAAAAAATCAGTATTACTTTCCTACATAATAAAAACTGTGATAAACCCTGTCTAATTTCTTTAAAAATAGGGTTGGAGGGAGAGAGAAAGATTTACAACACAAACACAAGTCTGCGCTATGTTTACTCATAAGACCCATTAATTTACAGCACAATCCTAACCATGTCTACTCAAAAGTAAGTCCTAATGGAGTTCAATGGGGTTTACTCCAGGTACATGGGATTATTAGAATTGCTCTACTCCCAGAAAAGCAGATATTGGATTAAATACTTTCATATTTCATAGCCCAGGGTCTGACTCTTGGACAGAAGAGGAAAAAAACTGTTAAGCCATATTACTTACGCAGACTGCAAAAATCTTAAAGCCACCATTTTCTGACATTGAAATTAGGCCTAGGCATGCCTGGATCAACAAGTCACAACCCTGGCTTCATTGGCTACAATCCTGAAAGGGCGGGGTTACAGCCAGAGCTTTGAAAAGTTACTTTTTTAAACTACAACTCCCATCAGCCCCAGCCAGCATGGCCACTGGATTGGGCTGATGGGAGTTCTAGCCAGAGCAAGGAATTGTTCTAAAGATCTTTAAAAAACAGTCGCGTTTGACGTTTTGGTGTGTATCTCAGGAACCAGACCACCTAGAAACTTAATTTTTTTTTAATTGAAGCTGAGAGTCTGGAGATTAAGGGGTGCTAGATTAAGGCCCCCCAAAAAACTGGAGACTCCAGCCAAAAACCAGAGATTAAACAACATGGGGCAATTCTGGCCGGAGGTGAGAAAAGCAAGGGTGGGGCTGGAGTCTCCGGCCGTTTGCCAGAGACCTGGCATCACTACTCCTCCACCAACTGGCCCTGAGTATTCCAAGTATGGTTGTGCACTATGGTATTGGCAGTTTTCAGTCCCTTTTCTAATAATCCCTAATGTGGAGTTCACTTTGTTCACAGTAGCTGCACATTGGCTGATGTTTCATCAGGTTGTCCAACACAACTCATAGATCCTTTTCCTTTTCAGTCACCACCAGCTCAAATCCCACAAGAGTACATTTGAAGATGGGTTGGGGTTTTAATTGTATTTATTTATTTATTAGATTTATCTCCCGCCCTTTCTCCCATTGCCCCCACTGTGCATCTAATTTTTCTTATATTAAACTCCATTTACCTTTTACATGCCCACTCACCCACTTGGAGGGATCTTTTCGGAGCTCTTTGCTATTCTTTTTGTTTTTAGTCACTTTCATAATCTGGTTTCATCATCAGATAAGACCATCTCACTGCTTGCCCCTAACGCCAGATCATTTATGAACAAGTTAAAAAGCACTAGACCAGGGGTGTCCCTACCGGGGTGAGGAGGGTGCGGCACGCACCCGGGTGTCACCATGAGGGGGGTGACACCCAGAGCCACCCCGCCCCACGCCGTTGCCCGGCAAGGCTGTGCCGATTCCTCCTCGGAGGCGGGCGGGCGGACGAGAGTGGGAGCGGGAGCAGCGTTGGCGGGGCGAGGGAGGCACGCCAGCGTTCCCAGGCCTTCTGCGGCTGGGTGCCCCTCTGGTGCGTGCCCTCTCAGGGGCATAGACAGGGTGGCTGGACTCGAGTGCGTGCGCCCAGGCGTGTGCACACAAGCCCAGCCACCTCATCCATGCCCCTGGGAGGGCGCACGCCGGAAGTCCGCACCCCCCCCCCGCACTCCCGCTAGTGACGCCACTGCACTAGACACAATACACATCTTTGGGGGAACCCCACTACTTACATTACTCCACTGCGAGAATTCGTTCCTACTCTCTGCTACCTGTAACCAGTAACAAATCCATAAGAGGACCGTTCCTTTTAATCCCATGACTGCTACGTTTGTTCAGGAGTCTTTGGTGAGGGGCTTTGTTAAAAGGTAAACATTGTCTACTAGATGACCCATATCCACATGCGTGACATTTTCAAAGAACTCTAAAAGGTTAGTAGTAAGACAGGACTTAAATTTGCAGCAGCTGTGTTGTTTTCATCTCAAAAATAAACGGATAGGGTGGCCTCCAACCAACACATGCTGTCAGTGCAGAGATTTCCGCTTGTGGAATGGAATCTTCCCCCTCCCCCCCCCCACTTCCTAAACCTGTTCTAGGGGTTTCCCCAACCCTCCAGAGCAGTTTAGGGGAGGGTGCACAGTGGGAGGAGAGAGGGCAGACGTTCTGTTGGTGCAAGCGGAAATCCTGGCACCAATGGAACACATTAGTTGGCTATTGCCCATAGCACTTTCCTTCTCACACAGGTACTTAACTCACCTGTGTTCTTATCTTTTTAACCTGATGTGCTTTTTACCCTGACGCCATGCTTCCATTGTCTGTTGTCATGTAAAGCTTTCCACTACCTTAAGTAAGCAGAACAGACCAAAGAGGTTATTATGAGTCATCATTAAAAAGTGAAACCTTTTTATGTGTTAGGGACGGGTCTATTTTAGTTTTCAGTGAGCAAATGTTAAATGCTTGCTCTTAACACAAGCCTTGTGGAATTTTAGCTTTCTGCTTCATCAGATGCATGAAGAGTTATCCTCAGCTGGCGGGGCTGTAGCGTATACATATACAAAGACATCACGATGCGTGTCCATGAAATGCAAGTGTTAAGCACCAATTCAATCTACAGCACCATGTCAGTGACCATTCACAACAACACTCTTACAGCTTTGCTATGTTAATTAACACCCAAAGGGGTAGAAAAAACATTGTCATTTCAGACCTAAATGAACAGAATCCAACTTCTTGATACTTTTTAATGCAGTCATTTCACACTGGAGTCTTCTTTTGAAGTTCTTTTGTTGAAAAATGGCAACCTTCACAAGCTTCCAAGGAAACTGGAATATCCTTCCACTGGATTCTAAAGTTGGCATTTTAATGTCATATTTGCATCTTTATTCTTTCACATAGAGCAGGGATGGGGACAAAAGGGCCATTGTCTCATCATCTCCAGCAGCCAAAAGCCCCTTAAGTCCAAAGCCTGAGCCCTTTCCCCCTTTCTTCTTAAAGGTAAAGGTGTCCCCGACTCTTAGGGTGACGTTTTGCGACGTTTACTAGGCAGACCGTATATATGGGGTGGGGTTGCCAGTTCCTTCCCCGGCCTTTCTTTACCCCCCAGCATATGCCGGGTACTCATTTTACCGACCACGGATGGATGGAAGGCTGAGTGGACCTCGACCACTTTTACCGGAGATTCGACTTCCTCCTTCTGTTGGAATTGAACTCTGGCCGTGAGCAGAGCTTTGGCTGCGTTACCACCGCTTACCACTCTTTCCCTCTCTGCTTTGTCTTCTTGCTCAGAATCTGCACCTCTATAATAATAATAATAATAAAATTTTATTTATGAGTCGCCTATCTGGCCGAATTACGGCCACTCTAGGTGACGTACATTGATACAATAAAATACAATATAAAACCAGTAAAAACCACAGTCAATAATTAAACTAAACACCACTCTTCCAATTAATCAACAGCATTAAAAAAACTAACCCACTCCAGAGATCCCGTAGGCCTGTCTAAACAGCCAGGTCTTCAAGGCTCGGCGGAAACTTATCAGGGAGGGGGCATGGCGAAGATCAAAAGGAAGGGAATTCCAGAGGGTGGGGGCCACAATCGAAAATGCCCTCTCTCTGGTCCGCACCAGCCTAACTGTTTTAACTGGTGCGACTACGAGAAGGTCTTGTGTGGCTGATCTTGTCAGGCAGCATAATTGATGATGCTGGAGGCGCTCCTTCAGATAAACTGGGCCGAAACCATACAGGGCTTTAAAGGTCAACACCAGCACCTTGAATTGTGCCCGGTAAACAACTGGTAACCAGTGTAGATCTACTAACACCGGGGTGATATGGTCACGGCGACGGCTGTTCTTAATCAAACGTGCCGCCGCATTCTGTATCAGCTGTAATTTCTGGACCGTTTTCAAGGGCAACCCCACGTAGAGCGCATTACAGTAGTCTAAGCGGGAGGAGACCAGGGCATGTATCACCCGTGGGAGCAGATGGACAGGAAGTTAGGGCTGCAGCCTCCGTATTAGATGTAATTGATACCACACTGCCCGGCTCACTGCCGAAACCTGAGCCTCCATGGACAGCTGGGAGTCAAGAATGACCCCGAGGCTGCGGACCTGGTCTTTCAGTGGTAATCTTACCCCATTAAGCACCAGGTCTATATCTCCCAACCTTCTCATGTCTCCCATGAGCAACACCTCGGTCTTGTCGGGGTTTAGTTTCAGCCTGTTCCTTCCCATCCATCCATCTACTGCCTGACCCCAGGAAAACGGGATTTTTTTTTCAAGCAATAGCTCTCTGGGCGGGTGAGGATACCCATTAACCCTCTGTATTCCTTGTGACTAGCAATACTTAGCCATTCAAGAGACAGTTGTCAGAAGAACATTGATAACCCCACAGTCTATATAAAACTTAGACCTGGTCTTAGATAAAGTCTGTCAGAAGTTTTTTTAATGCAACTTGTTTATTTTAAACATGTATATTTGCTTGCTGGTCTATGACCGTAATAAAGTTATTTGATTTGATTTGAGTATAAGGAGGGCCATTTGTGACTGGGGTCCACAACCAATCACCTTCAAAGACTGTGCTTGCTGACTCCCATGAGCTACTCTCAGATGACAGACTGAAAGCAGTAGCAGCAACAGCAATCTTGAGTTCTCAGAGTCAGGTCAGCAGTAATGTTAGTTTTAACCTTCTCTCTTTCCCACCCCATGCCCCAACATATAAAATATTTTTTTTCTGTGATACTGTTATTTTATTGAAGTTATTTTTCTCCACCCTGAGATCTTCAGATTAAGGCAAGATATAAATATATTAAATACATAAATAAAATCACTAATTTTGGCTACTTTGGGGACAAAGGGCAAGGTCTTTGTTACTGATCTGTGTCTAACAAGTTTGCATGCCCTGAAATTGGCTTTTGCAAGTTCACTACCACCACAACCACCTGGTTGACTTGCACACACTGCGGGTCTCATGCTGTCTGGAACTTATAAGTATACCTGCCATGGCATGAGATTTAGCAACTGGTTTTATGACTGTCAAAAATGTTGGGGATTTTAATTTGATGCTTGGGGCAGGCTCCCAAATTCTGTTGAAGCTCTATTATTGTTTCAGTGAAGTGGAGGATGGTCCATTAGGGCAAATGGGATGGTGCCCCACCAACTGCAGTCCATCTTCAGCCAGCCCTCACTTGCCTTCCTTCCTATTTACAACCAGTCTAGAGAATGGCGCTATCAGCTTCCTCCTGCTTAGGACTTATCCACATGGGAGGAGTATTCACCCTCTAATTTTACATTTTTACTCTCCCCAATTGCTCAGTTACTGGGCATGTGCAAATATTTTTGACCTGTGCAATATTTCCACTCCCTGCTGCCCCCACTGCTTCCTGAAGGTTGGCAGTTGAAAGGCAGTGGCATCATCTGCCCCCTCCTCTTCTTCCTTTTCCCAGTCTGCCACTCCAGTTTTTTCAGTCACACAAGCAACCCTCTTTACACTAGTCTGTTAGGAGAAGAGAATGTATTTTGGAAGCTGATGAGAAGGGGGGTTGCCGGCCACCACCCCTTCTTCCTGGTCTGTTATAGGGATGTAATCCTCTCCTTTTTTATGTTTAGTTTTTAAGTGTGGCCCCCTGATGATCTGATTTCTTTTCGCTATCTTACCATTTTCCCAGTCTCCTTCATTTTTATTTTTTTTTGCTTTGCGGAGAATTATCAATATTATAATTGATTTTTATTCATGAATTTCCACTGGTATCAGTGTTTATTCTCTGTAATGATAGAAAATACATCGATAAAAGTATTGAACACATTATTGATGATTTCAAACCAAATTTTCAAAAAAGGAATCGGAATTTTTTTTTAAATCGGAAACCAGGTGTAGAGAGATGTTACTTCAAAATTCTCTCCACAAAGATAGAGACTATGAGAAAGAATTATAAAATCCAATGGCAATTCTGATTAGATTACTGTGGAGGGGAGCCCATTGCTAGTCTGTTACAAGGAGTGAAGGGAGTTTCCTCGGAGAGGAAGGGAGGAAAGTAAGGAGGGAGGGCTGTAGCAAACTGTGAAGGGGGAGGAGAGAGGGGGAGGAAAGAGCAGTCAGAGGTTGCTGGATAAACCACGAGAAACAAAACTGATTTCATGGGGAGTTACTGGGTGGAGAAAGGGGAATAGCAGAAAGGGACAATTCACCCACACGCTGCATAGCACTGAAGCAAACTGTCTGCAAAGAAGTATGGAGCAGAGTGGAGCCATATTGTTCTAAACTTTTTGTATTATTAATTGATTGGGTTAGTATGGATTTACAGGGGGGAAACTGTGTGATAGCGTCTGTTTGCCAGTAGCGTCATGTGAATGATGCAAATTAAAAGATGTGAGTAGCACCAAACACACAGTAATCCACTGTGTAGATGAGCCCTCAGTCTCAGATTTATTTATTTATTTTTATTTTTATTTATTTATTTATGAGATTTCTATCCCCCCTTCCTCCCAGGAGGAGCCCAGGGTGGCACCAGCTGAGACTAGCTGAATGTGTTTCTCCTGCAGCTATTTAAAAGCACAAGAGGCCTGTAGTATTACATGTCCCTTGCAAATCTATGACCCGAGGCATGTTTTTAGACTAGACGGTGACAGCACACATCACGACTATTAATTTCTCTTTTCACTGGTTCTGCTCCTGTACATTTCACAGCACCCTGATATGCAACAAAACAAAGCAAAGCCCACTCTGATAAAAGCTGCATACCTACGCAATTAGGAGGAAGTTCATGGCTGCATCTGGAAGCTCAGGCTGGAAGCTGCTTTCCTCACCAATGATCTAGCCATGCCATCAAGAGTTTCAGTTGCTGCTGTTAAAGGCACAGGGCAAGTCTTACTGCATTCAACAGGACAGTCAGTAATTTTTCTGGTATGGAGGGAAAAAATTAATTGATATTGTGACCTACTCCATGACCTTTGGATGTTATGAGCAAGACTTATAACTCTTTATATTATAAGGGATTAGATCATTGTTCTCTCCTCTGTCAAATACTTAACAACAAAGGAATTTAAGTCATGGACTTCCCAGGAGGATCCCTCCGCCTGTGCAGCCTCTGAGACGACTTCCGTCTTGGATGAAACTTTTTCAGTTTTAAATCCAGTCAGAAGGGTCTTTTTTGACTGGGGATAATTTCTTCCGGATAAGGAAGAAACGTGAGATTTCCCACACAGCTTTGTTGTGATTGTTGGAGACTGGAATTCGTTAGAATTGTCTGTGAAAGAAGGTCTTCCAGCAGCTCGGACGGAGCGAGGATTTCTAGCTAGCTCAGCTGAAAAAGTGACCCTTTTTTTTTCTTTAAAGAAAAACGGTCTAACAGGCAAGCATTCTCCTGTCTACGCTTATTACTTTCTTATCTACACAGCTAAAGAGATTTGTCAAAGAACCAGCTATTAAGAAAACCTGGGTGAGCCAAAACTTTCCTTCTCTTTTACTCACGGAACTAAGGGGGAAGAAAATAAAAATAGCCTATCTTTTTTTATTGCAAAAAGCTGACATGGAAAATAGCATTATAAAGATTACAACGGATGAGGGTTTTCTTTTTGATTTATAATGACTTTTGTGTAATATATGTCTGGGACTATTTTTTCTGATCTACTTTTTTTTTTTTGGACGAATCTGCTCATTTTTTCTGCTACTAGTTATTTGGACGCTGTGAACTAAAGCTGTTTTTGCACTTCTGGGCATATAAGAGATAAGGGCTGTCTAGAGTGTGACGCCAGTTGGTTTGAAAGATTAACTCCTTTGTAACTGGATAAAGAAACAAACTGTTCTTTGCTTGGGACATTGAAAATTGAAGGAGTTTTGTTCCTTTGGCTTTAAGAATGACAATTAAGAAGATCATGGATGTACAAGAAGGGACTTTATCTTTAGACATGTTTCAGAAAATAATGAATGGGATTAACTCAATAAAACAAGAACTGAGAAATAATAGTCAAGCGTTGAGAACTGAATTTGATGAAATGAGACAGGAGCTGAATTCAGGATTCTATGAGAAAGGAGAATAAAGATGGATCTGGAAAACCAAAAAAGGATGAAAGAGAAATTAAAGGCAAGGTTCAAACTATGGAGATTGGATTAAATATGGATATGGAAAAAGATTTGGATTTCCTGGCTGTGATGGATCCTGGAGACAAATATTACGGTTTGGAACTCAGCGCTGTCCCTGAAGGAATTGAAGAGATTGGAGATAAAGATATTATCGGTTCAAAAAAATTCCTGGACTGGAAGGATTTGATGGAACTTGAAATGGAGAAAGCTAACAGAATTAATCCCTGTTTTGTGTCAATGGAAAAATCTTCAAGAGATGTGCTAGTGTATCATATAAAAAAGAGGAACAGAGATGCGGCTTTGCAACAATACTTCAGTGATACGTTCGGAACTGATGGCAAGAAAAGATCTGTGAAAAAGGAAATTCCTATCAGACTCTTATTATATGACTATGACAGCAAGATTATTGGGCGCGTAAAGATGGAAGATGGAACCAATACGGATAATGGAAGAAGAGCAATTTGAAATTACTGGACTTAGTAGACTTGATGAGTTGGATTAATTGACATGTTTATTTAGAAAAAAAATTGATGGACATATATCTCAAGGATTGGAAACTTCTCTTTGACTTTTTGTGGAAGAATAAAATGATATGATGTTAATGAGATTTGTAACCAATTAAGATAACCGCTGGAGGAAGGTGATTTTATAATCTATCAAGATACAGGCTTGTTATATATTATAGACTTATAGCTGAACTACGACAAATCGGAAGTCAATTTTTTTATATATATTTTTTCTTTTTATTGTATTAGTTATGGATTTGTGTTTTTTCTTTTTGTATTGTTTTGGTTTTGAAAATTTAAATAAAAATTAATTGAAAAAAAATTTTTTTGGAATGAAAACGTAAAAAAAAAGAAAAAAAAGAATTTAAGTCATAAGGTCCAAATGAGATGTAATATGAAAAGGAAATTAACAGCTTTTGAATCTATACAACACCTTTCCCATTTTGGATGCTGCTTGGGCTTTATTCTGCTTTGATAGAAGCAGAACGTACCTCTGATAAATGTAAGAATGAGTTTATCCGAATGTGGCTGATAAAGAGAACTTCAGCAAAATTTGGTATCACTGACATTATGCCACTGCTCAAGTTAAAAGATGTACAGGTTAGTCAATATGGGATGTTGGTGCTGTAACCCATCTCTGTAGGCTTTCTGGGTATTTGGTGGTCATGTTAAAGTAGGGGTGGGCAGACCTCAAGCTTGAAGGATCTACTTTGGGGTTTTCCTAGGACCCCCAAATCCGCTAGCTGGAGCTGTGCACAATAGTGGCCATAAAGTGTGTGGGGGAGGGGCAGACATCCATGCCAAGTGTCCTACTCTTTCATTCGAAGTGGATCTCGGGAAGCCCAGGAATTTGCTTTCAGTACCAAAAATGAGATCAGAATTCTTTTACACATATCAAGAATTCTTGATTTTCTCCCAAGCTCTCTTCCTTGTCAGCAGCCTAGTGGGTGGATGGGGGAGATGTTATTAACATCTGGGAATCAGAAATCCTTGGTGAAGGGTGATCCATCTATTGCAAATGACCTGGAGATCAAGAGTAGACCTTCTGCCCATCCTTGACGTAAGGAGTTTAGTGGAAAAAGTGATACAATAAGAATTGGGAATATTTATAATTTTAACACATAAAATGACCTTGTTAAATTACACAAGAACCTCTTTGAATGAAAAAGAACACTTTGCTGGCTTTAGTAAGAACCCTATATTGCAAGAATTGGAATTCTCAGAAAATTCCAACTAATAAAATGGTTACAGAAGAGTAAGCCATCTGTCTGCTTTACAATTTGAAATACTAAAACAAAACAAGACAATTAACAGATGTTTTTGTAAAAAAAGAGCAAAGTTGCCTTAGGACTTAGGCCCTTGGAGTCTCTTTAGGAGCAGATGGTAGGAGCAGCCTGGCCTAGCCTTAGGCTTGCCAGGTCTCCGGCAATCTGCCGGAGAGTCCGGCAAAAGGGGGCCGTGTCCGGCCTCCGGCTATACTTCAATTTAAAAGGTGGATCTCCGGCTTTTTATTGGCCCCCTCAGCCATGCATGCGCGATTGACCACGCATACGTTGGGCTGCGGCTGGCCGACTTCCGCTCTTTACAATTTCAGGCAGGCAGGCCGCAGGCAGGACTTGAGCAGCCAACACAGTGAGGGAGGGACTCCTCCAGCAACAGCCCCTGCCCGCTCCTGCCACCACCCACAGAGAGAACATACAGGTGGCCGGGGCCCGAGCATGTGAGGGTGATCTGATGGCCCATGGGTGGGTGGAGGCAAGCGGTGGCAGCAGCGGAGGCTAGGCTGGGCCGGCCTGACTCCGTCTTTCTTAGCCCTGGCCGGCCCGGAGCCAGTTCCCCGCCCTGGGGCTCAGGCTGCTGAAGTCTCTGGGGGGGGGTCGCGATCGCGGCCGCAGCCGCTGCCATGGGTGGACTGAGGCGAGTGGTGGGGTGGCAGTGGAGCCCAGGCTGGGCCGGCTCCCTCTTAGCCCCGGCCAAGACGGGGGCCGGGGCCCATCCCATGCGGCTTGCGGCCTGCCTGGCAGCCTCAGCGCAGGAGCCGTGGAGGGCAGGCCGGGGCGGCTCCTCCTCCTTAGTCCAGCCGGTTCTCCAGCTCCAGAAAGGACGGCCGGCCACTTCACCCCTCCTGCTGTTGGCGCCGCTGGGGGGGCCCATCGCGGCCGCTGCCGCCCGGGGGTGCCCACAGCAGGAGGGGTGAAGCCGGCGGCCGTCCTTTCCGGAGCAGAGGAACCAGCTCCGGGGCTAAAAAGGAGCCGGCCCGGCCTGCCCTCCACGGCTCCTGCTGAGGCTGACAAGCCGCGACGCCCATCTCCTAGCAACCGCTGCCGAGACAGGGCCGACGCGGCGGCCTGCAGGCTCAGCCTCAGCAGGAGCCGTGGAGGGCAGGCTGGGCCGGCTCCTCCTCCTTAGTCCAGCCGGTTCGGAGGTAGGCTGACCGGCCCACTTCTGGTACGTCTGTTAAGGAAGCGTGCTGAAAGGCTTTGAGGGCCTGTTTGGATGTCACACTCTCGCACCTGCAACTCTTTAACTTAATCTCAGGTGCTTGAAGCGCTGTTTATTGAAATAACTTTGCACATGCTCGGCGATACTGTCTTTACTTCTTCATTTCTGGGCTGAGCCGTGGTGGTGAAAGCATGTTTCTTGGGGTATTACTGTGCTTGACCCTTGCCTTAAACTAAAATTGGGGATTTGTTAGCTCGGGGCTGCCTCCATACAAATACATGGGCCATAAGAAGAGTAGAGTTAAGGGCAGAAAGGATTTGTTTCTGCAGGACTCCTGTGTTCTTCTCTCCTCTTTGTGTTACTGTGTGTTTTTAAGTGCTTCCATCCTCCAGGGACTTAATTATTTCTTGCCAGGTTAGATTTAAATCTGGCTGTAGAATTCCCCACTTTAGCTTCATATCTGAATTCATGTATTAAACTTTGCAAGACAGTCTATAGTCTGTGTTTTCTTCTCCCCTTCTTTTTTTTTAAAAAAGCTTTCTGTTATCTGTTGCTGTCTGCAAACCCTGAATGATGACAGCATGTGTACTACCAGCTGTCAGATGTTCAATATTATCAAAACAGAAAGAAACTGGCCTGTTTGAAAGCTGCATTTTTATAGAGCCATAATTTTATTAGAGCAATATGGCTTTGGCAACATTCCCCCACCCCTTTTTTTCTTATTTTTTAATTGCGGTTTCTACATACTTTAACCATAAAAAAGTAAATTGAACGATCTTTTTCTGGTCTAAAGTTAATTGTTGGCGAGTTAAAAGTACATCTTTAAGTCTGCAGGCTAGCACATAGGATGACATACACCTCAATCCTCTCCACTTTTATTCAAAAGTAGTTGTTACATATGGTTACAACCTTAGTATTGGGCATTGTAATAAAACATCCCAAAACATGATGATACACTGCTTCTTGAACAATTTGTTCATTGACCAGGGAAGGAAGGAGTCAGTTTACTTACCTGCCATGTGATCCCACTGAGTTTCACCATACTCCAAACTAGGTGGAATCCATGTTAAATGAAGAGTAATGTTGAGTTCAGCTTCAGCATCCCCCACCATGGTCAATGTATGTGCCTTACTTTTGTCTCTTGCATGATGTAGTTCCAAAAGTCTCAGAAGGTAGACTTGTTTAGACAACTGTACTGGTTAATTGTGAGACTGACACTACTATAAAAGCTGTCAAATGCTCATTGTTGATAAACCATATTCAATTTCTTTAGTAATTTTTGTCTAATAATAACTTTTGCTTATAAATTGTTTTAAATTTTTTAAATTGTGTTTTAAATTGTTTTTAAAAGATGTGTTTTAAATTTGTATATTTGTTTTTAATGTTTTTAGTTACTGTAAACCTCCCAGAGAGCTTCGGCTGTTGATAGACTTTTTGATGAACTTTGCCTGGTTAAAAAGTTTGTGCCTGAGGTCAGAACATCTGATCTTCCTCTGGATGAGAAATGGGTGCAGTTGCTAAAGAGCATCAGATCAAGAATTCTGGTGAAGGTTGTCAGTGCAGTGTTTGCCATCCCAGTAAGCAATGCTTTCGTGGAGAGAGCGTTTTCACTAATGGGCAACGTACGGACTGACAACAGGAACAGTATGTTATCTTCCCTTGTCAAAGCAGAGCTTTCTGTCAAATTAGATTTTGGCATGAACTGTGCTGAGTTTTTCAAATATGTGAAGGAAGAGCAAAGGTTGCTTAAAGCTTGTGTTTCAAATGAGAAGTACAAATTCTAAACTCAGCCTGTTTAGTTATTTAACACCAGTTCCTACAGTGAAAGCACCTTGTTCATTATTTCTGTTTTTCTTTTATAAAGAGTAATACTGTTTATAATGTTTGTAATGGTTGAAAACATCCCTTGGATGTCATCCACTTCTCTTTTGTAAGAGAGATAAATGTCTAAAACCAGCTGCAATTTCATTGCTTCAGTGGGTCTCTACTCTAGTTGGGACTAGATTGATTGGTGATGTAACCTGCCTTTGTTCTCTTAAAGATAGTGTTTGTTAATAAAAAAATTGTTTGTAACCTGGTGCTATTGGTTTTATTTCTGTCACATTTTTACCTTTACCTTAATACTAGAGGTAATTGTATAATTGTATAATTGTGATTGCCAACTGCTTGCCTAGAATGCCCTCCCTTGTCCTTAACATGGCTGCAACCGTATCTACTCAGAAGTAAGTCCTATTTAGTTCAGATCTTGTAAGTTCAGGTCTGTGGCTTCCTTTATGGAATCAATCCATCTCTTGTTTGGCCTTCCTCTTTTTGTACTCCCTTCTGTTTTTCCCAGCATTATTGTCTTTTCTAGTGAATCGTGTCTTCTCATTATGTGTCCAAAGTATGATAACCTCAGTTTCATCATTTTAGCTTCTAGTGATAGTTCTGGTTTAATTTGTTCGGACACCCAATTATTTGTCTGTTTTGCCTAGAATGTCCTCCCTTGTCCTTAACATGGCTGCAACTGTATCTACTCAGAAGTAAGTCCTATTGAGTTCTATGGGGCTTAGTTCCTTAATAAGCATGTTTACAGTTGCTGCCTTCAGGGGCATCTATCTGTGCTCCCATCTAACATCTCTGCAACACTAAACTCCTTTCTTCCAATAATGGCCAAGTCTGAGGGCACGTAAACCCTTCTTGCCAGAAGCAAGTAAACTAGAAGGCATCAGAACTGCACCTCCCAAGAAATGTCCCTAATGTCCTAGTAAGAGTTCTACCTAGAAGTTGAAGGGTTAGGCTGACCCTTTGGTATGTGTTGCTGTGGTTGGTATGGTATTGCATTTAGGGAAGCATCACTGTCCTTTTTCATTTTCTGTTTGCATTTCATGTACCTTTGACCCTCCTCCCTTACATCCATAGAAGCAACAACAGTGGTTCCATGTGGTCAACTAAACCCCTAAAACCCATTGATGATGTGCCTTGTTGGTTGCATGATGGTTTATTTTTTGCCCACTAATGGTAAAAGAGAATTCACATATTTGAAAGTGTGGCTGCAGTTGTTGTTCCCAAGCTGCTGCCTGTGAAGGTAGACCAAACCATGGGTGTTTTTTCTCTGTCAATTATTACTCACTGGAATTGGATTGGCTGTCCAAGTGAGTTTATAGCACCCCACAGAGTAGACAGAAAGGGTAGAGAATCTTCTTTCACTTACACATTTCTCAGACCTCTTTCTGAAGTGAAGGGTCAAATCTGTAGAGAAGTTTGGAGCAGCCACATTAAAAGATAAGGGCAGGGCATTCCAGGCAGGGGGTTGTCAACCCTGCTTGGATATGGATGTCTTTGCAGAGGATCCCTAGTCAAGCATTACTAACAGCACAATCCAAACTATCTACTCAGAAGTAAGTCCTGTTGAGTTCTATGGGGCTTAGTTCCTTAATAAGCATGTTTATAATTGCTGCCTTCAGGAGCATCCATCTGTGCTCCCATCTAACATCTCTGCAACACTAGGCTCCTTTCTTCCAATAATGGCCTGGCCTGAGGGCACGTAAACCCTTCTTGCCAGAAGCAAGGAAGCTAGATTAAATGTTCCCTAAAGGTGTTGAACTGTGACTTGGGAGACCAGGGTTCAAATCCCCACACAGCCATGAAGCTCACTGGGTGACCTTGGGCCAGTCACTGCCTCTCAGCCTCAGAGGAAGGCAATAGTAAACCACCTCTGTCTGAATACTGCTTACCATGAAGACCCTATCTGGGATCAACTTGAAGGCAGTCCATTTCCATTTTGCATCACCCTAAGCTTGTGAGAAAGAATGACCTTATTTTACACCCTATTTTAGGTAAGATTTCTATTTTAATCTCCAGAGAATTTTTTTTGAATGGCATGCTCCAAGCAACTGTGGTTGATACAATGTATCATGCTTAATGATATCACTAGGGCCCGCCCTGTGATGTCACTAGGGCCCACCCTGTGACATCACTAGGGCCCGCCCTGTGACGTCACTAGGGCCCACCCCCATTTTCTCAGGTTTTTGGATGGCTCCGACCTGGCAACCCTACCTAGCCTTCTGTTATGCCTTCCTCCCAGTGCCTGGGACTTAAGTAGCCCCAGGGAGACTGGGAAATGAAGGTTATGATCACAAATAAGGCAACTGCATTTGTTCAAGTGCAAACAGGAATGCAAGTGTTTGTTTTCAACAGGTATCAGTCTCAGTCTCAGAATTTTATTTATTTATTACTTACATTATTTCTAGGCTGGCTTATAGGACATAGCCCTCACAAGGCAGTGTACAAGATCTACATTAAGGTACATTCTGAGTATCAATTGACCATCATTTATTTACTGTGCACCAACCACAAACAATTTTTTAAAAGTTACAGAATATGAACTATGTGTTAAAAGGCAGGGGAGAAATAAAAAAGTGTTGATTATCTAAGCAAGAATGCTACATTTAGGAATTTTGCAACTTGTTCTGTAATTAAAAGATTGAAGTGCTCCAATAAAATGATCAACAGAAGGAAGGTGTAATGGGGTATATAATATCTCTAGCCCTGATGAAAGCTGCATTTTACAAAAAATGTAAAACTGACTATCTCTTCATTATTACAATGGCAGTAAAACTTTCAAAGTTAAGGCATTAAAGTGTACCAAGGAAGAGAGCTAGTTCAAATAAGACATCCCATTCTTAGAATTTGGACATGGGAAGCTCAGTGACTGGGGGAAGGGACAAGGCCTCTGGACCTCCCCATACAGCTCTTGCGGGTTGTATGCATTAATCTGTTTAACAATAAGTTTTCTTGTTCATAGTTTATAAATGACAGATGAGAATAAGATAGCCCAACTAAAACAACTTTTTTGCAGCAAAAGCCACAGAAAGCCACATTAAAAAATGTCTCAAGAATTAAGTGGCACAAACATTGTTAAAGGCAGGCTAGAATAGGTGCATCTTCAAGGCACATCTGGAGCCCTGCATTGTAGGGGCCATGCATAGTTCCAAAGGGAATTCTGCCATCACAGGGCCAGCACGCAAAAGGTCCTATCTGCCCTAGAACCTTTAAATATGTGGGCACAGGGTGCAGTTGGTGGGATGAAGGTACTCTACTTCATCCTGTGTTTCCGCATGTTCTCTCTGTCTTTGCTTAAGGCATGCTGCTGTGCTTTACTGTGTTTGTTTGCATATGTTGCCTGTAAATGTGTGGCATGCTGCATGATTGTGTATGTCCTGCTATATATACTGTACTTCAGGTGGTTACTAAACAAAACAAAATCAATCTGATTCGCACAGAGTTGGATGCCACAGCAAGTCCAATGGAAGCTTCCAGAGCACTGTCTGTTTCACATGTATTGGATCAGTTTCAATTATTGTGGCCAGAGGATGTAGATAAACTGCTTGAAGAACTGCGGCCCACCACCTACCCCCTTGGCCCTTGCCCATCATGGCTGCTGAGAACTAGCCTTAGGGGACTGACTGGGTGGGTCCAGGGAGTGATGAATGCTCTCCTGGAAGAGGAGGGAGGCACTATCTGTCTTGAAGGAGGCAGTGGTGCCTCCCCTCCTTAAGAAGACCTCCCTGGACCCAGAAGTGTTAAACAACTATCGCCCAGTGGCAGATATCCCCCTTTTGGGGCAAGGTGCTTAAGGAGCTGGTGGCGGTCCAGCTTCAAAAATGCTTGGAGGATGCTGATTACTTGGATCCGTTCCAGTCTGGCTTCAGGCCTGGCCATGGCATTGAAACTGCCTTGGACTCCCTGGTTGATGGCATCTGTTGAGAGATAGAGGGAATGTGACTCTGCTTGTTCTCCTTACTCTCTCAGCAACTTTTGATACTACTGACCATGGTATCCCTCTGGAAAGTCTTAAGGAGTTGGGGGATAGGGGCACTGTGCCTCAGTGGTTCTGCTCATACCTCCAGGGCCACTTCCAAAATGTAGTTATGGGAGGCTATTGTTCAGCACCATAAGGATTATCCTGTGGTGTTCTGCAGGGCTCCATCTTGTCCCCCATGCTATTTAACATTTTTACAAAGGCACTGGGAGCCATCACCAGGAGATTTGGAGTGAGGTGCCATCAATATGCAGATAACTCCCAGCTCTATCTCTCTTTTCTATATGAATCAGGAGAGGCAGCTGAGGTGTTGAACCAGTGCTTGGAGGTAGTGATGGACTTGATATGGGACAATAAATTGAGGCTGAATCCTGAAAAGACAGAGGTGTTGTGTGTCCGGAGTTCTCACATCCAGGTGGGAAGGTGGATGGGATTCCTCTTTCCTTGAAGGAGCAGGTCCGCAGCCTGGGGGTACTCCTTGATCCAACATTGTCACTGGTCTCAGTGGCTAGGAATGCCTTTTTCCAGCTCTGGCTGGCTTGCCAGCTTTGGCCCCTTTTGAACAGAGAGGACTTTGCCACAGTGCTCTATGCTCTGGTAACTTCCTAGACTGGATTATTATAATGTGCTCTATGTGGGGCTGCCCTTGAAGATGATTCAGACACAGCAACTGGTCCAAAATGCAGCAGGGATTTCTTTTACAATTCATATAACCTGTTTTAAAACAGTTGCATTGGCTGCCCAGTTTTTTCTGGACCCAGTTCAAGGTGCTCACATTAGTGTTTAAAGCCCTAAACGACTTAGGTTCCAAATATCTGAAAAACTGCCTCTTTCCCTACAGACCCTCTCAGATTTTGAGATCAGCAGAGGGGGCCCTTTTGGTAGTTCTGCCACCCTCATAAGAACATAAGAAGAGCCTGCTGGATCAGGCCAGTGGCCCATCTAGTCCAGCATCCTGTTCTCACAGTGGCCAACGAGGTGCCTGGGGGAAGCCCGCAAGCAGGACCCGAGTGCAAGAACACTCTCCCCTCCTGAGGCTTCCGGCAAATGGTTTTCAGAAGCATGCTGCCTCTGACTAGGGTGGCACGGCACAGCCATCATGGCTAGTAGCCATTGATAGCTCTGTCCTCCATGAATTTGTCTAATCTTCTTTTAAAGCCATCCAAGCTGGTGGCCATTACTGCATCTTGTGGGAGCAAATTCCATAGTTTAACTATGCGCTGAGTAAAGAAGTACTTCCTTTTGTCTGTCTTGAATCTTCCAACATTCAGCTTCTTTGAATGTCCACGAGTTCTAGTATTATGAGAGAGGGAGAAGAACTTTTCTCTATCCACTTTCTCAATGCCATGCATAATTTTATACACTTCTATCATGTCTCCTCTGACCCGCCTTTTCTCTAAACTAAAAAGCCCCAAATGCTGCAACCTTTCCTCGTAAGGGAGTCGCTCCATCCCCTTGATCATTCTGGTTGCCCTCTTCTGAACCTTTTCCAACTCTAGAATATCCTTTTTGAGATGAGGCGACCAGAACTGTACACAGTATTCCAAATGCGGCCGCACCATAGATTCATACAACGGCATTATGATATTGGCTGTTTTATTTTCAATACCTTTCCTAATTATCCCTAGCATGGAATTTGCCTTTTTCACAGCTGTCACACACTGGGTCAACATTTTCATTGTGCTGTCCACTACAACCCCGAGGTCTCTCTCCTGGTCGGTCACTGCCAGTTCAGACCCCATGAGCGTACATGTGAAATTCAGATTTTTTGCTCCAATATGCATAATTTTACACTTGTTTATATTGAATTGCATTTGCCATTTCCCGCCCATTCATTCAGTTTGGAGAGGTCTTTTTGGAGCTCTTCGCAATCCCTCTTTGTTTTAACAACCCTGAACAATTTAGTGTCATCAGCAAACTTGGCCACTTCACTGTTCACTCCTAATTCTAGGTCTTTAATGAACAAGTTGAAAAGTACAGGTCCCAATACTGATCCTTGAGGGACTCCTTTCTACACCCCTCCAATGGGAGAACTGTCTGTTTATTCCTACTCTCTGCTTTCTGCTTCTTAACCAATTCCTTATCCACAAGAGGACCTCTCCTCTTATTCCATGACTGCTAAGCTTCCTCAGTCTTTGGTGAGGTACCTTGTCAAACGCTTTTTGAGTCTAAATACACTATGTCCACTGGATCACCTCTATCTATATGCTTGTTGACACTCTCAAAGAATTCTAATAGGTTACTGAGACAGGACTTTCCCTTGCAGAAGCCACGCTGGCTCTGCTTCAGTAGAGCTTGTTCTTCTATGTGCTTAGTTAATCTAGCTTTAATAATACTTTCTACCCGTTTTCCAGGGACAGAAGTTAAGCTAAGTGGCCTGTAATTTCCGGGACCCCCTCTGGATCCCTTTTTGAATATTGGCGTTGCATTTGCCACTTTCCAGTCCTCAGGCACGGAGGAGGACCCAAGGGACAAGTTACATATTTTAGTTAGCAGATCAGCAATTTCATAGTTGAGTTCTTTGAGAACTCTTGGGTGGATGCCATCTGGGCCCGGTGATTTGTCAGTTTTTATATTGCCCATTAAGCCTAGAACTTCCTCTCTCGTTACCACTATTTGTCTCAGTTCCTCAGAATCCCTTCCTGCAAATGTTAGTTCAGGTTCAGGGATCTGCCCTATATCTTCCACTGTGGAGACAGATGCAAAGAATTCATTTAGCTTCTCTGCAATCTCCTTATCGTTCTTTAGTACACCTTTGACTCCCTTATCATCCAAGGGTCCAATCGCTTCCCTAGATGGTCTCCTGCTTTGAATGTATTTATAGAAATTTTTGTTGTTGGTTTTTATGTTCTTAGCAATGTGCTCCTCAAATTCTTTTTTAGCATCCCTTATTGTCTTCTTGCATTTCTTTTGCCAGAGTTTGTGTTCCTTTTTATTTTCTTCCTTCGGACAAGTCTTCTGTTTTCTGAAGGAAGACTTTTTGCCTCAGAAGCTCGGGGTGGTGGCAGCCCTGGAAAGGGCATTCTCTGTGGCAGCCCCTAAGCTATGGAACTCCCTCCCTACCATGGTGTGTCTGCCAACTTCATTGTACAACTTTTGGTGAATGCTGAAGACGTACCTCTCTCCCTGGCCTGAGATGTATATTTTTAGGACCGACACTATTTTTTGTGATGTTGTTGAGGTTGTTTTTAACTGCTTTAATTATGTTTTAAAATTGTTGTAACCCACCCTGGGACCTCTGGGTGTAGCAACCAGGACACAAGTTGTGGCAGTTCTCCTCCTTTTGGTTTGCAATTCTCTTTAAGAGTTTAGAAGCACACATGCAACCGCCGCCCCCCACAAAGCATCAGTTACTATATAGTAAATATTTAAACAGCAGCCTTAATTATCTAGGCATGCTCATCTGCTCAGGTCATATTTTTAGAGAATATCTGGGTGTTAACAACCGGAGAAATAAAACCGGATGGTTCATCTCTTCTAGCCACTCATTGATAAGCACCAGTCCGCTCACTAAGTATTACTTATTAGTGTACCAAGGTTTATTGGAAGACTGCTCTAATGCCTATCACACAAGGTACATGAGGTACCTGGACTATGAACTGCAATCCACTCATAAAATGTAAATTTGCTTTCATCCAATTTATTTCCCTTGGATTCAAGTGGTCTGCCTCTGCTTCCTTATCTTCTTCGATTCCATATAGTATGCAGCGGATGGTATGTATGAAAGCATTGCAGTCAAGGGAACTAGCCGCTGTATTTAGGACTCTGTGTGTCCTTTAGAGCAGGTGGTCTTTCCTGATTAAGAAATGGCCCCCGAAAGGGAGAATCTAATGTGCTTTCCAGAGCACAACACATCCAAGCCTTGTCTATCCTCTGCAATGCCTTGTAAAGAGTGGAAGCTAATCAGGTTCCTTTTTAGTTCCACACCCCTCCCTCATTCCTGACTTGCGTTGGAGATAACTTTCTCCTACAGAAAGCGGAGGAAGCAACCAGAGGATCAGCTATCCTGGACTTGATTCTACACAACAGAGATTATTTGGTGGATGAGGTGGCAGTTATGGGAACACTGGGGGAAAGTGACCACGCTATATTAGAGTTCTTGATTTTAAAGGAAGCAAAAGCTGAGAGTAGCCATATGTGTAGCCTTGACTTCAGGAAAGCTGATTTTAATAAACGCAGAACAATGATAAGCAAGGTTCCATGGCAAGAGAACCTTATGAGAAAAAGGAGTCCAAGATGGTAGTTTCTAAAAAATGAAATTCTAAAAGCAGAACGGCAAACAATTCCATCAAGCAAAAAAGGGGGACGACAGCAGAAGAAGCCCATGTGGCTTCACAGAAAGCTTAGAGATGACCTGAAAACAAAAAAGGACACATGCAGAAAGTGGAAGGAAGGTCAGACCACAAGAGTAAACAGGTAGCATGCAATTGCAGGGATGGCGTCCGACAGGCTAAAGCTGAGAATGAGCTGAGGTTAGCAAGAGATGCTAAAAGCAACTAAAAAGCTTTTTTTCAGGTACATCCATAGTAAAAGACAGAGAAAAGAAATGGTGGTACAGCTACTCAATGAGCATGGCAACATAACAGATGATAAAGAAAAGGCAGAAGTGCTCAATTCCTACTTTAGCTCAGTCTTCTCCCAAAAGAAGGCCTACGGGCCTCCTTGGAAACGTAAAGTTCAAGTGGCAGGATTGCAGCTTGAGATTGATAGAGAAATGGTCAAGGAATACCTAATCCCACGAATTCAAATCTGCAAGGATTGATGAAATGCATCCTAAAGTATTGAAGGAACTGGCTGAAGAACTCTCAGAACCACCGTCTATTGTCTCTGCAAAATCACAGAGGATGAAGTGACAGATGACGGGAGGAGGGCTACTGTTGTCCATATCTTGAAAAAGGGCAAAAGGAGGAACCTGGGAACTACAAACCAATCAGCCTGACATCAATCGCTGGGAAAATTCTGGAACAAATTATAAAGCAGTCAATCTGTAAGTACCCTGAAAACAATGCAGTGATTAGAAGCCAATAGATTTATCAAGAGCAAGTCCTGCCAGTCTAATATTATCTCATTTTCTTGATTGGGTAACCTCCCTGGTAGACTGTGGGAATGCTGTGGACATAATATATCTCGACTTCAGCAAAGCTTTTGAGAAAGTGCCTCATGATATTCTGATTAGCAAGCTAGCTAAATGTGAGCTGGAAGGAACAACTATTGCAGGGTATCCAAAGTTGGCTACAGAAACACACTCAGAGAATTCTTATCAATGGTTCCTTCTCAAACGGGGAGGAGGTAATGAGAGGGGGACTGCAGGGCTCAGTCCTGGGCCAAGTGCTCTTCCACATTTTCATTAATGACTTGGATGAGGTGCAGGGAATGCTTATCAAATTTGCAGATGATACAAAATTGGGAGGAACAGCTAATACCTTGGAAGACAGAAACAAATTTCAAAGGGAACTTGATAGGCTGGAGCATTGGGCTGAAAACAACAGAATGAAATTTAACATGGATAAATGCAAAGTTCTACGCCTAAGAAAAAGAAACCAAATGCACAGTTATAAGATGGGGGATACTTAGCTCAGCAATACTATATGCGAGAAGGATCCTGGGATTATTGTTGATCAAAAGCTGAATATGAGCCAACAGCGCAATGTAGCTGCAAAAAAGGCAAGTGCTATTTTAGCCTGCATTAACAGTAGCTTCCAAATCGCATGAAGTATTGGTTCTCACCTATTTGGCACTGGTTTCTTGCTTCCCATCGTGTGGTAGTGGCTCCATTATGATTTCTGCTTAGGTTTGCCGATTACAATTTACCAAGGACTGGAGACTCAGACTGAGTTTGGCAGTGTTCAGATGGCTACCACTGTGAGCAGGGCAGATACAGAGAGAAACCTTCAGGCTGTTACTTTTCAGTGGTCTGCCTTGGATGTTTGACTTGCACCTAATGGCTTTCAATTCTGCTTGTTAGGGCACTGGCTCTACACATTGCCCTATTTTACAGAATGACTCAAAAATCAACAACTTATTAACTCTAAGGGCAATATTAGCCTTAAGGAACAGTGACAAAAGTCTTGTTCAGTCTAGGGGGAAGGAAGCCTGACGAACACCCCTCCCTAATCCCCTCAAATTGGTAATTTCCCTCTTAACCCTTGTATCACCACTGCTGCTTTCTACATTCAATGAGGAAGGGACACATGATAGGTTTCAGATTTTGTTCCAGGTGGAAGCCAGATAATCCCAATTTTTGGGGACTGATTTTCAAGCTAGCTGAGAGATAACCTGCTTTACACAAAATGCTGCACACTGAGGGGCGAAGTGGACTTCTCTACAGAGCCGGCTATCTGCCACAGAGTTCTGCCTCTCTTTCAAGCAGCAATCGCTCCACATCTTGGTCCAGCTTTTGGCATCAGCTTTTCGCCTTTTGCTAAGGCAGTTCTACAAAATGCTTGTGTGTTCGTCATGTAAGACTTTGTCACATGTGGGCAATCTGTGGGCCACATAAGAGTCATCCCTGCCACAGAATCTCACCCCCTGCTGAAGTTTGCATTAAATGGCACCTGCTCCACCCCAAAAGCTATTTGATAGGTTGGGGCAGCACGACTGTGATGAGGACAGTAGGGGTAGAGTTACCCATGTGTGTGTGCATGGTCCTCCCCACCACCACGTTTGTCCCTTGATAGCAAAAAGCAGTTGCCCACCCTTGTTTTATGTCATTACTGCTCAACAGCAGCTGTTTATTTGCTTAGAAAACAGTGTACAAAAGTGCCCACCTAGAAAAAGCAGCAGAGATACGATCAACCTCCTTTGTGGCAGACATCTAGTACGTGACCTCGGGCAGAACGTTGTCATGACGACAGCTAAAACAGAGGAGCAGCAAGGAGATACGTTGTCTCAGCCCTTGTAAAGGGGAACAGGCAGCTGTGGCATGCACTGCTGAAACTTTGCTCCTAAAGTCAGAAAACTGGGCAAGAAGCATAACGAGAGAGCTGGCTAGAGGATGCTGCCAATGAGCTATTTCTCCTTTTGCCGCTACAAGTTTTCAAGGCAGTAGAATGAAATAAGGAGATCCAAAGCAGTAGGGAGATAGCAACAGGGTCACACACTCCAGGTCACCTCCATGGTACATAGCACTTCAGCTGATTGTTAACTGCAAGAAATGGGCTAACCAGGGCCATTAAAACACAGACTCCACATTGCCCATCTCCACACAGACAGTCTTCAGTTGGGAGTAATATTCTATTGCTGCTTCGCCATTCTCTCGGCCAAACCCTGCAAGAGAGAGATGTCTGTGATGAGACTGCAACTATACAATCCCCTGCAAGAAGAGCTCTGGAAACCTGCATGGCAGGAATTACACCTTGGAATGGAGACTGGGGCATCTGGTACTGAAGCCAGCATTCACTCTTAAGAATCTGCTTTCCCTTGTTGTCTGCTTTCACAGGGAAGTTTGCTGACAACTGGATGGAATGTAAAGACTAAGAAGATGTCAGTGGCCAAGGAGGAGGGACTTCTTCACTTACGGGTATGCACAGATGAACCTAAATGCTGCAGCCTAGCTGGCGTGTTTTCTTTCTCACAGGGTGAGCACTACAAATGACAACTGTATTTACCTCCAAATTAAACACTGATTAGTCTCCACTTTGGGCCCTTCCCCATGCTTCAGGTACGCTGTCTGACCAAGGGCCAGAACTACCTTACACTGGAGGAACTAATTGACATCAGGATTCTTAGTCAGGGCCACGCTCCATTATGTCTCCAGACCATTGCAGCTCTCTTTGTCCGCAACCCAAGCTTGGCTAATGTTCCCTTTGCTAACTATCACGTAATCAGCTGAGAACCAAAGCCAATCATTATAGCCATGAGCCGAGTGGGTCACCTGACATCTTGTATCCTCCAAAGGGTAGCTCCACAGGGCTGACGTTGTAGTTGTTGATGTAACACACCCCAGCCTGGAGACCAGCCACTACTCTGTGGGCTCGCTGGATATCCCTGTGAAGCAGGAGGATGGGGTTAGGCGCTGCCATGTCCTCCCCAGCCTAGCCTTCATTTCCCACAGGATATGGGCTGCCATTAGTGTTATAGAGGGCAGAGGGATATACAGAATGGGGAGGCAGTTATGTTATCAGGGGAGATGGGAATGCAACAGGGTGCTGGTTGCCCCCAAACTGTCACCCCTTGCAAATAGCCTGGATAGCCTTGGTGACAGTCCACCTGGGTTGAAATTGCTGCTCGTGGGTCGGTGAATGGTAAAACAACGGCCATTCAAGACTTGATCCTGGATGAGCATGCCGACCTGGCTTGTATTACAGAGACCTGGTTGGATGAAGCTGGGGGGGTTAATCTCTCTCAGCTGTGCCCGCCAGGTTTCTCTGTGCAGCAGCAGGCTAGACCTGGGGGGCGGGGAGGTGGAGTTGCAGTGGTCTATCGTGATACCATTTCCCTGACCAGGTGCCCTATCCCACAGTATCCAGGGTTCGAGTGTGTGTATCTGAAGTTGAGTGGTCAGGACAGAATAGAGATTCTGTTGGTGTACTGCCCACCCCGCTGCTCAACAGTCTCCCTTCCTGAGCTAGCTGGGATGGTCTCAGGGTTGATGTTGCAGTCCCCTCGGCTTGTGGTGCTGGGGGACTTCAACTTCCATGCCGAGGCTGCCCTGTCTGGAGTGGCTCAGGACGTTATGGCCTCCATGACAGCCATGGGTCTGTCCCAAGTAATATCTGGCCCCACTCATGTTGCTGGCCACACCCTTGGACCTTATTTTCTGTGTAGAGGGGGATTTTGGTGATCTTGGTGTGCAGGAACTTTCTGTAGTTCCGTTGTCATGGACAGACCACTACCTGGTTGGGTTTAGACACTGGGACTCAGAACCTCTGCAGGGGTGGGAGACCGATTAGGTTTCCTGATGGCTCTTGGGGATTTTCCTGTCACCTCGGCAGGCGATCCTGTTGAAGCTCTGGTTGACCTCTGGAATGGGGAAATGGCCAGGGCGGTGGACACGATCGCTCCTGAGCGTCCCCTCTCACGAAGTGAAGCCAGACCAGCCCCCTGGTTTACCAAGGAGCTGGCGGTGATGAAACGAATGAGACGGAGACTAGAGCGATGTTGGCAGAAGACTCGGAGCGAGTCTGATCGAATACGGGCTAGAGCCTATTTGAAGGCCTACTCCGTGGCAGTACGGGCAGCAAAGAAAGCATTCTTTTCTGCCACTATTGTGTCTGCGGGGAGCTGTCCAGCGGAGCTGTTTCAAGTGGTCAGAGGTCTTTTACATCTTGGCCCCCGTAGGGATAATATAGACCATTCAACAGACTGCTGCCAAGAATTTGCACGGCCCTTTGCAGATAAAATCACTCAGATTTGTTCCGACTTGGATGCTATAGTTGATACAGTCTCAGTGGATGTAACTTTGGCTCCTGCCTGTCCAATAATAATGGATTCTTTTCAATTTGTACAGCCCAAGGCTGTGGACAGGATCCTTGGAGAGGTGAGAGCCACCACATGTCTTCTAGACCCCTGCCCTACCTGGCTCATTAAATGCACCAGAGAGGGACTGGCTAAATGGGTGAAGGGAGTGATCAATGCCTCCTTACAACAAGGCAGAGTTCCAGTGTGCCTAAAGGAGGCAGTTCTAAGGCCTTTGTTGAAAAAGCCCTCCCTGGATCCCTCCGTAGTGGATAATTATCGGCCAGTGTCCAATATCCCATTTTTGGGCAAGGTAATAAGAGCGTGTGGTGGCCTCCCAGCTCCAGGGATTCCTGGATGAAACGGAGTATCTAGATCCATTTCAGTCTGGTTTCAGGCCTGGTTATGGGACGCAGACGGCTTTGGTCGCCTTGGTGGACAACCTACGCAGAGAACTGGACAGGGAGAGTGTGTCCTTGTTGGTTCTGCTGGACCTTTCAGCGGCTTTCGATACCATCGACCATGGTATCCTTCTGGGCCGCCTTGCTGGGACGGGACTTGGGGGCACTGTTTTACAGTGGCTCTGTTCCTTCCTGGAGGGACGAACCCAGAAAGTGGTGCTGGGGGATTCCTGTTCGACTCCTTGGCCGTTGGCCTGTGGGGTCCCTCAGGGTTCAGTTTTGTCCCCCATGTTATTTAACATTTACATGAAACCGCTGGGAGAGGTTGTCTGGGAGTTTGGGGTTCAGTGCCACCAGTATGCTGATGACACCCAACTCTACTTCTCCTTTCCACCTAACTCCAAGGAAGCTGTCTTGGTTTTAAACCGGTGTCTGTCATCAGTGGTGGACTGGATGAGGGCGAACAAACTGAAGCTTAATCCAGACAAGACAGAGGTGCTCCTGGTCAGTCGAAAGCAAATCAGGAAATAGGGATTCAGCCTGTGCTGGATAGGGTTACACTCCCCCTGAAGACGCAGGTTCGCAGTTTGGGTGTGCCCCTGGACTCAGCTTTCTGCAGTGGCCAGGAGTGCTTTTGCACAATTAAGATTAGTGCGCCAACTGCGCCCATTACTTGAGCTGTCTGATCTGGCCATGGTGACACATGCCTTAGTTACATCCCGCTTAGATTACTTTAACGCACTCTACGTGGGGCTGCCTCTGAAGACTGCTTGGAAACTTCAGTTGGTGCAATGTGCTGCAGCCAGAATATTAACTGGGGCTGGCTACAGGGACCATACGACTCCCCTGTTACAAAAGCTCCACCGGTTGCCACTCTGTTTCCGGACACAATTCAAAGTGCTGGTGATGACCTATAAAGCCCTATATGGCTTAGGTCCAGGCTATCTGTCAGACCGTATCTCCCTCTATGAGCCTGCCCGGGCCCTGAGATCCTCAGGAGAGCCCCTTCTCTCAATACCTATGTCCTCACAAGCACGACTAGTGGGGACGCGAGATAGGGCCTTGTCGGTGGCTGCCCCGAGGCTTTGGAACTCCCTTCCTAGGGAAGCAAGAATGGCCCCCTCCTTGCAGTCCTTCCGTCGGCAAGCAAAGACTTTTTTATTTCAACAAGCCTTTGGAGCTGAAAGCTGTTAAGGACAGGACTTGAAGGGTGCTGCATTGCTATTGTCTAATTGTATTATTTTAAACTGAGTTTGAATTATTTTAACTGTACGTATGAATGATTTTAATACTGTAAATTGTTTAATTTGATTTTAATCTAGACTTTTGTATGTTTTTAATTATTTGTACACCGCCCAGAGAGCCTTTTTGGCTTAGGGCGGTATATAAATTAAATAAATAAATAAATAAATAATGTGTGCTTTTATCTGGAAGCCGCCGTGAGTTCCAGTTTTGGAAAAAGGGCGGGGTAAAAATAATGATAACAAGTAAATAAATATAACTGGTCGAGTAGGCTAAATGCTGCCAGGCACAGCTGCCCCCAATTCCTACTGAGCAGAAGCAACTGTGCAGCATCATGCTGTGGGCTGATATACTGCTGCTTCCCAACACATTGATACTATACTGCAGAGTTCCCCGCCCTACTTGCTGTGCAGTCTGGCCCCACTCTTAAATCATCTCCCTCTCTTCCTCAAACCTCTTCCCTTTCTTGATGGTACCTGGTAAAGACACCTCCTGCCAGGCCAAAACGGGTGTTGTTGGCTCGTTCCAGGACTTCTTCTTCAGTGTCAAAGGGCAGGATGGACATGACAGGCCCAAAAATCTCCTCTTTTACACACGTCATGTCGTCCTTACAGTTTCCTGAGAGCAACACAGGAGTGACCATACATTATTCAAGAGACAGCCATCTGTTCTGAATGCACAAGTGAGGAAGAAATAATCCCTTTATCCAGTTATCCTGCAGTTAGGAAGTGAACTGGGTTCAGAACAACCTGCTTAAAAGCACCAATTGTTGCTCTAGATCAGGACAAACTAGCAACCTAAATCTATGCATGTTTACTTGTAAATTCAGTCCCATTTCAGAGGACAGGACTTGCTTCCAAGTAAAGCGTGCATAGGATCTCTACCTTAGTCCCTGAAGGGCATGACAGTGAAATTATTTACAAATCCAGTTACATGGTCAGGAAAAGCACATCTTGCTTTGATTGTACCCATTCCAAACAAGCAACCTTTTATCTATTCTGTCAATACTTCTCAACAGTAAAGACTTCCTTAACATATAAAACTAACATGCTAGGAGAATAAGTTACTTTTCTTTGTGCGGGAGGTTCTTTATAGTAGGGAATGCTCAAACATGCAATCCTCAACTGCAATCCCAACTGATTCTTCTGATCATGTAGTTCAGCTCTTACTGTCAAGAGCATGCAGGACAGTACTCCCCTCAATGGAAAGGGGCCCCCATCCTTTCCCAATCTCAAAAAAGATAAGGAGGCCAATTTCGTCAACTAAAAATCCCACTGGCTCCTCACTAACATATATATAAATTGTGTTCCAACTAGGAATGTGCTAGAATTCCGCCCAATTCAGTTTTGGTACCAAATTTTCCATTAACTCACTTATTCTCAATCCCTGAGGATCAGATTTTAATGTAGCTAATTTCCATGGCTATTTTTGAAAGCAGATTTTTTTAAAAATCCGCCTCTAAAATGTTGATTGCAAGAATGATAATTTATTGATATTTCCTTTTAATGTATCGATATTTCCTTCAAAACATCATTTCTGTTTAAAATATTGATATTTTTCCCCAAGCAAAAAAAATATTGATCAGTAAAAGCAGTGGCTAGTGGATACAACGAACTAGAATTGATGTCAGCCTGTTAAGTCGATGAAATGCTTTCGAACCGGCACCGGCCAACAGATCCCATTGCTAGCACCAGCTTGTCTTCACCCACCAGCATAATGACTTTGTTTGAGAGTTATGAGAGTCATTCTTGGTGACTCAATAATGGTGTCCATACCTAGCACACAGGGAGACATGTAGAAGCCATTGTTCAGCTTTGGGTCATCTGGCACATATGCATCTCCTCCACACAACACTGCTGCACCCTGAAAACGCAAAAAAGAAGGCAGTGGAAGACAGTGCTGTTAAAATGAGCACAATCAGCCGAAGTCTGACAATGGGCAGGCTCAGCACGAGCAATAAGGGAACAAAAAGCTGGAATGTCTATAGCAAATCATCAGACTCGGTAGAAGGATTTTCTGCTGGCACAATGCCATGAACACACTATCAATGGTGACTGGCGCTTCTCCCTATACATGGCATTTCACTGGCCCTTGGAGTCATGAAGGCTGGCGTGTCTTTGCTCCATTCTGGAAAGCATAAGAGGTTTGGAAGAAATGTGTCCCTTGCAGGGCACCTGCTAGAGCAGCAATGGGGAATCCTTTGGGCTTCATGGGCCAGATCCTTAACAGGATCAGCCTCATGGGCCAAATTTCACAGGAGGACAATGCAGCCCACCTGTTAATCACGTATTATAATGTCACATGATTGGCAGATGGGCAGCCACACCCACCTCTCAAAACAACTAGACAGCCCTCTTGCTGTTTACAAAGGGATTTAAGACAGCTCCCATGCAAGCCTCCTAAAGCCCTTTGCAGAAGCAATCTTTGAGGCAGCTCCGCGCTTCTTCTTTGAGCAAGCAGGCAGCAGCAGCAGGAGAGAGGAGAAAGGAGTTGGTATAATGCAAGCTCTGCTCTTTCTTCCACCCCCTGCCCGCTGAAAGGAGAAGCACAGAGCTGTTTCAAAGATACTTTTGCAAAGGCTTTTAAACCCGACTCATCTTGCTGCCTTGGCTGTACCGTCCTGTTCCCTGCTTGGAACAGGTCGCACAGCCAAGGCAGGGTTAAACCCTGTCCTCCTACCCAACAGATGACATCATCAGCTTTTGGGGGGGAAATGGCCTTGTAGGTCAAATTACACCCTCTGGTGGGCCAAAAGTGGCCTGTGGCCTGGAGGTTCTCCACTCCTGCGCCAGAGGGTTCTGTTTCCCTTTCAGGTCATTTTATTGCTGTGTTGTTGTTAATAATAATAAAATTTATATCCCACCCTTTCTCCCAGTAGATGCCCAGGGTGGCAAACAAAACACTAAAAATACTCTAAAATATCTTAAAAATAGTCTTTAAAATATATTAAAAACAAAACATCTTTAAAAACATCTTTTAAAAAAGCTTTAAAAACATCTCAAAAAGCAAGTTGAGTCCTTCTCTTCTCTGCTTTTGAATCCTCACTCCATGGAGGAAAGTACCTATTTGGGTCCCAATATACAGCTTCAGTTTGGTATTCTGGGCATACTGTTAACTCTAAAAGAGAAGCATGCACTGGAAAAAAGGAAATAGTAGCAAGAACAAGGTGGCCAAGGAGGGCTCAGGGGAAGGAGGGCTCATCGTCCTCTAAAGAGGGAAACAAAAGTGCCAGAATAAGTCTCTCAAATTGATCCAGCTTGATTTCATTGCTGGGCCTAAGTAGCTTCCTGACCTGAATGGTGAAGGCTGTTCCAGCAGAAAAATACTTGTGTGTAGCAGTGAAGCAAAAGGAAAACATGGATGGTATCCACCAAAGTAGTTCTGTTAGCCCAAGGATTTCCACTTGTGCAATGGAACCTCTCCACCTTCTCCTCTCCCTGCGTGCCTTTGGAAGGTTGGGGAAAACCCTAGAACAGATTTAGGGAGCACACAGGGGGAGGACAGGGAGGGGCAGCTCTGCAGAGCAAGTATTTCTGGCTACACAAATGGAACTAATTTGCTGGATGCCACCCTTTATCTCTACGCTGTAAACTAATCTAGCCCAGTCTCGACAGGACTCTTTTGCAACCCACAGCGTTATTCACTCTTGAAAAGCTGTAACCCTTGGCAGGGAGCCCAGTGTCATGGTCCATTACAAAATGCAATCAAAGGACAAAGTCCTTAAGCATGGATTGATGAATAGCCTCCAAGTCCTTGGGCTTTTGTCCAATTTAGAGTTCATAACCTCTACCTTGTGGTAGAGGCACACTGTGGAAGAACGTACTTCACACAGAATCTGAAGCTACCAGTGGTACCCCCCCAAAACCTAGCAAAAAGGAGGAACGCTACTTTTTAAATCAGAAAGTCACAATTCCAAGTATGCTTTGCCAGATGTAGCTCTTATTACTAGAAAAGAATATGGTGCCTGTATAGTGTTGTAGCTGTCTGGGTGGAGGGAGGGAGGGGCCTAGCCTCTTTTACCTGAGATCATCCATTACTCTCACCTGCTCCTGTGCTTGTTTAACAAAGCTCAACACCTTCTCCAGGTGGGGGCGGTTGATAAGTGCTCCCATCCTTGTGTCTTCCAGCAAGGGGTCACTAATTTTGATTTTCTGTGTCTGTTTCACAACTTCCTTGGTGAAGGAATTCAGGATCTCACGTTGCACAAATACCCGCGTGCCATTGCAGCAAACCTAAGGCACAGAGACAGATCTAAGACACAGCCCACTAACCACACCTTGCCAGCTCTGGAAGTACCAACAGGCCACCTGCTCACTGGATGTTTTGCACTGATTTAACATCTCCCAGGAATAGGGTTGCCAGGCTCAGGGCCTGAGACTGATCCTGTATCTTTAGGAGAAGAGAAAGTCAGCCAAGTGTAGGTGTTCTTGCAACACGGTAATGGGAAAAACCACAAGGTGGAATTCTCCCCTCCCCCTGCACAACTTTTAAAGATACAGAAGACCTCGTGGTTGCCGGCCTCCAAGAGGTCTTCTGTATCTTTAAAAGTCATGCAGGGGGAAGGGAGAATTCCACCGTGTGGTTTTTCCCATTACCGAGTTGCAGGAACACCTGCACTTGGCTGAATTTTCTCTTCTCCTAAAGATACAGGATCAGTCTCAGGCCATGGACCTGGCAACCCCACCCAGGAATGGGATTTAGCAGAAAATGCTAAACAGTCAGTCTCTTCCACACAGCGTGAGAAGAGCGCATTTAATAGTACCACTCTTTGCACAGCAATAAATTGTTAGGACATAAGAAGAATTATTATTCATAACAACAATTGTTTATACTCTGCCCTTCTTTCCAAAGGGAGCCCAGAGCGGCAAACAAATGATACAGCAGTAAAAGCATCTTTAGAAACATCTTAAAAACAATCCCAGTACAGATGCAGACTGGAATAAGGTATCTGCTTAAAAGGCTAGTTGAAAGAGGAAGAATAGTTTTGAAGTGTCTTCTTACATATCCGCTGAATACTGAGAAACGGGGATCCTAGCACACTAGAAAAACTGGAGCTTGAACTGCCCTCCCACAAATGAGGCAAGAAAAGAAGTTTTTTGAGAAGTACAGCACAAAGATTTTCTTAGGCCCCTTGGTGCCACCATGTGGGGAAATTACAACAAGCAACCAAGAGCTGCTATTCATATAGTGGGCTATGCTATGGCACAAAGCAAACCAGTGGCTGCCCAAGACATGTGGCTGCTTAAGCCCACAGATCCAAATGGCACCCTTCCCCATGTTGGGAAAAACAGAATCATATGTTAAATAACTGACAGCTTGTTTCTTTTTAATGGCACCTTTAGAAAAGTCTGGATTACAATAACAAAATGAATGAAGACTCGTGATGTAGCCTCTTGGCTTTTCAGTGAGCTCCAAGCCATCCTCTACAAATGGCATTACAGGGGCAAACTTATATTAGTTTAATATCTGCTCAAACCAGTACTTTGCCCCACGTAGTTGGGAGTTTACAGCCAGCTCTGTCCTCATGCCAAGATCAGATTCTTATGAATCTTAACAAAACAGGACCTTATACATGGTAGTCACTTATTAAAGACACAGCGGATTTCTTCTTTTTCAGTTCAAGAAGAACACTGCCACTGGAGGGGACTTTCCTGACAAGACTTAAACAGGCTCCCAGCTTCCTCCCTCTGGAGGTCCATACCTCGCCTTGAGTAAGGAAGTTGGCCATGAGGGCTCCTTTCACAGCATTTTCCAGGATACAGTCAGAGAAGATGATAAGGGGGGACTTGCCCCCTAACTCCAGAGTAACTGGTTTGATCCCTTTGGCTGCCAACTCCATTATCTATTGAAACAAAGACAGTACAAGCTGTACGAGCAACAAAAACGAGTCTATCACAGCTCTGTAAAATCTCAGTTGAAAGGGACCATTCCTCATTTGGGAGTCTGTTGAATAAGTGTCTACATCCTTTGCTGATCAGTCAGAACTCAAGACAATGCATGATGGATTATGAAATTACTAGTTGTTTCCATTTCCCCCAGAGGATATCACACACAAAATACTGATTGCAAGCGCAGGGTGGACATGCTATACAGGCTCTCCCTTGCTGTGGTTTGTTCAAAACACACTTTCCTCTACAACCCTCAAGCTCAAAGGTTTCAACAATACACTCAGGGTTTTGACTGTAGTCAACAGCAAAGATATTAACTTGTCACAGTGTGGTCTCTGGGGCATCTCAAAAGAGATAAAGCTTTGGGGCACTCTGAACTGGTCTTTGCATAGCATGCTAGCGCTCTTGGGAAACTGGAAGGCTAAACGTTATTGTTCAATAGCTCCACCAAGCATTAGTATCCTGTACCTTGATGCCTGTAGGCACACTCCCGGTGAAAGAGACCTTGGCCACATTTGGGTGCTGGCACAGGAATTGTCCTGTGGCAGCTCCACCCTGCACCACGTTGAAAAGCCCCTTGGGAACTCCAGCCTCACTGAAGATCTCTGCCAGCATCACAGCGGTGACAGGGGTGAAGGGAGAAGGCTTGAAGACCATGGCATTACCTAGGCAATCCAATTCACAGGGATGAGGAAAAAAGGAACAGTCATGCCTTATCTCTACCTACAGCTACAGCTAACCTGGCAAAGGAAAGAGTGCTGGTGAGTGGGGTGGGAGAGTCAATTTGGCCTCTCTGATCCCAGCAAAATGTCCAGTGCAATCATTACAAGTTAGTAAAGGCTACCTTTAAGACGTAGACAGGCAATGGTACCAGCACCTGCCCATTCCACCTAGCCCCATGTAAATGTGGTGGCCAAATCACTCATACTCCTCATTAACGAATTCGCTCCCTCCTTAATCTATCAATTATATTTTACTTTCTTTGGCTCTAAAGATAATAGTAGTAAAAGTTTTGTTCCCTACCCCATGCCACCTACTTTTCTCACATGCCCACCGTGAGAGAGAAACTGCCCTAGAGCCCTACAAAGACAAACCTTGGCTACTCATTCTTGGAGATGATACCTACTCTCCTCAGAGTGTCTCTTACCACAGGCTAAAGCAGGGGCAGACTTTGTGCAGGCAATCTGGAAAGGGTAGTTCCAAGCTCCTATCCCAACACATACCCCAAGAGGTTCTCTTCTTGTATAAGCAAAGGATCCCCCAGGAAGCTGGATGTGCTGACCTGGACAAGAAAGACACAGCAAGATGAACAGGAGTAGTATAGCTTGTCGGAGAGGCTTAGAAAATTAAAATTACAATAACACAACTTTTATTACAATAACTTTTTAAAAAATATATAAAAATAAAATATATAATATAAAATATATATAATATTTTATATTATTAAAAAAGTATAAAATAAAACAGTATAAAAGCAGTCAGTTGATTAAAAACAAATACTGAGCTGCATAAAAGTAATTTAGAGGATGAAAAAGCCTGAGAAAATAAAAGATTTCCGCCTACACAGAGATGACATCAAGCAAGATGCTGGACAAGCCCCACTGGGAAGGACAGTATACAGTTACAGCGCCACCACCAAGTAGACCTTTTTGCTGAAGCCACCCTCAGATGGTGGTGACATTCAAAGGAGAGCCCCTCTTGAAGATCTTAGTGTCCAGGCAGGCCCACCTGAAGAAAAGCTATCTATATATCCCAGTCCCACACCCTCAAGTTCTTTAGAGGTTGAAACCAGCTCTTTGAATTGAGCCCAGAAATGAACTGGGAGCACAGGAGTAATGTGATCACACTGTCCAGTACCATTTAACAGTCCTACAGCTGTATATTTGAAGGGTAGCTGGAATACATTATAGTAGTCTAATGTGGAGGTTAATGGGGCATAGATCACTGCAATCAGGCTCTGTCAAGTCTGCAGCTGGTGCACCAGTTATAAAATGGTAGAAGGTGCTCACTGCCATGCAGGCAACCCACACCTCCAGTGACAAAGATGAGTCAATGAGCACCTTAGCACGATACCTCCAATCTCCAAACCAGGCAGTTTACCCAGAAGGAAGGTCAGTGGTACTGAAAGCTGCAGAGAGGTCCAAAAGAATAAGCAGGGTTGTATATCCTCTGCCCCTCACCTGGCATAGATGATCAGAATGATCAAGATGGTTTCAATGTCAAACGCAGACCTGAAGTCTGATTCAAACATATCTAGCCAGTCACTCTCATCTAAGAGTGCATGAACTTATATAGCAAATACATGTCAGGCGTAGTGCACCAAGCTTCCTCTAAGGACCCCCCCCCCATTTCCTAATTTTATTCAGGAAGGGGATGGTAGGAACCAAATGATAATTACAGAGATCTTCTTGGTCTGCTTTGTTTCAGCCATATCCCTACCTGCTTCATAACTCTCAGTTCTCCAGCATACCTAGGAGCCAACTAGATTGTGCTCAGCAGAAGAGGACGCTTGAGAGCAACTGCATCAACCACCTGACGCATCTCCACATTCCACAGTGTCATCAGGGTCTACTGGAATCTAAGAAACTCACTAAGCCTCAAGGTGTGCAGCATAGCATAGAAAATTACTGTAGGAGCCCCGATTGGCTCTGGCTGCCTGCAAAGTTTTTTTTTTGCAGCACACAGAGATTTAAAAAGAATAAAGACTGTGTTTTAAATATTACAGCAGTGGTGGGGAACTTCTGCCCTCCTAGACCTCAGAGATTGGCCCACCAGGCTGTTTCAGACAAACCACACCCTCCTTTTCTGGATCTGATGTCATATATGTCAGGTGTAGGAAAGTTCAAGCAATGGATAAAAGGAGGAAGAATTGGGAGCATGCATCCTTTGCAACAAAAATAACTGATTTTTGAATTTTGCACCTTTTTCTGTTGCTCTGTACAGCAACAGAAAAAGGTGCCAATTTTTAAAAGGGTCAACTTTTTGATGCAGAGGAAGAATCGGAACACACGAGTACGCTCTTGATTCTTTCCATTGAAGGTGAGTGGTTGGTCTCACCCATCTGTCAAAGTGGCCTATAGGGGATGGGGGAGCTCAACTGGATTCTGTTTCCCACCCCTGTATTATAGTTTCAGCAGGTACACAACAGAAGGTACACCACACTGCACACACCTAACCATTTTGCTATGCGTTGCAGTCTTTAAGCCCAGTAGAAGGGCTGGTCCTCAGGCATTACTGCATAAAAGGGCTTACAAAAATTCTGAAAGTAAAACACAAAGAAACCAAAAAAATGTATCCTGTCTGAACGTCCAAGTTCTTCCCACATTTGACTTCTGTACTTTACCAAGAAGTATATTAGACTAGCTGAGGAGAATCAAAAATCCAGAGCTAACAGAGTAGAACTAACAGAGTTGTAGACTCTCACCTGCTAGGCAGCCAGCTAGGCCGGCATAATACTGCAGACACTGCCAAGAGACGTCAATATCTATTCGGGCTTCAAAGATGGATTTGCCATTGTTGATTGTTTCTAAGGTAGCTATTTCTTCCCTTCGCTCCTGGAATCCCAACAGAAACACAATACATTATACTGACTGGTATGAAATCTGTGCCAAAGCAGCCTGCAAATTATTATCAGGAGAAGGGAGATACATTGGTATATATCTGACACAAAAAGGTTGGTGATCCCTAATATACCCAAAGACTACTGGAAGACAGTGCAGGTAGATGCTCTCAAAGTATTAATCTGAGGGGCATCTGGTCAACTGGTCTCTCTGGCTCCACCAGAGTACTCTTCAGTTGTCTAAAAGTCTAGGGCAAAGTCAAATGTCCTTTGTTTCATTAACTTCCACTGCTCTTAACTGTTCTACACATTATTTGATAATTTTGGGCAAAATTCCATGATTCTCACTGAAACAAAATCTCACCATGTGGAAGTTTTATTCAACAAGAGATGGGGATATTTTTCTTTATAACTTAGACAACAATCATATGCACAATTTCACACAGAGGGTCTATTAAACTAAGACTGCATTGCTCTACCTACTTATATGGGAGTAAACCTCACTGAATGTAATGGATTTACTTCTGAGTAGGCATGTTTAGTTTAAACTGTAAAGTTATTTGTGTCTGCTGACTCTCAAAATGTGCTACTATTGCCTATAAGGGATCAATACTGTGCAAGCTCAGTATAGCAAGAACAGAATGGATATTTCTGATTGGCTCTGTGAAGTTACTATAGGACCACCTGATCCCTTTGTTAATCTAATGTATCACAATTTATTAACTGCAGTGTCTTGATCAGCTAGCATTGCCAATCAACAGGAAAGCGGGAGTGGGGAGGGAATCTTGCAAAGGACTTTAAAAAGAACACACTCCTCCCTGCCTGGAGACAGGGTTGTGGACCTGCTGGCATAGTGATGTTTTGTGATGGGCTGTACTGTGCTGTGAAGAGAGGTGGTTTGCTATTTCATGAGAAGGAACAGAAACAACTCTAGAGACTCTCAGTATGTGGAAACTTAACAATACGAGTGTGGGGGACAGGACAGTGTCTGGGCTATGGCCTTGGGGAACAAATTTTGTCAGTTGCAGGACAAATGTGTAAAATCACATATACGTTGACACTGACTGAACTGATGGTGACTAACCCAGAAAAGAGATCTTGGTGTCAAGTGGCAGCTTAATGAAGCTGCCAAACCCAGTTTGTGGTAGCTGCGAAAAAGCTTAATTCCATGCTAGCAAGTATTAAGAATGGGATAAAAAATAAGGACATCTGTATTGTAATGCCTTTATACAAATCTTTAGTGTGTCACACAAGGAACACTGTGTACAGTTCTAGACACCCCATCCTAAAAAAGGCACTTTGGAGCTGGAAAAGGTGCAGAGAAGGACAGCTTTATACAATCATGGGGATGATGGAGAACCTTCCCAACAAGAAAAGATTGAAGTATTTTACATTTAGAGAAAAAGTGACAGGTGAGTAAGGGGGGGCAACACATGGTAGAGCGTCATAAAAGTATGCAGTGTGTGGAGACACAGACATTTTCACTCACATGCAATATCAGAACTCAGAGTTATACAATGACATTTATTGGGAGAAGATTCAGGAGTAGTGTGTGGGCAGGGGGAGACATCTTCACATAATGCGTAGTTAACTGTGCACTTTTACTTTATTTGAAGCCTCCAGGTTCAGAGACAGCATTTCTCCAAATTTTGCAAGTGGGGAGCAACAATGGAAGAAGGCTATTGTCTTCATGTCCTGCTTATGGGCTTCTCAGAAGGATCTGGTTGGCCACCATGAGAAACAGGATGGTGGGCCAGGTGGACCTTTGGTCCGACCCAGCAGGGATCAACTTATGTTCTTATGCTTATAATTTACCTGCAGACAAGCAGAAACACAGCATGTACTTCAAAGCACATGTCATACAAAGTGGCCTCTGAGCAATATGATAAGACTGGGGAAGAACACCCCAAGGCTTTCCATCTCTGTTCTGAACAAAGGTGACTTTTACTTACCTGGAGATGTTAATAGGTTACCAATTGACACAGCACTGCCAACAAGTGTCTACAAATCTGGCTTCCAGTGGCAATTGTATCTCCTCGTCTAGCGCCCACCTCTTCCATTTATACCGTGCACAAATATCTCCTCCTTCCCCTTCTCGAAGTATTGCAGAGAACTTACAATTGGAGAGGGGTTGGAGGCAACTACAAATAACGGCTAGTTATTAGAACAAACCAAAATTTGTGACCCTCTGGCTGAATGGATAGCCCCCTTGAATAGCAGCCAACATTGTCTTAGAGGAGGCTGAGCTAGTTCATGCTCTTTTATCACATACCCGGATTATCCTTGCAGCCTCCAGCAGGATACTGCTCCGTTCCATGCCTGATTTCTGACTCCATATTTTAAAGGCAGTCTTTGCACTCTGCACAGCCAGATCCACCTCCTTCTCCCCAGAGAAGAAAAATTTGCCAATAACTCGCCCTGAGGGGGAAAAATTAAATCCAGATTTCTAAAGCTTGACTTGCTGGAATGTTTCTGCTACAATAACCTCTTACAGAAGCAGAGCTAACATGAACTGTGATTTTGAGACAAGTGCAATTGTTACCACTGCATCCTTCAGCAGGAAGAGTGGGATCTAAATTTAATAAAGAAATAATATTTATTTATTCCTGATCTCTCTGAATTTTCAACCATTGGTGCTGATTATTTGAAAGCCATACAAAGGCTCCTGAATAAATGGTCTTAGGCTGCAATCCAATACACACTTACCTGAGAGTAAGTCCCATTGAACCCAATTGAGCTTATCTCCGTCCAGACATGTATTGGAGTGCAACCTTGATTTCTTATTTATTAGAGAGGAGAAAATCCTTACTGTATTCATAGCCAAGCTCTAGCAACGTTTGAAAGGAATGATATAGCAAGTATTAATCATTTTTGGTAATTGATTGACAAGAAGAGTCTCTGAATTATCTTTAATATTGTTATAGCAAGTATGTATGCTTTTTTCTATAACTTCGCAAAACTATTTTTATAGAATTAGTAAGAATTTGAAAAAAGTATGTTCCTAGACAGATACAAGTGCTACACTATTCCCATTATTTGCAAGTCTTGCACCTCAGCCCTCAGCCATGTTTTTCACCAATCAGCAAGTTCAAAGTTCCTAGGATAAAAAGATAAGATAAACCATGCAGAATGCACCACAACAGAAGGTCCAATAAGCAGATTCAAAGGACAGAGGTGCATGCTTGCTTGCATTTCTTCTGGCTTGAATAAATCTAAGCCAGAAAAGCATTATTGGGTAATGTGAATGTTCCCTAAATGATATGACAGTAACAGCAAGCTGATGTAATACAGAGTCTTGGAGTGGATTCCCAAGCCACCTGTTGCTGTAACTGATGAGAGAACGCCAGCTATCGCATGTCTGTAGAGTTGGTCTGTACCCCCTGAACTCCAGACTTTCCCCAGAACATCATCACAGGAAATAATTACCAGTTGCTGGTTCATATGTCTCCTCACTGTGGTCTCCATCCACAGGCTCAATACGGGCACCCTCTCGGTAGTTGAGGGGTTGCTGCAGTTGAAATGTACCAGTGATGGTGCTCATTGCAGCACGATGAAGCAAACGAGAAAAACTGGGTAGAAGGAACAAGACACTGGGACTGAAAAGCATCCAAGCGCTGGCACACAGGGAAAAGGCTGCACAGAAAGGAAGACAGGCCTATCAGTATTGGCTCCTGCCTGGATTCACATAGCTCCCTGCTTACTGCAGTATCATTTATTCAAAAGATATACATACTGCCCTCCAGCAGAGCTTCCAGGGAAGTTCACAAAAACAATATAAAACAAAGAATTTTATCAAGATTTGCCTCTGAATGAATTGCACGCGTGTGTGCTTATCTGCGATACCTATAAAACATAGCAGAATGTGCAAGGCACGTTTCAGCTCTCTTATGCTTCTACACAATCGGCCAGATTGCCTCCTAGAGGTACGCCACACAAATCAGCCAACAGATGAAGAAGACTCCTTCCATCATGAGCCAAGCAAGATCTAGTTGTTCAGACCTATTCCTGCGCCTCAGAGGTGGGAGCAGTGCTTGGTACGACTCCAGGAAAAATCAAGAACTAGGGCAGGAAATGCTACCTGAATAATGTTGGGTCCATATGGACACTATGTATGTTGCATTCCTATACAGTAGGGCCCCACTCATATGGCAGGTTACGTTCCAGACCGCCGCTGAAAAGCAAAACCCGCCGAAAAGTGGAACTCGTTCAGTAGAATGGTGCCCAACACCCGAAAAACACCGTAAAGGCAGAACAAGCGCCGTACAAGTGGGGCCTTACTCTAATTGAAAGCCGCCATATTAGCGGAACGCCACAAAGCAAGTTGCCAAAAAGCGGGGCCCTACAGTACTAGATTTGAGTACAATTGTGGGAAACTTTGGGAAGCTCATAGAAGAGACTCTGCTGGAGCATATGTTCTATTATGGCCTAAAGCTTATTTTGCACACCGCCTAACTCCTTATTCTTTTCTACACATTTTGGCAATTATTGGTATGGGTATTTGCTCTTGACATTGTTTTGCACCCAAAGACAACCATTGGGCCGGATATAACCTAATGCTATTTTATTTATTTATTACATTTCTACCCCGCCTTTCTTTTTCATGATTGAAACCCAAGGCGGCTTACATATGGTTCCCAGGCGGTCTTCCATCCAGGCACTGACCAGACCAGACTCTGCTTAGCTTCAGCAGGGTGCTGGCTTCATGTGCCTTCAGACCATAGCCATCTCACAGGTGATGCTATTCTGGAAATATGATCTGGAGTGGCCTAAGGGTTATTTGAGGGATGACGGTCCCAGTTCATTATTTGAAATTATCATTTGATGTTATCACATATTTGTGAGCATTGTGCAAACACAACACTTTTAACTAGAGACAATGACCATGGATCTCAAAGGGGACATGGATCTCCTGGTCATGGAAATATATCATATGGGAATGAACAATGCTTATTCTGGGGTTCTACGGCATGCAGACTTCAGTTCTTTTTTACATTTTCTGTAAAAGTGTTTCAAACACTTGTGCAAATAAGGACCTGGGACGTAGTAACTAACTCAGCATCACCATAATTATCCTGCTGGGGCTAAGCAGGTCTTATCTCATAAGCTACCTGGATGCCATATGAAGTGAGGTCCTTTGAGGAAGAGCAGAGCGTAAGCACTATAAAACAAATTTAGCATTTGAACAGTTTTGAGCATGGCCAGATTATAATGGTGTCACTGAAGCAATTGAATCAGGACCTATGCCAGCAAAGGGCCCTGACTCTGAGCTTTAAGTAAAAACAACACAACCAAATCTCTAATCCTCCTCGAAAGAAAGTTATGAAGTGAAATCTTCAGGCAACCTTCTAAGCAGTTTCTGGGAGATGAGCCAGTCTGGCTGCTCACACTTTTCAGGACTTTAGACAATGAGTAAAGTCAGCGCTGTGATGGACAAGTGAGTCGTCTGGACAACAGGCAACAGGAATCCCTGTGGCCCTGAAGAACTGTTGCTTTCCCCTCCCCTTTAGTGCACTTCTCTTCCCTGCTTCTGTGTCAATTTTTAGTCCCTGCACTCTCCTGTGAACAGCCCCCTTTCCAGGCCTCCGTACTAGGAAAGGAAAAACTAACGGAGGGAGGGAGGGACGGAGGGGCACTGCAGACCTCCATGATACCTAGAGGAGAAGAAGACGCTCCACGAGTCAGAGAAGCAACCCACGTCCTCACCGCCAGCCACCCCACCGCACGCAGGGAACAGAGGGAGGGGCGTTTCGTGGCGAAGAGGCGAGGGACTCCCCCTTCTGTAAACTAGAGGCCGGCGCCCTCCCATTGCATAGACATCTTAACTTCCAGGCCGAAAATCCTTCTCCCCCAACCCCGGCCCCAAAGGGAGCCGTGGACAAGGTGGGGAGCGCGCCCGCCCGGTGCAGGATGTAAGCAAAAAGGACGCATCTCACTCCGACACACGTGCGTGTGCAGCAGACTTTTTCGCTTCACTCAGCTCCCCAGGTGCTTGGATGACAAACGGGGCACGCATGCAGTAGGGCGCTTGGCCCCCAAGATTCCTTCGTCCGGGGCGTGACCGCCTCTCCTTACAAACTAGCTTGGGGGGAGGAGGAGGAGCGGCTGCGCTCCTGCAGTTCTGGGAGAAAGAGCGCACGCCCCCCCCCGCGGCACCCCCGCCCCGCTCACTCGACCGATGCCACTCACTCTCAAGCCTCCGCCCCGATCGAAGGGATCCGATCCACTAGCTCTCCAGGCTGATAACGGCCTTCAGACTTCTTTGATCAGCCACGCCCCTCTACGGACTCTCCAGGGGAGGTGGATGAACGGGCCTGGCCGTTCCTCCTTCCTAATATACACACGCGTAGGAAGGGGACTGATAGGGGAGTGTCGTTGGGCGGGGAACGGTCGCCTACTTGGCCCCGCCCCACGGCTGGCAGGAGGGATTGTGGAAGGAATCCGCCTCCCACCCTATTGGTTGACTAGGGCTGCAAATGGAAAGAAGTCTACCGACCGCTCGCCTGACCTCTCCTGGGGGCTGCATTCTCATCCGCTGCTTGTTGTATTGTAGGAAGTTATAGTTCAGTTCCAGTTTAATCTGCATTCACGGCATTTGCCAAGAAAGTCTAAACTGGCTGACAGGAGAAAACCAACTTGCTGTTCCCTCTTTTCCTCCTCCCAAATTTCTAACTTGGAGAGAAATTATGCAAGATTTTGAAAATTGCTAAGTTTCTTATCAAAATATACTGGAAATGTCAAAACCAACACTCTCTCATACTGAATCTTGCAATGCTAGATATGCCAGACATCAAATCCGGTTTGGGGCATCAATTTTTCCTTCTTGTAGCTATTGGCAAAACGGAGTCTGTTAATGGGAGACACCAAGAAAACCTAAGTTCTTTGTACTTTACAATTTGGTCTCCACACGGCCCTTAGCTTTCCATCCCTAATCTGCTTTCTCTGCCGGTTTGGGAACAACACTGAGTTTAGGGTGACTGCCAGCTTGCATGCTCACCCCTGGTAAGGAGAGACGGAGTTTGTCGTCAGTGGTTGGCTGTTTCCTTCTGCCCTAGGAGCAGAGGTGTAGTTATCCAGGGTTTGGGGGGTCTTAGACCTCTTGCTTTTTCAGGAGCCAGATCCCAGCAGGGTCCCTATGTCTCCAGCTTCCTGTGAACCAATCAGCATGCGAGGAGAACAGTATTAGCCACTGAGTAGAATCTTCTAACTTGCTTCGTTGTCATTTCCTTCTGATTGGAGCCGATTAGAGTGAAAGGAGTTCTTATTAGTACCTACTTCAAAAACCAAGTTGTGTGTGTGTGTGTGGGGGTGAGAATTCTGTTATTTCAGCAGAGATAGTGAATCTCATCTATATCATCAAGCAGGAGATAAATGTGCAGACACTGAATTCAGTAATTCAATTAATGCTTCTGACAGTGAGAAAGGACAGTCAAATGTTGACAGCAATAGAGAAGCAGAAGGCAGAGTTCAAACCTGGCCAGATTATTGTATAATTTTAGAAGGGGACATAGCTGTGACTGTCATGAGGGACCCTGCACTTCTGAATTTGCCATTACACTTCTGCCTAGAAGCCTTCATAAGGGCATTGCTTCAACAAGAATTCTGCATCTGTGTTGGAACTGCTTTTTAATGTTTTTAAACCTTTCCTTTTTAAAAAAATGTTTTTAAAGTTGTTTTGTTTTAATGTATTCTAAAGTCTGTTTTATGATTTTTAAAGTGTGTTTAGTACTTTTGTTTGCCACCCTGGGCTCCTGCTGGGTGGAAGGGCGGGATATAAATCAAATAATAAATAAATAAATAAATAAGAAAGAAAGAAAGAAAGAAAGAAAGAAAGAAAGAAAAAGAAAGAAAGGTGAGGAGGTTTTCTGGTCTATTGGCTCTGGCTATAAAATGTGAAGGTATTGAATATTGTTAACTGACCTATTGGTGAGCTTTGGTTACAGTGATTATTATAGCTTCTGTTATTTATTATATTATCTATTATTGTTGTAGACTGGTTATTTTTGGTGAGTCGCTTTGAGCACAAATGTATTTGTGGAAAATGTAATATATAAATGATTATTACCCCAGCTTTCCCTCTGCCATTTGGTTAGACAGAATTGCATCATTAGTAGACACGCCGTAAATGAACCGGATTAGTCTGGTGGAGTCTGGAGAGTGGAAAGGTGACAGGGACTAAGGGAAGCATCTCATGATCATGCACTAACACACTTCAGTAATACAAAGAAGAAGGGTGCATTCCATACTTCTGAGTACAAATGCACATGATTTGACCTTTGGAGCTGGCTGGCTATCTTTAAACAAATAGTTTAAATCTTTAGATTTTAGTAGCAAACCAGAAAGCCGGAAGTTCTGATAATAGTTAAATAGTTACTTTGTTGAACTTACATTTAACATGCACAACTTCTGAAGATAACTTTTGCAAGAGATTGGTTGGTTATAACTAACTTTAGAATTTCTTATCACCTATGAATATATCCAAAAAAGATTCATAGCATCGCCATAAGTCGTAATCGACTTGAAGGCATATAACAACAAAATATAGCACTGCCCATAGCTTCAGTGTTGGCACAGCGTGCAGAGGAAGAGAAGGAGATACAGTGCCTTGCAAAAGTAATCAGACTCCTGACCAATGCTCTCATATTACTGAATTACAAATGGTACATTGTAATTTCATTCTGTATGATATTTTATTTTGAAACCCTGAAACTCAAAATCAATTTCTGTAAGGGGACATGGGTTTTATGTTGGGGGATGTTTGTAAGAAACATAAATAAAAAACTGAAACATGTTGCATGCATAAGTATTCAACTCCTGTGCTGTGGAAGCTCCCAGTTTACACAGATGAAAGACATTGTCCTATTGAGGACACAATTACTGTACCATTGGCATTCACCTGTGAACCATTAAAGTTGCTGTCATATTGTCAGGATAAAAACCCAACTGTTGAAGGATCATTGGTCAGGCTGTGGATCTAAAGAACAATGAAGACCAAAGAGCATTCTACAGAAGTGAGAGACAATGTAATATAAATGGATAGATTAGGAAAATATCCAAGTGTTTGGATATCCCAGTGAGCACAGTTGGATCAATAATCAGGAAGTGGAAGCTGCATCACACCACCCAGCACTGCCAAGAAAAGGCCGATCCTCAAAACTCAGTGCTCAAACAAGAAGGAGACTTGTGAGAGAAGCCACAGAGAGGCCAACACTCCCTTTGAAGGAGCTACAGAGTTTGGTGGCTGGGAGTGGAGTAATGGTGCACCAGTCAACCATATCAAGAGCTCTGCATAACACTGGCCTGCAGGACCAGTCCCAGACATGCAGGGGCCCTTGGGCACCAGCCTGCCATGGACCCTGGCACACGCACGCATGCCCCACCTACCTACCTACCTACCAGGCAGGTGTAGGAGTGGGAGGTTGGGCAAACGAGCTGGCGGGGGCGGAGAGTGAGCGGGCTGGCTGGCAGGGGGGAGAGCGAGTGGGCTGGCTGGCAGGGGGGAGAGCAGGTGGGCCGGCAAGCAGGTGGGCAGCTCCCTCCCCGCAATCTGCGGCAGGGAGCCTGCCGTGAAGGGGAGCGCTACTACCCCACCACAATGAGGGGCCCTCAGGATGGCAGGCGAGGGAGCGAGGGAGCCGGCAGGGGCAGAGGGTGAGCGAGTGGGGGGAAGGGATGGCAGGTGAACGAGGGAGTGAGTGGGTGGGCGGGACTGTGGGTGAGCAGGGGGAGAGGGCGAGCGAGGGAGCTGGAGGGGCAGAGGGCAAGCGAGTGGAGCGGAGGGGCAGAGGGCTGGTCCGGGGGAGAGTGGGCGGGCTGGTGAGCAGGCGGGCAGCTCCCTCCTTGTGATCCGCTGCAGGAAGCCTGCCGCAGAAGGGGAGCGCTGCTCCCCCACCGCAATGACGGGACCTTCAGGGCCTTTGGAGCCAGCCTTGCTGGCCTGTAGGGCCGGCTCCACGCATGCCGGGGCCCTTGGGCATCGGCTTGCCCTGGGCCCCGGCATGTACATGCGCGCACGTACGCACGCCTCCCCACGCCCCCCACCTACCTGTCTGCTGTCTTTTACCATTGCCCTTAACAAAGATGGCGGCCCTGGTTTCCTTAAGGGGATGACGCCTCTGCCGCCATCATTGTTGATGGTACACGTGCATGCTACACACACGCATCTCTGCCATCAACTAAGATGGCGGCAGGGGCTTCAGTACCTTAGGGAAACCGGGGCCGCCATATTCGTTAAGGGCAATGGTAAAAGACAGCAGACAAGTAGGTGGGGGGGCGTGGGGGGGCGGATTGCAGAAGGGGAGCGGAGGGCCCCCCTGTAGCTCCAGGGGCCGTCGGGCCAGTGCCCCACCTGGCCGCCCTTTAGAACTGGCCCTGCTGGCCTGTGTGGGAGATTGGCAAGAAAGAAGCTGTTACTCAAAAATTACCATCTGAAAGCACATCTGGAGTTTGCAAGAAAGCATGAGTGCCCCAGCTGCGATGTGGGAAAAGATTTTGTGGTCAGATGAGACCAAGATAGAGCTTTTTGGCCAAAACTCAAAGCGCTATGCATGGTACAAAGCTAACACTGCCCATGCCTCAAGACACACTATTCCTACAGTGAAGTATGGTGGTGGCAGCATCATTGTGGGGATGCTTCTCATCAGGAGGGACTGGGCATCTTGTTAAAATTGAAGGAAGAATGGATGGAGCAAAATACACTGAAATGCTGCAAGATAAGCTGCTTCAGTCCACTAAAAAACAAGCTTGGGAGGTAATTCACTTTTCAGCAGGACAATGATCCCAGCACAAGGCCAAAGCAACATTGGAGTGGCTCAAGAACAAAAAGTTGAATGTCCTACAGTGGCCCAGTCAAAGTCCTAATCTCAATCCCATTGAGAATCTGTGGCTCTCTTTGAAAATTGTGATCCACAGGCAACCTCCAACCAACCTGAATGACCTGGAGCAAATCTGCCAAAAAGAATGGGCCAAAATCCCTCCAACACTGTGTGCAAAACTGGTACATACCTATTCCAACAGACTTAAAGCTGTTATTGCAGCGAATGGTGGCTCTACCAAATATTAATGTGTGGGGGTTGAATACTTACTGCATGCAAGCAACATGCTTTTTTTTTATGTTTCTTACGAACATTTCCCTACATAAAACCAATGTCATCTTACAATAATTGATTTTGAATGTCAGTTGTTCAAACTAAAATATCATACAGAACGAAATTACAATGTACCATTTGTAATTCAGTAGTATGAGAGCATTGGTCAGGGGTCTGATTACTATATACCAAACATGTAGAAGAAGATGCTTATTAGGCAGAGCTACATGTTTTCTGTAAGGATAAGTCCTGCCTCATTAACCTTTTAACATTTAGAGAGTGGCAACAAGTATATAGATAGAGGTGATGCACTTGATTTTAGGTTCTTAGACTTTCAACAAAGATTTCACAAAGTACCTTACAAGTACCTGCATCTGTGTTAGAATTGCTTGATATGTTTTTAATAATGTTTTTAACCCTTTAAAAAGTTTTTAAAAAAATGTTTTTAACACTGTTTTAATGTATTTTAAGATCTATTTTTATGATGTTTTAAAGTGTTTTTAGTGCTTTGTTTGCTGCCCTGGGCAGGAAGGGCGGGATACAAATAAAATAATAAATAAATAAATAAAAGACTTCTGAGTAAGCTTAGTAATCATGGAATAAGAGGAGAGGTCCTCTTACGGGTCAGCAACTGGTTGAGAAACAGGAAGCAGAGATTAGGAACAAATGGACAATTCTCCCAGTGGAGGGATGTGGAAAGTGGAGCCAACCAAAGACTGGTATTGGAACCCATGCTTTTAAACATGTTCATAAATGATCTAGAGTTGATCTAGAGTTAGGGGTGAGGTGAGGTAGCTATGTTTGCTGCTGATACCAAATTCTTCAAGGTGTTTAAAACAAAAAGGGGTTGCAAGGAACTCCAAAAAAACTCTCCACAGTGGATGAATGCAGTAAAATGGAGAATGCAAATTCAGTGTAAGCAAGTGTAAAGTGATGCAGATTGGAGCAAAACAACTTAATTTCACACTAATGGGGTCTGAACAGGAACAAGACTTTGACCATAATTGGGAGCTCAACTATGTTGACCCAGTGTGCAACAGCTGTGAAAAAGACAAATTCCATGTTAGGGATCATAAGGAGAGGAGCTGAAAATAAAACTGCCAATATAATAACTGTGTTATATAAATCTATGGTGCAATTGCACTTGGACTACTGTGTACAGTTCTGGTCGCCTCACCTCAAAAAGGATATTGTAGAGCTGGAAAAGGTTCAGAAAAGGGCAACCAAAATGATCAAGGGGATGGAGGAAAGGTTACAACATTTGGGCCTTTTTAGTTTAGAAAAAAGGTGACATGGTGTGGTGAACAGAGAGTTTTTCTCTGTTTCCCCTAATACTAGAACTCAGGGCCATTCAGTGAAGCTGAATATTCTAAGACAGATAAAACAAGAAAGCGCTTGTTCACACAGAACATTGTTATACTCTGGAATTTGTTCCCACAAAAGGCAGTTATGGCCATCAACATGGATGGCTTTAAACAGGGGTGTTGTCATCCAGGGTCTGGAGTGTATATGTCATGTTTTTGGCAGCAGGGTCCCCATATCTCTAGTGTCCTTTCCTGCTGATTGGAGCCATGCAGTGTGAAAGGAGGCAAGTCAGTTACTGAGAAGACTCTTCTCAGTAGCTAACACACACTCCTTTCATGCTGATTGGCTCCTAGGAATGACTGTTTTGTAGGAGAAGGCATTTGTGGGAAGCACTGAGAAGCATGCAGATGACGGAAGACAGCAAACAAGGGAAAGTGGAAAAGGGTGGGGAGAACTTGGGCTGAATGGGGGGGTTCTCTGCTGCATGGCTTCCAGTTGTTTGTTAATAGGGATCTTATTTTTAACCCAGCAGCAAAAAGGGGGGAGGGGAAATATGTGTGGTTCTGTTTCAGCCCAAAGCTGGGAGGAAGAGGAGAGGAGGAGGGAAAGAGAAAAAAATGTTCCAGTGGGGGAGAAATTGTGTGTGATGGTGTTTCAGCTTTTAATGGTGTTCTGTATGTGTGTGTCATGCATGGCAAGGTGAAATGCAAATGAATATGCCAGAAAGAGAGTGGTGCTGCCAACACCAGAGATTAGGATTGGGAATAATAATAATAATAATAATAATTTAATTTCTGTGTCGCCTATCTGGCCGATGGCCACTCTAGGCGACATACATGTAACAGTTAAAACACAATGTGATAAAATACATTAATACAATATATAAACAATACAGCAGCAACAACAATATTAGTGCAGGGTAAGAGGCATTTCAGTCATAACAATTAACCCTCCCCGGAAATCCCAAAGGCCTGTTGAAAGAGCCAGGTCTTTAAGGCTTTACGAAATACATTTAGGGAAGAGGCGTGCCGTAGATCTTGTGGGAGGGAGTTCCAGAGCGTGGGGGCCGCCACTGAGAATGCCCTCTCTCTAGTTCCCGCCAACCTGGCTGTTTTTGTCGGCGGGATTGAGAGAAGGCCCTGTGTGGCTGATCTTGTCGGGCAGCATAATTGGTGGCGTTGAAGGCGCTCCGTAAGATAAACTGGGCCGAGACCGTATAGGGATTTAAAGGTTAATACCAACACCATGAATTGGGCCCGGAAGACAACTGGAAGCCAGTGTAGATCGAACAACACTGGTGTGATGTGATCCCGGCGGCGACTATTCGTGAGTAGTCGAGCCGCCGCATTTTGTATAAGTTGTAGTTTCCGGACCGTTTTCAAGGGTAACCCCACGTAGAGTGCATTACAGTAATCCAAACGAGAGGTGACCAGGGCGTGTACTACCAGTGGGAGCTGATGAACAGGAAGGTAGGGTTGCAGCCTTCGTATGAGGTGTAGTTGATACCAGGCTGCCCGGCTCACTGCCGAAATCTGAGCCTCCATGGACAGCCTGGAATCAAGTACAACCCCAAGGCTGCGGACCTGGTCTTTCAGGGGTAAACTCACTCCATTGAACTTCAGGTCAACATCTCCCAACCTTCTCTTGTCCCCCACAAGCAGCACCTCGGTCTTATCAGGGTTCAACTTCAGCTTGTTCCTTCCCATCCATCCACTCACGGATTCCAGGCACTTGGACAAGGTCTCCACAGCCAACTCTGGTGAAGATTTCCATGCTTAAGTTTCCCCAAAAAACTCTGCCCAAATGCAGTTACTCTGAATCTCAGTGTGACAACCAAGAAGGGAAACTCAGCAAGGGCCATTCCTTATCTTACAGATTCTTACTACATTTGCCCATGTATGTGCACAGAAAATAGTAGATGTAGCTGAAAGGCAACAGATGGAGATCTGCATTGATCATTGCAATGCATCGCTAAGGGAAAGTACTGCAAATAAATTAGATTTTTATTTTATTGTATAATCTTAGAAGGTCATATTATCTTAGAAGGGAGCATGGCTGTGAGGGGACATGGTGTGATTATCATGAAAGGATACTACACTTGTGAATTTGCCACTACACTACTGGCTTTAAAAGAGCATTAGACACATTCATGGAGGATATCAATGGCCACTAGCCACAATAGCTATGTTCTCCCTCCACTGTTAGAGGCAGTATGCTTCTGAATACCAGTTGCTGGGAATCACAAGTGGGGAGAGTGTAGTGAAGCTCAGATTACTGGGTCCCAGACCCCTGGAAACCACAGCCCTCGTTGCCAATCATACCAGGGCTGGAAAACAATCAAAATCAGCCCTGTAAGGTAGATCACACTGCCACCACCCATCTGCCCACCAGTTTGGGCCAGGGGAAACTAAAGCCTTAAACATGTTTCTGGGATTTCAAAGAGGCAAGAGCTAAAAGCTGCTCTCTGCTTCCTGGTTCAAGGGAAACAAACTATTCAGTAGCACTACAGGGCCAATGGCCAAGGTGCTGGTTTCATACCCAAGGCTCACCTGGAAGAATACACACCAGAATAAATACAAGGTAGTGGCGCAGAGTGGTAAGCGGCGGTAACGCAGGCAAAACTCTGCTCACGGCCGGAGTTTGATTCCAACGGAAGGAGGAAGTCGAATCTCCAGTAAAAGGGGTCGAGGTCCACTCAGCCTTCCATCCATCCGTGGTCGGTAAAATGAGTACCCGGCATATGCTGGGGGGTAAAGAAAGGCCGGGGAAGGAACTGGCAATCCCACCCCATATATACGGTCTGCCTAGTAAACGTCGCAAGACGTCACCCTAAGAGTCGGAAACGACTCACACTATAAGTGCGGGGACACCTTTACCTTTATTAAAAAATATAAGTACATACAAATAGCAGCAAAAAACCCCTTAAACCCAGAATACCCATAAGGCATAGGCATAAATTGTCGATACACATACAACAGTTGAGAATTGAACTACAGGATAAAATAACAGAACTAACTATTCCTAACTCTAAACAGATCATCAGAGCTTATAATAGCAAAGATACCAGACCCCACCAGTAACAGCAGAACACGTCACCCAAGATGTCATGTCAGGGTAAGATGTGAGGCAACTAGATAAAGGCTGTTTTCACACTGCACTTTATTCTGTTATTCTGACGATTTCTTACCTAGTAATTTGCACATTGTATTTGACCTTTCACACAACGTACAAGCTAGTTCTGGAATTCTAGTGGAATATAGTGCAAGTTTAGCTCTAATTTCTGTGATAAATAATAGAAATAATCCGTTTGCAAGGCTGGGAACCTGGAAGATTGCAGGAGGTTTGTGCTAGCTGCAGCCGCTCACTTGACAGTCATCCCAGCATGCAATGTGTTCCCACCATTTAGGCATGCACTTTTTTTTGCCTGGTGATAACTGTACAAGTATTCTGGCACGGACGTGGGTAGCAGCATTCCCTTCCTTCTTTTCCCATACACACCCCTGTGTCCAGACACTAACTCAAGCAGTGAATTGTGAGGGAACTACAGTACGCATGTGTATAATGGGTGAGGGACGAAAACAAGATGCTGTTCATTGCAGCCTTGTGAAAGACAGGTGCATGAAGTTCCAGTATATTGGCTGACAAAGCTACTGTTCCTTAACAGGTACTGCAGTGTGAAAGGAATTTTAGAAATTGGGGCAGAAGCACTACCTTTTAAATCTGTTAAACTAACACAATCAGCCCCATGTATGAAAACAGCCAAAGAAAGTTCTACCTCTTATAAAGCACAGCAACAGCTAAGGGGATCTAAGGGGATCAGTCAGGAGCCTCCTAGAAGATGGAATATCCCAGGTGTGTTTGCACCTTCTCAGACAGGCACTCCCACAGCTAACTTGCCTGGCGACCTTGAGTACCAGTCTACACCAGATAACACAGGTGTCTTCAGTTATGAGCTTATGTCCTAGCTAGCAGGAATAGTCTGCTACTCCGCAGAAGATTTTACCCAAAAGCATGCACTTCAGCAGCAAGAAGTTACCTACAATCCCTCATGGCAGAGCCATGTTTTCAGGCCAAATAAATAGGTTTTCTTGTCAGTATTGATCTGCATGCCTGTGTGCCACAGGGGAAGGGAGGCAGGTTCCAGTTTTCTCCAAGTGGAAAGGAACTCTGGCTTTAAGCCTATGCTTTAAAAATAAAGTACACAAATGAATTCACATTTGCCTATAAACTGCTTGCTGCCAAAGCTTTAAGAAATAATTTGTAGGCCTACTCAGGGACCCACAATTTGGAGCCAGCTTGTTCTTCCTTGAATTGGTTACTCTTACCCTAATGGCTAGTTCCAAATTTCAGAGGACTGTGCCTGTTTTGTTGGTTTATTTCATTTATATCTCACCTTTCTTTCATCACAGAACCAAGGCGGCATACATGTGGTTCCTGGGCAGTCTCCCATCCAGGTACTGACCAGACCCAGGTCTGCTTAGCTTCAGCAAGGTGGTGGCTTCACGTGCCTTGAGACCACAGCCTGGGACAGCAAATAAGGATTATTCTTATTTTTTTATGCCAGATATATTTATGCTCTTCACTCTTGCAATTCTAGACATGCTACTTTTACTAATTTTACCTATGTAATTGATTGTATGCCATCAGTAGAGAGATGCTTTCAGCTATCATCAGTCTGTTGTCAACTGAAATATGTGATGCCTCCTGCCATCTAACGGACAGTTACACTTTAGCAGCTGATGCAGTTAATAGAAGCAACATGAAGTATCTCTAACATCTCTGTTGTATTGCATTTGTAGCAGTGAAGCCTTACCTGGATCAGTACACGCACCAGCCTGGAGAGGAACCAAAAATAAGCAGAGAGCTGGGAAGGAGAAGGGGCAGCAGATGAACAAGTGATTGTTGTTGCTAATCCAATCATTTAATAAATCCTATACCACGGTGTTTCCCAAACCTTCAACATGCGCGTACCCCTTTGAGACACTGATTTTACCGGCATACCCAACTTTCACAAAAATAATTGGGAGAGGGGTAAGGTATTATAGCACATTCGTAATTCCTATAATTTTATATGAAATGTTTTAAAAAAAAAATACAAAGTAATAAACATTTTAATAATAGAAATAATATTTATATAACAAATATATATATTCAAAAATATAGAAATAATTCATATACTAATAATTAAAATAACTATTATTCAAACATACAAAACCATTCTGGAAATAAAGACCCGGAGGGGACCCCCCAAAACCGGAAACTCCAGCCGAAAATCATGCAGCCGGTTTACAGAGGCAGCGCTTGCCTGGGCTGGAGGTTTGAATCTCCCGCTCTTTGGCTGCAGAGCGGTTTTCCCCCCATCCTGCCTGGGAAGCCACTCAGGCACGCAGCCCAAGAGCAGGCAGGGGATTCAAACCTCCCGCCTAAAATTCACAGCTGATGAGCGGGCAGGCCAGGCAGGATGGGGGAAAAAACCGCTCTGCAGTCGAAGAGCAGGAGATTCCCCAAGAGGGAAGTGGCTGGCGAGATGGCCGCTGCAGGGCTGAAGATAGAGAAAAAACCCCACTTCCCCGCTTCCCGGTGTGAACATTTTTGTAGTCGAGCATACGCATAAATATCTTTGTGGCGCCATCTGTCTGTTTGTAGAAGCGTTTTTTGGTGGCCAAAGTCATTGCGAGGGAGTCCGAGTCTTATGAGAAACTGGAGGGGTGCACGAAAAGACAAGGGATGCGTTGAGAGCGAAAGAGACTACGCGTTGAATAACATCGGGATAAACCACTGTTATTATATTGATCTTCCCTCACATGATTGTGTGAGAAACTGGAGAAATCACAAGAACTGTATTTTCTCTTAAAAGAACACACACACACACGGATTATCTGGATCCATTTCAGTCGGGCTTCAGGCCTGGATATGGGACTGAAACAGCCTTGGTCGCCTTGGTGGATGATATGAGGAGAGCGTTGGATGGGGTGAGTGCACCTTCCTCGTCCTCCTGGACCTCTCAGCAGCTTTTGATACCGTTGACCACGGTATCCTTCTGGATCGCCTGGAGGGGTTAGGCATAGGGGGCACTGTATTGCAGTGGTTCCATTCCTTCCTCTCTGATAGGCACCAAAGAGTAGCATTGGGGGATGAGGTTTCGGATCCTTGGCCCCTCACTTGTTGGGTGCCACAGGGCTCCATCCTCTCCCCAATGCTATTTAACATCTATATAAAGCCACTGGGGACTATCACCAGGAGATTTGGGCTGCAGTGTCACCAATATGTGGATGACACGCAGATCTCTCATTTAAATCTTCACCGAGGTTGGCTGCAGAAACCCTATCCAAGTGCCTGGAATCGGTGAGTGGCTGGATGGGAAGGAATAAGCTGAAGCTGAACCCTGACAAAACCGAGGTACTGTTTGTGGGAGACAAGGGAAGGTTAGGGGATTTGAACCTGGTGCTCAATGGGGTACAATTGCCCCTAAAAGACCAGGTCTGTAGCCTCGGGGTCATTCTTGACTCCCAACTGTCCATGGAAGCTCAAGTTTCAGCTGTGAGCCAGGCAGCGCTGTATCAACTCCATCTGATACGGAGGCTACGCCCCTACCTTCCCAATCATCTGCTCCCATCGGTGGTACATGCCCTGGTCTCCTCTCGCCTAGACTACTGTAATGCGCTCTACGTGGGGCTACCCTTGAAAGCGGTCCGGAAGCTGCAACTGGTACAGAACGTGGCAGCGCGCCTGATTAAAGGCAGCTGCCGGCGAGATCATATCACTCCAGTGCTAAAAGAGCTGCACTGGTTACCAGTTGCTTACCAGGCCCAATTCAAGGTGTTGGTTTTGACCTTTAAAACCCTATACGGTTTCGGTCCAGTCTATCTAAAGGAGCACCTCCAGCATCATCAGCTATGGGGCCCAACAAGATCAGCCTCAAAAGACCTTCTCTCCATCCCATCAGTCAAAACAGCCAAACTGGTGAGGACTAGAGAGATGGCTTTTTCAATTGTGGCCCCCACCCTGTGGAACTCCCTCCCAAATGATCTCCGCCATGCCCCTTCCATGATGAGTTTGCGCCAGGCCTTGAAGACCTGGCTCTTCAGGCAGGCTTTTGGGGTGGGCTAGATTTTATCTTCATTGCTTTTAGATTTTCAATGTCTAGGTATTATATGCCTATGTTGTAAGTCGCCCAGAGTGGCTGGACAGCCAGCCAGATGGGCGACTAATAAATTCTATAAATAAATAAATAAATAATTTTTTTGCCGCTAAAACCCAATGCTAAAGTACAAAAAAAAAAATTTGGCCGCATACCCCTTGAAACCTTTTCACGTACCACAAGGGGTATGCGTACCACACTTTGGGAAACACTGCTATACCACACAGCAACCTCTCTTCCGTATGCAAGGAGGCACTATTTCTAAGACCCCAGGCCTGTCTTCCCACATGGTGGATGACAGAAAGGGATGGTAGATGTTGATTTGGATAAGGAACCTGACAAGTCATGCAGCTGGTTTCATATAAAGACATGAGAAGTACCTGTTTTATTTAACATTTATATACCGCTCAACAACTTAACATTCTCTGTCCTTCCTAGCTTGAAATCACTCTTCGTCATGCTTTCTTCATAGGGAGAACACTGTAGGCTTTCTGTTTCCGCCAGAGTGCTTTCCAGAGCCCAGTAAACAGCCTGAAGGAAGACAGAATCTAACCAGGTATAGTTGTATATTGATGAGAGACCATTTGAGATCCTCAGGTAAAAATTGTATAAACTCAGCTCTAGAACCTCTTCGTATTGCCCAAGTTGTCCCAGAACACAACATAATAATGAAGAACAAAAGTATCCACCAAAAATGTGTTGTGTGCACTTTCTGCTCTCTCAATATTATTAAGAAGACCATAAGCAGTGCAATCCTACATATGTCTACTCAGAAATAGGCTCCACGGAACTTACTCCCAGGTCATTGTGACTGCAGCCTAAATCAATTTAGGAAAGGAAAGAAACAGGAACGTTATGAAAAATGTTATAAAGTGGATAGAACAAATTCTATCTAAACAGTAGATTTAGTGTCACCTAAGAAATTGACAAGTTCAGGACAGACAAAAGAAAGTACTTCACATTAACCGATAAGGTAGATTTCACTGCCACAAAATGTCATTATAGCCACTAGCTTAGATACTTTATAAAAGGGGATTAAACAAATTCATGGAAAATATGAATACCAGCTGCTAGGGGCAGAATAGGGTTATTACATGTTTGCCATGCTTAGGATCTTTCCATGGGCATCTAGATGACACCAAGTTGGGCCTTTAGTTCAATCCTAACATGACTTCTTACATTTTGGAGAACAGGGCAGCAGTATCAGAAATGGCTGGTCAGAGCAAAAAACACCAAGTGGTCAAAGAGGAAACTAGGTAACAGCAGCATGCAGGAATGATGGAGGAAGAGGTAAAGCGAAGTGGTTCTCTCAGCGTTCATTGGCTTGGTTCCCAGGAAGGGAGGGTTGTGGAAATTTATCAACCACAAGTTTGGCTACAGGCCTCCAGTATCTTGTGTCTGGCAAAAATATTTTTAAAGGGGTGTTGATTCAGAGCAGCCCTGCTGGATCAGAACAAAAGTCTATCCCTTTTTCTCCAGTGGCCAACCAAATGACCTTGGAAGACAATAATCTGTAGCAATTTTTAGTTTACTTATTCTGCTTAAAGAATGTCCATAACAAGGGTTTTTGAGAATTGTGGTCTGAGTGGAATAGTAAATCTCACCCCCACAGTGAGATTTGCAGGAGATTGACATTGTCTGCAAATCCGCTGTAGCAAAACTGTGTTGCATCCTGTGGCTCACTACAAGAACAACAAACTTGTCCTGGTTGCTGTGATATATTGGTTGGCACTGAGAGTAAACAGGGACCCAGAGAAATGTCAGAAGGGATGGGATTTGGTTGTAAGGGCTTCTGATGAGACTCTGGAACAGTGGTAATACCTAACAACACGAGCGATGGGACATAAAGCTTAGAATGTCAGCAAATGTAGTAGAGGCCTAGAATGGCCAAAGACTTAACACAAGTTAGCCTGTTGAGCAGAACATAAGGTCTCACGGTGAGATTTCCAAAAGCTACTGAGGACAAGTACAAAAAAGGGGGTACGGGGAAATGTGTTTGGAGGGTTGGTGGAAGTTTTTGGCAGTCTGAAAAGATTGCTTGGAAGTCATCAATCTAGGGTTATGCTTGGGAATAGATGAAATGCTTTTGGCTAGATTTAGGAGAAAAGGCTTCACAGAATACAAACATATAAAGTTTAACTAAATACAAGCAAAGTGTAAGTTAGGTGGATTTTAGAAGTATTTAGACCCAAGAACATTGACAGGCAGTTGTTGGCAGTTGGTTAAGAGATGGCTATTTCTTGTTATTGAGAACAAGTTAGCCCTCTGGGGATCCTGAGGACCACCAAGGATTCAGTGTAAACATTTGCACCAAACCCTCTCCCACTGCTGTCACCCAGCAACTGGTATTCAGAAGCATGCCGCCTCTCTGATCCTACAGGAAGCATATATGCCATCATGACTATCAGCTATTGACTGATAGCCTTATCCTTCATGCATTTATCTAACCCCCACTTTTCAAATAATTTAATTTGGTGGCTGTCACTGCATTTGGGCCGTTTATTACTATGTCCTATGTAGAGAAATACTTCCTCTTGTCTGTCTTGAATCTCTCCCAACTTCAACTTTATCTGATGACCCCAGGTTCTTATGAGGAAAAAAGCCCTTTCCTATATCTCTTTTCCACAACACGCATAATTCTATAAACCAGTCATACCCCTCCTGACTTGCCTTTTTCCTAAACTAAACATCCCCTGAACATTGTTCTTTTCTGCACCTTTTCCAACTCTGTTTTTTTGAGATGTATTAACCAGTACTGTACACAGTATTCCAAGTATGGTTCCATACATTATACATATAATACATAACATACATTATGTACACAAACATACACACATTCCATACATACATAAAGACATTAAGATACTGGCAATATTATCTTCAATCTTCTTAACATTTGAAAGCATGGAATTTGCTGTTGTCACAACTGCTGCATTAGATGACAGAATTTTGATATCTGGAACTGCAGGCGAAATGGATACCTAAAGAACTAATATGCTGCAGTTCTGCAGGTGTCAGGTCTTTGTGGAAAGAAAGCTTTGCTCAGAATAGTCTCTAAAGGAGAGCACCAAAGAGTGAGCTATACAAACAGTAAGCGCAGAGACCAAACAAATTTACTTTTATTTTCACTTTGGCAAAGAATATCACATGGGATTCTTCTAACAAAGGCTACTGCTGCTTATTTTTAAGTCGCTGTTCACTTTGCCATTTTCTCCAACTCTTTTCTTCAACTTTCATTGAAGCAACATAGCACTCCATTTAATACCAATATAGTTCTCCAGTGCCACATAGTAGGAAGTGCAAGATCTATCCCCAAGATGTGTTTCAGTGCTGATCTCTTTAAAAAATACAGATGTCACAGCTACATAGTTATTATGTTTAGGAAGCTTTCTGTGCAATCAGAGTTTCTTGCAAAGTCAGGACATGTTTCCATTGATGAGATGCAACAAATCACTTCTTTTATTTCAGGCGAACTTCCCAGCTTGAGGTGGTGGGCCAAGGAATCCTCCAGCTTGCTTCGTGGCAGCTCGAGAAGGAGCCAGACCCAACAGCTTCTGAATATTCTGACAAGCAGGGGACACACAATAACTCAGAGTGCATTTGAAGTCATTTATTTAGGGTAAATAGTCAAGAACATACATAAAGCAGATTAGTCAGTCACCTACTCTTTGGTTTATACTTGCTGTGTTAAGAAATGCTATTCAACATTAACCTAAACTGAAATAGTAGGGACAATCTATCCCTACCATAACTACTTACCTACCCTGTTTGTGAGGAAATAAAAATCTTTAATGGGCATCCTTGAATCTCCATTGCATCGATTTTCACGCGGGAAGGGAAATGGAAGTGAAATGAAGGAGGTTCAGACCCCAGCATACAAATCTGGGCTGGTTTTCAAAACAAATATGCCTAAATTTGGAGATTTTGCAATCAGTCACTAGAGTCAACCCAAACTAAATTACCGTAACAGTATGAAGCTTTTGTTTCTTTAGAAGTGGGATATTAAGGAATCATGAAAAGGACTCTAGCATGACTCCTGCCTCCAAGGGCCAGGGATGGACCAAAAAGATGCCTTGAACCAGCCGCAATGAGAATGTTTCTCCATACAATCTGAGCGATACCCTTAATAAAACTCTGTGGTTACCATAAGACATCTTATCTGTTGCTTCAGAAGTAAAAACAAAGCACAATTTAAGAGAAAAAAGTATTTTATGGTCTTTGCTGGCAGCAGTCAAAGCAGTAGACGTGTATTGCAACCTTATACACATTAACTAAGAAGCTCCATGAAGATTAATGGGAGTTGCTCTTAAGTGGGTTTAAGCCACTTGCATTCCACACATTACACACAAGTTCCTGGGAATAAGACCCACTGAACCCAAGGGATCTTATTTCAGAGCAGACATGCATAGAACTATGTTTTTAGTGCCAGAGGGCTAACTCAACTCAAATCAATTTTTATTACAATCAACAGACCGTTAATCATTCCAGTGGGGGTCCCCAACCTTTTTGGGCCTGGAGGCACATTTGGAAATCTGAGAAATTGTCATAGGCACCACAAAATGCCCATTTCACAGAAGATAAGCTGGTGTTGCTCAGAGTCCTCCTGACCAAAAAAAGACACCCCCCAGAAAATACAGACAAAAAACCAGGCACCCCACCCAAATAGCCAACCCCCCATTTAAAATTGAGAGGGATTGGGAGCCTTGGCGGGTACCAAGGGGGATGTTTAAGGGTGCCATGGTGCCCACATGCACCATATTGGCAACCCCAACATTACAATATAGTCTCCTAACCAGGCAAAAGGAGAAATGCAGTCACTGGAAATGTTACAGTGCCAAAAGAATCCTCCTTATATGATTCCATATGGATTGCATCTGTCCCTGCAGTGGAATTTCTGTTTGCAAACGTAGGCCTGCTCACTCTGCTGACCCAGGTTTTCAATACCTACAGAACATGGAATCATAGATATGCTCTGGTTACATTTGCTTATTAAAACTGCCTCACACACTCAGTTGTACATTGCACTATTAGTTGTTTTATGCTTTTATTGCAACTGTTATGTTCTGTTGATTATTGATGGTTTTGTAATTTATCCTGCACTCAGACCTTAGGATGAAGGGCAGGTAAGAAACACTACAAACCAAGTGTCTCAGTGCATGGAGGTATACTCTCACACAGTGCTTCAACTCCACATGCTCCTCTTTGCTTGCTGACCCACCTTTGCTGCATTACTCCATGTGATGTTCATTCCATTATAGCTGAAACTTGGCAATAGTCCCAGGTCAGAATAGCCTTACATTTTTGTTCTAGTCACAGTTGGTATCCAATGTTAGTCATACACAGAGTAGACCTATTGAAATCAATGTAGTAAAGTCAATTATTTCAGCGGGTCTAGTCTGAGTATGACTAACATTGGATATCATCCCACAGCAGCTACTTCTCTACCATAAAGGGCCAACAGTAGCAACAGGTATAGTTTGTCACCTAGATGTTAATGTACACCAACTATTAGGTGAGTCGATAAATGACAACCTAGTTACTCCTGCTTTAAAGAATACATGAATGCCACGCTAGCAGCAGTAGCCCTGTATTTATTCCAAGGCTAAATCTTGGTGTAGGTATTAATGAAGCTCATTTCCTCCTCCATATGCACATTTTATAAAGTTATCAACCTAAATTCTTGTCCTGTAAAACTCAGCACAATTCAACAGTCAAGAAAATACTACCACCACGAGATGCAATCTATCCTTTTTGCTTTAGACAATCCAAGAAAAGTGAGTTTCTGTGTGTAAAAAGGTAGGGAAGGGGAACAGGCCACTTCATGTTAACTTCAAGAAAGGCCCTTTCATGTTAATCTGTGAGGGAAAATTCCTTGCTCATGATTATACAATCTAGGATAGATAAAATCCAGTTTTTTAAAACACTGATTTTATTTAAATCCAAATTAATTTTTGAGCTATAGTAAGTTTCTTTTTTAAAAGGAACCTGATTTAAAATGAAACATGAACCAAATGGAAATATATAATCTCCTAGAGGTAAATCTATTACTATTGTATTAGGCTGATTTTCAGGATTCAGCAGGGCAGTGAGGTTTGTGCTGGCCCTTGGATAAACTGCCAGAAAGATGCACTTCGCAAGAGAATTGTGTAGCCAGTGATGCAAAAACACTGCTTAAGAAATAACTGCCAGGAAGAAGGGGCAGCACATGTTAGCAGAAGACCCACAGCAAGAACAATACAGAATTGATGTTGAGCAATAACAAGAAGGTTAAACTAAGTGAGACCCTCTGGAAAGCAAAACTTGCTGTATGATCAACAACAGTAATAAAAAGCAAACAGGTTATAAAGCAAACCTAGATTCATTATAACCCTTCCTCACCCAGCAACCAGAGTTCTTATGGGGGGGTGGGGGTGCAGAATCGGGCTATCAGTCCTACCCTAAACCCCCTAAACAGGCTGCTCTGGCATTGGAGGGTGACCCGAGTTCTTTCCTGTCCTATTGGCTGTGGTCTTTTGGGTGGAGTTCAGGAACCGTACTATAAGGTTTTAGTGTGATAATCACATAGTATGGGCTATCAGCTACTCAGACTTTGCAATCTGCTCAGGTAATGCACCAGACAAGGGCATTTGTGCTACATTGCTTGCGCTTTAATATTATTTTCATGGCCCAACATGCCAGGTCTACAAAACAATATCAATGATGCCTTCTCTGGCTTCCAGATGGAGCAAATCTGGAAGTTGGCACCTCCCTTAACCCAGTCCAGATGTTGATCAGCCTTTACAGTCATAGCAGTTGATTGCCCAGCGTGCCATCTCTTCTGGCCTAACACTGAGTACTAGGTGGGCTGAAAGAAATTTGAGGAGTTCTGTGCCACTTCTCACCTTCTGCCTTCATATCCTATTCCAGTTATATCCTGCTTTTCACCATCTAGGTCTCAAAGCAGTTTTGAACAATAAAAATGTACAACATACAGTAGGCCCCACTTCTTGGCGTTCTGCTAATACGGCACCAGCGGGGCGATCAGCTGGAGGGGGGCTGGAGCTCCCCGCTCTCCAGCTGATCTTGCTGGAGGAGGAGAAGGTCAGCTGTAGAGCGCTACAACTGATCTCCTCCTCTTCTGGCACGATCAGAGCTCCGTGCTTGATCTGATCGTGCCGGAGGAGGGGAAGATCAGCTGTAGTGTGCTACAGCTGATCTCCTCCTCCTTGGGGCAATAAGACTCCCGCACTCCAGCTGATCGTGCCGGAGGAGTGGAAGATCAGCTGTCCCTGAGGTATTGTGGGTCTAAGTTATTCAGGGCTCTGAACACTAGTACAAGAGCCTTGAACCTGGCCCAGTAGTAGACAGGAAGCCAGTACAGGTCTTTTAACTGATGTCATTGGTTGGTGGTAGCCTGTTTCCATCACCAATCTAGACACAGCGTTCTGTGCTAGCTGAAACTTCCTGACCAGTAATCCAGTTTCAAGGTTACCAACACATGAACTATGGTGGTCAAGTTACCCCTATCCAGGAACAGCCATAGCTGACTTGCCAGTTGAAACTGATAAAAGGCACTCCTAGTCACAGACGCTGCCTGTGCCTCAAGTGATGATGGTTCAAGGAGTACCCCAAACTACATACCTGCTCCTTCAGAGAGAGTGCAAGCCCACCCAAAGCAAGCAACTGGCCTATGTCCTGGATCCAAGAACCACTCAACCACAAAGCCTGTCTTCTCAGGACACAGACTCAGCTTACTGGCCCCTATCTAGTCCACTACTGCATCCAGGCATCGGTCCAGGCCTTTCACAACCACTTCCAACTCAGATGTAATGGAGAAATAGAGCTGGGTATAATCAGTGTTGTTGTTATGTGCCTTCAAGTTGATCATGACTTATGGCGACGCTATGAATCAGCAACCTCCAATAGCATCTGTCTTGAACCATCCTGTTCAGATCTTGTAAGTTCAGGTCTGTGGCTTCCTTCATGGATCAATCCATCTCTTCTTTGGTCTTCCTCTTTTTCTACTCCCTTCTGTTTTTCCCAACATTGTCTTTTCTAGTGTCTTCTCATTATGTGTCCCAAGTATGACAACCTCAGTTTCATCATTTTAGCTTCTAGTGATAGTTCTGGTGTAATTGGTTCTAACACCCAATTATTTGTCTTCATCGCAGTCCATGGTATCCACCAAGCTCTCCTCCAACACCACATTTCAAATGAGTTGATTTTTCTCTTATCCACTTTTTTCACTGTCCGACTGTCACATCCATACACAAAGATTGGGAATACCATGGTCTGAATGATCTTGACTTTAGTGTTCAGTGATAGAACTTTGCATTTGAGGACCTTTTCTACTTCTCTCATAGCTGCCCTCCTCAGTCCTAGCCTTCTTCTGATTTCTTGACTATTGTCTCCATTTTGGTTAATGACCCAAGATATTGATAATCCTTGACAAGTTCAATGTCCTCATTATCAACTTTAAAGTTACATAAATCTTCTGTTGTCATTACTTTAGTCTTGTTGACGTTCTGCTGTAGTCCTGCTTTTGTGCTTTCCTCTTTAACTTTCATTAGCATTCGTTTCAAATCATTACTGGTTTCTGCTAGTATGGTATCAGCATACTGATAACATATTGCCCCCAAATGCCTAATGACGACTCCCAACAGCTTCATACAGTTGTTGAATAACACTGGGGACAAAAATACAGTGCCCTGCGGGATCTTGTAACATAACTGCTGTGGGCACAAGGAACAGTCTCCCAGTGCTGCTCTCTGGACATGAGCCTGTACGTAGGAAAGGCACAGTGTAGCACAGTGCCCCCCAGATCCGTCCCACAGAGCCGCTCTAGTAGGATACCATCATCAACAGTATCAAAAGCTGCATATAGACATAGCAATAGTATGAAGTAAGAGAAGCAGGGCCTTTTTCCCAATAAAGGTCACTCATCAAGGCAACTAAGGCCAGTTCAGTCCCAAACCAAGGCCTGAACCCAGACTGAAATGGATCTAGATAATCCGTCTCCTGCAGAAACATCTGTAGTTGTTCCACCACTTTACCCAGAAACTGAGCATTAGCAACTGGTTGATAGTTGTTGCATTATATTGGGTCCAGGATTGGCTTTTTAAGGAGTGGATGCACTACCACCTCTTTCAGGACAGCAGACCCCATCTCATCCCACAAAGAAGCATTTTCCTACATTCTGAAACCAGCTAATCACACATGCCCAGCTGGCTTTCACAGCCAGGATGGCAGGGATCCAGAGGGCATGTGGTTTGCTACAAAGCCACAAATATCTTTTTCAGTGGTGGTCCCCGAACTGTGGAATAGTCTCCCTGAGGAGGTGCGCTTGGCGCCGACCCTATCATCCTTTCGGCGCCAAGTTAAAACCTTTCTCTTCTCCGAGGCATTTTAATTTTTTGTTAATGATGGTAATGTTTGTAATTTGATCTTAGTTATGCAGTTTTTAGATTGTGATGCTTTTGTATTTTCCTGTATTTTATTGTATTTATGTTCACCGCCCAGAGAGCTATTGCTAGTCGGGCGGTATATACTAAGTTTTAAAAATAAATAAATAAATAAATAATTTCACATCAGACCAAATCATCATGATCTCCATGTGCTCCAGAGGCCCATCCTCCATATTTGGATTGATGAGCCTCTAGACCACACTGAAAAGCTCAGCTGTGTGAGTACTTGAGGATGTGGTGGAGATAGGAAATAACCTCTTCTTAGCTGCCTTAACTGCTATTTGACAGGTGTGATTATGTACCCTAGCAAGAGCACGATTTATGCCACTTAAGCCCCAAGTGTGTCCTGACATGTTCTATCACCCACAGCTTCTCCAGTGGGGAACAGTGAGCACCCTGGACAGGAACTTCTCTGCCCTGGCATTCATGGCGTGGGGTAGTGGGTTGGCAGATTCTACTGCTGACTTCAGGGTGCAGAAGATGCTGGAATGGTGGGCTAACCTGTCTCCAGCCCTTCCTGACAAGCGCTGGCCCATCACCCAAGCGCTTTTGCCAGTTTAATGAGTTGTGCTCTTTTCTTACAAAGCCCAGTTATTTTCTGCAGTGCCCAGATGGCCTTTTTTGGTGTGTTTAAGCTGAGTGCGCTGTCCCTGGGGTCTAAGTATGATATCTCAGGTAGAACTTTGCTGGTTGGGAACGTTTTGTTCAAAGAGGAGACAGTGCTCATCACTGTAGTTGAAAACTGACCAAAGAAGATTTGGATGCAAGATTGTTGGCCTGCTGTCCTCATCCTCCCCTATGTCTAGTTGCTGCGCTCTGGAGTTATGCAGATACCACACCAGCTGATAGCAGTTCCTTTTTCATCCACGAGGATCAGTTGCCCCCGATTCAATACCAGTTTGGGGTGGTGCTCTGCTGGGCCTTGTGGGCCACAGGCTGAAATCTCACCCTGTTTGGTTTTCATTCTTTCCGTGAAGAGGCGGCCATGCTGCTGCCCTAGTGGGCCTCCAGGCAGACACTATCCAGGCCATAGGCAGATGGCAATCTGCTGCGTTTAAGGCCTATGTCAGATTATGAGGGCCTTGTTCTGCTTCTGTGTCTAGATCTTCTTTCTTTTCCCTTTGGACAGGTTTGCACCAGATTCTGAATCCTGTCAGAGTTTTATTGTGTGGCCATTCGATCCCGTTCTGGGCCCACAGATGAGCCAGCTGCTTTGCCATGGGAACCCAGTTACAACTACCTCGCAGAGCCGCTGTCCACTAGGGCAGTGGGGTATGCTTTAGGGGGAATGGTTGCCCACCCTTTGCCACTTAGATCCAGCAGCCCCCATGCCACACATTCTGGTTATTCACCTAGGTAAAAATGATTTTGTCCAACAGACAGGTCTGGATATCTTGGGTTGCAAAGGATCTCTGTTGGATCTGTAGTTACGCTCCTGACATGATGCCTGTGTGGTCCAAATGTCAGATCTGGAGCGGGCTGCACATCCCAGTAAGATTGACAGAGCACAGTGTAGAGTCAATCAACTAGTCAAGAAATTCATTTTGGCTCACCACCACCTTTATTGCTTCACCAGCAGGTCCCAGAGCGGGTTACAGCAATTTAAAACACAGTATTAAAAACAATTAAAACAAATTACATTCCTTAAAACAGAGATATCTCAAGGCCAGGGTAAAGAGGTCTGTCTTTAGCATTTGCCAAAAACTGTACAGCGAAGGTGCCAGATCCACCTCTGTCGGGAGGGAACTCCACACAACTTAGGAGCTGCCACATGGAAAGCCCCCTCCCAGGCCACCACAACCTTCTGAGGGGAATGGAACTACCAAGATCTGTTTATCTTAATACCCAAAGAGGGTCTGTAGGGAAGGAGATGGTCTTTCAGATAGTTGGGGCCTAAGTTATTTAGGACTTTGAAGACTAACGTGAGCACCTAGAATTGGGCCCGGAAACGAACTGACAACCAATGCAACTCTTTTACATCAGCGGTTACATGAGTTCTAAAAACAACCCAAGCCAGTTATCTGGCCAATGCACTTTGGACCAGTTGAAGTTTCAGAGTCATCTTCAAGGGCAACCCCACATAGAAAACATTACAATAATCCAATCTGGAAGTTACCAGAACATGGAGCACTATGGCCAAGTCATCTATATCCAAAAGAGGCCATAGCTGCAAACCAGCCAGAGCTGGAAATAAGCACTCCTAGCCACCAAGGCTATCTGAGCCTGAAGTGACGCTGTTGGATCCAGGAGCACCTCCACGCGACGAACCTGCTCCTTCCAGGGAAGCACAACCCATCCAGAACAGTCTGTCTTCCCATATCTGGACTTGAAAACTTCGAACACGCAACACTCTGTCTTTTCAAGATTCAGTTTCATTTCGTTGGCCCACATCCAGTCCATCACGGCCTCTAAATACCTGTCTAACACCTCAACAGCCTCTCCCAACTGAGAAGGAACAGACAGAGCTGGGTGTCATCTGAATATTGGTTACACTTCACTCCAAAACTCCTGATGACAGCTCCTAGTGGCTACATATAGATGTTAAATAGCACGGGGGACAAAGTGGAACTCTGCGGGACACCACAGGAAAGCTCCTGTGGTCTCAAACAGCAGCTTCCCATAACTACTTTCTGGAAATGTCCCTGGAGGTAGAAGCAGAACCACTGAAGTACAGTGAACCCACTTCCTGAGTCACTCCAGAAGGATATCATGGCATCAAAAGCCACCGAGAGATCAAGAAGAATGAGCAGGGCTGCATTCCCCCCATCTCCCTCAGGACAAATGTCATCACCCCAGGTAGCGAAGGCAGTTTCAGTGCCATGACCTGGCCTAAAGCCAGACTGAAATGGATCCAGATATTCCACAGGGTGTGCATGCATCAGTTGATAGAACACTTCATCCACCACCAATTCAATTCTTTTTTTGGTGAGACTCACTATTTATGGATTAAGGTTTTCAAAGTGAAAGTTTCTAAATCTAAGTTTGTGTACGTTTTCCCTTATGATATATTTTTGTGTTGTTGTGGCTATGACATATTGTCCATTTTATTATAATGTTACTGTTATAAATTTCATAGGTGTGTGTGCATATATTCCCCATGGCAGGATTACATTTGACTATCTCCAGTTATTCAGAGATGATAGCATTAATCTCTCTGTTCTTGTTTGTGACATTTTCTTAGAAGATCTGCAAAGAGTCTTTTTGAGCTCTTGTGTATTTGTGGATGGAGGCGAATTAGCTATAGCTGATGACCTTCTGTGGCATTTAGTTAAACCAGGTGACAGAATTTTGAAGAACTGGAACTGGGTGGTAAGCCTGTTCTTGCTTTTAGACAGCCACCAACCTAAAAAGCCTACACACCATTCATTCACTTTGACCAAAAGGGGAGAAGTTATAGCTGTTTTGAGATTCCCCATTATAATGAAGGGGAATCAGAACTCTGTTTTATACAAAGCAGTTTGGAACCCCAAACAGAGATCAAAGTGAAGGGAGCATCAAGCGACTCTGAAACAGACTGGAATTTTAAAAACACAGATACAAAGCAAATCTTGGGGCCTGGACATACAACCCATTTTCTGTTCTGCTAAGTTAATTTGCTTAGCAATGATCAGATGATTGTTATTACCTATAACGGCTGCTGTGAAGTGTCATTGTGCTCCTTTGGCATATATTTAAGCTCTAACTATATTATTACTTTATACAATCATCGTGGCATTGCTGAGTAACTGCCAACCACTGCTGTTGCAAAGGGAATTTTGCCTACATTTAAGCTTTACCTGAATTAAACAACACCATTAAAACATACAGAAGTATACAATTAAAAAAGAATTAAACTATGAGAAAAATTAAAACCATAAAACATACGTTAAAAACAGCAGACAATTTAAAATAATAAAATATTAAAATATTTAAAATAAAATTTTAAAATAAAAATAAAGTTGTCCGCTGTTTTTAACGTATGTTTTATGGTTTTAATTTTTCTCATAGTTTAATTCTTTTTTAATTGTATACTTCTGTATGTTTTAATGGTGTTGTTTTTAGTTGTAAGCCGCTCTGAGTCCTATTGGGAAAAGGGCGGGGTAGAAATAAAGTTTATTATTATTATTATTTTCACAGAATATCTTTTTACACTCTATTGCCATTTAACTCCCCCTCTAGCATGCACACCTTAAGTTGGTGAGGGGGTCTGAGAGTGTCAAAGAAGCTGAGAGCAATGCCGTCAAGAGTCTAGACCAAGAGGCTTGACTCCTAGCACGTCACCCAAGGCGGAACAGTCAAAGCTGAGACACGACACTAAGATGCATCCAGACTCAGAGGAAGGCAATGGCAAGCCACCTCTGAATACCTCTTACCATGAAAACCCTATGAACAGAGTATCCAAAATGCAACACGAGATAGTGCTGGAAGATGAGACCCCCAGGTCAGAAGGCACTCACCAAGCTACTGGGGATGAACAAAGGACAAGTACGAGTAGTGCTGTGACTAATGACGCAGCTGGGTCAAAGCCGAAAGGAAGCCCAGAGGCTGATGCGCACAGATGCGAAAGGAGAGTCCGGAGTTGTACGACACACGCAATAGGAACATGCAATGTCAGAAACATGAACCAGGGGAAGTTAGAAATTGTCAAGCAAAAAATGGAATGTATCAACATTACAATACTTAGTGTGAGTGAATTAAAATGGATGGGAATGGGACATTTTCAATTACGCAACTCCAAAATATTTTATGCAGGAAATGAGAAATTAAGAAGAAACGGGGTTGCTTTAATAGTGAGAAGTGATGTAGCAAAAGCAATTAGGAGCTATAATGTAAGGACTCAGCAAGTGATATACCTATTAACATAATTATCATCCAAGTCTATGCTCCAACGGCAAATGCAGAAGAAGAAGAATTGGAAAGATTTTATGCAGAAGTACAGGAAGAAATTGATCACACACCAAAACAAGATATGATAATCATGGGGGACTGGAATGCAAAAGTAGGGAACAGAGAAGAACTAGGAATTGTGGGGAAATGGGGCTTAGGTGACAGAAATGAAGCAGGAGAAAGACTTACTGAATTCTGTGAAGCCAATGATTTGTTTCTCGCCAACACAGTTTTTGAGCAACCAAAAAGATGGCTGTACACGTGGACATCACCAGATGGTCAATATAGGAATCAAACTGATTATATAATTGGAAACAGAAGATGGAGAAGTTCCATACTTTCTGCAAAAACAAGACCAGGAGCAGACTGCGGTACAGATCATGAACTGATCGTATCGAAAATCAGAGTAAAACTAAAGAAGACCAACAAAACAATCATAATGCTAAAATACAATTTAAATAACATCCCAGAAGAATATCTTGGAACGAGTGGTTGCTGGCCAGCTCCAGGCACTATTGGATGAAACCGATTATCTAGATCCATTTCAATCGGGCTTTAGGCCCGGTTTCGGCACTGAGACAGCCTTGGTCGCCCTGTATGATGACCTATGTCGGGAGAGGGACGGAGGGAGTGTAACTCTGTTGATTCTCCTTGATGTCTCAGCGGCTTTTGATACCATCGACCATGGTATCCTTCTGGAGAGGCTCGTGGAGTTGGGAGTTGGAGGTACAGCTTGGCAGTGGTTCCGCTCCTACTTGGCGGGTCGTCTCCAGAAGGTAGTGCTTGGGGAACATTGCTCGACACCGTGGGCTCTCCAATATGGAGTCCCGCAGGGGTCAGTTCTGTCTCCCATGCTCTTTAACATCTACATGAAGCCGCTGGGTGCAGTCATCAGGAGTTTTGGAGTGCGCTGCCATCAGTACGCTGATGACACGCAGCTCTACTTCTCCTTTTCATCTTCTTCAGGTGAGGCTGTCAATGTGCTGAACCGTTGCCTGGCTGCAATAATGGACTGGATGAGAGCTAACAAACTGAGGCTCAATCCAGACAAGACTGAGATGCTGTTGGTGGGAGGTTTCTCTGATCAGACGGTGGATATTCACCCTGCTCTGGACGGGGTTACACTCCCCCTGAAAGAGCGGGTTCGTAGTCTGGGAGTAATTTTAGATCCTTCCCTGTCACTCGAGGCTCAAGTAGCCTCGGTGGCACGGAATGCGTTCTACCACCTTCGGTTGGTAGCCCAGCTACGTCCCTATCTGGACAGGGAGGACCTCACCTCAGTTGTCCATGCTCTGGTAACCTCTCGATTGGATTACTGCAATGCGCTCTACGTAGGGTTGCCTTTGAAGACGGTTCGGAAGCTACAGCTTGTGCAGAATGCGGTGGCCAGACTGATAACAAGGACCAGGCGGTCTGAACATATAACACCTGTTCTGGCCCGCTTGTACTGGCTGCCAATATGCTTCCGGGCCAGTTTCAAAGTGCTGGTTTTAACCTATAAAGCCTTATACAGCGTGGGACCACAATACCTGCTGGAACGCCTCTCCCGATATGAACCTGCCCGTACACTACGTTCAACATCGAAGGCCCTCCTCCGAGTTCCGTCTCATAGGGAGGCTCGGAGGATGGTAACAAGAACTAGGGCCTTCTCAGTGGTGGCCCCCGAACTGTGGAATAGTCTTCCCGATGAGGTGCGCTTGGTGCCGACGTTGTTATCCTTTCAGCGCCAAGTTAAAACCTTTCTCTATTCTCAGACATTTTAGTCTTTTAATCTTTAAATATGTTTAAATTGATTTTAGATTTGTGGATCTCTATTTACATGTTTTTTATACTGAATTATAGGATTTTTATTGTGTATACTTATACTTTTCTGTTGTACACCGCCCAGAGAGCGATGCTAGTCGGGCGGTATAGAAATTCAATAAATAATAATAAAAATAAAATAATAATATAAAGATCAAATAAGGAACAGATTGGAGGCTTTAAACTTAGTTGACAGAGAACCAGAAGAACTATTAAGTCAGATACATTATCAGGGAAGAATGCAAAAAGACAATGCCTTTAGTTAAAAAGAGAGAAAGATCTCAATGGATGACTAACAAAACTATTAAACTGGTTAAAGAGGGAAGGAAAGCAAAAGCAAAAGGAGAAACACAGTCAGAACCCTAAATTATTTATTTATTTATTTATTTTATTTTATTACATTTCTAGACCGCCCTATAGCAGAAAGCTCTCAGGGCGGTGTACAACAAATAAAATCACAATTAAAATATGAGCAAGTGTGGAAATATATATATATATATATAGTACAATTATAAAACATTAATAAAATTGCCATTGAGATTTATAAATTAAGATCATATTAAGTTTAGAATGTTAAATTAAAATATTTAAAAATTTACAAAATTTAAAAAGCCTGGGCGAAAAGGTAAGTTTTTACCTGGCGCCGAAAAGATAACAGAGAAGGCGCCAGGCGTATCTCGTCTGGGAGGGCATTCCATAGTTCGGGGGCCACCACCGAGAAGGCCCTAGATCTAGTTGTTGATCTCTGGGCTTCTTTATGGGTTGGGACCCGGAGAAGGGCCTTCGACGTCGAGCGTAGTGAATGGGTAGGTACATAGCGAGAGAGGCGCTCCATCAGGTATTGCGGTCCAATGCCGTTTAGGGCTTTATAGGTAAGAACCAACACTTTGAATCTGGCCCGGAAACATATCGGTAGCCAGTGCAGCTGCGCCAGGACAGGTGTTATATGGTCAAATTTCTTTGTCCCAGTGAGAACTCTGGCCGCAGCATTTTGCACTAGCTGAAGTTTCCGAACCGTCTTCATAGGTAGCCCCACGTAGAGTGCATTACAGTAGTCCGATCTAGAGGTTACCATAGCATGGATAACTGAGGCAAGATGCTCCTTGCTCAGATAGGGTCGTAGTTGGGCTACCAGCCGGAGCTGGTAGAACGCATTCCGTGCCACCGAGGCTACCTGAGCCTCAAGTGACAGGAGCGGATCTAATAAGACCCCCAAACTACGTACCTGTTCCTTTAGGGGGAGTGTAACCCCATCTAGGACAGGTCGAACGTCAACCATCTGGGCAGAGGGTCCTCCCACCAACAGCATCTCAGTCTTGTTAGGATTGAGTTTCAGTTTATTAGCTCTCATCCAGCCCATTATCGCGGCCAGGCAGCGGTCTAGTACATCAACAGCCTCACCTGACGAAGATGAAAAGGAGTAGTAGAGCTGCGTATCATCAGCATATTGCTGGAAACGCACTCCAAAACTCCTGATGACCTCACCCAGCGGCTTCATATAGATATTAAAAAGCATGGGGGACAGAACTGAACCTTGCGGGACCCCATATTGGAGTACCCAGGGACTCGAGTAATGTTCCCCCAGCATCACCTTCTGGAGACGATTCCCGAGATAGGAGCAGAGCCACCGCCAAGCAGTGCCTCCCACTCCTAAATCCGTAAGTCGCTCCAGAAGGATACCATGGTCGGTGGTATCAAACGCCGCTGAGAGATCAAGGAGAACCAACAGAGTTACACTCCCTCTGTCTTTCTCCCGACAGAGGTCATCATACAGGGCGACCAAGGCCGTTTCTGTACCAAACCCCGGCCGAAAGCCCGATTGAAATGGGTCTAGATAATCAGTTTCATCCAAAAGAGCCTGGAGTTGGCGAGCGACCACACGCTCTAGAACCTTGCCCAGGAATGGGACATTTGCTACTGGCCTATAGTTGTCCAAATTATCAGGGTCCAAGGAGGATTTTTTTAGGAGCGGTCTCACCACCGCCTGTTTCAGGCAGGGTGGGACCACTCCCTCTCGTAAAGAGGCATTAATCACCTCCTTGGCCCAGCCGGCTGTTCCATTCCTGCTAGCTTTTATTAGCCATGAGGGGCAAGGATCCAGAGCAGAAGTGGTCGCCCGCACCTGTCCAAGCACCTTGTCCACATCCTCGAGCTGTACCAACTGAAACTCATCCAATAAAACAGGACAAGACTGTGCTCTGGACACCTCATTAGGATCAACTGCTACAATAATGGAGTCAAGGTCCCGGCGGATGTTCATGATCTTATCACGAAAGTGTCGCGCAAACTCATTACAGCGGGCAATTGATGGTGTTATTGCGTCCTGGGGACCAGAGTGTAAAAGTCCCCGGACAACTTTATAAAGTTCCGCTGGGCGGTTAAGGGATGACTGAATAGAGACAGCAAAGTATTGCTTCTTTGCTGCTCTCACTGCCTTCACATAGAGTTTGGTAGAGAGCTTCACAAGTGCATGATTACAGCCGTCGGGAGTTCGCCTCCATTTGCACTCAAGCCGTCTCCTTTCTTGCTTCATCACTCTTAGCTCCGGAGTAAACCAGGGAGCCAATTGAGCTCTGCAACGGAGAGGGCACACCGGGGCGATCGTGTCAACTGCCCGGGCCATTTCCGTATTCCACAGCATGGCCAGGGTTTCGACAGGACCGTCAATTCTATCAGCCGGAAAATTCCCTAGAGCCATCAGAAAACCCTCAGGATTCATTAGTCTCCGGATTCATGCATTCATTCATAAATGCAACAATACAGCAACTAGTAGTAGGGACAAAGAGAACTATTACAATAGTTATTGTACAGAAATAGAAGAGGACAACAAAAAGGGTAGAACAAGAGCCCTATTCCAAAAGATTAAAGAAATTAAAGGGAAATTTAAACCAAGAGTAGGGATGTCGAATAATCAACAGGGGAACACAATGACTGACAGAGATAAAATAAAAAGATGGAAGTAATACACTTAAGAACTATATAAAAGAGATGCAAGAATGACAGATTCATTCATGGGGGAGCCGTATGATAAAGAACCAGAAATTTTAGAATGTGAGGTGAAAGCTGCTGGAAACAAATCACCAGGAACAATGGCATACCAATAGGGTTGCTACAAGCTACTGAGACTTAATCTGTCCAAATTTTGACAAACATTTGTCAGCAGGTATGGAAAAGAAAACAATGGCCCACAGACTGGAAGCGTTCAATATACATCCCATTTCCAAAAAAGAAGGGGATCCCAGGGAATGCATAACTATTGAACTACTGCCTTAATATCCCATGCAAGTAAAGTAATGCTCAAGATTCTATAACAAAGGCTCTTACCATACATACCATACATATATGGAGCGAGAAGTGCCAGATGTCCAAGCTGGATTTAGAAAGGGAAGAGGTACCAGGGATCATATCGCAAGCATACGTTGGATAATGGAACAGACCAAGGAATTTCAGAAAAAAAACATCCCTGTGCTAGATTACACCAAAACCTCTGATTGTGTAGATCATGAAAAACTATGGAATGCTTTAAAAGAAATCGGCGTGCCACAGCATTTGATTGTCCTGATGCGCAACCTAAACTCTGGACAAGAGGCTACTGTAAGGACAGAATATGGAGAAAACGACTGGTTCCCAATCGGAAAGGGTGTGAGACAGGGGATCATATGGAAAGTGGAACTGGACCAAGATGAAGGAGGTGTGAAAATTGGAGGGAGAAATATCAATAATTTCAGATATGCAGATGATACCATACTATTAGCAGAAACCAGTAATGATCTGAAAAGAAAGCTGATGTAAGTTAAAGAGTAAAGCACAAAAGCAGGGCTACAGCAGAACGTCAGAAACACTAAAGTAATGACAATAGAAGATTTATGCAACTTTAAAGTTGACAATGAGGACACTGAACTTGTCAAGGATTATCAGTACCTTGGCACAGATTAACCAAAATGAAGAAATCAGAAGAAGGCTAGGACTGAGGAGGGCAGTTATGAGAGAAGTAGAAATGTCCTCAAATGCAAAGATGTATCACTGAACACTAAAGTCAGGATCATTCAGATCTTGGTATTCCCAATCTTTATGTATGGATGTGACAGTCGGACAGTGAAAAAAGCAGATAAGAGAAAAATCAACTCATTTGAAATGTGGTGTTGGAGGAGAGCTTTGCGGATACCATGGACTGCGATAAAGACAAATAATTGGGTGTTAGAACCAATTACACCAGAACTATCACTAGAAGCTAAAATGATGAAACTGAGGTTATCATACTTGGGACTCATAATGAGAAGACACTCACTAGAAAAGACAATGTTGGGAAAAACAGAAGGGAGTAGAAAAAGGAAGACCAAAGAAGAGATGGATTGATTCCATAAAGGAAGCCACAGACCTGAACTTACAAGATCTGAACAGGGTAGTTCATGACAGATGCTACTGGAGGTTGCTGATCCGTAGAGTTGCCATAAGTCGTAATCGACTTGAAGGCATGTAACAACAAAACAACAGTCATTAGCTCCAACCTTAATAAAGGTTGTCTTAATAAAACTGGTTAGCCTTTAAGGTACCACAAATCAATTCACCCTGACACAGTCAGCTCAATTGCTGGTTGGGAATGTTTTGTTCAAAGAGGAGACAGTGCTCATCACTGCAGTAGTTGAAAACTGACCAAAGAAGAGCAAAGTTCAGCTCAATTATGGGAGAGAAAATGGGAACAAACTGCATGAAGAGTTATTTTAATCAGGCAAGTTGCAGTATGCGTAGGCAGAGAAAGCGCAAACATGGGACAGAATGTACAACTTCACACCTAGTCCAGATGTTGGTCAACTTTCACAGCCACTTAAGGGTCCTTGGAAAACAGTCCATGTGGCACTTCACACCCTCAACAGGAAGGCAGGAAGAACTCCAAGACAGGATTGACGTGCCAAGGGGAGATGGAAACAGCACAGAGGAAGTTGCTAACTGTAGGAAGATATTTCAGGCAACATCAGCCTCAGATCAGGAGTGAGCTGTGTCCCAGCCAACGCTCAAAACACTTCCTCAGCATCAACATCAAAATATACAAGGCCAAATCAATCAAAAACTGCACTGCTCATTTCTCCTGGAGGTCATCAAAACAATGACCTCAAACACTCCTTCCCAAAGTGTGATGTAGTCAGATGTCTGCTTCCCTCTCCCAGTCAACAGTTCTGTAATACTGCATTGTCCCTCCAATGTACTTCCACTGGTTTCCCACTCCACTCATTCAAAACATATATTACAAAGTTTCTACTTTCCTGTACTTAGCTTCCCAACTGAATTGTTTCCCATCTGCAGTAAGCTAAGAGGACCTTGCTTGCCTCCTCCTTTTCTTAAAGGAGAAGAGGCACCTGAGGCACTGTTAACCAACCTGCCTCTTCCAGATTGCAAAAAAATAGCTATTTCCAGTACAGAAATCAAAGGCATATAAGAGACCAGGCTATTGTACTACACCTAAAACATCTCTAGCACCTTATTTCAGCCTCCTCTTGAGAACCTCCAAGGAGATCCCTGAAGCCTCCCTGCATCTGTAGGCCTGCTATTAGCATTAGGAATGTTTTCCAAAGGTTAGTGGACCTGTTAATCTGAAGGTCCTCTGGAGACGGCTGCAGCCATTCTTTATATAACACAAGCAAGGGGAATTATGTTGGTGAAAAATGGTCTGGCCGTCGCAGAAAGGGCTTGGTCATTCTCCCTTCCAGGCCATCTTCTGGCTGATGGGAGTCCTGGAAACACTTACAGCAGTCCTTTTGAACAAAATATTCTGCTACAGAATGCCAGGCAAAACATTCAAGATTTAATCCTGGATTAGTATGCCAACCTGGCACATATGATTGAGAGCTGGCTAGATTACGCTGGCAGTCTCTTCTTCTCTCTGCCAGAGTTCTCTGTACAGCAGCAGGTGACATGGAAGGGAGCTGGGGAGGGGGAGTTGTAATTCTACCCTCGTATCCAGGTGCCCCAATCCAGCAATCTGCCAGTTTTAAGTGTGTACACCTGAAAATGCAAGTTGGGGACAGAATAGAGATTCTGTTGATGTATATTCCACTGCCTAATGGTGTCCCTGCTTGAGCAAGCCAGGTGGACTTGGGTATAGCACTGACGTCTCCTAAGCTTATCGCTCTGCATTCACACCAAGACTGCCCTCTTGTAAGTGGCTGAGGATTTCATCGCCTTCATGTATGTGTCCAAATAATATCTAACCCTATCCATGCAGTTAGTCAATGAGGGACAAATGAGGGAAAAAGTCAAATGACTACCTGGAAGGGTTTACCTCCACAGGGATGGAGGGCCTATTAAAATGGTCCATCCCAGGAGTCTGATGTATCCAGATAGTTTTCGGACAGTTCTTGGGGATATTCCTGCCTCAACTGCAGAGGATTCTGTTGAAACTCTGGACAGTTTTTGGAATGCAGAGATGGGAGATGGCCTGGCAATTGACCAAATCACTCCTCAGCATTCTCTCCCACTAAAAAAAGCCAGCTCCCTGGTTTACTGGGCAGCTGGGGCAATGAAACTGCAGAGACAGCAGCCAGAGTGTTGTTTATTTATTTATTTTATTTATTTATTTAATTAATTTAATTTATATACCACCCTAAGCCAAAAAGGCTCTCTGGGCGGTGTACATAAAAGATAAAACAAGCAGAAAACTTCTGTTGGCAGAAAACGCAAAATGAATCTGACTTAATTGGGCTAGAGCTCATTTTAGAGCCTACTCTATTGGCACCAATGACAGCAGCAATCATACTTTTCCATCATCACCATCACACCTGCACAGGTCATCCTACAGAGTTCTTCCAAGTAGTCAGAGGGCTGTTACATCTTGACCCTCATGAAGGCGGAGACAACCACTTGGTGACAAACTCTGACCAATTTGCAAGAAACTTTGCAGATAAATTCACTTGGATTTGCTCTGACTTGGATGTCACAGTTTGTGCTGGTCCACACCTGTGGCTACTGCTTATCCAGTTGTTATGAATACTTTTCAATCTGTAGAACCTGAGAATATGGACAGGAACCTTGGAGGGGTGAGGCCTACCACATGTATGTTTGACTCATGCCCCTGCTAGATTATTAACACCACTAAAGGAGGACTAGCTGAATATATTATGGGAGTGGTAGATGCCTCTGTACATGAAGGCATTGTTCATTTGTCCTAGTCTCCTTTGGAGGAAGGGTGGGATATACATGTAATAAACAAAATAATAATAATAATAATAATAATAATAATCTTCTAGCCATAAGGAGGCAGTAGTAAGATCTTTTATTGAAGAAGCCTTCTTGAATCCCACCATGTTGGATAATATTTAGCCACTCTCCATCTCCAATATTCAATTATTAGGCAAGGTGCTTCTCAACTCCAGGTTTTCCTGGACAGGGTGGATTGCCCTCCAGATGTTGATAGACATCTCCCATTAGTTCCAGACAGTATGGCCAGTAGTCAAGGATGATGAGATGTCTAACAACATCTGGAGAACCACATATTAGCTATCCTTAATTTAGACCCATTTCCATCTGGATTCAGACATAGCTAAGGAACAGAGATAGCTTTAATCACCCTGGTAGACAGGTGATCAGCCTTTGATCATCTAGCCAGGAACTGGACAAGAGAGTACATCCCTGCTGGTTCTGGTGGACATGCCCAGTGGCTTTTGATACTATTGACCATCCTTCTGGAATATCTAGCTGGCATGGGACTTGGGAACACTGTGGTAGTGTTGTGGACTTCCTGGAAGGTTAGTTCCAGAAGGTGGTGCTGGAGGAATGCCAACTGTCAAAATGGTCATTAGACTATGGTGTTCCACATGGTTCCATCTTATCCTTTGTGCCTTTCAACATCTACATGAAACCACTGGGGAAATCATTTGGAGAGCTGAAGTGCTGGGCCATCAGTATTCTGATGACTCCCAGGTCTGTCTCTTCTTTCCATCCAATTCCAGAGAACCTGTTGAGGTTCTGTTGTGGGTCTGGAGTCAATAATGGGCTGGAAGAAGGTGAACAAATCAAAGCTAAATCCAGACAAGACAGAGATGCTCCTGGCCAGAACAGCAGCCCTTTTTGGAACAGAAATTCATCCTTTTTTGGGCAGGCTTGCCTTCCCCTAAAAGACCCAGGTTTGTAGTTTGGGGAATACTTCTTGATCTAGCTTTGAACTTGGATGTTCAGGTGTCAGTCTTAACCAGAATGTCTTTGTCTAATTTAAGATTAGTGCACCAGCTACACTTGTTCCTAGGGATGTATCATCTGGCATGGTGACCCCACATCTTAGTTACATCCAGATTAGACTAATACAATGTGTTCTCACATAGGGCTGCCTGTGAAAAGTATGTAAAACATCATCTCGTGCAGTATGAGGCACCAGACTGTTAACAGGAGCTGGCTATTGGCATCATGTTACTCACTTGTTTAAACAGCTACATTGACTTATGGCTCATTTTCAGTACTGAAAACATATGACCAGAATATTTAAAAGATCACTTGCTCCTGCATGAGCCTAATTTTTAAGCAGTCTGGACAGGCTTTCTGGTATGTTCTGCCAATTTCTGAGTTACATTCAGCTGTTTTTAAATTAGGAAGTACAAGAAGCATGGACATTGGGGTCATGGATACGAAGAATCAGCTTTATAGTAGGAGTCTTCAAACATGCTGTTAACACAAAGGCAAACACAACTGCAACAAAAATACATATATCAGTCATTTGTGGCCTAAAATAAAAATAAGGGAGAGGAGGAGCACTCACTAATTTACAATAATCTGGAGAACATTGTTATTTGATACAGGCTGTATGAATGGCTATTTGCTGCCCTGGGCTCCTACTGGGAGAAAGGGTGGGATATAAATCTAATAAATAAATAAATAAATAAATAAATAAATAAAATAATATTTACAAGCAGGACAGAAATTATCAAGCTGTTTTGGTTGGGAGATGACTGAAAATGGTGCAAGGAGAAAAGCCTGTGGCAAAAATCCAACTAGCTTGCAGGGTTATTGGGAGGAAACAGCACCAGAAGGGGATTATGCATGCACCTTTATAGTATAGCATTATACTGGCTGCAGAAACAGTGTCAGCCCTCTCTGTACAGTATTACAGAAGTGATACACTGTGAAACACACTGTTCCAAGAAAGGTTTTGAATGAAGCAACCCTCCACAGTGCAGTGCTTACCTGCCGAATAGACATTGTGCAGAGAATGTAGAGGAAGATGAAGGAACAATCTGTATAATCCTCACCCAGAAGATTACGATGGGACAAACCCTGGATGTAAGAAAGTGGTACAAAGGGGAGTTTTGCAACCACTCGGCCATCAAATCTGAAAAAAACAAACAGAAACATTTAGTCATTAGTGCAAGTAAAGTCAGCTGCCCAGCCCCTCCTGCCCAAGAGACAAGGCAGCATTCTGCCTCACTTTACCCAGATGGCATCCGACTTGAAGCAGAGCATAACATATCTCTCTCTGAGGTATTAGTTGCATGGCACCATAGCCAGTTCCTGCTGCTGAACTTAGAGCTACTCCTGCTACACTAGTAAGTGAAGGGATGGAGTATGTCTGTAAACACGTACTGGTAGTAAAAATTACACACAAGGAAAGAGATTGTGAAAGTCTGCACCTGAGAAAGCTAAAGTCACTGTGGTACCGTGAAATCTACAAGAGATTTGTAGCCCCCAAATCAAAAGCCCAAGTTTAACTATACATTTGGTTAAAACCAAGCGAAGGTCCTGCTACCAATTAGTGTAACTGTGATTTCCTTTAAGCATAGAGATAAATAAAACCCTTTCGTTTACAGCAAGGAGGTATTTCATCTACTAACACACCAACCCTCTGAGGTGTATTACTATTTTTACAGATTAAAGGCTGAACACCTGTGGCTTGGAGACAAACCCAGATCCTCAGGTCCAATATAGGTACTCATCATTCAAGTCAGTTAACTGTGAGCAACAGCTTATACAGCATGTAAATTAAGGGATGAACTTCTCAGCAGGGAAAGAAATCCATAAAATGGGTTTTGAAAACATTTTATGAATTGCCAAAGGGGAAGCAAGTTTCTGCTGGATTCCACTTAGTTACTACTACAAAGGAGAAAAGAAACCTGTATATTTTAAGCTTCTAGCAGATACAGAAGTGCATGATGATGATGATTATCATTTATTGCATTTATATACCGCTCCATAACCGAAGCTCTCTGGGCGGTTTACAACAATTAAAAACGTTAAAAACAAATATACAAATTTTAAAAACACATGATGCTCCTTAAATAGGTTTATTGTGGGAATGAATAGGAATAGACAAATCTAGGCACTTTGATAACTAGAGTTTCCAAATGCTTATCTTAAACTGCATTACTGTATGAAGCTCTACCTCATGTTTTTAGCAGGTGTTTCTGGCATTGTAAACTCTTAAATGAGTGTGTCTTCCCAAAGAGTTAAAAATACAAGGAATTGCACTTCCAACAGGTGCCAGCACTGCTGACAGTAAAGGCATTTTTGGCAGAATCGAGAGGAACGGATGTTTTCCTCCCAGTGTTGTGGTATTCTATGTGGTTCCTGTCTTCTCAGCTAAAAGACAAATCAGCAGGAAATGCTACAGGGTATGGGCCCCACACCTTTGACATTGTCTGGAATGCTAGATGAATGTAGGAATGTTGATAGACAAGAGAATCAGTGGGGAAACCAGGTTTAACTTCTCTAACACCAGCAACCTAATCATCAAAATGAAAATAACTGGGTCACTTTGAGAGTTTTTACAAAAGCTCACTTCTAATATAACATAAGAACCCTGCTGGATCAGGCCTCAGGCCTACCTAGTCCAGGATCCTGTTCTCAAGTTCAATGTCTGTCTTAACTAAAATCCTTGGTTATACTTTTTCACATTGGGTGTATCTACACAAATACTATTACGGAAGAATAGGTTAATCTCTTTAAAAACATCAAGGGCAAACTCAACATTTGAGTTGCTTGAGGGTTGCAGTTAAATACTCAGGTCCATATCTTCTCAACCATAAAGCTCATTGAGTGGCCCTGACCAAGTCACACGCTCTCAGCTTAGCCCATCTCATAGGACTGTTGGGAAGATCAAAAAAGATACTTTGCAATTTTCATTCAACTATGAAAAGCTACAAAAACTAGCAGTGAAAATGCAGATATCCATATTGCTAGTCTGAGGAGCTCTCAGCTAATTTCTGCTAAAACAGTAAAATTTTCATGGGCCTTGAGGCTACTACGGCTTCAAGCTCCATGAATATTTGGGATAGCAGAGACCCTCATGCTGCAAAAAATCCTTGCTGGAATCTGAGATGAAATTCAAGAGCCAGTACAGACATTAACACGGGCAGTTTATGACTGTATGACATGGAGATTAATGGAAGGCCACAGCGGCTATTTCCAGTACTTGGAAAACTGCACAACCCCCGCTTTAATGAAAATAGCTGCTGTGGTCCACACGTTGTCACACATACACGGCTCAGTTGAGGTCAACTGCTTGCATGAGTGGTTAATGAACAGCTGCAACAATGTCTAAACATAAGAATAGCCTGCTGGATCACACCAATGGCCCATCTAGACCACTATCCTGTTCTTACAATGGCCTGAGAGACACCACTTTACATTTTTTAACACTGAATTGCATTTGCCATTTTCCTGCCCATTCATTCAGTTGGAGAGATCCTTTTGGAGTTCTTCACAATCCCTTTTTGCTTTAACCACATTGAACAATTCAGCATCATCAGCAAACTTGGCCACCTCTCTGCTTACTCGTAACTCTAGATTGTTTATGAACAAGTTAAAAATCATAGGTCCCAATACCAATCCTTGGGGGACTGAACTTTCTACATCCCTCCATTGGGAGAGCTGTCAATTTATTCCTACTCCATTTCCTGTTATTCAACCAATTCCTGATCCACAAGAGGACCTCTCCTCTTATTTTACGATTGCTAAGCTTACTCAGGAGTATTTGGTGAGGTACTTTATTCCTATTGCCTTGTGTCCAAACAACTCACTTATCAATCACAGCTCTGACTTCACTCATTGGCTAATAACAATGACAGGCAGGAGCAGCCAGGTTGGCTCATTTCACATAAATCACTTAGAAGGGTTATCTTCACATTTTGCTCCACAACTTTCTTTTATGAGGGCTAGAGACTTTTTTTTTAAAGAAAGCTCAGATTCTGGGCTACCTGCTTGGGGTGCCATTTCAGATCTTTGTAGGCACCAGATTCTGGGCTACCTGCTTGGGTGACTTGGTTACTTTATCCTTAGCAATACTTTCTACCAGATTAAGCTAACTGGTCTGGAATTTCCAGGACTCTCCCCTGGATCCCTTTTTAAAAATTGGTGTTACATTGGCCACTTTCCAGTCCTCAGGTATGGAGGCTGACGTGAGGCCAAGCTACATATTTTTGTTAGAAGATCAGCAATTCACATTTGAGTTCCCTGAGAACTCTTGGGTGGATACCATCCAGACCTGGCAATTTATTAGTTCTTGTTGTCAGTAAGGCCTAGAATTTATTTTGTGTCAGTACTATTTGCCTCAGTTCTTCAAACTCCTTCCCTGCAAAAGTTAATTCAGGCACAGGGGTCTGCCCTATATCTTCAGCTGTGAAGACACTCAGATGTGAAAAATCTCCTTATCTTTTTTTACCACATCTTTTACTCCCATGTCATCCAAGAGTCCAACAGCCTCCCTGGCCAGTCTCCTGCTAATAATCTATTTAAATATTTTATTTGTTTTTGGTCTTCATGTTTTAGCAATGCGATTGTCAAATTCTTTTTTAACATCCTTTTTTGTCTGCTTGCATTTCTTTTGCCAAATTTTGTGTTCCTTTTTGTTCTCCTCATATGGACAAGACTTCCATTTTCTAAAGGAAGAAAATGCACCAACACTGTTTTATTTTATGCCAATCCCCCGCAGTTATCAGGAAGACATAGTGAGTTGTGGAAAACAAACATCATGAGGGAAGAAGAGACCACAGGATTTTGTTATGAATACTTGAAAAAAAGTGGAGTGGTGGCCACTTACATGGAATTGAACATTCCCATCAGAGCGGTGAAACAAAAACCAATTGCAAACATTGACTTCATGCGAACCTGCAATCAAAAGAACAATTGGGGATCCTTATTAGCGTTTGGCAAAAGTCGAAGGGTGTGTGTCACACTTCACTATAACCTACTGAACACTCTGCTTCCCCAAACAATCCCACAGTTACCACATGTGACTATTTAGAGGCAGTCAGGGATCAGCAAGCCCAATGGTCATTCAAGCCTCCTCTGCCCACCCTCCCAAATACCCTTCATGGTTGTCTGCACAATTCATAGCTAGAACAAAAAAATCCACGCAATTCAGATCAACACAAGTGTTATTTAAAGTTTTGAAACTTACTTATGTTATACAAATTAGGGTAGGTGGAATGAAATGTATAGGAAACATTAAAACAATAGGAAACATTAAAACAAAGTACTAGTATAGATACATCAGTACTGGTATAGATACAATGAATTAAGAATAACTGGATGTTAATATCTTTTGCACCGTCAACCTGTCAATTAGGTATGCGTAAAGTGTTGTTTCATAAATGTATGTAATATAACCAATATGAACCTACCCGTACACTGCGCTCAACATCTAAGGCCCTCCTCCGGGTGCCATCCCATCGAGAAGCCCGGAGGGTTGTGACTAGAACTAGGGCCTTTTCGGTAGTGGCCCCCGAACTGTGGAATAGTCTCCCCGATGAGGTATGCCTGGCGCCGACGCTGCTATCCTTTCGGCGCCAGGTGAAAACCTTTTTATACTCCCAGGCATTTTAAAGTGTATTTTAAATTGTATTTTATAGTGTATTTTATCAGTATTTTCATTATTGTTGTATTTTGACGTTGTTGGTTCTTTGTTATTGTTTGTTTTGATCTTTGATTTTGTTATACTTATTGTATTTATATATTGTGCTTGTTTTATCTTTTATGTACACCGCCCAGAGAGCCTTTTTGGCTTAGGGCGGTATATAAATTAAATTAAATAAATAAATAAATAAAATAACTGGGTTTTAATGGAAATTTTGTACTAACATTATATGACTTTTGCAATTTTAATATATTTTTAATATATAAGAGCATAAAAACAAACTAAAGCAGGAACTGCAGGTTCTCTTTCAGTAATGGCACAGAATACAAACATTGCAAGGACCTCTATGCAAAGGCTGGGAAAGAGACAGAGGACTAGTGTTTTAGTGCTCAAGAGAATGGCAAGCATGTCGAGTTGACTGAAAGAAAATACTCTGAGGCATTAGTAATAGAAAAGTGAAGTGTAGCATGTCCACAATAGCAGGAAATAATAAGTTAATGGTAGCAGTTGATGAGTATATATGAAAACAAGGTGTCCCCTCAGTTCTACAGGCTGTATATTTTTAAGTGCTGCATTCCACAGAGGTAGCGGAATATGGTCACTTCCTAGTTGTTGAGATGTATGCAAGTGCAGTGCTCCGCTTTGCCAAACAAGCTGCCCCAATAACTCTATATTATTATTTATTTCATTTATGAATCATTTTGCATGAGACATCCCAATGCAATTTACTACATAGGTTCAGTTTGCTGTGAGTCCTCACCATCGACAGATCTCTGTTGTTGTTCTTCAGCTTCTCCTCCTGCCTCTCTGAAAAACAATGAGAAACATGTTACCGTAGGTCACAAAGTCAGGAACTCACTTCCAGTAAGGCCGTGAGGATCTACCTCTATGAAAGGGACGATGCAGCAGAAAAACAGCCTTTGAACTGCTCTACCAGCACAACAAAAAGGCATACTGTAAGTCTGAGCACAGCAAAGCCACCAACTCTCTACTGGTGCTCTGATGGGAAGAAGACGACACTCTCCCCCTTTTCAGTCAGTATAGCCAGTGTCGAGTATCTTCTTCCCCAAGGAAGCTCAAGACTGGCTCTCAGTATAAATCATCCAAATAATGCAATCTGCATAAAACCTAATTATGACTACATTGTTGTAAAGCAATGTACAACGATATTGTACAGTAACAAGGGCTAACTCCTACTCATGGGACTGGAACTCCATTTTATTATCTTCAATTTCAGGAACAGTTTTGGAACTTGAAACCAAACAAAAGTTTGAGGATGGAAATTTTGGTCTTGGTTTAGTAGCATTTTCATCATCAGAAAATGCTGTTTGTGGCTTCTTTGTTTGTACTTCTGTGATGATGACGATTTGTCATATTTCCTTAAAAAATAAAATTTGAATAAATATTATATTATGGAAAAATAGAAGTGCTAGAAGTTTATTTTTTTGTAAAAAAAAAAAAAAAAAGATTAGGTTCCCAGGCAGGCAAACTTAACGGATGATTTCACATTGCATGCTTTAGGCAGCCTTTCCCAATCTTTGGGTCCCCAGATTTTGCTGCATTACAGTTCCCATAATTCCTGTCCCATTGGCCATGCTGGCTGGGGCTGATGGGAGTTGTAGTCCAGCAACATCCGAGGACCCAAAGGTTGGAAAGGGCTGCTTTAGAGCAGGAACTTAAATTTTATAGTAGAGTAGGTAGGAAAACCATTTACCTCCAATATTAAACTGTCTGAATATAGAAAAACGACAAAGATCACACACACACACACACACACACACACACACGTTACCTATTTTCTTTTTCTGCTGTCGGCCAGCTGATTCTGTAATTGTTTCCTTTTTCTTTTCCACTGCAGAGATTAAACAACAGTGAGCTATTTTCATAAAGAAAACTGTTTCTCTACTTATTACCTCTCAGCTCTCGTCAAATCTCTATAAAAAAAATCAGACAAAATGGGTATGGTAACCAACAGCTGAAAAGCTAAAATAACGGTGGAATGCTTCTTTTTGTCAAAATTGTATTAGCATAAGGCTGCAATTCTATACCCACTTGCCTAGGAGTAACCCTCGTTGAAATTAACGGAACTTACTTTATTTCTTTGTTTGTCCCATCAGCATAAGGATTTCTACTTGCACCACTTTCCTCCTCCTGTGCATCTTCTAAATTGTTCTAGGTGGTTCCCTCAACCCTCTGGAGAGTTGGGGAGGGCACAGGGCACATGTGGAGGATGGATGGGGAAGCCCATTGTGGAAGTGGAAATCTGTGCACTGGTGGGATGCATTAATTGGCTACCACCCAGACAGAATATCTCATTCCAGTGTAAATTAATCCCTGATTTGCTGCTAAAAATGCTCCCCCCTCAGCCTTGCCAATCTTGAAACAGTCAAACCTGCCATGTAATTATTCTTGGTTAGAGTTGGGCCCTCTCATTCTGCCTCAAAAGGAAGATATGACCTGCTTAAATAGAGGCTCCACGTTAATACATAGCCCATGACTAGAGAACCATTTTTTCATGGCAAACAGTTCAGCTCAGATGAAAGAAATATTGCTCAGAGATTTTCTGAGATTGCTCAGAGTGTCACTGGAGAAGACCAGCTTTATTTTCATTTGCACTTACATTTTTTACTCTGCTTCTCCACCTCTGCTTTCAGCCGCTTGTACTTGTCTGTTCTATAAACTAGTACCCACGTTATGCCTGAAACAAATGGCATATATAATCAGGAGACAGAATGACCCCATGTATCTATAAAGTGCTTCATCATGGCTAACAGAGGTCTTCCAGACCTAAAGAATGACTTAAGCACTAGAAGAAGTAGTTTACGGAGCCCTAAACTGCAGCACCACAACAACATGCAACCCATGCTCAACCTAGTTCCACCAAACTTTATGTGCATGCATACTGCTGTACACTAGAGTATCACCCCAAATTTCATTACATAAGTGGCAGTGGCATGATTCCAAGGAAGCCACAGGAAAAATAAACACCCAACTCCCATAATTTTCCAGGTTACCAATTTTTTTCCTGGGAGCACTGAACATAAACATGAGCACTAAACTTCCATGTGATTCCACTAAATTTCCAGAAGTGGCTTTTACATTGTGTAAATGATCACATAAAACATGAAAATTAACAGGTAAGGAAACACTGGAGAAACAGAAGAAAGTGCTGTCTGAACCTCTGTACATCCCTGCAGAACTAGGAGATAAGCTACCTTTCTTGACTTGAGAACCTAACCACTCACACCCACTCCTCACACCCACCCACATTATATATGAAACTGTGACAAATCCATATTGCCTTATATCAGGGATGGGGAAACTGTGGTCTGGGAAACAAATGAGACTATCGAACTCTCAGAACTGTCCCCAGGCCACATCCCTTGCCAGCTCTGTTTTGCAGGCTCCTCAAGTGTTTTTGCCTAGCTGGAATGTATCCTTGAGCTCAGATAATGACTCTCGCTGGACTCGATGCAGGACAGAGAGGGGCTTGTAAGAGCGTGTTTAGAAACTAGCCTTCTGTACAGAAGTAAAATTCACATCCATCGCTCTGCCCACCTCTGCCTCCGCACCATTGGCAGGGTCCCCGTGGAAGATTCCCCAGCAGGGAATACGGTCCCGTCACTGAAAAAGGTTCCCCAGCACTGCTTTGTTTTGAGAGAAAAAATAAAAAACGGGGGGGGAGGGAAGAGAGAGAAAAGGTACTACAACCACAGTTTATTTTATTTGTTTATTTATTAGATTTATATCCCCCCCTTTTTTCCAGTAGGAGTCCAGGGCGGCTATATTCCAATATAAATTAGCAACAGATAAACACGCGGCGGCAGTACATCTGCCTACAACAGAACCTTCATTCAGTATAATGCTCCCCTCACTTGGAGACCGGCTCCCCTTCCCGCACTCACCCTCGGCTAACAACGCGGTACATACGGATATAAAAACGATAAGGACGGTGTCGGCGAACATAGTACTCATCTTGGTGATGCGGCCAAAGCAGGCGCAACCCGGAAATTAGGCCCGAGCGGAAATTGGAGTGGGCGCTCGGCAGACTCTCGACTCAGCTTCCGAGTTTATGGGAAGGTTCCTTTAATCCGGTACCAAGGGCGTAATAGCAGCGGGTCTGCATGCAATGCAATAGAGTACAGACTTTGGGCTAGAAGGGATTCTAATAAGGTAGGAATTTAACTAGTGTGACCCGAGGGGTGCGTTTATGTTTGGGGAGGAATTTGAAACTTGGGAGGAAGTGATGGAGGAATAATTTTACTAGAGATTTTAAAATCTCTATTTAACTAACTCTTAATGCTCAAAACTACACTTTTAAAAATGAGTGAGCGAGCGAGAGAAATGCAGCGGGATGGGGGGAGCGCTGGAAAAACAAAACCATCCATCACCAAAATAACTACATTTTTAAAAAAATTGGCGGAATGTAGATAATATTAGGCTACATAGAAAGGCTCTTGTAAGTCACCATCATCCAGCTGTAACCTGAATATGTTGTTTGCCTGAAACAAGACCTACGTAGCCCTTTCATTGCCATTCTCTCATTTAGGGGAGGAGCACTCTGCTGCTCTATTAAGGTGGTCAAGTGAAGAACAGAACAGAATTCTGCACTTTTGCCATGCATGCTACACCTGCTGAACTTCCCTTTTATACACAACTGTGAGAGACGCTGCATCTTTAAAAGTTGTTTAGAAGAGGGAAGTTCAGCAGGTGTATCTTGCATTTCCTCCCCCTCATGCGTAGCTCTCACATCCGCTCCAGGGAGACAAAACAAACTACATCAAATGAACTAGGAAGGCCATCTGCATTGTGGCTCTAAATTTTCCTATGTCAATGTGTGCTGTTGACTGAGGGGACGCAGGGCTTAGCCAATCGGAAGCCTTCTCTACAAGCATGTGGGCAATCGACGCGATTATCGCGCACCGGCCTGGCGGTCGTGGCCCTGCATTTTTTTTTGAGGTTTTTATATAGAAGGATAGAAATGGAGGAATACCTTCCTCCTCCCCCACTTCGTTTCTCCGCTCTTTTTGTCCCGTTTTATCTCTGTTTTCCTCCACTCTCCTTTAAAAAGGAAAAGAGAAAGCCGGTGGCGCTTGTTGACAGTCCGAGAGAGAGATCCCTGCGAGCTCAGGGCGGGATCTGCAGACTGGTGAAGGGACGCCATTGCTTCTGGGGAACGGTTTTGAACGTGGATGTGTCCGCCTCTAGTGTTAGCCAAATGAAGGCACATCTCCTTTACAAATTGCTGTCCTCAAGTTCAGAGCGCTTCTTTTCACTGACGAGAGAAATTAAGTTTAATTAGTTGAGAATGTCAGTGCAATCTACACGCGATGGATTTACCTCGCATGAAGCCACTGTCCAAGAGCGGCTCCGCCACAGCTGGGATGACGCGGCTCTCAACCCCTACGCAAACCGGCTTAGGTAGGAGGCGGAGACGGGGGCGGCACCTGGGGAAGGAACCGTATCAAGCGCGCCAAGCAGGCAGGAAGGCGCTAACGGATAAATCCGAGGCCTCTCGGCCACTGAGATCAACGGGAGCATGGCTGGTGACAGCGAGCAGAGGCTGCAGGGCCGCGGCCAGACCAGCAGCGGGGTTGGTAGCGGCGGGGGTGAGCCTTTCCTCATCGGGGTTAGCGGGGGAACCGCCAGCGGAAAGGTGAGTTGTTATATTTCCACGCGGCGAGCCAAAGGATGGTCAAAATTAATTTGCTTTCCAAGAAGTTGCTGCGCGTGCGTTTCAAGCCTCTCGGAAGGTCCCCTCAGCTCAGCACGTTCTCGGAGTTTCTTAATTTCTGACGACTTCCAGTGGTTCTTAACCCTGAAAAATAGTTTCTGGGTTGAGCTCTTCCTCCCCTCGTGTGTGCCAGAGTTTCATCTTGGAACCAGCTGGATGCCTGCTAGTATTGAAAGCGTGTGTCCACCACGCGTGCGGAGTTATTAGAGCCATTCCCCAAACCGGCCCTATATGCATGTTAGGGCTTCTGGCCAGAGGATACGTCTGCAACGGAGGCTGGTGGTAGGCAGCTCCCAGACCGAAGAGGATGGCCTGCCATAATGCTGCGTCTGCGGTGACCCATTGAAGGGATGGGGCTGCAAGACTGCACGTGGAGCAGGCTGGTGACAAGCCACGTGGCAGTGGCACACCTGAGCCGCCTAGGCGGTCTTGGGTCCTGCTCGACGGCTGTGCTGGCTGGAGGTTCCGGAGTGACTTGAGATGCTGCTGGCATTGCTATTCTCCGGTGCTGTCCTTGCTGCCGATGGGCAGGGAAGGAGACCCAAGGATGTAGCTGTGTATGACGTTCTGTTTTGGCCTATGTATGTACTTGTCTTCTCTGGCTGTTTGGGAAATTCCGAGCCTGTCTACGGGGCTCAGCCCCAGAACTTTCCTTTAGACCACTTTCAGTGCCATAGTACCCGAACATGTAGCAGAGTCTCAGTTCACATCCCAAATATTTGCAATTACGGGTCTGGTCGGGGCTTCCATCCCCAAAGGTATTTCTTGTAGGCGAGTTGAGTCCAAGCATTTCTCATTCTAAAAAAATGAAATACTGAGTCTCACCTTTGGAGTGCATGAAGTAGTAATGGAGTGCATTTCTAACGTATAGGCATGAAGGTGCCTTCCATTCTTTTTCAACCAGCCCACTCCTGGGTGAGGTTTTCAGGATCAGTGAGTTAATTGCTGGAAGCAAGAGGGGCAAAGTGGGTACAGTATACTGCGGTCAACAACCTCAGTCAAGTGTCTCCACCTTTCTGCAAGAAAACTGCATTCTGATTACCCTGTTTTAGAGGAAAATAGATGTCAGCCTCTACTTCGGGGCGGCGGCTGGAAAACTCTCAGGGTGACTTTGGTGGCAGGAACATGGTCACAGGCTGTCCTAAGATAGGGGTTCCCAAACTGTGGTCTGTGGACGGTCCACAAGCTTCATTCAGGTAGTCCATGGCATGTCCACATTAAATATTTGTATTGGTTTTGAACTGAATTTTTACAGCTTCTTTTAATTTCTTGTATTGTATTACAATTTGCCTTCCATAAGTTCAAATTGTTATACAGTTACAATACAATGTAAGAAATAAGAGAAGCAAAAAATATTAAAAATCATGTAGCAATGTAGCACAGTGATAGATTGCTACATCAGGCAGAAAAATCATTAATTGGTCCACCAAGATCATCAGTAATTTTCAAGTGGTGATGGGGGAAAGAGTGGGAACGATTGCCCTAAGAGTTTTATTGCCTCTCAGGTGGATAGAACTGGCAACAACTGGACAGATGAAACTTCTGTTTTGTTTCCATTGCTCTTAGGATCCTGTGTGCCTGGGGATATGCTTAAAACCCACTTTTATATATTAAACACTTTTTGGAGAACTGTTGGGTCAATATGTGTATTTTGATATCTGCTCCTGAGGTTTTTCTAGATGTTCCTGAGAAATTATTAGTATTATTTATTAGATTTGTATACCGCCCCATAGCCGAAGCTCTCTGGGCGGTTTACAACAATTAAAAACATTAAAAACAAATATACAAATTTAAAAACACTTAAAAAAAACAATTTGGGGGAGATTCTTGCCTGGCCAGCTCTGCACCTTGAACACAAGCCCATCTGTCCATTCAAGAACATGAAGGACAGTCTAGCAGCACAAGTGGGTAGCTCTCTTCCCTCCACCATCAAAGGCAGCACTCTGTTAGCCTTGAGGCAAAACAGCAAGTTTGAATTCCAGGTTTCATTTTGCTTTGACCTCCTTGATGAGAGCTTGTTCTGCGCTCTTCAGAGGCTTGGTTTGTGTGCTTCTATGCAGGTGTAAGGCGCCAATGTAACACAGATGTTATCTTCTGAGAAACTTGATAGGTGTACAATTGTTTGCTCTTCCATTTTTCTTTGAACTGCTATTTACTAAGCTCTTAATGTTGTAATGCCTTTATGTGAAAACAAAAGAAGAGATGCACTTAAATAGTGGATTCAATATTTTGAAATTACAACTGCCACTTAACAGCTGGCCAGTAATTGTCTGCTTCTTATTTAAATACTGTATGAAGAAGTCCACCCATTCTCATTCCCCTTGTTTTCCAATGCAGAGCAGCCTGAATACAAGAAAGCAAAAGTCATTTCCCTTGTAGAAGTCAAGGAGGTTCTCATTTGGCCTTCTGTGTGAACCAAAGATTCTTGTTAATAGGGAAATAGCATCAAGGATATCCAGGAAAGAAAGGATGTGTCACGCACTCACATTGTCAGAGACCTGCAAGATTGTTGTTATACCACTGGTGGGAATTGGAAGCTGTGCCCATAGACCCTCTACCAATAAGAGTATATATGTGGAGGGAGATGTCATGATGGTAACTGCTTGTGGTCATGTGGCTGCTCTCAGAACAAGATTTTGGTTTTGTTGCTTGTTCCTTTGCTCTGCAAAGGCATGAAATGCCACTGGAGACTGGAGCAGTGGCTTCTACATCCTTCTCTTCTCTCCAGTCTTTGCTGTTTGCTCTCTTTGTTGTTGGCTTGCAAACAATGACTTGTTTTAACTATAGTTTGGCAGCATGTCTGAACCAAACAACCTTACTGAACCATGGTTTGCTTGTCTACCCCACTACAGATGCTTGGCAAGCTACAAAGGCACAAGGCAAGATTAGCAGGAAAACAAACCAAATTTTGGAGAAACAAGCCATGGCTAGTTTGCTCATCTGTGAGGCGACTTACGTTTTTGTTGAAACCATGGCTTATTGTTATGTGTGAGCACAGCTACTGTTAAAATGATTGTCAGTTTTTTAAATTCGTAAGTAATGTCTGAAAACGCCTTCAGATACATGGCCATATGGGTTCCTAGAAGTTTGCTAACGTCTAGGAATGTGAAATTCATTTTTCTGCAGCAGTGGCACCTAATTTCTGATCCATTTTCAACCCTCAACATTGAAGCTGACATTTAGAACTTGGCAATATATTTCCAGCCTTGCTTATTGCCCACTGTATGTCCTGCATAGTGTTACATGTGTGTGTCAGAATCGGCATGTGTTCCCACCCCATACACGATCCTGAAAAACACATTTCCTAGAGAGATGAGATCTTTTGTCTGTAGACAACTGCGTTCTGCCCTTAAAATGCGTCTAAACCCAGAAATGCACTTTTACACAAAGATGTCTTTGGATGCCCAAGTGAAACATCCATTTATTACCAATAAAATAATAAAAAAGTTTTGAAATGAAGGCAGTGGAGCTTAACAATATGTTACGGATTTCTCAAGAAAATAGTTAAAAGGTTTGCCATTTTTTTCTGTCCCAGCTTTGCTTAAAGTGTTCCTATAGCTTTGGGTGTATGTAAGCAAGCAATGAAACCAAGATCAGGACTGGAAATTCTATACCCTAAAGGGATTTCAGTTCTTTAGGGTCTATCTAGGTGGTTAAGCTGACCGGCAAGAGAATTCTTACCTAACCCTTTTGATCTGGTATCCAGCTCTGCACTAAAGATGTTCCTTAAGAGCGTTGAATAGGAATGTTACGAAATGTTGGAGCTAATACCTTAGAAAGCTAAATTTAGCCGCCTAAACATTCTATAGGTATATATTTTTGAATTCTATAGGTGTGCATGTAAAAGGATAGAAGCATAATAACACAATCAAAAATAATAAATGAGTGGGAGGATGCCCTCCTACCTTCTAGAAAATGTCAAAGTTTAAAAGGTTACAAATGCCTATGCAAAAATGGGTTCCTGAGATGCCATGGGGTAAACACTTGATTTACCAGCTGCCACCCAAGTAGTATCTGTATTTGACTGAAGAAGTCATCCTTTCAGGACTAGATAGGACATTTAGTTTTAGTTACACTTCTTAATATATTTTTAAATCTTCTTTTTCTCTTTTTAAAGCTTTTTAAAATGTTTTTAAAGATGTTTTGTTTTAATGTTTTTAATGGTTGTTTTCTTTTAATATATTTTAAAGTCTGTTTTTATGATGTTTTAAAGTGTAGCGAGTTAAGCAGCAGAGCGAGTTCGGCAGCAGGGCGAGGAGGCCAGGGCCCCCCACTCTGCCCTTCTGTTCCCTGACCTCAACTAAACCACAGTCTCCAACCTATTGACGTAATAAACCTTAAACAAAACTATGCAGGTAAGAAGCCAGCAGGGGTGTGGAGGCTTTCCAGTGTTTTGCACTGCCTGCAGCATGTACGACTATCTGCCTGTTAGACAGAAGTCGTGGGTGTGCTCTCGGTGCAATGAGCTTCTGGCTCTCTGGGAACGACTTCATTTCCTTGAGGCCAAGGTGGCTGACCTGGAAAAGCTGAGAGAGGCAGAGAGCTGTGTGGAGGAGGCCTTCAGGGACGTTATAGCTGTGTCCCACTCCAAGGATGATAGCTCTTCTGCTGTCATGGAGAACGATGGTCTCGGGGAAGGAGAGCATCCAGCCGAGGAAGAGGGAGACGATCCCTTAGAAGGGACCCATTCCTTGGGGGATGAGCAGCTATCCTCTCGTGCCAAGGATATATCTCCGGGGGTGGAGGGATCCTTGTAGTGGGTGATTTGATCATTAGGAACATAGACAGTGCGGTGTGTGATGGGCGTGCTTTGCCTGCCTGGTGCGAAGGTTGCGGATATCGCCCGTCGTTTAGATAGTTTGGTAGACAGTGCGGGGGAGGAGTCAGTGGTCGTGCTGCACGTTGGCACCAACGACTTGGGGAAATGCAGCCGTGAAGTCCTAGAAGCAAAATTTAGGTTGCTAGTAGGATGCTGAAAGCCAGGATCTCCAAGGTGGCTTTCTCTGAAATCCTACCGGTTCCATGTGCAGGACCAGCCAGACAGGCACAGCTTTGTAGTCTCAATGCGTGGATGAGACGATGGTGTCGGGAGGAGGGGTTTGGATTTGTTAGTCACTGGGGAACATTTTGGGACAAGCCAGGCCTGTACAAAAGGGAGGGGCTCCACTTGAACCAGAATGGAACCAGACTGCTGGCACTTAAAATTAAAAAGGTGGTAGAGCAGCTTTTAAACTGACTGAGGGGGGAAACCCGACAGGAGCTGAGGAAGGTCCAGTTCGGAATAAACCTCCACCCTGGGATAAAGACCAAAGAAATGCTGAAATTTTAAAAGGGGTAGGCCTAGAAGTAGGCATTGTGAGAGCAGGGGCACAGGATATCAATTCAGAAGGGCAAAATTACCACAGGCCAAACCAAAAGTGCCAAAGACAGTTGAAGAGAGACACTGCTTACAAGTGCCTGTGCGCTAATGCTAGGAGCCTCCGAACCAAGATGGGAGAACTGGAGTGCTTGGTCTTAGAGGAGAGCATTGATATAGTGAGCATAACGGAGACCTGGTGGAATGGAGAAAACCAGTGGGATACGGTTATCCCTGGATATAAACTATATCGGAAGGACAGGGAAGGACGTATTGGTGGCAGTGTCGCTCTATACGTGAAAGAAGGCATTGAATCCAGCAAGCTCAAAACCCCAAAAGAGGCGGACTCCTCCACAGAATCATTGTGGGTGGTGATACCATGCCCCAGGAGGGATTTAATACTGGGAACGATCTATCGTCCCCCTGATCAAAATGCTCAGGGAGACCTTGAAATGAGATATGAAACTGAGGAAGCATCCAAACTAGGAAATGTGGTAGTAATGGGTGACTTCAACTACCCGGACATAGGCTGGGCGCATATGTGTTCCAGTCATGACAAAGAAACAAAATTTGTAGATATTCTAAATGACTATTCCCTAGACCAGTTGGTCATGGAACTGACCAGAGGGACGGCAACCTTGGACTTAATCCTCAGTGGGGACCGGGACCTGGTGCAAGATGTAAGTGTTGTTGAACCGACTGGGACCAGTGACCATAGTGCTATTAAATTAAACATACATGTAACTGGCCAATTGCCAAGAAAATCCAACACGGTCACATTTGACTTCAAAATAGGAAACTTCACAAAAATGAGGGGATTGGTAAAAAGAAAGCTGAAAAACAAAGTCCAGAGGGTCACATCACTCGAAAATGCTTGGAAGTTGTTTAAAAACACTATATTAGAAGCTCAACTGGAGTGCATACCGCAGATCAGAAAAGGTACTGCCAGGGCCAAGAAGATGCCAGCATGGTTAACGAGCAAAGTCAAGGAAGCTCTTAGAGGCAAAAAGTCTTCCTTCAGAAAATGGAAGTCTTGTCCGAATGAAGAAAATAAAAAAGAACACAAACTCTGGCAAAAGAAATGCAAGGGATGCTAAAAAAGAATTTGAGGAGCACATTGCTAAGAACATAAAAACCAACAACAAAAAATTCTATAAATACATTCAAAGCAGGAGACCATCTAGGGAGGCGATTGGACCCTTGGATGATAAGGGAGTCAAAGGTGTACTAAAGAACGATAAGGAGATTGCAGAGAAGCTAAATGAATTCTTTGCATCTGTCTTCACAGTGGAAGATACAGGGCAGATCCCTGAACCTGAACTAACATTTGCAGGAAGGGATTCTGAGGAACTGAGACAAATAGTGGTAACGAGAGAGGAAGTTCTAGGCTTAATAGACAATATAAAAACTGACAAATCAGCGGGCCCGGATGGCATCCACCCAACAGTTCTCAAAGAACTCAAATGTGAAATTGCTGATCTGCTAACTAAAATATGTAACTTGTCCCTCAGGTCCTCCTCCGTGCCTGAGGACTGGAAAGTGGCAAATGTAACACCGATCTTCAAAAACGGATCCATGGGGGATCCCAGAAATTACAGGCCAGTTAGCTTACCTTCTGTCCCTGGAAAACTGGTAGAAAGTATTATTAAAGCTAGATTAACTAAGCACATAGAAGAACAAGCCTTGCTGAAGCAGAGCCAGCATGGCTTCTGCAAGGGAAAGTCCTGTCTCAGTAACCTATTAGAATTCTTTGAGAGTGTCAACAAGCATATAGATAGAGGTGATCCAGTGGACATAGTGTACTTAGACTTTCAAAAAGCGTTTGACAAGGTACCTCACCAAAGGCTTCTGAGGAAGCTTAGCAGTCATGGAATAAGAGGAGAGGTCCTCTTGTGGATGAGGAATTGGTTAAGAAGCAGAAAGCAGAGAGTAGGAATAAACGGACAGTTCTCCCAATGGAGGGCTGTCGAAAGTGGAGTCCCTCAAGGATCGGTATTGGGATCTGTACTTTTCAACTTGTTCACTAATGACCTAGAATTAGGAGTGAGCAGTGAAGTGGCCAAGTTTGCTGACGATACTAAATTGTTCAGGGTTGTTAATACAAAGAGGGATTGCGAAGAGCTCCAAAAAGTCCTCTCCAAACTGAGTGAATGGGCGGGAAATGGCAAATGCAATTCAATATAAACAAGTGTAAAATTATGCATATTGGAGCAAAAAATCTGAATTTCACATATACGCTCATGGGGTCTGAACTGGCGGTGACCGACCAGGAGAGAGACCTCGGGGTTGTAGTGGACAGCACGATGAAAATGTCGACCCAGTGTGCGGCAGCTGTGAAAAAGGCAAATTCCATGCTAGGGATAATTAGGAAAGGTATTGAAAATAAAACAGCCGACATCATAATGCCGTTGTATAAATCTATGGTGCGGCCGCATTTGGAATACTGTGTACAGTTCTGGTCGCCTCATCTCAAAAAGGATATTCTAGAGTTGGAAAAGGTTCAGAAGAGGGCAACCAGAATGATCAAGGGGATGGAGCGACTCCCTTACGAGGAAAGGTTGCAGCATTTGGGGCTTTTTAGTTTAGAGAAAAGGCGGGTCAGAGGAGACATGATAGAAGTGTATAAAATTATGCATGGCATTGAGAAAGTGAACAGAGAAAAGTTCTTCTCCCTCTCTCATAATACTAGAACTCGTAGACATTCAAAGAAGCTGAATGCTGGAAGATTCAGGACAGACAAAAGGAAGTTCTTCTTTACTCAGCGCATAGTTAAACTATGGAATTTGCTCCCACAAGATGCAGTAATGGCCACCAGCTTGGATGGCTTTAAAAGAAGATTAGACAAATTCATGGAGGACAGGGCTATCAATGGCTACTAGCCATGATGGCTGTGCTGTGCCACCCTAGTCAGAGGCAGCATGCTTCTGAAAACCAGTTGCCGGAAGCCTCAGGAGGGGAGAGTGTCCTTGCACTCAGGTCCTGCTTGAGGGCTTCCCCCAGGCACCTGGTTGGCCACTGTGAGAACAGGATGCTGGACTAGATGGGCCACTGGCCTGATCCAGCAGGCTCTTCTTATGTTCTTATGTTTTTAGGGCTTTTGTTTGCTCCCCTGGGCTCCTGCTGGGAGAAAGGGCGGGATATAAATCAAGTAAATAAATCTTTTGTGTGCCAGATGGCTTATCAATTTGTTACCTCATTGCAACTCCATGTGAAATTGTCAATATGCTGGTCACATAGCAAACGGTAGAGAGAAAGTGTCAAAGAGGTAAAGATGATATACAGGTAAGTAACAAGTGTGTCTCACTGGTTATGCCAGCTCCATTGTTGCAAGAGCCACCTGCCAGTCCCTTGTTTATTATGCAGTTTGGAAAGTTTACAGTACAGTTTGGTGTATGGCACAATATGGCCTAGACGCTGCTGTGCCATATAGTCTAATCTGCCATCTCTTTCTCATGATTAGCCGAACTACATGCTTCACTTACCCCCCCCTTCTCCTGCCACTTCTTGTCGAGACTGAGAAATCCACTGTTGGTTGCTCATATTAGAATGTAGCACAAATGTATAATTGCTTAGCTTCTTTTGGTCACAAAGTGTTTCCTTGGTGTGCAATCTTAGATTTTGGAGCCCAAAGCATTTGGCTTCAGTCATCAAGAGAATGGAGTATTCTATGGCCTTTTTTGATGTGTGTATTCTGGGCTAATGTGAAGTGTGGTGTGTGTGCACATAGCCTTTTTAAAAAAAAGACTTTCAAAGCAATATTCCATCTGTCGGAAATGTTATGTCTGGGAAGTAGGCTCTTGAGCTTGGAGGCAATGGCATTCCAAAAGCAGGGTTTCATGTAACCTATGACAGCTGGCAGCCCCAAGGTGAAAAATGATCACTTTAGTAGCAGCTGCATCAGGGAGGAATCCATTACTGGCAGAAAAACAAGGGCCTTTTTGCTTATCATTTTTTCATAATTCCCTCATCTGACATCCACGTAGGGTTGCCAGGTCAGAACCCTGAGATTTTAGGGGTGGGCCTGATTGATGTCATTAAGCATGATACATTAAGCATCAACCACAGTTGCTTGGAACATACAACTTAAACAAAAACATTTCTCTGATTGGAAATTAAGATAGAAATCTTAGCTGAGAGATGCAGCCTGGGTAGGGAACATATAATCTAGGCTACTTGCTTCTGGCAAGGAGGGTTTAAGCAGAGCTTCGAAGATTTCTTTTAAAAAGTAATAAATTACAGTTGCAATTATATGGCCCCCTAAAGTAGTAATTACTGTTACAACTACAATTGCTCTGAAAGTAATTGATTATTTTACTTTTTCTCAAAAGTAATCACTACAATTACATTTCAGTTTCTTTTTTTAAAAATTGCCTACAAGGTGCTGGCCTTGACTGCTGCACATCTAAGTAGCCTAAAACAATATTAAAAACAAACACCCACCCACACACAGAGGGTAGTACAATAAATTTGTTATCCATAAGATTAACAGAATGGCAGAACAGAAGCTCACATCCCTCACCCCCCCAGCAGTGATGATACCCAACACATTCACTTGAAATCAAATTTTACACTTGAAATGCTGCTTTTACAATACATTTCTGTTATGTCCCAAAACAACAAGATGCTCAAAGAGCATGTCAGACAAAGAATGTCTTTTTACTGTCATTATGTTGCCACCAGTACTGAACTGGCGTTCTACTGTGGCACTTGAAGGCATGCCTGTGTTGTGCTGCAAAAAACACCGCAGCACATGTGGAAAGCCATGGAGTAATGACACTTCCCTGCTGGGAGACCTCAACAATTCCTCATCAGCAGTGTCCACTGGTGACTTCTTGCCCTGGGACTGAATGTTAAAGAAGTCAATTTCCAAATCATCCCCTTCCTGGTCTTTGTCTGAAGACTCATCACTATCCTCATTAAGTGCACCCATCTTTATTTCAGCTTTCAAGAAGGCTTCCATTGTGTATCTGAAAAAGAGAGAGGATATGTTAACACATATATGTTAGGAAACCGCCATCTGCTCTTGATTTCCTGGTGCTGGTCATGTCCCCTGGTTCAGGGTCCACCTGTTAGCCTGAGCCTGTGGATGATGACATGGAAGGTAGGAATGTGACCAAGTCATGGGGCAGCACAGCAGGCCCTTAAGGATTACCTGCAGCACCCAAGGTTGTGATGAGGAACCCCAGGAAGAAAAAGCCCAGCCCCTGCCTACTAATGAATGATGGTTTGTCCACAGTCTGAAGTGGCAATGTCTCCTCTACAATGAAATCAATGATTTTCTTGTCAAGATTGCTCTGAGTGACAGCCTCCCTGCCGGATCCCCACCTCTCAAGGGTTGTCTGCTGCTGCTTCAGCATTTTGGAAAGAGGGGCGTCATGCGTTGGTTCAGGATGGCCACGTCTCCTTTATTGCATCCTCAATTGCTCTCAGCTTCTCAGGGTGACCCTCTGAGAAACAAGAAGACAAACAAAGACTGAATCCAAGAAAAAATGGAAGAGGCACTTCACATTTTAAACATAATAATAAAATAATAATAAAATTTTATTTTTGAGTCGCCTATCTGGCCGAATTAACGGCCACTCTAGGCAACGTACATTGACATAATACAATAAAATACAATATAAAACCAGTACAAACCACACTCAATAATCAACTAATCACCCCTCTTACATTAATCAACAGCATTAAAAACTAACCCACCCCAGAGAACCCATAGGCCTGCCTGAACAGCCAGGTGTTGAAGGCTCGGCGGAAACCTATCAAGGAGGGGGCATGGCGAAGATCGAAAGGAAGGGAGTTCCAGAGGGTGGGGGCCACAATCGAAAATGCCCTCTCTCTAGTCCGCACCAGCCTAGCTGTTTTAACTGGTGGGACCGAGAGAAGGTCTTGTGAGGCTGATCTCGTTAGGCGGCATAATTGGTGATGCTGGAGGCGCTCCTTCAGATAAACTGGGCCGAAATCGTATAGGGCTTTAAAGGTCAACACCAGCACCTTGAATTGGGCCCGGTAAATAGACAATGGACACTTTTTGAGGACCAGCATGACAAAGGCTCACCTCAAAATGCTTCTTCACATTGGATGAGGAGGAAATAGCTGATCTTAGAGTTTTGATCCTTGAAAGACAGTAATTGCATCTTACAACCACATTTCTGCCACTGGCTCACAAAGCTTTCTCAAAGCCAAACCATGGTACTTGCTGTTCCCCAGATGTAGCTGTTGGCAACTGGCACTGCTTCATGTTGTCCTCCTCCTCATGCACAGGGCCTCCTTTGTGAACTTCACTCTCTAGTTTCGCCTCCGCAGGATCAACAAGCTGTGACTCAAGTGGCTACACCAACTGGTTGTTGCTCTCAGCAGCAGCAACTGCAGCAGGCTTGTCTGTAATAAATAAGAGATGCTTCTATATGGGTGAACTTCAGCTGTGATGCCATGTGAAGTGTGCCCCCATCTCTTCCCCATCCTGCAAGATACCCCTGGTCAGAGTGGAAGTAAGCAAGTTGATAGCTGCCTGAAAGAGCCTGCCTGAAAGAGGCGGTAGTGAGACCACTCCTGAAGAGACCCTCTCAGGACCCAGAAAATCTTAGTAACTGTAGGCCTGTGGCAAATGTTCCATTCATGGGCAAGGTCCTTGAACGAGTGGTAGCAGGCCAGCTCCAGACACTCTTGGATGAGACCGATTATCTGGATCCATTTTAGTTGGGTTTCAGGCCTAGTTTTGGCACGGAAACAGCCTTGGTCGCCCTGTATGATGACCTCTGTCAGGAGAGAGACGGGGAGTGTGACTCTGTTGATTCTTCTTAATCTTTGTGGCTTTCGATAGCATCGACCTTGGTATCCTTCTGGGAAGACTGGCTGAGTTGGGAGTGGGAGGGACTGCATTGTGGTGGTTCCGCTCCTACTTGGCGGGTCGGCTACAGAATGTGGTTCCTGGGGAACATTGCTCGGCACCCTGGACTCTCCAGTGTGGGGTTCCACACAGGTCAGTTCTGTCCCCCATGCTGTTCAACATCTACATGAAACCCTTGGGTGCGGTCATCCAGAGCTGTGGAGTGTGTTGCCATCAGTATGCTGATGACACGCAGCTCTATTTCTCCTTTTCATCTTCTTCAGGTGAGGCTGTCAATGTGCTGAACCAGTACCTGGCTGTGACAATGGACCGGATGAGGGCTAATAAACTGAGGCTCAATCCAGACAAGACTGAGATGCTGCTAGTGGGTGGTTCTTCTGACCAGATGGTGGATGTCCAACCTGTTCTGGATGGGGTTGCACTCCCCCTGAAGGAGCAGGTTCGTAGCTTAGGGGTTCTCCTAGAGCCATCTCTGTCACTTGAGGCTCAGGTAGCCTCGGTGGCACGGAGTGCCTTCTACCAACTTCAGTTGGTGGCCTAGCTACGCCCCTATCTGGACAGGGATAACCTGGCTCAGTGGTCCATGGTCTGGTAACCTCCAGTTAGATTACTGCAATGCACTCTACGTGGGGTTGTCTTTGAAGACGGTTCAGAAACTGCAGCTTGTGCAAAATGCAGCTGCCAGATTGGTAACAGGGACCAGACGGTTCAAACATATAAAACCGATTCTGGCCCGCTTGCATTGGCTGCCTGTATGTTTCCTAGCTCGATTCAAGGTACTGGTTTTAATCTATAAAGCCTTACATGGCTTGGGACCAGAATACCTGATGGAACACCTCTCCCAACATGAACCCACCCGTACACTACATTCAACATATAAGGCCCTCCTCTGGGTGCCTACTCCGAGGGAAGCTGGTAGTCTGGCAACAAGGGAGAGTGCCTTCTCAGTGGTGGCCCCCAAATTATGGAATGATCTCCTTGACGAGGTGCGCCTGGTGCCAACACTGTTATCTTTTCGGTGCCAGGTCAAGACTTTCCTGTTCTCCCAGGCATTTTAGCATGTGTTTTAAAATTGTTTCTAAAAAATTTTAGATTGTTTTTCAAAATTGTTTTTATGTTTTAAAATTTGTATATTTGTTTTTAATGTTTCTAATTGCTGTAAACTGCCCAGAGAGCTTCAGCTATGGGGCTAGCTAGCTAGCTAGCTAGCTAGCTAGCTAGATAGATAGATAGATAGCACAGTTAAAAGAGATCCTCTTTGCATAATTTTTGTTCATTGAATAATCCTGCCTGGGCCAGTCTAGCTCAGAGGGTTGTTGTGAGAATAAAATGAAGGGGGGGGGAGCCATGTACAATGAAATTTGGGGAGGTGGCTGACGTTTTGTTGTATATCTCTTGAACCAGACCACCGAGAAATTTAATTTTTAAAAAACATGAAAGCTGAGAGTCCGGAGATGACCCCAAAAATCTGGAGTCTCTGAGCAAAAACCGGAGACCTGGCAACCCTATTAAACAGTACAAAAGGGAGATACAGCCTGAGGATGTGGACAGGATCCTTGGAGAGGTGAGAGCCACCACATGTCTGCTGGACCCTTGTCCTTCCTGGCTTATAAAAAAGGCCAGAGAGGGACTGGCCGAGTGGGTGAGGGGAGTGGTCAATGCCTCCTTACAACAAGGCAGAATTCCAAGGTGCCTAAAGGAGACAGTTGTGAGACTTTATTGAAAAAACCCTCCCTGGACCCCTTAAACATGGATAACTACCGGCCAGTGTCCAATATTCCATTCTTGGGTAAGGTAATAGAGCATGTGGTGGCCTCCCAGCTCCAGAGATTCCTGGATGAAACGGAGTATCTAGATCCATTTCAATCTGGTTTCAGGCCTGGGTATGGAGACGGCTTTGGTCGCCTTGGTGGACGACCTTCGCAGACAGCTGGACAGGGGGAGTGTGTCCCTGTTAGTTCTCCTGGACCTCTCAGTGGCTTTCGATACCATCGACCATGGTATCCTTCTGGACCGCCTTGCTGGGATGGGACTTGGGGGCACTGTGTTACGATGGCTCCATTCCTTTCTGGAGGGACGAACTCAGAAGGTGGTGCTGGGGGACTCCTGTTTGACTCCTTGGCCGTTGACCTATGGGGTCCCTCAGGGTTCAGTTTTGTCCCCCATGTTGTTTAACATCTATGTGAAGCCGCTGGGAGAGGTTGTTCGGGGGTTTGGGGTTCGGTGCCATCAGTATGCGGATGACACCCAACTCTATTTCTCCTTTCTACCTAAAGCCAAGGAAGCTGTCCTGGGCCTGAAGCAGTGCCTGGCATCAGTGATGGACTGGATGAGGGCGAACAAATTGAAACTAAATCCAGACAAGACAGAGGTGCTCCTGGTCGCCTTGGTGGATGACCATGGTATCCTCCTGGACCGCCTAGCTGGGAGGGACTTGGGGGCACTGTTTTGCAGTGGCTCCGGTCATTCCTGGAGGGGCGAACCCAGAAGGTGGTATTGGGGAACTCCTGTTCGACTCCTTGGCCGTTTGCCTGTGGAGTCCCTCAGGGTTCAGTTTTGTCCCCTATGTTGTTTAACATCTACATGAAACCGCTGGGAGAGGTTGTTCGGGCGTTTGGAGTTCGGTGCCACCAGTATGCTGATGACACCCAACTCTATTTCTCCTTTCCACCTTCTTCCAAGGAAGCTGTCTTGGTTTTAAACCAGTGTCTGACGTCAGTGGTGGATTGGATGAGGGTGAACAAATTGAGGCTTAATCCAGACAAGACAGAGGTGCTCCTGGTCAGTCGTAAGGCAGATTGGGGAATAGGGATACAGCCTGTGCTGGATGGGGTTATACTCCCCCTGAACACACAGGTTCGCAGTTTGGGTGTCCTCCTGGACTCAGCTTTAAATTTGAATTCCCAGGTTTCTGCATTGGCCAGGAGGGCTTTTGCACATTTGAGATTAGTGCGCCAACTGCGCCTGTTCCTTGACCCGTCCGATCTGGCCATGGTGACACATGCCTTAGTCACATCCCGTTTAGATTACTGTAACACGCTCTACATGGGGCTGCCTCTGAAGACTGCTGGGAAACTTCAGTTGGTACAACGTGCTGCAGCCAGAATGTTAACTGGGGCTGATTACAGGGACCATACAACTCCCCTGTTAAAAAAGTTCCACTGGCTGCCAGTTTGTTTCCGGACACAATTCAAAGTGCTGGTGCTGACCTATAAAGCCCTACACGGCTTGGGTCCAGGCTATTTGTCAGACTGCATTGCCTTCTATGTGCCTACCCGGGCCCTGAGATCC